>NW_026291583.1:0-1445157 GCF_023091745.1 Budorcas taxicolor
CCTCCCGAGCTGCAGCAGTAGTGTCACGCTTCCTGTCACGTGGATCAAGGGATCTGTGGCTTTCCCTCGAGGCTGTCCCTCGAGGCTTTCCCACGAGGCTTTCCCACAGGGCTGTTGCCACGTGCCACTTGGTGTGAGTCGATCCTCGGCGTGAAAGACGAGCCGGTGAAGGGAAAAGAGGTTCCTCTGGAATGGACTGAGACATCTGGGGACTCTTGGAATTGGTGGCACGACCCTGGAGTTCCTCTCGCCGTTCCTGTTTGAGAGGGCCTCCTCTTGAGAGGCGACGGGAACGCCGGGAACTCTTTCCCGACGAAGCAGGGAAAGGATCCCTCATCTCGAGCTACGAGGCGGAAACGGGGCTCCTCTGGATGTGGGCGGGACCCTCGTGATTCCTCTCGAGTGGAGACGGCTAGGTCGGGGAACTTCTGGATTTGCACCAAGGGTGTGGAAGGACCCTTTCGAAGTTCCAGAGGTGAGGTGTGATCAGCCTCGAGACGCCTCAGCGGAAATGGGCCTCATCTCGCCTGGAGGGGGAGAACCTCCTGGATTTTCTCCAGTTGGGGCAGGTCTTCTCGAGTTACGACGGGGACCTCAGGGACCCGCTCTGGTTGGCCCTCAGGAAAGGCCAGTCCCCATGCGAGTTGCTAGGGGCCATCTCGGGATCCCTCACCCGTCCATACCGGGGCTTAAGACCTAGTGTGGAGTCGGGGCCGGATCCTGAGGATTCCTCTCCAGTGTTGCCATGGATCTTGGGGTGCTTCTGAGTCTCTCCAGGGAGTCAGGCCTCGTCTCGAGTGGGGGGCATGCACGTGCGCTTTCCTCCCGAGCTGCAGCAGTAGTGTCACGCTTCCTGTCACGTGGATCAAGGGATCTGTGGCTTTCCCTCGAGGCTGTCCCTCGAGGCTTTCCCACGAGGCTTTCCCACAGGGCTGTGCCACGTGCCACCTTGGTGTGAGTCGATCCTCGGCGTGAAAGACGTGCCGGTGAAGGGAAAAGAGGTTCCTCTGGAATGGACTGAGACATCTGGGGCACTCTTGCAATGGTGGCACGACCCTCGAGTTCCTCTCGCCGTTCCTGTTGAGAGGGCCCTCCTCTTGAGATGCGACGGGAACGCCGGGAACTCTTTCCCGACGAAGCAGTGAAAGGATCCCTCATCTCGAGCTACGAGGCGGAAACGGGGCTCCTCTGGATGTGGGCGGGACCCTCGTGATTCCTCTCGAGTGGAGACGGCTAGGTCGGGGAACTTCTGGATTTGCACCAAGGGTGTGAAGGACCCTTTCGAAGTTCCAGATGGTGAGGTGTGATCAGCCTCGAGACGCCTCAGCGGAAATGGGCCTCATCTCGCCTGGAGGGGAGAACCTCCTGGATTTTCTCCAGTTGGGGCAGGTCTTCTCGAGTTACGACGGGGACCTCAGGACCCGCTCTGGTGGCCTCAGGAAAGGCCAGTCCCCATGCGAGTTGCTAGGGGACCTCTCGGGATTCCTCTCCCGTCCATGCCGGGGCCTCAGTCCTTGTGTGGAGTCGGGGCCGGAACCTGAGGATTCCTCTCCAGTGTTGCCATGGATCTTGGGGTGCTTCTGAGTCTCCCCAGGGGAGTCAGGCCTCGTCTCGAGTGGGGGCATGCACGTGCGCTTTTCCTCCCGAGCTGCAGCAGTAGTGTCACGCTTCCTGTCACGTGGATCAAGGGATCTGTGGCTTTCCCTCGAGGCTGTCCCTCGAGGCTTTCCCACGAGGCTTTCCCACAGGGCTGTGCCACGTGCCACCTTGGTGTGAGTCGATCCTCGGCGTGAAAGACGAGCCGGTGAAGGGGAAAAGAGGTTCCTCTGGAATGGACTGAGACATCTGGGGGACTCTTGGAATGGGTTGGCACGACCCTGGAGTTCCTCTCGCCGTTCCTGTTGAGAGGGCCTCCTCTTGAGATGCGACGGGAACGCCGGGAACTCTTTCCCGACGAAGCAGGGAAAGGATCCCTCATCTCGAGCTACGAGGCGGAAACGGGGCTCCTCTGGATGTGGGGCGGGACCCTCGTGATTCCTCTCGAGTGGAGACGGGTATGTCGGGGGAACTTCTGGATTTGCACCAAGGGTTGTGAAGGACCCTTTCGAAGTTCCAGAGGTGAGGTGTGATCAGCCTCGAGACGCCTCAGCGGTAATGGGCCTCATCTCGCCTGGAGGGGAGAACCTCCTGGATTTTCTCGAGTTGCGGCAGGGTCTTCTCGAGTTACGACGGGGACCTCAGGGACCCGCTCTGGTGGCCTCAGGAAAGGCCAGTCCCCCATGCGAGTTGCTAGGGGCCATCTCGGGATCCCTCACCCGTCCATACCGGGGCTTAAGACCTAGTGTGGAGTCGGGGCCGGAACCTGAGGATTCCTCTCCAAGTCGGGGCCGGAACCTGAGGATTCCTCTCCAGTGTTGCCATGGATCTTGGGGTGCTTCTGAGTCTCTCCAGGGGAGTCAGGCCTCGTCTCGAGTGGGGGCATGCACGTGCGCTTTCCTCCCGAGCTGCAGCAGTAGTGTCACGCTTCCTGTCACGTGGATCAAGGGATCTGTGGCTTTCCCTCGAGGCTGTCCCTCGAGGCTTTCCCACGAGGCTTTCCCACAGGGCTGTGCCACGTGCCACCTTGGTGGGAGTCGATCCTCGGCGTGAAAGACGAGCCGGTGAAGGGAAAAGAGGTTCCTCTGGAATGGACTGAGACATATGGGGGACTCTTGGAATGGTGGCACGACCCTGGAGTTCCTCTCACCGTTCCTGTTGAGAGGGCCTCCTCTTGAGATGCGACGGGAACGCCGGGAACTCTTTCCCGACGAAGCAGGGAAAGGATCCCTCATCTCGAGCTACGAGGCGGAAACGGGGCTCCTCTGGATGTGGGCGGGACCCTCGTGATTCCTCTCGAGTGGAGACGGGTATGTCGGGGAACTTCTGGATTTGCACCAAGGGTGTGAAGGACCCTTTCGAAGTTCCAGAGGTGAGGTGTGATCAGCCTCGAGACGCCTCAGCGGAAATGGCCTCATCTCGCCTGGAGGGGAGAACCTCCTGGATTTTCTCGAGTTGCGGCAGGTCTTCTCGAGTTACGACGGGGACCTCAGGGACCCGCTCTGGTGGCCTCAGGAAAGGCCAGTCCCCATGCGAGTTGCTAGGGGCCATCTCGGGATCCCTCACCCGTCCATACCGGGGCTTAAGACCTAGTGTGGAGTCGGGGCCGGAACCTGAGGATTCCTCTCCAGTGTTGCCATGGATCTTGGGGTGCTTCTGAGTCTCTCCAGGGGAGTCAGGCCTCGTCTCGAGTGGGGGCATGCACGTGCGCTTTCCTCCCGAGCTGCAGCAGTAGTGTCACGCTTCCTGTCACGTGGATCAAGGGATCTGTGGCTTTCCCTCGAGGCTGTCCCTCGAGGCTTTCCCACGAGGCTTTCCCACAGGGCTGTGCCACGTGCCACCTTGGTGTGAGTCGATCCTCGGCGTGAAAGACGAGCCGGTGAAGGGAAAAGAGGTTCCTCTGGAATGGACTGAGACATATGGGGGACTCTTGGAATGGTGGCACGACCCTGTAGTTCCTCTCACCGTTCCTGTTGAGAGGGCCTCCTCTTGAGAGGCGACGGGAACGCCGGGAACTCTTTCCCGACGAAGCAGGGAAAGGATCCCTCATCTCGAGCTACGAGGCGGAAACGGGGCTCCTCTGGATGTGGGCGGGACCCTCGTGATTCCTCTCGAGTGGAGACGGGTATGTCGGGGAACTTCTGGATTTGCACCAAGGGTGTGAAGGACCCTTTCGAAGTTCCAGAGGTGAGGTGTGATCAGCCTCGAGACGCCTCAGCGGAAATGGGCCTCATCTCGCCTGGAGGGGAGAACCTCCTGGATTTTCTCGAGTTGCGGCAGGTCTTCTCGAGTTACGACGGGGACCTCAGGGACCCGCTCTGGTGGCCTCAGGAAAGGCCAGTCCCCATGCGAGTTGCTAGGGGCCATCTCGGGATCCCTCACCCGTCCATACCGGGGCTTAAGACCTAGTGTGGAGTCGGGGCCGGAACCTGAGGATTCCTCTCCAGTGTTGCCATGGATCTTGGGGTGCTTCTGAGTCTCTCCAGGGGAGTCAGGCCTCGTCTCGAGTGGGGGCATGCACGTGCGCTTTCCTCCCGAGCTGCAGCAGTAGTGTCACGTTTCCTGTCACGTGGATCAAGGGATCTGTGGCTTTCCCTCGAGGCTGTCCCTCGAGGCTTTCCCACGAGGCTTTCCCACAGGGCTGTGCCACGTGCCACCTTGGTGTGAGTCGATCCTCGGCGTGAAAGACGTGCCGGTGAAGGGAAAAGAGGTTCCTCTGGAATGGACTGAGACATCTGTGGGACTCTTGGAATGGTGGCACGACCCTGGAGTTCCTCTCACCGTTCCTGTTGAGAGGGCCTCCTCTTGAGATGCGACGGGAACGCCGGAAACTCTTTCCCGACGAAGCAGGGACAGGATCCCTCATCTCGAGCTAAGAGGCGGAAACGGGGCTCCTCTGGATGTGGGCGGGACCCTCGTGATTCCTCTCGAGTGGAGACGGCTAGGTCGGGGAACTTCTTGATTTGCACCAAGGGTGTGAAGGACCCTTTCGAAGTTCCAGAGGTGAGGTGTGATCAGCCTCGAGACGCCTCAGCGGAAATGGGCCTCATCTCGCCTGGAGGGGAGAACCTCCTGGATTTTCTCGAGTTGCGGCAGGTCTTCTCGAGTTACGACGGGGACCTCAGGGACCCGCTCTGGTGGCCTCAGGAAAGGCCAGTCCCCATGCGAGTTGCTAGGGGACCTCTCGGGATTCCTCTCCCGTCCATGCCGGGGCCTCAGTCCTTGTGTGGAGTCGGGGCCGGAACCTGAGGATTCCTCTCCAGTGTTGCCATGGATCTTGGGGTGCTTCTGAGTCTCCCCAGGGGAGTCAGGCCTCGTCTCGAGTGGGGGCATGCACGTGCGCTTTCCTCCCGAGCTGCAGCAGTAGTGTCACGCTTCCTGTCACGTGGATCAAGGGATCTGTGGCTTTCCCTCGAGGCTGTCCCTCGAGGCTTTCCCACGAGGCTTTCCCACAGGGCTGTGCCACGTGCCACCTTGGTGTGAGTCGATCCTCGGCGTGAAAGAGGAGCCGGTGAAGGGAAAAGAGGTTCCTCTGGAATGGACTGAGACATATGGGGGACTCTTGGAATGGTGGCACGACCCTGGAGTTCCTCTCACCGTTCCTGTTGAGAGGGCCTCCTCTTGAGATGCGACGGGAACGCCGGGAACTCTTTCCCGACGAAGCAGGGAAAGGATCCCTCATCTCGAGCTACGAGGCGGAAACGGGGCTCCTCTGGATGTGGGCGGGACCCTCGTGATTCCTCTCGAGTGGAGACGGGTATGTCGGGGAACTTCTGGATTTGC
The DNA here is from genome assembly GCF_023091745.1 of Budorcas taxicolor. NCBI lineage: Eukaryota > Metazoa > Chordata > Mammalia > Artiodactyla > Bovidae > Budorcas > Budorcas taxicolor. The sequence continues at coordinate 5,380 of NW_026291583.1, forward strand.
ACCAAGGGTGTGAAGGACCCTTTCGAAGTTCCAGAGGTGAGGTGTGATCAGCCTCGAGACGCCTCAGCGGAAATGGGCCTCATCTCGCCTGGAGGGGAGAACCTCCTGGATTTTCTCGAGTTGCGGCAGGTCTTCTCGAGTTACGACGGGGACCTCAGGGACCCGCTCTGGTGGCCTCAGGAAAGGCCAGTCCCCATGCGAGTTGCTAGGGGCCATCTCGGGATCCCTCACCCGTCCATACCGGGGCTTAAGACCTAGTGTGGAGTCGGGGCCGGAACCTGAGGATTCCTCTCCAGTGTTGCCATGGATCTTGGGGTGCTTCTGAGTCTCTCCAGGGGAGTCAGGCCTCGTCTCGAGTGGGGGCATGCACGTGCGCTTTCCTCCCGAGCTGCAGCAGTAGTGTCACGCTTCCTGTCACGTGGATCAAGGGATCTGTGGCTTTCCCTCGAGGCTGTCCCTCGAGGCTTTCCCACGAGGCTTTCCCACAGGGCTGTGCCACGTGCCACCTTGGTGTGAGTCGATCCTCGGCGTGAAAGACGAGCCGGTGAAGGGAAAAGAGGTTCCTCTGGAATGGACTGAGACATATGGGGGACTCTTGGAATGGTGGCACGACCCTGTAGTTCCTCTCACCGTTCCTGTTGAGAGGGCCTCCTCTTGAGATGCGACGGGAACGCCGGGAACTCTTTCCCGACGAAGCAGGGAAAGGATCCCTCATCTCGAGCTACGAGGCGGAAACGGGGCTCCTCTGGATGTGGGCGGGACCCTCGTGATTCCTCTCGAGTGGAGACGGGTATGTCGGGGAACTTCTGGATTTGCACCAAGGGTGTGAAGGACCCTTTCGAAGTTCCAGAGGTGAGGTGTGATCAGCCTCGAGACGCCTCAGCGGAAATGGGCCTCATCTCGCCTGGAGGGGAGAACCTCCTGGATTTTCTCGAGTTGCGGCAGGTCTTCTCGAGTTACGACGGGGACCTCAGGGACCCGCTCTGGTGGCCTCAGGAAAGGCCAGTCCCCATGCGAGTTGCTAGGGGCCATCTCGGGATCCCTCACCCGTCCATACCGGGGCTTAAGACCTAGTGTGGAGTCGGGGCCGGAACCTGAGGATTCCTCTCCAGTGTTGCCATGGATCTTGGGGTGCTTCTGAGTCTCTCCAGGGGAGTCAGGCCTCGTCTCGAGTGGGGGCATGCACGTGCGCTTTCCTCCCGAGCTGCAGCAGTAGTGTCACGTTTCCTGTCACGTGGATCAAGGGATCTGTGGCTTTCCCTCGAGGCTGTCCCTCGAGGCTTTCCCACGAGGCTTTCCCACAGGGCTGTGCCACGTGCCACCTTGGTGTGAGTCGATCCTCGGCGTGAAAGACGTGCCGGTGAAGGGAAAAGAGGTTCCTCTGGAATGGACTGAGACATCTGGGGGACTCTTGGAATGGTGGCACGACCCTGGAGTTCCTCTCACCGTTCCTGTTGAGAGGGCCTCCTCTTGAGATGCGACGGGAACGCCGGAAACTCTTTCCCGACGAAGCAGGGACAGGATCCCTCATCTCGAGCTAAGAGGCGGAAACGGGGCTCCTCTGGATGTGGGCGGGACCCTCGTGATTCCTCTCGAGTGGAGACGGCTAGGTCGGGGAACTTCTTGATTTGCACCAAGGGTGTGAAGGACCCTTTCGAAGTTCCAGAGGTGAGGTGTGATCAGCCTCGAGACGCCTCAGCGGAAATGGGCCTCATCTCGCCTGGAGGGGAGAACCTCCTGGATTTTCTCGAGTTGCGGCAGGTCTTCTCGAGTTACGACGGGGACCTCAGGGACCCGCTCTGGTGGCCTCAGGAAAGGCCAGTCCCCATGCGAGTTGCTAGGGGACCTCTCGGGATTCCTCTCCCGTCCATGCCGGGGCCTCAGTCCTTGTGTGGAGTCGGGGCCGGAACCTGAGGATTCCTCTCCAGTGTTGCCATGGATCTTGGGGTGCTTCTGAGTCTCCCCAGGGGAGTCAGGCCTCGTCTCGAGTGGGGGCATGCACGTGCGCTTTCCTCCCGAGCTGCAGCAGTAGTGTCACGCTTCCTGTCACGTGGATCAAGGGATCTGTGGCTTTCCCTCGAGGCTGTCCCTCGAGGCTTTCCCACGAGGCTTTCCCACAGGGCTGTGCCACGTGCCACCTTGGTGTGAGTCGATCCTCGGCGTGAAAGACGAGCCGGTGAAGGGAAAAGAGGTTCCTCTGGAATGGACTGAGACATCTGGGGGACTCTTGGAATGGTGGCACGACCCTGGAGTTCCTCTCGCCGTTCCTGTTGAGAGGGCCTCCTCTTGAGATGCGACGGGAACGCCGGGAACTCTTTCCCGACGAAGCAGGGAAAGGATCCCTCATCTCGAGCTACGAGGCGGAAACGGGGCTCCTCTGGATGTGGGCGGGACCCTCGTGATTCCTCTCGAGTGGAGACGGCTAGGTCGGGGAACTTCTGGATTTGCACCAAGGGTGTGAAGGACCCTTTCGAAGTTCCAGAGGTGAGGTGTGATCAGCCTCGAGACGCCTCAGCGGAAATGGGCCTCATCTCGCCTGGAGGGGAGAACCTCCTGGATTTTCTCGAGTTGCGGCAGGTCTTCTCGAGTTACGACGGGGACCTCAGGGACCCGCTCTGGTGGCCTCAGGAAAGGCCAGTCCCCATGCGAGTTGCTAGGGGACCTCTCGGGATTCCTCTCCCGTCCATGCCGGGGCCTCAGTCCTTGTGTGCAGTCGGGGCCGGAACCTGAGGATTCCTCTCCAGTGTTGCCATTGATCTTGGGGTGCTTCTGAGTCTCCCCAGGGGAGTCAGGCCTCGTCTCGAGTGGGGGCATGCACGTGCGCTTTCCTCCCGAGCTGCAGCAGTAGTGTCACGCTTCCTGTCACGTGGATCAAGGGATCTGTGGCTTTCCCTCGAGGCTGTCCCTCGAGGCTTTCCCACGAGGCTTTCCCACAGGGCTGTGCCACGTGCCACCTTGTTGTGAGTCGATCCTCGGCGTGAAAGACGAGCCGGTGAAGGGAAAAGAGGTTCCTCTGGAATGGACTGAGACATCTGGGGGACTCTTGGAATGGTGGCAAGACCCTGGAGTTCCTCTCGCCGTTCCTGTTGAGAGGGCCTCCTCTTGAGAGGCGACGGGAACGCCGGGAACTCTTTCCCGACGAAGCAGGGAAAGGATCCCTCATCTCGAGCTACGAGGCGGAAACGGGGCTCCTCTGGATGTGGGCGGGACCCTCGTGATTCCTCTCGAGTGGAGACGGCTAGGTGGGGGAACTTCTGGATTTGCACCAAGGGTGTGAAGGACCCTTTCGAAGTTCCAGAGGTGAGGTGTGATCAGCCTCGAGACGCCTCAGCGGAAATGGGCCTCATCTCGCCTGGAGGGGAGAACCTCCTGGATTTTCTCCAGTTGGGGCAGGTCTTCTCGAGTTACGACGGGGACCTCAGGGACCCGCTCCGGTGGCCTCAGGAAAGGCCAGTCCCCATGCGAGTTGCTAGGGGACCTCTCGGGATTCCTCTCCCGTCCATGCCGGGGCCTCAGTCCTTGTGTGGAGTCGGGGCCGGAACCTGAGGATTCCTCTCCAGTGTTGCCATGGATCTTGGGGTGCTTCTGAGTCTCCCCAGGGGAGTCAGGCCTCGTCTCGAGTGGGGGCATGCACGTGCGCTTTCCTCCCGAGCTGCAGCAGTAGTGTCACGCTTCCTGTCACGTGGATCAAGGGATCTGTGGCTTTCCCTCGAGGCTGTCCCTCGAGGCTTTCCCACGAGGCTTTCCCACAGGGCTGTGCCACGTGCCACCTTGGTGTGAGTCGATCCTCGGCGTGAAAGACGTGCCGGTGAAGGGAAAAGAGGTTCCTCTGGAATGGACTGAGACATCTGGGGGACTCTTGGAATGGTGGCACGACCCTGGAGTTCCTCTCGCCGTTCCTGTTGAGAGGGCCTCCTCTTGAGATGCGACGGGAACGCCGGAAACTCTTTCCCGACGAAGCAGGGACAGGATCCCTCATCTCGAGCTACGAGGCGGAAACGGGGCTCCTCTGGATGTGGGCGGGACCCTCGTGATTCCTCTCGAGTGGAGACGGCTAGGTCGGGGAACTTCTGGATTTGCACCAAGGGTGTGAAGGACCCTTTCGAAGTTCCAGAGGTGAGGTGTGATCAGCCTCGAGACGCCTCAGCGGAAATGGGCCTCATCTCGCCTGGAGGGGAGAACCTCCTGGATTTTCTCGAGTTGCGGCAGGTCTTCTCGAGTTACGACGGGGACCTCAGGGACCCGCTCTCGTGGCCTCAGGAAAGGCCAGTCCCCATGCGAGTTGCTAGGGGACCTCTCGGGATTCCTCTCCCGTCCATGCCGGGGCCTCAGTCCTTGTGTGGAGTCGGGGCCGGAACCTGAGGATTCCTCTCCAGTGTTGCCATGGATCTTGGGGTGCTTCTGAGTCTCCCCAGGGGAGTCAGGCCTCGTCTCGAGTGGGGGCATGCACGTGCGCTTTCCTCCCGAGCTGCAGCAGTAGTGTCACGCTTCCTGTCACGTGGATCAAGGGATCTGTGGCTTTCCCTCGAGGCTGTCCCTCGAGGCTTTCCCACGAGGCTTTCCCACAGGGCTGTGCCACGTGCCACCTTGGTGTGAGTCGATCCTCGGCGTGAAAGACGAGCCGGTGAAGGGAAAAGAGGTTCCTCTGGAATGGACTGAGACATCTGGGGGACTCTTGGAATGGTGGCACGACCCTGGAGTTCCTCTCGCCGTTCCTGTTGAGAGGGCCTCCTCTTGAGATGCGACGGGAACGCCAGAAACTCTTTCCCGACGAAGCAGGGACAGGATCCCTCATCTCGAGCTACGAGGCGGAAACGGGGCTCCTCTGGATGTGGGCGGGACCCTCGTGATTCCTCTCGAGTGGAGACGGCTAGGTCGGGGAACTTCTGGATTTGCACCAAGGGTGTGAAGGACCCTTTCGAAGTTCCAGAGGTGAGGTGTGATCAGCCTCGAGACGCCTCAGCGGAAATGGGCCTCATCTCGCCTGGAGGGGAGAACCTCCTGGATTTTCTCGAGTTGCGGCAGGTCTTCTCGAGTTACGACGGGGACCTCAGGGACCCGCTCTGGTGGCCTCAGGAAAGGCCAGTCCCCATGCGAGTTGCTAGGGGACCTCTCGGGATTCCTCTCCCGTCCATGCCGGGGCCTCAGTCCTTGTGTGGAGTCGGGGCCGGAACCTGAGGATTCCTCTCCAGTGTTGCCATGGATCTTGGGGTGCTTCTGAGTCTCCCCAGGGGAGTCAGGCCTCGTCTCGAGTGGGGGCATGCACGTGCGCTTTCCTCCCGAGCTGCAGCAGTAGTGTCACGCTTCCTGTCACGTGGATCAAGGGATCTGTGGCTTTCCCTCGAGGCTGTCCCTCGAGGCTTTCCCACGAGGCTTTCCCACAGGGCTGTGCCACGTGCCACCTTGGTGTGAGTCGATCCTCGGCGTGAAAGACGAGCCGGTGAAGGGAAAAGAGGTTCCTCTGGAATGGACTGAGACATCTGGGGGACTCTTGGAATGGTGGCACGACCCTGGAGTTCCTCTCGCCGTTCCTGTTGAGAGGGCCTCCTCTTGAGATGCGACGGGAACGCCGGGAACTCTTTCCCGACGAAGCAGGGAAAGGATCCCTCATCTCGAGCTACGAGGCGGAAACGGGGCTCCTCTGGATGTGGGCGGGACCCTCGTGATTCCTCTCGAGTGGAGACGGCTAGGTCGGGGAACTTCTGGATTTGCACCAAGGGTGTGAAGGACCCTTTCGAAGTTCCAGAGGTGAGGTGTGATCAGCCTCGAGACACCTCAGCGGAAATGGGCCTCATCTCGCCTGGAGGGGAGAACCTCCTGGATTTTCTCGAGTTGCGGCAGGTCTTCTCGAGTTACGACGGGGACCTCAGGGACCCGCTCTGGTGGCCTCAGGAAAGGCCAGTCCCCATGCGAGTTGCTAGGGGCCATCTCGGGATCCCTCACCCGTCCATACCGGGGCTTAAGACCTAGTGTGGAGTCGGGGCCGGAACCTGAGGATTCCTCTCCAGTGTTGCCATGGATCTTGGGGTGCTTCTGAGTCTCTCCAGGGGAGTCAGGCCTCGTCTCGAGTGGGGGCATGCACGTGCGCTTTCCTCCCGAGCTGCAGCAGTAGTGTCACGCTTCCTGTCACGTGGATCAAGGGATCTGTGGCTTTCCCTCGAGGCTGTCCCTCGAGGCTTTCCCACGAGGCTTTCCCACAGGGCTGTGCCACGTGCCACCTTGGTGTGAGTCGATCCTCGGCGTGAAAGACGTGCCGGTGAAGGGAAAAGAGGTTCCTCTGGAATGGACTGAGACATCTGGGGGACTCTTGGAATGGTGGCACGACCCTGGAGTTCCTCTCACCGTTCCTGTTGAGAGGGCCTCCTCTTGAGATGCGACGGGAACGCCGGAAACTCTTTCCCGACGAAGCAGGGACAGGATCCCTCATCTCGAGCTACGAGGCGGAAACGGGGCTCCTCTGGATGTGGGCGGGACCCTCGTGATTCCTCTCGAGTGGAGACGGCTAGGTCGGGGAACTTCTGGATTTGCACCAAGGGTGTGAAGGACCCTTTCGAAGTTCCAGAGGTGAGGTGTGATCAGCCTCGAGACGCCTCAGCGGAAATGGGCCTCATCTCGCCTGGAGGGGAGAACCTCCTGGATTTTCTCGAGTTGCGGCAGGTCTTCTCGAGTTACGACGGGGACCTCAGGGACCCGCTCTGGTGGCCTCAGGAAAGGCCAGTCCCCATGCGAGTTGCTAGGGGACCTCTCGGGATTCCTCTCCCGTCCATGCCGGGGCCTCAGTCCTTGTGTGGAGTCGGGGCCGGAACCTGAGGATTCCTCTCCAGTGTTGCCATGGATCTTGGGGTGCTTCTGAGTCTCCCCAGGGGAGTCAGGCCTCGTCTCGAGTGGGGGCATGCACGTGCGCTTTCCTCCCGAGCTGCAGCAGTAGTGTCACGCTTCCTGTCACGTGGATCAAGGGATCTGTGGCTTTCCCTCGAGGCTGTCCCTCGAGGCTTTCCCACGAGGCTTTCCCACAGGGCTGTGCCACGTGCCACCTTGGTGTGAGTCGATCCTCGGCGTGAAAGACGAGCCGGTGAAGGGAAAAGAGGTTCCTCTGGAATGGACTGAGACATCTGGGGGACTCTTGGAATGGTGGCACGACCCTGGAGTTCCTCTCGCCGTTCCTGTTGAGAGGGCCTCCTCTTGAGATGCGACGGGAACGCCGGGAACTCTTTCCCGACGAAGCAGGGAAAGGATCCCTCATCTCGAGCTACGAGGCGGAAACGGGGCTCCTCTGGATGTGGGCGGGACCCTCGTGATTCCTCTCGAGTGGAGACGGCTAGGTCGGGGAACTTCTGGATTTGCACCAAGGGTGTGAAGGACCCTTTCGAAGTTCCAGAGGTGAGGTGTGATCAGCCTCGAGACGCCTCAGCGGAAATGGGCCTCATCTCGCCTGGAGGGGAGAACCTCCTGGATTTTCTCGAGTTGCGGCAGGTCTTCTCGAGTTACGACGGGGACCTCAGGGACCCGCTCTGGTGGCCTCAGGAAAGGCCAGTCCCCATGCGAGTTGCTAGGGGACCTCTCGGGATTCCTCTCCCGTCCATGCCGGGGCCTCAGTCCTTGTGTGCAGTCGGGGCCGGAACCTGAGGATTCCTCTCCAGTGTTGCCATTGATCTTGGGGTGCTTCTGAGTCTCCCCAGGGGAGTCAGGCCTCATCTCGAGTGGGGGCATGCACGTGCGCTTTCCTCCCGAGCTGCAGCAGTAGTGTCACGCTTCCTGTCACGTGGATCAAGGGATCTGTGGCTTTCCCTCGAGGCTGTCCCTCGAGGCTTTCCCACGAGGCTTTCCCACAGGGCTGTGCCACGTGCCACCTTGGTGGGAGTCGATCCTCGGCGTGAAAGACGAGCCGGTGAAGGGAAAAGAGGTTCCTCTGGAATGGACTGAGACATCTGGGGGACTCTTGGAATGGTGGCACGACCCTGGAGTTCCTCTCGCCGTTCCTGTTGAGAGGGCCTCCTCTTGAGAGGCGACGGGAACGCCGGGAACTCTTTCCCGACGAAGCAGGGAAAGGATCCCTCATCTCGAGCTACGAGGCGGAAACGGGGCTCCTCTGGATGTGGGCGGGACCCTCGTGATTCCTCTCGAGTGGAGACGGCTAGGTCGGGGAACTTCTGGATTTGCACCAAGGGTGTGAAGGACCCTTTCGAAGTTCCAGAGGTGAGGTGTGATCAGCCTCGAGACGCCTCAGCGGAAATGGGCCTCATCTCGCCTGGAGGGGAGAACCTCCTGGATTTTCTCCAGTTGCGGCAGGTCTTCTCGAGTTACGACGGGGACCTCAGGGACCCGCTCTGGTGGCCTCAGGAAAGGCCAGTCCCCATGCGAGTTGCTAGGGGCCATCTCGGGATCCCTCACCCGTCCATACCGGGGCTTAAGACCTAGTGTGGAGTCGGGGCAAGAACCTGAGGATTCCTCTCCAGTGTTGCCATGGATCTTGGGGTGCTTCTGAGTCTCTCCAGGGGAGTCAGGCCTCGTCTCGAGTGGGGGCATGCACGTGCGCTTTCCTCCCGAGCTGCAGCAGTAGTGTCACGCTTCCTGTCACGTGGATCAAGGGATCTGTGGCTTTCCCTCGAGGCTGTCCCTCGAGGCTTTCCCACGAGGCTTTCCCACAGGGCTGTGCCACGTGCCACCTTGGTGTGAGTCGATCCTCGGCGTGAAAGACGTGCCGGTGAAGGGAAAAGAGGTTCCTCTGGAATGGACTGAGACATCTGGGGCACTCTTGCAATGGTGGCACGACCCTGGAGTTCCTCTCGCCGTTCCTGTTGAGAGGGCCTCCTCTTGAGATGCGACGGGAACGCCGGGAACTCTTTCCCGACGAAGCAGGGAAAGGATCCCTCATCTCGAGCTACGAGGCGGAAACGGGGCTCCTCTGGATGTGGGCGGGACCCTCGTGATTCCTCTCGAGTGGAGACGGCTAGGTCGGGGAACTTCTGGATTTGCACCAAGGGTGTGAAGGACCCTTTCGAAGTTCCAGAGGTGAGGTGTGATCAGCCTCGAGACGCCTCAGCGGAAATGGGCCTCATCTCGCCTGGAGGGGAGAACCTCCTGGATTTTCTCCAGTTGGGGCAGGTCTTCTCGAGTTACGACGGGGACCTCAGGGACCCGCTCTGGTGGCCTCAGGAAAGGCCAGTCCCCATGCGAGTTGCTAGGGGACCTCTCGGGATTCCTCTCCCGTCCATGCCGGGGCCTCAGTCCTTGTGTGGAGTCGGGGCCGGAACCTGAGGATTCCTCTCCAGTGTTGCCATGGATCTTGGGGTGCTTCTGAGTCTCCCCAGGGGAGTCAGGCCTCGTCTCGAGTGGGGGCATGCACGTGCGCTTTCCTCCCGAGCTGCAGCAGTAGTGTCACGCTTCCTGTCACGTGGATCAAGGGATCTGTGGCTTTCCCTCGAGGCTGTCCCTCGAGGCTTTCCCACGAGGCTTTCCCACAGGGCTGTGCCACGTGCCACCTTGGTGTGAGTCGATCCTCGGCGTGAAAGACGTGCCGGTGAAGGGAAAAGAGGTTCCTCTGGAATGGACTGAGACATCTGGGGGACTCTTGGAATGGTGGCACGACCCTGGAGTTCCTCTCGCCGTTCCTGTTGAGAGGGCCTCCTCTTGAGATGCGACGGGAACGCCGGAAACTCTTTCCCGACGAAGCAGGGACAGGATCCCTCATCTCGAGCTACGAGGCGGAAACGGGGCTCCTCTGGATGTGGGCGGGACCCTCGTGATTCCTCTCGAGTGGAGACGGCTAGGTCGGGGAACTTCTGGATTTGCACCAAGGGTGTGAAGGACCCTTTCGAAGTTCCAGAGGTGAGGTGTGATCAGCCTCGAGACGCCTCAGCGGAAATGGGCCTCATCTCGCCTGGAGGGGAGAACCTCCTGGATTTTCTCGAGTTGCGGCAGGTCTTCTCGAGTTACGACGGGGACCTCAGGGACCCGCTCTGGTGGCCTCAGGAAAGGCCAGTCCCCATGCGAGTTGCTAGGGGACCTCTCGGGATTCCTCTCCCGTCCATGCCGGGGCCTCAGTCCTTGTGTGGAGTCGGGGCCGGAACCTGAGGATTCCTCTCCAGTGTTGCCATGGATCTTGGGGTGCTTCTGAGTCTCCCCAAGGGAGTCAGGCCTCGTCTCGAGTGGGGGCATGCACGTGCGCTTTCCTCCCGAGCTGCAGCAGTAGTGTCACGCTTCCTGTCACGTGGATCAAGGGATCTGTGGCTTTCCCTCGAGGCTGTCCCTCGAGGCTTTCCCACGAGGCTTTCCCACAGGGCTGTGCCACGTGCCACCTTGGTGTGAGTCGATCCTCGGAGTGAAAGACGAGCCGGTGAAGGGAAAAGAGGTTCCTCTGGAATGGACTGAGACATCTGGGGGACTCTTGGAATGGTGGCACGACCCTGGAGTTCCTCTCGCCGTTCCTGTTGAGAGGGCCTCCTCTTGAGATGCGACGGGAACGCCGGAAACTCTTTCCCGACGAAGCAGGGACAGGATCCCTCATCTCGAGCTACGAGGCGGAAACGGGGCTCCTCTGGATGTGGGCGGGACCCTCGTGATTCCTCTCGAGTGGAGACGGCTAGGTCGGGGAACTTCTGGATTTGCACCAAGGGTGTGAAGGACCCTTTCGAAGTTCCAGAGGTGAGGTGTGATCAGCCTCGAGACGCCTCAGCGGAAATGGGCCTCATCTCGCCTGGAGGGGAGAACCTCCTGGATTTTCTCGAGTTGCGGCAGGTCTTCTCGAGTTACGACGGGGACCTCAGGGACCCGCTCTGGTGGCCTCAGGAAAGGCCAGTCCCCATGCGAGTTGCTAGGGGCCATCTCGGGATCCCTCACCCGTCCATACCGGGGCTTAAGACCTAGTGTGGAGTCGGGGCCGGAACCTGAGGATTCCTCTCCAGTGTTGCCATGGATCTTGGGGTGCTTCTGAGTCTCTCCAGGGGAGTCAGGCCTCGTCTCGAGTGGGGGCATGCACGTGCGCTTTCCTCCCGAGCTGCAGCAGTAGTGTCACGCTTCCTGTCACGTGGATCAAGGGATCTGTGGCTTTCCCTCGAGGCTGTCCCTCGAGGCTTTCCCACGAGGCTTTCCCACAGGGCTGTGCCACGTGCCACCTTGGTGTGAGTCGATCCTCGGCGTGAAAGACGAGCCGGTGAAGGGAAAAGAGGTTCCTCTGGAATGGACTGAGACATCTGGGGGACTCTTGGAATGGTGGCACGACCCTGGAGTTCCTCTCGCCGTTCCTGTTGAGAGGGCCTCCTCTTGAGATGCGACGGGAACGCCGGAAACTCTTTCCCGACGAAGCAGGGACAGGATCCCTCATCTCGAGCTACGAGGCGGAAACGGGGCTCCTCTGGATGTGGGCGGGACCCTCGTGATTCCTCTCGAGTGGAGACGGCTAGGTCGGGGAACTTCTGGATTTGCACCAAGGGTGTGAAGGACCCTTTCGAAGTTCCAGAGGTGAGGTGTGATCAGCCTCGAGACGCCTCAGCGGAAATGGGCCTCATCTCGCCTGGAGGGGAGAACCTCCTGGATTTTCTCGAGTTGCGGCAGGTCTTCTCGAGTTACGACGGGGACCTCAGGGACCCGCTCTGGTGGCCTCAGGAAAGGCCAGTCCCCATGCGAGTTGCTAGGGGACCGCTCGGGATTCCTCTCCCGTCCATGCCGGGGCCTCAGTCCTTGTGTGGAGTCGGGGCCGGAACCTGAGGATTCCTCTCCAGTGTTGCCATGGATCTTGGGGTGCTTCTGAGTCTCCCCAGGGGAGTCAGGCCTCGTCTCGAGTGGGGGCATGCACGTGCGCTTTCCTCCCGAGCTGCAGCAGTAGTGTCACGCTTCCTGTCACGTGGATCAAGGGATCTGTGGCTTTCCCTCGAGGCTGTCCCTCGAGGCTTTCCCACGAGGCTTTCCCACAGGGCTGTGCCACGTGCCACCTTGGTGTGAGTCGATCCTCGGCGTGAAAGACGAGCCGGTGAAGGGAAAAGAGGTTCCTCTGGAATGGACTGAGACATCTGGGGGACTCTTGGAATGGTGGCACGACCCTGGAGTTCCTCTCGCCGTTCCTGTTGAGAGGGCCTCCTCTTGAGATGCGACGGGAACGCCGGGAACTCTTTCCCGACGAAGCAGGGAAAGGATCCCTCATCTCGAGCTACGAGGCGGAAACGGGGCTCCTCTGGATGTGGGCGGGACCCTCGTGATTCCTCTCGAGTGGAGACGGCTAGGTCGGGGAACTTCTGGATTTGCACCAAGGGTGTGAAGGACCCTTTCGAAGTTCCAGAGGTGAGGTGTGATCAGCCTCGAGACGCCTCAGCGGAAATGGGCCTCATCTCGCCTGGAGGGGAGAACCTCCTGGATTTTCTCGAGTTGCGGCAGGTCTTCTCGAGTTACGACGGGGACCTCAGGGACCCGCTCTGGTGGCCTCAGGAAAGGCCAGTCCCCATGCGAGTTGCTAGGGGACCTCTCGGGATTCCTCTCCCGTCCATGCCGGGGCCTCAGTCCTTGTGTGCAGTCGGGGCCGGAACCTGAGGATTCCTCTCCAGTGTTGCCATTGATCTTGGGGTGCTTCTGAGTCTCCCCAGGGGAGTCAGGCCTCATCTCGAGTGGGGGCATGCACGTGCGCTTTCCTCCCGAGCTGCAGCAGTAGTGTCACGCTTCCTGTCACGTGGATCAAGGGATCTGTGGCTTTCCCTCGAGGCTGTCCCTCGAGGCTTTCCCACGAGGCTTTCCCACAGGGCTGTGCCACGTGCCACCTTGGTGGGAGTCGATCCTCGGCGTGAAAGACGAGCCGGTGAAGGGAAAAGAGGTTCCTCTGGAATGGACTGAGACATCTGGGGGACTCTTGGAATGGTGGCACGACCCTGGAGTTCCTCTCGCCGTTCCTGTTGAGAGGGCCTCCTCTTGAGAGGCGACGGGAACGCCGGGAACTCTTTCCCGACGAAGCAGGGAAAGGATCCCTCATCTCGAGCTACGAGGCGGAAACGGGGCTCCTCTGGATGTGGGCGGGACCCTCGTGATTCCTCTCGAGTGGAGACGGCTAGGTCGGGGAACTTCTGGATTTGCACCAAGGGTGTGAAGGACCCTTTCGAAGTTCCAGAGGTGAGGTGTGATCAGCCTCGAGACGCCTCAGCGGAAATGGGCCTCATCTCGCCTGGAGGGAAGAACCTCCTGGATTTTCTCCAGTTGCGGCAGGTCTTCTCGAGATACGACGGGGACCTCAGGGACCCGCTCTGGTGGCCTCAGGAAAGGCCAGTCCCCATGCGAGTTGCTAGGGGCCATCTCGGGATCCCTCACCCGTCCATACCGGGGCTTAAGACCTAGTGTGGAGTCGGGGCCGGAACCTGAGGATTCCTCTCCCGTGTTGCCATGGATCTTGGGGTGCTTCTGAGTCTCTCCAGGGGAGTCAGGCCTCGTCTCGAGTGGGGGCATGCACGTGCGCTTTCCTCCCGAGCTGCAGCAGTAGTGTCACGCTTCCTGTCACGTGGATCAAGGGATCTGTGGCTTTCCCTCGAGGCTGTCCCTCGAGGCTTTCCCACGAGGCTTTCCCACAGGGCTGTGCCACGTGCCACCTTGGTGTGAGTCGATCCTCGGCGTGAAAGACGTGCCGGTGAAGGGAAAAGAGGTTCCTCTGGAATGGACTGAGACATCTGGGGCACTCTTGCAATGGTGGCACGACCCTGGAGTTCCTCTCGCCGTTCCTGTTGAGAGGGCCTCCTCTTGAGATGCGACGGGAACGCCGGGAACTCTTTCCCGACGAAGCAGGGAAAGGATCCCTCATCTCGAGCTACGAGGCGGAAACGGGGCTCCTCTGGATGTGGGCGGGACCCTCGTGATTCCTCTCGAGTGGAGACGGCTAGGTCGGGGAACTTCTGGATTTGCACCAAGGGTGTGAAGGACCCTTTCGAAGTTGCAGAGGTGAGGTGTGATCAGCCTCGAGACGCCTCAGCGGAAATGGGCCTCATCTCGCCTGGAGGGGAGAACCTCCTGGATTTTCTCCAGTTGGGGCAGGTCTTCTCGAGTTACGACGGGGACCTCAGGGACCCGCTCTGGTGGCCTCAGGAAAGGCCAGTCCCCATGCGAGTTGCTAGGGGACCTCTCGGGATTCCTCTCCCGTCCATGCCGGGGCCTCAGTCCTTGTGTGGAGTCGGGGCCGGAACCTGAGGATTCCTCTCCAGTGTTGCCATGGATCTTGGGGTGCTTCTGAGTCTCCCCAGGGGAGTCAGGCCTCGTCTCGAGTGGGGGCATGCACGTGCGCTTTCCTCCCGAGCTGCAGCAGTAGTGTCACGCTTCCTGTCACGTGGATCAAGGGATCTGTGGCTTTCCCTCGAGGCTGTCCCTCGAGGCTTTCCCACGAGGCTTTCCCACAGGGCTGTGCCACGTGCCACCTTGGTGTGAGTCGATCCTCGGCGTGAAAGACGAGCCGGTGAAGGGAAAAGAGGTTCCTCTGGAATGGACTGAGACATCTGGGGGACTGTTGGAATGGTGGCACGACCCTGGAGTTCCTCTCGCCGTTCCTGTTGAGAGGGCCTCCTCTTGAGATGCGACGGGAACGCCGGGAACTCTTTCCCGACGAAGCAGGGAAAGGATCCCTCATCTCGAGCTACGAGGCGGAAACGGGGCTCCTCTGGATGTGGCCGGGACCCTCGTGATTCCTCTCGAGTGGAGACGGGTATGTCGGGGAACTTCTGGATTTGCACCAAGGGTGTGAAGGAACCTTTCGAAGTTCCAGAGGTGAGGTGTGATCAGCCTCGAGACGCCTCAGCGGAAATGGGCCTCATCTCGCCTGGAGGGGAGAACCTCCTGGATTTTCTCGAGTTGCGGCAGGTCTTCTCGAGTTACGACGGGGACCTCAGGGACCCGCTCTGGTGGCCTCAGGAAAGGCCAGTCCCCATGCGAGTTGCTAGGGGCCATCTCGGGATCCCTCACCCGTCCATACCGGGGCTTAAGACCTAGTGTGGAGTCGGGGCCGGAACCTGAGGATTCCTCTCCAGTGTTGCCATGGATCTTGGGGTGCTTCTGAGTCTCTCCAGGGGAGTCAGGCCTCGTCTCGAGTGGGGGCATGCACGTGCGCTTTCCTCCCGAGCTGCAGCAGTAGTGTCACGCTTCCTGTCACGTGGATCAAGGGATCTGTGGCTTTCCCTCGAGGCTGTCCCTCGAGGCTTTCCCACGAGGCTTTCCCACAGGGCTGTGCCACGTGCCACCTTGGTGTGAGTCGATCCTCGGCGTGAAAGACGTGCCGGTGAAGGGAAAAGAGGTTCCTCTGGAATGGACTGAGACATCTGGGGGACTCTTGGAATGGTGGCACGACCCTGGAGTTCCTCTCGCCGTTCCTGTTGAGAGGGCCTCCTCTTGAGATGCGACGGGAACGCCGGAAACTCTTTCCCGACGAAGCAGGGACAGGATCCCTCATCTCGAGCTACGAGGCGGAAACGGGGCTCCTCTGGATGTGGGCGGGACCCTCGTGATTCCTCTGGAGTGGAGACGGCTAGGTCGGGGAACTTCTGGATTTGCACCAAGGGTGTGAAGGACCCTTTCGAAGTTCCAGAGGTGAGGTGTGATCAGCCTCGAGACGCCTCAGCGGAAATGGGCCTCATCTCGCCTGGAGGGGAGAACCTCCTGGATTTTCTCGAGTTGCGGCAGGTCTTCTCGAGTTACGACGGGGACCTCAGGGACCCGCTCTGGTGGCCTCAGGAAAGGCCAGTCCCCATGCGAGTTGCTAGGGGACCTCTCGGGATTCCTCTCCCGTCCATGCCGGGGCCTCAGTCCTTGTGTGGAGTCGGGGCCGGAACCTGAGGATTCCTCTCCAGTGTTGCCATGGATCTTGGGGTGCTTCTGAGTCTCCCCAGGGGAGTCAGGCCTCGTCTCGAGTGGGGGCATGCACGTGCGCTTTCCTCCCGAGCTGCAGCAGTAGTGTCACGCTTCCTGTCACGTGGATCAAGGGATCTGTGGCTTTCCCTCGAGGCTGTCCCTCGAGGCTTTCCCACGAGGCTTTCCCACACGGCTGTGCCACGTGCCACCTTGGTGGGAGTCGATCCTCGGCGTGAAAGACGAGCCGGTGAAGGGAAAAGAGGTTCCTCTGGAATGGACTGAGACATCTGGGGGACTCTTGGAATGGTGGCACGACCCTGGAGTTCCTCTCGCCGTTCCTGTTGAGAGGGCCTCCTCTTGAGATGCGACGGGAACGCCGGGAACTCTTTCCCGACGAAGCAGGGAAAGGATCCCTCATCTCGAGCTACGAGGCGGAAACGGGGCTCCTCTGGATGTGGGCGGGACCCTCGTGATTCCTCTCGAGTGGAGACGGCTAGGTCGGGGAACTTCTGGATTTGCACCAAGGGTGTGAAGGACCCTTTCGAAGTTCCAGAGGTGAGGTGTGATCAGCCTCGAGACGCCTCAGCGGAAATGGGCCTCATCTCGCCTGGAGGGGAGAACCTCCTGGATTTTCTCGAGTTGCGGCAGGTCTTCTCGAGTTACGACGGGGACCTCAGGGACCCGCTCTGGTGGCCTCAGGAAAGGCCAGTCCCCATGCGAGTTGCTAGGGGACCTCTCGGGATTCCTCTCCCGTCCATGCCGGGGCCTCAGTCCTTGTGTGCAGTCGGGGCCGGAACCTGAGGATTCCTCTCCAGTGTTGCCATTGATCTTGGGGTGCTTCTGAGTCTCCCCAGGGGAGTCAGGCCTCATCTCGAGTGGGGGCATGCACGTGCGCTTTCCTCCCGAGCTGCAGCAGTAGTGTCACGCTTCCTGTCACGTGGATCAAGGGATCTGTGGCTTTCCCTCGAGGCTGTCCCTCGAGGCTTTCCCACGAGGCTTTCCCACAGGGCTGTGCCACGTGCCACCTTGGTGGGAGTCGATCCTCGGCGTGAAAGACGAGCCGGTGAAGGGAAAAGAGGTTCCTCTGGAATGGACTGAGACATCTGGGGGACTCTTGGAATGGTGGCACGACCCTGGAGTTCCTCTCGCCGTTCCTGTTGAGAGGGCCTCCTCTTGAGAGGCGACGGGAACGCCGGGAACTCTTTCCCGACGAAGCAGGGAAAGGATCCCTCATCTCGAGCTACGAGGCGGAAACGGGGCTCCTCTGGATGTGGGCGGGACCCTCGTGATTCCTCTCGAGTGGAGACGGCTAGGTCGGGGAACTTCTGGATTTGCACCAAGGGTGTGAAGGACCCTTTCGAAGTTCCAGAGGTGAGGTGTGATCAGCCTCGAGACGCCTCAGCGGAAATGGGCCTCATCTCGCCTGGAGGGAAGAACCTCCTGGATTTTCTCCAGTTGCGGCAGGTCTTCTCGAGATACGACGGGGACCTCAGGGACCCGCTCTGGTGGCCTCAGGAAAGGCCAGTCCCCATGCGAGTTGCTAGGGGCCATCTCGGGATCCCTCACCCGTCCATACCGGGGCTTAAGACCTAGTGTGGAGTCGGGGCCGGAACCTGAGGATTCCTCTCCCGTGTTGCCATGGATCTTGGGGTGCTTCTGAGTCTCTCCAGGGGAGTCAGGCCTCGTCTCGAGTGGGGGCATGCACGTGCGCTTTCCTCCCGAGCTGCAGCAGTAGTGTCACGCTTCCTGTCACGTGGATCAAGGGATCTGTGGCTTTCCCTCGAGGCTGTCCCTCGAGGCTTTCCCACGAGGCTTTCCCACAGGGCTGTGCCACGTGCCACCTTGGTGTGAGTCGATCCTCGGCGTGAAAGACGTGCCGGTGAAGGGAAAAGAGGTTCCTCTGGAATGGACTGAGACATCTGGGGCACTCTTGCAATGGTGGCACGACCCTGGAGTTCCTCTCGCCGTTCCTGTTGAGAGGGCCTCCTCTTGAGATGCGACGGGAACGCCGGGAACTCTTTCCCGACGAAGCAGGGAAAGGATCCCTCATCTCGAGCTACGAGGCGGAAACGGGGCTCCTCTGGATGTGGGCGGGACACTCGTGATTCCTCTCGAGTGGAGACGGCTAGGTCGGGGAACTTCTGGATTTGCACCAAGGGTGTGAAGGACCCTTTCGAAGTTGCAGAGGTGAGGTGTGATCAGCCTCGAGACGCCTCAGCGGAAATGGGCCTCATCTCGCCTGGAGGGGAGAACCTCCTGGATTTTCTCCAGTTGGGGCAGGTCTTCTCGAGTTACGACGGGGACCTCAGGGACCCGCTCTGGTGGCCTCAGGAAAGGCCAGTCCCCATGCGAGTTGCTAGGGGACCTCTCGGGATTCCTCTCCCGTCCATGCCGGGGCCTCAGTCCTTGTGTGGAGTCGGGGCCGGAACCTGAGGATTCCTCTCCAGTGTTGCCATGGATCTTGGGGTGCTTCTGAGTCTCCCCAGGGGAGTCAGGCCTCGTCTCGAGTGGGGGCATGCACGTGCGCTTTCCTCCCGAGCTGCAGCAGTAGTGTCACGCTTCCTGTCACGTGGATCAAGGGATCTGTGGCTTTCCCTCGAGGCTGTCCCTCGAGGCTTTCCCACGAGGCTTTCCCACAGGGCTGTGCCACGTGCCACCTTGGTGTGAGTCGATCCTCGGCGTGAAAGACGAGCCGGTGAAGGGAAAAGAGGTTCCTCTGGAATGGACTGAGACATCTGGGGGACTCTTGGAATGGTGGCACGACCCTGGAGTTCCTCTCGCCGTTCCTGTTGAGAGGGCCTCCTCTTGAGATGCGACGGGAACGCCGGGAACTCTTTCCCGACGAAGCAGGGAAAGGATCCCTCATCTCGAGCTACGAGGCGGAAACGGGGCTCCTCTGGATGTGGGCGGGACCCTCGTGATTCCTCTCGAGTGGAGACGGCTAGGTCGGGGAACTTCTGGATTTGCACCAAGGGTGTGAAGGACCCTTTCGAAGTTCCAGAGGTGAGGTGTGATCAGCCTCGAGACGCCTCAGCGGAAATGGGCCTCATCTCGCCTGGAGGGGAGAACCTCCTGGATTTTCTCGAGTTGCGGCAGGTCTTCTCGAGTTACGACGGGGACCTCAGGGACCCGCTCTGGTGGCCTCAGGAAAGGCCAGTCCCCATGCGAGTTGCTAGGGGACCTCTCGGGATTCCTCTCCCGTCCATGCCGGGGCCTCAGTCCTTGTGTGGAGTCGGGGCCGGAACCTGAGGATTCCTCTCCAGTGTTGCCATGGATCTTGGGGTGCTTCTGAGTCTCCCCAGGGGAGTCAGGCCTCGTCTCGAGTGGGGGCATGCACGTGCGCTTTCCTCCCGAGCTGCAGCAGTAGTGTCACGCTTCCTGTCACGTGGATCAAGGGATCTGTGGCTTTCCCTCGAGGCTGTCCCTCGAGGCTTTCCCACGAGGCTTTCCCACAGGGCTGTGCCACGTGCCACCTTGGTGTGAGTCGATCCTCGGCGTGAAAGACGAGCCGGTGAAGGGAAAAGAGGTTCCTCTGGAATGGACTGAGACATCTGGGGGACTCTTGGAATGGTGGCACGACCCTGGAGTTCCTCTCGCCGTTCCTGTTGAGAGGGCCTCCTCTTGAGATGCGACGGGAACGCCGGGAACTCTTTCCCGACGAAGCAGGGAAAGGATCCCTCATCTCGAGCTACGAGGCGGAAACGGGGCTCCTCTGGATGTGGGCGGGACCCTCGTGATTCCTCTCGAGTGGAGACGGCTAGGTCGGGGAACTTCTGGATTTGCACCAAGGGTGTGAAGGACCCTTTCGAAGTTCCAGAGGTGAGGTGTGATCAGCCTCGAGACGCCTCAGCGGAAATGGGCCTCATCTCGCCTGGAGGGGAGAACCTCCTGGATTTTCTCGAGTTGCGGCAGGTCTTCTCGAGTTACGACGGGGACCTCAGGGACCCGCTCTGGTGGCCTCAGGAAAGGCCAGTCCCCATGCGAGTTGCTAGGGGACCTCTCGGGATTCCTCTCCCGTCCATGCCGGGGCCTCAGTCCTTGTGTGCAGTCGGGGCCGGAACCTGAGGATTCCTCTCCAGTGTTGCCATTGATCTTGGGGTGCTTCTGAGTCTCCCCAGGGGAGTCAGGCCTCGTCTCGAGTGGGGGCATGCACGTGCGCTTTCCTCCCGAGCTGCAGCAGTAGTGTCACGCTTCCTGTCACGTGGATCAAGGGATCTGTGGCTTTCCCTCGAGGCTGTCCCTCGAGGCTTTCCCACGAGGCTTTCCCACAGGGCTGTGCCACGTGCCACCTTGGTGTGAGTCGATCCTCGGCGTGAAAGACGAGCCGGTGAAGGGAAAAGAGGTTCCTCTGGAATGGACTGAGACATCTGGGGGACTCTTGGAATGGTGGCACGACCCTGGAGTTCCTCTCGCCGTTCCTGTTGAGAGGGCCTCCTCTTGAGAGGCGACGGGAACGCCGGGAACTCTTTCCCGACGAAGCAGGGAAAGGATCCCTCATCTCGAGCTACGAGGCGGAAACGGGGCTCCTCTGGATGTGGGCGGGACCCTCGTGATTCCTCTCGAGTGGAGACGGCTAGGTCGGGGAACTTCTGGATTTGCACCAAGGGTGTGAAGGACCCTTTCGAAGTTCCAGAGGTGAGGTGTGATCAGCCTCGAGACGCCTCAGCGGAAATGGGCCTCATCTCGCCTGGAGGGGAGAACCTCCTGGATTTTCTCCAGTTGCGGCAGGTCTTCTCGAGATACGACGGGGACCTCAGGGACCCGCTCTGGTGGCCTCAGGAAAGGCCAGTCCCCATGCGAGTTGCTAGGGGCCATCTCGGGATCCCTCACCCGTCCATACCGGGGCTTAAGACCTAGTGTGGAGTCGGGGCCGGAACCTGAGGATTCCTCTCCAGTGTTGCCATGGATCTTGGGGTGCTTCTGAGTCTCCCCAGGGGAGTCAGGCCTCGTCTCGAGTGGGGGCATGCACGTGCGCTTTCCTCCCGAGCTGCAGCAGTAGTGTCACGCTTCCTGTCACGTGGATCAAGGGATCTGTGGCTTTCCCTCGAGGCTGTCCCTCGAGGCTTTCCCACGAGGCTTTCCCACAGGGCTGTGCCACGTGCCACCTTGGTGTGAGTCGATCCTCGGCGTGAAAGACGAGCCGGTGAAGGGAAAAGAGGTTCCTCTGGAATGGACTGAGACATCTGGGGGACTCTTGGAATGGTGGCACGACCCTGGAGTTCCTCTCGCCGTTCCTGTTGAGAGGGCCTCCTCTTGAGATGCGACGGGAACGCCGGGAACTCTTTCCCGACGAAGCAGGGAAAGGATCCCTCATCTCGAGCTACGAGGCGGAAACGGGGCTCCTCTGGATGTGGGCGGGACCCTCGTGATTCCTCTCGAGTGGAGACGGGTATGTCGGGGTACTTCTGGATTTGCACCAAGGGTGTGAAGGACCCTTTCGAAGTTCCAGAGGTGAGGTGTGATCAGCCTCGAGATGCCTCAGCGGAAATGGGCCTCATCTCGCCTGGAGGGGAGAACCTCCTGGATTTTCTCGAGTTGCGGCAGGTCTTCTCGAGTTACGACGGGGACCTCAGGGACCCGCTCTGGTGGCCTCAGGAAAGGCCAGTCCCCATGCGAGTTGCTAGGGGACCTCTCGGGATTCCTCTCCCGTCCATGCCGGGGCCTCAGTCCTTGTGTGGAGTCGGGGCCGGAACCTGAGGATTCCTCTCCAGTGTTGCCATGGATCTTGGGGTGCTTCTGAGTCTCCCCAGGGGAGTCAGGCCTCGTCTCGAGTGGGGGCATGCACGTGCGCTTTCCTCCCGAGCTGCAGCAGTAGTGTCACGCTTCCTGTCACGTGGATCAAGGGATCTGTGGCTTTCCCTCGAGGCTGTCCCTCGAGGCTTTCCCACGAGGCTTTCCCACAGGGCTGTGCCACGTGCCACCTTGGTGTGAGTCGATCCTCGGCGTGAAAGACGAGCCGGTGAAGGGAAAAGAGGTTCCTCTGGAATGGACTGAGACATCTGGGGGACTCTTGGAATGGTGGCACGACCCTGGAGTTCCTCTCGCCGTTCCTGTTGAGAGGGCCTCCTCTTGAGATGCGACGGGAACGCCGGGAACTCTTTCCCGACGAAGCAGGGAAAGGATCCCTCATCTCGAGCTACGAGGCGGAAACGGGGCTCCTCTGGATGTGGGCGGGACCCTCGTGATTCCTCTCGAGTGGAGACGGCTAGGTCGGGGAACTTCTGGATTTGCACCAAGGGTGTGAAGGTCCCTTTCGAAGTTCCAGAGGTGAGGTGTGATCAGCCTCGAGACGCCTCAGCGGAAATGGGCCTCATCTCGCCTGGAGGGGAGAACCTCCTGGATATTCTCGAGTTGCGGCAGGTCTTCTCGAGTTACGACGGGGACCTCAGGGACCCGCTCTGATGGCATCAGGAAAGGCCAGTCCCCATGCGAGTTGCTAGGGGCCATCTCGGGATCCCTCACCCGTCCATACCGGGGCTTAAGACCTAGTGTGGAGTCGGGGCCGGAACCTGAGGATTCCTCTCCAGTGTTGCCATGGATCTTGGGGTGCTTCTGAGTCTCCCCAGGGGAGTCAGGCCTCGTCTCGAGTGGGGACATGCACGTGCGCTTTCCTCCCGAGCTGCAGCAGTAGTGTCACGCTTCCTGTCACGTGGATCAAGGGATCTGTGGCTTTCCCTCGAGGCTGTCCCTCGAGGCTTTCCCACGAGGCTTTCCCACAGGGCTGTGCCACGTGCCACCTTGGTGTGAGTCGATCCTCGGCGTGAAAGACGTGCCGGTGAAGGGAAAAGAGGTTCCTCTGGAATGGACTGAGACATCTGGGGCACTCTTGCAATGGTGGCACGACCCTGGAGTTCCTCTCGCCGTTCCTGTTGAGAGGGCCTCCTCTTGAGATGCGACGGGAACACCGGGAACTCTTTCCCGACGAAGCAGGGAAAGGATCCCTCATCTCGAGCTACGAGGCGGAAACGGGGCTCCTCTGGATGTGGGCGGGACCCTCGTGATTCCTCTCGAGTGGAGACGGCTAGGTCGGGGAACTTCTGGATTTGCACCAAGGGTGTGAAGGACCCTTTCGAAGTTCCAGAGGTGAGGTGTGATCAGCCTCGAGACGCCTCAGCGGAAATGGGCCTCATCTCGCCTGGAGGGGAGAACCTCCTGGATTTTCTCCAGTTGGGGCAGGTCTTCTCGAGTTACGACGGGGACCTCAGGGACCCGCTCTGGTGGCCTCAGGAAAGGCCAGTCCCCATGCGAGTTGCTAGGGGACCTCTCGGGATTCCTCTCCCGTCCATGCCGGGGCCTCAGTCCTTGTGTGGAGTCGGGGCCGGAACCTGAGGATTCCTCTCCAGTGTTGCCATGGATCTTGGGGTGCTTCTGAGTCTCCCCAGGGGAGTCAGGCCTCGTCTCGAGTGGGGGCATGCACGTGCGCTTTCCTCCCGAGCTGCAGCAGTAGTGTCACGCTTCCTGTCACGTGGATCAAGGGATCTGTGGCTTTCCCTCGAGGCTGTCCCTCGAGGCTTTCCCACGAGGCTTTCCCACAGGGCTGTGCCACGTGCCACCTTGGTGTGAGTCGATCCTCGGCGTGAAAGACGAGCCGGTGAAGGGAAAAGAGGTTCCTCTGGAATGGACTGAGACATCTGGGGGACTCTTGGAATGGTGGCACGACCCTGGAGTTCCTCTCGCCGTTCCTGTTGAGAGGGCCTCCTCTTGAGATGCGACGGGAACGCCGGGAACTCTTTCCCGACGAAGCAGGGAAAGGATCCCTCATCTCGAGCTACGAGGCGGAAACGGGGCTCCTCTGGATGTGGGCGGGACCCTCGTGATTCCTCTCGAGTGGAGACGGCTAGGTCGGGGAACTTCTGGATTTGCACCAAGGGTGTGAAGGACCCTTTCGAAGTTCCAGAGGTGAGGTGTGATCAGCCTCGAGACGCCTCAGCGGAAATGGGCCTCATCTCGCCTGGAGGGGAGAACCTCCTGGATTTTCTCCAGTTGGGGCAGGTCTTCTCGAGTTACGACGGGGACCTCAGGGACCCGCTCTGGTGGCCTCAGGAAAGGCCAGTCCCCATGCGAGTTGCTAGGGGACCTCTCGGGATTCCTCTCCCGTCCATGCCGGGGCCTCAGTCCTTGTGTGGAGTCGGGGCCGGAACCTGAGGATTCCTCTCCAGTGTTGCCATGGATCTTGGGGTGCTTCTGAGTCTCCCCAGGGGAGTCAGGCCTCGTCTCGAGTGGGGGCATGCACGTGCGCTTTCCTCCCGAGCTGCAGCAGTAGTGTCACGCTTCCTGTCACGTGGATCAAGGGATCTGTGGCTTTCCCTCGAGGCTGTCCCTCGAGGCTTTCCCACGAGGCTTTCCCACAGGGCTGTGCCACGTGCCACCTTGGTGTGAGTCGATCCTCGGCGTGAAAGACGAGCCGGTGAAGGGAAAAGAGGTTCCTCTGGAATGGACTGAGACATCTGGGGGACTCTTGGAATGGTGGCACGACCCTGGAGTTCCTCTCGCCGTTCCTGTTGAGAGGGCCTCCTCTTGAGATGCGACGGGAACGCCGGGAACTCTTTCCCGACGAAGCAGGGAAAGGATCCCTCATCTCGAGCTACGAGGCGGAAACGGGGCTCCTCTGGATGTGGGCGGGACCCTCGTGATTCCTCTCGAGTGGAGACGGGTATGTCGGGGTACTTCTGGATTTGCACCAAGGGTGTGAAGGACCCTTTCGAAGTTCCAGAGGTGAGGTGTGATCAGCCTCGAGATGCCTCAGCGGAAATGGGCCTCATCTCGCCTGGAGGGGAGAACCTCCTGGATTTTCTCGAGTTGCGGCAGGTCTTCTCGAGTTACGACGGGGACCTCAGGGACCCGCTCTGGTGGCCTCAGGAAAGGCCAGTCCCCATGCGAGTTGCTAGGGGACCTCTCGGGATTCCTCTCCCGTCCATGCCGGGGCCTCAGTCCTTGTGTGGAGTCGGGGCCGGAACCTGAGGATTCCTCTCCAGTGTTGCCATGGATCTTGGGGTGCTTCTGAGTCTCCCCAGGGGAGTCAGGCCTCGTCTCGAGTGGGGGCATGCACGTGCGCTTTCCTCCCGAGCTGCAGCAGTAGTGTCACGCTTCCTGTCACGTGGATCAAGGGATCTGTGGCTTTCCCTCGAGGCTGTCCCTCGAGGCTTTCCCACGAGGCTTTCCCACAGGGCTGTGCCACGTGCCACCTTGGTGTGAGTCGATCCTCGGCGTGAAAGACGAGCCGGTGAAGGGAAAAGAGGTTCCTCTGGAATGGACTGAGACATCTGGGGGACTCTTGGAATGGTGGCACGACCCTGGAGTTCCTCTCGCCGTTCCTGTTGAGAGGGCCTCCTCTTGAGATGCGACGGGAACGCCGGGAACTCTTTCCCGACGAAGCAGGGAAAGGATCCCTCATCTCGAGCTACGAGGCGGAAACGGGGCTCCTCTGGATGTGGGCGGGACCCTCGTGATTCCTCTCGAGTGGAGACGGCTAGGTCGGGGAACTTCTGGATTTGCACCAAGGGTGTGAAGGTCCCTTTCGAAGTTCCAGAGGTGAGGTGTGATCAGCCTCGAGACGCCTCAGCGGAAATGGGCCTCATCTCGCCTGGAGGGGAGAACCTCCTGGATATTCTCGAGTTGCGGCAGGTCTTCTCGAGTTACGACGGGGACCTCAGGGACCCGCTCTGATGGCATCAGGAAAGGCCAGTCCCCATGCGAGTTGCTAGGGGCCATCTCGGGATCCCTCACCCGTCCATACCGGGGCTTAAGACCTAGTGTGGAGTCGGGGCCGGAACCTGAGGATTCCTCTCCAGTGTTGCCATGGATCTTGGGGTGCTTCTGAGTCTCCCCAGGGGAGTCAGGCCTCGTCTCGAGTGGGGGCATGCACGTGCGCTTTCCTCCCGAGCTGCAGCAGTAGTGTCACGCTTCCTGTCACGTGGATCAAGGGATCTGTGGCTTTCCCTCGAGGCTGTCCCTCGAGGCTTTCCCACGAGGCTTTCCCACAGGGCTGTGCCACGTGCCACCTTGGTGTGAGTCGATCCTCGGCGTGAAAGACGTGCCGGTTTAGGGAAAAGAGGTTCCTCTGGAATGGACTGAGACATCTGGGGGACTCTTGGAATGGTGGCACGACCCTGGAGTTCCTCTCGCCGTTCCTGTTGAGGGGGCCTCCTCTTGAGATGCGACGGGAACGCCGGGAACTCTTTCCCGACGAAGCAGGGAAAGGATCCCTCATCTCGAGCTACGAGGCGGAAACGGGGCTCCTCTGGATGTGGGCGGGACCCTCGTGATTCCTCTCGAGTGGAGACGGCTAGGTCGGGGAACTTCTGGATTTGCACCAAGGGTGTGAAGGACCCTTTCGAAGTTCCAGAGGTGAGGTGTGATCAGCCTCGAGACGCCTCAGCGGAAATGGGCCTCATCTCGCCTGGAGGGGAGAACCTCCTGGATTTTCTCCAGTTGCGGCAGGTCTTCTCGAGTTACGACGGGGACCTCAGGGACCCGCTCTGGTGGCCTCAGGAAAGGCCAGTCCCCATGCGAGTTGCTAGGGGACCTCTCGGGATTCCTCTCCCGTCCATGCCGGGGCCTCAGTCCTTGTGTGGAGTCGGGGCCGGAACCTGAGGATTCCTCTCCAGTGTTGCCATGGATCTTGGGGTGCTTCTGAGTCTCCCCAGTGGAGTCAGGCCTCGTCTCGAGTGGGGGCATGCACGTGCGCTTTCCTCCCGAGCTGCAGCAGTAGAGTCACGCTTCCTGTCACGTGGATCAAGGGATCTGTGGCTTTCCCTCGAGGCTGTCCCTCGAGGCTTTCCCACGAGGCTTTCCCACAGGGCTGTGCCACGTGCCACCTTGGTGTGAGTCGATCCTCGGCGTGAAAGACGAGCCGGTGAAGGGAAAAGAGGTTCCTCTGGAATGGACTGAGACATCTGGGGGACTCTTGGAATGGTGGCACGACCCTGGAGTTCCTCTCGCCGTTCCTGTTGAGAGGGCCTCCTCTTGAGATGCGACGGGAACGCCGGGAACTCTTTCCCGACGAAGCAGGGAAAGGATCCCTCATCTCGAGCTACGAGGCGGAAACGGGGCTCCTCTGGATGTGGGCGGGACCCTCGTGATTCCTCTCGAGTGGAGATGGCTAGGTCGGGGAACTTCTGGATTTTTACCAAGGGTGTGAAGGACCCTTTCGAAGTTCCAGAGGTGAGGTGTGATCAGCCTCGAGACGCCTCAGCGGAAATGGGCCTCATCTCGCCTGGAGGGGAGAACCTCCTGGATTTTCTCGAGTTGCGGCAGGTCTTCTCGAGTTACGACGGGGACCTCAGGGACCCGCTCTGGTGGCCTCAGGAAAGGCCAGTCCCCATGCGAGTTGCTAGGGGACCTCTCGGGATTCCTCTCCCGTCCATGCCGGGGCCTCAGTCCTTGTGTGGAGTCGGGGCCGGAACCTGAGGATTCCTCTCCAGTGTTGCCATGGATCTTGGGGTGCTTCTGAGTCTCCCCAGGGGAGTCAGGCCTCGTCTCGAGTGGGGGCATGCACATGCGCTTTCCTCCCGAGCTGCAGCAGTACTGTCACGCTTCCTGTCACGTGGATCAAGGGATCTGTGGCTTTCCCTCGAGGCTGTCCCTCGAGGCTTTCCCACGAGGCTTTCCCACAGGGCTGTGCCACGTGCCACCTTGGTGTGAGTCGATCCTCGGCGTGAAATACGAGCCGGTGAAAGGAAAAGAGGTTCCTCTGGAATGGACTGAGACATCTGGGGGACTCTTGGAATGGTGGCACGACCCTGGAGTTCCTCTCGCCGTTCCTGTTGAGAGGGCCTCCTCTTGAGATGCGACGGGAACGCCGGGAACTCTTTCCCGACGAAGCAGGGAAAGGATCCCTCATCTCGAGCTACGAGGCGGAAACCGGGCTCCTCTGGATGTGGGCGGGACCCTCGTGATTCCTCTCGAGTGGAGACGGCTAGGTCGGGGAACTTCTGGATTTGCACCAAGGGTGTGAAGGACCCTTTCGAAGTTCCAGAGGTGAGGTGTGATCAGCCTCGAGACGCCTCAGCGGAAATGGGCCTCATCTCGCCTGGAGGGGAGAACCTCCTGGATTTTCTCCAGTTGCGGCAGGTCTTCTCGAGTTACGACGGGGACCTCAGGGACCAGCTCTGGTGGCCTCAGGAAAGGCCAGTCCCCATGCGAGTTGCTAGGGGACCTCTCGGGATTCCTCTCCCGTCCATGCCGGGGCCTCAGTCCTTGTGTGGAGTCGGGGCCGGAACCTGAGGATTCCTCTCCAGTGTTGCCATGGATCTTGGGGTGCTTCTGAGTCTCCCCAGTGGAGTCAGGCCTCGTCTCGAGTGGGGGCATGCACGTGCGCTTTCCTCCCGAGCTGCAGCAGTAGAGTCACGCTTCCTGTCACGTGGATCAAGGGATCTGTGGCTTTCCCTCGAGGCTGTCCCTCGAGGCTTTCCCACGAGGCTTTCCCACAGGGCTGTGCCACGTGCCACCTTGGTGTGAGTCGATCCTCGGCGTGAAAGACGAGCCGGTGAAGGGAAAAGAGGTTCCTCTGGAATGGACTGAGACATCTGGGGGATTCTTGGAATGGTGGCACGACCCTGGAGTTCCTCTCGCCGTTCCTGTTGAGAGGGCCTCCTCTTGAGATGCGACGGGAACGCCGGGAACTGTTTTCCGACGAAGCAGGGAAAGGATCCCTCATCTCGAGCTACGAGGCGGAAACGGGGCTCCTCTGGATGTGGGCGGGACCCTCGTGATTCCTCTCGAGTGGAGATGGCTAGGTCGGGGAACTTCTGGATTTTTACCAAGGGTGTGAAGGACCCTTTCGAAGTTCCAGAGGTGAGGTGTGATCAGCCTCGAGACGCCTCAGCGGAAATGGGCCTCATCTCGCCTGGAGGGGAGAACCTCCTGGATTTTCTCGAGTTGCGGCAGGTCTTCTCGAGTTACGACGGGGACCTCAGGGACCCGCTCTGGTGGCCTCAGGAAAGGCCAGTCCCCATGCGAGTTGCTAGGGGACCTCTCGGGATTCCTCTCCCGTCCATGCCGGGGCCTCAGTCCTTGTGTGGAGTCGGGGCCGGAACCTGAGGATTCCTCTCCAGTGTTGCCATGGATCTTGGGGTGCTTCTGAGTCTCCCCAGGGGAGTCAGGCCTCGTCTCGAGTGGGGGCATGCACATGCGCTTTCCTCCCGAGCTGCAGCAGTACTGTCACGCTTCCTGTCACGTGGATCAAGGGATCTGTGGCTTTCCCTCGAGGCTGTCCCTCGAGGCTTTCCCACGAGGCTTTCCCACAGGGCTGTGCCACGTGCCACCTTGGTGTGAGTCGATCCTCGGCGTGAAAGACGAGCCGGTGAAAGGAAAAGAGGTTCCTCTGGAATGGACTGAGACATCTGGGGGACTCTTGGAATGGTGGCACGACCCTGGAGTTCCTCTCGCCGTTCCTGTTGAGAGGGCCTCCTCTTGAGATGCGACGGGAACGCCGGGAACTCTTTCCCGACGAAGCAGGGAAAGGATCCCTCATCTCGAGCTACGAGGCGGAAACGGGGCTCCTCTTGATGTGGGCGGGACCCTCGTGATTCCTCTCGAGTGGAGACGGCTAGATCGGGGAACTTCTGGATTTGCACCAAGGGTGTGAAGGACCCTTTCGAAGTTCCAGAGGTGAGGTGTGATCAGCCTCGAGACGCCTCAGCGGAAATGGGCCTCATCTCGCCTGGAGGGGAGAACGTCCTGGATTTTCTCCAGTTGCGGCAGGTCTTCTCGAGATACGACGGGGACCTCAGGGACCCGCTCTGGTGGCCTCAGGAAAGGCCAGTCCCCATGCGAGTTGCTAGGGGCCATCTCGGGATCCCTCACCCGTCCATACCGGGGCTTAAGACCTAGTGTGGAGTCGGGGCCGGAACCTGAGGATTCCTCTCCAGTGTTGCCATGGATCTTGTGGTGCTTCTGAGTCTCTCCAGGGGAGTCAGGCCTCGTCTCGAGTGGGGGCATGCACGTGCGCTTTCCTCCCGAGCTGCAGCAGTAGTGTCACGCTTCCTGTCACGTGGATCAAGGGATCTGTGGCTTTCCCTCGAGGCTGTCCCTCGAGGCTTTCCCACGAGGCTTTCCCACAGGGCTGTGCCACGTGCCACCTTGGTGTGAGTCGATCCTCGGCGTGAAAGACGTGCCGGTGAAGGGAAAAGAGGTTCCTCTGGAATGGACTGAGACATCTGGGGCAGTCTTGCAATGGTGGCACGACCCTGGAGTTCCTCTCGCCGTTCCTGTTGAGAGGGCCTCCTCTTGAGATGCGACGGGAACGCCGGGAACTCTTTCCCGACGAAGCAGGGAAAGGATCCCTCATCTCGAGCTACGAGGCGGAAACGGGTCTCCTCTGGATGTGGGCGGGACCCTCGTGATTCCTCTCGAGTGGAGACGGCTAGGTCGGGGAACTTCTGGATTTGCACCAAGGGTGTGAAGGACCCTTTCGAAGTTCCAGAGGTGAGGTGTGATCAGCCTCGACACGCCTCAGCGGAAATTGGCCTCATCTCGCCTGGAGAGGAGAACCTCCTGGATTTTCTCCAGTTGGGGCAGGTCTTCTCGAGTTACGACGGGGACCTCAGGGACCCGCTCTGGTGGCCTCAGGAAAGGCCAGTCCCCATGCGAGTTGCTAGGGGACCTCTCGGGATTCCTCTCCCGTCCATGCCGGGGCCTCAGTCCTTGTGTGGAGTCGGGGCCGGAACCTGAGGATTCCTCTCCAGTGTTGCCATGGATCTTGGGGTGCTTCTGAGTCTCCCCAGGGGAGTCAGGCCTCGTCTCGAGTGGGGGCATGCACGTGCGCTTTCCTCCCGAGCTGCAGCAGTAGTGTCACGCTTCCTGTCACGTGGATCAAGGGATCTGTGGCTTTCCCTCGAGGCTGTCCCTCGAGGCTTTCCCACGAGGCTTTCCCACAGGGCTGTGCCACGTGCCACCTTGGTGTGAGTCGATCCTCGGCGTGAAAGACGTGCCGGTGAAGGGAAAAGAGGTTCCTCTGGAATGGAATGAGACATCTGGGGCACTCTTGCAATGGTGGCACGACCCTGGAGTTCCTCTCGCCGTTCCTGTTGAGAGGGCCTCCTCTTGAGATGCGACGGGAACGCCGGGAACTCTTTCCCGACGAAGCAGGGAAAGGATCCCTCATCTCGAGCTACGAGGCGGAAACGGGGCTCCTCTGGATGTGGGCGGGACCCTCGTGATTCCTCTCGAGTGGAGACGGCTAGGTCGGGGAACTTCTGGATTTGCACCAAGGGTGTGAAGTACCCTTTCGAAGTTCCAGAGGTGAGGTGTGATCAGCCTCGAGACGCCTCAGCGGAAATGGGCCTCATCTCGCCTGGAGGGGAGAACCTCCTGGATTTTCTGGAGTTGCGGCAGGTCTTCTCGAGTTATGACGGGGACCTCAGGGACCCGCTCTGGTGGCCTCAGGAAAGGCCAGTCCCCATGCGAGTTGCTAGGGGACCTCTCGGGATTCCTCTCCCGTCCATGCCGGGGCCTCAGTCCTTGTGTGGAGTCGGGGCCGGAACCTGAGGATTCCTCTCCAGTGTTGCCATGGATCTTGGGGTGCTTCTGAGTCTCCCCAGGGGAGTCAGGCCTCGTCTCGAGTGGGGGCATGCACGTGCGCTTTCCTCCCGAGCTGCAGCAGTAGTGTCACGCTTCCTGTCACGTGGATCAAGGGATCTGTGGCTTTCCCTCGAGGCTGTCCCTCGAGGCTTTCCCACGAGGCTTTCCCTCAGGGCAGTACCACGTGCCACCTTGGTGTGAGTCGATCCTCGGCGTGAAAGATGAGCCGGTGAAGGGAAAAGAGGTTCCTCTGGAATGGACTGAGACATCTGGGGGACTCTTGGAATGGTGCCACGACCCTGGAGTTCCTCTCGCCGTTCCTGTTGAGAGGGCCTCCTCTTGAGATGCGACGGGAACGCCGGGAACTCTTTCCCGACGAAGCAGGGAAAGGATCCCTCATCTCGAGCTACGAGGCGGAAACGGGGCTCCTCTGGATGTGGGCGGGACCCTCGTGATTCCTCTCGAGTGGAGACGGCTAGGTCGGGGAACTTCTGGATTTGCACCAAGGGTGTGAAAGACCCTTTCGAAGTTCCAGAGGTGAGGTGTGATCAGCCTCGAGACGCCTCAGCGGAAATGGGCCTCATCTCACCTGGAGGGGAGAACCTCCTGGATTTTCTCGAGTTGCGGCAGGTCTTCTCGAGTTACGACGGGGACCTCAGGGACCCGCTCTGGTGGCCTCAGGAAAGGCCAGTCCCCATGCGAGTTGCTAGGGGCCATCTCGGGATCACTCACCCGTCCATACCGGGGCTTAAGACCTAGTGTGGAGTCGGGGCCGGAACCTGGGGATTCCTCTCCAGTGTTGCCATGGATCTTGGGGTGCTTCTGAGTCTCCCCAGGGGAGTCAGGCCTCGTCTCGAGTGGGGGCATGCACGTGCGCTTTCCTCCCGAGCTGCAGCAGTAGTGTCACGCTTCCTGTCACGTGGATCAAGGGATCTGTGGCTTTCCCTCGAGGCTGTCCCTCGAGGCTTTCCCACGAGGCTTTCCCACAGGGCTGTGCCACGTGCCACCTTGGTGTGAGTCGATCCTCGGCGTGAAAGACGTGCCGGTGAAGGGAAAAGAGGTTCCTCTGGAATGGACTGAGACATCTGGGGGACTCTTGGAATGGTGGCACGACCCTGGAGTTCCTCTCGCCGTTCCTGTTGAGAGGGCCTCCTCTTGAGATGCGACGGGAACGCCGGGAACTCTTTCCCGACGAAGCAGGGAAAGGATCCCTCATCTCGAGCTACGAGGCGGAAACGGGGCTCCTCTGGATGTGGGCGGGACCCTCGTGATTCCTCTCGAGTGGAGACGGCTAGGTCGGGGAACTTCTGGATTTGCACCAAGGGTGTGAAGGACCCTTTCGAAGTTCCAGAGGTGAGGTGTGATCAGCCTCGAGACGCCTCAGCGGAAATGGGCCTCATCTCGCCTGGAGGGGAGAACCTCCTGGATTTTCTCGAGTTGCGGCAGGTCTTCTCGAGTTACAACGGGGACCTCAGGGACCCGCTCTGGTGGCCTCAGGAAAGGCCAGTCCCCATGCGAGTTGCTAGGGGACCTCTCGGGATTCCTCTCCCGTCCATGCCGGGGCCTCAGTCCTTGTGTGGAGTCGGGGCCGGAACCTGAGGATTCCTCTCCAGTGTTGCCATGGATCTTGGGGTGCTTCTGAGTCTCCCCAGGGGAGTCAGGCCTCGTCTCGAGTGGGGGCATGCACGTGCGCTTTCCTCCCGAGCTGCAGCAGTAGTGTCACGCTTCCTGTCACGTGGATCAAGGGATCTGTGGCTTTCCCTCGAGGCTGTCCCTCGAGGCTTTCCCACGAGGCTTTCCCACAGGGCTGTACCACGTGCCACCTTGGTGTGAGTCGATCCTCGGCGTGAAAGACGAGCCGGTGAAGGGAAAAGAGGTTCCTCTGGAATGGACTGAGACATCTGGGGGACTCTTGGAATGGTGGCACGACCCTGGAGTTCCTCTCGCCGTTCCTGTTGAGAGGGCCTCCTCTTGAGATGCGACGGGAACGCCGGGAACTCTTTCCCGACGAAGCAGGGAAAGGATCCCTCATCTCGAGCTACGAGGCGGAAACGGGGCCCCTCTGGATGTGGGCGGGACCCTCGTGATTCCTCTCGAGTGGAGACGGCTAGGTCGGGGAACTTCTGGATTTGCACCAAGGGTGTGAAGGACCCTTTCGAAGTTCCAGAGGTGAGGTGTGATCAGCCTCGAGACGCCTCAGCGGAAATGGGCCTCATCTCGCCTGGAGGGGAGAACCTCCTGGATTTTCTCGAGTTGCGGCAGGTCTTCTCGAGTTACGACGGGGACCTCAGGGACCCGCTCTGGTGGCCTCAGGAAAGGCCAGTCCCCATGCGAGTTGCTAGGGGACCTCTCGGGATTCCTCTCCCGTCCATGCCAGGGCCTCAGTCCTTGTGTGGAGTCGGGGCCGGAACCTGAGGATTCCTCTCCAGTGTTGCCATGGATCTTGGGGTGCTTCTGAGTCTCCCCAGGGGAGTCAGGCCTCGTCTCGAGTGGGGGCATGCACGTGCGCTTTCCTCCCGAGCTGCAGCAGTAGTGTCACGCTTCCTGTCACGTGGATCAAGGGATCTGTGGCTTTCCCTCGAGGCTGTCCCTCGAGGCTTTCCCACGAGGCTTTCCCACAGGGCTGTGCCACGTGCCACCTTTGTGGGAGTCGATCCTCGGCGTGAAAGACGAGCCGGTGAAGGGAAAAGAGGTTCCTCTGGAATGGACTGAGACATATGGGGGACTCTTGGAATGGTGGCACGACCCTGGAGTTCCTCTCGCCGTTCCTGTTGAGAGGGCCTCCTCTTGAGATGCGACGGGAACGCCGGGAACTCTTTCCCGACGAAGCAGGGAAAGGATCCCTCATCTCGAGCTACGAGGCGGAAACGGGGCTCCTCTGGATGTGGGCGGGACCCTCGTGATTCCTCTCGAGTGGAGACGGCTAGGTCGGGGAACTTCTGGATTTGCACCAAGGGTGTGAAGGACCCTTTCGAAGTTCCAGAGGTGAGGTGTGATCAGCCTCGAGAGGCCTCAGCAGAAATGGGCCTCATCTCGCCTGGAGGGGAGAACCTCCTGGATTTTCTCGAGTTGCGGCAGGTCTTCTCGAGTTACGACGGGGACCTCAGGGACCCGCTCTGGTGGCCTCAGGAAAGGCCAGTCCCTATGCGAGTTGCTAGGGGCCATCTCGGGATCCCTCACCCGTCCATACCGGGGCTTAAGACCTAGTGTGGAGTCGGGGCCGGAACCTGAGGATTCCTCTCCAGTGTTGCCATGGATCTTGGGGTGCTTCTGAGTCTCCCCAGGGGAGTCAGGCCTCGTCTCGAGTGGGGGCATGCACGTGCGCTTTCCTCCCGAGCTGCAGCAGTAGTGTCACGCTTCCTGTCACGTGGATCAAGGGATCTGTGGCTTTCCCTCGAGGCTGTCCCTCGAGGCTTTCCCACGAGGCTTTCCCACAGGGCTGTGCCACGTGCCACCTTGGTGGGAGTCGATCCTCGGCGTGAAAGACGAGCCGGTGAAGGGAAAAGAGGTTCCTCTGGATTGGACTGAGACATATGGGGGACTCTTGGAATGGTGGCACGACCCTGGAGTTCCTCTCGCCGTTCCTGTTGAGAGGGCCTCCTCTTGAGATGCGACGGGAACGCCGGGAACTCTTTCCCGACGAAGCAGGGAAAGGATCCCTCATCTCGAGCTACGAGGCGGAAACGGGGCTCCTCTGGATGTGGGCGGGACCCTCGTGATTCCTCTCGAGTGGAGACGGCTAGGTCGGGGAACTTCTGGATTTGCACCAAGGGTGTGAAGGACCCTTTCGAAGTTCCAGAGGTGAGGTGTGATCAGCCTCGAGACGCCTCAGCGGAAATGGGCCTCATCTCGCCTGGAGGGGAGAACCTCCTGGATTTTCTCGAGTTGCGGCAGGTCTTCTCGAGTTACAACGGGGACCTCAGGGACCCGCTCTGGTGGCCTCAGGAAAGGCCAGTCCCCATGCGAGTTGCTAGGGGACCTCTCGGGATTCCTCTCCCGTCCATGCCAGGGCCTCAGTCCTTGTGTGGAGTCGGGGCCGGAACCTGAGGATTCCTCTCCAGTGTTGCCATGGATCTTGGGGTGCTTCTGAGTCTCCCCAGGGGAGTCAGGCCTCGTCTCGAGTGGGGGCATGCACGTGCGCTTTCCTCCCGAGCTGCAGCAGTAGTGTCACGCTTCCTGTCACGTGGATCAAGGGATCTGTGGCTTTCCCTCGAGGCTGTCCCTCGAGGCTTTCCCACGAGGCTTTCCCACAGGGCTGTGCCACGTGCCACCTTGGTGTGAGTCGATCCTCGGCGTGAAAGACGAGCCGGTGAAGGGAAAAGAGGTTCCTCTGGAATGGACTGAGACATCTGGGGGACTCTTGGAATGGTGGCACGACCCTGGAATTCCTCTCGCCGTTCCTGTTGAGAGGGCCTCCTCTTGAGATGCGACGGGAACGCCGGGAACTCTTTCCCGACGAAGCAGGGAAAGGATCCCTCATCTCGAGCTACGAGGCGGAAACGGGGCTCCTCTGGATGTGGGCGGGACCCTCGTGATTCCTCTCGAGTGGAGACGGGTATGTCGGGGAACTTCTTGATTTGCACCAAGGGTGTGAAGGACCCTTTCGAAGTTCCAGAGGTGAGGTGTGATCAGCCTTGAGACGCCTCAGCGGAAATGGGCCTCATCTCGCCTGGAGGGGAGAACCTCCTGGATTTTCTCGAGTTGCGGCAGGTCTTCTCGAGTTACGATGGGGACCTCAGGGACCCGCTCTGGTGGCCTCAGGAAAGGCCAGTCCCCATGCGAATTGCTAGGGGACCTCTCGGGATTCCTCTCCCGTCCATGCCGGGGCCTCAGTCCTTGTGTGGAGTCGGGGCCGGAACCTGAGGATTCCTCTCCAGTGTTGCCATGGATCTTGGGGTGCTTCTGAGTCTCCCCAGGGGAGTCAGGCCTCGTCTCGAGTGGGGGCATGCACGTGCGCTTTCCTCCCGAGCTGCAGCAGTAGTGTCACGCTTCCTGTCACGTGGATCAAGGGATCTGTGGCTTTCCCTCGAGGCTGTCCCTCGAGGCTTTCCCACGAGGCTTTCCCACAGGGCTGTGCCACGTGCCACCTTGGTGTGAGTCGATCCTCGGCGTGAAAGGCGCGCCGGTTAAGGGAAAAGAGGTTCCTCTGGAATGGACTGAGACATCTGGGGGACTCTTGGAATGGTGGCACGACCCTGGAGTTCCTCTCGCCGTTCCTGTTGAGAGGGCCTCCTCTTGAGATGCGACGGGAACGCCGGGAACTCTTTCCCGACGAAGCAGGGAAAGGATCCCTCATCTCGAGCGACGAGGCGGAAACGGGGCTCCTCTGGATGTGGGCGGGACCCTCGTGATTCCTCTCGAGTGGAGACGAGTATGTCGGGGAACTTCTTGATTTGCACCAAGGGTGTGAAGGACCCTTTCGAAGTTCCAGAGGTGAGGTGTGATCAGCCTCGAGACGCCTCAGCGGAAATGGGCCTCATCTCGCCTGGAGGGGAGAACCTCCTGGATTTTCTCGAGTTGCGGCAGGTCTTCTCGAGTTACGACGGGGACCTCAGGGACCCGCTCTGGTGGCCTCAGGAAAGGCCAGTCCCCATGCGAGTTGCTAGGGGCCATCTCGGGATCCCTCACCCGTCCATACCGGGGCTTAAGACCTAGTGTGGAGTCGGGGCCGGAACCTGAGTATTCCTCTCCAGTGTTGCCATGGATCTTGGGGTGCTTCTGAGTCTCCCCAGGGGAGTCAGGCCTCGTCTCGAGTGGGGGCATGCACGTGCGCTTTCCTCCCGAGCTGCAGCAGTAGTGTCACGCTTCCTGTCACGTGGATCAAGGGATCTGTGGCTTTCCCTCGAGGCTGTCCCTCGAGGCTTTCCCACGAGGCTTTCCCACAGGGCTGTGCCACGTGCCACCTTGGTGTGAGTCGATCCTCGGCGTGAAAGACGTGCCGGTGAAGGGAAAAGAGGTTCCTCTGGAATGGACTGAGACATCTGGGGGACTCTTGGAATGGTGGCACGACCCTGGAGTTCCTCTCGCCGTTCCTGTTGAGAGGGCCTCCTCTTGAGATGCGACGGGAACGCCGGGAACTCTTTCCCGACGAAGCAGGGAAAGGATCCCTCATCTCGAGCTACGAGGCGGAAACGGGGCTCCTCTGGATGTGGGCGGGACCCTCGTGATTCCTCTCGAGTGGAGACGGCTAGGTCGGGGAACTTCTGGATTTGCACCAAGGGTGTGAAGGACCCTTTCGAAGTTCCAGAGGTGAGGTGTGATCAGCCTCGAGACGCCTCAGCGGAAATGGGCCTCATCTCGCCTGGAGGGGAGAACCTCCTGGATTTTCTCGAGTTGCGGCAGGTCTTCTCGAGTTACGACGGGGACCTCAGGGACCCGCTCTGGTGGCCTCAGGAAAGGCCAGTCCCCATGCGAGTTGCTAGGGGACCTCTCGGGATTCCTCTCCCGTCCATGCCGGGGCCTCAGTCCTTGTGTGGAGTCGGGGCCGGAACCTGAGGATTCCTCTCCAGTGTTGCCATGGATCTTGGGGTGCTTCTGAGTCTCCCCAGGGGAGTCAGGCCTCGTCTCGAGTGGGGGCATGCACGT
Organism: Budorcas taxicolor; assembly: GCF_023091745.1. Taxonomy (NCBI): domain Eukaryota; kingdom Metazoa; phylum Chordata; class Mammalia; order Artiodactyla; family Bovidae; genus Budorcas; species Budorcas taxicolor. Next base: position 43,288 of record NW_026291583.1, read on the forward strand.
GCGCTTTCCTCCCGAGCTGCAGCAGTAGTGTCACGCTTCCTGTCACGTGGATCAAGGGATCTGTGGCTTTCCCTCGAGGCTGTCCCTCGAGGCTTTCCCACGAGGCTTTCCCACAGGGCTGTACCACGTGCCACCTTGGTGTGAGTCGATCCTCGGCGTGAAAGACGAGCCGGTGAAGGGAAAAGAGGTTCCTCTGGAATGGACTGAGACATCTGGGGGACTCTTGGAATGGTGGCACGACCCTGGAGTTCCTCTCGCCGTTCCTGTTGAGAGGGCCTCCTCTTGAGATGCGACGGGAACGCCGGGAACTCTTTCCCGACGAAGCAGGGAAAGGATCCCTCATCTCGAGCTACGAGGCGGAAACGGGGCTCCTCTGGATGTGGGCGGGACCCTCGTGATTCCTCTCGAGTGGAGACGGCTAGGTCGGGGAACTTCTGGATTTGCACCAAGGGTGTGAAGGACCCTTTCGAAGTTCCAGAGGTGAGGTGTGATCAGCCTCGAGACGCCTCAGTGGAAATGGGCCTCATCTCGCCTGGAGGGGAGAACCTCCTGGATTTTCTCGAGTTGCGGCAGGTCTTCTCGAGTTACGACGGGGACCTCAGGGACCCGCTCTGGTGGCCTCAGGAAAGGCCAGTCCCCATGCGAGTTGCTAGGGGACCTCTCGGGATTCCTCTCCCGTCCATGCCGGGGCCTCAGTCCTTGTGTGGAGTCGGGGCCGGAACCTGAGGATTCCTCTCCAGTGTTGCCATGGATCTTGGGGTGCTTCTGAGTCTCCCCAGGGGAGTCAGGCCTCGTCTCGAGTGGGGGCATGCACGTGCGCTTTCCTCCCGAGCTGCAGCAGTAGTGTCACGCTTCCTGTCACGTGGATCAAGGGATCTGTGGCTTTCCCTCGAGGCTGTCCCTCGAGGCTTTCCCACGAGGCTTTCCCACAGGGCTGTGCCACGTGCCACCTTGGTGTGAGTCGATCCTCGGCGTGAAAGACGTGCCGGTGAAGGGAAAAGAGGTTCCTCTGGAATGGACTGAGACATCTGGGGGACTCTTGGAATGGTGGCACGACCCTGGAGTTCCTCTCGCCGTTCCTGTTGAGAGGGCCTCCTCTTGAGATGCGACGGGAACGCCGGGAACTCTTTCCCGACGAAGCAGGGAAAGGATCCCTCATCTCGAGCTACGAGGCGGAAACGGGGCTCCTCTGGATGTGGGCGGGACCTTCGTGATTCCTCTCGAGTGGAGACGGCTAGGTCGGGGAACTTCTGGATTTGCACCAAGGGTGTGAAGGACCCTTTCGAAGTTCCAGAGGTGAGGTGTGATCAGCCTCGAGACGCCTCAGCGGAAATGGGCCTCATCTCACCTGGAGGGGAGAACCTCCTGGATTTTCTCGAGTTGCGGCAGGTCTTCTCGAGTTACGACGGGGACCTCAGGGACCCGCTCTGGTGGCCTCAGGAAAGGCCAGTCCCCATGCGAGTTGCTAGGGGCCATCTCGGGATCCCTCACCCGTCCATACCGGGGCTTAAGACCTAGTGTGGAGTCGGGGCCGGAACCTGAGGATTCCTCTCCAGTGTTGCCATGGATCTTGGGGTGCTTCTGAGTCTCCCCAGGGGAGTCAGGCCTCGTCTCGAGTGGGGGCATGCACGTGCGCTTTCCTCCCGAGCTGCAGCAGTAGTGTCACGCTTCCTGTCACGTGGATCAAGGGATCTGTGGCTTTCCCTCGAGGCTGTCCCTCGAGGCTTTCCCACGAGGCTTTCCCACAGGGCTGTGCCACGTGCCACCTTGGTGTGAGTCGATCCTCGGCGTGAAAGACGTGCCGGTGAAGGGAAAAGAGGTTCCTCTGGAATGGACTGAGACATCTGGGGGACTCTTGGAATGGTGGCACGACCCTGGAGTTCCTCTCGCCGTTCCTGTTGAGAGGGCCTCCTCTTGAGATGCGACGGGAACGCCGGGAACTCTTTCCCGACGAAGCAGGGAAAGGATCCCTCATCTCGAGCTACGAGGCGGAAACGGGGCTCCTCTGGATGTGGGCGGGACCCTCGTGATTCCTCTCGAGTGGAGACGGCTAGGTCGGGGAACTTCTGGATTTGCACCAAGGGTGTGAAGGACCCTTTCGAAGTTCCAGAGGTGAGGTGTGATCAGCCTCGAGACGCCTCAGCGGAAATGGGCCTCATCTCGCCTGGAGGGGAGAACCTCCTGGATTTTCTCGAGTTGCGGCAGGTCTTCTCGAGTTACGACGGGGACCTCAGGGACCCGCTCTGGTGGCCTCAGGAAAGGCCAGTCCCCATGCGAGTTGCTAGGGGACCTCTCGGGATTCCTCTCCCGTCCATGCCGGGGCCTCAGTCCTTGTGTGGAGTCGGGGCCGGAACCTGAGGATTCCTCTCCAGTGTTGCCATGGATCTTGGGGTGCTTCTGAGTCTCCCCAGGGGAGTCAGGCCTCGTCTCGAGTGGGGGCATGCACGTGCGCTTTCCTCCCGAGCTGCAGCAGTAGTGTCACGCTTCCTGTCACGTGGATCAAGGGATCTGTGGCTTTCCCTCGAGGCTGTCCCTCGAGGCTTTCCCACGAGGCTTTCCCACAGGGCTGTGCCACGTGCCACCTTGGTGTGAGTCGATCCTCGGCGTGAAAGACGTGCCGGTGAAGGGAAAAGAGGTTCCTCTGGAATGGACTGAGACATCTGGGGGACTGTTGCAATGGTGGCACGACCCTGGAGTTCCTCTCGCCGTTCCTGTTGAGAGGGCCTCCTCTTGAGATGCGACGGGAACGCCGGGAACTCTTTCCCGACGAAGCAGGGAAAGGATCCCTCATCTCGAGCTACGAGGCGGAAACGGGGCTCCTCTGGATGTGGGCGGGACCCTCGTGATTCCTCTCGAGTGGAGACGGCTAGGTCGGGGAACTTCTGGATTTGCACCAAGGGTGTGAAGGACCCTTTCGAAGTTCCAGAGGTGAGGTGTGATCAGCCTCGAGACGCCTCAGCGGAAATGGGCCTCATCTCGCCTGGAGGGGAGAACCTCCTGGATTTTCTCGAGTTGCGGCAGGTCTTCTCGAGTTACGACGGGGACCTCAGGGACCCGCTCTGGTGGCCTCAGGAAAGGCCAGTCCCCATGCGAGTTGCTAGGGGCCATCTCGGGATCCCTCACCCGTCCATACCGGGGCTTAAGACCTAGTGTGGAGTCGGGGCCGGAACCTGAGGATTCCTCTCCAGTGTTGCCATGGATCTTGGGGTGCTTCTGAGTCTCCCCAGGGGAGTCAGGCCTCGTCTCGAGTGGGGGCATGCACGTGCGCTTTCCTCCCGAGCTGCAGCAGTAGTGTCACGCTTCCTGTCACGTGGATCAAGGGATCTGTGGCTTTCCCTCGAGGCTGTCCCTCGAGGCTTTCCCACGAGGCTTTCCCACAGGGCTGTGCCACGTGCCACCTTGTTGTGAGTCGATCCTCGGCGTGAAAGACGTGCCGGTGAAGGGAAAAGAGGTTCCTCTGGAATGGACTGAGACATCTGGGGGACTCTTGGAATGGTGGCACGACCCTGGAGTTCCTCTCGCCGTTCCTGTTGAGAGGGCCTCCTCTTGAGATGCGACGGGAACGCCGGGAACTCTTTCCCGACGAAGCAGGGAAAGGATCCCTCATCTCGAGCTACGAGGCGGAAACGGGGCTCCTCTGGATGTGGGCGGGACCCTCGTGATTCCTCTCGAGTGGAGACGGCTAGGTCGGGGAACTTCTGGATTTGCACCAAGGGTGTGAAGGACCCTTTCGAAGTTCCAGAGGTGAGGTGTGATCAGCCTCGAGACGCCTCAGCGGAAATGGGCCTCATCTCACCTGGAGGGGAGAACCTCCTGGATTTTCTCGATTTGCGGCAGGTCTTCTCGAGTTACGACGGGGACCTCAGTTACCCGCTCTGGTGGCCTCAGGAAAGGCCAGTCCCCATGCGAGTTGCTAGGGGCCATCTCGGGATCCCTCACCCGTCCATACCGGGGCTTAAGACCTAGTGTGGAGTCGGGGCCGGAACCTGAGGATTCCTCTCCAGTGTTGCCATGGATCTTGGGGTGCTTCTGAGTCTCCCCCGGGGAGTCAGGCCTCGTCTCGAGTGGGGGCATGCACGTGCGCTTTCCTCCCGAGCTGCAGCAGTAGTGTCACGCTTCCTGTCACGTGGATCAAGGGATCTGTGGCTTTCCCTCGAGGCTGTCCCTCGAGGCTTTCCCACGAGGCTTTCCCACAGGGCTGTGCCACGTGCCACCTTGGTGTGAGTCGATCCTCGGCGTGAAAGACGAGCCGGTGAAGGGAAAAGAGGTTCCTCTGGAATGGACTGAGACATCTGGGGGACTCTTGGAATGGTGGCACGACCCTGGAGTTCCTCTCGCCGTTCCTGTTGAGAGGGCCTCCTCTTGAGATGTGACGGGAACGCCGGGAACTCTTTCCCGACGAAGCAGGGAAAGGATCCCTCATCTCAAGCTACGAGGCGGAAACGGGGCTCCTCTGGATGTGGGCGGGACCCTCGTGATTCCTCTCGAGTGGAGACGGCTAGGTCGGGGAACTTCTGGATTTGCACCAAGGGTGTGAAGGACCCTTTCGAAGTTCCAGAGGTGAGGTGTGATCAGCCTCGAGACGCCTCAGCGGAAATGGGCCTCATCTCGCCTGGAGGGGAGAACCTCCTGGATTTTCTCGAGTTGCGGCAGTTCTTCTCGAGTTACGACGGGGACCTCAGGGACCCGCTCTGGTGGCCTCAGGAAAGGCCAGTCCCCATGCGAGTTGCTAGGGGACCACTCGGGATTCCTCTCCCGTCCATGCCGTGGCCTCAGTCCTTGTGTGGAGTCGGGGCCGGAACCTGAGGATTCCTCTCCAGTGTTGCCATGGATCTTGGGGTGCTTCTGAGTCTCCCCAGGGGAGTCAGGCCTCGTCTCGAGTGGGGGCATGCACGTGCGCTTTCCTCCCGAGCTGCAGCAGTAGTGTCACGCTTCCTGTCACGTGGATCAAGGGATCTGTGGCTTTCCCTCGAGGCTGTCCCTTGAGGCTTTCCCACGAGGCTTTCCCACAGGGCTGTGCCACGTGCCACCTTGGTGGGAGTCGATCCTCGGCGTGAAAGACGAGCCGGTGAAGGGAAAAGAGGTTCCTCTGGAATGGACTGAGACATATGGGGGACTCTTGGAATGGTGGCACGACCCTGGAGTTCCTCTCGCCGTTCCTGTTGAGAGGGCCTCCTCTTGAGATGCGACGGGAACGCCGGGAACTCTTTCCCGACGAAGCAGGGAAAGGATCCCTCATCTCGAGCTACGAGGCGGAAACGGGGCTCCTCTGGATGTGGGCGGGACCCTCGTGATTCCTCTCGAGTGGAGACGGCTAGGTCGGGGAACTTCTTGATTTGCAGCAAGGGTGTGAAGGACCCTTTCGAAGTTCCAGAGGTGAGGTGTGATCAGCCTCGAGACGCCTCAGCGGAAATGGGCCTCATCTCGCCTGGAGGGGAGAACCGCCTGGATTTTCTCGATTTGCGGCAGGTCTTCTCGAGTTACGACGGGGACCTCAGGGACCCGCTCTGGTGGCCTCAGGAAAGGCCAGTCCCCATGCGAGTTGCTAGGGGACCTCTCGGGATTCCTCTCCCGTCCATGCCGGGGCCTCAGTCCTTGTGTGGAGTCGGGGCCGCAACCTGAGGATTCCTCTCCAGTGTTGCCATGGATCTTGGGGTGCTTCTGAGTCTCCCCAGGGGAGTCAGGCCTCGTCTCGAGTGGGGGCATGCACGTGCGCTTTCCTCCCGAGCTGCAGCAGTAGTGTCACGCTTCCTGTCACGTGGATCAAGGGATCTGTGGCTTTCCCTCGAGGCTGTCCCTCGAGGCTTTCCCACGAGGCTTTCCCACAGGGCTGTGCCACGTGCCACCTTGGTGTGAGTCGATCCTCGGCGTGAAAGACGTGCCGGTGAAGGGAAAAGAGGTTCCTCTGGAATGGACTGAGACATCTGGGGGACTCTTGGAATGGTGGCACGATCCTGGAGTTCCTCTCGCCGTTCCTGTTGAGAGGGCCTCCTCTTGAGATGCGACGGGAACGCCGGGAACTCTTTCCCAACGAAGCAGGGAAAGGATCCCTCATCTCGAGCTACGAGGCGGAAACGGGTCTCCTCTGGATGTGGGCGGGACCCTCGTGATTCCTCTCGAGTGGAGACGGCTAGGTCGGGGAACTTCTGGATTTGCACCAAGGGTGTGAAGGACCCTTTCGAAGTTCCAGAGGTGAGGTGTGATCAGCCTCGAGACGCCTCAGCGGAAATGGGCCTCATCTCGCCTGGAGGGGAGAACCTCCTGGATTTTCTCGAGTTGCGGCAGGTCTTCTCGAGTTACGACGGGGACCTCAGGGACCCGCTCTGGTGGCCTCAGGAAAGGCCAGTCCCCATGCGAGTTGCAAGGGGACCTCTCGGGATTCCTCTCCCGTCCATGCCGGGGCCTCAGTCCTTGTGTGGAGTCGGGGCCGGAACCTGAGGATTCCTCTCCAGTGTTGCCATGGATCTTGGGGTGCTTCTGAGTCTCCCCAGGGGAGTCAGGCCTCGTCTCGAGTGGGGGCATGCACGTGCGCTTTCCTCCCGAGCTGCAGCAGTAGTGTCACGCTTCCTGTCACGTGGATCAAGGGATCTGTGGCTTTCCCTCGAGGCTGTCCCTCGAGGCTTTCCCACGAGGCTTTCCCACAGGGCTGTGCCACGTGCCACCTTGGTGTGAGTCGATCCTCGGCGTGAAAGACGAGTCGGTGAAGGGAAAAGAGGTTCCTCTGGAATGGACTGAGACATCTGGGGGACTGTTGCAATGGTGGCACGACCCTGGAGTTCCTCTCGCCGTTCCTGTTGAGAGGGCCTCCTCTTGAGATGCGACGGGAACGCCGGGAACTCTTTCCCGACGAAGCAGGGAAAGGATCCCTCATCTCGAGCTACGAGGCGGAAACGGGGCTCCTCTGGATGTGGGCGGGACCCTCGTGATTCCTCTCGAGTGGAGACGGCTAGGTCGGGGAACTTCTGGATTTGCACCAAGGGTGTGAAGGACCCTTTCGAAGTTCCAGAGGTGAGGTGTGATCAGCCTCGAGACGCCTCAGCGGAAATGGGCCTCATCTCGCCTGGAGGGGAGAACCTCCTGGATTTTCTCGAGTTGCGGCAGGTCTTCTCGAGTTACGACGGGGACCTCAGGGACCCGCTCTGGTGGCCTCAGGAAAGGCCAGTCCCCATGCGAGTTGCAAGGGGACCTCTCGGGATTCCTCTCCCGTCCATGCCGGGGCCTCAGTCCTTGTGTGGAGTCGGGGCCGGAACCTGAGGATTCCTCTCCAGTGTTGCCATGGATCTTGGGGTGCTTCTGAGTCTCCCCAGGGGAGTCAGGCCTCGTCTCGAGTGGGGGCATGCACGTGCGCTTTCCTCCCGAGCTGCAGCAGTAGTGTCACGCTTCCTGTCACGTGGATCAAGGGATCTGTGGCTTTCCCTCGAGGCTGTCCCTCGAGGCTTTCCCACGAGGCTTTCCCACAGGGCTGTGCCACGTGCCACCTTGGTGTGAGTCGATCCTCGGCGTGAAAGACGAGCCGGTGAAGGGAAAAGAGGTTCCTCTGGAATGGACTGAGACATCTGGGGGACTCTTGGAATGGTGGCACGACCCTGGAGTTCCTCTCGCCGTTCCTGTTGAGAGGGCCTCCTCTTGAGATGCGACGGGAATGCCGGGAACTCTTTCCCGACGAAGCAGGGAAAGGATCCCTCATCTCGAGCTACGAGGCGGAAACGGGGCTCCTCTGGATGTGGGCGGGACCCTCGTGATTCCTCTCGAGTGGAGACGGCTAGGTCGGGGAACTTCTGGATTTGCACCAAGGGTGTGAAGGACCCTTTCGAAGTTCCAGAGGTGAGGTGTGATCAGCCTCGAGACGCCTCAGCGGAAATGGGCCTCATCTCGCCTGGAGGGGAGAACCTCCTGGATTTTCTCCAGTTGCGGCAGGTCTTCTCGAGTTACGACGGGGACCTCAGGGACCCGCTCTGGTGGCCTCAGGAAAGGCCAGTCCCCATGCGAGTTGCTAGGTGCCATCTCGGGATCCCTCACCCGTCCATACCGGGGCTTAAGACCTAGTGTGGAGTCGGGGCCGGAACCTGAGGATTCCTCTCCAGTGTTGCCATGGATCTTGGGGTGCTTCTGAGTCTCCCCAGGGGAGTCAGGCCTCGTCTCGAGTGGGGGCATGCACGTGCGCTTTCCTCCCGAGCTGCAGCAGTAGTGTCACGCTTCCTGTCACGTGGATCAAGGGATCTGTGGCATTCCCTCGAGGCTGTCCCTCGAGGCTTTCCCACGAGGCTTTCCCACAGGGCTGTGCCACGTGCCACCTTGGTGGGAGTCGATCCTCGGCGTGAAAGACGAGCCGGTGAAGGGAAAAGAGGTTCCTCTGGAATGGACTGAGACATATGGGGGACTCTTGGAATGGTGGCACGACCCTGGAGTTCCTCTCGCCGTTCCTGTTGAGAGGGCCTCCTCTTGAGATGCGACGGGAACGCCGGGAACTCTTTCCCGACGAAGCAGGGAAAGGATCCCTCATCTCGAGCTACGAGGCGGAAACGGGGCTCCTCTGGATGTGGGCGGGACCCTCGTGATTCCTCTCGAGTGGAGACGGGTATGTCGGGGAACTTCTGGATTTGCACCAAGGGTGTGAAGGACCCTTTCGAAGTTCCAGAGGTGAGGTGTGATCAGCCTCGAGACGCCTCAGCAGAAATGGGCCTCATCTCGCCTGGAGGGGAGAACCTCCTGGATTTTCTCGAGTTGCGGCAGGTCTTCTCGAGTTACGACGGGGACCTCAGGGACCCGCTCTGGTGGCCTCAGGAAAGGCCAGTCCCCATGCGAGTTGCTATGGGCCATCTCGGGATCCCTCACCCGTCCATACCGGGGCTTAAGACCTAGTGTGGAGTCGGGGCCGGAACCTGAGGATTCCTCTCCAGTGTTGCCATGGATCTTGGGGTGCTTCTGAGTCTCCCCAGGGGAGTCAGGCCTCGTCTCGAGTGGGGGCATGCACGTGCGCTTTCCTCCCGAGCTGCAGCAGTAGTGTCACGCTTCCTGTCACGTGGATCAAGGGATCTGTGGCTTTCCCTCGAGGCTGTCCCTCGAGGCTTTCCCACGAGGCTTTCCCACAGGGCTGTGCCACGTGCCACCTTGGTGGGAGTCGATCCTCGGCATGAAAGACGAGCCGGTGAAGGGAAAAGAGGTTCCTCTGGAATGGACTGAGACATATGGTGGACTCTTGGAATGGTGGCACGACCCTGGAGTTCCTCTCACCGTTCCTGTTGAGAGGGCCTCCTCTTGAGATGCGACGGGAACGCCGGGAACTCTTTCCCGACGAAGCAGGGAAAGGATCCCTCATCTCGAGCTACGAGGCGGAAACGGGGCTCCTCTGGATGTGGGCGGGACCCTCGTGATTCCTCTCGAGTGGAGACGGCTAGGTCGGGGAACTTCTGGATTTGCACCAAGGGTGTGAAGGACCCTTTCGAAGTTCCAGAGGTGAGGTGTGATCAGCCTCGAGACGCCTCAGCGGAAATGGGCCTCATCTCGCCTGGAGGGGAGAACCTCCTGGATTTTCTCGAGTTGCGGCAGGTCTTCTCGAGTTACGACGGGGACCTCAGGGACCCGCTCTGGTGGCCTCAGGAAAGGCCAGTCCCCATGCGAGTTGCTAGGGGCCATCTCGGGATCCCTCACCCGTCCATACCGGGGCTTAAGACCTAGTGTGGAGTCGGGGCCGGAACCTGAGGATTCCTCTCCAGTGTTGCCATGGATCTTGGGGTGCTTCTGAGTCTCCCCAGGGGAGTCAGGCCTCGTCTCGAGTGGGGGCATGCACGTGCGCTTTCCTCCCGAGCTGCAGCAGTAGTGTCACGCTTCCTGTCACGTGGATCAAGGGATCTGTGGCTTTCCCTCGAGGCTGTCCCTCGAGGCTTTCCCAAGAGGCTTTCCCACAGGGCTGTGCCACGTGCCACCTTGGTGTGAGTCGATCCTCGGCGTGAAAGACGTGCCGGTGAAGGGAAAAGAGGTTCCTCTGGAATGGACTTAGACATCTGGGGGACTGTTGCAATGGTGGCACGACCCTGGAGTTCCTCTCGCCGTTCCTGTTGAGAGGGCCTCCTCTTGAGATGCGACGGGAACGCCGGGAACTCTTTCCCGACGAAGCAGGGAAAGGATCCCTCATCTCGAGCTACGAGGCGGAAACGGGGCTCCTCTGGATGTGGGCGGGACCCTCGTGATTCCTCTCGAGTGGAGACGGCTAGGTCGGGGAACTTCTGGATTTGCACCAAGGGTGTGAAGGACCCTTTCGAAGTTCCAGAGGTGAGGTGTGATCAGCCTCGAGACGCCTCAGCGGAAATGGGCCTCATCTCGCCTGGAGGGGAGAACCTCCTGGATTTTCTCGAGTTGCGGCAGGTCTTCTCGAGTTACGACGGGGACCTCAGGGACCCGCTCTGGTGGCCTCAGGAAAGGCCAGTCCCCATGCAAGTTGCTAGGGGCCATCTCGGGATCCCTCACCCGTCCATACCGGGGCTTAAGACCTAGTGTGGAGTCGGGGCCGGAACCTGAGGATTCCTCTCCAGTGTTGCCATGGATCTTGGGGTGCTTCTGAGTCTCCCCAGGGGAGTCAGGCCTCGTCTCGAGTGGGGGCATGCACGTGCGCTTTCCTCCCGAGCTTCAGCAGTAGTGTCACGCTTCCTGTCACGTGGATCAAGGGATCTGTGGCTTTCCCTCGAGGCTGTCCCTCGAGGCTTTCCCACGAGGCTTTCCCACAGGGCTGTGCCACGTGCCACCTTGGTGTGAGTCGATCCTCGGCGTGAAAGACGTGCCGGTGAAGGGAAAAGAGGTTCCTCTGGAATGGACTGAGACATCTGGGGGACTGTTGCAATGGTGGCACGACCCTGGAGTTCCTCTCGCCGTTCCTGTTGAGAGGGCCTCCTCTTGAGATGCGACGGGAACGCCGGGAACTCTTTCCCGACGAAGCAGGGAAAGGATCCCTCATCTCGAGCTACGAGGCGGAAACGGGGCTCCTCTGGATGTGGGCGGGACCCTCGTGATTCCTCTCGAGTGGAGACGGGTAGGTCGGGGAACTTCTGGATTTGCACCAAGGGTGTGAAGGACCCTTTCGAAGTTCCAGAGGCGAGGTGTGATCAGCCTCGAGACGCCTCAGCGGAAATGGGCCTCATCTCGCCTGGAGGGGAGAACCTCCTGGATTTTCTCGAGTTGCGGCAGGTCTTCTCGAGTTACGACGGGGACCTCAGGGACCCGCTCTGGTGGCCTCAGGAAAGGCCAGTCCCCATGCGAGTTGCTAGGGGACCTCTCGGGATTCCTCTCCCGTCCATGCCGGGGCCTCAGTCCTTGTGTGGATTCGGGGACGGAACCTGAGGATTCCTCTCCAGTGTTGCCATGGATCTTGGGGTGCTTCTGAGTCTCCCCAGGGGAGTCAGGCCTCGTCTCGAGTGGGGGCATGCACGTGCGCTTTCCTCCCGAGCTGCAGCAGTAGTGTCACGCTTCCTGTCACGTGGATCAAGGGATCTGTGGCTTTCCCTCGAGGCTGTCCCTCGAGGCTTTCCCACGAGGCTTTCCCACAGGGCTGTGCCACGTGCCACCTTGGTGTGAGTCGATCCTCGGCGTGAAAGACGAGCCGGTGAAGGGAAAAGAGGTTCCTCTGGAATGGACTGAGACATCTGGGGGACTCTTGGAATGGTGGCACGACCCTGGAGTTCCTCTCGCCGTTCCTGTTGAGAGGGCCTCCTCTTGAGATGCGACGGGAAAGCCGGGAACTCTTTCCCGACGAAGCAGGGAAAGGATCCCTCATCTCGAGCTACGAGGCGGAAACGGGGCTCCTCTGGATGTGGGCAGGACCCTCGTGATTCCTCTCGAGTGGAGACGGCTAGGTCGGGGAACTTCTGGATTTGCACCAAGGGTGTGAAGGACCCTTTCGAAGTTCCAGAGGGGAGGTGTGATCAGCCTCGAGACGCCTCAGCGGAAATGGGCCTCATCTGGCCTGGAGGGGAGAACCTCCTGGATTTTCTCGAGTTGCGGCAGGTCTTCTCGAGTTACGACGGGGACCTCAGGGACCCGCTCTGGTGGCCTCAGGAAAGGCCAGTCCCCATGCGAGTTGCTAGGGGACCTCTCGGGATTCCTCTCCCGTCCATGCCGGGGCCTCAGTCCTTGTGTGGAGTCGGGGCCGGAACCTGAGGATTCCTCTCCAGTGTTGCCATGGATCTTGGGGTGCTTCTGAGTCTCCCCAGGGGAGTCAGGCCTCATCTCGAGTGGGGGCATGCACGTGCGCTTTCCTCCCGAGCTGCAGCAGTAGTGTCACGCTTCCTGTCACGTGGATCAAGGGATCTGTGGCTTTCCCTCGAGGCTGTCCCTCGAGGCTTTCCCACGAGGCTTTCCCACAGGGCTGTGCCACGTGCCACCTTGGTGTGAGTCGATCCTAGGCGTGAAAGACGAGCCGGTGAAGGGAAAAGAGGTTCCTCTGGAATGGACTGAGACATCTGGGGGACTCTTGGAATGGTGGCACGACCCTGGAGTTCCTCTCGCCGTTCCTGTTGAGAGGGCCTCCTCTTGAGATGCGACGGGAACGCCGGGAACTCTTTCCCGACGAAGCAGGGAGAGGATCCCTCATCTCGAGCTACGAGGCGGAAACGCGGCTCCTCTGGATGTGGGCGGGACCCTCGTGATTCCTCTCGAGTGGAGACGGGTATGTCGGGGAACTTCTTGATTTGCACCAAGGGTGTGAAGGACCCTTTCGAAGTTGCAGAGGGGAGGTGTGATCAGCCTCGAGACGCCTCAGCGGAAATGGGCCTCATCTGGCCTGGAGGGGAGAACCTCCTGGATTTTCTCGAGTTGCGGCAGGTCTTCTCGAGTTACGACGGGGACCTCAGGGACCCGCTCTGGTGGCCTCAGGAAAGGCCAGTCCCCATGCGAGTTGCTAGGGGACCTCTCGGGATTCCTCTCCCGTCCATGCCGGGGCCTCAGTCCTTGTGTGGAGTCGGGGCCGGAACCTGAGGATTCCTCTCCAGTGTTGCCATGGATCTTGGGGTGCTTCTGAGTCTCCCCAGGGGAGTCAGGCCTCGTCTCGAGTGGGGGCATGCACGTGCGCTTTCCTCCCGAGCTGCAGCAGTATTGTCACGCTTCCTGTCACGTGGATCAAGGGATCTGTGGCTTTCCCTCGAGGCTGTCCCTCGAGGCTTTCCCACGAGGCTTTCCCACAGGGCTGTGCCACGTGCCACCTTGGTGTGAGTCGATCCTCGGCGTGAAAGACGAGCCGGTGAAGGGAAAAGAGGTTCCTCTGGAATGGACTGAGACATCTGGGGGACTCTTGGAATGGTGGCACGACCCTGGAGTTCCTCTCGCCGTTCCTGTTGAGAGGGCCTCCTCTTGAGATGCGACGGGAACGCCGGGAACTCTTTCCCGACGAAGCAGGGAGAGGATCCCTCATCTCGAGCTACGAGGCGGAAACGCGGCTCCTCTGGATGTGGGCGGGACCCTCGTGATTCCTCTCGAGTGGAGACGGGTATGTCGGGGAACTTCTTGATTTGCACCAAGGGTGTGAAGGACCCTTTCGAAGTTCCAGAGGTGAGGTGTGATCAGCCTCGAGACGCCTCAGCGGAAATGGGCCTCATCTCGCCTGGAGGGGAGAACCTCCTGGATTTTCTCGAGTTGCGGCAGGTCTTCTCGAGTTACGACGGGGACCTCAGGGACCCGCTCTGGTGGCCTCAGGAAAGGCCAGTCCCCATGCGAGTTGCTAGGGGACCTCTCGGGATTCCTCTCCCGTCCATGCCGGGGCCTCAGTCCTTGTGTGGAGTCGGGGACGGAACCTGAGGATTCCTCTCCAGTGTTGCCATGGATCTTGGGGTGCTTCTGAGTCTCCCCAGGGGAGTCAGGCCTCGTCTCGAGTGGGGGCATGCACGTGCGCTTTCCTCCCGATCTGCAGCAGTAGTGTCACGCTTCCTGTCACGTGGATCAAGGGATCTGTGGCTTTCCCTCGAGGCTGTCCCTCGAGGCTTTCCCACGAGGCTTTCCCACAGGGCTGTGCCACGTGCCACCTTGGTGTGAGTCGATCCTCGGCGTGAAAGACGAGCCGGTGAAGGGAAAAGAGGTTCCTCTGGAATGGACTGAGACATCTGGGGGACTCTTGGAATGGTGGCACGACCCTGGAGTTCCTCTCGCCGTTCCTGTTGAGAGGGCCTCCTCTTGAGATGCGACGGGAACGCCGGGAACTCTTTCCCGACGAAGCAGGGAAAGGATCCCTCATCTCGAGCTACGAGGCGGAAACGGGGCTCCTCTGGATGTGGGCGGGACCCTCGTGATTCCTCTCGAGTGGAGACGGGTATGTCGGGGAACTTCTTGATTTGCACCAAGGGTGTGAAGGACCCTTTCGAAGTTCCAGAGGGGAGGTGTGATCAGCCTCGAGACGCCTCAGCGGAAATGGGCCTCATCTGGCCTGGAGGGGAGAACCTCCTGGATTTTCTCGAGTTGCGGCAGGTCTTCTCGAGTTACGACGGGGACCTCAGGGACCCGCTCTGGTGGCCTCAGGAAAGGCCAGTCCCCATGCGAGTTGCTAGGGGACCTCTCGGGATTCCTCTCCCGTCCATGCCGGGGCCTCAGTCCTTGTGTGGAGTCGGGGCCGGAACCTGAGGATTCGTCTCCAGTGTTGCCATGGATCTTGGGGTGCTTCTGAGTCTCCCCAGGGGAGTCAGGCCTCATCTCGAGTGGGGGCATGCACGTGCGCTTTCCTCCCGAGCTGCAGCAGTAGTGTCACGCTTCCTGTCACGTGGATCAAGGGATCTGTGGCTTTCCCTCGAGGCTGTCCCTCGAGGCTTTCCCACGAGGCTTTCCCACAGGGCTGTGCCACGTGCCACCTTGGTGTGAGTCGATCCTCGGCGTGAAAGACGAGCCTGTGAAGGGAAAAGAGGTTCCTCTGGAATGGACTGAGACATCTGGGGGACTCTTGGAATGGTGGCACGACCCTGGAGTTCCTCTCGCCGTTCCTGTTGAGAGGGCCTCCTCTTGAGATGCGACGGGAACGCCGGGAACTCTTTCCCGACGAAGCAGGGAGAGGATCCCTCATCTCGAGCTACGAGGCAGAAACGCGGCTCCTCTGGATGTGGGCGGGACCCTCGTGATTCCTCTCGAGTGGAGACGGGTATGTCGGGGAACTTCTTGATTTGCACCAAGGGTGTGAAGGACCCTTTCGAAGTTCCAGAGGGGAGGTGTGATCAGCCTCGAGACGCCTCAGCGGAAATGGGCCTCATCTGGCCTGGAGGGGAGAACCTCCTGGATTTTCTCGAGTTGCGGCAGGTCTTCTCGAGTTACGACCGGGACCTCAGGGACCCGCTCTGGTGGCCTCAGGAAAGGCCAGTCCCCATGCGAGTTGCTAGGGGACCTCTCGGGATTCCTCTCCCGTCCATGCCGGGGCCTCAGTCCTTGTGTGGAGTCGGGGCCGGAACCTGAGGATTCCTCTCCAGTGTTGCCATGGATCTTGGGGTGCTTCTGAGTCTCCCCAGGGGAGTCAGGCCTCGTCTCGAGTGGGGGCATGCACGTGCGCTTTCCTCCCGAGCTGCAGCAGTATTGTCACGCTTCCTGTCACGTGGATCAAGGGATCTGTGGCTTTCCCTCGAGGCTGTCCCTCGAGGCTTTCCCACGAGGCTTTCCCACAGGGCTGTGCCACGTGCCACCTTGGTGTGAGTCGATCCTCGGCGTGAAAGACAAGCCGGTGAAGGGAAAAGAGGTTCCTCTGGAATGGACTGAGACATCTGGGGGACTCTTGGAATGGTGGCACGACCCTGGAGTTCCTCTCGCCGTTCCTGTTGAGAGGGCCTCCTCTTGAGATGCGACGGGAACGCCGGGAACTCTTTCCCGACGAAGCAGGGAGAGGATCCCTCATCTCGAGCTACGAGGCGGAAACGCGGCTCCTCTGGATGTGGGCGGGACCCTCGTGATTCCTCTCGAGTGGAGACGGGTATGTCGGGGAACTTCTTGATTTGCACCAAGGGTGTGAAGGACCCTTTCGAAGTTCCAGAGGGGAGGTGTGATCAGCCTCGAGACGCCTCAGCGGAAATGGGCCTCATCTCGCCTGGAGGGGAGAACCTCCTGGATTTTCTCGAGTTGCGGCAGGTCTTCTCGAGTTACGACGGGGACCTCAGGGACCCGCTCTGGTGGCCTCAGGAAAGGCCAGTCCCCATGCGAGTTGCTAGGGGACCTCTCGGGATTCCTCTCCCGTCCATGCCGGGGCCTCAGTCCTTGTGTGGATTCGGGGACGGAACCTGAGGATTCCTCTCCAGTGTTGCCATGGATCTTGGGGTGCTTCTGAGTCTCCCCAGGGGAGTCAGGCCTCGTCTCGAGTGGGGGCATGCACGTGCGCTTTCCTCCCGAGCTGCAGCAGTAGTGTCACGCTTCCTGTCACGTGGATCAAGGGATCTGTGGCTTTCCCTCGAGGCTGTCCCTCGAGGCTTTCCCACGAGGCTTTCCCACAGGGCTGTGCCACGTGCCACCTTGGTGTGAGTCGATCCTCGGCGTGAAAGACGAGCCGGTGAAGGGAAAAGAGGTTCCTCTGGAATGGACTGAGACATCTGGGGGACTCTTGGAATGGTGGCACGACCCTGGAGTTCCTCTCGCCGTTCCTGTTGAGAGGGCCTCCTCTTGAGATGCGACGGGAACGCCGGGAACTCTTTCCCGACGAAGCAGGGAAAGGATCCCTCATCTCGAGCTACGAGGCGGAAACGGGGCTCCTCTGGATGTGGGCGGGACCCTCGTGATTCCTCTCGAGTGGAGACGGGTATGTCGGGGAACTTCTTGATTTGCACCAAGGGTGTGAAGGACCCTTTCGAAGTTCCAGAGGGGAGGTGTGATCAGCCTCGAGACGCCTCAGCGGAAATGGGCCTCATCTGGCCTGGAGGGGAGAACCTCCTGGATTTTCTCGAGTTGCGGCAGGTCTTCTCGAGTTACGACGGGGACCTCAGGGACCCGCTCTGGTGGCCTCAGGAAAGGCCAGTCCCCATGCGAGTTGCTAGGGGACCTCTCGGGATTCCTCTCCCGTCCATGCCGGGGCCTCAGTCCTTGTGTGGAGTCGGGGCCCGAACCTGAGGATTCCTCTCCAGTGTTGCCATGGATCTTGGGGTGCTTCTGAGTCTCCCCAGGGGAGTCAGGCCTCATCTCGACTGGGGGCATGCACGTGCGCTTTCCTCCCGAGCTGCAGCAGTAGTGTCACGCTTCCTGTCACGTGGATCAAGGGATCTGTGGCTTTCCCTCGAGGCTGTCCCTCGAGGCTTTCCCACGAGGCTTTCCCACAGGGCTGTGCCACGTGCCACCTTGGTGGGAGTCGATCCTCGGCGTGAAAGACGAGCCGGTGAAGGGAAAAGAGGTTCCTCTGGAATGGACTGAGACATCTGGGGGACTCTTGCAATGGTGGCACGACCCTGGAGTTCCTCTCGCCGTTCCTGTTGAGAGGGCCTCCTCTTGAGATGCGACGGGAACGCCGGGAACTCTTTCCCGACGAAGCAGGGAGAGGATCCCTCATCTCGAGCTACGAGGCGGAAACGCGGCTCCTCTGGATGTGGGCGGGACCCTCGTGATTCCTCTCGAGTGGAGACGGGTATGTCGGGGAACTTCTTGATTTGCACCAAGGGTGTGAAGGACCCTTTCGAAGTTCCAGAGGGGAGGTGTGATCAGCCTCGAGACGCCTCAGCGGAAATGGGCCTCATCTGGCCTGGAGGGGAGAACCTCCTGGATTTTCTCGAGTTGCGGCAGGTCTTCTCGAGTTACGACGGGGACCTCAGGGACCCGCTCTGGTGGCCTCAGGAAAGGCCAGTCCCCATGCGAGTTGCTAGGGGACCTCTCGGGATTCCTCTCCCGTCCATGCCGGGGCCTCAGTCCTTGTGTGGAGTCGGGGCCGGAACCTGAGGATTCCTCTCCAGTGTTGCCATGGATCTTGGGGTGCTTCTGAGTCTCCCCAGGGGAGTCAGGCCTCGTCTCGAGTGGGGGCATGCACGTGCGCTTTCCTCCCGAGCTGCAGCAGTATTGTCACGCTTCCTGTCACGTGGATCAAGGGATCTGTGGCTTTCCCTCGAGGCTGTCCCTCGAGGCTTTCCCACGAGGCTTTCCCACAGGGCTGTGCCACGTGCCACCTTGGTGTGAGTCGATCCTCGGCGTGAAAGACGAGCCGGTGAAGGGAAAAGAGGTTCCTCTGGAATGGACTGAGACATCTGGGGGACTCTTGGAATGGTGGCACGACCCTGGAGTTCCTCTCGCCGTTCCTGTTGAGAGGGCCTCCTCTTGAGATGCGACGGGAACGCCGGGAACTCTTTCCCGACGAAGCAGGGAGAGGATCCCTCATCTCGAGCTACGAGGCGGAAACGCGGCTCCTCTGGATGTGGGCGGGACCCTCGTGATTCCTCTCGAGTGGAGACGGGTATGTCGGGGAACTTCTTGATTTGCACCAAGGGTGTGAAGGACCCTTTCGAAGTTCCAGAGGTGAGGTGTGATCAGCCTCGAGACGCCTCAGCGGAAATGGGCCTCATCTCGCCTGGAGGGGAGAACCTCCTGGATTTTCTCGAGTTGCGGCAGGTCTTCTCGAGTTACGACGGGGACCTCAGGGACCCGCTCTGGTGGCCTCAGGAAAGGCCAGTCCCCATGCGAGTTGCTAGGGGACCTCTCGGGATTCCTCTCCCATCCATGCCGGGGCCTCAGTCCTTGTGTGGATTCGGGGACGGAACCTGAGGATTCCTCTCCAGTGTTGCCATGGATCTTGGGGTGCTTCTGAGTCTCCCCAGGGGAGTCAGGCCTCGTCTCGAGTGGGGGCATGCACGTGCGCTTTCCTCCCGAGCTGCAGCAGTAGTGTCACGCTTCCTGTCACGTGGATCAAGGGATCTGTGGCTTTCCCTCGAGGCTGTCCCTCGAGGCTTTCCCACGAGGCTTTCCCACAGGGCTGTGCCACGTGCCACCTTGGTGTGAGTCGATCCTCGGCGTGAAAGACGAGCCGGTGAAGGGAAAAGAGGTTCCTCTGGAATGGACTGAGACATCTGGGGGACTCTTGGAATGGTGGCACGACCCTGGAGTTCCTCTCGCCGTTCCTGTTGAGAGGGCCTCCTCTTGAGATGCGACGGGAACGCCGGGAACTCTTTCCCGACGAAGCAGGGAAAGGATCCCTCATCTCGAGCTACGAGGCGGAAACGGGGCTCCTCTGGATGTGGGCGGGACCCTCGTGATTCCTCTCGAGTGGAGACGGGTATGTCGGGGAACTTCTTGATTTGCACCAAGGGTGTGAAGGACCCTTTCGAAGTTCCAGAGGGGAGGTGTGATCAGCCTCGAGACGCCTCAGCGGAAATGGGCCTCATCTGGCCTGGAGGGGAGAACCTCCTGGATTTTCTCGAGTTGCGGCAGGTCTTCTCGAGTTACGACGGGGACCTCAGGGACCCGCTCTGGTGGCCTCAGGAAAGGCCAGTCCCCATGCGAGTTGCTAGGGGACCTCTCGGGATTCCTCTCCCGTCCATGCCGGGGCCTCAGTCCTTGTGTGGAGTGGGGGCCCGAACCTGAGGATTCCTCTCCAGTGTTGCCATGGATCTTGGGGTGCTTCTGAGTCTCCCCAGGGGAGTCAGGCCTCGTCTCGAGTGGGGGCATGCACGTGCGCTTTCCTCCCGAGCTGCAGCAGTAGTGTCACGCTTCCTGTCACGTGGATCAAGGGATCTGTGGCTTTCCCTCGAGGCTGTCCCTCGAGGCTTTCCCACGAGGCTTTCCCACAGGGCTGTGCCACGTGCCACCTTGGTGTGAGTCGATCCTCGGCGTGAAAGACGAGCCGGTGAAGGGAAAAGAGGTTCCTCTGGAATGGACTGAGACATCTGGGGGACTCTTGGAATGGTGGCACGACCCTGGAGTTCCTCTCGCCGTTCCTGTTGAGAGGGCCTCCTCTTGAGATGCGACGGGAACGCCGGGAACTCTTTCCCGACGAAGCAGGGAAAGGATCCCTCATCTCGAGCTACGAGGCGGAAACGGGGCTCCTCTGGATGTGGGCGGGACCCTCGTGATTCCTCTCGAGTGGAGACGGGTATGTCGGGGAACTTCTTGATTTGCACCAAGGGTGTGAAGGACCCTTTCGAAGTTCCAGAGGGGAGGTGTGATCAGCCTCGAGACGCCTCAGCGGAAATGGGCCTCATCTGGCCTGGAGGGGAGAACCTCCTGGATTTTCTCGAGTTGCGGCAGGTCTTCTCGAGTTACGACGGGGACCTCAGGGTCCCGCTCTGGTGGCCTCAGGAAAGGCCAGTCCCCATGCGAGTTGCTAGGGGACCTCTCGGGATTCCTCTCCCGTCCATGCCGGGGCCTCAGTCCTTGTGTGGAGTCGGGGCCGGAACCTGAGGATTCCTCTCCAGTGTTGCCATGGATCTTGGGGTGCTTCTGAGTCTCCCCAGGGGAGTCAGGCCTCATCTCGAGTGGGGGCATGCACGTGCGCTTTCCTCCCGAGCTGCAGCAGTAGTGTCACGCTTCCTGTCACGTGGATCAAGGGATCTGTGGCTTTCCCTCGAGGCTGTCCCTCGAGGCTTTCCCACGAGGCTTTCCCACAGGGCTGTGCCACATGCCACCTTGGTGTGAGTCGATCCTCGGCATGAAAGACGAGCCGGTGAAGGGAAAAGAGCTTCCTCTGGAATTGACTGAGACATCTGGGGGACTCTTGGAATGGTGGCACGACCCTGGAGTTCCTCTCGCCATTCCTGTAGAGAGGGCCTCCTCTTGACATGCGACGGGAACGCCGGGAACTCTTTCCCGACGAAGCAGGGAAAGGATCCCTCATCTCGAGCTACGAGGCGGAAACGGGGCTCCTCTGGATGTGGGCGGGACCCTCGTGATTCCTCTCGAGTGGAGACGGGTATGTCGGGGAACTTCTTGATTTGCACCAAGGGTGTGAAGGACCCTTTCGAAGTTCCAGAGGTGAGGTGTGATCAGCCTCGAGACGCCTCAGTGGAAATGGGCCTCATCTCGCCTGGAGGGGAGAACCTCCTGGATTTTCTCGAGTTGCGGCAGGTCTTCTCGAGTTACGACGGGGACCTCAGGGACCCGCTCTGGTGGCCTCAGGAAAGGCCAGTCCCCATGCGAGTTGCTAGGGGACCTCTCGGGATTCCTCTCCCGTCCATGCCGGGGAATCAGTCCTTGTGTGGAGTCGGGGCCGGAACCTGAGGATTCCTCTCCAGTGTTGCCATGGATCTTGGGGTGCTTCTGAGTCTCCCCAGGGGAGTCAGGCCTCGTCTCGAGTGGGGGCATGCACGTGCGCTTTCCTCCCGAGCTGCAGCAGTAGTGTCACGCTTCCTGTCACGTGGATCAAGGGATCTGTGGCTTTCCCTCGAGGCTGTCCCTCGAGGCTTTCCCACGAGGCTTTCCCACAGGGCTGTGCCACGTGCCACCTTGGTGTGAGTCGATCCTCGGCGTGAAAGACGAGCCGGTGAAGGGAAAAGAGGTTCCTCTGGAATGGACTGAGACATCTGGGGGACTCTTGGAATGGTGGCACGACCCTGGAGTTCCTCTCGCCGTTCCTGTTGAGAGGGCCTCCTCTTGAGATGCGACGGGAACGCCGGGAACTCTTTCCCGACGAAGCAGGGAAAGGATCCCTCATCTCGAGCTACGAGGCGGAAACGGGGCTCCTCTGGATGTGGGCGGGACCCTCGTGATTCCTCTCGAGTGGAGACGGGTATGTCGGGGAACTTCTTGATTTGCACCAAGGGTGTGAAGGACCCTTTCGAAGTTCCAGAGGGGAGGTGTGATCAGCCTCGAGACGCCTCAGCGGAAATGGGCCTCATCTGGCCTGGAGGGGAGAACCTCCTGGATTTTCTCGAGTTGCGGCAGGTCTTCTCGAGTTACGACGGGGACCTCAGGGACCCGCTCTGGTGGCCTCAGGAAAGGCCAGTCCCCATGCGAGTTGCTAGGGGACCTCTCGGGATTCCTCTCCCGTCCATGCCGGGGCCTCAGTCCTTGTGTGGAGTGGGGGCCCGAACCTGAGGATTCCTCTCCAGTGTTGCCATGGATCTTGGGGTGCTTCTGAGTCTCCCCAGGGGAGTCAGGCCTCATCTCGAGTGGGGGCATGCACGTGCGCTTTCCTCCCGAGCTGCAGCAGTAGTGTCACGCTTCCTGTCACGTGGATCAAGGGATCTGTGGCTTTCCCTCGAGGCTGTCCCTCGAGGCTTTCCCACGAGGCTTTCCCACAGGGCTGTGCCACGTGCCACCTTGGTGTGAGTCGATCCTCGGCGTGAAAGACGAGCCGGTGAAGGGAAAAGAGGTTCCTCTGGAATGGACTGAGACATCTGGGGGACTCTTGCAATGGTGGCACGACCCTGGAGTTCCTCTCGCCGTTCCTGTTGAGAGGGCCTCCTCTTGAGATGCGACGGGAACGCCGGGAACTCTTTCCCGACGAAGCAGGGAGAGGATCCCTCATCTCGAGCTACGAGGCGGAAACGCGGCTCCTCTGGATGTGGGCGGGACCCTCGTGATTCCTCTCGAGTGGAGACGGGTATGTCGGGGAACTTCTTGATTTGCACCAAGGGTGTGAAGGACCCTTTCGAAGTTCCAGAGGGGAGGTGTGATCAGCCTCGAGACGCCTCAGCGGAAATGGGCCTCATCTGGCCTGGAGGGGAGAACCTCCTGGATTTTCTCGAGTTGCGGCAGGTCTTCTCGAGTTACGACGGGGACCTCAGGGACCCGCTCTGGTGGCCTCAGGAAAGGCCAGTCCCCATGCGAGTTGCTAGGGGACCTCTCGGGATTCCTCTCCCGTCCATGCCGGGGCCTCAGTCCTTGTGTGGAGTCGGGGCCGGAACCTGAGGATTCCTCTCCAGTGTTGCCATGGATCTTGGGGTGCTTCTGAGTCTCCCCAGGGGAGTCAGGCCTCGTCTCGAGTGGGGGCATGCACGTGCGCTTTCCTCCCGAGCTGCAGCAGTATTGTCACGCTTCCTGTCACGTGGATCAAGGGATCTGTGGCTTTCCCTCGAGGCTGTCCCTCGAGGCTTTCCCACGAGGCTTTCCCACAGGGCTGTGCCACGTGCCACCTTGGTGTGAGTCGATCCTCGGCGTGAAAGACGAGCCGGTGAAGGGAAAAGAGGTTCCTCTGGAATGGACTGAGACATCTGGGGGACTCTTGGAATGGTGGCACGACCCTGGAGTTCCTCTCGCCGTTCCTGTTGAGAGGGCCTCCTCTTGAGATGCGACGGGAACGCCGGGAACTCTTTCCCGACGAAGCAGGGAGAGGATCCCTCATCTCGAGCTACGAGGCGGAAACGCGGCTCCTCTGGATGTGGGCGGGACCCTCGTGATTCCTCTCGAGTGGAGACGGGTATGTCGGGGAACTTCTTGATTTGCACCAAGGGTGTGAAGGACCCTTTCGAAGTTCCAGAGGTGAGGTGTGATCAGCCTCGAGACGCCTCAGCGGAAATGGGCCTCATCTCGCCTGGAGGGGAGAACCTCCTGGATTTTCTCGAGTTGCGGCAGGTCTTCTCGAGTTACGACGGGGACCTCAGGGACCCGCTCTGGTGGCCTCAGGAAAGGCCAGTCCCCATGCGAGTTGCTAGGGGACCTCTCGGGATTCCTCTCCCGTCCATGCCGGGGCCTCAGTCCTTGTGTGGATTCGGGGACGGAACCTGAGGATTCCTCTCCAGTGTTGCCATGGATCTTGGGGTGCTTCTGAGTCTCCCCAGGGGAGTCAGGCCTCGTCTCGAGTGGGGGCATGCACGTGCGCTTTCCTCCCGAGCTGCAGCAGTAGTGTCACGCTTCCTGTCACGTGGATCAAGGGATCTGTGGCTTTCCCTCGAGGCTGTCCCTCGAGGCTTTCCCACGAGGCTTTCCCACAGGGCTGTGCCACGTGCCACCTTGGTGTGAGTCGATCCTCGGCGTGAAAGACGAGCCGGTGAAGGGAAAAGAGGTTCCTCTGGAATGGACTGAGACATCTGGGGGACTCTTGGAATGGTGGCACGACCCTGGAGTTCCTCTCGCCGTTCCTGTTGAGAGGGCCTCCTCTTGAGATGCGACGGGAACGCCGGGAACTCTTTCCCGACGAAGCAGGGAAAGGATCCCTCATCTCGAGCTACGAGGCGGAAACGGGGCTCCTCTGGATGTGGGCGGGACCCTCGTGATTCCTCTCGAGTGGAGACGGGTATGTCGGGGAACTTCTTGATTTGCACCAAGGGTGTGAAGGACCCTTTCGAAGTTCCAGAGGGGAGGTGTGATCAGCCTCGAGACGCCTCAGCGGAAATGGGCCTCATCTGGCCTGGAGGGGAGAACCTCCTGGATTTTCTCGAGTTGCGGCAGGTCTTCTCGAGTTACGACGGGGACCTCAGGGTCCCGCTCTGGTGGCCTCAGGAAAGGCCAGTCCCCATGCGAGTTGCTAGGGGACCTCTCGGGATTCCTCTCCCGTCCATGCCGGGGCCTCAGTCCTTGTGTGGAGTCGGGGCCGGAACCTGAGGATTCCTCTCCAGTGTTGCCATGGATCTTGGGGTGCTTCTGAGTCTCCCCAGGGGAGTCAGGCCTCATCTCGAGTGGGGGCATGCACGTGCGCTTTCCTCCCGAGCTGCAGCAGTAGTGTCACGCTTCCTGTCACGTGGATCAAGGGATCTGTGGCTTTCCCTCGAGGCTGTCCCTCGAGGCTTTCCCACGAGGCTTTCCCACAGGGCTGTGCCACATGCCACCTTGGTGTGAGTCGATCCTCGGCATGAAAGACGAGCCGGTGAAGGGAAAAGAGCTTCCTCTGGAATTGACTGAGACATCTGGGGGACTCTTGGAATGGTGGCACGACCCTGGAGTTCCTCTCGCCATTCCTGTAGAGAGGGCCTCCTCTTGACAAGCGACGGGAACGCCGGGAACTCTTTCCCGACGAAGCAGGGAAAGGATCCCTCATCTCGAGCTACGAGGCGGAAACGGGGCTCCTCTGGATGTGGGCGGGACCCTCGTGATTCCTCTCGAGTGGAGACGGGTATGTCGGGGAACTTCTTGATTTGCACCAAGGGTGTGAAGGACCCTTTCGAAGTTCCAGAGGTGAGGTGTGATCAGCCTCGAGACGCCTCAGTGGAAATGGGCCTCATCTCGCCTGGAGGGGAGAACCTCCTGGATTTTCTCGAGTTGCGGCAGGTCTTCTCGAGTTACGACGGGGACCTCAGGGACCCGCTCTGGTGGCCTCAGGAAAGGCCAGTCCCCATGCGAGTTGCTAGGGGACCTCTCGGGATTCCTCTCCCGTCCATGCCGGGGAATCAGTCCTTGTGTGGAGTCGGGGCCGGAACCTGAGGATTCCTCTCCAGTGTTGCCATGGATCTTGGGGTACTTCTGAGTCTCCCCAGGGGAGTCAGGCCTCATCTCGAGTGGGGGCATGCACGTGCGCTTTCCTCCCGAGCTGCAGCAGTAGTGTCACGCTTCCTGTCACGTGGATCAAGGGATCTGTGGCTTTCCCTCGAGGCTGTCCCTCGAGGCTTTCCCACGAGGCTTTCCCACAGGGCTGTGCCACGTGCCACCTTGGTGTGAGTCGATCCTCGGCGTGAAAGACGAGCCGGTGAAGGGAAAAGAGGTTCCTCTGGAATGGACTGAGACATCTGGGGGACTCTTGGAATGGTGGCACGACCCTGGAGTTCCTCTCGCCGTTCCTGTTGAGAGGACCTCCTCTTGAGATGCGACGGGAACGCCGGGAACTGTTTCCCGACGAAGCAGGGAGAGGATCCCTCATCTCGAGCTACGAGGCGGAAACGGGGCTCCTCTGGATGTGGGCGGGACCCTCGTGATTCCTCTCGAGTGGAAACGGGTATGTCGGGGAACTTCTTGATTTGCACCAAGGGTGTGAAGGACCCTTTCGAAGTTCCAGAGGTGAGGTGTGATCAGCCTCGAGACGCCTCAGCGGAAATGGGCCTCATCTCGCCTGGAGGGGAGAACCTCCTGGATTTTCTCGAGTTGCGGCAGGTCTTCTCGAGTTACGACGGGGACCTCAGGGACCCGCTCTGGTGGCCTCAGGAAAGGCCAGTCCCCATGCGAGTTGCTAGGGGACCTCTCGGGATTCCTCTCCCGTCCATGCCGGGGCCTCAGTCCTTGTGTGGATTCGGGGACGGAACCTGAGGATTCCTCTCCAGTGTTGCCATGGATCTTGGGGTGCTTCTGAGTCTCCCCAGGGGAGTCAGGCCTCGTCTCGAGTGGGGGCATGCACGTGCGCTTTCCTCCCGAGCTGCAGCAGTAGTGTCACGCTTCCTGTCACGTGGATCAAGGGATCTGTGGCTTTCCCTCGAGGCTGTCCCTCGAGGCTTTCCCACGAGGCTTTCCCACAGGGCTGTGCCACGTGACACCTTGGTGTGAGTCGATCCTCGGCGTGAAAGACGAGCCGGTGAAGGGAAAAGAGGTTCCTCTGGAATGGACTGAGACATCTGGGGGACTCTTGGAATGGTGGCACGACCCTGGAGTTCCTCTCGCCGTTCCTGTTGAGAGGGCCTCCTCTTGAGATGCGACGGGAACGCCGGGAACTCTTTCCCGACGAAGCAGGGAAAGGATCCCTCATCTCGAGCTACGAGGCGGAAACGGGGCTCCTCTGGATGTGGGCGGGACCCTCGTGATTCCTCTCGAGTGGAGACGGGTATGTCGGGGAACTTCTTGATTTGCACCAAGGGTGTGAAGGACCCTTTCGAAGTTCCAGAGGGGAGGTGTGATCAGCCTCGAGACGCCTCAGCGGAAATGGGCCTCATCTGGCCTGGAGGGGAGAACCTCCTGGATTTTCTCGAGTTGCGGCAGGTCTTCTCGAGTTACGACGGGGACCTCAGGGACCCGCTCTGGTGGCCTCAGGAAAGGCCAGTCCCCATGCGAGTTGCTAGGGGACCTCTTGGGATTCTTCTCCCGTCCATGCCGGGGCCTCAGTCCTTGTGTGGAGTCGGGGCCGGAACCTGAGGATTCCTCTCCAGTGTTGCCATGGATCTTGGGGTGCTTCTGAGTCTCCCCAGGGGAGTCAGGCCTCGTCTCGAGTGGGGGCATGCACGTGCGCTTTCCTCCCGAGCTGCAGCAGTATTGTCACGCTTCCTGTCACGTGGATCAAGGGATCTGTGGCTTTCCCTCGAGGCTGTCCCTCGAGGCTTTCCCACGAGGCTTTCCCACAGGGCTGTGCCACGTGCCACCTTGGTGTGAGTCGATCCTCGGCGTGAAAGACGAGCCGGTGAAGGGAAAAGAGGTTCCTCTGGAATGGACTGAGACATCTGGGGGACTCTTGGAATGGTGGCACGACCCTGGAGTTCCTCTCGCCGTTCCTGTTGAGAGGGCCTCCTCTTGAGATGCGACGGGAACGCCGGGAACTCTTTCCCGACGAAGCAGGGAGAGGATCCCTCATCTCGAGCTTCGAGGCGGAAACGCGGCTCCTCTGGATGTGGGCGGGACCCTCGTGATTCCTCTCGAGTGGAGACGGGTATGTCGGGGAACTTCTTGATTTGCACCAAGGGTGTGAAGGACCCTTTCGAAGTTCCAGAGGTGAGGTGTGATCAGCCTCGAGACGCCTCAGCGGAAATGGGCCTCATCTCGCCTGGAGGGGAGAACCTCCTGGATTTTCTCGAGTTGCGGCAGGTCTTCTCGAGTTACGACGGGGACCTCAGGGACCCGCTCTGGTGGCCTCAGGAAAGGCCAGTCCCCATGCGAGTTGCTAGGGGACCTCTCGGGATTCCTCTCCCGTCCATGCCGGGGCCTCAGTCCTTGTGTGGATTCGGGGATGGAACCTGAGGATTCCTCTCCAGTGTTGCCATGGATCTTGGGGTGCTTCTGAGTCTCCCCAGGGGAGTCAGGCCTCGTCTCGAGTGGGGGCATGCACGTGCGCTTTCCTCCCGAGCTGCAGCAGTAGTGTCACGCTTCCTGTCACGTGGATCAAGGGATCTGTGGCTTTCCCTCGAGGCTGTCCCTCGAGGCTTTCCCACGAGGCTTTCCCACAGGGCTGTGCCACGTGCCACCTTGGTGTGAGTCGATCCTCGGCGTGAAAGACGAGCCGGTGAAGGGAAAAGAGGTTCCTCTGGATTGGACTGAGACATCTGGGGGACTCTTGGAATGGTGGCACGACCCTGGAGTTCCTCTCGCCGTTCCTGTTGAGAGGGCCTCCTCTTGAGATGCGACGGGAACGCCGGGAACTCTTTCCCGACGAAGCAGGGAAAGGATGCCTCATCTCGAGCTACGAGGCGGAAACGGGGCTCCTCTGGATGTGGGCGGGACCCTCGTGATTCCTCTCGAGTGGAGACGGCTAGGTCGGGGAACTTCTTGATTTGCACCAAGGGTGTGAAGGACCCTTTCGAAGTTCCAGAGGGGAGGTGTGATCAGCCTCGAGACGCCTCAGCGGAAATGGGCCTCATCTGGCCTGGAGGGGAGAACCTCCTGGATTTTCTCGAGTTGCGGCAGGTCTTCTCGAGTTACGACGGGGACCTCAGGGACCCGCTCTGGTGGCCTCAGGAAAGGCCAGTCCCCATGCGAGTTGCTAGGGGACCTCTCGGGATTCCTCTCCCGTCCATGCCGGGGCCTCAGTCCTTGTGTGGAGTCGGGGCCGGAACCTGAGGATTCCTCTCCAGTGTTGCCATGGATCTTGGGGTGCTTCTGAGTCTCCCCAGGGGAGTCAGGCCTCGTCTCGAGTGGGGGCATGCACGTGCGCTTTCCTCCCGAGCTGCAGCAGTAGTGTCACGCTTGTCACGTGGATCAAGGGATCTGTGGCTTTCCCTCGAGGCTGTCCCTCGAGGCTTTCCCACGAGGCTTTCCCACAGGGCTGTGCCACGTGCCACCTTGGTGTGAGTCGATCCTCGGCGTGAAAGACGAGCCGGTGAAGGGAAAAGAGGTTCCTCTGGAATGGACTGGGACATCTGGGGGACTCTTGGAAACGTGGCATAACCCTGGAGTTCCTCTCGCCGTTCCTGTTGAGAGGGCCTCCTCTTGAGATGCGACGGGAACGCCGGGAACTCTTTCCCGACGAAGCAGGGAAAGGATCCCTCATCTCGAGCTACGAGGCGGAAACGGGGCTCCTCTGGATGTGGGCAGGACCCTCGTGATTCCTCTCGAGTGGAGACGGCTAGGTCGGGGAACTTCTTGATTTGCACCAAGGGTGTGAAGGAGCCTTTCAAAGTTCCAGAGGGGAGGTGTGATCAGCCTAGAGACGCCTCAGCGGAAATGGGCCTCATCTCGCCTGGAGGGGAGAACCTCCTGGATTTTCTCGAGTTGCGGCAGGTCTTCTCGAGTTACGACGGGGACCTCAGGGACCCGCTCTGGTGGCCTCAGGAAAGGCCAGTCCCCATGCGAGTTGCTAGGGGACCTCTTGGGATTCCTCTCCCGTCCATGCCGAGGCCTCACTCCTTGTGTGGAGTCGGGGCTGGAACCTGAGGATTCCTCTCCAGTGTTGCCATGGATCTTGGGGTGCTTCTGAGTCTCCCCAGGGGAGTCAGGCCTCGTCTCGAGTGGGGGCATGCACGTGCGCTTTCCTCCCGAGCTGCAGCAGTAGTGTCACGCTTCCTGTCACGTGGATCAAGGGATCTGTGGCTTTCCCTCGAGGCTGTCCATCGAGGCTTTCCCACGAGGCTTTCCCACAGGGCTGTGCCACGTGCCACCTTGGTGGGAGTCGATCCTCGGCGTGAAAGACGAGCCGGTGAAGGGAAAAGAGGTTCCTCTGGAATGGACTGAGACATCTGGGGGACTCTTGGAATGGTGGCACGACCCTGGAGTTCCTCTCGCCGTTCCTGTTGAGAGGGCCTCCTCTTGAGATGCGACGGGAACGCCGGGAACTCTTTCCCGACGAAGCAGGGAAAGGATCCCTCATCTCGAGCTACGAGGCGGAAACGGGGCTCCTCTGGATGTGGGCGGGACCCTCGTGATTCCTCTCGAGTGGAGACGGGTATGTCGGGGAACTTCTTGATTTGCACCAAGGGTGTGAAGGACCCTTTCGAAGTTCCAGAGGTGAGGTGTGATCAGCCTCGAGACGCCTCAGCGGAAATGGGCCTCATCTCGCCTGGAGGGGAGAACCTCCTGGATTTTCTCGAGGTGCGGCAGGTCTTCTCGAGTTACGACGGGGACCTCAGGGACCCGCTCTGGTGGCCTCAGGAAAGGCCAGTCCCCATGCGAGTTGCTAGGGGACCTCTCGGGATTCCTCTCCCGTCCATGCCGGGGCCTCAGTCCTTGTGTGGAGTCGGGGCCGGAACCTGAGGATTCCTCTCCAGTGTTGCCATGGATCTTGGGGTGCTTCTGAGTCTCCCCAGGGGAGTCAGGCCTCGTCTCGAGTGGGGGCATGCACGTGCGCTTTCCTCCCGAGCTGCAGCAGTCGTGTCACGCTTGCTGTCACGTGGATCAAGGGATCTGTGGCTTTCCCTCGAGGCTGTCCCTCGAGGCTTTCCCACGAGGCTTTCCCACAGGGCTGTGCCACGTGCCACCTTGGTGTGAGTCGATCCTCGGCGTGAAAGACGAGCCGGTGAAGGGAAAAGAGGTTCCTCTGGAATGGACTGAGACATCTGGGGGACTCTTGGAAACGTGGCACAACCCTGGAGTTCCTCTCGCCGTTCCTGTTGAGAGGGCCTCCTCTTGAGATGCGACGGGAACGCCGGGAACTCTTTCCCGACGAAGCAGGGAAAGGATCCCTCATCTCGAGCTACGAGGCGGAAACGGGGCTCCTCTGGATGTGGGCAGGACCCTCGTGATTCCTCTCGAGTGGAGACGGCTAGGTCGGGGAACTTCTTGATTTGCACCAAGGGTGTGAAGGAGCCTTTCAAAGTTCCAGAGGTGAGGTGTGATCAGCCTCGAGACGCCTAAGCGAAAATGGGCCTCATCTCGCCTGGAGGGGAGAACCTCCTGGATTTTCTCGAGTTGCGGCAGGTCTTCTCGAGGTACGACGGGGACCTCAGGGACCCGCTCTGGTGGCCTCAGGAAAGGCCAGTCCCCATGCGAGTTGCTAGGGGACCTCTCGGGATTCCTCTCCCGTCCATGCCGGGGCCTCAGTCCTTGTGTGGAGTCGGGCCCGGAACCTGAGGATTCCTCTCCAGTGTTGCCATGGATCTTGGGGTGCTTCTGAGTCTCCCCAGGGGAGTCAGGCCTCGTCTCGAGTGGGGGCATGCACGTGCGCTTTCCTCCCGAGCTGCAGCAGCAGTGTCACGCTTCCTGTCACGTGGATCAAGGGATCTGTGGCTTTCCCTCGAGGCTGTCCCTCGAGGCTTTCCCACGAGGCTTTCCCACAGGGCTGTGCCACGTGCCACCTTGGTGTGAGTCGATCCTCGGCGTGAAAGACGAGCCGGTGAAGGGAAAAGAGGTTCCTCTGGAATGGACTGAGACATCTGGGGGACTCTTGGAATGGTGGCACGACCCTGGAGTTCCTCTCGCCGTTCCTGTTGAGAGGGCCTCCTCTTGAGATGCGACGGGAACGCCGGGAACTCTTTCCCGACGAAGCAGGGAAAGGATACCTCATCTCGAGCTACGAGGCGGAAACGGGGCTCCTCTGGATGTGGGCGGGACCCTCGTGATTCCTCTCGAGTGGAGACGGGTATGTCGGGGAACTTCTTGATTTGCACCAAGGGTGTGAAGGACCCTTTCGAAGTTCCAGAGGGGAGGTGTGATCAGCCTAGAGACGCCTCAGCGGAAATGGGCCTCATCTCGCCTGGAGGGGAGAACCTCCTGGATTTTCTCGAGGTGCGGCAGGTCTTCTCGAGTTACGACGGGGACCTCAGGGACCCGCTCTGGTGGCCTCAGGAAAGGCCAGTCCCCATGCGAGTTGCTAGGGGACCTCTTGGGATTCCTCTCCCGTCCATGCCGAGGCCTCACTCCTTGTGTGGAGTCGGGGCTGGAACCTGAGGATTCCTCTCCAGTGTTGCCATGGATCTTGGGGTGCTTCTGAGTCTCCCCAGGGGAGTCAGGCCTCGTCTCGAGTGGGGGCATGCACGTGCGCTTTCTTCCCGAGCTGCAGCAGTAGTGTCACGCTTACTGTCACGTGGATCAAGGGATCTGTGGCTTTCCCTCGAGGCTGTCCCTCGAGGCTTTCCCACGAGGCTTTCCCACAGGGCTGTGCCACGTGCCACCTTGGTGGGAGTCGATCCTCGGCGTGAAAGACGAGCCGGTGAAGGGAAAAGAGGTTCCTCTGGAATGGACTGAGACATCTGGGGGACTCTTGGAATGGTGGCACGACCCTGGAGTTCCTCTCGCCGTTCCTGTTGAGAGCGCCTCCTCTTGAGATGCGACGGGAACGCCGGGAACTCTTTCCCGACGAAGCAGGGAAAGGATCCCTCATCTCGAGCTACGAGGCGGAAACGGGGCTCCTCTGGATGTGGGCGGGACCCTCGTGATTCCTCTCGAGTGGAGACGGGTATGTCGGGGAACTTCTTGATTTGCACCAAGGGTGTGAAGGACCCTTTCGAAGTTCCAGAGGTGAGGTGTGATCAGCCTCGAGACGCCTCAGCGGAAATGGGCCTCATCTCGCCTGGAGGGGAGAACCTCCTGGATTTTCTCGAGGTGCGGCAGGTCTTCTCGAGTTACGACGGGGACCTCAGGGACCCGCTCTGGTGGCCTCAGGAAAGGCCAGTCCCCATGCGAGTTGCTAGGGGACCTCTTGGGATTCCTCTCCCGTCCATGCCGAGGCCTCACTCCTTGTGTGGAGTCGGGGCTGGAACCTGAGGATTCCTCTCCAGTGTTGCCATGGATCTTGGGGTGCTTCTGAGTCTCCCCAGGGGAGTCAGGCCTCGTCTCGAGTGGGGGCATGCACGTGCGCTTTCCTCCCGAGCTGCAGCAGTAGTGTCACGCTTCCTGTCACGTGGATCAAGGGATCTGTGGCTTTCCCTCGAGGCTGTCCATCGAGGCTTTCCCACGAGGCTTTCCCACAGGGCTGTGCCACGTGCCACCTTGGTGTGAGTCGATCCTCGGCGTGAAAGACGAGCCGGTGAAGGGAAAAGAGGTTCCTCTGGAATGGACTGAGACATCTGGGGGACTCTTGGAATGGTGGCAAGACCCTGGAGTTCCTCTCGCCGTTCCTGTTGAGAGCGCCTCCTCTTGAGATGCGACGGGAACGCCGGGAACTCTTTCCCGACGAAGCAGGGAAAGGATCCCTCATCTCGAGCTATGAGGCGGAAACGGGGCTCCTCTGGATGTGGGCGGGACCCTCGTGATTCCTCTCGAGTGGAGACGGGTATGTCGGGGAAATTCTTGATTTGCACCAAGGGTGTGAAGGACCCTTTCAAAGTTCCAGAGGTGAGGTGTGATCAGCCTCGAGACGCCTCAGCGGAAATGGGCCTCATCTCGCCTGGAGGGGAGAACCTCCCGGATTTTCTCGAGTTGCGGCAGGTCTTCTCGAGTTACGACGGGGACCACGGGGACCCGCTCTGGTGGCCTCAGGAAAGGCCAGTCCCCATGCGAGTTGCTAGGGGACCTCTCGGGATTCCTCTCCCGTCCATGCCGGGGCCTCAGTCCTTGTGTGGAGTCGGGGCCGGAACCTGAGGATTCCTCTCCAGTGTTGCCATGGATCTTGGGGTGCTTCTGAGTCTCCCCAGGGGAGTCAGGCCTCGTCTCGAGTGGGGGCATGCACGTGCGCTTTCCTCCCGAGCTGCAGCAGTAGTGTCACGCTTCCTGTCACGTGGATCAAGGGATCTGTGGCTTTCCCTCGAGGCTGTCCCTCGAGGCTTTCCCACGAGGCTTTCCCACAGGGCTGTGCCACGTGCCACCTTGGTGTGAGTCGATCCTCGGCGTGAAAGACGAGCCGGTGAAGGGAAAAGAGGTTCCTCTGGAATGGACTGAGACATCTGGGGGACTCTTGGAATGGTGGCACGACCCTGGAGTTCCTCTCGCCGTTCCTGTTGAGAGGGCCTCCTCTTGAGATGCGACGGGAACGCCGGGAACTCTTTCCCGACGAAGCAGGGAAAGGATCCCTCATCTCGAGCTACGAGGCGGAAACGGGGCTCCTCTGGATGTGGGCGGGACCCTCGTGATT
Source organism: Budorcas taxicolor (assembly GCF_023091745.1). Taxonomy (NCBI): domain Eukaryota; kingdom Metazoa; phylum Chordata; class Mammalia; order Artiodactyla; family Bovidae; genus Budorcas; species Budorcas taxicolor. Next base: position 77,141 of record NW_026291583.1, read on the forward strand.
CCTCTCGAGTGGAGACGGGTATGTCGGGGAACTTCTGGATTTGCACCAAGGGTGTGAAGGACCCTTTCGAAGTTCCAGAGGTGAGGTGTGATCAGCCTCGAGACGCCTCAGCGGAAATGGGCCTCATCTCGCCTGGAGGGGAGAACCTCCTGGATTTTCTCGAGTTGCGGCAGGTCTTCTCGAGTTACGACGGGGACCTCAGGGACCCGCTCTGGTGGCCTCAGGAAAGGCCAGTCCCCATGCGAGTTGCTAGGGGACCTCTCGGTATTCCTCTCCCGTCCATGCCGGGGCCTCAGTCCTTGTGTGGAGTCGGGCCCGGAACCTGAGGATTCCTCTCCAGGGTTGCCATGGATCTTGGGGTGCTTCTGAGTCTCCCCAGGGGAGTCAGGCCTCGTCTCGAGTGGGGGCATGCACGTGCGCTTTCCTCCCGAGCTGCAGCAGCAGTGTCACGCTTCCTGTCACGTGGATCAAGGGATCTGTGGCTTTCCCTCGAGGCTGTCCCTCGAGGCTTTCCCACGAGGCTTTCCCACAGGGCTGTGCCACGTGCCACCTTGGTGTGAGTCGATCCTCGGCGTGAAAGACGAGCCGGTGAAGGGAAAAGAGGTTCCTCTGGAATGGACTGAGACATCTGGGGGACTCTTGGAAAGGTGGCACAACCCTGAAGTTCCTCTCGCCGTTCCTGTTGAGAGGGCCTCCTCTTGAGATGCGACGGGAACGCCGGGAACTCTTTCCCGACGAAGCAGGGAAAGGATCCCTCATCTCGAGCTACGAGGCGGAAACGGGGCTCCTCTGGATGTGGGCGGGACCCTCGTGATTCCTCTCGAGTGGAGACGGGTATGTCGGGGAACTTCTTGATTTGCACCAAGGGTGTGAAGGACCCTTTCGAAGTTCCAGAGGGGAGGTGTGATCAGCCTCGAGACGCCTCAGCGGAAATGGGCCTCATCTCGCCTGGAGGGGAGAACCTCCTGGATTTTCTCGAGGTGCGGCAGGTCTTCTCGAGTTACGACGGGGACCTCAGGGACCCGCTCTGGTGGCCTCAGGAAAGGCCAGTCCCCATGCGAGTTGCAAGGGGACCTCTTGGGATTCCTCTCCCGTCCATGCCGGGGCCTCAGTCCTTGTGTGGAGTCGGGGCCGGAACCTGAGGATTCCTCTCCAGTGTTGCCATGGATCTTGGGGTGCTTCTGAGTCTCCCCAGGGGAGTCAGGCCTCGTCTCGAGTGGGGGCATGCACGTGCGCTTTCCTCCCGAGCTGCAGCAGTAGTGTCACGCTTCCTGTCACGTGGATCAAGGGATCTGTGGCTTTCCCGTGAGGCTGTCCCTCGAGGCTTTCCCATGAGGCTTTCCCACAGGGCTGTGCCACGTGCCACCTTGGTGTGAGTCGATCCTCGGCGTGAAAGACGAGCCGGTGAAGGGAAAAGAGTTTCCTCTGGAATGGACTGAGACATCTGGGGGACTCTTGGAAAGGTGGCACAACCCTGGAGTTCCTCTCGCCGTTCCTGTTGAGAGGGCCTCCTCTTGAGATGCGACGGGAACGCCGGGAACTCTTTCCCGACGAAGCAGGGAAAGGATCCCTGATCTCGAGCTACGAGGCGGAAACGTGGCTCCTCTGGATGTGGGCGGGACCCTCGTGATTCCTCTCGAGTGGAGACGGGTATGTCGGAGAACTTCTTGATTTGCAGCAAGGGTGTGAAGGACCCTTTCGACGTTCCAGAGGTGAGGTGTGATCAGCCTCGAGACGCCTCAGCGGAAATGGGCCTCATCTCGCCTGGAGGGGAGAACCTCCTGGATTTTCTCGAGTTGCGGCAGGTCTTCTCGAGTTACGACGGGGACCTCAGGGACCCGCTCTGGTGGCCTCAGGAAAGGCCAGTCCCCATGCGAGTTGCTAGGGGACCTCTCGGGATTCCTCTCCCGTCCATGCCGGGGCCTCAGTCCTTGTGTGGAGTCGGGGCCGGAACCTGAGGATTCCTCTCCAGTGTTGCCATGGATCTTGGGGTGCTTCTGAGTCTCCCCAGGGGAGTCAGGCCTCGTCTCGAGTGGGGGCATGCACGTGCGCTTTCCTCCCGAGCTGCAGCAGTAGTGTCACGCTTCCTGTCACGTGGATCAAGGGATCTGTGGCTTTCCCTCGAGGCTGTCCCTCGAGGCTTTCCCACGAGGCTTTCCCACAGGGCTGTGCCACGTGCCACCTTGGTGTGAGTCGATCCTCGGCGTGAAAGACGAGCCGGTGAAGGGAAAAGAGGTTCCTCTGGAATGGACTGAGACATCTGGGGGACTCTTGGAATGGTGGCACGACCCTGGAGTTCCTCTCGCCGTTCCTGTTGAGAGGGCCTCCTCTTGAGATGCGACGGGAACGCCGGGAACTCTTTCCCGACGAAGCAGGGAAAGGATCCCTCATCTCGAGCTACGAGGCGGAAACGGGGCTCCTCTGAATGTGGGCGGGACCCTCGTGATTCCTCTCGAGTGGAGACGGCTAGGTCGGGGAACTTCTTGATTTGCACCAAGGGTGTGAAGGACCCTTTCGAAGTTCCAGAGGTGAGGTGTGATCAGCCTCGAGACGCCTCAGCGGAAATGGGACTCATCTCGCCTGGAGGGGAGAACCTCCTGGATTTTCTCGAGTTGCGGCAGGTCTTCTCGAGTTACGACGGGGACCTCAGGGACCCGCTCTGGTGGCCTCAGGAAAGGCCAGTCCCCATGCGAGTTGCTAGGGGACCTCTCGGGATTCCTCTCCCGTCCATGCCGGGGCCTCAGTCCTTGTGTGGAGTCGGGGCCGGAACCTGAGGATTCCTCTCCAGTGTTGCCATGGATCTTGGGGTGCTTCTGAGTCTCCCCAGGGGAGTCAGGCCTCGTCTCGAGTGGGGGCATGCACGTGCGCTTTCCTCCCGAGCTGCAGCAGTAGTGTCACGCTTCCTGTCACGTGGATCAAGGGATCTGTGGCTTTCCCTCGAGGCTGTCCCTCGAGGCTTTCCCACGAGGCTTTCCCACAATGCTGTGCCACGTGCCACCTTGGTGTGAGTCGATCCTCGGCGTGAAAGACGAGCCGGTGAAGGGAAAAGAGGTTCCTCTGGAATGGACTGAGACATCTGGGGGACTCTTGGAATGGTGGCACGACCCTGGAGTTCCTCTCGCCGTTCCTGTTGAGAGGGCCTCCTCTTGAGATGCGACGGGAACGCCGGGAACTCTTTCCCGACGAAGCAGGGAAAGGATCCCTCATCTCGAGCTACGAGGCGGAAACCGGGCTCCTCTGGATGTGGGCGGGACCCTCGTGATTCCTCTCGAGTGGAGACGGCTAGGTCGGGGAACTTCTTGATTTGCACCAAGGGTGTGAAGGACCCTTTCGAAGTTCCAGAGGTGAGGTTTGATCAGCCTCGAGACGCCTCAGCGGAAATGGGCCTCATCTCCCCTGGAGGGGAGAACCTCCTGGATTTTCTCGAGTTGCGGCAGGTCTTCTCGAGTTACGACGGGGACCTCAGGGACCCGCTCTGGTGGCCTCAGGAAAGGCCAGTCCCCATGCGATTTGCTAGGGGACCTCTCGGGATACCTCTCCCGTCCATGCCGGGGCCTCAGTCCTTGTGTGGAGTCGGGGCCGGAACCTGAGGATTCCTCTCCAGTGTTGCCATGGATCTTGGGGTGCTTCTGAGTCTCCCCAGGGGAGTCAGGCCTCGTCTCGAGTGGGGGCATGCACGTGCGCTTTCCTCCCGAGCTGCAGCAGTAGTGTCACGCTTCCTGTCACGTGGATCAAGGGATCTGTGGCTTTCCCTCGAGGCTGTCCCTCGAGGCTTTCCCACGAGGCTTTCCCACAGGGCTGTGCCACGTGCCACCTTGGTGTGAGTCGATCCTCGGCGTGAAAGACGAGCCGGTGAAGGGAAAAGAGGTTCCTCTGGAATGGACTGAGACATCTGGGGGACTCTTGGAATGGTGGCACGACCCTGGAGTTCCTCTCGCCGTTCCTGTTGAGAGGGCCTCCTCTTGAGATGCGACGGGAACGCCGGGAACTCTTTCCCGACGAAGCAGGGAAAGGATCCCTCATCTCGAGCTACGAGGCGGAAACGGGGCTCCTCTGGATGTGGGCGGGACCCTCGTGATTCCTCTCGAGTGGAGACGGCTAGGTCGGGGAACTTCTTGATTTGCACCAAGGGTGTGAAGGACCCTTTCGAAGTTCCAGAGGTGAGGTGTGATCAGCCTCGAGACGCCTCAGCGGAAACGGGCCTCATCTCGCCTCGAGGGGAGAACCTCCTGGATTTTCTCGAGTTGCGGCAGGTCTTCTCGAGTTACGACGGGGACCTCAGGGACCCGCTCTGGTGGCCTCAGGAAAGGCCAGTCCCCATGCGAGTTGCTAGGGGACCTCTCGGGATTCCTCTCCCGTCCATGCCGGGGCCTCAGTCCTTGTGTGGAGTCGGGGCCGGAACCTGAGGATTCCTCTCCAGTGTTGCCATGGATCTTGGGGTGCTTCTGAGTCTCCCCAGGGGAGTCAGGCCTCGTCTCGAGTGGGGGCATGCACGTGCGCTTTCCTCCCGAGCTGCAGCAGTAGTGTCACGCTTCCTGTCACGTGGATCAAGGGATCTGTGGCTTTCCCTCGAGGCTGTCCCTCGAGGCTTTCCCACGAGGCTTTCCCACAGGGCTGTGCCACGTGCCACCTTGGTGTGAGTCGATCCTCGGCGTGAAAGACGAGCCGGTGAAGGGAAAAGAGGTTCCTCTGGAATGGACTGAGACATCTGGGGGACTCTTGGAATGGTGGCACCACCCTGGAGTTCCTCTCGCCGTTCCTGTTGAGAGGGCCTCCTCTTGAGATGCGACGGGAACGCCGGGAACTCTTTCCCGACGAAGCAGGGAAAGGATCCCTCATCTCGAGCTACGAGGCGAAAACGGGGCTCCTCTGAATGTGGGCGGGACCCTCGTGATTCCTCTCGAGTGGAGACGGGTATGTCGGGGAACTTCTTGATTTGCACCAAGGGTGTGAAGGAGCCTTTCGAAGTTCCAGAGGTGAGGTGTGATCAGCCTCGAGACGCCTCAGCGGAAATGGGCCTCATCTCGCCTGGAGGGGAGAACCTCCTGGATTTTCTCGAGTTGCGGCAGGTCTTCTCGAGTTACGACGGGGACCTCAGGGACCCGCTCTGGTGGCCTCAGGAAAGGCCAGTCCCCATGCGAGTTGCTAGGGGACCTCTCGGGATTCCTCTCCCGTCCATGCCGGGGCCTCTGTCCTTTTGTGGAGTCGGGGCCGGAACCTGAGGATTCCTCTCCAGTGTTGCCATGGATCTTGGGGTGCTTCTGAGTCTCCCCAGGGGAGTCAGGCCTCGTCTCGTGTGGGGGCATGAACGTGCGATTTCCTCCCGAGCTGCAGCAGTAGTGTCACGCTTCCTGTCACGTGGATCAAGGGATCTGTGGCTTTCCCTCGAGGCTGTCCCTCGAGGCTTTCCCACGAGGCTTTCCCACAGGGCTGTGCCACGTGCCACCTTGGTGTGAGTCGATCCTCGGCGTGAAAGACGAGCCGGTGAAGGGAAAAGAGGTTCCTCTGGAATGGACTGAGACATCTGGGGGACTCTTGGAATGGTGGCACGACCCTGGAGTTCCTCTCGCCGTTCCTGTTGAGAGGGCCTCCTCTTGAGATGCGACGGGAACGCCGGGAACTCTTTCCCGACGAAGTAGGGAAAGGATCCCTCATCTCGAGCTACGAGGCGGAAACGGGGCTCCTCTGGATGTGGGAGGGACCCTCGTGATTCCTCTCGAGTGGAGACGGGTATGTCGGGGAACTTCTTGATTTGCACCAAGGGTGTGAAGGACCCTTTCGAAGTTCCAGAGGTGAGGTGTGATCAGCCTGGAGACGCCTCAGCGGAAATGGGCCTCATCTCACCTGGAGGGGAGAACCTCCTGGATTTTCTCGAGTTGCGGCAGGTCTTCTCGAGTTACGACGGGGCCCTCAGGGACCCGCTCTGTTGGCCTCAGCAAAGGCCAGTCCCCATGCGAGTTGCTAGGGGACCTCTCGGGATTCCTCTCCCGTCCATGCCGGGGCCTCAGTCCTTGTGTGGAGTCGGGGTCGGAACCTGAGGATTCCTCTCCAGTGTTGCCATGGATCTTGGGGTGCTTCTGAGTCTCCCCAGGGGAGTCAGGCCTCGTCTCGAGTGGGGGCATGCACGTGCGCTTTCCTCCCGAGCTGCAGCAGTAGTGTCACGCTTCCTGTCACGTGGATCAAGGGATCTGTGGCTTTCCCTCGAGGCTGTCCCTCGAGGCTTTCCCACGAGGCTTTCCCACAGGGCTGTGCCACGTGCCACCTTGGTGTGAGTCGATCCTCGGCGTGAAAGACGAGCCGGTGAAGGGAAAAGAGGTTCCTCTGGAATGGACTGAGACATCTGGGGGACTCTTGGAATGGTGGCACGACCCTGGAGTTCCTCTCGCCGTTCTTGTTGAGAGGGCCTCCTCTTGAGATGCGACGGGAACGCCGGGAACTCTTTCCCGACGAAGCAGGGAAAGGATCCCTCATCTCGAGCTACGAGGCGGAAACCGGGCTCATCTGGATGTGGGCGGGACCCTCGTGATTCCTCTCGAGTGGAGACGGCTAGGTCGGGGAACTTCTTGATTTGCACCAAGGGTGTGAAGGACCCTTTCGAAGTTCCAGAGGTGAGGTGTGATCAGCCTCGAGACGCCTCATCGGAAATGGGCCTCATCTCGCCTGGAGGGGAGAACCTCCTGGATTTTCTCGAGTTGCGGCAGGTCTTCTCGAGTTACGACGGGGACCTCAGGGACCCGCTCTGGTGGCCTCAGGAAAGGCCAGTCCCCATGCGATTTGCTAGGGGACCTCTCGGGATACCTCTCCCGTCCATGCCGGGGCCTCAGTCCTTGTGTGGAGTCGGGGCCGGAACCTGAGGATTCCTCTCCAGTGTTGCCATGGATCTTGGGGTGCTTCTGAGTCTCCCCAGGGGAGTCAGGCCTCGTCTCGAGTGGGGGCATGCACGTGCGCTTTCCTCCCGAGCTGCAGCAGTAGTGTCACGCTTCCTGTCACGTGGATCAAGGGATCTGTGGCTTTCCCTCGAGGCTGCCCTCGAGGCTTTCCCACGAGGCTTTCCCACAGGGCTGTGCCACGTGCCACCTTGGTGTGAGTCGATCCTCGGCGTGAAAGACGAGCCGGTGAAGGGAAAAGAGGTTCCTCTGGAATGGACTGAGACATCTGGGGGACTCTTGGAATGGTGGCACGACCCTGGAGTTCCTCTCGCCGTTCCTGTTGAGGGGGCCTCCTCTTGAGATGCGACGGGAACGCCGGGAACTCTTTCCCGACGAAGCAGGGAAAGGATCCCTCATCTCGAGCTACGAGGCGGAAACCGGGCTCCTCTGGATGTGGGCGGGACCCTCGTGATTCCTCTCGAGTGGAGACGGCTAGGTCGGGGAACTTCTTGATTTGCAGCAAGGGTGTGAAGGACCCTTTCGAAGTTCCAGAGGTGAGGTGTGATCAGCCTCGAGACGCCTCATCGGAAATGGGCCTCATCTCCCCTGGAGGGGAGAACCTCCTGGATTTTCTCGAGTTGCGGCAGGTCTTCTCGAGTTACGACGGGGACCTCAGGGACCCGCTCTGGTGGCCTCAGGAAAGGCCAGTCCCCATGCGATTTGCTAGGGGACCTCTCGGGATACCTCTCCTGTCCATGCCGGGGCCTCAGTCCTTGTGTGGAGTCGGGGCCGGAACCTGAGGATTCCTCTCCAGTGTTGCCATGGATCTTGGGGTGCTTCTGAGTCTCCCCAGGGGAGTCAGGCCTCGTCTCGAGTGGGGGCATGCACGTGCGCTTTCCTCCCGAGCTGCAGCAGTAGTGTCACGCTTCCTGTCACGTGGATCAAGGGATCTGTGGCTTTCCCTCGAGGCTGTCCCTCGAGGCTTTCCCACGAGGCTTTCCCACAGGGCTGTGCCACGTGCCACCTTGGTGTGAGTCGATCCTCGGCGTGAAAGACGAGCCGGTGAAGGGAAAAGAGGTTCCTCTGGAATGGACTGAGACATCTGGGGGACTCTTGGAATGGTGGCACGACCCTGGAGTTCCTCTCGCCGTTCCTGTTGAGAGGGCCTCCTCTTGAGATGCGACGGGAACGCCGGGAACTCTTTCCCGACGAAGCAGGGAAAGGATCCCTCATCTCGAGCTACGAGGCGGAAACGGGGCTCCTCTGGATGTGGGCGGGACCCTCGTGATTCCTCTCGAGTGGAGACGGCTAGGTCGGGGAACTTCTTGATTTGCACCAAGGGTGTGAAGGACCCTTTCGAAGTTCCAGAGGTGAGGTGTGATCAGCCTCGAGACGCCTCAGCGGAAACGGGCCTCATCTCGCCTCGAGGGGAGAACCTCCTGGATTTTCACGAGTTGCGGCAGGTCTTCTCGAGTTACGACGGGGACCTCAGGGACCCGCTCTGGTGGCCTCAGGAAAGGCCAGTCCCCATGCGAGTTGCTAGGGGACCTCTCGGGATTCCTCTCCCGTCCATGCCGGGGCCTCAGTCCTTGTGTGGAGTCGGGGCCGGAACCTGAGGATTCCTCTCCAGTGTTGCCATGGATCTTGGGGTGCTTCTGAGTCTCCCCAGGGGAGTCAGGCCTCGTCTCGAGTGGGGGCATGCACGTGCGCTTTCCTCCCGAGCTGCAGCAGTAGTGTCACGCTTCCTGTCACGTGGATCAAGGGATCTGTGGCTTTCCCTCGAGGCTGTCCCTCGAGGCTTTCCCACGAGGCTTTCCCACAGGGCTGTGCCACGTGCCACCTTGGTGTGAGTCGATCCTCGGCGTGAAAGACGAGCCGGTGAAGGGAAAAGAGGTTCCTCTGGAATGGACTGAGACATCTGGGGGACTCTTGGAATGGTGGCACGACCCTGGAGTTCCTCTCGCCGTTCCTGTTGAGAGGGCCTCCTCTTGAGATGCGACGGGAACGCCGGGAACTCTTTCCCGACGAAGCAGGGAAAGGATCCCTCATCTCGAGCTACGAGGCGGAAACGGGGCTCCTCTGGATGTGGGCGGGACCCTCGTGAATCCTCTCGAGTGGAGACGGCTAGGTCGGGGAACTTCTTGATTTGCACCAAGGGTGTGAAGGACCCTTTCGAAGTTCCAGAGGTGAGGTGTGATCAGCCTCGAGACGCCTCAGCGGAAACGGGCCTCATCTCGCCTGGAGGGGAGAACCTCCTGGATTTTCTCGAGTTGCGGCAGGTCTTCTCGAGTTACGACGGGGACCTCAGGGACCCGCTCTGGTGGCCTCAGGAAAGGCCAGTCCCCATGCGAGTTGCTAGGGGACCTCTCGGGATTCCTCTCCCGTCCATGCCGGGGCCTCAGTCCTTGTGTGGAGTCGGGGCCGGAACCTGAGGATTCCTCTCCAGTGTTGCCATGGATCTTGGGGTGCTTCTGAGTCTCCCCAGGGGAGTCAGGCCTCGTCTCGAGTGGGGGCATGCACGTGCGCTTTCCTCCCGAGCTGCAGCAGTAGTGTCACGCTTCCTGTCACGTGGATCAAGGGATCTGTGGCTTTCCCTCGAGGCTGTCCCTCGAGGCTTTCCCACGAGGCTTTCCCACAGGGCTGTGCCACGTGCCACCTTGGTGTGAGTCAATCCTCGGCGTGAAAGACGAGCCGGTGAAGGGAAAAGAGGTTCCTCTGGAATGGACTGAGACATCTGGGGGACTCTTGGAATGGTGGCACGACCCTGGAGTTCCTCTCGCCGTTCCTGTTGAGAGGGCCTCCTCTTGAGATGCGACGGGAACGCCGGGAACTCTTTCCCGACGAAGCAGGGAAAGGATCCCTCATCTCGAGCTACGAGGCGGAAACCGGGCTCCTCTGGATGTGGGCGGGACCCTCGTGATTCCTCTCGAGTGGAGACGGCTAGGTCGGGGAACTTCTTGATTTGCACCAAGGGTGTGAAGGACCCTTTCGAAGTTCCAGAGGTGAGGTGTGATCAGCCTCGAGACGCCTCAGCGGAAATGGGCCTCATCTCACCTGGAGGGGAGAACCTCCTGGATTTTCTCGAGTTGCGGCAGGTCTTCTCGAGTTACGACGGGGACCTCAGGGACCCGCTCTGGTGGCCTCAGGAAAGGCCAGTCCCCATGCGATTTGCTAGGGGACCTCTCGGGATACCTCTCCCGTCCATGCCGGGGCCTCAGTCCTTGTGTGGAGTCGGGGCCGGAACCTGAGGATTCCTCTCCAGTGTTGCCATGGATCTTGGGGTGCTTCTGAGTCTCCCCAGGGGAGTCAGGCCTCGTCTCGAGTGGGGGCATGCACGTGCGCTTTCCTCCCGAGCTGCAGCAGTAGTGTCACGCTTCCTGTCACGTGGATCAAGGGATCTGTGGCTTTCCCTCGAGGCTGTCCCTCGAGGCTTTCCCACGAGGCTTTCCCACAGGGCTGTGCCACGTGCCACCTTGGTGTGAGTCGATCCTCGGCGTGAAAGACGAGCCGGTGAAGGGAAAAGAGGTTCCTCTGGAATGGACTGAGACATCTGGGGGACTCTTGGAATGGTGGCACGACCCTGGAGTTCCTCTCGCCGTTCCTGTTGAGAGGGCCTCCTCTTGAGATGCGACGGGAACGCCGGGAACTCTTTCCCGACGAAGCAGGGAAAGGATCCCTCATCTCGAGCTACGAGGCGAAAACGGGGCTCCTCTGAATGTGGGCGGGACCCTCGTGATTCCTCTCGAGTGGAGACGGGTATGTCGGGGAACTTCTTGATTTGCACCAAGGGTGTGAAGGAGCCTTTCGAAGTTCCAGAGGTGAGGTGTGATCAGCCTCGAGACGCCTCAGCGGAAATGGGCCTCATCTCGCCTGGAGGGGAGAACCTCCTGGATTTTCTCGAGTTGCGGCAGGTCTTCTCGAGTTACGACGGGGACCTCAGGGACCCGCTCTGGTGGCCTCAGGAAAGGCCAGTCCCCATGCGAGTTGCTAGGGGACCTCTCGGGATTCCTCTCCCGTCCATGCCGGGGCCTCTGTCCTTGTGTGGAGTCGGGGCCGGAACCTGAGGATTCCTCTCCAGTGTTGCCATGGATCTTGGGGTGCTTCTGAGTCTCCCCAGGGGAGTCAGGCCTCGTCTCGTGTGGGGGCATGAACGTGCGATTTCCTCCCGAGCTGCAGCAGTAGTGTCACGCTTCCTGTCACGTGGATCAAGGGATCTGTGGCTTTCCCTCGAGGCTGTCCCTCGAGGCTTTCCCACGAGGCTTTCCCACAGGGCTGTGCCACGTGCCACCTTGGTGTGAGTCGATCCTCGGCGTGAAAGACGAGCCGGTGAAGGCAAAAGAGGTTCCTCTGGAATGGACTGAGACATCTGGGGGACTCTTGGAATGGTGGCACGACCCTGGAGTTCCTCTCGCCGTTCCTGTTGAGAGGGCCTCCTCTTGAGATGCGACGGGAACGCCGGGAACTCTTTCCCGACGAAGTAGGGAAAGGATCCCTCATCTCGAGCTACGAGGCGGAAACGGGGCTCCTCTGGATGTGGGAGGGACCCTCGTGATTCCTCTCGAGTGGAGACGGGTATGTCGGGGAACTTCTTGATTTGCACCAAGGGTGTGAAGGACCCTTTCGAAGTTCCAGAGGTGAGGTGTGATCAGCCTGGAGACGCCTCAGCGGAAATGGGCCTCATCTCACCTGGAGGGGAGAACCTCCTGGATTTTCTCGAGTTGCGGCAGGTCTTCTCGAGTTACGACGGGGCCCTCAGGGACCCGCTCTGTTGGCCTCAGCAAAGGCCAGTCCCCATGCGAGTTGCTAGGGGACCTCTCGGGATTCCTCTCCCGTCCATGCCGGGGCCTCCGTCCTTGTGTGGAGTCGGGGTCGGAACCTGAGGATTCCTCTCCAGTGTTGCCATGGATCTTGGGGTGCTTCTGAGTCTCCCCAGGGGAGTCAGGCCTCGTCTCGAGTGGGGGCATGCACGTGCGCTTTCCTCCCGAGCTGCAGCAGTAGTGTCACGCTTCCTGTCACGTGGATCAAGGGATCTGTGGCTTTCCCTCGAGGCTGTCCCTCGAGGCTTTCCCACGAGGCTTTCCCACAGGGCTGTGCCACGTGCCACCTTGGTGTGAGTCGATCCTCGGCGTGAAAGACGAGCCGGTGAAGGGAAAAGAGGTTCCTCTGGAATGGACTGAGACATCTGGGGGACTCTTGGAATGGTGGCACGACCCTGGAGTTCCTCTCGCCGTTCCTGTTGAGAGGGCCTCCTCTTGAGATGCGACGGGAACGCCGGGAACTCTTTCCCGACGAAGCAGGGAAAGGATCCCTCATCTCGAGCTACGAGGCGGAAACCGGGCTCATCTGGATGTGGGCGGGACCCTCGTGATTCCTCTCGAGTGGAGACGGCTAGGTCGGGGAACTTCTTGATTTGCACCAAGGGTGTGAAGGAGCCTTTCGAAGTTCCAGAGGTGAGGTGTGATCAGCCTCGAGACGCCTCAGCGGAAACGGGCCTCATCTCGCCTGGAGGGGAGAACCTCCTGGATTTTCTCGAGTTGCGGCAGGTCTTCTCGAGTTACGACGGGGACCTCAGGGACCCGCTCTGGTGGCCTCAGGAAAGGCCAGTCCCCATGCGAGTTGCTAGGGGACCTCTCGGGATTCCTCTCCCGTCCATGCCGGGGCCTCAGTCCTTGTGTGGAGTCGGGGCCGGAACCTGAGGATTCCTCTCCAGTGTTGCCATGGATCTTGGGGTGCTTCTGAGTCTCCCCAGGGGAGTCAGGCCTCGTCTCGAGTGGGGGCATGCACGTGCGCTTTCCTCCCGAGCTGCAGCAGTAGTGTCACGCTTCCTGTCACGTGGATCAAGGGATCTGTGGCTTTCCCTCGAGGCTGTCCCTCGAGGCTTTCCCACGAGGCTTTCCCACAGGGCTGTGCCACGTGCCACCTTGGTGTGAGTCAATCCTCGGCGTGAAAGACGAGCCGGTGAAGGGAAAAGAGGTTCCTCTGGAATGGACTGAGACATCTGGGGGACTCTTGGAATGGTGGCACGACCCTGGAGTTCCTCTCGCCGTTCCTGTTGAGAGGGCCTCCTCTTGAGATGCGACGGGAACGCCGGGAACTCTTTCCCGACGAAGCAGGGAAAGGATCCCTCATCTCGAGCTACGAGGCGGAAACCGGGCTCCTCTGGATGTGGGCGGGACCCTCGTGATTCCTCTCGAGTGGAGACGGCTAGGTCGGGGAACTTCTTGATTTGCACCAAGGGTGTGAAGGACCCTTTCGAAGTTCCAGAGGTGAGGTGTGATCAGCCTCGAGACGCCTCAGCGGAAATGGGCCTCATCTCACCTGGAGGGGAGAACCTCCTGGATTTTCTCGAGTTGCGGCAGGTCTTCTCGAGTTACGACGGGGACCTCAGGGACCCGCTCTGGTGGCCTCAGGAAAGGCCAGTCCCCATGCGATTTGCTAGGGGACCTCTCGGGATACCTCTCCCGTCCATGCCGGGGCCTCAGTCCTTGTGTGGAGTCGGGGCCGGAACCTGAGGATTCCTCTCCAGTGTTGCCATGGATCTTGGGGTGCTTCTGAGTCTCCCCAGGGGAGTCAGGCCTCGTCTCGAGTGGGGGCATGCACGTGCGCTTTCCTCCCGAGCTGCAGCAGTAGTGTCACGCTTCCTGTCACGTGGATCAAGGGATCTGTGGCTTTCCCTCGAGGCTGTCCCTCGAGGCTTTCCCACGAGGCTTTCCCACAGGGCTGTGCCACGTGCCACCTTGGTGTGAGTCGATCCTCGGCGTGAAAGACGAGCCGGTGAAGGGAAAAGAGGTTCCTCTGGAATGGACTGAGACATCTGGGGGACTCTTGGAATGGTGGCACGACCCTGGAGTTCCTCTCGCCGTTCCTGTTGAGAGGGCCTCCTCTTGAGATGCGACGGGAACGCCGGGAACTCTTTCCCGACGAAGCAGGGAGAGGATCCCTCATCTCGAGCTACGAGGCGAAAACGGGGCTCCTCTGAATGTGGGCGGGACCCTCGTGATTCCTCTCGAGTGGAGACGGGTATGTCGGGGAACTTCTTGATTTGCACCAAGGGTGTGAAGGAGCCTTTCGAAGTTCCAGAGGTGAGGTGTGATCAGCCTCGAGACGCCTCAGCGGAAATGGGCCTCATCTCGCCTGGAGGGGAGAACCTCCTGGATTTTCTCGAGTTGCGGCAGGTCTTCTCGAGTTACGACGGGGACCTCAGGGACCCGCTCTGGTGGCCTCAGGAAAGGCCAGTCCCCATGCGAGTTGCTAGGGGACCTCTCGGGATTCCTCTCCCGTCCATGCCGGGGCCTCCGTCCTTGTGTGGAGTCGGGGTCGGAACCTGAGGATTCCTCTCCAGTGTTGCCATGGATCTTGGGGTGCTTCTGAGTCTCCCCAGGGGAGTCAGGCCTCGTCTCGAGTGGGGGCATGCACGTGCGCTTTCCTCCCGAGCTGCAGCAGTAGTGTCACGCTTCCTGTCACGTGGATCAAGGGATCTGTGGCTTTCCCTCGAGGCTGTCCCTCGAGGCTTTCCCACGAGGCTTTCCCACAGGGCTGTGCCACGTGCCACCTTGGTGTGAGTCGATCCTCGGCGTGAAAGACGAGCCGGTGAAGGGAAAAGAGGTTCCTCTGGAATGGACTGAGACATCTGGGGGACTCTTGGAATGGTGGCACGACCCTGGAGTTCCTCTCGCCGTTCCTGTTGAGAGGGCCTCCTCTTGAGATGCGACGGGAACGCCGGGAACTCTTTCCCGACGAAGCAGGGAAAGGATCCCTCATCTCGAGCTACGAGGCGGAAACCGGGCTCATCTGGATGTGGGCGGGACCCTCGTGATTCCTCTCGAGTGGAGACGGCTAGGTCGGGGAACTTCTTGATTTGCACCAAGGGTGTGAAGGACCCTTTCGAAGTTCCAGAGGTGAGGTGTGATCAGCCTCGAGACGCCTCAGCGGAAACGGGCCTCATCTCGCCTGGAGGGGAGAACCTCCTGGATTTTCTCGAGTTGCGGCAGGTCTTCTCGAGTTACGACGGGGACCTCAGGGACCCGCTCTGGTGGCCTCAGGAAAGGCCAGTCCCCATGCGATTTGCTAGGGGACCTCTCGGGATACCTCTCCCGTCCATGCCGGGGCCTCAGTCCTTGTGTGGAGTCGGGGCCGGAACCTGAGGATTCCTCTCCAGTGTTGCCATGGATCTTGGGGTGCTTCTGAGTCTCCCCAGGGGAGTCAGGCCTCGTCTCGAGTGGGGGCATGCACGTGCGCTTTCCTCCCGAGCTGCAGCAGTAGTGTCACGCTTCCTGTCACGTGGATCAAGGGATCTGTGGCTTTCCCTCGAGGCTGTCCCTCGAGGCTTTCCCACGAGGCTTTCCCACAGGGCTGTGCCACGTGCCACCTTGGTGTGAGTCGATCCTCGGCGTGAAAGACGAGCCGGTGAAGGGAAAAGAGGTTCCTCTGGAATGGACTGAGACATCTGGGGGACTCTTGGAATGGTGGCACGACCCTGGAGTTCCTCTCGCCGTTCCTGTTGAGAGGGCCTCCTCTTGAGATGCGACGGGAACGCCGGGAACTCTTTCCCGACGAAGCAGGGAAAGGATCCCTCATCTCGAGCTACGAGGCGGAAACGGGGCTCCTCTGGATGTGGGCGGGACCCTCGTGATTCCTCTCGAGTGGAGACGGCTAGGTCGGGGAACTTCTTGATTTGCACCAAGGGTGTGAAGGACCCTTTCGAAGTTCCAGAGGTGAGGTGTGATCAGCCTCGAGACGCCTCAGCGGAAACGGGCCTCATCTCGCCTCGAGGGGAGAACCTCCTGGATTTTCACGAGTTGCGGCAGGTCTTCTCGAGTTACGACGGGGACCTCAGGGACCCGCTCTGGTGGCCTCAGGAAAGGCCAGTCCCCATGCGAGTTGCTAGGGGACCTCTCGGGATTCCTCTCCCGTCCATGCCGGGGCCTCAGTCCTTGTGTGGAGTCGGGGCCGGAACCTGAGGATTCCTCTCCAGTGTTGCCATGGATCTTGGGGTGCTTCTGAGTCTCCCCAGGGGAGTCAGGCCTCGTCTCGAGTGGGGGCATGCACGTGCGCTTTCCTCCCGAGCTGCAGCAGTAGTGTCACGCTTCCTGTCACGTGGATCAAGGGATCTGTGGCTTTCCCTCGAGGCTGTCCCTCGAGGCTTTCCCACGAGGCTTTCCCACAGGGCTGTGCCACGTGCCACCTTGGTGTGAGTCGATCCTCGGCGTGAAAGACGAGCCGGTGAAGGGAAAAGAGGTTCCTCTGGAATGGACTGAGACATCTGGGGGACTCTTGGAATGGTGGCACGACCCTGGAGTTCCTCTCGCCGTTCCTGTTGAGAGGGCCTCCTCTTGAGATGCGACGGGAACGCCGGGAACTCTTTCCCGACGAAGCAGGGAAAGGATCCCTCATCTCGAGCTACGAGGCGGAAACGGGGCTCCTCTGGATGTGGGCGGGACCCTCGTGAATCCTCTCGAGTGGAGACGGCTAGGTCGGGGAACTTCTTGATTTGCACCAAGGGTGTGAAGGACCCTTTCGAAGTTCCAGAGGTGAGGTGTGATCAGCCTCGAGACGCCTCAGCGGAAACGGGCCTCATCTCGCCTCGAGGGGAGAACCTCCTGGATTTTCTCGAGTTGCGGCAGGTCTTCTCGAGTTACGACGGGGACCTCAGGGACCCGCTCTGGTGGCCTCAGGAAAGGCCAGTCCCCATGCGAGTTGCTAGGGGACCTCTCGGGATTCCTCTCCCGTCCATGCCGGGGCCTCAGTCCTTGTGTGGAGTCGGGGCCGGAACCTGAGGATTCCTCTCCAGTGTTGCCATGGATCTTGGGGTGCTTCTGAGTCTCCCCAGGGGAGTCAGGCCTCGTCTCGAGTGGGGGCATGCACGTGCGCTTTCCTCCCGAGCTGCAGCAGTAGTGTCACGCTTCCTGTCACGTGGATCAAGGGATCTGTGGCTTTCCCTCGAGGCTGTCCCTCGAGGCTTTCCCACGAGGCTTTCCCACAGGGCTGTGCCACGTGCCACCTTGGTGTGAGTCGATCCTCGGCGTGAAAGACGAGCCGGTGAAGGGAAAAGAGGTTCCTCTGGAATGGACTGAGACATCTGGGGGACTCTTGGAATGGTGGCACGACCCTGGAGTTCCTCTCGCCGTTCCTGTTGAGAGGGCCTCCTCTTGAGATGCGACGGGAACGCCGGGAACTCTTTCCCGACGAAGCAGGGAAAGGATCCCTCATCTCGAGCTACGAGGCGAAAACGGGGCTCCTCTGAATGTGGGCGGGACCCTCGTGATTCCTCTCGAGTGGAGACGGGTATGTCGGGGAACTTCTTGATTTGCACCAAGGGTGTGAAGGAGCCTTTCGAAGTTCCAGAGGTGAGGTGTGATCAGCCTCGAGACGCCTCAGCGGAAATGGGCCTCATCTCGCCTGGAGGGGAGAACCTCCTGGATTTTCTCGAGTTGCGGCAGGTCTTCTCGAGTTACGACGGGGACCTCAGGGACCCGCTCTGGTGGCCTCAGGAAAGGCCAGTCCCCATGCGAGTTGCTAGGGGACCTCTCGGGATTCCTCTCCCGTCCATGCCGGGGCCTCTGTCCTTGTGTGGAGTCGGGGCCGGAACCTGAGGATTCCTCTCCAGTGTTGCCATGGATCTTGGGGTGCTTCTGAGTCTCCCCAGGGGAGTCAGGCCTCGTCTCGTGTGGGGGCATGAACGTGCGACTTCCTCCCGAGCTGCAGCAGTAGTGTCACGCTTCCTGTCACGTGGATCAAGGGATCTGTGGCTTTCCCTCGAGGCTGTCCCTCGAGGCTTTCCCACGAGGCTTTCCCACAGGGCTGTGCCACGTGCCACCTTGGTGTGAGTCGATCCTCGGCGTGAAAGACGAGCCGGTGAAGGGAAAAGAGGTTCCTCTGGAATGGACTGAGACATCTGGGGGACTCTTGGAATGGTGGCACGACCCTGGAGTTCCTCTCGCCGTTCCTGTTGAGAGGGCCTCCTCTTGAGATGCGACGGGAACGCCGGGAACTCTTTCCCGACGAAGTAGGGAAAGGATCCCTCATCTCGAGCTACGAGGCGGAAACGGGGCTCCTCTGGATGTGGGAGGGACCCTCGTGATTCCTCTCGAGTGGAGACGGGTATGTCGGGGAACTTCTTGATTTGCACCAAGGGTGTGAAGGACCCTTTCGAAGTTCCAGAGGTGAGGTGTGATCAGCCTGGAGACGCCTCAGCGGAAATGGGCCTCATCTCACCTGGAGGGGAGAACCTCCTGGATTTTCTCGAGTTGCGGCAGGTCTTCTCGAGTTACGACGGGGCCCTCAGGGACCCGCTCTGTTGGCCTCAGCAAAGGCCAGTCCCCATGCGAGTTGCTAGGGGACCTCTCGGGATTCCTCTCCCGTCCATGCCGGGGCCTCAGTCCTTGTTTGGAGTCGGGGTCGGAACCTGAGGATTCCTCTCCAGTGTTGCCATGGATCTTGGGGTGCTTCTGAGTCTCCCCAGGGGAGTCAGGCCTCGTCTCGAGTGGGGGCATGCACGTGCGCTTTCCTCCCGAGCTGCAGCAGTAGTGTCACGCTTCCTGTCACGTGGATCAAGGGATCTGTGGCTTTCCCTCGAGGCTGTCCCTCGAGGCTTTCCCACGAGGCTTTCCCACAGGGCTGTGCCACGTGCCACCTTGGTGTGAGTCGATCCTCGGCGTGAAAGACGAGCCGGTGAAGGGAAAAGAGGTTCCTCTGGAATGGACTGAGACATCTGGGGGACTCTTGGAATGGTGGCACGACCCTGGAGTTCCTCTCGCCGTTCCTGTTGAGAGGGCCTCCTCTTGAGATGCGACGGGAACGCCGGGAACTCTTTCCCGACGAAGCAGGGAAAGGATCCCTCATCTCGAGCTACGAGGCGGAAACCGGGCTCCTCTGGATGTGGGCGGGACCCTCGTGATTCCTCTCGAGTGGAGACGGCTAGGTCGGGGAACTTCTTGATTTGCAGCAAGGGTGTGAAGGACCCTTTCGAAGTTCCAGAGGGGAGGTGTGATCAGCCTCGAGACGCCTCATCGGAAATGGGCCTCATCTCCCCTGGAGGGGAGAACCTCCTGTATTTTCTCGAGTTGCGGCAGGTCTTCTCGAGTTACGACGGGGACCTCAGGGACCCGCTCTGGTGGCCTCAGGAAAGGCCAGTCCCCATGCGATTTGCTAGGGGACCTCTCGGGATACCTCTCCCGTCCATGCCGGGGCCTCAGTCCTTGTGTGGAGTCGGGGCCGGAACCTGAGGATTCCTCTCCAGTGTTGCCATGGATCTTGGGGTGCTTCTGAGTCTCCCCAGGGGAGTCAGGCCTCGTCTCGAGTGGGGGCATGCACGTGCGCTTTCCTCCCGAGCTGCAGCAGTAGTGTCACGCTTCCTGTCACGTGGATCAAGGGATCTGTGGCTTTCCCTCGAGGCTGTCCCTCGAGGCTTTCCCACGAGGCTTTCCCACAGGGCTGTGCCACGTGCCACCTTGGTGTGAGTCGATCCTCGGCGTGAAAGACGAGCCGGTGAAGGGAAAAGAGGTTCCTCTGGAATGGACTGAGACATCTGGGGGACTCTTGGAATGGTGGCACGACCCTGGAGTTCCTCTCGCCGTTCCTGTTGAGAGGGCCTCCTCTTGAGATGCGACGGGAACGCCGGGAACTCTTTCCCGACGAAGCAGGGAAAGGATCCCTCATCTCGAGCTACGAGGCGGAAACGGGGCTCCTCTGGATGTGGGCGGGACCCTCGTGATTCCTCTCGAGTGGAGACGGCTAGGTCGGGGAACTTCTTGATTTGCACCAAGGGTGTGAAGGACCCTTTCGAAGTTCCAGAGGTGAGGTGTGATCAGCCTCGAGACGCCTCATCGGAAATGGGCCTCATCTCCCCTGGAGGGGAGAACCTCCTGGATTTTCTCGAGTTGCGGCAGGTCTTCTCGAGTTACGACGGGGACCTCAGGGACCCGCTCTGGTGGCCTCAGTAAAGGCCAGTCCCCATGCGATTTGCTAGGGGACCTCTCGGGATACCTCTCCCGTCCATGCCGGGGCCTCAGTCCTTGTGTGGAGTCGGGGCCGGAACCTGAGGATTCCTCTCCAGTGTTGCCATGGATCTTGGGGTGCTTCTGAGTCTCCCCAGGGGAGTCAGGCCTCGTCTCGAGTGGGGGCATGCACGTGCGCTTTCCTCCCGAGCTGCAGCAGTAGTTTCACGCTTCCTGTCACGTGGATCAAGGGATCTGTGGCTTTCCCTCGAGGCTGTCCCTCGAGGCTTTCCCACGAGGCTTTCCCACAGGGCTGTGCCACGTGCCACCTTGGTGTGAGTCGATCCTCGGCGTGAAAGACGAGCCGGTGAAGGGAAAAGAGGTTCCTCTGGAATGGACTGAGACATCTGGGGGACTCTTGGAATGGTGGCACGACCCTGGAGTTCCTCTCGCCGTTCCTGTTGAGAGGGCCTCCTCTTGAGATGCGACGGGAACGCCGGGAACTCTTTCCCGACGAAGCAGGGAAAGGATCCCTCATCTCGAGCTACGAGGCGGAAACGGGGCTCCTCTGGATGTGGGCGGGACCCTCGTGATTCCTCTCGAGTGGAGACGGCTAGGTCGGGGAACTTCTTGATTTGCACCAAGGGTGTGAAGGAGCCTTTCGAAGTTCCAGAGGTGAGGTGTGATCAGCCTCGAGACGCCTCAGCGGAAACGGGCCTCATCTCGCCTCTAGGGGAGAACCTCCTGGATTTTCTCGAGTTGCGGCAGGTCTTCTCGAGTTACGACGGGGACCTCAGGGACCCGCTCTGGTGGCCTCAGGAAAGGCCAGTCCCCATGCGATTTGCTAGGGGACCTCTCGGGATACCTCTCCCGTCCATGCCGGGGCCTCAGTCCTTGTGTGGAGTCGGGGCCGGAACCTGAGGATTCCTCTCCAGTGTTGCCATGGATCTTGGGGTGCTTCTGAGTCTCCCCAGGGGAGTCAGGCCTCGTCTCGAGTGGGGGCATGCACGTGCGCTTTCCTCCCGAGCTGCAGCAGTAGTGTCACGCTTCCTGTCACGTGGATCAAGGGATCTGTGGCTTTCCCTCGAGGCTGTCCCTCGAGGCTTTCCCACGAGGCTTTCCCACAGGGCTGTGCCACGTGCCACCTTGGTGTGAGTCGATCCTCGGCGTGAAAGACGAGCCGGTGAAGGGAAAAGAGGTTCCTCTGGAATGGACTGAGACATCTGGGGGACTCTTGGAATGGTGGCACGACCCTGGAGTTCCTCTCGCCGTTCCTGTTGAGAGGGCTTCCTCTTGGGATGCGACGGGAACGCCGGGAACTCTTTCCCGACGAAGCAGGGAAAGGATCCCTCATCTCGAGCTACGAGGCGGAAACGGGGCTCCTCTGGATGTGGGCGGGACCCTCGTGATTCCTCTCGAGTGGAGACGGCTAGGTCGGGGAACTTCTTGATTTGCACCAAGGGTGTGAAGGACCCTTTCGAAGTTCCAGAGGTGAGGTGTGATCAGCCTCGAGACGCCTCAGCGGAAACGGGCCTCATCTCGCCTCGAGGGGAGAACCTCCTGGATTTTCTCGAGTTGCGGCAGGTCTTCTCGAGTTACGACGGGGACCTCAGGGACCCGCTCTGGTGGCCTCAGGAAAGGCCAGTCCCCATGCGAGTTGCTAGGGGACCTCTCGGGATTCCTCTCCCGTCCATGCCGGGGCCTCAGTCCTTGTGTGGAGTCGGGGCCGGAACCTGAGGATTCCTCTCCAGTGTTGCCATGGATCTTGGGGTGCTTCTGAGTCTCCCCAGGGGAGTCAGGCCTCGTCTCGAGTGGGGGCATGCACGTGCGCTTTCCTCCCGAGCTGCAGCAGTAGTGTCACGCTTCCTGTCACGTGGATCAAGGGATCTGTGGCTTTCCCTCGAGGCTGTCCCTCGAGGCTTTCCCACGAGGCTTTCCCACAGGGCTGTGCCACGTGCCACCTTGGTGTGAGTCGATCCTCGGCGTGAAAGACGAGCCGGTGAAGGGAAAAGAGGTTCCTCTGGAATGGACTGAGACATCTGGGGGACTCTTGGAATGGTGGCACGACCCTGGAGTTCCTCTCGCCGTTCCTGTTGAGAGGGCCTCCTCTTGAGATGCGACGGGAACGCCGGGAACTCTTTCCCGACGAAGCAGGGAAAGGATCCCTCATCTCGAGCTACGAGGCGGAAACGGGGCTCCTCTGGATGTGGGCGGGACCCTCGTGATTCCTCTCGAGTGGAGACGGCTAGGTCGGGGAACTTCTTGATTTGCACCAAGGGTGTGAAGGACCCTTTCGAAGTTCCAGAGGTGAGGTGTGATCAGCCTCGAGACGCCTCAGCGGAAACGGGCCTCTTCTCGCCTCGAGGGGAGAACCTCCTGGATTTTCTCGAGTTGCGGCAGGTCTTCTCGAGTTACGACGGGGACCTCAGGGACCCGCTCTGGTGGCCTCAGGAAAGGCCAGTCCCCATGCGAGTTGCTAGGGGACCTCTCGGGATTCCTCTCCCGTCCATGCCGGGGCCTCAGTCCTTGTGTGGAGTCGGGGCCGGAACCTGAGGATTCCTCTCCAGTGTTGCCATGGATCTTGGGGTGCTTCTGAGTCTCCCCAGGGGAGTCAGGCCTCGTCTCGAGTGGGGGCATGCACGTGCGCTTTCCTCCCGAGCTGCAGCAGTAGTGTCACGCTTCCTGTCACGTGGATCAAGGGATCTGTGGCTTTCCCTCGAGGCTGTCCCTCGAGGCTTTCCCACGAGGCTTTCCCACAGGGCTGTGCCACGTGCCACCTTGGTGTGAGTCGATCCTCGGCGTGAAAGACGAGCCGGTGAAGGGAAAAGAGGTTCCTCTGGAATGGACTGAGACATCTGGGGGACTCTTGGAATGGTGGCACGACCCTGGAGTTCCTCTCGCCGTTCCTGTTGAGAGGGCCTCCTCTTGAGATGCGACGGGAACGCCGGGAACTCTTTCCCGACGAAGCAGGGAAAGGATCCCTCATCTCGAGCTACGAGGCGGAAACGGGGCTCCTCTGGATGTGGGCGGGACCCTCGTGATTCCTCTCGAGTGGAGACGGGTATGTCGGGGAACTTCTTGATTTGCACCAAGGGTGTGAAGGACCCTTTCGAAGTTCCAGAGGTGAGGTGTGATCAGCCTCGAGACGCCTCATCGGAAATGGGCCTCATCTCCCCTGGAGGGGAGAACCTCCTGGATTTTCTCGAGTTGCGGCAGGTCTTCTCGAGTTACGACGGGGACCTCAGGGACCCGCTCTGGTGGCCTCAGTAAAGGCCAGTCCCCATGCGATTTGCTAGGGGACCTCTCGGGATACCTCTCCCGTCCATGCCGGGGCCTCAGTCCTTGTGTGGAGTCGGGGCCGGAACCTGAGGATTCCTCTCCAGTGTTGCCATGGATCTTGGGGTGCTTCTGAGTCTCCCCAGGGGAGTCAGGCCTCGTCTCGAGTGGGGGCATGCACGTGCGCTTTCCTCCCGAGCTGCAGCAGTAGTGTCACGCTTCCTGTCACGTGGATCAAGGGATCTGTGGCTTTCCCTCGAGGCTGTCCCTCGAGGCTTTCCCACGAGGCTTTCCCACAGGGCTGTGCCACGTGCCACCTTGGTGTGAGTCGATCCTCGGCGTGAAAGACGAGCCGGTGAAGGGAAAAGAGGTTCCTCTGGAATGGACTGAGACATCTGGGGGACTCTTGGAATGGTGGCACGACCCTGGAGTTCCTCTCGCCGTTCCTGTTGAGAGGGCCTCCTCTTGAGATGCGACGGGAACGCCGGGAACTCTTTCCCGACGAAGTAGGGAAAGGATCCCTCATCTCGAGCTACGAGGCGGAAACGGGGCTCCTCTGGATGTGGGAGGGACCCTCGTGATTCCTC
Source organism: Budorcas taxicolor (assembly GCF_023091745.1). Lineage (NCBI taxonomy): Eukaryota > Metazoa > Chordata > Mammalia > Artiodactyla > Bovidae > Budorcas > Budorcas taxicolor. The sequence continues at coordinate 100,808 of NW_026291583.1, forward strand.
TCGAGTGGAGACGGGTATGTCGGGGAACTTCTTGATTTGCACCAAGGGTGTGAAGGACCCTTTCGAAGTTCCAGAGGTGAGGTGTGATCAGCCTGGAGACGCCTCAGCGGAAATGGGCCTCATCTCACCTGGAGGGGAGAACCTCCTGGATTTTCTCGAGTTGCGGCAGGTCTTCTCGAGTTACGACGGGGCCCTCAGGGACCCGCTCTGTTGGCCTCAGCAAAGGCCAGTCCCCATGCGAGTTGCTAGGGGACCTCTCGGGATTCCTCTCCCGTCCATGCCGGGGCCTCAGTCCTTGTTTGGAGTCGGGGTCGGAACCTGAGGATTCCTCTCCAGTGTTGCCATGGATCTTGGGGTGCTTCTGAGTCTCCCCAGGGGAGTCAGGCCTCGTCTCGAGTGGGGGCATGCACGTGCGCTTTCCTCCCGAGCTGCAGCAGTAGTGTCACGCTTCCTGTCACGTGGATCAAGGGATCTGTGGCTTTCCCTCGAGGCTGTCCCTCGAGGCTTTCCCACGAGGCTTTCCCACAGGGCTGTGCCACGTGCCACCTTGGTGTGAGTCGATCCTCGGCGTGAAAGACGAGCCGGTGAAGGGAAAAGAGGTTCCTCTGGAATGGACTGAGACATCTGGGGGACTCTTGGAATGGTGGCACGACCCTGGAGTTCCTCTCGCCGTTCCTGTTGAGAGGGCCTCCTCTTGAGATGCGACGGGAACGCCGGGAACTCTTTCCCGACGAAGCAGGGAAAGGATCCCTCATCTCGAGCTACGAGGCGGAAACCGGGCTCCTCTGGATGTGGGCGGGACCCTCGTGATTCCTCTCGAGTGGAGACGGCTAGGTCGGGGAACTTCTTGATTTGCAGCAAGGGTGTGAAGGACCCTTTCGAAGTTCCAGAGGGGAGGTGTGATCAGCCTCGAGACGCCTCATCGGAAATGGGCCTCATCTCCCCTGGAGGGGAGAACCTCCTGTATTTTCTCGAGTTGCGGCAGGTCTTCTCGAGTTACGACGGGGACCTCAGGGACCCGCTCTGGTGGCCTCAGGAAAGGCCAGTCCCCATGCGATTTGCTAGGGGACCTCTCGGGATACCTCTCCCGTCCATGCCGGGGCCTCAGTCCTTGTGTGGAGTCGGGGCCGGAACCTGAGGATTCCTCTCCAGTGTTGCCATGGATCTTGGGGTGCTTCTGAGTCTCCCCAGGGGAGTCAGGCCTCGTCTCGAGTGGGGGCATGCACGTGCGCTTTCCTCCCGAGCTGCAGCAGTAGTGTCACGCTTCCTGTCACGTGGATCAAGGGATCTGTGGCTTTCCCTCGAGGCTGTCCCTCGAGGCTTTCCCACGAGGCTTTCCCACAGGGCTGTGCCACGTGCCACCTTGGTGTGAGTCGATCCTCGGCGTGAAAGACGAGCCGGTGAAGGGAAAAGAGGTTCCTCTGGAATGGACTGAGACATCTGGGGGACTCTTGGAATGGTGGCACGACCCTGGAGTTCCTCTCGCCGTTCCTGTTGAGAGGGCCTCCTCTTGAGATGCGACGGGAACGCCGGGAACTCTTTCCCGACGAAGCAGGGAAAGGATCCCTCATCTCGAGCTACGAGGCGGAAACGGGGCTCCTCTGGATGTGGGCGGGACCCTCGTGATTCCTCTCGAGTGGAGACGGCTAGGTCGGGGAACTTCTTGATTTGCACCAAGGGTGTGAAGGACCCTTTCGAAGTTCCAGAGGTGAGGTGTGATCAGCCTCGAGACGCCTCATCGGAAATGGGCCTCATCTCCCCTGGAGGGGAGAACCTCCTGGATTTTCTCGAGTTGCGGCAGGTCTTCTCGAGTTACGACGGGGACCTCAGGGACCCGCTCTGGTGGCCTCAGTAAAGGCCAGTCCCCATGCGATTTGCTAGGGGACCTCTCGGGATACCTCTCCCGTCCATGCCGGGGCCTCAGTCCTTGTGTGGAGTCGGGGCCGGAACCTGAGGATTCCTCTCCAGTGTTGCCATGGATCTTGGGGTGCTTCTGAGTCTCCCCAGGGGAGTCAGGCCTCGTCTCGAGTGGGGGCATGCACGTGCGCTTTCCTCCCGAGCTGCAGCAGTAGTTTCACGCTTCCTGTCACGTGGATCAAGGGATCTGTGGCTTTCCCTCGAGGCTGTCCCTCGAGGCTTTCCCACGAGGCTTTCCCACAGGGCTGTGCCACGTGCCACCTTGGTGTGAGTCGATCCTCGGCGTGAAAGACGAGCCGGTGAAGGGAAAAGAGGTTCCTCTGGAATGGACTGAGACATCTGGGGGACTCTTGGAATGGTGGCACGACCCTGGAGTTCCTCTCGCCGTTCCTGTTGAGAGGGCCTCCTCTTGAGATGCGACGGGAACGCCGGGAACTCTTTCCCGACGAAGCAGGGAAAGGATCCCTCATCTCGAGCTACGAGGCGGAAACGGGGCTCCTCTGGATGTGGGCGGGACCCTCGTGATTCCTCTCGAGTGGAGACGGCTAGGTCGGGGAACTTCTTGATTTGCACCAAGGGTGTGAAGGAGCCTTTCGAAGTTCCAGAGGTGAGGTGTGATCAGCCTCGAGACGCCTCAGCGGAAACGGGCCTCATCTCGCCTCTAGGGGAGAACCTCCTGGATTTTCTCGAGTTGCGGCAGGTCTTCTCGAGTTACGACGGGGACCTCAGGGACCCGCTCTGGTGGCCTCAGGAAAGGCCAGTCCCCATGCGATTTGCTAGGGGACCTCTCGGGATACCTCTCCCGTCCATGCCGGGGCCTCAGTCCTTGTGTGGAGTCGGGGCCGGAACCTGAGGATTCCTCTCCAGTGTTGCCATGGATCTTGGGGTGCTTCTGAGTCTCCCCAGGGGAGTCAGGCCTCGTCTCGAGTGGGGGCATGCACGTGCGCTTTCCTCCCGAGCTGCAGCAGTAGTGTCACGCTTCCTGTCACGTGGATCAAGGGATCTGTGGCTTTCCCTCGAGGCTGTCCCTCGAGGCTTTCCCACGAGGCTTTCCCACAGGGCTGTGCCACGTGCCACCTTGGTGTGAGTCGATCCTCGGCGTGAAAGACGAGCCGGTGAAGGGAAAAGAGGTTCCTCTGGAATGGACTGAGACATCTGGGGGACTCTTGGAATGGTGGCACGACCCTGGAGTTCCTCTCGCCGTTCCTGTTGAGAGGGCCTCCTCTTGGGATGCGACGGGAACGCCGGGAACTCTTTCCCGACGAAGCAGGGAAAGGATCCCTCATCTCGAGCTACGAGGCGGAAACGGGGCTCCTCTGGATGTGGGCGGGACCCTCGTGATTCCTCTCGAGTGGAGACGGCTAGGTCGGGGAACTTCTTGATTTGCACCAAGGGTGTGAAGGACCCTTTCGAAGTTCCAGAGGTGAGGTGTGATCAGCCTCGAGACGCCTCAGCGGAAACGGGCCTCATCTCGCCTCGAGGGGAGAACCTCCTGGATTTTCTCGAGTTGCGGCAGGTCTTCTCGAGTTACGACGGGGACCTCAGGGACCCGCTCTGGTGGCCTCAGGAAAGGCCAGTCCCCATGCGAGTTGCTAGGGGACCTCTCGGGATTCCTCTCCCGTCCATGCCGGGGCCTCAGTCCTTGTGTGGAGTCGGGGCCGGAACCTGAGGATTCCTCTCCAGTGTTGCCATGGATCTTGGGGTGCTTCTGAGTCTCCCCAGGGGAGTCAGGCCTCGTCTCGAGTGGGGGCATGCACGTGCGCTTTCCTCCCGAGCTGCAGCAGTAGTGTCACGCTTCCTGTCACGTGGATCAAGGGATCTGTGGCTTTCCCTCGAGGCTGTCCCTCGAGGCTTTCCCACGAGGCTTTCCCACAGGGCTGTGCCACGTGCCACCTTGGTGTGAGTCGATCCTCGGCGTGAAAGACGAGCCGGTGAAGGGAAAAGAGGTTCCTCTGGAATGGACTGAGACATCTGGGGGACTCTTGGAATGGTGGCACGACCCTGGAGTTCCTCTCGCCGTTCCTGTTGAGAGGGCCTCCTCTTGAGATGCGACGGGAACGCCGGGAACTCTTTCCCGACGAAGCAGGGAAAGGATCCCTCATCTCGAGCTACGAGGCGGAAACGGGGCTCCTCTGGATGTGGGCGGGACCCTCGTGATTCCTCTCGAGTGGAGACGGCTAGGTCGGGGAACTTCTTGATTTGCACCAAGGGTGTGAAGGACCCTTTCGAAGTTCCAGAGGTGAGGTGTGATCAGCCTCGAGACGCCTCAGCGGAAACGGGCCTCTTCTCGCCTCGAGGGGAGAACCTCCTGGATTTTCTCGAGTTGCGGCAGGTCTTCTCGAGTTACGACGGGGACCTCAGGGACCCGCTCTGGTGGCCTCAGGAAAGGCCAGTCCCCATGCGAGTTGCTAGGGGACCTCTCGGGATTCCTCTCCCGTCCATGCCGGGGCCTCAGTCCTTGTGTGGAGTCGGGGCCGGAACCTGAGGATTCCTCTCCAGTGTTGCCATGGATCTTGGGGTGCTTCTGAGTCTCCCCAGGGGAGTCAGGCCTCGTCTCGAGTGGGGGCATGCACGTGCGCTTTCCTCCCGAGCTGCAGCAGTAGTGTCACGCTTCCTGTCACGTGGATCAAGGGATCTGTGGCTTTCCCTCGAGGCTGTCCCTCGAGGCTTTCCCACGAGGCTTTCCCACAGGGCTGTGCCACGTGCCACCTTGGTGTGAGTCGATCCTCGGCGTGAAAGACGAGCCGGTGAAGGGAAAAGAGGTTCCTCTGGAATGGACTGAGACATCTGGGGGACTCTTGGAATGGTGGCACGACCCTGGAGTTCCTCTCGCCGTTCCTGTTGAGAGGGCCTCCTCTTGAGATGCGACGGGAACGCCGGGAACTCTTTCCCGACGAAGCAGGGAAAGGATCCCTCATCTCGAGCTACGAGGCGGAAACGGGGCTCCTCTGGATGTGGGCGGGACCCTCGTGATTCCTCTCGAGTGGAGACGGGTATGTCGGGGAACTTCTTGATTTGCACCAAGGGTGTGAAGGACCCTTTCGAAGTTCCAGAGGTGAGGTGTGATCAGCCTCGAGACGCCTCATCGGAAATGGGCCTCATCTCCCCTGGAGGGGAGAACCTCCTGGATTTTCTCGAGTTGCGGCAGGTCTTCTCGAGTTACGACGGGGACCTCAGGGACCCGCTCTGGTGGCCTCAGTAAAGGCCAGTCCCCATGCGATTTGCTAGGGGACCTCTCGGGATACCTCTCCCGTCCATGCCGGGGCCTCAGTCCTTGTGTGGAGTCGGGGCCGGAACCTGAGGATTCCTCTCCAGTGTTGCCATGGATCTTGGGGTGCTTCTGAGTCTCCCCAGGGGAGTCAGGCCTCGTCTCGAGTGGGGGCATGCACGTGCGCTTTCCTCCCGAGCTGCAGCAGTAGTGTCACGCTTCCTGTCACGTGGATCAAGGGATCTGTGGCTTTCCCTCGAGGCTGTCCCTCGAGGCTTTCCCACGAGGCTTTCCCACAGGGCTGTGCCACGTGCCACCTTGGTGTGAGTCGATCCTCGGCGTGAAAGACGAGCCGGTGAAGGGAAAAGAGGTTCCTCTGGAATGGACTGAGACATCTGGGGGACTCTTGGAATGGTGGCACGACCCTGGAGTTCCTCTCGCCGTTCCTGTTGAGAGGGCCTCCTCTTGAGATGCGACGGGAACGCCGGGAACTCTTTCCCGACGAAGCAGGGAAAGGATCCCTCATCTCGAGCTACGAGGCGGAAACGGGGCTCCTCTGGATGTGGGCGGGACCCTCGTGATTCCTCTCGAGTGGAGACGGCTAGGTCGGGGAACTTCTTGATTTGCACCAAGGGTGTGAAGGAGCCTTTCGAAGTTCCAGAGGTGAGGTTTGATCAGCCTCGAGACGCCTCAGCGGAAACGGGCCTCATCTCGCCTCTAGGGGAGAACCTCCTGGATTTTCTCGAGTTGCGGCAGGTCTTCTCGAGTTACGACGGGGACCTCAGGGACCCGCTCTGGTGGCCTCAGGAAAGGCCAGTCCCCATGCGATTTGCTAGGGGACCTCTCGGGATACCTCTCCCGTCCATGCCGGGGCCTCAGTCCTTGTGTGGAGTCGGGGCCGGAACCTGAGGATTCCTCTCCAGTGTTGCCATGGATCTTGGGGTGCTTCTGAGTCTCCCCAGGGGAGTCAGGCCTCGTCTCGAGTGGGGGCATGCACGTGCGCTTTCCTCCCGAGCTGCAGCAGTAGTGTCACGCTTCCTGTCACGTGGATCAAGGGATCTGTGGCTTTCCCTCGAGGCTGTCCCTCGAGGCTTTCCCACGAGGCTTTCCCACAGGGCTGTGCCACGTGCCACCTTGGTGTGAGTCGATCCTCGGCGTGAAAGACGAGCCGGTGAAGGGAAAAGAGGTTCCTCTGGAATGGACTGAGACATCTGGGGGACTCTTGGAATGGTGGCACGACCCTGGAGTTCCTCTCGCCGTTCCTGTTGAGAGGGCCTCCTCTTGAGATGCGACGGGAACGCCGGGAACTCTTTCCCGACGAAGCAGGGAAAGGATCCCTCATCTCGAGCTACGAGGCGGAAACGGGGCTCCTCTGGATGTGGGCGGGACCCTCGTGATTCCTCTCGAGTGGAGACGGCTAGGTCGGGGAACTTCTTGATTTGCACCAAGGGTGTGAAGGACCCTTTCGAAGTTCCAGAGGTGAGGTGTGATCAGCCTCGAGACGCCTCAGCGGAAACGGGCCTCATCTCGCCTCGAGGGGAGAACCTCCTGGATTTTCTCGAGTTGCGGCAGGTCTTCTCGAGTTACGACGGGGACCTCAGGGACCCGCTCTGGTGGCCTCAGGAAAGGCCAGTCCCCATGCGAGTTGCTAGGGGACCTCTCGGGATTCCTCTCCCGTCCATGCCGGGGCCTCAGTCCTTGTGTGGAGTCGGGGCCGGAACCTGAGGATTCCTCTCCAGTGTTGCCATGGATCTTGGGGTGCTTCTGAGTCTCCCCAGGGGAGTCAGGCCTCGTCTCGAGTGGGGGCATGCACGTGCGCTTTCCTCCCGAGCTGCAGCAGTAGTGTCACGCTTCCTGTCACGTGGATCAAGGGATCTGTGGCTTTCCCTCGAGGCTGTCCCTCGAGGCTTTCCCACGAGGCTTTCCCACAGGGCTGTGCCACGTGCCACCTTGGTGTGAGTCGATCCTCGGCGTGAAAGACGAGCCGGTGAAGGGAAAAGAGGTTCCTCTGGAATGGACTGAGACATCTGGGGGACTCTTGGAATGGTGGCACGACCCTGGAGTTCCTCTCGCCGTTCCTGTTGAGAGGGCCTCCTCTTGAGATGCGACGGGAACGCCGGGAACTCTTTCCCGACGAAGCAGGGAAAGGATCCCTCATCTCGAGCTACGAGGCGGAAACGGGGCTCCTCTGGATGTGGGCGGGACCCTCGTGATTCCTCTCGAGTGGAGACGGCTAGGTCGGGGAACTTCTTGATTTGCACCAAGGGTGTGAAGGACCCTTTCGAAGTTCCAGAGGTGAGGTGTGATCAGCCTCGAGACGCCTCAGCGGAAACGGGCCTCATCTCGCCTCGAGGGGAGAACCTCCTGGATTTTCTCGAGTTGCGGCAGGTCTTCTCGAGTTACGACGGGGACCTCAGGGACCCGCTCTGGTGGCCTCAGCAAAGGCCAGTCCCCATGCGAGTTGCTAGGGGACCTCTCGGGATTCCTCTCCCGTCCATGCCGGGGCCTCAGTCCTTGTGTGGAGTCGGGGCCGGAACCTGAGGATTCCTCTCCAGTGTTGCCATGGATCTTGGGGTGCTTCTGAGTCTCCCCAGGGGAGTCAGGCCTCGTCTCGAGTGGGGGCATGCACGTGCGCTTTCCTCCCGAGCTGCAGCAGTAGTGTCACGCTTCCTGTCACGTGGATCAAGGGATCTGTGGCTTTCCCTCGAGGCTGTCCCTCGAGGCTTTCCCACGAGGCTTTCCCACAGGGCTGTGCCACGTGCCACCTTGGTGTGAGTCGATCCTCGGCGTGAAAGACGAGCCGGTGAAGGGAAAAGAGGTTCCTCTGGAATGGACTGAGACATCTGGGGGACTCTTGGAATGCTGGCTCGACCCTGGAGTTCCTCTCGCCGTTCCTGTTGAGAGGGCCTCCTCTTGAGATGCGACGGGAACGCCGGGAACTCTTTCCCGACGAAGCAGGGAAAGGATCCCTCATCTCGAGCTACGAGGCGGAAACGGGGCTCCTCTGGATGTGGGCGGGACCCTCGTGATTCCTCTCGAGTGGAGACGGCTAGGTCGGGGAACTTCTTGATTTGCACCAAGGGTGTGAAGGAGCCTTTCGAAGTTCCAGAGGTGAGGTGTGATCAGCCTCGAGACGCCTCAGCGGAAATGGGCCTCATCTCGCCTGGAGGGGAGAACCTCCTGGATTTTCTCGAGTTGCGGCAGGTCTTCTCGAGTTACGACGGGGACCTCAGGGACCCGCTCTGGTGGCCTCAGGAAAGGCCAGTCCCCATGCGAGTTGCTAGGGGACCTCTCGGGATTCCTCTCCCGTCCATGCCGGGGCCTCTGTCCTTGTGTGGAGTCGGGGCCGGAACCTGAGGATTCCTCTCCAGTGTTGCCATGGATCTTGGGGTGCTTCTGAGTCTCCCCAGGGGAGTCAGGCCTCGTCTCGTGTGGGGGCATGAACGTGCGATTTCCTCCCGAGCTGCAGCAGTAGTGTCACGCTTCCTGTCACGTGGATCAAGGGATCTGTGGCTTTCCCTCGAGGCTGTCCCTCGAGGCTTTCCCACGAGGCTTTCCCACAGGGCTGTGCCACGTGCCACCTTGGTGTGAGTCGATCCTCGGCGTGAAAGACGAGCCGGTGAAGGGAAAAGAGGTTCCTCTGGAATGGACTGAGACATCTGGGGGACTCTTGGAATGGTGGCACGACCCTGGAGTTCCTCTCGCCGTTCCTGTTGAGAGGGCCTCCTCTTGAGATGCGACGGGAACGCCGGGAACTCTTTCCCGACGAAGTAGGGAAAGGATCCCTCATCTCGAGCTACGAGGCGGAAACGGGGCTCCTCTGGATGTGGGAGGGACCCTCGTGATTCCTCTCGAGTGGAGACGGGTATGTCGGGGAACTTCTTGATTTGCACCAAGGGTGTGAAGGACCCTTTCGAAGTTCCAGAGGTGAGGTGTGATCAGCCTGGAGACGCCTCAGCGGAAATGGGCCTCATCTCACCTGGAGGGGAGAACCTCCTGGATTTTCTCGAGTTGCGGCAGGTCTTCTCGAGTTACGACGGGGCCCTCAGGGACCCGCTCTGTTGGCCTCAGCAAAGGCCAGTCCCCATGCGAGTTGCTAGGGGACCTCTCGGGATTCCTCTCCCGTCCATGCCGGGGCCTCAGTCCTTGTGTGGAGTCGGGGTCGGAACCTGAGGATTCCTCTCCAGTGTTGCCATGGATCTTGGGGTGCTTCTGAGTCTCCCCAGGGGAGTCAGGCCTCGTCTTGAGTGGGGGCATGCACGTGCGCTTTCCTCCCGAGCTGCAGCAGTAGTGTCACGCTTCCTGTCACGTGGATCAAGGGATCTGTGGCTTTCCCTCGAGGCTGTCCCTCGAGGCTTTCCCACGAGGCTTTCCCACAGGGCTGTGCCACGTGCCACCTTGGTGTGAGTCGATCCTCGGCGTGAAAGACGAGCCGGTGAAGGGAAAAGAGGTTCCTCTGGAATGGACTGAGACATCTGGGGGACTCTTGGAATGGTGGCACGACCCTGGAGTTCCTCTCGCCGTTCCTGTTGAGAGGGCCTCCTCTTGAGATGCGACGGGAACGCCGGGAACTCTTTCCCAACGAAGCAGGGAAAGGATCCCTCATCTCGAGCTACGAGGCGGAAACGGGGCTCCTCTGGATGTGGGCGGGACCCTCGTGATTCCTCTCGAGTGGAGACGGCTAGGTCGGGGAACTTCTTGATTTGCACCAAGGGTGTGAAGGACCCTTTCGAAGTTCCAGAGGTGAGGTGTGATCAGCCTCGAGACGCCTCAGCGGAAACGGGCCTCATCTCGCCTCGAGGGGAGAACCTCCTGGATTTTCTCGAGTTGCGGCAGGTCTTCTCGAGTTACGACGGGGACCTCAGGGACCCGCTCTGGTGGCCTCAGCAAAGGCCAGTCCCCATGCGAGTTGCTAGGGGACCTCTCGGGATTCCTCTCCCGTCCATGCCAGGGCCTCAGTCCTTGTGTGGAGTCGGTGCCGGAACCTGAGGATTCCTCTCCAGTGTTGCCATGGATCTTGGGGTGCTTCTGAGTCTCACCAGGGGAGTCAGGCCTCGTCTCGAGTGGGGGCATGCACGTGCGCTTTCCTCCCGAGCTGCAGCAGTAGTGTCACGCTTCCTGTCACGTGGATCAAGGGATCTGTGGCTTTCCCTCGAGGCTGTCCCTCGAGGCTTTCCCACGAGGCTTTCCCACAGGGCTGTGCCACGTGCCACCTTGGTGTGAGTCGATCCTCGGCGTGAAAGACGAGCCGGTGAAGGGAAAAGAGGTTCCTCTGGAATGGACTGAGACATCTGGGGGACTCTTGGAATGGTGGCACGACCCTGGAGTTCCTCTCGCCGTTCCTGTTGAGAGGGCCTCCTCTTGAGATGCGACGGGAAGGCCGGGAACTCTTTCCCGACGAAGCAGTTAAAGGATCCCTCATCTCGATCTACGAGGCGGAATCGGGGCTCCTCTGAATGTGGGCGGGACCCTCGTGATTCCTCTCGAGTGGAGACGGGTATGTCGGGGAACTTCTTGATTTGCACCAAGGGTGTGAAGGACCCTTTCGAAGTTCCAGAGGTGAGGTGTGATCAGCCTCGAGACGCCTCAGCGGAAATGGGCCTCATCTCGCCTGGAGGGGAGAACCTCCTGGATTTTTTCGAGTTGCGGCAGGTCTCCTCGAGTTACGACGGGGACCTCAGGGACCCGCTCTGGTGGCCTCAGGAAAGGCCAGTCCCCATGCGAGTTGCTAGGGGACCTCTCGGGATTCCTCTCCCGTCCATGCCGGGGCCTCAGTCCTTGTGTGGAGTCGGGGCCGGAACCTGAGGATTCCTCTCCAGTGTTGCCATGGATCTTGGGGTGCTTCTGAGTCTCCCCAGGGGAGTCAGGCCTCGTCTCGAGTGGGGGCATGCACGTGCGCTTTCCTCCCGAGCTGCAGCAGTAGTGTCACGCTTCCTGTCACGTGGATCAAGGGATCTGTGGCTTTCCCTCGAGGCTGTCCCTCGAGGCTTTCCCACGAGGCTTTCCCACAGGGCTGTGCCACGTGCCACCTTGGTGTGAGTCGATCCTCGGCGTGAAAGACGAGCCGGTGAAGGGAAAAGAGTTTCCTCTGGAATGGACTGAGACATCTGGGGGACTCTTGGAATGCTGGCTCGACCCTGGAGTTCCTCTCGCCGTTCCTGTTGAGAGGGCCTCCTCTTGAGATGCGACGGGAACGCCGGGAACTCTTTCCCGACGAAGCAGGGAAAGGATCCCTCATCTCGAGCTACGAGGCGGAAACGGGGCTCCTCTGAATGTGGGCGGGACCCTCGTGATTCCTCTCGAGTGGAGACGGGTATGTCGGGGAACTTCTTGATTTGCACCAAGGGTGTGAAGGACCCTTTCGAAGTTCAAGAGGTGAGGTGTGATCAGCCTCGAGACGCCTCAGCGGAAATGGGCCTCATCTGGCCTGGAGTGGAGAACCTCCTGGATTTCCTCGAGTTGCGGCAGGTCTTCTCGAGTTACGACGGGGACCTCAGGGACCCGCTCTGGTGGCCTCAGGAAAGGCCAGTCCCCATGCGAGTTGCTAGGGGACCTCTCGGGATTCCTCTCCCGTCCATGCCGGGGCCTCTGTCCTTGTGTGGAGTCGGGGCCGGAACCTGAGGATTCCTCTCCAGTGTTGCCATGGATCTTGGGGTGCTTCTGAGTCTCCCCAGGGGAGTCAGGCCTCGTCTCGAGTGGGGGCATGCACGTGCGCTTTCCTCCCGAGCTGCAGCAGTAGTGTCACGCTTCCTGTCACGTGGATCAAGGGATCTGTGGCTTTCCCTCGAGGCTGTCCCTCGAGGCTTTCCCACGAGGCTTTCCCACAGGGCTGTGCCACGTGCCACCTTGGTGTGACTCGATCCTCGGCGTGAAAGACGAGCCGGTGAAGGGAAAAGAGGTTCCTCTGGAATGGACTGAGACATCTGGGGGACTCTTGGAATGCTGGCTCGACCCTGGAGTTCCTCTCGCCGTTCCTGTTGAGAGGGCCTCCTCTTGAGATGCGACGGGAACGCCGGGAACTCTTTCCCGACGAAGCAGGGAAAGGATCCCTCATCTCGAGCTACGAGGCGGAAACGGGGCTCCTCTGGATGTGGGCGGGACCCTCGTGATTCCTCTCGAGTGGAGACGGCTAGGTCGGGGAACTTCTTGATTTGCACCAAGGGTGTGAAGGACCCTTTCGAAGTTCCAGAGGTGAGGTGTGATCAGCCTCGAGACGCCTCATCGGAAATGGTCCTCATCTCCCCTGGAGGGGAGAACCTCCTGGATTTTCTCGAGTTGCGGCAGGTCTTCTCGAGTTACGACGGGGACCTCAGGGACCCGCTCTGGTGGCCTCAGGAAAGGCCAGTCCCCATGCGATTTGCTAGGGGACCTCTCGGGATACCTCTCCCGTCCATGCCGGGGCCTCAGTCCTTGTGTGGAGTCGGGGCCGGAACCTGAGGATTCCTCTCCAGTGTTGCCATGGATCTTGGGGTGCTTCTGAGTCTCCCCAGGGGAGTCAGGCCTCGTCTCGAGTGGGGGCATGCACGTGCGCTTTCCTCCCGAGCTGCAGTAGTAGTGTCACGCTTCCTGTCACGTGGATCAAGGGATCTGTGGCTTTCCCTCGAGGCTGTCCCTCGAGGCTTTCCCACGAGGCTTTCCCACAGGGCTGTGCCACGTGCCACCTTGGTGTGAGTCGATCCTCGGCGTGAAAGACGAGCCGGTGAAGGGAAAATAGGTTCCTCTGGAATGGACTGAGACATCTGGGGGACTCTTGGAATGGTGGCACGACCCTGGAGTTCCTCTCGCCGTTCCTGTTGAGAGGGCCTCCTCTTGAGATGCGACGGGAACGCCGGGAACTCTTTCCCGACGAAGCAGGGAAAGGATCCCACATCTCGAGCTACGAGGCGGAAACGGGGCTCCTCTGGATGTGGGCGGGACCCTCGTGATTCCTCTCGAGTGGAGACGGCTAGGTCGGGGAACTTCTTGATTTGCACCAAGGGTGTGAAGGACCCTTTCGAAGTTCCAGAGGTGAGGTGTGATCAGCCTCGAGACGCCTCAGCGGAAACGGGCCTCATCTCGCCTCGAGGGGAGAACCTCCTGGATTTTCTCGAGTTGCGGCAGGTCTTCTCGAGTTACGACGGGGACCTCAGGGACCCGCTCTGGTGGCCTCAGCAAAGGCCAGTCCCCATGCGAGTTGCTAGGGGACCTCTCGGGATTCCTCTCCCGTCCATGCCAGGGCCTCAGTCCTTGTGTGGAGTCGGGGCCGGAACCTGAGGATTCCTCTCCAGTGTTGCCATGGATCTTGGGGTGCTTCTGAGTCTCACCAGGGGAGTCAGGCCTCGTCTCGAGTGGGGGCATGCACGTGCGCTTTCCTCCCGAGCTGCAGCAGTAGTGTCACGCTTCCTGTCACGTGGATCAAGGGATCTGTGGCTTTCCCTCGAGGCTGTCCCTCGAGGCTTTCCCACGAGGCATTCCCACAGGGCTGTGCCACGTGCCACCTTGGTGTGAGTCGATCCTCGGCGTGAAAGACGAGCCGGTGAAGGGAAAAGAGGTTCCTCTGGAATGGACTGAGACATCTGGGGGACTCTTGGAATGGTGGCACGACCCTGGAGTTCCTCTCGCCGTTCCTGTTGAGAGGGCCTCCTCTTGAGATGCGACGGGAAGGCCGGGAACTCTTTCCCGACGAAGCAGTTAAAGGATCCCTCATCTCGATCTAAGAGGCGGAATCGGGGCTCCTCTGAATGTGGGCGGGACCCTCGTGATTCCTCTCGAGTGGAGACGGGTATGTCGGGGAACTTCTTGATTTGCACCAAGGGTGTGAAGGACCCTTTCGAAGTTCCAGAGGTGAGGTGTGATCAGCCTCGAGACGCCTCAGCGGAAATGGGCCTCATCTCGCCTGGAGGGGAGAACCTCCTGGATTTTCTCGAGTTGCGGCAGGTCTTCTCGAGTTACGACGGGGACCTCAGGGACCCGCTCTGGTGGCCTCAGGAAAGGCCAGTCCCCATGCGAGTTGCTAGGGGACCTCTCGGGATTCCTCTCCCGTCCATGCCGGGGCCTCAGTCCTTGTGTGGAGTCGGGGCCGGAACCTGAGGATTCCTCTCCAGTGTTGCCATGGATCTTGGGGTGCTTCTGAGTCTCCCCAGGGGAGTCAGGCCTCGTCTCGAGTGGGGGCATGCACGTGCGCTTTCCTCCCGAGCTGCAGCAGTAGTGTCACGCTTCCTGTCACGTGGATCAAGGGATCTGTGGCTTTCCCTCGAGGCTGTCCCTCGAGGCTTTCCCACGAGGCTTTCCCACAGGGCTGTGCCACGTGCCACCTTGGTGTGAGTCGATCCTCGGCGTGAAAGACGAGCCGGTGAAGGGAAAAGAGTTTCCTCTGGAATGGACTGAGACATCTGGGGGACTCTTGGAATGCTGGCTCGACCCTGGAGTTCCTCTCGCCGTTCCTGTTGAGAGGGCCTCCTCTTGAGATGCGACGGGAACGCCGGGAACTCTTTCCCGACGAAGCAGGGAAAGGATCCCTCATCTCGAGCTACGAGGCGGAAACGGGGCTCCTCTGAATGTGGGCGGGACCCTCGTGATTCCTCTCGAGTGGAGACGGGTATGTCGGGGAACTTCTTGATTTGCACCAAGGGTGTGAAGGACCCTTTCGAAGTTCAAGAGGTGAGGTGTGATCAGCCTCGAGACGCCTCAGCGGAAATGGGCCTCATCTCGCCTGGAGTGGAGAACCTCCTGGATTTCCTCGAGTTGCGGCAGGTCTTCTCGAGTTACGACGGGGACCTCAGGGACCCGCTCTGGTGGCCTCAGGAAAGGCCAGTCCCCATGCGAGTTGCTAGGGGACCTCTCGGGATTCCTCTCCCGTCCATGCCGGGGCCTCTGTCCTTGTGTGGAGTCGGGGCCGGAACCTGAGGATTCCTCTCCAGTGTTGCCATGGATCTTGGGGTGCTTCTGAGTCTCCCCAGGGGAGTCAGGCCTCGTCTCGAGTGGGGGCATGCACGTGCGCTTTCCTCCCGAGCTGCAGCCGTAGTGTCACGCTTCCTGTCACTTGGATCAAGGGATCTGTGGCTTTCCCTCGAGGCTGTCCCTCGAGGCTTTCCCACGAGGCTTTCCCACAGGGCTGTGCCACGTGCCACCTTGGTGTGAGTCGATCCTCGGCGTGAAAGACGAGCCGGTGAAGGGAAAAGAGGTTCCTCTGGAATGGACTGAGACATCTGGGGGACTCTTGGAATGGTGGCACGACCCTGGAATTCCTCTCGCCGTTCCTGTTGAGAGGGCCACCTCTTGAGATGCGACGGGAACGCCGGGAACACTTTCCCGACGAAGCAGGGAAAGGATCCCTCATCTCGAGCTACGAGGCGGAAACGGGGCTCCTCTGGATGTGGGCGGGACCCTCGTGATTCCTCTCGAGTGGAGACGGGTATGTCGGGGAACTTCTTGATTTGCACCAAGGGTGTGAAGGACCCTTTCGAAGTTCCAGAGGGGAGGTGTGATCAGCCTCGAGACGCCTCAGCGGAAATGGGCCTCATCTCGCCTGGAGGGGAGAACCTCCTGGATTTTCTCGAGTTGCGGCAGGTCTTCTCGAGTTACGACGGGAACCTCAGGGACCCGCTCTGGTGGCCTCAGGAAAGGCCAGTCCCCATGCGAGTTGCTAGGGGACCTCTCGGGATTCCTCTCCCATCCATGCCGGGGCCTCAGTCCTTGTGTGGAGTCGGGGCCGGAACCTGAGGATTCCTCTCCAGTGTTGCCATGGATCTTGGGGTGCTATGAGTCTCCCCAGGGGAGTCAGGCCTCGTCTCGAGTGGGGGCATGCACGTGCGCTTTCCTCCCGAGCTGCAGCAGTAGTGTCACGCTTCCTGTCACGTGGATCAAGGGATCTGTGGCTTTCCCTCGAGGCTGTCCCTCGAGGCTTTCCCACGAGGCTTTCCCAAAGGGCTGTGCCACGTGCCACCTTGGTGTGAGTCGATCCTCGGCGTGAAAGACGAGCCGGTGAAGGGAAAAGAGGTTCCTCTGGAATGGACTGAGACATCTGGGGGACTCTTGGAATGGTGGCACGACCCTGGAGTTCCTCTCGCCGTTCCTGTTGAGAGGGCCTCCTCTTGAGATGCGACGGGAACGCCGGGAACTCTTTCCCGACGAAGCAGGGAAAGGATCCCTCATCTCGAGCTACGAGGCGGAAACGGGGCTCCTCTGGATGTGGGCGGGACCCTCGTGATTCCTCTCGAGTGGAGACGGGTATGTCGGGGAACTTCTTGATTTGCACCAAGGGTGTGAAGGACCCTTTCGAAGTTCCAGAGGGGAGGTGTGATCAGCCTCGAGACGCCTCAGCGGAAATGGGCCTCATCTCGCCTGGAGGGGAGAACCTCCTGGATTTTCTCGAGTTGCGGCAGGTCTTCTCGAGTTACGACGGGGACCTCAGGGACCCGCTCTGGTGGCCTCAGGAAAGGCCAGTCCCCATGCGAGTTGCTAGGGGACCTCTCGGGATTCCTCTCCCGTCCATGCCGGGGCCTCAGTCCTTGTGTGGAGTCGGGGCCGGGACCTGAGGATTCCTCTCCAGTGTTGCCATGGATCTTGGGGTGCTATGAGTCTCCCCAGGGGAGTCAGGCCTCGTCTCGAGTGGGGGCATGCACGTGCGCTTTCCTCCCGAGCTGCAGCAGTAGTGTCACGCTTCCTGTCACGTGGATCAAGGGATCTGTGGCTTTCCCTCGAGGCTGTCCCTCGAGGCTTTCCCACGAGGCTTTCCCACAGGGCTGTGCCACGTGCCACCTTGGTGTGAGTCGATCCTCGGCGTGAAAGACGAGCCGGTGAAGGGAAAAGAGGTTCCTCTGGAATGGACTGAGACATCTGGGGGACTCTTGGAATGGTGGCACGACCCTGGAGTTCCTCTCGCCGTTCCTGTTGAGAGGGCCTCCTCTTGAGATGCGACGGGAACGCCGGGAACTCTTTCCCGACGAAGTAGGGAAAGGATCCCTCATCTCGAGCTACGAGGCGGAAACGGGGCTCCTCTGGATGTGGGAGGGACCCTCGTGATTCCTCGCGAGTGGAGACGGGTATGTCGGGGAACTTCTTGATTTGCACCAAGGGTGTGAAGGACCCTTTCGAAGTTCCAGAGGTGAGGTGTGATCAGCCTGGAGACGCCTCAGCGGAAATGGGCCTCATCTCACCTGGAGGGGAGAACCTCCTGGATTTTCTCGAGTTGCGGCAGGTCTTCTCGAGTTACGACGGGGACCTCAGGGACCCGCTCTGGTGGCCTCAGCAATGGCCAGTCCCCATGCGAGTTGCTAGGGGACCTCTCGGGATTCCTCTCCCGTCCATGCCGGGACCTCAGTCCTTGTGTGGAGTCGGGGCCGGAACCTGAGGATTCCTCTCCAGTGTTGCCATGGATCTTGGGGTGCTTCTGAGTCTCCCCAGGGGAGTCAGGCCTCGTCTCGAGTGGGGGCATGCACGTGCGCTTTCCTCCCGAGCTGCAGCAGTAGTGTCACGCTTCCTGTCACGTGGATCAAGGGATCTGTGGCTTTCCCTCGAGGCTGTCCCTCGAGGCTTTCCCAAGAGGCTTTCCCACAGGGCTGTGCCACGTGCCACCTTGGTGTGAGTCGATCCTCGGCGTGAAAGACGAGCCGGTGAAGGGAAAAGAGGTTCCTCTGGAATGGACTGAGACATCTGGGGGACTCTTGGAATGGTGGCACGACCCTGGAGTTCCTCTCGCCGTTCCTGTTGAGAGGGCCTCCTCTTGAGATGCGACGGGAAGGCCGGGAACTCTTTCCCGACGAAGCAGGGAAAGGATCCCTCATCTCGAGCTACGAGGCGGAAACGGGGCTCCTCTGAATGTGGGCGGGACCCTCGTGATTCCTCTCGAGTGGAGACGGGTATGTCGGGGAACTTCTTGATTTGCACCAAGGGTGTGAAGGACCCTTTCGAAGTTCCAGAGGTGAGGTGTGATCAGCCTCGAGACGCCTCAGCGGAAATGGGCCTCATCTCGCCTGGAGGGGAGAACCTCCTGGATTTTCTCGAGTTGCGGCAGGTCTTCTCGAGTTACGACGGGGACCTCAGGGACCCGCTCTGGTGGCCTCAGGAAAGGCCAGTCCCCATGCGAGTTGCTAGGGGACCTCTCGGGATTCCTCTCCCGTCCATGCCGGGGCCTCAGTCCTTGTGTGGAGTCGGGGCCGGAACCTGAGGATTCCTCTCCAGTGTTGCCATGGATCTTGGGGTGCTTCTGAGTCTCCCCAGGGGAGTCAGGCCTCGTCTCGAGTGGGGGCATGCACGTGCGCTTTCCTCCCGAGCTGCAGCAGCAGTGTCACGCTTCCTGTCACGTGGATCAAGGGATCTGTGGCTTTCCCTCGAGGCTGTCCCTCGAGGCTTTCCCACGAGGCTTTCCCACAGGGCTGTGCCACGTGCCACCTTGGTGTGAGTCGATCCTCGGCGTGAAAGACGAGCCGGTGAAGGGAAAAGAGGTTCCTCTGGAATGGACTGAGACATCTGGGGGACTCTTGGAATGCTGGCTCGACCCTGGAGTTCCTCTCGCCGTTCCTGTTGAGAGGGCCTCCTCTTGAGATGCGACGGGAACGCCGGGAACTCTTTCCCGACGAAGCAGGGAAAGGATCCCTCATCTCGAGCTACGAGGCGGAAACCGGGCTCCTCTGGATGTGGGCGGGACCCTCGTGATTCCTCTCGAGTGGAGACGGGTATGTCGGGGAACTTCTTGATTTGCACCAAGGGTGTGAAGGACCCTTTCGAAGTTCCAGAGGTGAGGTGTGATCAGCCACGAGACGCCTCAGCGGACATGGGCCTCATCTCGCCTGGAGGGGAGAACCTCCTGGATTTTCTCGAGTTGCGGCAGGTCTTCTCGAGTTACGACGGGGACCTCAGGGACCCGCTCTGGTGGCCTCAGGAAAGGCCAGTCCCCATGCGAGTTGCTAGGGGACCTCTCGGGATTCCTCTCCCGTCCATGCCGGGGCCTCAGTCCTTGTGTGGAGTCGGGGCCGGAACCTGAGGATTCCTCTCCAGTGTTGCCATGGATCTTGGGGTGCTATGAGTCTCCCCAGGGGAGTCAGGCCTCGTCTAGAGTGGGGGCATGCACGTGCGCTTTCCTCCCGAGCTGCAGCAGTAGTGTCACGCTTCCTGTCACGTGGATCAAGGGATCTGTGGCTTTCCCTCGAGGCTGTCCCTCGAGGCTTTCCCACGAGGCTTTCCCACAGGGCTGTGCCACGTGCCACCTTGGTGTGAGTCGATCCTCGGCGTGAAAGACGAGCCGGTGAAGGGAAAAGAGGTTCCTCTGGAATGGACTGAGACATCTGGGGGACTCTTGGAATGGTGGCACGACCCTGGAGTTCCTCTCGCCGTTCCTGTTGAGAGGGCCTCCTCTTGAGATGCGACGGGAACGCCGGGAACTCTTTCCCGACGAAGCAGGGAAAGGATCCCTCATCTCGAGCTACGAGGCGGAAACGGGGCTCCTCTGGATGTGGGCGGGACCCTCGTGATTCCTCTCGAGTGGAGACGGGTATGTCGGGGAACTTCTTGATTTGCACCAAGGGTGTGAAGGACCCTTTCGAAGTTCCAGAGGGGAGGTGTGATCAGCCTCGAGACGCCTCAGCGGAAATGGGCCTCATCTCGCCTGGAGGGGAGAACCTCCTGGGTTTTCTCGAGTTGCGGCAGGTCTTCTCGAGTTACGACGGGGACCTCAGGGACCCGCTCTGGTGGCCTCAGGAAAGGCCAGTCCCCATGCGAGTTGCTAGGGGACCTCTCGGGATTCCTCTCCCGTCCATGCCGGGGCCTCAGTCCTTGTGTGGAGTCGGGGCCGGGACCTGAGGATTCCTCTCCAGTGTTGCCATGGATCTTGGGGTGCTATGAGTCTCCCCAGGGGAGTCAGGCCTCGTCTCGAGTGGGGGCATGCACGTGCGCTTTCCTCCCGAGCTGCAGCAGTAGTGTCACGCTTCCTGTCACGTGGATCAAGGGATCTGTGGCTTTCCCTCGAGGCTGTCCCTCGAGGCTTTCCCACGAGGCTTTCCCACAGGGCTGTGCCACGTGCCACCTTGGTGTGAATCGATCCTCGGCGTGAAAGACGAGCCGGTGAAGGGAAAAGAGGTTCCTCTGGAATGGACTGAGACATCTGGGGGACTCTTGGAATGGTGGCACGACCCTGGAGTTCCTCTCGCCGTTCCTGTTGAGAGGGCCTCCTCTTGAGATGCGACGGGAACGCCGGGAACTCTTTCCCGACGAAGTAGGGAAAGGATCCCTCATCTCGAGCTACGAGGCGGAAACGGGGCTCCTCTGGATGTGGGAGGGACCCTCGTGATTCCTCTCGAGTGGAGACGGGTATGTCGGGGAACTTCTGGATTTGCACCAAGGGTGTGAAGGACCCTTTCGAAGTTCCAGAGGTGAGGTGTGATCAGCCTGGAGACGCCTCAGCGGAAATGGGCCTCATCTCACCTGGAGGGGAGAACCTCCTGGATTTTCTCGAGTTGCGGCAGGTCTTCTCGAGTTACGACGGGGACCTCAGGGACCCGCTCTGGTGGCCTCAGCAAAGGCCAGTCCCCATGCGAGTTGCTAGGGGACCTCTCGGGATTCCTCTCCCGTCCATGCCGGGACCGCAGTCCTTGTGTGGAGTCGGGGCCGGAACCTGAGGATTCCTCTCCAGTGTTGCCATGGATCTTGGGGTGCTTCTGAGTCTCCCCAGGGGAGTCAGGCCTCGTCTCGAGTGGGGGCATGCACGTGCGCTTTCCTCCCGAGCTGCAGCAGTAGTGTCACGCTTCCTGTCACGTGGATCAAGGGATCTGTGGCTTTCCCTCGAGGCTGTCCCTCGAGGCTTTCCCACGAGGCTTTCCCACAGGGCTGTGCCACGTGCCACCTTGGTGTGAGTCGATCCTCGGCGTGAAAGACGAGCCGGTGAAGGGAAAAGAGGTTCCTCTGGAATGGACTGAGACATCTGGGGGACTCTTGGAATGGTGGCACGACCCTGGAGTTCCTCTCGCCGTTCCTGTTGAGAGGGCCTCCTCTTGAGATGCGACGGGAACGCCGGGAACTCTTTCCCGACGAAGTAGGGAAAGGATCCCTCATCTCGAGCTACGAGGCGGAAACGGGGCTCCTCTGGATGTGGGCGGGACCCTCGTGATTCCTCTCGAGTGGAGACGGGTATGTCGGGGAACTTCTTGATTTGCACCAAGGGTGTGAAGGACCCTTTCGAAGTTCCAGAGGTGAGGTGTGATCAGCCTGGAGACGCCTCAGCGGAAATGGCCTCATCTCACCTGGAGGGGAGAACCTCCTGGATTTTCTCGAGTTGCGGCAGGTCTTCTCGAGTTACGACGGGGACCTCAGGGACCCGCTCTGGTGGCCTCAGCAAAGGCCAGTCCCCATGCGAGTTGCTAGGGGACCTCTCGGGATTCCTCTCCCGTCCATGCCGGGACCTCAGTCCTTGTGTGGAGTCGGGGCCGGAACCTGAGGATTCCTCTCCAGTGTTGCCATGGATCTTGGGGTGCTTCTGAGTCTCCCCAGGGGAGTCAGGCCTCGTCTCGAGTGGGGGCATGCACGTGCGCTTTCCTCCCGAGCTGCAGCAGTAGTGTCACGCTTCCTGTCACGTGGATCAAGGGATCTGTGGCTTTCCCTCGAGGCTGTCCCTCGAGGCTTTCCCACGAGGCTTTCCCACAGGGCTGTGCCACGTGCCACCTTGGTGTGAGTCGATCCTCGGCGTGAAAGACGAGCCGGTGAAGGGAAAAGAGGTTCCTCTGGAATGGACTGAGACATCTGGGGGACTCTTGGAATGGTGGCACGACCCTGGAGTTCCTCTCGCCGTTCCTGTTGAGAGGGCCTCCTCTTGAGATGCGACGGGAACGCCGGGAACTCTTTCCCGACGAAGCAGGGAAAGGATCCCTCATCTCGAGCTACGAGGCGGAAACGGGGCTCCTCTGGATGTGGGCGGGACCCTCGTGATTCCTCTCGAGTGGAGACGGGTATGTCGGGGAACTTCTTGATTTGCACCAAGGGTGTGAAGGACCCTTTCGAAGTTCCAGAGGGGAGGTGTGATCAGCCTCGAGACGCCTCAGCGGACATGGGCCTCATCTCGCCTGGAGGGGAGAACCTCCTGGATTTTCTCGAGTTGCGGCAGGTCTTCTCGAGGTACGACGGGGACCTCAGGGACCCGCTCTGGTGGCCTCAGGAAAGGCCAGTCCCCATGCGAGTTGCTAGGGGACCTCTCGGGATTCCTCTCCCGTCCATGCCGGGGCCTCAGTCCTTGTGTGGAGTCGGGGCCGGGACCTGAGGATTCCTCTCCAGTGTTGCCATGGATCTTGGGGTGCTATGAGTCTCCCCAGGGGAGTCAGGCCTCGTCTCGAGTGGGGGCATGCACGTGCGCTTTCCTCCCGAGCTGCAGCAGTAGTGTCACGCTTCCTGTCACGTGGATCAAGGGATCTGTGGCTTTCCCTCGAGGCTGTCCCTCGAGGCTTTCCCACGAGGCTTTCCCACAGGGCTGTGCCACGTGCCACCTTGGTGTGAGTCGATCCTCGGCGTGAAAGACGAGCCGGTGAAGGGAAAAGAGGTTCCTCTGGAATGGACTGAGACATCTGGGGGACTCTTGGAATGGTGGCACGACCCTGGAGTTCCTCTCGCCATTCCTGTTGAGAGGGCCTCCTCTTGAGATGCGACGGGAACGCCGGGAACTCTTTCCCGACGAAGCAGGGAAAGGATCCCTCATCTCGAGCTACGAGGCGGAAACGGGGCTCCTCTGGATGTGGGAGGGACCCTCGTGATTCCTCTCGAGTGGAGACGGGTATGTCGGGGAACTTCTGGATTTGCACCAAGGGTGTGAAGGACCCTTTCGAAGTTCCAGAGGTGAGGTGTGATCAGCCTGGAGACGCCTCAGCGGAAATGGGCCTCATCTCACCTGGAGGGGAGAACCTCCTGGATTTTCTCGAGTTGCGGCAGGTCTTCTCGAGTTACGACGGGGACCTCAGGGACCCGCTCTGGTGGCCTCAGCAAAGGCCAGTCCCCATGCGAGTTGCTAGGGGACCTCTCGGGATTCCTCTCCCGTCCATGCCGGGACCGCAGTCCTTGTGTGGAGTCGGGGCCGGAACCTGAGGATTCCTCTCCAGTGTTGCCATGGATCTTGGGGTGCTTCTGAGTCTCCCCAGGGGAGTCAGGCCTCGTCTCGAGTGGGGGCATGCACGTGCGCTTTCCTCCCGAGCTGCAGCAGTAGTGTCACGCTTCCTGTCACGTGGATCAAGGGATCTGTGGCTTTCCCTCGAGGCTGTCCCTCGAGGCTTTCCCACGAGGCTTTCCCACAGGGCTGTGCCACGTGCCACCTTGGTGTGAGTCGATCCTCGGCGTGAAAGACGAGCCGGTGAAGGGAAAAGAGGTTCCTCTGGAATGGACTGAGACATCTGGGGGACTCTTGGAATGGTGGCACGACCCTGGAGTTCCTCTCGCCGTTCCTGTTGAGAGGGCCTCCTCTTGAGATGCGACGGGAACGCCGGGAACTCTTTCCCGACGAAGTAGGGAAAGGATCCCTCATCTCGAGCTACGAGGCGGAAACGGGGCTCCTCTGGATGTGGGCGGGACCCTCGTGATTCCTCTCGAGTGGAGACGGGTATGTCGGGGAACTTCTTGATTTGCACCAAGGGTGTGAAGGACCCTTTCGAAGTTCCAGAGGTGAGGTGTGATCAGCCTGGAGACGCCTCAGCGGAAATGGGCCTCATCTCACCTGGAGGGGAGAACCTCCTGGATTTTCTCGAGTTGCGGCAGGTCTTCTCGAGTTACGACGGGGACCTCAGGGACCCGCTCTGGTGGCCTCAGCAAAGGCCAGTCCCCATGCGAGTTGCTAGGGGACCTCTCGGGATTCCTCTCCCGTCCATGCCGGGACCTCAGTCCTTGTGTGGAGTCGGGGCCGGAACCTGAGGATTCCTCTCCAGTGTTGCCATGGATCTTGGGGTGCTTCTGAGTCTCCCCAGGGGAGTCAGGCCTCGTCTCGAGTGGGGGCATGCACGTGCGCTTTCCTCCCGAGCTGCAGCAGTAGTGTCACGCTTCCTGTCACGTGGATCAAGGGATCTGTGGCTTTCCCTCGAGGCTGTCCCTCGAGGCTTTCCCACGAGGCTTTCCCACAGGGCTGTGCCACGTGCCACCTTGGTGTGAGTCGATCCTCGGCGTGAAAGACGAGCCGGTGAAGGGAAAAGAGGTTCCTCTGGAATGGACTGAGACATCTGGGGGACTCTTGGAATGGTGGCACGACCCTGGAGTTCCTCTCGCCGTTCCTGTTGAGAGGGCCTCCTCTTGAGATGCGACGGGAACGCCGGGAACTCTTTCCCGACGAAGCAGGGAAAGGATCCCTCATCTCGAGCTATGAGGCGGAAACGGGGCTCCTCTGAATGTGGGCGGGACCCTCGTGATTCCTCTCGAGTGGAGACGGGTATGTCGGGGAACTTCTTGATTTGCACCAAGGGTGTGAAGGACCCTTTCGAAGTTCCAGAGGTGAGGTGTGATCAGCCTCGAGACGCCTCAGCGGAAATGGGCCTCATCTCGCCTGGAGGGGAGAACCTCCTGGATTTTCTCGAGTTGCGGCAGGTCTTCTCGAGTTACGACGGGGACCTCAGGGACCCGCTCTGGTGGCCTCAGGAAAGGCCAGTCCCCATGCGAGTTGCTAGGGGACCTCTCGGGATTCCTCTCCCGTCCATGCCGGGGACTCAGTCCTTGTGTGGAGTCGGGGCCGGAACCTGAGGATTCCTCTCCAGTGTTGCCATGGATCTTGGGGTGCTTCTGTGTCTCCCCAGGGGAGTCAGGCCTCGTCTCGAGTGGGGGCATGCACGTGCGCTTTCCTCCCGAGCTGCAGCAGCAGTGTCACGCTTCCTGTCACGTGGATCAAGGGATCTGTGGCTTTCCCTCGAGGCTGTCCCTCGAGGCTTTCCCACGAGGCTTTCCCACAGGGCTGTGCCACGTGCCACCTTGGTGTGAGTCGATCCTCGGCGTGAAAGACGAGCCGGTGAAGGGAAAAGAGGTTCCTCTGGAATGGACTGAGACATCTGGGGGACTCTTGGAATGCTGGCTCGACCCTGGAGTTCCTCTCGCCGTTCCTGTTGAGAGGGCCTCCTCTTGAGATGCGACGGGAACGCCGGGAACTCTTTCCCGACGAAGCAGGGAAAGGATCCCTCATCTCGAGCTACGAGGCGGAAACCGGGCTCCTCTGGATGTGGGCGGGACCCTCGTGATTCCTCTCGAGTGGAGACGGGTATGTCGGGGAACTTCTTGATTTGCACCAAGGGTGTGAAGGACCCTTTCGAAGTTCCAGAGGTGAGGTGTGATCAGCCTGGAGACGCCTCAGCGGAAATGGGCCTCATCTCACCTGGAGGGGAGAACCTCCTGGATTTTCTCGAGTTGCGGCAGGTCTTCTCGAGTTACGACGGGGACCTCAGGGACCCGCTCTGGTGGCCTCAGCAAAGGCCAGTCCCCATGCGAGTTGCTAGGGGACCTCTCGGGATTCCTCTCCCGTCCATGCCGGGACCTCAGTCCTTGTGTGGAGTCGGGGCCGGAACCTGAGGATTCCTCTCCAGTGTTGCCATGGATCTTGGGGTGCTTCTGAGTCTCCCCAGGGGAGTCAGGCCTCGTCTCGAGTGGGGGCATGCACGTGCGCTTTCCTCCCGAGCTGCAGCAGTAGTGTCACGCTTCCTGTCACGTGGATCAAGGGATCTGTGGCTTTCCCTCGAGGCTGTCCCTCGAGGCTTTCCCACGAGGCTTTCCCACAGGGCTGTGCCACGTGCCACCTTGGTGTGAGTCGATCCTCGGCGTGAAAGACGAGCCGGTGAAGGGAAAAGAGGTTCCTCTGGAATGGACTGAGACATCTGGGGGACTCTTGGAATGGTGGCACGACCCTGGAGTTCCTCTCGCCGTTCCTGTTGAGAGGGCCTCCTCTTGAGATGCGACGGGAAGGCCGGGAACTCTTTCCCGACGAAGCAGGGAAAGGATCCCTCATCTCGAGCTATGAGGCGGAAACGGGGCTCCTCTGAATGTGGGCGGGACCCTCGTGATTCCTCTCGAGTGGAGACGGGTATGTCGGGGAACTTCTTGATTTGCACCAAGGGTGTGAAGGACCCTTTCGAAGTTCCAGAGGTGAGGTGTGATCAGCCTCGAGACGCCTCAGCGGAAATGGGCCTCATCTCGCCTGGAGGGGAGAACCTCCTGGATTTTCTCGAGTTGCGGCAGGTCTTCTCGAGTTACGACGGGGACCTCAGGGACCCGCTCTGGTGGCCTCAGGAAAGGCCAGTCCCCATGCGAGTTGCTAGGGGACCTCTCGGGATTCCTCTCCCGTCCATGCCGGGGACTCAGTCCTTGTGTGGAGTCGGGGCCGGAACCTGAGGATTCCTCTCCAGTGTTGCCATGG
This sequence comes from Budorcas taxicolor, assembly GCF_023091745.1. Classification (NCBI taxonomy): domain Eukaryota; kingdom Metazoa; phylum Chordata; class Mammalia; order Artiodactyla; family Bovidae; genus Budorcas; species Budorcas taxicolor. Next base: position 127,261 of record NW_026291583.1, read on the forward strand.
ATCTTGGGGTGCTTCTGTGTCTCCCCAGGGGAGTCAGGCCTCGTCTCGAGTGGGGGCATGCACGTGCGCTTTCCTCCCGAGCTGCAGCAGCAGTGTCACGCTTCCTGTCACGTGGATCAAGGGATCTGTGGCTTTCCCTCGAGGCTGTCCCTCGAGGCTTTCCCACGAGGCTTTCCCACAGGGCTGTGCCACGTGCCACCTTGGTGTGAGTCGATCCTCGGCGTGAAAGACGAGCCGGTGAAGGGAAAAGAGGTTCCTCTGGAATGGACTGAGACATCTGGGGGACTCTTGGAATGCTGGCTCGACCCTGGAGTTCCTCTCGCCGTTCCTGTTGAGAGGGCCTCCTCTTGAGATGCGACGGGAACGCCGGGAACTCTTTCCCGACGAAGCAGGGAAAGGATCCCTCATCTCGAGCTACGAGGCGGAAACCGGGCTCCTCTGGATGTGGGCGGGACCCTCGTGATTCCTCTCGAGTGGAGACGGGTATGTCGGGGAACTTCTTGATTTGCACCAAGGGTGTGAAGGACCCTTTCGAAGTTCCAGAGGTGAGGTGTGATCAGCCTCGAGACGCCTCAGCGGACATGGGCCTCATCTCGCCTGGAGGGGAGAACCTCCTGGATTTTCTCGAGTTGCGGCAGGTCTTCTCGAGTTACGACGGGGACCTCAGGGACCCGCTCTGGTGGCCTCAGGAAAGGCCAGTCCCCATGCGAGTTGCTAGGGGACCTCTCGGGATTCCTCTCCCGTCCATGCCAGGGCCTCAGTCCTTGTGTGGAGTCGGGGCCGGAACCTGAGGATTCCTCTCCAGTGTTGCCATGGATCTTGGGGTGCTTCTGAGTCTCCCCAGGGGAGTCAGGCCTCGTCTCGAGTGGGGGCATGCACGTGCGCTTTCCTCCCGAGCTGCAGCAGTAGTGTCACGCTTCCTGTCACGTGGATCAAGGGATCTGTGGCTTTCCCTCGAGGCTGTCCCTCGAGGCTTTCCCACGAGGCTTTCCCACAGGGCTGTGCCACGTGCCACCTTGGTGTGAGTCGATCCTCGGCGTGAAAGACGAGCCGGTGAAGGGAAAAGAGGTTCCTCTGGAATGGACTGAGACATCTGGGGGACTCTTGGAATGGTGGCACGACCCTGGAGTTCCTCTCGCCGTTCCTGTTGAGAGGGCCTCCTCTTGAGATGCGACGGGAACGCCGGGAACTCTTTCCCGACGAAGCAGGGAAAGGATCCCTCATCTCGAGCTACGAGGCGGAAACGGGGCTCCTCTGGATGTGGGCGGGACCCTCGTGATTCCTCTCGAGTGGAGACGGGTATGTCGGGGAACTTCTTGATTTGCACCAAGGGTGTGAAGGACCCTTTCGAAGTTCCATAGGTGAGGTGTGATCTGCCTCGAGACGCCTCATCGGAAATGGGCCTCATCTCCCCTGGAGGGGAGAACCTCCTGGATTTTCTCGAGTTGCGGCAGGTCTTCTCGAGTTACGACGGGGACCTCAGGGACCCGCTCTGGTGGCCTCAGGAAAGGCCAGTCCCCATGCGAGTTGCTAGGGGACCTCTCGGGATTCCTCTCCCGTCCATGCCGGGGCCTCAGTCCTTGTGTGGAGTCGGGGCCGGAACCTGAGGATTCCTCTCCAGTGTTGCCATGGATCTTGGGGTGCTTCTGAGTCTCCCCAGGGGAGTCAGTCCTCGTCTCGAGTGGGGGCATGCACGTGCGCTTTCCTCCCGAGCTGCAGCAGTAGTGTCACGCTTCCTGTCACGTGGATCAAGGGATATGTGGCTTTCCCTCGAGGCTGTCCCTCGAGGCTTTCCCACGAGGCTTTCCCACAGGGCTGTGCCACGTGCCACCTTGGTGTGAGTCGATCCTCGGCGTGAAAGACGAGCCGGTGAAGGGAAAAGAGGTTCCTCTGGAATGGACTGAGACATCTGGGGGACTCTTGGAATGGTGGCACGACCCTGGAGTTCCTCTCGCCGTTCCTGTTGAGAGGGCCTCCTCTTGAGATGCGACGGGAACGCCGGGAACTCTTTCCCGACGAAGCAGGGAAAGGATCCCTCATCTCGAGCTACGAGGCGGAAACGGGGCTCCTCTGGATGTGGGCGGGACCCTCGTGATTCCTCTCGAGTGGAGACGGGTATGTCGGGGAACTTCTTGATTTGCACCAAGGGTGTGAAGGACCCTTTCGAAGTTCCAGAGGTGAGGTGTGATCAGCCTCGAGACGCCTCATCGGAAATGGGCCTCATCTCCCCTGGAGGGGAGAACCTCCTGGATTTTCTCGAGTTGCGGCAGGTCTTCTCGAGTTACGACGGGGACCTCAGGGACCCGCTCTGGTGGCCTCAGGAAAGGCCAGTCCCCATGCGAGTTGCTAGGGGACCTCTCGGGATTCCTCTCCCGTCCATGCCGGGGCCTCAGTCCTTGTGTGGAGTCGGGGCCGGAACCTGAGGATTCCTCTCCAGTGTTGCCATGGATCTTGGGGTGCTTCTGAGTCTCCCCAGGGGAGTCAGGCCTCGTCTCGAGTGGGGGCATGCACGTGCGCTTTCCTCCCGAGCTGCAGCAGCAGTGTCACGCTTCCTGTCACGTGGATCAAGGGATCTGTGGCTTTCCCTCGAGGCTGTCCCTCGAGGCTTTCCCACGAGGCTTTCCCACAGGGCTGTGCCACGTGCCACCTTGGTGTGAGTCGATCCTCGGCGTGAAAGACGAGCCGGTGAAGGGAAAAGAGGTTCCTCTGGAATGGACTGAGACATCTGGGGGACTCTTGGAATGCTGGCTCGACCCTGGAGTTCCTCTCGCCGTTCCTGTTGAGAGGGCCTCCTCTTGAGATGCGACGGGAACGCCGGGAACTCTTTCCCGACGAAGCAGGGAAAGGATCCCTCATCTCGAGCTACGAGGCGGAAACCGGGCTCCTCTGGATGTGGGCGGGACCCTCGTGATTCCTCTCGAGTGGAGACGGGTATGTCGGGGAACTTCTTGATTTGCACCAAGGGTGTGAAGGACCCTTTCGAAGTTCCAGAGGTGAGGTGTGATCAGCCTCGAGACGCCTCAGCGGACATGGGCCTCATCTCGCCTGGAGGGGAGAACCTCCTGGATTTTCTCGAGTTGCGGCAGGTCTTCTCGAGTTACGACGGGGACCTCAGGGACCCGCTCTGGTGGCCTCAGGAAAGGCCAGTCCCCATGCGAGTTGCTAGGGGACCTCTCGGGATTCCTCTCCCGTCCATGCCAGGGCCTCAGTCCTTGTGTGGAGTCGGGGCCGGAACCTGAGGTTTCCTCTCCAGTGTTGCCATGGATCTTGGGGTGCTTCTGAGTCTCCCCAGGGGAGTCAGGCCTCGTCTCGAGTGGGGGCATGCACGTGCGCTTTCCTCCCGAGCTGCAGCAGTAGTGTCACGCTTCCTGTCACGTGGATCAAGGGATCTGTGGCTTTCCCTCGAGGCTGTCCCTCGAGGCTTTCCCACGAGGCTTTCCCACAGGGCTGTGCCACGTGCCACCTTGGTGTGAGTCGATCCTCGGCGTGAAAGACGAGCCGGTGAAGGGAAAAGAGGTTCCTCTGGAATGGACTGAGACATCTGGGGGACTCTTGGAATGGTGGCACGACCCTGGAGTTCCTCTCGCCGTTCCTGTTGAGAGGGCCTCCTCTTGAGATGCGACGGGAACGCCGGGAACTCTTTCCCGACGAAGCAGGGAAAGGATCCCTCATCTCGAGCTACGAGGCAGAAACGGGGCTCCTCTGGATGTGGGCGGGACCCTCGTGATTCCTCTCGAGTGGAGACGGGTATGTCGGGGAACTTCTTGATTTGCACCAAGGGTGTGAAGGACCCTTTCGAAGTTCCATAGGTGAGGTGTGATCTGCCTCGAGACGCCTCATCGGAAATGGGCCTCATCTCCCCTGGAGGGGAGAACCTCCTGGATTTTCTCGAGTTGCGGCAGGTCTTCTCGAGTTACGACGGGGACCTCAGGGACCCGCTCTGGTGGCCTCAGGAAAGGCCAGTCCCCATGCGAGTTGCTAGGGGACCTCTCGGGATTCCTCTCCCGTCCATGCCGGGGCCTCAGTCCTTGTGTGGAGTCGGGGCCGGAACCTGAGGATTCCTCTCCAGTGTTGCCATGGATCTTGGGGTGCTTCTGAGTCTCCCCAGGGGAGTCAGTCCTCGTCTCGAGTGGGGGCATGCACGTGCGCTTTCCTCCCGAGCTGCAGCAGTAGTGTCACGCTTCCTGTCACGTGGATCAAGGGATATGTGGCTTTCCCTCGAGGCTGTCCCTCGAGGCTTTCCCACGAGGCTTTCCCACAGGGCTGTGCCACGTGCCACCTTGGTGTGAGTCGATCCTCGGCGTGAAAGACGAGCCGGTGAAGGGAAAAGAGGTTCCTCTGGAATGGACTGAGACATCTGGGGGACTCTTGGAATGGTGGCACGACCCTGGAGTTCCTCTCGCCGTTCCTGTTGAGAGGGCCTCCTCTTGAGATGCGACGGGAACGCCGGGAACTCTTTCCCGACGAAGCAGGGAAAGGATCCCTCATCTCGAGCTACGAGGCGGAAACGGGGCTCCTCTGGATGTGGGCGGGACCCTTGTGATTCCTCTCGAGTGGAGACGGGTATGTCGGGGAACTTCTTGATTTGCACCAAGGGTGTGAAGGACCCTTTCGAAGTTCCAGAGGTGAGGTGTGATCAGCCTCGAGACGCCTCATCGGAAATGGGCCTCATCTCCCCTGGAGGGGAGAACCTCCTGGATTTTCTCGAGTTGCGGCAGGTCTTCTCGAGTTACGACGGGGACCTCAGGGACCCGCTCTGGTGGCCTCAGGAAAGGCCAGTCCCCATGCGAGTTGCTAGGGGACCTCTCGGGATTCCTCTCCCGTCCATGCCGGGGCCTCAGTCCTTGTGTGGAGTCGGGGCCGGAACCTGAGGATTCCTCTCCAGTGTTGCCATGGATCTTGGGGTGCTTCTGAGTCTCCCCAGGGGAGTCAGGCCTCGTCTCGAGTGGGGGCATGCACGTGCGCTTTCCTCCCGAGCTGCAGCAGCAGTGTCACGCTTCCTGTCACGTGGATCAAGGGATCTGTGGCTTTCCCTCGAGGCTGTCCCTCGAGGCTTTCCCACGAGGCTTTCCCACAGGGCTGTGCCACGTGCCACCTTGGTGTGAGTCGATCCTCGGCGTGAAAGACGAGCCGGTGAAGGGAAAAGAGGTTCCTCTGGAATGGACTGAGACATCTGGGGGACTCTTGGAATGCTGGCTCGACCCTGGAGTTCCTCTCGCCGTTCCTGTTGAGAGGGCCTCCTCTTGAGATGCGACGGGAACGCCGGGAACTCTTTCCCGACGAAGCAGGGAAAGGATCCCTCATCTCGAGCTACGAGGCGGAAACCGGGCTCCTCTGGATGTGGGCGGGACCCTCGTGATTCCTCTCGAGTGGAGACGGGTATGTCGGGGAACTTCTTGATTTGCACCAAGGGTGTGAAGGACCCTTTCGAAGTTCCAGAGGTGAGGTGTGATCAGCCTCGAGACGCCTCAGCGGACATGGGCCTCATCTCGCCTGGAGGGGAGAACCTCCTGGATTTTCTCGAGTTGCGGCAGGTCTTCTCGAGTTACGACGGGGACCTCAGGGACCCGCTCTGGTGGCCTCAGGAAAGGCCAGTCCCCATGCGAGTTGCTAGGGGACCTCTCGGGATTCCTCTCCCGTCCATGCCAGGGCCTCAGTCCTTGTGTGGAGTCGGGGCCGGAACCTGAGGTTTCCTCTCCAGTGTTGCCATGGATCTTGGGGTGCTTCTGAGTCTCCCCAGGGGAGTCAGGCCTCGTCTCGAGTGGGGGCATGCACGTGCGCTTTCCTCCCGAGCTGCAGCAGTAGTGTCACGCTTCCTGTCACGTGGATCAAGGGATCTGTGGCTTTCCCTCGAGGCTGTCCCTCGAGGCTTTCCCACGAGGCTTTCCCACAGGGCTGTGCCACGTGCCACCTTGGTGTGAGTCGATCCTCGGCGTGAAAGACGAGCCGGTGAAGGGAAAAGAGGTTCCTCTGGAATGGACTGAGACATCTGGGGGACTCTTGGAATGGTGGCACGACCCTGGAGTTCCTCTCGCCGTTCCTGTTGAGAGGGCCTCCTCTTGAGATGCGACGGGAACGCCGGGAACTCTTTCCCGACGAAGCAGGGAAAGGATCCCTCATCTCGAGCTACGAGGCGGAAACGGGGCTCCTCTGGATGTGGGCGGGACCCTCGTGATTCCTCTCGAGTGGAGACGGGTATGTCGGGGAACTTCTTGATTTGCACCAAGGGTGTGAAGGACCCTTTCGAAGTTCCATAGGTGAGGTGTGATCTGCCTCGAGACGCCTCATCGGAAATGGGCCTCATCTCCCCTGGAGGGGAGAACCTCCTGGATTTTCTCGAGTTGCGGCAGGTCTTCTCGAGTTACGACGGGGACCTCAGGGACCCGCTCTGGTGGCCTCAGGAAAGGCCAGTCCCCATGCGAGTTGCTAGGGGACCTCTCGGGATTCCTCTCCCGTCTATGCCGGGGCCTCAGTCCTTGTGTGGAGTCGGGGCCGGAACCTGAGGATTCCTCTCCAGTGTTGCCATGGATCTTGGGGTGCTTCTGAGTCTCCCCAGGGGAGTCAGTCCTCGTCTCGAGTGGGGGCATGCACGTGCGCTTTCCTCCCGAGCTGCAGCAGTAGTGTCACGCTTCCTGTCACGTGGATCAAGGGATATGTGGCTTTCCCTCGAGGCTGTCCCTCGAGGCTTTCCCACGAGGCTTTCCCACAGGGCTGTGCCACGTGCCACCTTGGTGTGAGTCGATCCTCGGCGTGAAAGACGAGCCGGTGAAGGGAAAAGAGGTTCCTCTGGAATGGACTGAGACATCTGGGGGACTCTTGGAATGGTGGCACGACCCTGGAGTTCCTCTCGCCGTTCCTGTTGAGAGGGCCTCCTCTTGAGATGCGACGGGAACGCCGGGAACTCTTTCCCGACGAAGTAGGGAAAGGATCCCTCATCTCGAGCTACGAGGCGGAAACGGGGCTCCTCTGGATGTGGGAGGGACCCTCGTGATTCCTCTCGAGTGGAGACGGGTATGTCGGGGAACTTCTTGATTTGCACCAAGGGTGTGAAGGACCCTTTCGAAGTTCCAGAGGTGAGGTGTGATCAGCCTGGAGACGCCTCAGCGGAAATGGGCCTCATCTCACCTGGAGGGGAGAACCTCCTGGATTTTCTCGAGTTGCGGCAGGTCTTCTCGAGTTACGACGGGGACCTCAGGGACCCGCTCTGGTGGCCTCAGCAAAGGCCAGTCCCCATGCGAGTTGCTAGGGGACCTCTCGGGAATCCTCTCCCGTCCATGCCGGGACCTCAGTCCTTGTGTGGAGTCGGGGCCGGAACCTGAGGATTCCTCTCCAGTGTTGCCATGGATCTTAGGGTGCTTCTGAGTCTCCCCAGGGGAGTCAGGCCTCGTCTCGAGTGGGGGCATGCACGTGCGCTTTCCTCCCGAGCTGCAGCAGTAGTGTCACGCTTCCTGTCACGTGGATCAAGGGATCTGTGGCTTTCCCTCGAGGCTGTCCCTCGAGGCTTTCCCACGAGGCTTTCCCACAGGGCTGTGCCACGTGCCACCTTGGTGTGAGTCGATCCTCGGCGTGAAAGACGAGCCGGTGAAGGGAAAAGAGGTTCCTCTGGAATGGACTGAGACATCTGGGGGACTCTTGGAATGGTGGCACGACCCTGGAGTTCCTCTCGCCGTTCCTGTTGAGAGGGCCTCCTCTTGAGATGCGACGGGAAGGCCGGGAACTCTTTCCCGACGAAGCAGGGAAAGGATCCCTCATCTCGAGCTACGAGGCGGAAACGGGGCTCCTCTGAATGTGGGCGGGACCCTCGTGATTCCTCTCGAGTGGAGACGGGTATGTCGGGGAACTTCTTGATTTGCACCAAGGGTGTGAAGGACCCTTTCGAAGTTCCAGAGGTGAGGTGTGATCAGCCTCGAGACGCCTCAGCGGAAATGGGCCTCATCTCGCCTGGAGGGGAGAACCTCCTGGATTTTCTCGAGTTGCGGCAGGTCTTCTCGAGTTACGACGGGGACCTCAGGGACCCGCTCTGGTGGCCTCAGGAAAGGCCAGTCCCCATGCGAGTTGCTAGGGGACCTCTCGGGATTCCTCTCCTGTCCATGCCGGGGCCTCAGTCCTTGTGTGGAGTCGGGGCCGGAACCTGAGGATTCCTCTCCAGTGTTGCCATGGATCTTGGGGTGCTTCTGAGTCTCCCCAGGGGAGTCAGGCCTCGTCTCGAGTGGGGGCATGCACGTGCGCTTTCCTCCCAAGCTGCAGCAGCAGTGTCACGCTTCCTGTCACGTGGATCAAGGGATCTGTGGCTTTCCCTCGAGGCTGTCCCTCGAGGCTTTCCCACGAGGCTTTCCCACAGGGCTGTGCCACGTGCCACCTTGGTGTGAGTCGATCCTCGGCGTGAAAGACGAGCCGGTGAAGGGAAAAGAGGTTCCTCTGGAATGGACTGAGACATCTGGGGGACTCTTGGAATGCTGGCTCGACCCTGGAGTTCCTCTCGCCGTTCCTGTTGAGAGGGCCTCCTCTTGAGATGCGACGGGAACGCCGGGAACTCTTTCCCGACGAAGCAGGGAAAGGATCCCTCATCTCGAGCTACGAGGCGGAAACCGGGCTCCTCTGGATGTGGGCGGGACCCTCGTGATTCCTCTCGAGTGGAGACGGGTATGTCGGGGAACTTCTTGATTTGCACCAAGGGTGTGAAGGACCCTTTCGAAGTTCCAGAGGTGAGGTGTGATCAGCCACGAGACGCCTCAGCGGACATGGGCCTCATCTCGCCTGGAGGGGAGAACCTCCTGGATTTTCTCGAGTTGCGGCAGGTCTTCTCGAGTTACGACGGGGACCTCAGGGACCCGCTCTGGTGGCCTCAGGAAAGGCCAGTCCCCATGCGAGTTGCTAGGGGACCTCTCGGGATTCCTCTCCCGTCCATGCCGGGGCCTCAGTCCTTGTGTGGAGTCGGGGCCGGAACCTGAGGATTCCTCTCCAGTGTTGCCATGGATCTTGGGGTGCTATGAGTCTCCCCAGGGGAGTCAGGCCTCGTCTCGAGTGGGGGCATGCACGTGCGCTTTCCTCCCGAGCTGCAGCAGTAGTGTCACGCTTCCTGTCACGTGGATCAAGGGATCTGTGGCTTTCCCTCGAGGCTGTCCCTCGAGGCTTTCCCACGAGGCTTTCCCACAGGGCTGTGCCACGTGCCACCTTGGTGTGAGTCGATCCTCGGCGTGAAAGACGAGCCGGTGAAGGGAAAAGAGGTTCCTCTGGAATGGACTGAGACATCTGGGGGACTCTTGGAATGGTGGCACGACCCTGGAGTTCCTCTCGCCGTTCCTGTTGAGAGGGCCTCCTCTTGAGATGCGACGGGAACGCCGGGAACTCTTTCCCGACGAAGCAGGGAAAGGATCCCTCATCTCGAGCTACGAGGCGGAAACGGGGCTCCTCTGGATGTGGGCGGGACCCTCGTGATTCCTCTCGAGTGGAGACGGGTATGTCGGGGAACTTCTTGATTTGCACCAAGGGTGTGAAGGACCCTTTCGAAGTTCCAGAGGGGAGGTGTGATCAGCCTCGAGACGCCTCAGCGGAAATGGGCCTCATCTCGCCTGGAGGGGAGAACCTCCTGGATTTTCTCGAGTTGCGGCAGGTCTTCTCGAGTTACGACGGGGACCTCAGGGACCCGCTCTGGTGGCCTCAGGAAAGGCCAGTCCCCATGCGAGTTGCTAGGGGACCTCTCGGGATTCCTCTCCCGTCCATGCCGGGGCCTCAGTCCTTGTGTGGAGTCGGGGCCGGGACCTGAGGATTCCTCTCCAGTGTTGCCATGGATCTTGGGGTGCTATGAGTCTCCCCAGGGGAGTCAGGCCTCGTCTCGAGTGGGGGCATGCACGTGCGCTTTCCTCCCGAGCTGCAGCAGTAGTGTCACGCTTCCTGTCACGTGGATCAAGGGATCTGTGGCTTTCCCTCGAGGCTGTCCCTCGAGGCTTTCCCACGAGGCTTTCCCACAGGGATGTGCCACGTGCCACCTTGGTGTGAGTCGATCCTCGGTGTGAAAGACGAGCCGGTGAAGGGAAAAGAGGTTCCTCTGGAATGGACTGAGACATCTGGGGGACTCTTGGAATGGTGGCACGACCCTGGAGTTCCTCTCGCCGTTCCTGTTGAGAGGGCCTCCTCTTGAGATGCGACAGGAACGCCGGGAACTCTTTCCCGACGAAGTAGGGAAAGGATCCCTCATCTCGAACTACGAGGCGGAAACGGGGCTCCTCTGGATGTGGGAGGGACCCTCGTGATTCCTCTCGAGTGGAGACGGGTATGTCGGGGAACTTCTTGATTTGCACCAAGGGTGTGAAGGACCCTTTCGAAGTTCCAGAGGTGAGGTGTGAACAGCCTGGAGACGCCTCAGCGGAAATGGGCCTCATCTCACCTGGAGGGGAGAACCTCCTGGATTTTCTCGAGTTGCGGCAGGTCTTCTCGAGTTACGACGGGGACCTCAGGGACCCGCTCTGGTGGCCTCAGGAAAGGCCAGTCCCCATGCGAGTTGCTAGGGGACCTCTCGGGATTCCTCTCCCGTCCATGCCGGGACCTCAGTCCTTGTGTGGAGACGGGGCCGGAACCTGAGGATTCCTCTCCAGTGTTGCCATGGATCTTGGGGTGCTTCTGAGTCTCCCCAGGGGAGTCAGGCCTCGTCTCGAGTGGGGGCATGCACGTGCGCTTTCCTCCCGAGCTGCAGCAGTAGTGTCACGCTTCCTGTCACGTGGATCAAGGGATCTGTGGCTTTCCCTCGAGGCTGTCCCTCGAGGCTTTCCCACGAGGCTTTCCCACAGGGCTGTGCCACGTGCCACCTTGGTGTGAGTCGATCCTCGGCGTGAAAGACGAGCCGGTGAAGGGAAAAGAGGTTCCTCTGGAATGGACTGAGACATCTGGGGGACTCTTGGAATGGTGGCACGACCCTGGAGTTCCTCTCGCCGTTCCTGTTGAGAGGGCCTCCTCTTGAGATGCGACGGGAACGCCGGGAACTCTTTCCCGACGAAGTAGGGAAAGGATCCCTCATCTCGAGCTACGAGGCGGAAACGGGGCTCCTCTGGATGTGGGAGGGACCCTCGTGATTCCTCTCGAGTGGAGACGGGTATGTCGGGGAACTTCTTGATTTGCACCAAGGGTGTGAAGGACCCTTTCGAAGTTCCAGAGGTGAGGTGTGATCAGCCTGGAGACGCCTCAGCGGAAATGGGCCTCATCTCACCTGGAGGGGAGAACCTCCTGGATTTTCTCGAGTTGCGGCAGGTCTTCTCGAGTTACGACGGGGACCTCAGGGACCCGCTCTGGTGGCCTCAGCAAAGGCCAGTCCCCATGCGAGTTGCTAGGGGACCTCTCGGGATTCCTCTCCCGTCCATGCCGGGACCTCAGTCCTTGTGTGGAGTCGGGGCCGGAACCTGAGGATTCCTCTCCAGTGTTGCCATGGATCTTGGGGTGCTTCTGAGTCTCCCCAGGGGAGTCAGGCCTCGTCTCGAGTGGGGGCATGCACGTGCGCTTTCCTCCCGAGCTGCAGCAGTAGTGTCACGCTTCCTGTCACGTGGATCAAGGGATCTGTGGCTTTCCCTCGAGGCTGTCCCTCGAGGCTTTCCCACGAGGCTTTCCCACAGGGCTGTGCCACGTGCCACCTTGGTGTGAGTCGATCCTCGGCGTGAAAGACGAGCCGGTGAAGGGAAAAGAGATTCCTCTGGAATGGACTGAGACATCTGGGGGACTCTTGGAATGGTGGCACGACCCTGGAGTTCCTCTCGCCGTTCCTGTTGAGAGGGCCTCCTCTTGAGATGCGACGGGAAGGCCGGGAACTCTTTCCCGACGAAGCAGGGAAAGGATCCCTCATCTCGAGCTATGAGGCGGAAACGGGGCTCCTCTGAATGTGGGCGGGACCCTCGTGATTCCTCTCGAGTGGAGACGGGTATGTCGGGGAACTTCTTGATTTGCACCAAGGGTGTGAAGGACCCTTTCGAAGTTCCAGAGGTTAGGTGTGATCAGCCTCGAGACGCCTCAGCGGAAATGGGCCTCATCTCGCCTGGAGGGGAGAACCTCCTGGATTTTCTCGAGTTGCGGCAGGTCTTCTCGAGTTACGACGGGGACCTCAGGGACCCGCTCTGGTGGCCTCAGGAAAGGCCAGTCCCCATGCGAGTTGCTAGGGGACCTCTCGGGATTCCTCTCCCGTCCATGCCGGGGCCTCAGTCCTTGTGTGGAGTCGGGGCCGGAACCTGAGGATTCCTCTCCAGTGTTGCCATGGATCTTGGGGTGCTTCTGAGTCTCCCCAGGGGAGTCAGGCCTCGTCTCGAGTGGGGGCATGCACGTGCGCTTTCCTCCCGAGCTGCAGCAGCAGTGTCACGCTTCCTGTCACGTGGATCAAGGGATCTGTGGCTTTCCCTCGAGGCTGTCCCTCGAGGATTTCCCACGAGGCTTTCCCACAGGGCTGTGCCACGTGCCACCTTGGTGTGAGTCGATCCTCGGCGTGAAAGACGAGCCGGTGAAGGGAAAAGAGGTTCCTCTGGAATGGACTGAGACATCTGGGGGACTCTTGGAATGCTGGCTCGACCCTGGAGTTCCTCTCGCCGTTCCTGTTGAGAGGGCCTCCTCTTGAGATGCGACGGGAACGCCGGGAACTCTTTCCCGACGAAGCAGGGAAAGGATCCCTCATCTCGAGCTACGAGGCGGAAACCGGGCTCCTCTGGATGTGGGCGGGACCCTCGTGATTCCTCTCGAGTGGAGACGGGTATGTCGGGGAACTTCTTGATTTGCACCAAGGGTGTGAAGGACCCTTTCGAAGTTCCAGAGGTGAGGTGTGATCAGCCTCGAGACGCCTCAGCGGACATGGGCCTCATCTCGCCTGGAGGGGAGAACCTCCTGGATTTTCTCGAGTTGCGGCAGGTCTTCTCGAGTTACGACGGGGACCTCAGGGACCCGCTCTGGTGGCCTCAGGAAAGGCCAGTCCCCATGCGAGTTGCTAGGGGACCTCTCGGGATTCCTCTCCCGTCCATGCCAGGGCCTCAGTCCTTGTGTGGAGTCGGGGCCGGAACCTGAGGATTCCTCTCCAGTGTTGCCATGGATCTTGGGGTGCTTCTGAGTCTCCCCAGGGGAGTCAGGCCTCGTCTCGAGTGGGGGCATGCACGTGCGCTTTCCTCCCGAGCTGCAGCAGTAGCGTCACGCTTCCTGTCACGTGGATCAAGGGATCTGTGGCTTTCCCTCGAGGCTGTCCCTCGAGGCTTTCCCACGAGGCTTTCCCACAGGGCTGTGCCACGTGCCACCTTGGTGTGAGTCGATCCTCGGCGTGAAAGACGAGCCGGTGAAGGGAAAAGAGGTTCCTCTGGAATGGACTGAGACATCTGGGGGACTCTTGGAATGCTGGCTCGACCCTGGAGTTCCTCTCGCCGTTCCTGTTGAGAGGGCCTCCTCTTGAGATGCGACGGGAACGCCGGGAACTCTTTCCCGACGAAGCAGGGAAAGGATCCCTCATCTCGAGCTACGAGGCGGAAACCGGGCTCCTCTGGATGTGGGCGGGACCCTCGTGATTCCTCTCGAGTGGAGACGGGTATGTCGGGGAACTTCTTGATTTGCACCAAGGGTGTGAAGGACCCTTTCGAAGTTCCAGAGGTGAGGTGTGATCAGCCTCGAGACGCCTCAGCGGACATGGGCCTCATCTCGCCTGGAGGGGAGAACCTCCTGGATTTTCTCGAGTTGCGGCAGGTCTTCTCGAGTTACGACGGGGACCTCAGGGACCCGCTCTGGTGGCCTCAGGAAAGGCCAGTCCCCATGCGAGTTGCTAGGGGACCTCTCGGGATTCCTCTCCCGTCCATGCCGGGGCCTCAGTCCTTGTGTGGAGTCGGGGCCGGAACCTGAGGATTCCTCTCCAGTGTTGCCATGGATCTTGGGGTGCTTCTGAGTCTCCCCAGGGGAGTCAGGCCTCGTCTCGAGTGGGGGCATGCACGTGCGCTTTCCTCCCGAGCTGCAGCAGTAGTGTCACGCTTCCTGTCACGTGGATCAAGGGATCTGTGGCTTTCCCTCGAGGCTGTCCCTCGAGGCTTTCCCACGAGGCTTTCCCACAGGGCTGTGCCACGTGCCACCTTGGTGTGAGTCGATCCTCGGCGTGAAAGACGAGCCGGTGAAGGGAAAAGAGGTTCCTCTGGAATGGACTGAGACATCTGGGGGACTCTTGGAATGGTGGCACGACCCTGGAGTTCCTCTCGCCGTTCCTGTTGAGAGGGGCCTCCTCTTGAGATGCGACGGGAACGCCGGGAACTCTTTCCCGACGAAGCAGGGAAAGGATCCCTCATCTCGAGCTACGAGGCGGAAACGGGGCTCCTCTGGATGTGGGCGGGACCCTCGTGATTCCTCTCGAGTGGAGACGGGTATGTCGGGGAACTTCTTGATTTGCACCAAGGGTGTGAAGGACCCTTTCGAAGTTCCAGAGGTGAGGTGTGATCTGCCTCGAGACGCCTCATCGGAAATGGGCCTCATCTCCCCTGGAGGGGAGAACCTCCTGGATTTTCTCGAGTTGCGGCAGGTCTTCTCGAGTTACGACGGGGACCTCAGGGACCCGCTCTGGTGGCCTCAGGAAAGGCCAGTCCCCATGCGAGTTGCTAGGGGACCTCTCGGGATTCCTCTCCCGTCCATGCCGGGGCCTCAGTCCTTGTGTGGAGTCGGGGCCGGAACCTGAGGATTCCTCTCCAGTGTTGCCATGGATCTTGGGGTGCTTCTGAGTCTCCCCAGGGGAGTCAGGCCTCGTCTCGAGTGGGGGCATGCACGTGCGCTTTCCTCCCGAGCTGCAGCAGTAGTGTCACGCTTCCTGTCACGTGGATCAAGGGATCTGTGGCTTTCCCTCGAGGCTGTCCCTCGAGGCTTTCCCACGAGGCTTTCCCACAGGGCTGTGCCACGTGCCACCTTGGTGTGAGTCGATCCTCGGCGTGAAAGACGAGCCGGTGAAGGGAAAAGAGGTTCCTCTGGAATGGACTGAGACATCTGGGGGACTCTTGGAATGGTGGCACGACCCTGGAGTTCCTCTCGCCGTTCCTGTTGAGAGGGCCTCCTCTTGAGATGCGACGGGAACGCCGGGAACTCTTTCCCGACGAAGCAGGGAAAGGATCCCTCATCTCGAGCTACGAGGCGGAAACGGGGCTCCTCTGGATGTGGGCGGGACCCTTGTGATTCCTCTCGAGTGGAGACGGGTATGTCGGGGAACTTCTTGATTTGCACCAAGGGTGTGAAGGACCCTTTCGAAGTTCCAGAGGTGAGGTGTGATCAGCCTCGAGACGCCTCATCGGAAATGGGCCTCATCTCCCCTGGAGGGGAGAACCTCCTGGATTTTCTCGAGTTGCGGCAGGTCTTCTCGAGTTACGACGGGGACCTCAGGGACCCGCTCTGGTGGCCTCAGGAAAGGCCAGTCCCCATGCGAGTTGCTAGGGGACCTCTCGGGATTCCTCTCCCGTCCATGCCGGGGCCTCAGTCCTTGTGTGGAGTCGGGGCCGGAACCTGAGGATTCCTCTCCAGTGTTGCCATGGATCTTGGGGTGCTTCTGAGTCTCCCCAGGGGAGTCAGGCCTCGTCTCGAGTGGGGGCATGCACGTGCGCTTTCCTCCCGAGCTGCAGCAGTAGTGTCACGCTTCCTGTCACGTGGATCAAGGGATCTGTGGCTTTCCCTCGAGGCTGTCCCTCGAGGCTTTCCCACGAGGCTTTCCCACAGGGCTGTGCCACGTGCCACCTTGTTGTGAGTCGATCCTCGGCGTGAAAGACGAGCCGGTGAAGGGAAAAGAGGTTCCTCTGGAATGGACTGAGACATCTGGGGGACTCTTGGAATGGTGGCACGACCCTGGAGTTCCTCTCGCCGTTCCTGTTGAGAGGGCCTCCTCTTGAGATGCGACGGGAACGCCGGGAACTCTTTCCCGACGAAGCAGGGAAAGGATCCCTCATCTCGAGCTACGAGGTGGAAACGGGGCTCCTCTGGATGTGGGCGGGACCCTCGTGATTCCTCTCGAGTGGAGACGGGTATGTCGGGGAACTTCTTGATTTGCACCAAGGGTGTGAAGGAGCCTTTCGAAGTTCCAGAGGGGAGGTGTGATCAGCCTCGAGATGCCTCAGCGGAAATGGGCCTCATCTCGCCTGGAGGGGAGAACCTCCTGGATTTTCTCGAGTTGCGGCAGGTCTTCTCGAGTTACGACGGGGACCTCAGGGACCCGCTCTGGTGGCCTCAGGAAAGGCCAGTCCCCATGCGAGTTGCTAGGGGACCTCTCGGGATTCCTCTCCCGTCCATGCCGGGGCCTCAGTCCTTGTGTGGAGTCGGGGCCGGAACCTGAGGATTCCTCTCCAGTGTTGCCATGGATCTTGGGGTGCTTCTGAGTCTCCCCAGGGGAGTCAGGCCTCGTCTCGAGTGGGGGCATGCACGTGCGCTTTCCTCCCGAGCTGCAGCAGTAGTGTCACGCTTCCTGTCACGTGGATCAAGGGATCTGTGGCTTTCCCTCGAGGCTGTCCCTTGAGGCTTTCCCAAGAGGCTTTCCCACAGGACTGTGCCACGTGCCACCTTGGTGTGAGTCGATCCTCGGCGTGAAAGATGAGCCGGTGAAGGGAAAAGAGGTTCCTCTGGAATGGACTGAGACATCTGGGGGACTCTTGGAATGGTGGCACGACCCTGGAGTTCCTCTCGCCGTTCCTGTTGAGAGGGCCTCCTCTTGAGATGCGACGGGAACGCCGGGAACTCTTTCCCGACGAAGCAGGGAAAGGATCCCTCATCTCGAGCTACGAGGCGTAAACGGGGCTCCTCTGAATGTGGGCGGGACCCTCGTGATTCCTCTCGAGTGGAGACGGGTATGTCGGGGAACTTCTTGATTTGCACCAACGGTGTGAAGGACCCTTTCGAAGTTCCAGAGGTGAGGTGTGATCAGCCTCGAGACGCCTCAGCGGAAATGGGCCTCATCTCGCCTGGAGGGGAGAACCTCCTGGATTTTCTCGAGTTGCGGCAGGTCTTCTCGAGTTACGACGGGGACCTCAGGGACCCGCTCTGGTGGCCTCAGGAAAGGCCAGTCCCCATGCGAGTTGCTAGGGGACCTCTCGGGATTCCTCTCCCGTCCATGCCGGGGCCTCTGTCCTTGTGTGGAGTCGGGGCCGGAACCTGAGGATTCCTCTCCAGTGTTGCCATGGATCTTGGGGTGCTTCTGAGTCTCCCCAGGGGAGTCAGGCCTCGTCTCGTGTGGGGGCATGCACGTGCGATTTCCTCCCGAGCTGCAGCAGTAGTGTCACGCTTCCTGTCACGTGGATCAAGGGATCTGTGGCTTTCCCTCGAGGCTGTCCCTCGAGGCTTTCCCACGAGGCTTTCCCACAGGGCTGTGCCACGTGCCACCTTGGTGTGAGTCGATCCTCGGCGTGAAAGACGAGCCGGTGAAGGGAAAAGAGGTTCCTCTGAAATGGACTGAGACATCTGGGGGACTCTTGGAATGGTGGCACGACCCTGGAGTTCCTCTCGCCGTTCTTGTTGAGAGGGCCTCCTCTTGAGATGCGACGGGAAGGCCGGGAACTCTTTCCCGACGAAGCAGGGAAAGGATCCCTCATCTCGAGCTACGAGGAGGAAACGGGGCTCCTCTGGATGTGGGCGGGACCCTCGTGATTCCTCTCGAGTGGAGACGGGTATGTCGGGGAACTTCTTGATTTGCACCAAGGGTGTGAAGGACCCTTTCGAAGTTCCAGAGGTGAGGTGTGATCAGCCTGGAGACGCCTCAGCGGAAATGGGCCTCATCTCACCTGGAGGGGAGAACCTCCTGGATTTTCTCGAGTTGCGGCAGGTCTTCTCGAGTTACGACGGGGACCTCAGGGACCCGCTCTGGTGGCCTCAGGAAAGGCCAGTCCCCATGCGAGTTGCTAGGGGACCTCTCGGGATTCCTCTCCCGTCCATGCCGGGGCCTCTGTCCTTGTGTGGAGTCGGGGCCGGAACCTGAGGATTCCTCTCCAGTGTTGCCATGGATCTTGGGGTGCTTCTGAGTCTCCCCAGGGGAGTCAGGCCTCGTCTCGAGTGGGGGCATGCACGTGCGCTTTCCTCCCGAGCTGCAGCAGTAGTGTCACGCTTCCTGTCACGTAGATCAAGGGATCTGTGGCTTTCCCTCGAGGCTGTCCCTCGAGGCTTTCCCACGAGGCTTTCCCACAGGGCTGTGCCACGTGCCACTTTGGTGTGAGTCGATCCTCGGCGTGAAAGACGAGCCGGTGAAGGGAAAAGAGGTTCCTCTGGAATGGACTGAGACATCTGGGGGACTCTTGGAATGGTGGCACGACCCTGGAGTTCCTCTCGCCGTTCCTGTTGAGAGGGCCTCCTCTTGAGATGCGACGGGAACGCCGGGAACACTTTCCCGACGAAGCAGGGAAAGGATCCCTCATCTCGAGCTACGAGGCGGAAACGGGGCTCCTCTGGATGTGGGCGGGACCCTCGTGATTCCTCTCGAGTGGAGACGGGTATGTCGGGGAACTTCTTGATTTGCACCAAGGGTGTGAAGGACCCTTTCGAAGTTCCAGAGGGGAGGTGTGATCAGCCTCGAGACGCCTCAGCGGAAATGGGCCTCATCTCGCCTGGAGGGGAGAACCTCCTGGATTTTCTCGAGTTGCGGCAGGTCTTCTCGAGTTACGACGGGGACCTCAGGGACCCGCTCTGGTGGCCTCAGGAAAGGCCAGTCCCCATGCGAGTTGCTAGGGGACCTCTCGGGATTCCTCTCCCGTCCATGCCGGGGCCTCAGTCCTTGTGTGGAGTCGGGGCCGGAACCTGAGGATTCCTCTCCAGTGTTGCCATGGATCTTGGGGTGCTATGAGTCTCCCCAGGGGAGTCAGGCCTTGTCTCGAGTGGGGGCATGCACGTGCGCTTTCCTCCCGAGCTGCAGCAGTAGTGTCACGCTTCCTGTCACGTGGATCAAGGGATCTGTGGCTTTCCCTCGAGGCTGTCCCTCGAGGCTTTCCCACGAGGCTTTCCCACAGGGCTGTGCCACGTGCCACCTTGGTGTGAGTCGATCCTCGGCGTGAAAGATGAGCCGGTGAAGGCAAAAGAGGTTCCTCTGGAATGGACTGAGACATCTGGGGGACTCTTGGAATGGTGGCACGACCCTGGAGTTCCTCTCGCCGTTCCTGTTGAGAGGGCCTCCTCTTGAGATGCGACGGGAAGGCCGGGAACTCTTTCCCGACGAAGCAGGGAAAGGATCCCTCATCTCGAGCTACGAGGCGGAAACGGGGCTCCTCTGAATGTGGGCGGGACCCTCGTGATTCCTCTCGAGTGGAGACGGGTATGTCGGGGAACTTCTTGATTTGCACCAAGGGTGTGAAGGACGCTTTCGAAGTTCAAGAGGTGAGGTGTGATCAGCCTCGAGACGCCTCAGCGGAAATGGGCCTCATCTCGCCTGGAGTGGAGAACCTCCTGGATTTTCTCGAGTTGCGGCAGGTCTTCTCGAGTTACGACGGGGACCTCAGGGACCCGCTCTGGTGGCCTCAGGAAAGGCCAGTCCCCATGCGAGTTGCTAGGGGACCTCTCGGGATTCCTCTCCCATCCATGCCGGGGCCTCTGTCCTTGTGTGGAGTCGGGGCCGGAACCTGAGGATTCCTCTCCAGTGTTGCCATGGATCTTGGGGTGCTTCTGAGTCTCCCCAGGGGAGTCAGGCCTCGTCTCGAGTGGGGGCATGCACGTGCGCTTTCCTCCCGAGCTGCAGCAGTAGTGTCACGCTTCCTGTCACGTGGATCAAGGGATCTGTGGCTTTCCCTCGAGGCTGTCCCTCGAGGCTTTCCCACTAGGCTTTCCCAAAGGGCTGTGCCACGTGCCACCTTGGTGTGAGTCGATCCTCGGCGTGAAAGACGAGCCGGTGAAGGGAAAAGAGGTTCCTCTGGAATGGACTGAGACATCTGGGGGACTCTTGGAATGGTGGCACGACCCTGGAGTTCCTCTCGCCGTTCCTGTTGACAGGGCCTCCTCTTGAGATGCGACGGGAAGGCCGGGAACTCTTTCCCGACGAAGCAGGGAAAGGATCCCTCATCTCGAGCTACGAGGTGGAAACGGGGCTCCTCTGGATGTGGGCGGGACCCTCGTGATTCCTCTCGAGTGGAGACGGGTATGTCGGGGAACTTCTTGATTTGCACCAAGGGTGTGAAGGAGCCTTTCGAAGTTCCAGAGGGGAGGTGTGATCAGCCTCGAGACGCCTCAGCGGAAATGGGCCTCATCTCGCCTGGAGGGGAGAACCTCCTGGATTTTCTCGAGTTGCGGCAGGTCTTCTCGAGTTACGACGGGGACCTCAGGGACCCGCTCTGGTGGCCTCAGGAAAGGCCAGTCCCCATGCGAGTTGCTAGGGGACCTCTCGGGATTCCTCTCCCGTCCATGCCGGGGCCTCAGTCCTTGTGTGGAGTCGGGGCCGGAACCTGAGGATTCCTCTCCAGTGTTGCCATGGATCTTGGGGTGCTTCTGAGTCTCCCCAGGGGAGTCAGGCCTCGTCTCGAGTGGGGGCATGCACGTGCGCTTTCCTCCCGAGCTGCAGCAGTAGTGTCACGCTTCCTGTCACGTGGATCAAGGGATCTGTGGCTTTCCCTCGAGGCTGTCCCTCGAGGCTTTCCCACGAGGCTTTCCCACAGGGCTGTGCCACGTGCCACCTTGGTGTGAGTCGATCCTCGGCGTGAAAGACGAGCCGGTGAAGTGAAAAGAGGTTCCTCTGGAATGGACTGAGACATCTGGGGGACTCTTGGAATGGTGGCACGACCCTGGAGTTCCTCTCGCCGTTCCTGTTGAGAGGGCCTCCTCTTGAGATGCGACGGGAAGGCCGGGAACTCTTTCCCGACGAAGCAGGGAAAGGATCCCTCATCTCGAGCTACGAGGCGGAAACGGGGCTACTCTGAATGTGGGCGGGACCCTCGTGATTCCTCTCGAGTGGAGACGGGTATGTCGGGGAACTTCTTGATTTGCACTAACGGTGTGAAGGAGCCTTTCGAAGTTCCAGAGGGGAGGTGTGATCAGCCTCGAGACGCCTCAGCGGAAATGGGCCTCATCTCGCCTGGAGGGGAGAACCTCCTGGATTTTCTCGAGTTGCGGCAGGTCTTCTCGAGTTACGACGGGGACCTCAGGGACCCGCTCTGGTGGCCTCAGGAAAGGCCAGTCCCCATGCGAGTTGCTAGGGGACCTCTCGGGATTCCTCTCCCGTCCATGCCGGGGCCTCTGTCCTTGTGTGGAGTCGGGGCCGGAACCTGAGGATTCCTCTCCAGTGTTGCCATGGATCTTGGGGTGCTTCTGAGTCTCCCCAGGGGAGTCAGGCCTCGTCTCGTGTGGGGGCATGCACGTGCGATTTCCTCCCGAGCTGCAGCAGTAGTGTCACGCTTCCTGTCACGTGGATCAAGGGATCTGTGGCTTTCCCTCGAGCTGTCCCTCGAGGCTTTCCCACGAGGCTTTCCCACAGGGCTGTGCCACGTGCCACCTTGGTGTGAGTCGATCCTCGGCGTGAAAGACGAGCCGGTGAAGGGAAAAGAGGTTCCTCTGGAATGGACTGAGACATCTGGGGGACTCTTGGAATGGTGGCACGACCCTGGAGTTCCTCTCGCCGTTCTTGTTGAGAGGGCCTCCTCTTGAGATGCGACGGGAACGCCGGGAACTCTTTCCCGACGAAGCAGGGAAAGGATCCCTCATCTCGAGCTACGAGGCGGAAACGGGGCTCCTCTGGATGTGGGCGGGACCCTCGTGATTCCTCTCGAGTGGAGACGGGTATGTCGGGGAACTTCTTGATTTGCACCAAGGGTGTGAAGGACCCTTTCGAAGTTCCAGAGGTGAGGTGTGATCAGCCTGGAGACGCCTCAGCGGAAATGGGCCTCATCTCGCCTGGAGGGGAGAACCTCCTGGATTTTCTCGAGTTGCGGCAGGTCTTCTCGAGTTACGACGGGGACCTCAGGGACCCGCTCTGTTGGCCTCAGCAAAGGCCAGTCCCCATGCGAGTTGCTAGGGGACCTCTCGGGATTCCTCTCCCGTCCATGCCGGGGCCTCAGTCCTTGTGTGGAGTCGGGGCCGGAACCTGAGGATTCCTCTCCAGTGTTGCCATGGATCTTGGGGTGCTTCTGAGTCTCCCCAGGGGAGTCAGGCCTCGTCTCGAGTGGGGGCATGCACGTGCGCTTTCCTCCCGAGCTGCAGCAGTAGTGTCACGCTTCCTGTCACGTGGATCAAGGGATCTGTGGCTTTCCCTCGAGGCTGTCCCTCGAGGCTTTCCCACGAGGCTTTCCCACAGGGCTGTGCCACGTGCCACCTTGGTGTGAGTCGATCCTCGGCGTGAAAGACGAGCCGGTGAAGGGAAAAGAGGTTCCTCTGGAATGGACTGAGACATCTGGGGGACTCTTGGAATGGTGGCACGACCCTGGAGTTCCTCTCGCCGTTCCTGTTGAGAGGGCCTCCTCTTGAGATGCGACGGGAACGCCGGGAACTCTTTCCCGACGAAGCAGGGAAAGGATCCCTCATCTCGAGCTACGAGGCGGAAACGGGGCTACTCTGAATGTGGGCGGGACCCTCGTGATTCCTCTCGAGTGGAGACGGGTATGTCGGGGAACTTCTTGATTTGCACCAACGGTGTGAAGGACCCTTTCGAAGTTCCAGAGGTGAGGTGTGATCAGCCTCGAGACGCCTCAGCGGAAATGGGCCTCATCTCGCCTGGAGGGGAGAACCTCCTGGATTTTCTCGAGTTGCGGCAGGTCTTCTCGAGTTACGCCGGGGACCTCAGGGACCCGCTCTGGTGGCCTCAGGAAAGGCCAGTCCCCATGCGAGTTGCTAGGGGACCTCTCGGGATTCCTCTCCCGTCCATGCCGGGGCCTCTGTCCTTGTGTGGAGTCGGGGCCGGAACCTGAGGATTCCTCTCCAGTGTTGCCATGGATCTTGGGGTGCTTCTGAGTCTCCCCAGGGGAGTCAGGCCTCGTCTCGTGTGGGGGCATGCACGTGCGATTTCCTCCCGAGCTGCAGCAGTAGTGTCACGCTTCCTGTCACGTGGATCAAGGGATCTGTGGCTTTCCCTCGAGGCTGTCCCTCGAGGCTTTCCCACGAGGCTTTCCCACAGGGCTGTGCCACGTGCCACCTTGGTGTGAGTCGATCCTCGGCGTGAAAGACGAGCCGGTGAAGGGAAAAGAGGTTCCTCTGGAATGGACTGAGACATCTGGGGGACTCTTGGAATGGTGGCACGACCCTGGAGTTCCTCTCGCCGTTCTTGTTGAGAGGGCCTCCTCTTGAGATGCGACGGGAACGCCGGGAACTCTTTCCCGACGAAGCAGGGAAAGGATCCCTCATCTCGAGCTACGAGGCGGAAACGGGGCTCCTCTGGATGTGGGCGGGACCCTCGTGATTCCTCTCGAGTGGAGACGGGTATGTCGGGGAACTTCTTGATTTGCACCAAGGGTGTGAAGGACCCTTTCGAAGTTCCAGAGGTGAGGTGTGATCAGCCTGGAGACGCCTCAGCGGAAATGGGCCTCATCTCGACTGGAGGGGAGAACCTCCTGGATTTTCTCGAGTTGCGGCAGGTCTTCTCGAGTTACGACGGGGACCTCAGGGACCCGCTCTGTTGGCCTCAGCAAAGGCCAGTCCCCATGCGAGTTGCTAGGGGACCTCTCGGGATTCCTCTCCCGTCCATGCCGGGGCCTCAGTCCTTGTGTGGAGTCGGGGCCGGAACCTGAGGATTCCTCTCCAGTGTTGCCATGGATCTTGGGGTGCTTCTGAGTCTCCCCAGGGGAGTCAGGCCTCGTCTCGAGTGGGGGCATGCACGTGCGTTTTCCTCCCGAGCTGCAGCAGTAGTGTCACGCTTCCTGTCACGTGGATCAAGGGATCTGTGGCTTTCCCTCGAGGCTGTCCCTCGAGGCTTTCCCACGAGGCTTTCCCACAGGGCTGTGCCACGTGCCACCTTGGTGTGAGTCGATCCTCGGCGTGAAAGACGAGCCGGTGAAGGGAAAAGAGGTTCCTCTGGAAAGGACTGAGACATCTGGGGGACTCTTGGAATGGTGGCACGACCCTGGAGTTCCTCTCGCCGTTCCTGTTGAGAGGGCCTCCTCTTGAGATGCGACGGGAAGGCCGGGAACTCTTTCCCGACGAAGCAGGGAAAGGATCCCTCATCTCGAGCTACGAGGCGGAAACGGGTCTCCTCTGGATGTGGGCGGGACCCTCGTGATTCCTCTCGAGTGGAGACGGGTATGTCGGGGAACTTCTTGATTTGCACCAAGGGTGTGAAGGACCCTTTCGAAGTTCCAGAGGGGAGGTGTGATCAGCCTCGAGACGCGTCAGCGGAAATGGGCCTCATCTCGCCTGGAGGGGAGAACCTCCTGGATTTTCTCGAGTTGCGGCAGGTCTTCTCGAGTTACGACGGGGACCTCAGGGACCCGCTCTGGTGGCCTCAGGAAAGGCCAGTCCCCATGCGAGTTGCTAGGGGACCTCTCGGGATTCCTCTCCCGTCCATGCCGGGGCCTCAGTCCTTGTGTGGAGTCGGGGCCGGAACCTGAGGATTCCTCTCCAGTGTTGCCATGGATCTTGGGGTGCTTCTGAGTCTCCCCAGGGGAGTCAGTCCTCGTCTCGAGTGGGGGCATGCACGTGCGCTTTCCTCCCGAGCTGCAGCAGTAGTGTCACGCTTCCTGTCACGTGGATCAAGGGATCTGTGGCTTTCCCTCGAGGCTGTCCCTCGAGGCTTTCCCACGAGGCTTTCCCACAGGGCTGTGCCACGTGCCACCTTGGTGTGAGTCGATCCTCGGCGTGAAAGACGAGCCGGTGAAGGGAAAAGAGGTTCCTCTGGAATGGACTGAGACATCTGGGGAACTCTTGGAATGGTGGCACGACCCTGGAGTTCCTCTCGCCGTTCCTGTTGACAGGGCCTCCTCTTGAGATGCGACGGGAAGGCCGGGAACTCTTTCCCGACGAAGCAGGGAAAGGATCCCTCATCTCGAGCTACGAGGTGGAAACGGGGCTCCTCTGGATGTGGGCGGGACCCTCGTGATTCCTCTCGAGTGGAGACGGGTATGTCGGGGAACTTCTTGATTTGCACCAAGGGTGTGAAGGAGCCTTTCGAAGTTCCAGAGGGGAGGTGTGATCAGCCTCGAGACGCCTCAGCGGAAATGGGCCTCATCTCGCCTGGAGGGGAGAACCTCCTGGATTTTCTCGAGTTGCGGCAGGTCTTCTCGAGTTACGACGGGGACCTCAGGGACCCGCTCTGGTGGCCTCAGGAAAGGCCAGTCCCCATGCGAGTTGCTAGGGGACCTCTCGGGATTACTCTCCCGTCCATGCCGGGGCCTCAGTCCTTGTGTGGAGTCGGGGCCGGAACCTGAGGATTCCTCTCCAGTGTTGCCATGGATCTTGGGGTGCTTCTGAGTCTCCCCAGGGGAGTCAGGCCTCGTCTCGAGTGGGGGCATGCACGTGCGCTTTCCTCCCGAGCTGCAGCAGTAGTGTCACACTTCCTGTCACGTGGATCAAGGGATCTGTGGCTTTCCCTCGAGGCTGTCCCTCGAGGCTTTCCCACGAGGCTTTCCCACAGG
The DNA here is from genome assembly GCF_023091745.1 of Budorcas taxicolor. Classification (NCBI taxonomy): domain Eukaryota; kingdom Metazoa; phylum Chordata; class Mammalia; order Artiodactyla; family Bovidae; genus Budorcas; species Budorcas taxicolor. The sequence goes on from NW_026291583.1 coordinate 152,736, forward strand.
GCTGTGCCACGTGCCACCTTGGTGTGAGTCGATCCTCGGCGTGAAAGACGAGCCGGTGTAAGTGAAAAGAGGTTCCTCTGGAATGGACTGAGACATCTGGGGACTCTTGGAATGGTGGCACGACCCTGGAGTTCCTCTCGCCGTTCCTGTTGAGAGGGCCTCCTCTTGAGATGCGACGGGAAGGCCGGGAACTCTTTCCCGACGAAGCAGGGAAAGGATCCCTCATCTCGAGCTACGAGGCGGAAACGGGGCTACTCTGAATGTGGGCGGGACCCTCGTGATTCCCTCTCGAGTGGAGACGGGTATGTCGGGGAACTTCTTGATTTGCACCAACGGTGTGAAGGACCCTTTCGAAGTTCCAGAGGTGAGGTGTGATCAGCCTCGAGACGCCTCAGCGGAAATGGGCCTCATCTCGCCTGGAGGGGAGAACCTCCTGGATTTTCTCGAGTTGCGGCAGGTTCTTCTCGAGTTACGCCGGGGACCTCAGGGACCCGCTCTGGTGGCCTCAGGAAAGGCCAGTCCCCATGCGAGTTGCTAGGGGACCTCTCGGGATTCCTCTCCCGTCCATGCCGGGGCCTCTGTCCTTGTGTGGAGTCGGGGCCGGAACCTGAGGATTCCTCTCCAGTGTTGCCATGGATCTTGGGGTGCTTCTGAGTCTCCCCAGGGGAGTCAGGCCTCGTCTCGTGTGGGGGCATGCACGTGCGATTTCCTCCCGAGCTGCAGCAGTAGTGTCACGCTTCCTGTCACGTGGATCAAGGGATCTGTGGCTTTCCCTCGAGGCTGTCCCTCGAGGCTTTCCCACGAGGCTTTCCCACAGGGCTGTGCCACGTGCCACCTTGGTGTGAGTCGATCCTCGGCGTGAAAGACGAGCCGGTGAAGGGAAAAGAGGTTCCTCTGGAATGGACTGAGACATCTGGGGGACTCTTGGAATGGTGGCACGACCCTGGAGTTCCTCTCGCCGTTCTTGTTGAGAGGGCCTCCTCTTGAGATGCGACGGGAACGCCGGGAACTCTTTCCCGACGAAGCAGGGAAAGGATCCCTCATCTCGAGCTACGAGGCGGAAACGGGGCTCCTCTGGATGTGGGCGGGACCCTCGTGATTCCTCTCGAGTGGAGACGGGTATGTCGGGGAACTTCTTGATTTGCACCAAGGGTGTGAAGGACCCTTTCGAAGTTCCAGAGGTGAGGTGTGATCAGCCTGGAGACGCCTCAGCGGGAAATGGGCCTCATCTCGCCTGGAGGGGAGAACCTCCTGGATTTTCTCGAGTTGCGGCAGGTCTTCTCGAGTTACGACGGGTACCTCAGGGACCCGCTCTGGTGGCCTCAGGAAAGGCCAGTCCCCATGCGAGTTGCTAGGGGACCTCTCGGATTCCTCTCCCGTCCATGCCGGGGCCTCAGTCCTTGTGTGGAGTTGGGGCCGGAACCTGAGGATTCCTCTCCAGTGTTGCCATGGATCTTGGGGTGCTATGAGTCTCCCCAGGGGAGTCAGGCCTCGTCTCGAGTGGGGGCATGCACGTGCGCTTTCCTCCCGAGCTGCAGCAGTAATGTCACGCTTCCTGTCACGTTGATCAAGGGATCTGTGGCTTTCCCTCGAGGCTGTCCCTCGAGGCTTTCCCACGAGGCTTTCCCACAGGGCTGTGCCACGTGCCACCTTGGTGTGAGTCGATCCTCGGCGTGAAAGACGAGCCGGTGAAGGGAAAAGAGGTTCCTCTGGAATGGACTGAGACATCTGGGGGACTCTTGGAATGGTGGCACGACCCTGGAGTTCCTCTCGCCGTTCCTGTTGAGAGGGCCTCCTCTTGAGATGCGACGGGAAGGCCGGGAACACTTTCCCGACGAAGCAGGGAAAGGATCCCTCATCTCGAGCTACGAGGCGGAAACGGGGCTCCTCTGGATGTGGGCGGGACCCTCGTGATTCCTCTCGAGTGGAGACGGGTATGTCGGGGAACTTCTTGATTTGCACCAAGGTGTGAAGGACCCTTTCGAAGTTCCAGAGGGGAGGTGTGATCAGCCTCGAGACGCGTCAGCGGAAATGGGCCTCATCTCGCCTGGAGGGGGAGAACCTCCTGGATTTTCTCGAGTTGCGGCAGGTCTTCTCGAGTTACGACGGGGACCTCAGGGACCCGCTCTGGTGGCCTCAGGAAAGGCCAGTCCCCATGCGAGTTGCTAGGGGACCTCTCGGGATTCCTCTCCCGTCCATACCGGGGCCTCAGTCCTTGTGTGGAGTCGGGGCCGGAACCTGAGGATTCCTCTCCAGTGTTGCCATGGATCTTGGGGTGCTATGAGTCTCCCCAGGGGAGTCAGGCCTCGTCTCGAGTGGGGGCATGCACGTGCGCTTTCCTCCCGAGCTGCAGCAGTAGTGTCACGCTTCCTGTCACGTGGATCAAGGATCTGTGGCTTTCCCTCGAGGCTGTCCCTCGAGGCTTTCCCACGAGGCTTTCCCACAGGGCTGTGCCACGTGCCACCTTGGTGTGAGTCGATCCTCGCATGAAAGACGAGCCGGTGAAGGCAAAAGAGGTTCCTCTGGAATGGACTGAGACATCTGGGGGACTCTTGGAATGGTGGCACGACCCTGGAGTTCCTCTCGCCGTTCCTGTTGAGAGGGCCTCCTCTTGAGATGCGACGGGAACGCCGGGAACTCTTTCCCGACGAAGCAGGGAAAGGATCCCTCATCTCGAGCTACGAGGCGGAAACGGGGCTCCTCTGAATGTGGGCGGGACCCTCGTGATTCCTCTCGAGTGGAGACGGGTATGTCGGGGAACTTCTTGATTTGCACCAAGGGTGTGAAGGACGCTTTCGAAGTTCAAGAGGTGAGGTGTGATCAGCCTCGAGATGCCTCAGCGGAAATGGGCCTCATCTCACCTGGAGGGGAGAACCTCCTGGATTTTCTCGAGTTGCGGCAGGTCTTCTCGAGTTACGACGGGGACCTCAGGGACCCGCTCTGGTGGCCTCAGCAAAGGCCAGTCCGCATGCGAGTTGCTAGGGGACCTCTCGGGATTCCTCTCCCGTCCATGCCGGGACCTCAGTCCTTGTGTGGAGTCGGGGCCGGAACCTGAGGATTCCTCTCCAGTGTTGCCATGGATCTTGGGGTGCTTCTGAGTCTCCCCAGGGGAGTCAGGCCTCGTCTCGAGTGGGGGCATGCACGTGCGCTTTCCTCCCGAGCTGCAGCAGCAGTGTCACGCTTCCTGTCACGTGGATCAAGGGATCTGTGGCTTTCCCTCGAGGCTGTCCCTCGAGGCTTTCCCACGAGGCTTTCCCACAGGGCTGTGCCACGTGCCACCTTGGTGTGAGTCGATCCTCGGCGTGAAAGACGAGCCGGTGAAGGGAAAAGAGGTTCCTCTGGAATGGGACTGAGACATCTGGGGGACTCTTGGAATGCTGGCTCGACCCTGGAGTTCCTCTCGCCGTTCCTGTTGAGAGGGCCTCCTCTTGAGATGCGACGGGAACGCCGGGAACTCTTTCCCGACGAAGCAGGGAAAGGATCCCTCATCTCGAGCTACGAGGCGGAAACCGGGCTCCTCTGGATGTGGGCGGGACCCTCGTGATTCCTCTCGAGTGGAGACGGCTAGGTCGGGGAACTTCTTGATTTGCACCAAGGGTGTGAAGGACCCTTTCGAAGTTCCAGAGGTGAGGTGTGATCAGCCTCGAGACGCCTCAGCGGACATGGGCCTCATCTCGCCTGGAGGGGAGAACCTCCTGGATTTTCTCGAGTTGCGGCAGGTCTTCTCGAGTTACGACGGGGACCTCAGGGACCCGCTCTGGTGGCCTCAGGAAAGGCCAGTCCCCATGCGAGTTGCTAGGGGACCTCTCGGGATTCCTCTCCCGTCCATGCCAGGGCCCTCAGTCCTTGTGTGGAGTCGGGGCCGGAACCTGAGGATTCCTCTCCAGTGTTGCCATGGATCTTGGGGTGCTTCTGAGTCTCCCCAGGGGAGTCAGGCCTCGTCTCGAGTGGGGGCATGCACGTGCGCTTTCCTCCCGAGCTGCAGCAGTAGTGTCACGCTTCCTGTCACGTGGATCAAGGGATCTGTGGCTTTCCCTCGAGGCTGTCCCTCGAGGCTTTCCCACGAGGCTTTCCCACAGGGCTGTGCCACGTGCCACCTTGGTGTGAGTCGATCCTCGGCGTGAAAGACGAGCCGGTGAAGGGAAAAGAGGTTCCTCTGGAATGGACTGAGACATCTGGGGGACTCTTGGAATGGTGGCACGACCCTGGAGTTCCTCTCGCCGTTCCTGTTGAGAGGGCCTCCTCTTGAGATGCGACGGGAAGGCCGGGAACTCTTTCCCGACGAAGCAGGGAAAGGATCCCTCATCTCGAGCTACGAGGCGGAAACGGGGGCTCCTCTGAATGTGGGCGGGACCCTCGTGATTCCTCTCGAGTGGAGACGGGTATGTCGGGGAACTTCTTGATTTGCACCAACGGTGTGAAGGACCCTTTCGAAGTTCCAGAGGTGAGGGTGTGATCAGCCTCGAGACGCCTCATCGGAAATGGGGCCTCATCTCCCCTGGAGGGGAGAACCTCCTGGATTTTCTCGAGTTGCGGCAGGTCTTCTCGAGTTACGACGGGGACCTCAGGGACCCGCTCTGGTGGCCTCAGGAAAGGCCAGTCCCCATGCGAGTTGCTAGGGGACCTCTCGGGATTCCTCTCCGTCCATGCCGGGGCCTCAGTCCTTGTGTGGAGTCGGGGCCGGAACCTGAGGATTCCTCTCAGTGTTTGCCATGGATCTTGGGGTGCTTCTGAGTCTCCCCAGGGGGAGTCAGGCCTCGTCTCGAGTGGGGGCATGCACGTGCGCTTTCCTCCCGAGCTGCAGCAGTAGTGTCACGCTTCCTGTCACGTGGATCAAGGGATCTGTGGCTTTCCCTCGAGGCTGTCCCTCGAGGCTTTCCCACGAGGCTTTCCCACAGGGCTGTGCCACGTGCCACCTTGGTGTGAGTCGATCCTCGGCGTGAAGACGAGCCGGTGAAGGGAAAAGAGGTTCCTCTGGAATGGACTGAGACATCTGGGGGACTCTTGGAATGGTGGCACGACCCTGGAGTTCCTCTCGCCGTTCCTGTTGAGAGGGCCTCCTCTTGAGATGCGACGGGAAGGCCGGGAACTCTTTCCCGACGAAGCAGGGAAAGGATCCCTCATCTCGAGCTACGAGGCGGAAACGGGGCTCCTCTGAATGTGGGCGGGACCCTCGTGATTCCTCTCGAGTGGAGACGGGTATGTCGGGGAACTTCTTGATTTGCACCAAGGGTGTGAAGGACCCTTTCGAAGTTCCAGAGGTGAGGTGTGATCAGCCTCGAGACGCCTCAGCGGAAATGGGCCTCATCTCGCCTGGAGGGGAGAACCTCCTGGATTTTCTCGAGTTGCGGCAGGTCTTCTCGAGTTACGACGGGGACCTCAGGGACCCGCTCTGGTGGCCTCAGGAAAGGCCAGTCCCCATGCGAGTTGCTAGGGGACCTCTCGGGATTCCTCTCCCGTCCATGCCGGGGCCTCAGTCCTTGTGTGGAGTCGGGGCCGGAACCTGAGGATTCCTCTCCAGTGTTGCCATGGATCTTGGGGTGCTTCTGAGTCTCCCCAGGGGAGTCAGGCCTCGTCTCGAGTGGGGGCATGCACGTGCGCTTTCCTCCCGAGCTGCAGCAGCAGTGTCACGCTTCCTGTCACGTGGATCAAGGGATCTGTGGCTTTCCCTCGAGGCTGTCCCTCGAGGCTTTCCCACGAGGCTTTCCCACAGGGCTGTGCCACGTGCCACCTTGGTGTGAGTCGATCCTCGGCGTGAAAGACGAGCCGGTGAAGGGAAAAGAGGTTCCTCTGGAATGGACTGAGACATCTGGGGGACTCTTGGAATGCTGGCTCGACCCTGGAGTTCCTCTCGCCGTTCCTGTTGAGAGGGCCTCCTCTTGAGATGCGACGGGAACGCCGGGAACTCTTTCCCGACGAAGCAGGGAAAGGATCCCTCATCTCGAGCTACGAGGCGGAAACCGGGCTCCTCTGGATGTGGGCGGGACCCTCGTGATTCCTCTCGAGTGGAGACGGCTAGGTCGGGGAACTTCTTGATTTGCACCAAGGGTGTGAAGGACCCTTTCGAAGTTCCAGAGGTGAGGTGTGATCTGCCTCGAGACGCCTCATCGGAAATGGGCCTCATCTCGCCTGGAGGGGAGAACCTCCTGGATTTTCTCGAGTTGCGGCAGGTCTTCTCGAGTTACGACGGGGACCTCAGGGACCCGCTCTGGTGGCCTCAGGAAAGGCCAGTCCCCATGCGAGTTGCTAGGGTACCTCTCGGGATTCCTCTCCCGTCCATGCCGGGGCCTCAGTCCTTGTGTGGAGTCGGGGCCGGAACCTGAGGATTCCTCTCCAGTGTTGCCATGGATCTTGGGGTGCTTCTGAGTCTCCCCAGGGGAGTCAGGCCTCGTCTCGAGTGGGGGCATGCACGTGCGCTTTCCTCCCGAGCTGCAGCAGTAGTGTCACGCTTCCTGTCACGTGGATCAAGGGATCTGTGGCTTTCCCTCGAGGCTGTCCCTCGAGGCTTTCCCACGAGGCTTTCCCACAGGGCTGTGCCACGTGCCACCTTGGTGTGAGTCGATCCTCGGCGTGAAAGACGAGCCGGTGAAGGGAAAAGAGGTTCCTCTGGAATGGACTGAGACATCTGGGGGACTCTTGGAATGGTGGCACGACCCTGGAGTTCCTCTCGCCGTTCCTGTTGAGAGGGCCTCCTCTTGAGATGCGACGGGAACGCCGGGAACTCTTTCCCGACGAAGCAGGGAAAGGATCCCTCATCTCGAGCTACGAGGTGGAAACGGGGCTCCTCTGGATGTGGGCGGGACCCTCGTGATTCCTCTCGAGTGGAGACGGGTATGTCGGGGAACTTCTTGATTTGCACCAAGGGTGTGAAGGAGCCTTTCGAAGTTCCAGAGGTGAGGTGTGATCAGCCTCGAGACGCCTCAGCGGAAATGGGCCTCATCTCGCCTGGAGGGGAGAACCTCCTGGATTTTCTCGAGTTGCAGCAGGTCTTCTCGAGTTAGACGGGGACCTCAGGGACCCGCTCTGGTGGCCTCAGGAAAGGCCAGTCCCCATGCGAGTTGCTAGGGGACCTCTCGGGATTCCTCTCCCGTCCATGCCGGGGCCTCAGTCCTTGTGTGGAGTCGGGGCCGGAACCTGAGGATTCCTCTCCAGTGTTGCCATGGATCTTGGGGTGCTTCTGAGTCTCCCCAGGGGAGTCAGGCCTCGTCTCGAGTGGGGGCATGCACGTGCGCTTTCCTCCCGAGCTGCAGCAGTAGTGTCACGCTTCCTGTCACGTGGATCAAGGGATCTGTGGCTTTCCCTCGAGGCTGTCCCTCGAGGCTTTCCCACGAGGCTTTCCCACAGGGCTGTGCCACGTGCCACCTTGGTGTGAGTCGATCCTCGGCGTGAAAGACGAGCCGGTGAAGGGAAAAGAGGTTCCTCTGGAATGGACTGAGACATCTGGGGGACTCTTGGAATGGTGGCACGACCCTGGAGTTCCTCTCGCCATTCCTGTTGAGAGGGCCTCCTCTTGAGATGCGACGGGAACGCCGGGAACTCTTTCCCGACGAAGCAGGGAAAGGATCCCTCATCTCGAGCTACGAGGCGGAAACGGGGCTCCTCTGGATGTGGGCGGGACCCTTGTGATTCCTCTCGAGTGGAGACGGGTATGTCGGGGAACTTCTTGATTTGCACCAAGGGTGTGAAGGACCCTTTCGAAGTTCCAGAGGGGAGGTGTGATCAGCCTCGAGACGCCTCATCGGAAATGGGCCTCATCTCCCCTGGAGGGGAGAACCTCCTGGATTTTCTCGAGTTGCGGCAGGTCTTCTCGAGTTACGACAGGGACCTCAGGGACCCGCTCTGGTGGCCTCAGGAAAGGCCAGTCCCCATGCGAGTTGCTAGGGGACCTCTCGGGATTCCTCTCCCGTCCATGCCGGGGCCTCAGTCCTTGTGTGGAGTCGGGGCCGGAACCTGAGGATTCCTCTCCAGTGTTGCCATGGATCTTGGGGTGCTTCTGAGTCTCCCCAGGGGAGTCAGGCCTCGTCTCGAGTGGGGGCATGCACGTGCGCTTTCCTCCCGAGCTGCAGCAGTAGTGTCACGCTTCCTGTCACGTGGATCAAGGGATCTGTGGCTTTCCCTCGAGGCTGTCCCTCGAGGCTTTCCCACGAGGCTTTCCCACAGGGCTGTGCCACGTGCCACCTTGGTGTGAGTCGATCCTCGGCGTGAAAGACGAGCCGGTGAAGGGAAAAGAGGTTCCTCTGGAATGGACTGAGACATCTGGGGGACTCTTGGAATGCTGGCTCGACCCTGGAGTTCCTCTCGCCGTTCCTGTTGAGAGGGCCTCCTCTTGAGATGCGACGGGAACGCCGGGAACTCTTTCCCGACGAAGCAGGGAAAGGATCCCTCATCTCGAGCTACGAGGTGGAAACGGGGCTCCTCTGGATGTGGGCGGGACCCTCGTGATTCCTCTCGAGTGGAGACGGGTATGTCGGGGAACTTCTTGATTTGCACCAAGGGTGTGAAGGAGCCTTTCGAAGTTCCAGAGGGGAGGTGTGATCAGCCTCGAGACGCCTCAGCGGAAATGGGCCTCATCTCGCCTGGAGGGGAGAACCTCCTGGATTTTCTCGAGTTGCGGCAGGTCTTCTCGAGTTACGACGGGGACCTCAGGGACCCGCTCTGGTGGCCTCAGGAAAGGCCAGTCCCCATGCGAGTTGCTAGGGGACCTCTCGGGATTCCTCTCCCGTCCATGCCGGGGCCTCAGTCCTTGTGTTGAGTCGGGGCCGGAACCTGAGGATTCCTCTCCAGTGTTGCCATGGATCTTGGGGTGCTTCTGAGTCTCCCCAGGGGAGTCAGGCCTCGTCTCGAGTGGGGGCATGCACGTGCGCTTTCCTCCCGAGCTGCAGCAGTAGTGTCACGCTTCCTGTCACGTGGATCAAGGGATCTGTGGCTTTCCCTCGAGGCTGTCCCTCGAGGCTTTCCCACGAGGCTTTCCCACAGGGCTGTGCCACGTGCCACCTTGGTGTGAGTCGATCCTCGGCGTGAAAGACGAGCCGGTGAAGTGAAAAGAGGTTCCTCTGGAATGGACTGAGACATCTGGGGGACTCTTGGAATGGTGGCACGACCCTGGAGTTCCTCTCGCCGTTCCTGTTGAGAGGGCCTCCTCTTGAGATGCGACGGGAAGGCCGGGAACTCTTTCCCGACGAAGCAGGGAAAGGATCCCTCATCTCGAGCTACGAGGCGGAAACGGGGCTACTCTGAATGTGGGCGGGACCCTCGTGATTCCTCTCGAGTGGAGACGGGTATGTCGGGGAACTTCTTGATTTGCACCAACGGTGTGAAGGACCCTTTCGAAGTTCCAGAGGTGAGGTGTGATCAGCCTCGAGACGCCTCAGCGGAAATTGGCCTCATCTCGCCTGGAGGGGAGAACCTCCTGGATTTTCTCGAGTTGCGGCAGGTCTTCTCGAGTTACGACGGGGACCTCAGGGACCCGCTCTGGTGGCCTCAGGAAAGGCCAGTCCCCATGCGAGTTGCTAGGGGACCTCTCGGGATTCCTCTCCCGTCCATGCCGGGGCCTCAGTCCTTGTGTGGAGTCGGGGCCGGAACCTGAGGATTCCTCTCCAGTGTTGCCATGGATCTTGGGGTGCTTCTGAGTCTCCCCAGGGGAGTCAGGCCTCGTCTCGAGTGGGGGCATGCACGTGCGCTTTCCTCCCGAGCTGCAGCAGTAGTGTCACGCTTCCTGTCACGTGGATCAAGGGATCTGTGGCTTTCCCTCGAGGCTGTCCCTCGAGGCTTTCCCACGAGGCTTTCCCACAGGGCTGTGCCACGTGCCACCTTGGTGTGAGTCGATCCTCGGCGTGAAAGACGAGCCGGTGAAGGGAAAAGAGGTTCCTCTGGAATGGACTGAGACATCTGGGGGACTCTTGGAATGCTGGCTCGACCCTGGAGTTCCTCTCCCCGTTCCTGTTGAGAGGGCCTCCTCTTGAGATGCGACGGGAACGCCGGGAACTCTTTCCCGACGAAGCAGGGAAAGGATCCCTCATCTCGAGCTACGAGGCGGAAACCGGGCTCCTCTGGATGTGGGCGGGACCCTCGTGATTCCTCTCGAGTGGAGACGGGTATGTCGGGGAACTTCTTGATTTGCACCAAGGGTGTGAAGGACCCTTTCGAAGTTCCAGAGGGGAGGTGTGATCAGCCTCGAGACGCCTCAGCGGAAATGGGCCTCATCTCACCTGGAGGGGAGAACCTCCTGGATTTTCTCGAGTTGCGGCAGGTCTTCTCGAGTTACGACGGGAACCTCAGGGACCCGCTCTGGTGGCCTCAGCAAAGGCCAGTCCCCATGCGAGTTGCTAGGGGACCTCTCGGGATTCCTCTCCCGTCCATGCCGGGGCCTCAGTCCTTGTGTGGAGTCGGGGCCGGAACCTGAGGATTCCTCTCCAGTGTTGCCATGGATCTTGGGGTGCTTCTGAGTCTCCCCAGGGGAGTCAGGCCTCGTCTCGAGTGGGGGCATGCACGTGCGCTTTCCTCCCGAGCTGCAGCAGTAGTGTCACGCTTCCTGTCACGTGGATCAAGGGATCTGTGGCTTTCCCTCGAGGCTGTCCCTCGAGGCTTTCCCACGAGGCTTTCCCACAGGGCTGTGCCACGTGCCACCTTGGTGTGAGTCGATCCTCGGCGTGAAAGACGAGCCGGTGAAGGGAAAAGAGGTTCCTCTGGAATGGACTGAGACATCTGGGGGACTCTTGGAATGCTGGCTCGACCCTGGAGTTACTCTCGCCGTTCCTGTTGAGAGGGCCTCCTCTTGAGATGCGACGGGAACGCCGGGAACTCTTTCCCGACGAAGCAGGGAAAGGATCCCTCATCTCGAGCTACGAGGCGGAAACGGGGCTCCTCTGGATGTGGGCGGGACCCTCGTGATTCCTCTCGAGTGGAGACGGGTATGTCGGGGAACTTCTTGATTTGCACCAAGGGTGTGAAGGACCCTTTCGAAGTTCCAGAGGTGAGGTGTGATCAGCCTCGAGACGCCTCAGCGGAAATGGGCCTCATCTCGCCTGGAGGGGAGAACCTCCTGGATTTTCTCGAGTTGCAGCAGGTCTTCTCGAGTTAGACGGGGACCTCAGGGACCCGCTCTGGTGGCCTCAGGAAAGGCCAGTCCACATGCGAGTTGCTAGGGGACCTCTCGGGATTCCTCTCCCGTCCATGCCGGGGCCTCAGTCCTTGTGTGGAGTCGGGGCCGGAACCTGAGGATTCCTCTCCAGTGTTGCCATGGATCTTGGGGTGCTTCTGAGTCTCCCCAGGGGAGTCAGGCCTCGTCTCGAGTGGGGGCATGCACGTGCGCTTTCCTCCCGAGCTGCAGCAGTAGTGTCACGCTTCCTGTCACGTGGATCAAGGGATCTGTGGCTTTCCCTCGAGGCTGTCCCTCGAGGCTTTCCCACGAGGCTTTCCCACAGGGCTGTGCCACGTGCCACCTTGGTGTGAGTCGATCCTCGGCGTGAAAGACGAGCCGGTGAAGGGAAAAGAGGTTCCTCTGGAATGGACTGAGACATCTGGGGGACTCTTGGAATGGTGGCACGACCCTGGAGTTCCTCTCGCCATTCCTGTTGAGAGGGCCTCCTCTTGAGATGCGACGGGAACGCCGGGAACTCTTTCCCGACGAAGCAGGGAAAGGATCCCTCATCTCGAGCTACGAGGCGGAAACGGGGCTCCTCTGGATGTGGGCGGGACCCTTGTGATTCCTCTCGAGTGGAGACGGGTATGTCGGGGAACTTCTTGATTTGCACCAAGGGTGTGAAGGACCCTTTCGAAGTTCCAGAGGGGAGGTGTGATCAGCCTCGAGACGCCTCATCGGAAATGGGCCTCATCTCCCCTGGAGGGGAGAACCTCCTGGATTTTCTCGAGTTGCGGCAGGTCTTCTCGAGTTACGACAGGGACCTCAGGGACCCGCTCTGGTGGCCTCAGGAAAGGCCAGTCCCCATGCGAGTTGCTAGGGGACCTCTCGGGATTCCTCTCCCGTCCATGCCGGGGCCTCAGTCCTTGTGTGGAGTCGGGGCCGGAACCTGAGGATTCCTCTCCAGTGTTGCCATGGATCTTGGGGTGCTTCTGAGTCTCCCCAGGGGAGTCAGTCCTCGTCTCGAGTGGGGGCATGCACGTGCGCTTTCCTCCCGAGCTGCAGCAGTAGTGTCACGCTTCCTGTCACGTGGATCAAGGGATCTGTGGCTTTCCCTCGAGGCTGTCCCTCGAGGCTTTCCCACGAGGCTTTCCCACAGGGCTGTGCCACGTGCCACCTTGGTGTGAGTCGATCCTCGGCGTGAAAGACGAGCCGGTGAAGGGAAAAGAGGTTCCTCTGGAATGGACTGAGACATCTGGGGGACTCTTGGAATGCTGGCTCGACCCTGGAGTTCCTCTCGCCGTTCCTGTTGAGAGGGCCTCCTCTTGAGATGCGACGGGAACGCCGGGAACTCTTTCCCGACGAAGCAGGGAAAGGATCCCTCATCTCGAGCTACGAGGTGGAAACGGGGCTCCTCTGGATGTGGGCGGGACCCTCGTGATTCCTCTCGAGTGGAGACGGGTATGTCGGGGAACTTCTTGATTTGCACCAAGGGTGTGAAGGAGCCTTTCGAAGTTCCAGAGGGGAGGTGTGATCAGCCTCGAGACGCCTCAGCGGAAATGGGCCTCATCTCGCCTGGAGGGGAGAACCTCCTGGATTTTCTCGAGTTGCGGCAGGTCTTCTCGAGTTACGACGGGGACCTCAGGGACCCGCTCTGGTGGCCTCAGGAAAGGCCAGTCCCCATGCGAGTTGCTAGGGGACCTCTCGGGATTCCTCTCCCGTCCATGCCGGGGCCTCAGTCCTTGTGTTGAGTCGGGGCCGGAACCTGAGGATTCCTCTCCAGTGTTGCCATGGATCTTGGGGTGCTTCTGAGTCTCCCCAGGGGAGTCAGGCCTCGTCTCGAGTGGGGGCATGCACGTGCGCTTTCCTCCCGAGCTGCAGCAGTAGTGTCACGCTTCCTGTCACGTGGATCAAGGGATCTGTGGCTTTCCCTCGAGGCTGTCCCTCGAGGCTTTCCCACGAGGCTTTCCCACAGGGCTGTGCCACGTGCCACCTTGGTGTGAGTCGATCCTCGGCGTGAAAGACGAGCCGGTGAAGTGAAAAGAGGTTCCTCTGGAATGGACTGAGACATCTGGGGGACTCTTGGAATGGTGGCACGACCCTGGAGTTCCTCTCGCCGTTCCTGTTGAGAGGGCCTCCTCTTGAGATGCGACGGGAAGGCCGGGAACTCTTTCCCGACGAAGCAGGGAAAGGATCCCTCATCTCGAGCTACGAGGCGGAAACGGGGCTACTCTGAATGTGGGCGGGACCCTCGTGATTCCTCTCGAGTGGAGACGGGTATGTCGGGGAACTTCTTGATTTGCACCAACGGTGTGAAGGACCCTTTCGAAGTTCCAGAGGTGAGGTGTGATCAGCCTCGAGACGCCTCAGCGGAAATGGGCCTCATCTCGCCTGGAGGGGAGAACCTCCTGGATTTTCTCGAGTTGCGGCAGGTCTTCTCGAGTTACGACGGGGACCTCAGGGACCCGCTCTGGTGGCCTCAGGAAAGGCCAGTCCCCATGCGAGTTGCTAGGGGACCTCTCGGGATTCCTCTCCCGTCCATGCCGGGGCCTCAGTCCTTGTGTGGAGTCGGGGCCGGAACCTGAGGATTCCTCTCCAGTGTTGCCATGGATCTTGGGGTGCTTCTGAGTCTCCCCAGGGGAGTCAGGCCTCGTCTCGAGTGGGGGCATGCACGTGCGCTTTCCTCCCGAGCTGCAGCAGTAGTGTCACGCTTCCTGTCACGTGGATCAAGGGATCTGTGGCTTTCCCTCGAGGCTGTCCCTCGAGGCTTTCCCACGAGGCTTTCCCACAGGGCTGTGCCACGTGCCACCTTGGTGTGAGTCGATCCTCGGCGTGAAAGACGAGCCGGTGAAGGGAAAAGAGGTTCCTCTGGAATGGACTGAGACATCTGGGGGACTCTTGGAATGCTGGCTCGACCCTGGAGTTCCTCTCCCCGTTCCTGTTGAGAGGGCCTCCTCTTGAGATGCGACGGGAACGCCGGGAACTCTTTCCCGACGAAGCAGGGAAAGGATCCCTCATCTCGAGCTACGAGGCGGAAACCGGGCTCCTCTGGATGTGGGCGGGACCCTCGTGATTCCTCTCGAGTGGAGACGGGTATGTCGGGGAACTTCTTGATTTGCACCAAGGGTGTGAAGGACCCTTTCGAAGTTCCAGAGGGGAGGTGTGATCAGCCTCGAGACGCCTCAGCGGAAATGGGCCTCATCTCACCTGGAGGGGAGAACCTCCTGGATTTTCTCGAGTTGCGGCAGGTCTTCTCGAGTTACGACGGGAACCTCAGGGACCCGCTCTGGTGGCCTCAGCAAAGGCCAGTCCCCATGCGAGTTGCTAGGGGACCTCTCGGGATTCCTCTCCCGTCCATGCCGGGGCCTCAGTCCTTGTGTGGAGTCGGGGCCGGAACCTGAGGATTCCTCTCCAGTGTTGCCATGGATCTTGGGGTGCTTCTGAGTCTCCCCAGGGGAGTCAGGCCTCGTCTCGAGTGGGGGCATGCACGTGCGCTTTCCTCCCGAGCTGCAGCAGTAGTGTCACGCTTCCTGTCACGTGGATCAAGGGATCTGTGGCTTTCCCTCGAGGCTGTCCCTCGAGGCTTTCCCACGAGGCTTTCCCACAGGGCTGTGCCACGTGCCACCTTGGTGTGAGTCGATCCTCGGCGTGAAAGACGAGCCGGTGAAGGGAAAAGAGGTTCCTCTGGAATGGACTGAGACATCTGGGGGACTCTTGGAATGCTGGCTCGACCCTGGAGTTCCTCTCGCCGTTCCTGTTGAGAGGGCCTCCTCTTGAGATGCGACGGGAACGCCGGGAACTCTTTCCCGACGAAGCAGGGAAAGGATCCCTCATCTCGAGCTACGAGGCGGAAACCGGGCTCCTCTGGATGTGGGCGGGACCCTCGTGATTCCTCTCGAGTGGAGACGGGTATGTCGGGGAACTTCTTGATTTGCACCAAGGGTGTGAAGGACCCTTTCGAAGTTCCAGAGGTGAGGTGTGATCAGCCTCGAGACGCCTCAGCGGAAATGGGCCTCATCTCGCCTGGAGGGGAGAACCTCCTGGATTTTCTCGAGTTGCGGCAGGTCTTCTCGAGTTACGACGGGGACCTCAGGGACCCGCTCTGGTGGCCTCAGCAAAGGCCAGTCCCCATGCGAGTTGCTAGGGGACCTCTCGGGATTCCTCTCCCGTCCATGCCGGGGCCTCAGTCCTTGTGTGGAGTCGGGGCCGGAACCTGAGGATTCCTCTCCAGTGTTGCCATGGATCTTGGGGTGCTTCTGAGTCTCCCCAGGGGAGTCAGTCCTCGTCTCGAGTGGGGGCATGCACGTGCGCTTTCCTCCCGAGCTGCAGCAGTAGTGTCACGCTTCCTGTCACATGGATCAAGGGATCTGTGGCTTTCCCTCGAGGCTGTCCCTCGAGGCTTTCCCACGAGGCTTTCCCACAGGGCTGTGCCACGTGCCACCTTGGTGTGAGTCGATCCTCGGCGTGAAAGACGAGCCGGTGAAGGGAAAAGAGGTTCCTCTGGAATGGACTGAGACATCTGGGGGACTCTTGGAATGGTGGCACGACCCTGGAGTTCCTCTCGCCGTTCCTGTTGAGAGGGCCTCCTCTTGAGATGCGACGGGAAAGCCGGGAACTCTTTCCCGACGAAGCAGGGAAAGGATCCCTCATCTCGAGCTACGAGGCGGAAACGGGGCTCCTCTGGATGTGGGCGGGACCCTCGTGATTCCTCTCGAGTGGAGACGGGTATGTCGGGGAACTTCTTGATTTGCACCAAGGGTGTGAAGGACCCTTTCGAAGTTCCAGAGGTGAGGTGTGATCAGCCTCGAGACGCCTCAGCGGAAATGGGCCTCATCTCACCTGGAGGGGAGAACCTCCTGGATTTTCTCGAGTTGCGGCAGGTCTTCTCGAGTTACGACGGGAACCTCAGGGACCCGCTCTGGTGGCCTCAGGAAAGGCCAGTCCCCATGCGAGTTGCTAGGGGACCTCTCGGGATTCCTCTCCCGTCCATGCCGGGGCCTCAGTCCTTGTGTGGAGTCGGGGCCGGAACCTGAGGATTCCTCTCCAGTGTTGCCATGGATCTTGGGGTGCTTCTGAGTCTCCCCAGGGGAGTCAGGCCTCGTCTCGAGTGGGGGCATGCACGTGCGCTTTCCTCCCGAGCTGCAGCAGTAGTGTCACGCTTCCTGTCACGTGGATCAAGGGATCTGTGGTTTTCACTCGAGGCTGTCCCTCGAGGCTTTCCCACGAGGCTTTCCCACAGGGCTGTGCCACGTGCCACCTTGGTGTGAGTCGATCCTCGGCGTGAAAGACGAGCCGGTGAAGGGAAAAGAGGTTCCTCTGGAATGGACTGAGACATCTGGGGGACTCTTGGAATGGTGGCACGACCCTGGAGTTCCTCTCGCCGTTCCTGTTGAGAGGGCCTCCTCTTGAGATGCGACGGGAACGCCGGGAACTCTTTCCCGACGAAGCAGGGAAAGGATCCCTCATCTCGAGCTACGAGGCGGAAACGGGGCTCCTCTGGATGTGGGCGGGACCCTCGTGATTCCTCTCGAGTGGAGACGGGTATGTCGGGGAACTTCTTGATTTGCACCAAGGGTGTGAAGGACCCTTTCGAAGTTCCAGAGGTGAGGTGTGATCAGCCTCGAGACGCCTCAGCGGAAATGGGCCTCATCTCACCTGGAGGGGAGAACCTCCTGGATTTTCTCGAGTTGCGGCAGGTCTTCTCGAGTTACGACGGGAACCTCAGGGACCCGCTCTGGTGGCCTCAGCAAAGGCCAGTCCCCATGCGAGTTGCTAGGGGACCTCTCGGGATTCCTCTCCCGTCCATGCCGGGGCCTCAGTCCTTGTGTGGAGTCGGAGCCGGAACCTGAGGATTCCTCTCCAGTGTTGCCATGGATCTTGGGGTGATTCTGAGTCTCCCCAGGGGAGTCAGGCCTCGTCTCGAGTGGGGGCATGCACGTGCGCTTTCCTCCCGAGCTGCAGTAGTAGTGTCACGCTTCCTGTCACGTGGATCAAGGGATCTGTGGCTTTCCCTCGAGGCTGTCCCTCGAGGCTTTCCCACGAGTCTTTCCCACAGGGCTGTGCCACGTGCCACCTTGGTGTGAGTCGATCCTCGGCGTGAAAGACGAGCCGGTGAAGGGAAAAGAGGTTCCTCTGGAATGGACTGAGACATCTGGGGGACTCTTGGAATGGTGGCACGACCCTGGAGTTCCTCTCGCCGTTCCTGTTGAGAGGGCCTCCTCTTGAGATGCGACGGGAAGGCCGGGAACTCTTTCCCGACGAAGCAGGGAAAGGATCCCTCATCTCGAGCTACGAGGCGGAAACGGGGCTCCTCTGAATGTGGGCGGGACCCTCGTGATTCCTCTCGAGTGGAGACGGGTATGTCGGGGAACTTCTTGATTTGCACCAAGGGTGTGAAGGACCCTTTCGAAGTTCCAGAGGTGAGGTGTGATCAGCCTCGAGACGCCTCAGCGGAAATGGGCCTCATCTCGCCTGGAGGGGAGAACCTCCTGGATTTTCTCGAGTTGCGGCAGGTCTTCTCGAGTTACGACGGGGACCTCAGGGACCTGCTCTGGTGGCCTCAGGAAAAGCCAGTCCCCATGCGAGTTGCTAGGGGACCTCTCGGGATTCCTCTCCCGTCCATGCCGGGGCCTCAGTCCTTGTGTGGAGTCGGGGCCGGAACCTGAGGATTCCTCTCCAGTGTTGCCATGGATCTTGGGGTGCTTCTGAGTCTCCCCAGGGGAGTCAGGCCTCGTCTCGAGTGGGGGCATGCACGTGCGCTTTCCTCCCGAGGTGCAGCAGTAGTGTCACGCTTCCTGTCACGTGGATCAAGGGATCTGTGGCTTTCCCTCGAGGCTGTCCCTCGAGGCTTTCCCACGAGGCTTTCCAACAGGGCTGTGCCACGTGCCACCTTGGTGTGAGTCGATCCTCGGCGTGAAAGACGAGCCGGTGAAGGGAAAAGAGGTTCCTCTGGAATGGACTGAGACATCTGGGGGACTCTTGGAATGCTGGCTCGACCCTGGAGTTCCTCTCGCCGTTCCTGTTGAGAGGGCCTCCTCTTGAGATGCGACGGGAACGCCGGGAACTCTTTCCCGACGAAGCAGGGAAAGGATCCCTCATCTCGAGCTACGAGGCGGAAACCGGGCTCCTCTGGATGTGGGCGGGACCCTCGTGATTCCTCTCGAGTGGAGACGGGTATGTCGGGGAACTTCTTGATTTGCACCAAGGGTGTGAAGGACCCTTTCGAAGTTCCAGAGGTGAGGTGTGATCAGCCTCGAGACGCCTCAGCGGAAATGGGCCTCATCTCACCTGGAGGGGAGAACCTCCTGGATTTTCTCGAGTTGCGGCAGGTCTTCTCGAGTTACGACGGGAACCTCAGGGACCCGCTCTGGTGGCCTCAGCAAAGGCCAGTCCCCATGCGAGTTGCTAGGGGACCTCTCGGGATTCCTCTCCCGTCCATGCCGGGGCCTCAGTCCTTGTGTGGAGTCGGGGCCGGAACCTGAGGATTCCTCTCCAGTGTTGCCATGGATCTTGGGGTGCTTCTGAGTCTCCCCAGGGGAGTCAGGCCTCGTCTCGAGTGGGGGCATGCACGTGCGCTTTCCTCCCGAGCTGCAGCAGTAGTGTCACGCTTCCTGTCACGTGGATCAAGGGATCTGTGGCTTTCCCTCGAGGCTGTCCCTCGAGGCTTTCCCACGAGGCTTTCCCACAGGGCTGTGCCACGTGCCACCTTGGTGTGAGTCGATCCTCGGCGTGAAAGACGAGCCGGTGAAGGGAAAAGAGGTTCCTCTGGAATGGACTGAGACATCTGGGGGACTCTTGGAATGGTGGCACGACCCTGGAGTTCCTCTCGCCGTTCCTGTTGAGAGGGCCTCCTCTTGAGATGCGACGGGAAGGCCGGGAACTCTTTCGCGACGAAGCAGGGAAAGGATCCCTCATCTCGAGCTACGAGGCGGAAACGGGGCTCCTCTGAATGTGGGCGGGACCCTCGTGATTCCTCTCGAGTGGAGACGGGTATGTCGGGGAACTTCTTGATTTGCACCAAGGGTGTGAAGGACCCTTTCGAAGTTCCAGAGGTGAGGTGTGATCAGCCTCGAGACGCCTCAGCGGAAATGGGCCTCATCTCGCCTGGAGGGGAGAACCTCCTGGATTTTCTCGAGTTGCGGCAGGTCTTCTCGAGTTACGACGGGGACCTCAGGGACCTGCTCTGGTGGCCTCAGGAAAGGCCAGTCCCCATGCGAGTTGCTAGGGGACCTCTCGGGATTCCTCTCCCGTCCATGCCGGGGCCTCAGTCCTTGTGTGGAGTCGGGGCCGGAACCTGAGGATTCCTCTCCAGTGTTGCCATGGATCTTGGGGTGCTTCTGAGTCTCCCCAGGGGAGTCAGGCCTCGTCTCGAGTGGGGGCATGCACGTGCGCTTTCCTCCCGAGCTGCAGCAGTAGTGTCACGCTTCCTGTCACGTGGATCAAGGGATCTGTGGCTTTCCCTCGAGGCTGTCCCTCGAGGCTTTCCCACGAGGCTTTCCCACAGGGCTGTGCCACGTGCCACCTTGGTGTGAGTCGATCCTCGGCGTGAAAGACGAGCCGGTGAAGGGAAAAGAGGTTCCTCTGGAATGGACTGAGACATCTGGGGGACTCTTGGAATGGTGGCACGACCCTGGAGTTCCTCTCGCCGTTCCTGTTGAGAGGGCCTCCTCTTGAGATGCGACGGGAAGGCCGGGAACTCTTTCCCAACGAAGCAGGGAAAGGATCCCTCATCTCGAGCTACGAGGCGGAAACGGGGCTCCTCTGAATGTGGGCGGGACCCTCGTGATTCCTCTCGAGTGGAGACGGGTATGTCGGGGAACTTCTTGATTTGCACCAAGGGTGTGAAGGACCCTTTCGAAGTTCCAGAGGTGAGCTGTGATCAGCCTCGAGACGCCTCAGCGGAAATGGGCCTCATCTCGCCTCGAGGGGAGAACCTCCTGGATTTTCTCGAGTTGCGGCAGGTCTTCTCGAGTTACGACGGGGACCTCAGGGACCCGCTCTGGTGGCCTCAGGAAAGGCCAGTCCCCATGCGAGTTGCTAGGGGACCTCTCGGGATTCCTCTCCCGTCCATGCCGGGGCCTCAGTCCTTGTGTGGAGTCGGGGCCGGAACCTGAGGATTCCTCTCCAGTGTTGCCATGGATCTTGGGGTGCTATGAGTCTCCCCAGGGGAGTCAGGCCTCATCTCGAGTGGGGGCATGCACGTGCGCTTTCCTCCCGAGCTGCAGCAGTAGTGTCACGCTTCCTGTCACGTGGATCAAGGGATCTGTGGCTTTCCCTCGAGGCTGTCCCTCGAGGCTTTCCCACGAGGCTTTCCCACAGGGCTGTGCCACGTGCCACCTTGGTGTGAGTCGATCCTCGGCGTGAAAGACGAGCCGGTGAAGGGAAAAGAGGTTCCTCTGGAATGGACTGAGACATCTGGGGGACTCTTGGAATGGTGGCACGACCCTGGAGTTCCTCTCGCCGTTCCTGTTGAGAGGGCCTCCTCTTGAGATGCGACGGGAACGCCGGGAACACTTTCCCGACGAAGCAGGGAAAGGATCCCTCATCTCGAGCTACGAGGCGGAAACGGGGCTCCTCTGGATGTGGGCGGGACCCTCGTGATTCCTCTCGAGTGGAGACGGGTATGTCGGGGAACTTCTTGATTTGCACCAAGGGTGTGAAGGACCCTTTCGAAGTTCCAGAGGGGAGGTGTGATCAGCCTCGAGACGCCTCAGCGGAAATGGGCCTCATCTCGCCTGGAGGGGAGAACCTCCTGGATTTTCTCGAGTTGCGGCAGGTCTTCTCGAGTTACGACGGGGACCTCAGGGACCCGCTCTGGTGGCCTCAGGAAAGGCCAGTCCCCATGCGAGTTGCTAGGGGACCTCTCGGGATTCCTCTCCCGTCCATGCCGGGGCCTCAGTCCTTGTGTGTAGTCGGGGCCGGAACCTGAGGATTCCTCTCCAGTGTTGCCATGGATCTTGGGGTGCTATGAGTCTCCCCAGGGGAGTCAGGCCTCGTCTCGAGTGGGGGCATGCACGTGCGCTTTCCTCCCGAGCTGCAGCAGTAGTGTCACGCTTCCTGTCACGTGGATCAAGGGATCTGTGGCTTTCCCTCGAGGCTGTCCCTCGAGGCTTTCCCACGAGGCTTTCCCACAGGGCTGTGCCACGTGCCACCTTGGTGTGAGTCGATCCTCGGCGTGAAAGACGAGCCGGTGAAGGGAAAAGAGGTTCCTCTGGAATGGACTGAGACATCTGGGGGACTCTTGGAATGGTGGCACGACCCTGGAGTTCCTCTCGCCGTTCCTGTTGAGAGGGCCTCCTCTTGAGATGCGACGGGAACGCCGGGAACACTTTCCCGACGAAGCAGGGAAAGGATCCCTCATCTCGAGCTACGAGGCGGAAACGGGGCTCCTCTGGATGTGGGCGGGACCCTCGTGATTCCTCTCGAGTGGAGACGGGTATGTCGGGGAACTTCTTGATTTGCACCAAGGGTGTGAAGGACCCTTTCGAAGTTCCAGAGGGGAGGTGTGATCAGCCTCGAGACGCCTCAGCGGAAATGGGCCTCATCTCGCCTGGAGGGGAGAACCTCCTGGATTTTCTCGAGTTGCGGCAGGTCTTCTCGAGTTACGACGGGGACCTCAGGGACCCGCTCTGGTGGCCTCAGGAAAGGCCAGTCCCCATGCGAGTTGCTAGGGGACCTCTCGGGATTCCTCTCCCGTCCATGCCGGGGCCTCAGTCCTTGTGTGGAGTCGGGACCGGAACCTGAGGATTCCTCTCCAGTGTTGCCATGGATCTTGGGGTGCTATGAGTCTCCCCAGGGGAGTCAGGCCTCGTCTCGAGTGGGGGCATGCACGTGCGCTTTCCTCCCGAGCTGCAGCAGTAGTGTCACGCTTCCTGTCACGTGGATCAAGGGATCTGTGGCTTTCCCTCGAGGCTGTCCCTCGAGGCTTTCCCACGAGGCTTTCCCACAGGGCTGTGCCACGTGCCACCTTGGTGTGAGTCGATCCTCGGCGTGAAAGACGAGCCGGTGAAGGGAAAAGAGGTTCCTCTGGAATGGACTGAGACATCTGGGGGACTCTTGGAATGGTGGCACGACCCTGGAGTTCCTCTCGCCGTTCCTGTTGAGAGGGCCTCCTCTTGAGATGCGACGGGAACGCCGGGAACTCTTTCCCGACGAAGCAGGGAAAGGATCCCTCATCTCGAGCTACGAGGCGGAAACGGGGCTTCTCTGTATGTGGGCGGGACCCTCGTGATTCCTCTCGAGTGGAGACGGGTATGTCGGGGAACTTCTTGATTTGCACCAAGGGTGTGAAGGACCCTTTCGAAGTTCCAGAGGTGAGGTGTGATCAGCCTGTAGACGCCTCAGCGGAAATGGGCCTCATCTCACCTGGAGGGGAGAACCTCCTGGATTTTCTCGAGTTGCGGCAGGTCTTCTCGAGTTACGACGGGGACCTCAGGGACCCGCTCTGGTGGCCTCAGGAAAGGCCAGTCCCCATGCGAGTTGCTAGGGGACCTCTCGGGATTCCTCTCCCGTCCATGCCGGGGCCTCAGTCCTTGTGTGGAGTCGGGGCCGGAACCTGAGGATTCCTCTCCAGTGTTGCCATGGATCTTGGGGTGCTTCTGAGTCTCCCCAGGGGAGTCAGGCCTCGTCTCGAGTGGGGGCATGCACGTGCGCTTTCCTCCCGAGCTGCAGCAGTAGTGTCACGCTTCCTGTCACGTGGATCAAGGGATCTGTGGCTTTCCCTCGAGGCTGTCCCTCGAGGCTTTCCCACGAGGCTTTCCCACAGGGCTGTGCCACGTGCCACCTTGGTGTGAGTCGATCCTCGGCGTGAAAGACGAGCCGGTGAAGGGAAAAGAGTTTCCTCTGGAATGGACTGAGACATCTGGGGGACTCTTGGAATGGTGGCACGACCCTGGAGTTCCTCTCGCCGTTCCTGTTGAGAGGGCCTCCTCTTGAGATGCGACGGGAAGGCCGGGAACTCTTTCCCGACGAAGCAGGGAAAGGATCCCTCATCTCGAGCTACGAGGCGGAAACGGGCCTCCTCTGAATGTGGGCGGGACCCTCGTGATTCCTCTCGAGTGGAGACGGGTATGTCGGGGAACTTCTTGATTTGCACCAAGGGTGTGAAGGACCCTTTCGAAGTTCCAGAGGTGAGGTGTGATCAGCCTCGAGACGCCTCAGCGGAAATGGGCCTCATCTCGCCTGGAGGGGAGAACCTCCTGGATTTTCTCGAGTTGCGGCAGGTCTTCTCGGGTTACGACGGGGACCTCAGGGACCCGCTCTGGTGGCCTCAGGAAAGGCCAGTCCCCATGCGAGTTGCTAGGGGACCTCTCGGGATTCCTCTCCCGTCCATGCCGGGGCCTCTGTCCTTGTGTGGAGTCGGGGCCGGAACCTGAGGATTCCTCTCCAGTGTTGCCATGGATCTTGGGGTGCTTCTGAGTCTCCCCAGGGGAGTCAGGCCTCGTCTCGAGTGGGGGCATGCACGTGCGCTTTCCTCCCGAGCTGCAGCAGTAGTGTCACGCTTCCTGTCACGTGGATGAAGGGATCTGTGGCTTTCCCTCGAGGCTGTCCCTCGAGGCTTTCCCACGAGGCTTTCCCACAGGGCTGTGCCACGTGCCACCTTGGTGTGAGTCGATCCTCGGCGTGAAAGACGAGCCGGTGAAGGGAAAAGAGGTTCCTCTGGAATGGACTGAGACATCTGGGGGACTCTTGGAATGGTGGCACGACCCTGGAGTTCCTCTCGCCGTTCCTGTTGAGAGGGCCTCCTCTTGAGATGCGACGGGAACGCCGGGAACACTTTCCCGACGAAGCAGGGAAAGGATCCCTCATCTCGAGCTATGAGGCGGAAACGGGTCTCCTCTGGATGTGGGCGGGACCCTCGTGATTCCTCTCGAGTGGAGACGGGTATGTCGGGGAACTTCTTGATTTGCACCAAGGGTGTGAAGGACCCTTTCGAAGTTCCAGAGGGGAGGTGTGATCAGCCTCGAGACGCCTCAGCGGAAATGGGCCTCATCTCACCTGGAGGGGAGAACCTCCTGGATTTTCTCTAGTTGCGGCAGGTCTTCTCGAGTTACGACGGGGACCTCAGGGACCCGCTCTGGTTGCCTCAGGAAAGGCCAGTCCCCATGCGAGTTGCTAGGGGACCTCTCGGGATTCCTCTCCCGTCCATGCCGGGGCCTCAGTCCTTGTGTGGAGTCGGGGCCGGAACCTGAGGATTCCTCTCCAGTGTTGCCATGGATCTTGGGGTGCTATGAGTCTCCCCAGGGGAGTCAGGCCTCGTCTCGAGTGGGGGCATGCACGTGCGCTTTCCTCCCGAGCTGCAGCAGTAGTGTCACGCTTCCTGTCACGTGGATCAAGGGATCTGTGGCTTTCCCTCGAGGCTGTCCCTCGAGGCTTTCCCACGAGGCTTTCCCACAGGGCTGTGCCACGTGCCACCTTGGTGTGAGTCGATCCTCGGCGTGAAAGACGAGCCGGTGAAGGGAAAAGAGGTTCCTCTGGAATGGACTGAGACATCTGGGGGACTCTTGGAATGGTGGCACGACCCTGGAGTTCCTCTCGCCGTTCCTGTTGAGAGGGCCTCCTCTTGAGATGCGACGGGAACGCCGGGAACTCTTTCCCGACGAAGTAGGGAAAGGATCCCTCATCTCGAGCTACGAGGCGGAAACGGGGCTCCTCTGTATGTGGGCGGGACCCTCGTGATTCCTCTCGAGTGGAGACGGGTATGTCGGGGAACTTCTTGATTTGCACCAAGGGTGTGAAGGACCCTTTCGAAGTTCCAGAGGTGAGGTGTGATCAGCCTGTAGACGCCTCAGCGGAAATGGGCCTCATCTCACCTGGAGGGGAGAACCTCCTGGATTTTCTCGAGTTGCGGCAGGTCTTCTCGAGTTACGACGGGGACCTCAGGGACCCGCTCTGGTGGCCTCAGGAAAGGCCAGTCCCCATGCGAGTTGCTAGGGGACCTCTCGGGATACCTCTCCCGTCCATGCCGGGGCCTCAGTCCTTGTGTGGAGTCGGGGCCGGAACCTGAGGATTCCTCTCCAGTGTTGCCATGGATCTTGGGGTGCTTCTGAGTCTCCCCAGGGGAGTCAGGCCTCGTCTCGAGTGGGGGCATGCACGTGCGCTTAACTCCCGAGCTGCAGCAGTGGTGTCACGCTTCCTGTCACGTGGATCAAGGGATCTGTGGCTTTCCCTCGAGGCTGTCCCTCGAGGCTTTCCCAAGAGGCTTTCCCACAGGGCTGTGCCACGTGCCACCTTGGTGTGAGTCGATCCTCGGCGTGAAAGACGAGCCGGTGAAGGGAAAAGAGGTTCCTCTGGAATGGACTGAGACATCTGGGGGACTCTTGGAATGCTGGCTCGAGCCTGGAGTTCCTCTCGCCGTTCCTGTTGAGAGGGCCTCCTCTTGAGATGCGACGGGAACGCCGGGAACTCTTTCCCGACGAAGCAGGGAAAGGATCCCTCATCTCGAGCTACGAGGCGGAAACCGGGCTCCTCTGGATGTGGGCGGGACCCTCGTGATTCCTCTCGAGTGGAGACGGGTATGTCGGGGAACTTCTTGATTTGCACCAAGGGTGTGAAGGACCCTTTCGAAGTTCCAGAGGTGAGGTGTGATCAGCCTCGAGACGCCTCAGCGGAAATGGGCCTCATCTCGCCTGGAGGGGAGAACCTCCTGGATTTTCTCGAGTTGCGGCAGGTCTTCTCGAGTTACGACGGGGACCTCAGGGACCCGCTCTGTTGTCCTCAGCAAAGGCCAGTCCCCATGCGAGTTGCTAGGGGACCTCTCGGGATTCCTCTCCCGTCCATGCCGGGGCCTCAGTCCTTGTGTGGAGTCGGGGCCGGAACCTGAGGATTCCTCTCCAGTGTTGCCATGGATCTTGGGGTGCTTCTGAGTCTCCCCAGGGGAGTCAGGCCTCGTCTCGAGTGGGGGCATGCACGTGCGCTTTCCTCCCGAGCTGCAGCAGTAGTGTCACGCTTCCTGTCACGTGGATCAAGGGATCTGTGGCTTTCCCTCGAGGCTGTCCCTCGAGGCTTTCCCACGAGGCTTTCCCACAGGGCTGTGCCACGTGCCACCTTGGTGTGAGTCGATCCTCGGCGTGAAAGACGAGCCGGTGAAGGGAAAAGAGGTTCCTCTGGAATGGACTGGGACATCTGGGGGACTCTTGGAATGGTGGCACGACCCTGGAGTTCCTCTCGCCGTTCCTGTTGAGAGGGCCTCCTCTTGAGATGCGACGGGAAGGCCGGGAACTCTTTCCCGACGAAGCAGGGAAAGGATCCCTCATCTCGAGCTACGAGGCGGAAACGGGGCTCCTCTGAATGTGGGCGGGACCCTCGTGATTCCTCTCGAGTGGAGACGGGTATGTCGGGGAACTTCTTGATTTGCACCAAGGGTGTGAAGGACCCTTTCGAAGTTCCAGAGGTGAGGTGTGATCAGCCTCGAGACGCGTCAGCGGAAATGGGCCTCATCTCGCCTGGAGGGGAGAACCTCCTGGATTTTCTCGAGTTGCGGCAGGTCTTCTCGAGTTACGACGGGGACCTCAGGGACCCGCTCTGGTGGCCTCAGGAAAGGCCAGTCCCCATGCGAGTTGCTAGGGGACCTCTCGGGATTCCTCTCCCGTCCATGCCGGGGCCTCTGTCCTTGTGTGGAGTCGGGGCCGGAACCTGAGGATTCCTCTCCAGTGTTGCCATGGATCTTGGGGTGCTTCTGAGTCTCCCCAGGGGAGTCAGGCCTCGTCTCGAGTGGGGGCATGCACGTGCGCTTTCCTCCCGAGCTGCAGCAGTAGTGTCACGCTTCCTGTCACGTGGATCAAGGGATCTGTGGCTTTCCCTCGAGGCTGTCCCTCGAGGCTTTCCCACGAGGCTTTCCCACAGGGCTGTGCCACGTGCCACCTTGGTGTGAGTCGATCCTCGGCGTGAAAGACGAGCCGGTGAAGGGAAAAGAGGTTCCTCTGGAATGGACTGAGACATCTGGGGGACTCTTGGAATGGTGGCACGACCCTGGAGTTCCTCTCGCCGTTCCTGTTGAGAGGGCCTCCTCTTGAGATGCGACGGGAAGGCCGGGAACTCTTTCCCGACGAAGCAGGGAAAGGATCCCTCATCTCGAGCTACGAGGCGGAAACGGGGCTCCTCTGAATGTGGGCGGGACCCTCGTGATTCCTCTCGAGTGGAGACGGGTATGTCGGGGAACTTCTTGATTTGCACCAAGGGTGTGAAGGACCCTTTCGAAGTTCCAGAGGTGAGGTGTGATCAGCCTCGAGACGCCTCAGCGGAAATGGGCCTCATCTCGCCTGGAGGGGAGAACCTCCTGGATTTTCTCGAGTTGCGGCAGGTCTTCTCGAGTTACGACGGGGACCTCAGGGACCCGCTCTGGTGGCCTCAGGAAAGGCCAGTCCCCATGCGAGTTGCTAGGGGACCTCTCGGGATTCCTCTCCCGTCCATGCCGGGGCCTCTGTCCTTGTGTGGAGTCGGGGCCGGAACCTGAGGATTCCTCTCCAGTGTTGCCATGGATCTTGGGGTGCTTCTGAGTCTCCCCAGGGGAGTCAGGCCTCGTCTCGAGTGGGGGCATGCACGTGCGCTTTCCTCCCGAGCTGCAGCAGTAGTGTCACGCTTCCTGTCACGTGGATCAAGGGATCTGTGGCTTTCCCTCGAGGCTGTCCCTCGAGGCTTTCCCACGAGGCTTTCCCACAGGGCTGTGCCACGTGCCACCTTGGTGTGAGTCGATCCTCGGCGTGAAAGACGAGCCGGTGAAGGGAAAAGAGGTTCCTCTGGAATGGACTGAGACATCTGGGGGACTCTTGGAATGGTGGCACGACCCTGGAGTTCCTCTCGCCGTTCCTGTTGAGAGGGCCTCCTCTTGAGATGCGACGGGAACGCCGGGAACTCTTTCCCGACGAAGTAGGGAAAGGATCCCTCATCTCGAGCTACGAGGCGGAAACGGGGCTTCTCTGTATGTGGGCGGGACCCTCGTGATTCCTCTCGAGTGGAGACGGGTATGTCGGGGAACTTCTTGATTTGCACCAAGGGTGTGAAGGACCCTTTCGAAGTTCCAGAGGTGAGGTGTGATCAGCCTGTAGACGCCTCAGCGGAAATGGGCCTCATCTCACCTGGAGGGGAGAACCTCCTGGATTTTCTCGAGTTGCGGCAGGTCTTCTCGAGTTACGACGGGGACCTCAGGGACCCGCTCTGGTGGCCTCAGGAAAGGCCAGTCCCCATGCGAGTTGCTAGGGGACCTCTCGGGATACCTCTCCCGTCCATGCCGGGGCCTCAGTCCTTGTGTGGAGTCGGGGCCGGAACCTGAGGATTCCTCTCCAGTGTTGCCATGGATCTTGGGGTGCTTCTGAGTCTCCCCAGGGGAGTCAGGCCTCGTCTCGAGTGGGGGCATGCACGTGCGCTTTCCTCCCGAGCTGCAGCAGTAGTGTCACGCTTCCTGTCACGTGGATCAAGGGATCTGTGGCTTTCCCTCGAGGCTGTCCCTCGAGGCTTTCCCAAGAGGCTTTCCCACAGGGCTGTGCCACGTGCCACCTTGGTGTGAGTCGATCCTCGGCGTGAAAGACGAGCCGGTGAAGGGAAAAGAGGTTCCTCTGGAATGGACTGAGACATCTGGGGGACTCTTGGAATGCTGGCTCGAGCCTGGAGTTCCTCTCGCCGTTCCTGTTGAGAGGGCCTCCTCTTGAGATGCGACGGGAACGCCGGGAACTCTTTCCCGACGAAGCAGGGAAAGGATCCCTCATCTCGAGCTACGAGGCGGAAACCGGGCTCCTCTGGATGTGGGCGGGACCCTCGTGATTCCTCTCGAGTGGAGACGGGTATGTCGGGGAACTTCTTGATTTGCACCAAGGGTGTGAAGGACCCTTTCGAAGTTCCAGAGGTGAGGTGTGATCAGCCTCGAGACGCCTCAGCGGAAATGGGCCTCATCTCGCCTGGAGGGGAGAACCTCCTGGATTTTCTCGAGTTGCGGCAGGTCTTCTCGAGTTACGACGGGGACCTCAGGGACCCGCTCTGTTGTCCTCAGCAAAGGCCAGTCCCCATGCGAGTTGCTAGGGGACCTCTCGGGATTCCTCTCCCGTCCATGCCGGGGCCTCAGTCCTTGTGTGGAGTCGGGGCCGGAACCTGAGGATTCCTCTCCAGTGTTGCCATGGATCTTGGGGTGCTTCTGAGTCTCCCCAGGGGAGTCAGGCCTCGTCTCGAGTGGGGGCATGCACGTGCGCTTTCCTCCCGAGCTGCAGCAGTAGTGTCACGCTTCCTGTCACGTGGATCAAGGGATCTGTGGCTTTCCCTCGAGGCTGTCCCTCGAGGCTTTCCCACGAGGCTTTCCCACAGGGCTGTGCCACGTGCCACCTTGGTGTGAGTCGATCCTCGGCGTGAAAGACGAGCCGGTGAAGGGAAAAGAGGTTCCTCTGGAATGGACTGAGACATCTGGGGGACTCTTGGAATGGTGGCACGACCCTGGAGTTCCTCTCGCCGTTCCTGTTGAGAGGGCCTCCTCTTGAGATGCGACGGGAAGGCCGGGAACTCTTTCCCGACGAAGCAGGGAAAGGATCCCTCATCTCGAGCTACGAGGCGGAAACGGGGCTCCTCTGAATGTGGGCGGGACCCTCGTGATTCCTCTCGAGTGGAGACGGGTATGTCGGGGAACTTCTTGATTTGCACCAAGGGTGTGAAGGACCCTTTCGAAGTTCCAGAGGGGAGGTGTGATCAGCCTCGAGACGCCTCAGCGGAAATGGGCCTCATCTCGCCTGGAGGGGAGAACCTCCTGGATTTTCTCGAGTTGCGGCAGGTCTTCTCGAGTTACGACGGGGACCTCAGGGACCCGCTCTGTTGGCCTCAGCAAAGGCCAGTCCCCATGCGAGTTGCTAGGGGACCTCTCGGGATTCCTCTCCCGTCCATGCCGGGGCCTCAGTCCTTGTGTGGAGTCGGGGCCGGAACCTGAGGATTCCTCTCCAGTGTTGCCATGGATCTTGGGGTGCTTCTGAGACTCCCCAGGGGAGTCAGGCCTCGTCTCGAGTGGGGGCATGCACGTGCGCTTTCCTCCCGAGCTGCAGCAGTAGTGTCACGCTTCCTGTCACGTGGATCAAGGGATCTGTGGCTTTCCCTCGAGGCTGTCCCTCGAGGCTTTCCCACGAGGCTTTCCCACAGGGCTGTGCCACGTGCCACCTTGGTGTGAGTCGATCCTCGGCGTGAAAGACGAGCCGGTGAAGGGAAAAGAGGTTCCTCTGGAATGGACTGAGACATCTGGGGGACTCTTGGAATGGTGGCACGACCCTGGAGTTCCTCTCGCCGTTCCTGTTGAGAGGGCCTCCTCTTGAGATGCGACGGGAAGGCCGGGAACTCTTTCCCGACGAAGCAGGGAAAGGATCCCTCATCTCGAGCTACGAGGCGGAAACGGGGCTCCTCTGAATGTGGGCGGGACCCTCGTGATTCCTCTCGAGTGGAGACGGGTATGTCGGGGAACTTCTTGATTTGCACCAAGGGTGTGAAGGACCCTTTCGAAGTTCCAGAGGTGAGGTGTGATCAGCCTCGAGACGCCTCAGCGGAAATGGGCCTCATCTCGCCTGGAGGGGAGAACCTCCTGGATTTTCTCGAGTTGCGGCAGGTCTTCTCGGGTTACGACGGGGACCTCAGGGACCCGCTCTGGTGGCCTCAGGAAAGGCCAGTCCCCATGCGAGTTGCTAGGGGACCTCTCGGGATTCCTCTCCCGTCCATGCCGGGGCCTCTGTCCTTGTGTGGAGTCGGGGCCGGAACCTGAGGATTCCTCTCCAGTGTTGCCATGGATCTTGGGGTGCTTCTGAGTCTCCCCAGGGGAGTCAGGCCTCGTCTCGAGTGGGGGCATGCACGTGCGCTTTCCTCCCGAGCTGCAGCAGTAGTGTCACGCTTCCTGTCACGTGGATCAAGGGATCTGTGGCTTTCCCTCGAGGCTGTCCCTCGAGGCTTTCCCACGAGGCTTTCCCACAGGGCTGTGCCACGTGCCACCTTGGTGTGAGTCGATCCTCGGCGTGAAAGACGAGCCGGTGAAGGGAAAAGAGGTTCCTCTGGAATGGACTGAGACATCTGGGGGACTCTTGGAATGGTGGCACGACCCTGGAGTTCCTCTCGCCGTTCCTGTTGAGAGGGCCTCCTCTTGAGATGCGACGGGAACGCCGGGAACACTTTCCCGACGAAGCAGGGAAAGGATCCCTCATCTCGAGCTACGAGGCGGAAACGGGTCTCCTCTGGATGTGGGCGGGACCCTCGTGATTCCTCTCGAGTGGAGACGGGTATGTCGGGGAACTTCTTGATTTGCACCAAGGGTGTGAAGGACCCTTTCGAAGTTCCAGAGGGGAGGTGTGATCAGCCTCGAGACGCCTCAGCGGAAATGGGCCTCATCTCACCTGGAGGGGAGAACCTCCTGGATTTTCTCGAGTTGCGGCAGGTCTTCTCGAGTTACGACGGGGACCTCAGGGACCCGCTCTGGTGGCCTCAGGAAAGGCCAGTCCCCATGCGAGTTGCTAGGGGACCTCTCGGGATTCCTCTCCCGTCCATGACGGGGCCTCAGTCCTTGTGTGGAGTCGGGGCCGGAACCTGAGGATTCCTCTCCAGTGTTGCCATGGATCTTGGGGTGCTATGAGTCTCCCCAGGGGAGTCAGGCCTCGTCTCGAGTGGGGGCATGCACGTGCGCTTTCCTCCCGAGCTGCAGCAGTAGTGTCACGCTTCCTGTCACTTGGATCAAGGGATCTGTGGCTTTCCCTCGAGGCTGTCCCTCGAGGCTTTCCCACGAGGCTTTCCCACAGGGCTGTGCCACGTGCCACCTTGGTGTGAGTCGATCCTCGGCGTGAAAGACGAGCCGGTGAAGGGAAAAGAGGTTCCTCTGGAATGGACTGAGACATCTGGGGGACTCTTGGAATGGTGGCACGACCCTGGAGTTCCTCTCGCCGTTCCTGTTGAGAGGGCCTCCTCTTGAGATGCGACGGGAAGGCCGGGAACTCTTTCCCGACGAAGTAGGGAAAGGATCCCTCATCTCGAGCTACGAGGCGGAAACGGGGCTTCTCTGTATGTGGGCGGGACCCTCGTGATTCCTCTCGAGTGGAGACGGGTATGTCGGGGAACTTCTTGATTTGCACCAAGGGTGTGAAGGACCCTTTCGAAGTTCCAGAGGTGAGGTGTGATCAGCCTGTAGACGCCTCAGCGGAAATGGGCCTCATCTCACCTGGAGGGGAGAACCTCCTGGATTTTCTCGAGTTGCGGCAGGTCTTCTCGAGTTACGACGGGGACCTCAGGGACCCGCTCTGGTGGCCTCAGGAAAGGCCAGTCCCCATGCGAGTTGCTAGGGGACCTCTCGGGATACCTCTCCCGTCCATGCCGGGGCCTCAGTCCTTGTGTGGAGTCGGGGCCGGAACCTGAGGATTCCTCTCCAGTGTTGCCATGGATCTTGGGGTGCTTCTGAGTCTCCCCAGGGGAGTCAGGCCTCGTCTCGAGTGGGGGCATGCACGTGCGCTTTCCTCCCGAGCTGCAGCAGTAGTGTCACGCTTCCTGTCACGTGGATCAAGGGATCTGTGGCTTTCCCTCGAGGCTGTCCCTCGAGGCTTTCCCAAGAGGCTTTCCCACAGGGCTGTGCCACGTGCCACCTTGGTGTGAGTCGATCCTCGGCGTGAAAGACGAGCCGGTGAAGGGAAAAGAGGTTCCTCTGGAATGGACTGAGACATCTGGGGGACTCTTGGAATGCTGGCTCGAGCCTGGAGTTCCTCTCGCCGTTCCTGTTGAGAGGGCCTCCTCTTGAGATGCGACGGGAACGCCGGGAACTCTTTCCCGACGAAGCAGGGAAAGGATCCCTCATCTCGAGCTACGAGGCGGAAACCGGGCTCCTCTGGATGTGGGCGGGACCCTCGTGATTCCTCTCGAGTGGAGACGGGTATGTCGGGGAACTTCTTGATTTGCACCAAGGGTGTGAAGGACCCTTTCGAAGTTCCAGAGGTGAGGTGTGATCAGCCTCGAGACGCCTCAGCGGAAATGGGCCTCATCTCGCCTGGAGGGGAGAACCTCCTGGATTTTCTCGAGTTGCGGCAGGTCTTCTCGAGTTACGACGGGGACCTCAGGGACCCGCTCTGTTGTCCTCAGCAAAGGCCAGTCCCCATGCGAGTTGCTAGGGGACCTCTCGGGATTCCTCTCCCGTCCATGCCGGGGCCTCAGTCCTTGTGTGGAGTCGGGGCCGGAACCTGAGGATTCCTCTCCAGTGTTGCCATGGATCTTGGGGTGCTTCTGAGTCTCCCCAGGGGAGTCAGGCCTCGTCTCGAGTGGGGGCATGCACGTGCGCTTTCCTCCCGAGCTGCAGCAGTAGTGTCACGCTTCCTGTCACGTGGATCAAGGGATCTGTGGCTTTCCCTCGAGGCTGTCCCTCGAGGCTTTCCCACGAGGCTTTCCCACAGGGCTGTGCCACGTGCCACCTTGGTGTGAGTCGATCCTCGGCGTGAAAGACGAGCCGGTGAAGGGAAAAGAGGTTCCTCTGGAATGGACTGAGACATCTGGGGGACTCTTGGAATGGTGGCACGACCCTGGAGTTCCTCTCGCCGTTCCTGTTGAGAGGGCCTCCTCTTGAGATGCGACGGGAAGGCCGGGAACTCTTTCCCGACGAAGCAGGGAAAGGATCCCTCATCTCGAGCTACGAGGCGGAAACGGGGCTCCTCTGAATGTGGGCGGGACCCTCGTGATTCCTCTCGAGTGGAGACGGGTATGTCGGGGAACTTCTTGATTTGCACCAAGGGTGTGAAGGACCCTTTCGAAGTTCCAGAGGGGAGGTGTGATCAGCCTCGAGACGCCTCAGCGGAAATGGGCCTCATCTCGCCTGGAGGGGAGAACCTCCTGGATTTTCTCGAGTTGCGGCAGGTCTTCTCGAGTTACGACGGGGACCTCAGGGACCCGCTCTGTTGGCCTCAGCAAAGGCCAGTCCCCATGCGAGTTGCTAGGGGACCTCTCGGGATTCCTCTCCCGTCCATGCCGGGGCCTCAGTCCTTGTGTGGAGTCGGGGCCGGAACCTGAGGATTCCTCTCCAGTGTTGCCATGGATCTTGGGGTGCTTCTGAGACTCCCCAGGGGAGTCAGGCCTCGTCTCGAGTGGGGGCATGCACGTGCGCTTTCCTCCCGAGCTGCAGCAGTAGTGTCACGCTTCCTGTCACGTGGATCAAGGGATCTGTGGCTTTCCCTCGAGGCTGTCCCTCGAGGCTTTCCCACGAGGCTTTCCCACAGGGCTGTGCCACGTGCCACCTTGGTGTGAGTCGATCCTCGGCGTGAAAGACGAGCCGGTGAAGGGAAAAGAGGTTCCTCTGGAATGGACTGAGACATCTGGGGGACTCTTGGAATGGTGGCACGACCCTGGAGTTCCTCTCGCCGTTCCTGTTGAGAGGGCCTCCTCTTGAGATGCGACGGGAAGGCCGGGAACTCTTTCCCGACGAAGCAGGGAAAGGATCCCTCATCTCGAGCTACGAGGCGGAAACGGGGCTCCTCTGAATGTGGGCGGGACCCTCGTGATTCCTCTCGAGTGGAGACGGGTATGTCGGGGAACTTCTTGATTTGCACCAAGGGTGTGAAGGACCCTTTCGAAGTTCCAGAGGTGAGGTGTGATCAGCCTCGAGACGCCTCAGCGGAAATGGGCCTCATCTCGCCTGGAGGGGAGAACCTCCTGGATTTTCTCGAGTTGCGGCAGGTCTTCTCGGGTTACGACGGGGACCTCAGGGACCCGCTCTGGTGGCCTCAGGAAAGGCCAGTCCCCATGCGAGTTGCTAGGGGACCTCTCGGGATTCCTCTCCCGTCCATGCCGGGGCCTCTGTCCTTGTGTGGAGTCGGGGCCGGAACCTGAGGATTCCTCTCCAGTGTTGCCATGGATCTTGGGGTGCTTCTGAGTCTCCCCAGGGGAGTCAGGCCTCGTCTCGAGTGGGGGCATGCACGTGCGCTTTCCTCCCGAGCTGCAGCAGTAGTGTCACGCTTCCTGTCACGTGGATCAAGGGATCTGTGGCTTTCCCTCGAGGCTGTCCCTCGAGGCTTTCCCACGAGGCTTTCCCACAGGGCTGTGCCACGTGCCACCTTGGTGTGAGTCGATCCTCGGCGTGAAAGACGAGCCGGTGAAGGGAAAAGAGGTTCCTCTGGAATGGACTGAGACATCTGGGGGACTCTTGGAATGGTGGCACGACCCTGGAGTTCCTCTCGCCGTTCCTGTTGAGAGGGCCTCCTCTTGAGATGCGACGGGAACGCCGGGAACACTTTCCCGACGAAGCAGGGAAAGGATCCCTCATCTCGAGCTACGAGGCGGAAACGGGTCTCCTCTGGATGTGGGCGGGACCCTCGTGATTCCTCTCGAGTGGAGACGGGTATGTCGGGGAACTTCTTGATTTGCACCAAGGGTGTGAAGGACCCTTTCGAAGTTCCAGAGGGGAGGTGTGATCAGCCTCGAGACGCCTCAGCGGAAATGGGCCTCATCTCACCTGGAGGGGAGAACCTCCTGGATTTTCTCGAGTTGCGGCAGGTCTTCTCGAGTTACGACGGGGACCTCAGGGACCCGCTCTGGTGGCCTCAGGAAAGGCCAGTCCCCATGCGAGTTGCTAGGGGACCTCTCGGGATTCCTCTCCCGTCCATGACGGGGCCTCAGTCCTTGTGTGGAGTCGGGGCCGGAACCTGAGGATTCCTCTCCAGTGTTGCCATGGATCTTGGGGTGCTATGAGTCTCCCCAGGGGAGTCAGGCCTCGTCTCGAGTGGGGGCATGCACGTGCGCTTTCCTCCCGAGCTGCAGCAGTAGTGTCACGCTTCCTGTCACTTGGATCAAGGGATCTGTGGCTTTCCCTCGAGGCTGTCCCTCGAGGCTTTCCCACGAGGCTTTCCCACAGGGCTGTGCCACGTGCCACCTTGGTGTGAGTCGATCCTCGGCGTGAAAGACGAGCCGGTGAAGGGAAAAGAGGTTCCTCTGGAATGGACTGAGACATCTGGGGGACTCTTGGAATGGTGGCACGACCCTGGAGTTCCTCTCGCCGTTCCTGTTGAGAGGGCCTCCTCTTGAGATGCGACGGGAAGGCCGGGAACTCTTTCCCGACGAAGTAGGGAAAGGATCCCTCATCTCGAGCTACGAGGCGGAAACGGGGCTTCTCTGTATGTGGGCGGGACCCTCGTGATTCCTCTCGAGTGGAGACGGGTATGTCGGGGAACTTCTTGATTTGCACCAAGGGTGTGAAGGACCCTTTCGAAGTTCCAGAGGTGAGGTGTGATCAGCCTGTAGACGCCTCAGCGGAAATGGGCCTCATCTCACCTGGAGGGGAGAACCTCCTGGATTTTCTCGAGTTGCGGCAGGTCTTCTCGAGTTACGACGGGGACCTCAGGGACCCGCTCTGGTGGCCTCAGGAAAGGCCAGTCCCCATGCGAGTTGCTAGGGGACCTCTCGGGATACCTCTCCCGTCCATGCCGGGGCCTCAGTCCTTGTGTGGAGTCGGGGCCGGAACCTGAGGATTCCTCTCCAGTGTTGCCATGGATCTTGGGGTGCTTCTGAGTCTCCCCAGGGGAGTCAGGCCTCGTCTCGAGTGGGGGCATGCACGTGCGCTTTCCTCCCGAGCTGCTGCAGTAGTGTCACGCTTCCTGTCACGTTGATCAAGGGATCTGTGGCTTTCCCTCGAGGCTGTCCCTCGAGGCTTTCCCAAGAGGCTTTCCCACAGGGCTGTGCCACGTGCCACCTTGGTGTGAGTCGATCCTCGGCGTGAAAGACGAGCCGGTGAAGGGAAAAGAGGTTCCTCTGGAATGGACTGAGACATCTGGGGGACTCTTGGAATGCTGGCTCGAGCCTGGAGTTCCTCTCGCCGTTCCTGTTGAGAGGGCCTCCTCTTGAGATGCGACGGGAACGCCGGGAACTCTTTCCCGACGAAGCAGGGAAAGGATCCCTCATCTCGAGCTACGAGGCGGAAACCGGGCTCCTCTGGATGTGGGCGGGACCCTCGTGATTCCTCTCGAGTGGAGACGGGTATGTCGGGGAACTTCTTGATTTGCACCAAGGGTGTGAAGGACCCTTTCGAAGTTCCAGAGGTGAGGTGTGATCAGCCTCGAGACGCCTCAGCGGAAATGGGCCTCATCTCGCCTGGAGGGGAGAACCTCCTGGATTTTCTCGAGTTGCGGCAGGTCTTCTCGGGTTACGACGGGGACCTCAGGGACCCGCTCTGGTGGCCTCAGGAAAGGCCAGTCCCCATGCGAGTTGCTAGGGGACCTCTCGGGATTCCTCTCCCGTCCATGCCGGGGCCTCTGTCCTTGTGTGGAGTCGGGGCCGGAACCTGAGGATTCCTCTCCAGTGTTGCCATGGATCTTGGGGTGCTTCTGAGTCTCCCCAGGGGAGTCAGGCCTCGTCTCGAGTGGGGGCATGCACGTGCGCTTTCCTCCCGAGCTGCAGCAGTAGTGTCACGCTTCCTGTCACGTGGATCAAGGGATCTGT
Source organism: Budorcas taxicolor (assembly GCF_023091745.1). Lineage (NCBI taxonomy): Eukaryota > Metazoa > Chordata > Mammalia > Artiodactyla > Bovidae > Budorcas > Budorcas taxicolor. The sequence goes on from NW_026291583.1 coordinate 190,213, forward strand.
GGCTTTCCCTCGAGGCTGTCCCTCGAGGCTTTCCCACGAGGCTTTCCCACAGGGCTGTGCCACGTGCCACCTTGGTGTGAGTCGATCCTCGGCGTGAAAGACGAGCCGGTGTAGGGAAAAGAGGTTCCTCTGGAATGGACTGAGACATCTGGGGGACTCTTGGAATGGTGGCACGACCCTGGAGTTCCTCTCGCCGTTCCTGTTGAGAGGGCCTCCTCTTGAGATGCGACGGGAACGCCGGGAACACTTTCCCGAGGAAGCAGGGAAAGGATCCCTCATCTCGAGCTACGAGGCGGAAACCGGTCTCCTCTGGATGTGGGCGGGACCCTCGTGATTCCTCTCGAGTGGAGACGGGTATGTCGGGGAACTTCTTGATTTGCACCAAGGGTGTGAAGGACCCTTTCGAAGTTCCAGAGGGGAGGTGTGATCAGCCTCGAGACGCCTCAGCGGAAATGGGCCTCATCTCACCTGGAGGGGAGAACCTCCTGGATTTTCTCGAGTTGCGGCAGGTCTTCTCGAGTTACGACGGGGACCTCAGGGACCCGCTCTGGTGGCCTCAGGAAAGGCCAGTCCCCATGCGAGTTGCTAGGGGACCTCTCGGGATTCCTCTCCCGTCCATGCCGGGGCCTCAGTCCTTGTGTGGAGTCGGGGCCGGAACCTGAGGATTCCTCTCCAGTGTTGCCATGGATCTTGGGGTGCTATGAGTCTCCCCAGGGGAGTCAGGCCTCGTCTCGAGTGGGGGCATGCACGTGCGCTTTCCTCCCGAGCTGCAGCAGTAGTGTCACGCTTCCTGTCACGTGGATCAAGGGATCTGTGGCTTTCCCTTGAGGCTGTCCCTCGAGGCTTTCCCACGAGGCTTTCCCACAGGGCTGTGCCACGTGCCACCTTGGTGTGAGTCGATCCTCGGCGTGAAAGACGAGCCGGTGAAGGGAAAAGAGGTTCCTCTGGAATGGACTGAGACATCTGGGGGACTCTTGGAATGGTGGCACGACCCTGGAGTTCCTCTCGCCGTTCCTGTTGAGAGGGCCTCCTCTTGAGATGCGACGGGAACGCCGGGAACTCTTTCCCGACGAAGTAGGGAAAGGATCCCTCATCTCGAGCTACGAGGCAGAAACGGGGCTTCTCTGTATGTGGGCGGGACCCTCGTGATTCCTCTCGAGTGGAGACGGGTATGTCGGGGAACTTCTTGATTTGCACCAAGGGTGTGAAGGACCCTTTCGAAGTTCCAGAGGTGAGGTGTGATCAGCCTCGAGACGCCTCAGCGGAAATGGGCCTCATCTCACCTGGAGGGGAGAACCTCCTGGATTTTCTGGAGTTGCGGCAGGTCTTCTCGAGTTACGACGGGGACCTCAGGGACCCGCTCTGGTGGCCTCAGGAAAGGCCAGTCCCCATGCGAGTTGCTAGGGGACCTCTCGGGATACCTCTCCCGTCCATGCCGGGGCCTCAGTCCTTGTGTGGAGTCGGGGCCGGAACCTGAGGATTCCTCTCCAGTGTTGCCATGGATCTTGGGGTGCTTCTGAGTCTCCCCAGGGGAGTCAGGCCTCGTCTCGAGTGGGGGCATGCACGTGCGCTTTCCTCCCGAGCTGCTGCAGTAGTGTCACGCTTCCTGTCACGTGGATCAAGGGATCTGTGGCTTTCCCTCGAGGCTGTCCCTCGAGGCTTTCCCAAGAGGCTTTCCCACAGGGCTGTGCCACGTGCCACCTTGGTGTGAGTCGATCCTCGGCGTGAAAGACGAGCCGGTGAAGGGAAAAGAGGTTCCTCTGGAATGGACTGAGACATCTGGGGGACTCTTGGAATGGTGGCACGACCCTGGAGTTCCTCTCGCCGTTCCTGTTGAGAGGGCCTCCTCTTGAGATGTGACGGGAAGGCCGGGAACTCTTTCCCGATGAAGAAGGGAAAGGATCCCTCATCTCGAGCTACGAGGCGGAAACGGGGCTCCTCTGAATGTGGGCGGGACCCTCGTGATTCCTCTCGAGTGGAGACGGGTATGTCGGGGAACTTCTTGATTTGCACCAAGGGTGTGAAGGACCCTTTCGAAGTTCCAGAGGTGAGGTGTGATTAGCCTCGAGACGCCTCAGCGGAAATGGGCCTCATCTCGCCTGGAGGGGAGAACCTCCTGGATTTTCTCGAGTTGCGGCAGGTCTTCTCGAGTTACGACGGGGACCTCAGGGACCCGCTCTGCTGGCCTCAGGAAAGGCCAGTCCCCATGCGAGTTGCTAGGGGACCTCTCGGGATTCCTCTCCCGTCCATGCCGGGGCCTCAGTCCTTGTGTGGAGTCGGGGCCGGAACCTGAGGATTCCTCTCCAGTGTTGCCATGGATCTTGGGGTGCTTCTGAGTCTCCCCAGGGGAGTCAGGCCTCGTCTCGAGTGGGGGCATGCACGTGCGCTTTCCTCCCGAGCTGCAGCAGTAGTGTCACGCTTCCTGTCACGTGGATCAAGGGATCTGTGGCTTTCCCTCGAGGCTGTCCCTCGAGGCTTTCCCACGAGGCTTTCCCACAGGGCTGTGCCACGTGCCACCTTGGTGTGAGTCGATCCTCGGCGTGAAAGACGAGCCGGTGAAGGGAAAAGAGGTTCCTCTGGAATGGACTGAGACATCTGAGGGACTCTTGGAATGCTGGCTCGACCCTGGAGTTCCTCTGGCCGTTCCTGTTGAGAGGGCATCCTCTTGAGATGCGACGTGAAGGCCGGGAACTCTTTCCCGACGAAGCAGGGAAAGGATCCCTCATCTCGAGCTACGAGGCGGAAACCGGGCTCCTCTGGATGTGGGCGGGACCGTCGTGATTCCTCTCGAGTGGAGACGGGTATGTCGGGGAACTTCTTGATTTGCACCAAGGGTGTGAAGGACCCTTTCGAAGTTCCAGAGGTGAGGTGTGATCAGCCTGTAGACGCCTCAGCGGAAATGGGCCTCATCTCACCTGGAGGGGAGAACCTCCTGGATTTTCTCGAGTTGCGGCAGGTCTTCTCGAGTTACGACGGGGACCTCAGGGACCCGCTCTGGTGGCCTCAGGAAAGGCCAGTCCCCATGCGAGTTGCTAGGGGACCTCTCGGGATACCTCTCCCGTCCATGCCGGGGCCTCAGTCCTTGTGTGGAGTCGGGGCCGGAACCTGAGGATTCCTCTCCAGTGTTGCCATGGATCTTGGGGTGCTTCTGAGTCTCCCCAGGGGAGTCAGGCCTCGTCTCGAGTGGGGGCATGCACGTGCGCTTTCCTCCCGAGCTGCAGCAGTAGTGTCACGCTTCCTGTCACGTGGATCAAGGGATCTGTGGCTTTCCCTCGAGGCTGTCCCTCGAGGCTTTCCCACGAGGCTTTCCCACAGGGCTGTGCCACGTGCCACCTTGGTGTGAGTCGATCCTCGGCGTGAAAGACGAGCCGGTGAAGGGAAAAGAGGTTCCTCTGGAATGGACTGAGACATCTGGGGGACTCTTGGAATGCTGGCTCGACCCTGGAGTTCCTCTCGCCGTTCCTGTTGAGAGGGCATCCTCTTGAGATGCGACGGGAACGCCGGGAACTCTTTCCCGACGAAGCAGGGAAAGGATCCCTCATCTCGAGCTACGAGGCGGAAACCGGGCTCCTCTGGATGTGGGCGGGACCCTCGTGATTCCTCTCGAGTGGAGACGGGTATGTCGGGGAACTTCTTGATTTGCACCAAGGGTGTGAAGGACCCTTTCGAAGTTCCAGAGGTGAGGTGTGATCAGCCTCGAGACGCCTCAGCGGAAATGGGCCTCATCTCGCCTGGAGGGGAGAACGTCCTGGATTTTCTCGAGTTGCGGCAGGTCTTCTCGAGTTACGATGGGGACCTCAGGGACCCGCTCTTGTGGCCTCAGGAAAGGCCAGTCCCCATGCGAGTTGCTAGGGGACCTCTCGGGATTCCTCTCCCGTCCATGCCGGGGCCTCAGTCCTTGTGTGGAGTCAGGGCCGGAACCTGAGGATTCCTCTCCAGTGTTGCCATGGATCTTGGGGTGCTTCTGAGTCTCCCCAGGGGAGTCAGGCCTCGTCTCGAGTGGGGGCATGCACGTGCGCTTTCCTCCCGAGCTGCTGCAGTAGTGTCACGCTTCCTGTCACGTGGATCAAGGGATCTGTGGCTTTCCCTCGAGGCTGTCCCTCGAGGCTTTCCCACGAGGCTTTCCCACAGGGCTGTGCCACGTGCCACCTTGGTGTGAGTCGATCCTCGGCGTGAAAGACGAGCCGGTGAAGGGAAAAGAGGTTCCTCTGGAATGGACTGAGACATCTGGGGGACTCTTGGAATGGTGGCACGACCCTGGAGTTCCTCTCGCCGTTCCTGTTGAGAGGGCCTCCTCTTGAGATGTGACGGGAAGGCCGGGAACTCTTTCCCGAAGAAGCAGGGAAAGGATCCCTCATCTCGAGCTACGAGGCGGAAACGGGGCTCCTCTGAATGTGGGCGGGACCCTCGTGATTCCTCTCGAGTGGAGACGGGTATGTCGGGGAACTTCTTGATTTGCACCAAGGGTGTGAAGGACCCTTTCGAAGTTCCAGAGGTGAGGTGTGATCAGCCTCGAGACGCCTCAGCGGAAATGGGCCTCATCTCGCCTGGAGGGGAGAACCTCCTGGATTTTCTCGAGTTGCGGCAGGTCTTCTCGAGTTACGACGGGGACCTCAGGGACCCGCTCTGGTGGCCTCAGGAAAGGCCAGTCCCCATGCGAGTTGCTAGGGGACCTCTCGGGATTCCTCTCCCATCCATGCCGGGGCCTCAGTCCTTGTGTGGAGTCGGGGCCGGAACCTGAGGATTCCTCTCCAGTGTTGCCATGGATCTTGGGGTGCTTCTGAGTCTCCCCAGGGGAGTCAGGCCTCGTCTCGAGTGGGGGCATGCACGTGCGCTTTCCTCCCGAGCTGCAGCAGTAGTGTCACGCTTCCTGTCACGTGGATCAAGGGATCTGTGGCTTTCCCTCGAGGCTGTCCCTCGAGGCTTTCCCTCGAGGCTTTCCCACAGGGCTGTGCCACGTGCCACCTTGGTGTGAGTCGATCCTCGGCGTGAAAGACGAGCCGGTGAAGGGAAAAGAGGTTCCTCTGGAATGGACTGAGACATCTGGGGGACTCTTGGAATGCTGGCTCGACCCTGGAGTTCCTCTCGCCGTTCCTGTTGAGAGGGCATCCTCTTGAGATGCGACGGGAACGCCGGGAACTCTTTCCCGACGAAGCAGGGAAAGGATCCCTCATCTCGAGCTACGAGGCGGAAACCGGGCTCCTCTGGATGTGGGCGGGACCCTCGTGATTCCTCTCGAGTGGAGACGGGTATGTCGGGGAACTTCTTGATTTGCACCAAGGGTGTGAAGGACCGTTTCGAAGTTCCAGAGGGGAGGTGTGATCAGCCTCGAGACGCCTCAGCGGAAATGGGCCTCATCTCGCCTGGAGGGGAGAACGTCCTGGATTTTCTCGAGTTGCGGCAGGTCTTCTCGAGTTACGACGGGGACCTCAGGGACCCGCTCTGGTGGCCTCAGGAAAGGCCAGTCCCCATGCGAGTTGCTAGGGGACCTCTCGGGATTCCTCTCCCGTCCATGCCGGGGCCTCAGTCCTTGTGTGGAGTCGGGGCCGGAACCTGAGGATTCCTCTCCAGTGTTGCCATGGATCTTGGGGTGCTATGAGTCTCCCCAGGGGAGTCAGGCCTCGTCTTGAGTGGGGGCATGCACGTGCGCTTTCCTCCCGAGCTGCAGCAGTAGTGTCACGCTTCCTGTCACGTGGATCAAGGGATCTGTGGCTTTCCCTCAAGGCTGTCCCTCGAGGCTTTCCCACGAGGCTTTCCCACAGGGCTGTGCCACGTGCCACCTTGGTGTGAGTCGATCCTCGGCGTGAAAGACGAGCCGGTGAAGGGAAAAGAGGTTCCTCTGGAATGGACTGAGACATCTGGGGGACTCTTGGAATGGTGGCACGACCCTGGAGTTCCTCTCGCCGTTCCTGTTGAGAGGGCCTCCTCTTGAGATGCGACGGGAACGCCGGGAACTCTTTCCCGACGAAGTAGGGAAAGGATCCCTCATCTCGAGCTACGAGGCGGAAACGGGGCTTCTCTGGATGTGGGCGGGACCCTCGTGATTCCTCTCGAGTGGAGACGGGTATGTCGGGGAACTTCTTGATTTGCACCAAGGGTGTGAAGGAGCCTTTCGAAGTTCCAGAGGTGAGGTGTGATCAGCCTGGAGACGCCTCAGCGGAAATGGGCTTCATCTCGCCTGGAGGGGAGAACCTCCTGGATTTTCTCGAGTTGCGGCAGGTCTTCTCGAGTTACGACGGGGACCTCAGGGACCCGCTCTGGTGGCCTCAGGAAAGGCCAGTCCCCATGCGAGTTGCTAGGGGACCTCTCGGGATACCTCTCCCGTCCATGCCGGGGCCTCAGTCCTTGTGTGGAGTCGGGGCTGGAACCTGAGGATTCCTCTCCAGTGTTGCCATGGATCTTGGGGTGCTTCTGAGTCTCCCCAGGGGAGTCAGGCCTCGTCTCGAGTGGGGGCATGCACGTGCGCTTTCCTCCCGAGCTGCAGCAGTAGTGTCACGCTTCCTGTCACGTGGATCAAGGGATCTGTGGCTTTCCCTCGAGGCTGTCCCTCGAGGCTTTCCCACGAGGCTTTCCCACAGGGCTGTGCCACGTGCCACCTTGGTGTGAGTCGATCCTCGGCGTGAAAGACGAGCCGGTGAAGGGAAAAGAGGTTCCTCTGGAATGGACTGAGACATCTGGGGGACTCTTGGAATGGTGGCACGACCCTGGAGTTCCTCTCGCCGTTCCTGTTGAGAGGGCCTCCTCTTGAGATGTGACGGGAAGGCCGGGAACTCTTTCCCGATGAAGCAGGGAAAGGATCCCTCATCTCGAGCTACGAGGCGGAAACGGGGCTCCTCTGGATGTGGGCGGGACCCTCGTGATTCCTCTCGAGTGGAGACGGGTATGTCGGGGAACTTCTTGATTTGCACCAAGGGTGTGAAGGACCCTTTCGAAGTTCCAGAGGTGAGGTGTGATCAGCCTCGAGACGCCTCAGCGGAAATGGGCCTCATCTCGCCTGGAGGGGAGAACCTCCTGGATTTTCTCGAGTTGCGGCAGGTCTTCTCGAGTTACGACGGGGACCTCAGGGACCCGCTCTGTTGGCCTCAGCAAAGGCCAGTCCCCATGCGAGTTGCTAGGGGACCTCTCGGGATTCCTCTCCCGTCCATGCCGGGGCCTCAGTCCTTGTGTGGAGTCGGGGCCGGAACCTGAGGATTCCTCTCCAGTGTTGCCATGGATCTTGGGGTGCTTCTGAGTCTCCCCAGGGGAGTCAGGCCTCGTCTCGAGTGGGGGCATGCTCGTGCGCTTTCCTCCCGAGCTGCAGCAGTAGTGTCACGCTTCCTGTCACGTGGATCAAGGGATCTGTGGCTTTCCCTCGAGGCTGTCCCTCGAGGCTTTCCCACGAGGCTTTCCCACAGGGCTGTGCCACGTGCCACCTTGGTGAGAGTCGATCCTCGGCGTGAAAGACGAGCCGGTGAAGGGAAAAGAGGTTCCTCTGGAATGGACTGAGACATCTGGGGGACTCTTGGAATGGTGGCACGACCCTGGAGTTCCTCTCGCCGTTCCTGTTGAGAGGGCCTCCTCTTGAGATGCGACGGGAAGGCCGGGAACTCTTTCCCGACGAAGCAGGGAAAGGATCCCTCATCTCGAGCTACGAGGCGGAAACGGGGCTCCTCTGAATGTGGGCGGGACCCTCGTGATTCCTCTCGAGTGGAGACGGGTATGTCGGGGAACTTCTTGATTTGCACCAAGGGTGTGAAGGACCCTTTCGAAGTTCAAGAGGTGAGGTGTGATCAGCCTCGAGACGCCTCAGCGGAAATGGGCCTCATCTCGCCTGGAGGGGAGAACCTCCTGGATTTTCTCGAGTTGCGGCAGGTCTTCTCGAGTTACGACGGGGACCTCAGGGACCCGCTCTGGTGGCCTCAGGAAAGGCCAGTCCCCATGCGAGTTGCTAGGGGACCTCTCGGGATTCCTCTCCCGTCCATGCCGGGGCCTCAGTCCTTGTGTGGAGTCGGGGCCGGAACCTGAGGATTCCTCTCCAGTGTTGCCATGGATCTTGGGGTGCTTCTGAATCTCCCCAGGGGAGTCAGGCCTCGTCTCGAGTGGGGGCATGCACGTGCGCTTTCCTCCCGAGCTGCAGCAGTAGTGTCACGCTTCCTGTCACGTGGATCAAGGGATCTGTGGCTTTCCCTCGAGGCTGTCCCTCGAGGCTTTCCCACGAGGCTTTCCCACAGGGCTGTGCCACGTGCCACCTTGGTGTGAGTCCATCCTCGGCGTGAAAGACGAGCCGGTGAAGGGAAAAGAGGTTCCTCTGGAATGGACTGAGACATCTGGGGGACTCTTGGAATGGTGGCACGACCCTGGAGTTCCTCTCGCCGTTCCTGTTGAGAGGGCCTCCTCTTGAGATGCGACGGGAACGCCGGGAACTCTTTCCCGACGAAGCAGGGAAAGGATCCCTCATCTCGAGCTACGAGGCGGAAACGGGGCTCCTCTGGATGTGGGCGGGACCCTCGTGATTCCTCTCGAGTGGAGACGGCTAGGTCGGGGAACTTCTTGATTTGCACCAAGGGTGTGAAGGACCCTTTCGAAGTTCCAGAGGGGAGGTGTGATCAGCCTCGAGACGCCTCAGCGGAAATGGGCCTCATCTCGCCTGGAGGGGAGAACCTCCTGGATTTTCTCGAGTTGCGGCAGGTCTTCTCGAGTTACGACGGGGACCTCAGGGACCCGCTCTGTTGGCCTCAGCAAAGGCCAGTCCCCATGCGAGTTGCTAGGGGACCTCTCGGGATTCCTCTCCCGTCCATGCCGGGGCCTCAGTCCTTGTGTGGAGTCGGGGCCGGAACCTGAGGATTCCTCTCCAGTGTTGCCATGGATCTTGGGGTGCTTCTGAGTCTCCCCAGGGGAGTCAGGCCTCGTCTCGAGTGGGGGCATGCTCGTGCGCTTTCCTCCCGAGCTGCAGCAGTAGTGTCACGCTTCCTGTCACGTGGATCAAGGGATCTGTGGCTTTCCCTCGAGGCTGTCCCTCGAGGCTTTCCCACGAGGCTTTCCCACAGGGCTGTGCCACGTGCCACCTTGGTGAGAGTCGATCCTCGGCGTGAAAGATGAGCCGGTGAAGGGAAAAGAGGTTCCTCTGGAATGGACTGAGACATCTGGGGGACTCTTGGAATGGTGGCACGACCCTGGAGTTCCTCTCGCCGTTCCTGTTGAGAGGGCCTCCTCTTGAGATGCGACGGGAAGGCCGGGAACTCTTTCCCGACGAAGCAGGGAAAGGATCCCTCATCTCGAGCTACGAGGCGGAAACGGGGCTCCTCTGAATGTGGGCGGGACCCTCGTGATTCCTCTCGAGTGGAGACGGGTATGTCGGGGAACTTCTTGATTTGCACCAAGGGTGTGAAGGACCCTTTCGAAGTTCAAGAGGTGAGGTGTGATCAGCCTCGAGACGCCTCAGCGGAAATGGGCCTCATCTCGCCTGGAGGGGAGAACCTCCTGGATTTTCTCGAGTTGCGGCAGGTCTTCTCGAGTTACGACGGGGACCTCAGGGACCCGCTCTGGTGGCCTCAGGAAAGGCCAGTCCCCATGCGAGTTGCTAGGGGACCTCTCGGGATTCCTCTCCCGTCCATGCCGGGGCCTCAGTCCTTGTGTGGAGTCGGGGCCGGAACCTGAGGATTCCTCTCCAGTGTTGCCATGGATCTTGGGGTGCTTCTGAGTCTCCCCAGGGGAGTCAGGCCTCGTCTCGAGTGGGGGCATGCACGTGCGCTTTCCTCCCGAGCTGCAGCAGTAGTGTCACGCTTCCTGTCACGTGGATCAAGGGATCTGTGGCTTTCCCTCGAGGCTGTCCCTCGAGGCTTTCCCACGAGGCTTTCCCACAGGGCTGTGCCACGTGCCACCTTGGTGTGAGTCCATCCTCGGCGTGAAAGACGAGCCGGTGAAGGGAAAAGAGGTTCCTCTGGAATGGACTGAGACATCTGGGGGACTCTTGGAATGGTGGCACGACCCTGGAGTTCCTCTCGCCGTTCCTGTTGAGAGGGCCTCCTCTTGAGATGCGACGGGAACGCCGGGAACTCTTTCCCGACGAAGCAGGGAAAGGATCCCTCATCTCGAGCTACGAGGCGGAAACGGGGCTCCTCTGGATGTGGGCGGGACCCTCGTGATTCCTCTCGAGTGGAGACGGCTAGGTCGGGGAACTTCTTGATTTGCACCAAGGGTGTGAAGGACCCTTTCGAAGTTCCAGAGGTGAGGTGTGATCAGCCTCGAGACGCCTCAGCAGAAATGGGCCTCATCTCGCCTGGAGGGGAGAACCTCCTGGATTTTCTCGAGTTGCGGCAGGTCTTCTCGAGTTACGACGGGGACCTCAGGGACCCGCTCTGGTGGCCTCAGGAAAGGCCAGTCCCCATGCGAGTTGCTAGGGGACCTCTCGGGATACCTCTCCCGTCCATGCCGGGGCCTCAGTCCTTGTGTGGAGTCGGGGCCGGAACCTGAGGATTCCTCTCCAGTGTTGCCATGGATCTTGGGGTGCTTCTGAGTCTCCCCAGGGGAGTCAGGCCTCGTCTCGAGTGGGGGCATGCACGTGCGCTTTCCTCCCGAGCTGCAGCAGTAGTGTCACGCTTCCTGTCACGTGGATCAAGGGATCTGTGGCTTTCCCTCGAGGCTGTCCCTCGAGGCTTTCCCACGAGGCTTTCCCACAGGGCTGTGCCACGTGCCACCTTGGTGTGAGTCGATCCTCGGCGTGAAAGACGAGCCGGTGAAGGGAAAAGAGGTTCCTCTGGAATGGACTGAGACATCTGGGGGACTCTTGGAATGGTGGCACGACCCTGGAGTTCCTCTCGCCGTTCCTGTTGAGAGGGCCTCCTCTTGAGATGTGACGGGAAGGCCGGGAACTCTTTCCCGATGAAGCAGGGAAAGGATCCCTCATCTCGAGCTACGAGGCGGAATCGGGGCTCCTCTGAATGTGGGCGGGACCCTCGTGATTCCTCTCGAGTGGAGACGGGTATGTCGGGGAACTTCTTGATTTGCACCAAGGGTGTGAAGGACCCTTTCGAAGTTCCAGAGGTGAGGTGTGATCAGCCTCGAGACGCCTCAGCGGAAATGGGCCTCATCTCGCCTGGAGGGGAGAACCTCCTGGATTTTCTCGAGTTGCGGCAGGTCTTCTCGAGTTACGACGGGGACCTCAGGGACCCGCTCTGTTGGCCTCAGCAAAGGCCAGTCCCCATGCGAGTTGCTAGGGGACCTCTCGGGATTCCTCTCCCGTCCATGCCGGGGCCTCAGTCCTTGTGTGGAGTCGGGGCCGGAACCTGAGGATTCCTCTCCAGTGTTGCCATGGATCTTGGGGTGCTTCTGAGTCTCCCCAGGGGAGTCAGGCCTCGTCTCGAGTGGGGGCATGCTCGTGCGCTTTCCTCCCGAGCTGCAGCAGTAGTGTCACGCTTCCTGTCACGTGGATCAAGGGATCTGTGGCTTTCCCTCGAGGCTGTCCCTCGAGGCTTTCCCACGAGGCTTTCCCACAGGGCTGTGCCACGTGCCACCTTGGTGAGAGTCGATCCTCGGCGTGAAAGACGAGCCGGTGAAGGGAAAAGAGGTTCCTCTGGAATGGACTGAGACATCTGGGGGACTCTTGGAATGGTGGCACGACCCTGGAGTTCCTCTCGCCGTTCCTGTTGAGAGGGCCTCCTCTTGAGATGCGACGGGAAGGCCGGGAACTCTTTCCCGACGAAGCAGGGAAAGGATCCCTCATCTCGAGCTACGAGGCGGAAACGGGGCTCCTCTGAATGTGGGCGGGACCCTCGTGATTCCTCTCGAGTGGAGACGGGTATGTCGGGGAACTTCTTGATTTGCAGCAAGGGTGTGAAGGACCCTTTCGAAGTTCAAGAGGTGAGGTGTGATCAGCCTCGAGACGCCTCAGCGGAAATGGGCCTCATCTCGCCTGGAGGGGAGAACCTCCTGGATTTTCTCGAGTTGCGGCAGGTCTTCTCGAGTTACGACGGGGACCTCAGGGACCCGCTCTGGTGGCCTCAGGAAAGGCCAGTCCCCATGCGAGTTGCTAGGGGACCTCTCGGGATTCCTCTCCCGTCCATGCCGGGGCCTCAGTCCTTGTGTGGAGTCGGGGCCGGAACCTGAGGATTCCTCTCCAGTGTTGCCATGGATCTTGGGGTGCTTCTGAGTCTCCCCAGGGGAGTCAGGCCTCGTCTCGAGTGGGGGCATGCACGTGCGCTTTCCTCCCGAGCTGCAGCAGTAGTGTCACGCTTCCTGTCACGTGGATCAAGGGATCTGTGGCTTTCCCTCGAGGCTGTCCCTCGAGGCTTTCCCACGAGGCTTTCCCACAGGGCTGTGCCACGTGCCACCTTGGTGTGAGTCCATCCTCGGCGTGAAAGACGAGCCGGTGAAGGGAAAAGAGGTTCCTCTGGAATGGACTGAGACATCTGGGGGACTCTTGGAATGGTGGCACGACCCTGGAGTTCCTCTCGCCGTTCCTGTTGAGAAGGCCTCCTCTTGAGATGCGACGGGAACGCCGGGAACTCTTTCCCGACGAAGCAGGGAAAGGATCCCTCATCTCGAGCTACGAGGCGGAAACGGGGCTCCTCTGGATGTGGGCGGGACCCTCGTGATTCCTCTCGAGTGGAGACGGCTAGGTCGGGGAACTTCTTGATTTGCACCAAGGGTGTGAAGGACCCTTTCGAAGTTCCAGAGGTGAGGTGTGATCAGCCTCGAGACGCCTCATCGGAAATGGGCCTCATCTCCCCTGGAGGGGAGAACCTCCTGGATTTTCTCGAGTTGCGGCAGGTCTTCTCGAGTTACGACGGGGACCTCAGGGACCCGCTCTGGTGGCCTCAGGAAAGGCCAGTCCCCATGCGAGTTGCTAGGGGACCTCTCGGGATTCCTCTCCCGTCCATGCCGGGGCCTCAGTCCTTGTGTGGAGTCGGGGCCGGAACCTGAGGATTCCTCTCCAGTGTTGCCATGGATCTTGGGGTGCTTCTGAGTCTCCCCAGGGGAGTCAGTCCTCGTCTCGAGTGGGGGCATGCACGTGCGCTTTCCTCCCGAGCTGCAGCAGTAGTGTCACGCTTCCTGTCACGTGGATCAAGGGATCTGTGGCTTTCCCTCGAGGCTGTCCCTCGAGGCTTTCCCACGAGGCTTTCCCACAGGGCTGTGCCACGTGCCACCTTGGTGTGAGTCGATCCTCGGCGTGAAAGACGAGCCGGTGAAGGGAAAAGAGGTTCCTCTGGAATGGACTGAGACATCTGGGGGACTCTTGGAATGGTGGCACGACCCTGGAGTTCCTCTCGCCGTTCCTGTTGAGAGGGCCTCCTCTTGAGATGCGACGGGAAGGCCGGGAACTCTTTCCCGACGAAGCAGGGAAAGGATCCCTCATCTCGAGCTACGAGGCGGAAACCGGGCTCCTCTGGATGTGGGCGGGACCCTCGTGATTCCTCTCGAGTGGAGACGGGTATGTCGGGGAACTTCTTGATTTGCACCAAGGGTGTGAAGGACCCTTTCGAAGTTCCAGTGGTGAGGTGTGATCAGCCTCGAGACGCCTCAGCGGAAATGGGCCTCATCTCGCCTGGAGGGGAGAACCTCCTGGATTTTCTCGAGTTGCGGCAGGTCTTCTCGAGTTACGACGGGGACCTCAGGGACCCGCTCTGGTGGCCTCAGGAAAGGCCAGTCCCCATGCGAGTTGCTAGGGGACCTCTCGGGATTCCTCTCCCGTCCATGCCGGGGCCTCAGTCCTTGTGTGGAGTCGGGGCCGGAACCTGAGGATTCCTCTCCAGTGTTGCCATGGATCTTGGGGTGCTTCTGAGTCTCCCCAGGGGAGTCAGGCCTCGTCTCGAGTGGGGGCATGCACGTGCGCTTTCCTCCCGAGCTGCAGCAGTAGTGTCACGCTTCCTGTCACGTGGATCAAGGGATCTGTGGCTTTCCCTCGAGGCTGTCCCTCGAGGCTTTCCCACGAGGCTTTCCCACAGGGCTGTGCCACGTGCCACCTTGGTGTGAGTCGATCCTCGGCGTGAAAGACGAGCCGGTGAAGGGAAAAGAGGTTCCTCTGGAATGGACTGAGACATCTGGGGGACTCTTGGAATGGTGGCACGACCCTGGAGTTCCTCTCGCCGTTCCTGTTGAGAGGGCCTCCTCGTGAGATGCGACGGGAACGCCGGGAACTCTTTCCCGACGAAGCACGGAAAGGATCCCTCATCTCGAGCTACGAGGCGGAAACCGGGCTCCTCTGGATGTGGGCGGGACCCTCGTGATTCCTCTCGAGTGGAGACGGGTATGTCGGGGAACTTCTTGATTTGCACCAAGGGTGTGAAGGACCCTTTCGAAGTTCCAGAGGTGAGGTGTGATCAGCCTCGAGACGCCTCAGCGGAAATGGGCCTCATCTCGCCTGGAGGGGAGAACCTCCTGGATTTTCTCGAGTTGCGGCAGGTCTTCTCGAGTTACGACGGGGACCTCAGGGACCCGCTCTGGTGGCCTCAGGAAAGGCCAGTCCCCATGCGAGTTGCTAGGGGACCTCTCGGGATACCTCTCCCGTCCATGCCGGGGCCTCAGTCCTTGTGTGGAGTCGGGGCCGGAACCTGAGGATTCCTCTCCAGTGTTGCCATGGATCTTGGGGTGCTTCTGAGTCTCCCCAGGGGAGTCAGGCCTCGTCTCGAGTGGGGGCATGCACGTGCGCTTTCCTCCCGAGCTGCAGCAGTAGTGTCACGCTTCCTGTCACGTGGATCAAGGGATCTGTGGCTTTCCCTCGAGGCTGTCCCTCGAGGCTTTCCCACGAGGCTTTCCCACAGGGCTGTGCCACGTGCCACCTTGGTGTGAGTCGATCCTCGGCGTGAAAGACGAGCCGGTGAAGGGAAAAGAGGTTCCTCTGGAATGGACTGAGACATCTGGGGGACTCTTGGAATGGTGGCACGACCCTGGAGTTCCTCTCGCCGTTCCTGTTGAGAGGGCCTCCTCTTGAGATGTGACGGGAAGGCCGGGAACTCTTTCCCGATGAAGCAGGGAAAGGATCCCTCATCTCGAGCTACGAGGCGGAATCGGGGCTCCTCTGAATGTGGGCGGGACCCTCGTGATTCCTCTCGAGTGGAGACGGGTATGTCGGGGAACTTCTTGATTTGCACCAAGGGTGTGAAGGACCCTTTCGAAGTTCCAGAGGTGAGGTGTGATCAGCCTCGAGACGCCTCAGCGGAAATGGGCCTCATCTCGCCTGGAGGGGAGAACCTCCTGGATTTTCTCGAGTTGCGGCAGGTCTTCTCGAGTTACGACGGGGACCTCAGGGACCCGCTCTGTTGGCCTCAGCAAAGGCCAGTCCCCATGCGAGTTGCTAGGGGACCTCTCGGGATTCCTCTCCCGTCCATGCCGGGGCCTCAGTCCTTGTGTGGAGTCGGGGCCGGAACCTGAGGATTCCTCTCCAGTGTTGCCATGGATCTTGGGGTGCTTCTGAGTCTCCCCAGGGGAGTCAGGCCTCGTCTCGAGTGGGGGCATGCTCGTGCGCTTTCCTCCCGAGCTGCAGCAGTAGTGTCACGCTTCCTGTCACGTGGATCAAGGGATCTGTGGCTTTCCCTCGAGGCTGTCCCTCGAGGCTTTCCCACGAGGCTTTCCCACAGGGCTGTGCCACGTGCCACCTTGGTGAGAGTCGATCCTCGGCGTGAAAGACGAGCCGGTGAAGGGAAAAGAGGTTCCTCTGGAATGGACTGAGACATCTGGGGGACTCTTGGAATGGTGGCACGACCCTGGAGTTCCTCTCGCCGTTCCTGTTGAGAGGGCCTCCTCTTGAGATGCGACGGGAAGGCCGGGAACTCTTTCCCGACGAAGCAGGGAAAGGATCCCTCATCTCGAGCTACGAGGCGGAAACGGGGCTCCTCTGAATGTGGGCGGGACCCTCGTGATTCCTCTCGAGTGGAGACGGGTATGTCGGGGAACTTCTTGATTTGCAGCAAGGGTGTGAAGGACCCTTTCGAAGTTCAAGAGGTGAGGTGTGATCAGCCTCGAGACGCCTCAGCGGAAATGGGCCTCATCTCGCCTGGAGGGGAGAACCTCCTGGATTTTCTCGAGTTGCGGCAGGTCTTCTCGAGTTACGACGGGGACCTCAGGGACCCGCTCTGGTGGCCTCAGGAAAGGCCAGTCCCCATGCGAGTTGCTAGGGGACCTCTCGGGATTCCTCTCCCGTCCATGCCGGGGCCTCAGTCCTTGTGTGGAGTCGGGGCCGGAACCTGAGGATTCCTCTCCAGTGTTGCCATGGATCTTGGGGTGCTTCTGAGTCTCCCCAGGGGAGTCAGGCCTCGTCTCGAGTGGGGGCATGCACGTGCGCTTTCCTCCCGAGCTGCAGCAGTAGTGTCACGCTTCCTGTCACGTGGATCAAGGGATCTGTGGCTTTCCCTCGAGGCTGTCCCTCGAGGCTTTCCCACGAGGCTTTCCCACAGGGCTGTGCCACGTGCCACCTTGGTGTGAGTCCATCCTCGGCGTGAAAGACGAGCCGGTGAAGGGAAAAGAGGTTCCTCTGGAATGGACTGAGACATCTGGGGGACTCTTGGAATGGTGGCACGACCCTGGAGTTCCTCTCGCCGTTCCTGTTGAGAAGGCCTCCTCTTGAGATGCGACGGGAACGCCGGGAACTCTTTCCCGACGAAGCAGGGAAAGGATCCCTCATCTCGAGCTACGAGGCGGAAACGGGGCTCCTCTGGATGTGGGCGGGACCCTCGTGATTCCTCTCGAGTGGAGACGGCTAGGTCGGGGAACTTCTTGATTTGCACCAAGGGTGTGAAGGACCCTTTCGAAGTTCCAGAGGTGAGGTGTGATCAGCCTCGAGACGCCTCATCGGAAATGGGCCTCATCTCCCCTGGAGGGGAGAACCTCCTGGATTTTCTCGAGTTGCGGCAGGTCTTCTCGAGTTACGACGGGGACCTCAGGGACCCGCTCTGGTGGCCTCAGGAAAGGCCAGTCCCCATGCGAGTTGCTAGGGGACCTCTCGGGATTCCTCTCCCGTCCATGCCGGGGCCTCAGTCCTTGTGTGGAGTCGGGGCCGGAACCTGAGGATTCCTCTCCAGTGTTGCCATGGATCTTGGGGTGCTTCTGAGTCTCCCCAGGGGAGTCAGTCCTCGTCTCGAGTGGGGGCATGCACGTGCGCTTTCCTCCCGAGCTGCAGCAGTAGTGTCACGCTTCCTGTCACGTGGATCAAGGGATCTGTGGCTTTCCCTCGAGGCTGTCCCTCGAGGCTTTCCCACGAGGCTTTCCCACAGGGCTGTGCCACGTGCCACCTTGGTGTGAGTCGATCCTCGGCGTGAAAGACGAGCCGGTGAAGGGAAAAGAGGTTCCTCTGGAATGGACTGAGACATCTGGGGGACTCTTGGAATGGTGGCACGACCCTGGAGTTCCTCTCGCCGTTCCTGTTGAGAGGGCCTCCTCTTGAGATGCGACGGGAAGGCCGGGAACTCTTTCCCGACGAAGCAGGGAAAGGATCCCTCATCTCGAGCTACGAGGCGGAAACCGGGCTCCTCTGGATGTGGGCGGGACCCTCGTGATTCCTCTCGAGTGGAGACGGGTATGTCGGGGAACTTCTTGATTTGCACCAAGGGTGTGAAGGACCCTTTCGAAGTTCCAGTGGTGAGGTGTGATCAGCCTCGAGACGCCTCAGCGGAAATGGGCCTCATCTCGCCTGGAGGGGAGAACCTCCTGGATTTTCTCGAGTTGCGGCAGGTCTTCTCGAGTTACGACGGGGACCTCAGGGACCCGCTCTGGTGGCCTCAGGAAAGGCCAGTCCCCATGCGAGTTGCTAGGGGACCTCTCGGGATTCCTCTCCCGTCCATGCCGGGGCCTCAGTCCTTGTGTGGAGTCGGGGCCGGAACCTGAGGATTCCTCTCCAGTGTTGCCATGGATCTTGGGGTGCTTCTGAGTCTCCCCAGGGGAGTCAGGCCTCGTCTCGAGTGGGGGCATGCACGTGCGCTTTCCTCCCGAGCTGCAGCAGTAGTGTCACGCTTCCTGTCACGTGGATCAAGGGATCTGTGGCTTTCCCTCGAGGCTGTCCCTCGAGGCTTTCCCACGAGGCTTTCCCACAGGGCTGTGCCACGTGCCACCTTGGTGTGAGTCGATCCTCGGCGTGAAAGACGAGCCGGTGAAGGGAAAAGAGGTTCCTCTGGAATGGACTGAGACATCTGGGGGACTCTTGGAATGGTGGCACGACCCTGGAGTTCCTCTCGCCGTTCCTGTTGAGAGGGCCTCCTCGTGAGATGCGACGGGAACGCCGGGAACTCTTTCCCGACGAAGCACGGAAAGGATCCCTCATCTCGAGCTACGAGGCGGAAACCGGGCTCCTCTGGATGTGGGCGGGACCCTCGTGATTCCTCTCGAGTGGAGACGGGTATGTCGGGGAACTTCTTGATTTGCACCAAGGGTGTGAAGGACCCTTTCGAAGTTCCAGAGGTGAGGTGTGATCAGCCTCGAGACGCCTCAGCGGAAATGGGCCTCATCTCGCCTGGAGGGGAGAACGTCCTGGATTTTCTCGAGTTGCGGCAGGTCTTCTCGAGTTACGACGGGGACCTCAGGGACCCGCTCTGGTGGCCTCAGGAAAGGCCAGTCCCCATGCGAGTTGCTAGGGGACCTCTCGGGATTCCTCTCCCGTCCATGCCGGGGCCTCAGTCCTTGTGTGGAGTCGGGGCCGGAACCTGAGGATTCCTCTCCAGTGTTGCCATGGATCTTGGGGTGCTTCTGAGTCTCCCCAGGGGAGTCAGGCCTCGTCTCGAGTGGGGGCATGCACGTGCGCTTTCCTCCCGAGCTGCAGCAGTAGTGTCACGCTTCCTGTCACGTGGATCAAGGGATCTGTGGCTTTCCCTCGAGGCTGTCCCTCGAGGCTTTCCCACGAGGCTTTCCCACAGGGCTGTGCCACGTGCCACCTTGGTGTGAGTCGATCCTCGGCGTGAAAGACGAGCCGGTGAAGGGAAAAGAGGTTCCTCTGGAATGGACTGAGACATCTGGGGGACTCTTGGAATGGTGGCACGACCCTGGAGTTCCTCTCGCCGTTCCTGTTGAGAGGGCCTCCTCTTGAGATGCGACGGGAACGCCGGGAACTCTTTCCCGACGAAGCAGGGAAAGGATCCCTCATCTCGAGCTACGAGGTGGAAACGGGGCTCCTCTGGATGTGGGCGGGACCCTCGTGATTCCTCTCGAGTGGAGACGGCTAGGTCGGGGAACTTCTTGATTTGCACCAAGGGTGTGAAGGACCCTTTCGAAGTTCCAGAGGTGAGGTGTGATCAGCCTCGAGACGCCTCATCGGAAATGGGCCTCATCTCCCCTGGACGGGAGAACCTCCTGGATTTTCTCGAGTTGCGGCAGGTCTTCTCGAGATACGACGGGGACCTCAGGGACCCGCTCTGGTTGCCTCAGGAAAGGCCAGTCCCCATGCGAGTTGCTAGGTGACCTCTCGGGATTCCTCTCCCGTCCATGCTGGGGCCTCAGTCCTTGTGTGGAGTCGGGGCCGGAACCTGAGGATTCCTCTCCAGTGTTGCCATGGATCTTGGGGTGCTTCTGAGTCTCCCCAGGGGAGTCAGGCCTCGTCTCGAGTGGGGGCATGCACGTGCGCTTTCCTCCCGAGCTGCAGCAGTAGTGTCACGCTTCCTGTCACGTGGATCAAGGGATCTGTGGCTTTCCCTCGAGGCTGTCCCTCGAGGCTTTCCCACGAGGCTTTCCCACAGGGCTGTGCCACGTGCCACCTTGGTGTGAGTCGATCCTCGGCGTGAAAGACGAGCCGGTGAAGGGAAAAGAGGTTCCTCTGGAATGGACTGAGACATCTGGGGGACTCTTGGAATGGTGGCACGACCCTGGAGTTCCTCTCGCCGTTCCTGTTGAGAGGGCCTCCTCTTGAGATGCGACGGGAACGCCGGGAACTCTTTCCCGACGAAGCAGGGAAAGGATCCCTCATCTCGAGCTACGAGGTGGAAACGGGGCTCCTCTGGATGTGCGCGGGACCCTCGTGATTCCTCTCGAGTGGAGACGGGTATGTCGGGGAACTTCTTGATTTGCGCCAAGGGTGTGAAGGAGCCTTTCGAAGTGCCAGAGGTGAGGTGTGATCAGCCTCAAGACGCCTCAGCGGAAACGGGCCTCATCTCGCCTCGAGGGGAGAACCTCCTGGATTTTCTCGAGTTGCGGCAGGTCTTCTCGAGTTACGACGGGGACCTCAGGGACCCGCTCTTGTGGCCTCAGGAAAGGCCAGTCCCCATGCGAGTTGCTAGGGGACCTCTCGGGATTCCTCTCCCGTCCATGCCGGGGCCTCAGTCCTTGTGTGGAGTCGGGGCCGGAACCTGAGGATCCCTCTCCAGTGTTGCCATGGATCTTGGGGTGCTTCTGAGTCTCCCCAGGGGAGTCAGGCCTCGTCTCGAGTGGGGGCATGCACGTGCGCTTTCCTCCCGAACTGCAGCAGTAGTGTCACGCTTCCTGTCACGTGGATCAAGGGATCTGTGGCTTTCCCTCGAGGCTGTCCCTCGAGGCTTTCCCACGAGGCTTTCCCACAGGGCTGTGCCACGTGCCACCTTGGTGTGAGTCGATCCTCGGCGTGAAAGACGAGCCAGTGAAGGGAAAAGAGGTTCCTCTGGAATGGACTGAGACATCTGGGGGACTCTTGGAATGGTGGCACGACCCTGGAGTTCCTCTCGCCGTTCCTGTTGAGAGGGCCTCCTCTTGAGATGCGACGGGAACGCCGGGAAATCTTTCCCGACGAAGCAGGGAAAGGATCCCTCATCTCGAGCTACGAGGCGAAAACGGGGCTCCTCTGGATGTGGGCGGGACCCTCGTGATTCCTCTCGAGTGGAGACGGGTATGTCGGGGAACTTCTTGATTTGCACCAAGGGTGTGAAGGAGCCTTTCGAAGTTCCAGAGGTGAGGTGTGATCAGCCTCGAGACGCCTCAGCGGAAACGGGCCTCATCTCGCCTCGAGGGGAGAACCTCCTGGATTTTCTCGAGTTGCGGCAGGTCTTCTCGAGTTACGACGGGGACCTCAGGGACCCGCTCTTGTGGCCTCAGGAAAGGCCAGTCCCCATGCGAGTTGCTAGGGGACCTCTCGGGATTCCTCTCCCGTCCATGCCGGGGCCTCAGTCCTTGTGTGGAGTCGGGGCCGGAACCTGAGGATTCCTCTCCAGTGTTGCCATGGATCTTGGGGTGCTTCTGAGTCTCCCCAGGGGAGTCAGTCCTCGTCTCGAGTGGGGGCATGCACGTGCGCTTTCCTCCCGAGCTGCAGCAGTAGTGTCACGCTTCCTGTCACGTGGATCTAGGGATCTGTGGCTTTCAATCGAGGCTGTCCCTCGAGGCTTTCCCACGAGGCTTTCCCACAGGGCTGTGCCACGTGCCACCTTGGTGTGAGTCGATCCTCGGCGTGAAAGACGAGCCGGTGAAGGGAAAAGAGGTTCCTCTGGAATGGACTGAGACATCTGGGGGATTCTTGGAATGGTGGCACGACCCTGGAGTTCCTCTCGCCGTTCCTGTTGAGAGGGCCTCCTCTTGAGATGCGACGGGAACGCCGGGAACTCTTTCCCGATGAAGCAGGGAAAGGATCCCTCATCTCGAGCTACGAGGCGGAAACCGGGCTCCTCTGGATGTGGGCGGGACCCTCGTGATTCCTCTCGAGTGGAGACGGGTATGTCGGGGAACTTCTTGATTTGCACCATGGGTGTGAAGGACCCTTTCGAAGTTCCAGAGGTGAGGTGTGATCAGCCTCGAGACGCCTCAGCGGAAATGGGCCTCATCTCGCCTGGAGGGGAGAACCTCCCGGATTTTCTCGAGTTGCGGCAGGTCTTCTCGAGTTACGACGGGGACCTCAGGGACCCGCTCTGGTGGCCTCAGGAAAGGCCAGTCCCCATGCGAGTTGCTAGGGGACCTCTCGGGATTCCTCTCCCGTCCATGCCGGGGCCTCAGTCCTTGTGTGGAGTCGGGGCCGGAACCTGAGGATCCCTCTCCAGTGTTGCCATGGATCTTGGGGTGCTTCTGAGTCTCCCCAGGGGAGTCAGGCCTCGTCTCGAGTGGGGGCATGCACGTGCGCTTTCCTCCCGAACTGCAGCAGTAGTGTCACGCTTCCTGTCACGTGGATCAAGGGATCTGTGGCTTTCCCTCGAGGCTGTCCCTCGAGGCTTTCCCACGAGGCTTTCCCACAGGGCTGTGCCACGTGCCACCTTGGTGTGAGTCGATCCTCGGCGTGAAAGACGAGCCGGTGAAGGGAAAAGAGGTTCCTCTGGAATGGACTGAGACATCTGGGGGACTCTTGGAATGGTGGCACGACCCTGGAGTTCCTCTCGCCGTTCCTGTTGAGAGGGCCTCCTCTTGAGATGCGACGGGAACGCCGGGAAATCTTTCCCGACGAAGCAGGGAAAGGATCCCTCATCTCGAGCTACGAGGCGAAAACGGGGCTCCTCTGGATGTGGGCGGGACCCTCGTGATTCCTCTCGAGTGGAGACGGGTATGTCGGGGAACTTCTTGATTTGCACCAAGGGTGTGAAGGAGCCTTTCGAAGTTCCAGAGGGGAGGTGTGATCAGCCTCGAGACGCCTCAGCGGAAATGGGCCTCATCTCGCCTGGAGGGGAGAACCTCCTGGATTTTCTCGAGTTGCGGCAGGTCTTCTCGAGTTACGACGGGGACCTCAGGGACCCGCTCTTGTGGCCTCAGGAAAGGCCAGTCCCCATGCGAGTTGCTAGGGGACCTCTCGGGATTCCTCTCCCGTCCATGCCGGGGCCTCAGTCCTTGTGTGGAGTCGGGGCCGGAACCTGAGGATTCCTCTCCAGTGTTGCCATGGATCTTGGGGTGCTTCTGAGTCTCCCCAGGGGAGTCAGTCCTCGTCTCGAGTGGGGGCATGCACGTGCGCTTTCCTCCCGAGCTGCAGCAGTAGTGTCACGCTTCCTGTCACGTGGATCAAGGGATCTGTGGCTTTCCCTCGAGGCTGTCCCTCGAGGCTTTCCCACGAGGCTTTCCCACAGGGCTGTGCCACGTGCCACCTTGGTGTGAGTCGATCCTCGGCGTGAAAGACGAGCCGGTGAAGGGAAAAGAGGTTCCTCTGGAATGGACTGAGACATCTGGGGGACTCTTGGAATGGTGGCACGACCCTGGAGTTCCTCTCGCCGTTCCTGTTGAGAGGGCCTCCTCGTGAGATGCGACGGGAACGCCGGGAACTCTTTCCCGACGAAGCACGGAAAGGATCCCTCATCTCGAGCTACGAGGCGGAAACCGGGCTCCTCTGGATGTGGGCGGGACCCTCGTGATTCCTCTCGAGTGGAGACGGGTATGTCGGGGAACTTCTTGATTTGCACCAAGGGTGTGAAGGACCCTTTCGAAGTTCCAGAGGTGAGGTGTGATCAGCCTCGAGACGCCTCAGCGGAAATGGGCCTCATCTCGCCTGGAGGGGAGAACGTCCTGGATTTTCTCGAGTTGCGGCAGGTCTTCTCGAGTTACGACGGGGACCTCAGGGACCCGCTCTGGTGGCCTCAGGAAAGGCCAGTCCCCATGCGAGTTGCTAGGGGACCTCTCGGGATTCCTCTCCCGTCCATGCCGGGGCCTCAGTCCTTGTGTGGAGTCGGGGCCGGAACCTGAGGATTCCTCTCCAGTGTTGCCATGGATCTTGGGGTGCTTCTGAGTCTCCCCAGGGGAGTCAGGCCTCGTCTCGAGTGGGGGCATGCACGTGCGCTTTCCTCCCGAGCTGCAGCAGTAGTGTCACGCTTCCTGTCACGTGGATCAAGGGATCTGTGGCTTTCCCTCGAGGCTGTCCCTCGAGGCTTTCCCACGAGGCTTTCCCACAGGGCTGTGCCACGTGCCACCTTGGTGTGAGTCGATCCTCGGCGTGAAAGACGAGCCGGTGAAGGGAAAAGAGGTTCCTCTGGAATGGACTGAGACATCTGGGGGACTCTTGGAATGGTGGCACGACCCTGGAGTTCCTCTCGCCGTTCCTGTTGAGAGGGCCTCCTCTTGAGATGCGACGGGAACGCCGGGAACTCTTTCCCGACGAAGCAGGGAAAGGATCCCTCATCTCGAGCTACGAGGTGGAAACGGGGCTCCTCTGGATGTGGGCGGGACCCTCGTGATTCCTCTCGAGTGGAGACGGCTAGGTTGGGGAACTTCTTGATTTGCACCAAGGGTGTGAAGGACCCTTTCGAAGTTCCAGAGGTGAGGTGTGATCAGCCTCGAGACGCCTCATCGGAAATGGGCCTCATCTCCCCTGGACGGGAGAACCTCCTGGATTTTCTCGAGTTGCGGCAGGTCTTCTCGAGATACGACGGGGACCTCAGGGACCCGCTCTGGTTGCCTCAGGAAAGGCCAGTCCCCATGCGAGTTGCTAGGTGACCTCTCGGGATTCCTCTCCCGTCCATGCTGGGGCCTCAGTCCTTGTGTGGAGTCGGGGCCGGAACCTGAGGATTCCTCTCCAGTGTTGCCATGGATCTTGGGGTGCTTCTGAGTCTCCCCAGGGGAGTCAGGCCTCGTCTCGAGTGGGGGCATGCACGTGCGCTTTCCTCCCGAGCTGCAGCAGTAGTGTCACGCTTCCTGTCACGTGGATCAAGGGATCTGTGGCTTTCCCTCGAGGCTGTCCCTCGAGGCTTTCCCACGAGGCTTTCCCACAGGGCTGTGCCACGTGCCACCTTGGTGTGAGTCGATCCTCGGCGTGAAAGACGAGCCGGTGAAGGGAAAAGAGGTTCCTCTGGAATGGACTGAGACATCTGGGGGACTCTTGGAATGGTGGCACGACCCTGGAGTTCCTCTCGCCGTTCCTGTTGAGAGGGCCTCCTCTTGAGATGCGACGGGAACGCCGGGAACTCTTTCCCGACGAAGCAGGGAAAGGATCCCTCATCTCGAGCTACGAGGTGGAAACGGGGCTCCTCTGGATGTGCGCGGGACCCTCGTGATTCCTCTCGAGTGGAGACGGGTATGTCGGGGAACTTCTTGATTTGCGCCAAGGGTGTGAAGGAGCCTTTCGAAGTGCCAGAGGTGAGGTGTGATCAGCCTCAAGACGCCTCAGCGGAAACGGGCCTCATCTCGCCTCGAGGGGAGAACCTCCTGGATTTTCTCGAGTTGCGGCAGGTCTTCTCGAGTTACGACGGGGACCTCAGGGACCCGCTCTTGTGGCCTCAGGAAAGGCCAGTCCCCATGCGAGTTGCTAGGGGACCTCTCGGGATTCCTCTCCCGTCCATGCCGGGGCCTCAGTCCTTGTGTGGAGTCGGGGCCGGAACCTGAGGATCCCTCTCCAGTGTTGCCATGGATCTTGGGGTGCTTCTGAGTCTCCCCAGGGGAGTCAGGCCTCGTCTCGAGTGGGGGCATGCACGTGCGCTTTCCTCCCGAACTGCAGCAGTAGTGTCACGCTTCCTGTCACGTGGATCAAGGGATCTGTGGCTTTCCCTCGAGGCTGTCCCTCGAGGCTTTCCCACGAGGCTTTCCCACAGGGCTGTGCCACGTGCCACCTTGGTGTGAGTCGATCCTCGGCGTGAAAGACGAGCCAGTGAAGGGAAAAGAGGTTCCTCTGGAATGGACTGAGACATCTGGGGGACTCTTGGAATGGTGGCACGACCCTGGAGTTCCTCTCGCCGTTCCTGTTGAGAGGGCCTCCTCTTGAGATGCGACGGGAACGCCGGGAAATCTTTCCCGACGAAGCAGGGAAAGGATCCCTCATCTCGAGCTACGAGGCGAAAACGGGGCTCCTCTGGATGTGGGCGGGACCCTCGTGATTCCTCTCGAGTGGAGACGGGTATGTCGGGGAACTTCTTGATTTGCACCAAGGGTGTGAAGGAGCCTTTCGAAGTTCCAGAGGTGAGGTGTGATCAGCCTCGAGACGCCTCAGCGGAAACGGGCCTCATCTCGCCTCGAGGGGAGAACCTCCTGGATTTTCTCGAGTTGCGGCAGGTCTTCTCGAGTTACGACGGGGACCTCAGGGACCCGCTCTTGTGGCCTCAGGAAAGGCCAGTCCCCATGCGAGTTGCTAGGGGACCTCTCGGGATTCCTCTCCCGTCCATGCCGGGGCCTCAGTCCTTGTGTGGAGTCGGGGCCGGAACCTGAGGATTCCTCTCCAGTGTTGCCATGGATCTTGGGGTGCTTCTGAGTCTCCCCAGGGGAGTCAGTCCTCGTCTCGAGTGGGGGCATGCACGTGCGCTTTCCTCCCGAGCTGCAGCAGTAGTGTCACGCTTCCTGTCACGTGGATCTAGGGATCTGTGGCTTTCAATCGAGGCTGTCCCTCGAGGCTTTCCCACGAGGCTTTCCCACAGGGCTGTGCCACGTGCCACCTTGGTGTGAGTCGATCCTCGGCGTGAAAGACGAGCCGGTGAAGGGAAAAGAGGTTCCTCTGGAATGGACTGAGACATCTGGGGGATTCTTGGAATGGTGGCACGACCCTGGAGTTCCTCTCGCCGTTCCTGTTGAGAGGGCCTCCTCTTGAGATGCGACGGGAACGCCGGGAACTCTTTCCCGATGAAGCAGGGAAAGGATCCCTCATCTCGAGCTACGAGGCGGAAACCGGGCTCCTCTGGATGTGGGCGGGACCCTCGTGATTCCTCTCGAGTGGAGACGGGTATGTCGGGGAACTTCTTGATTTGCACCATGGGTGTGAAGGACCCTTTCGAAGTTCCAGAGGTGAGGTGTGATCAGCCTCGAGACGCCTCAGCGGAAATGGGCCTCATCTCGCCTGGAGGGGAGAACCTCCCGGATTTTCTCGAGTTGCGGCAGGTCTTCTCGAGTTACGACGGGGACCTCAGGGACCCGCTCTGGTGGCCTCAGGAAAGGCCAGTCCCCATGCGAGTTGCTAGGGGACCTCTCGGGATTCCTCTCCCGTCCATGCCGGGGCCTCAGTCCTTGTGTGGAGTCGGGGCCGGAACCTGAGGATCCCTCTCCAGTGTTGCCATGGATCTTGGGGTGCTTCTGAGTCTCCCCAGGGGAGTCAGGCCTCGTCTCGAGTGGGGGCATGCACGTGCGCTTTCCTCCCGAACTGCAGCAGTAGTGTCACGCTTCCTGTCACGTGGATCAAGGGATCTGTGGCTTTCCCTCGAGGCTGTCCCTCGAGGCTTTCCCACGAGGCTTTCCCACAGGGCTGTGCCACGTGCCACCTTGGTGTGAGTCGATCCTCGGCGTGAAAGACGAGCCGGTGAAGGGAAAAGAGGTTCCTCTGGAATGGACTGAGACATCTGGGGGACTCTTGGAATGGTGGCACGACCCTGGAGTTCCTCTCGCCGTTCCTGTTGAGAGGGCCTCCTCTTGAGATGCGACGGGAACGCCGGGAAATCTTTCCCGACGAAGCAGGGAAAGGATCCCTCATCTCGAGCTACGAGGCGAAAACGGGGCTCCTCTGGATGTGGGCGGGACCCTCGTGATTCCTCTCGAGTGGAGACGGGTATGTCGGGGAACTTCTTGATTTGCACCAAGGGTGTGAAGGAGCCTTTCGAAGTTCCAGAGGGGAGGTGTGATCAGCCTCGAGACGCCTCAGCGGAAATGGGCCTCATCTCGCCTGGAGGGGAGAACCTCCTGGATTTTCTCGAGTTGCGGCAGGTCTTCTCGAGTTACGACGGGGACCTCAGGGACCCGCTCTTGTGGCCTCAGGAAAGGCCAGTCCCCATGCGAGTTGCTAGGGGACCTCTCGGGATTCCTCTCCCGTCCATGCCGGGGCCTCAGTCCTTGTGTGGAGTCGGGGCCGGAACCTGAGGATTCCTCTCCAGTGTTGCCATGGATCTTGGGGTGCTTCTGAGTCTCCCCAGGGGAGTCAGTCCTCGTCTCGAGTGGGGGCATGCACGTGCGCTTTCCTCCCGAGCTGCAGCAGTAGTGTCACGCTTCCTGTCACGTGGATCAAGGGATCTGTGGCTTTCAATCGAGGCTGTCCCTCGAGGCTTTCCCACGAGGCTTTCCCACAGGGCTGTGCCACGTGCCACCTTGGTGTGAGTCGATCCTCGGCGTGAAAGACGAGCCGGTGAAGGGAAAAGAGGTTCCTCTGGAATGGACTGAGACATCTGGGGGATTCTTGGAATGGTGGCACGACCCTGGAGTTCCTCTCGCCGTTCCTGTTGAGAGGGCCTCCTCTTGAGATGCGACGGGAACGCCGGGAACTCTTTCCCGATGAAGCAGGGAAAGGATCCCTCATCTCGAGCTACGAGGCGGAAACCGGGCTCCTCTGGATGTGGGCGGGACCCTCGTGATTCCTCTCGAGTGGAGACGGGTATGTCGGGGAACTTCTTGATTTGCACCATGGGTGTGAAGAACCCTTTCGAAGTTCCAGAGGTGAGGTGTGATCAGCCTCGAGACGCCTCAGCGGAAATGGGCCTCATCTCGC
This sequence comes from Budorcas taxicolor, assembly GCF_023091745.1. Taxonomy (NCBI): domain Eukaryota; kingdom Metazoa; phylum Chordata; class Mammalia; order Artiodactyla; family Bovidae; genus Budorcas; species Budorcas taxicolor. The sequence goes on from NW_026291583.1 coordinate 218,423, forward strand.
CTGGAGGGGAGAACCTCCCGGATTTTCTCGAGTTGCGGCAGGTCTTCTCGAGTTACGACGGGGACCTCAGGGACCCGCTCTGGTGGCCTCAGGAAAGGCCAGTCCCCATGCGAGTTGCTAGGGGACCTCTCGGGATTCCTCTCCCGTCCATGCCGGGGCCTCAGTCCTTGTGTGGAGTCGGGGCCGGAACCTGAGGATCCCTCTCCAGTGTTGCCATGGATCTTGGGGTGCTTCTGAGTCTCCCCAGGGGAGTCAGGCCTCGTCTCGAGTGGGGGCATGCACGTGCGCTTTCCTCCCGAACTGCAGCAGTAGTGTCACGCTTCCTGTCACGTGGATCAAGGGATCTGTGGCTTTCCCTCGAGGCTGTCCCTCGAGGCTTTCCCACGAGGCTTTCCCACAGGGCTGTGCCACGTGCCACCTTGGTGTGAGTCGATCCTCGGCGTGAAAGACGAGCCGGTGAAGGGAAAAGAGGTTCCTCTGGAATGGACTGAGACATCTGGGGGACTCTTGGAATGGTGGCACGACCCTGGAGTTCCTCTCGCCGTTCCTGTTGAGAGGGCCTCCTCTTGAGATGCGACGGGAACGCCGGGAAATCTTTCCCGACGAAGCAGGGAAAGGATCCCTCATCTCGAGCTACGAGGCGAAAACGGGGCTCCTCTGGATGTGGGCGGGACCCTCGTGATTCCTCTCGAGTGGAGACGGGTATGTCGGGGAACTTCTTGATTTGCACCAAGGGTGTGAAGGAGCCTTTCGAAGTTCCAGAGGGGAGGTGTGATCAGCCTCGAGACGCCTCAGCGGAAATGGGCCTCATCTCGCCTGGAGGGGAGAACCTCCTGGATTTTCTCGAGTTGCGGCAGGTCTTCTCGAGTTACGACGGGGACCTCAGGGACCCGCTCTTGTGGCCTCAGGAAAGGCCAGTCCCCATGCGAGTTGCTAGGGGACCTCTCGGGATTCCTCTCCCGTCCATGCCGGGGCCTCAGTCCTTGTGTGGAGTCGGGGCCGGAACCTGAGGATCCCTCTCCAGTGTTGCCATGGATCTTGGGGTGCTTCTGAGTCTCCCCAGGGGAGTCAGGCCTCGTCTCGAGTGGGGGCATGCACGTGCGCTTTCCTCCCGAACTGCAGCAGTAGTGTCACGCTTCCTGTCACGTGGATCAAGGGATCTGTGGCTTTCCCTCGAGGCTGTCCCTCGAGGCTTTCCCACGAGGCTTTCCCACAGGGCTGTGCCACGTGCCACCTTGGTGTGAGTCGATCCTCGGCGTGAAAGACGAGCCAGTGAAGTGAAAAGAGGTTCCTCTGGAATGGACTGAGACATCTGGGGGACTCTTGGAATGGTGGCACGACCCTGGAGTTCCTCTCGCCGTTCCTGTTGAGAGGGCCTCCTCTTGAGATGCGACGGGAACGCCGGGAAATCTTTCCCGACGAAGCAGGGAAAGAATCCCTCATCTCGAGCTACGAGGCGAAAACGGGGCTCCTCTGGATGTGGGCGGGACCCTCGTGATTCCTCTCGAGTGGAGACGGGTATGTCGGGGAACTTCTTGATTTGCACCAAGGGTGTGAAGGAGCCTTTCGAAGTTCCAGAGGTGAGGTGTGATCAGCCTCGAGACGCCTCAGCGGAAACGGGCCTCATCTCGCCTCGAGGGGAGAACCTCCTGGATTTTCTCGAGTTGCGGCAGGTCTTCTCGAGTTACGACGGGGACCTCAGGGACCCGCTCTTGTGGCCTCAGGAAAGGCCAGTCCCCATGCGAGTTGCTAGGGGACCTCTCGGGATTCCTCTCCCGTCCATGCCGGGGCCTCAGTCCTTGTGTGGAGTCGGGGCCGGAACCTGAGGATTCCTCTCCAGTGTTGCCATGGATCTTGGGGTGCTTCTGAGTCTCCCCAGGGGAGTCAGTCCTCGTCTCGAGTGGGGGCATGCACGTGCGCTTTCCTCCCGAGCTGCAGCAGTAGTGTCACGCTTCCTGTCACGTGGATCAAGGGATCTGTGGCTTTCAATCGAGGCTGTCCCTCGAGGCTTTCCCACGAGGCTTTCCCACAGGGCTGTGCCACGTGCCACCTTGGTGTGAGTCGATCCTCGGCGTGAAAGACGAGCCGGTGAAGGGAAAAGAGGTTCCTCTGGAATGGACTGAGACATCTGGGGGATTCTTGGAATGGTGGCACGACCCTGGAGTTCCTCTCGCCGTTCCTGTTGAGAGGGCCTCCTCTTGAGATGCGACGGGAACGCCGGGAACTCTTTCCCGATGAAGCAGGGAAAGGATCCCTCATCTCGAGCTACGAGGCGGAAACCGGGCTCCTCTGGATGTGGGCGGGACCCTCGTGATTCCTCTCGAGTGGAGACGGGTATGTCGGGGAACTTCTTGATTTGCACCATGGGTGTGAAGGACCCTTTCGAAGTTCCAGAGGTGAGGTGTGATCAGCCTCGAGACGCCTCAGCGGAAATGGGCCTCATCTCGCCTGGAGGGGAGAACCTCCCGGATTTTCTCGAGTTGCGGCAGGTCTTCTCGAGTTACGACGGGGACCTCAGGGACCCGCTCTGGTGGCCTCAGGAAAGGCCAGTCCCCATGCGAGTTGCTAGGGGACCTCTCGGGATTCCTCTCCCGTCCATGCCGGGGCCTCAGTCCTTGTGTGGAGTCGGGGCCGGAACCTGAGGATCCCTCTCCAGTGTTGCCATGGATCTTGGGGTGCTTCTGAGTCTCCCCAGGGGAGTCAGGCCTCGTCTCGAGTGGGGGCATGCACGTGCGCTTTCCTCCCGAACTGCAGCAGTAGTGTCACGCTTCCTGTCACGTGGATCAAGGGATCTGTGGCTTTCCCTCGAGGCTGTCCCTCGAGGCTTTCACACGAGGCTTTCCCACAGGGCTGTGCCACGTGCCACCTTGGTGTGAGTCGATCCTCGGCGTGAAAGACGAGCCGGTGAAGGGAAAAGAGGTTCCTCTGGAATGGACTGAGACATCTGGGGGACTCTTGGAATGGTGGCACGACCCTGGAGTTCCTCTCGCCGTTCCTGTTGAGAGGGCCTCCTCTTGAGATGCGACGGGAACGCCGGGAAATCTTTCCCGACGAAGCAGGGAAAGGATCCCTCATCTCGAGCTACGAGGCGAAAACGGGGCTCCTCTGGATGTGGGCGGGACCCTCGTGATTCCTCTCGAGTGGAGACGGGTATGTCGGGGAACTTCTTGATTTGCACCAAGGGTGTGAAGGAGCCTTTCGAAGTTCCAGAGGGGAGGTGTGATCAGCTTCGAGACGCCTCAGCGGAAATGGGCCTCATCTCGCCTGGAGGGGAGAACCTCCTGGATTTTCTCGAGTTGCGGCAGGTCTTCTCGAGTTACGACGGGGACCTCAGGGACCCGGTCTGGTGGACTCAGGAAAGGCCAGTCCCCATGCGAGTTGCTAGGGGACCTCTCGGGATTCCTCTCCCGTCCATGCCGGGGCCTCAGTCCTTGTGTGGAGTCGGGGCCAGAACCTGAGGATTCCTCTCCAGTGTTGCCATGGATCTTGGGGTGCTTCTGAGTCTCCCCAGGGGAGTCAGGCCTCGTCTCGAGTGGGGGCATGCACGTGCGCTTTCCTCCCGAGCTGCAGCAGTAGTGTCACGCTTCCTGTCACGTGGATCAAGGGATCTGTGGCTTTCCCTCGAGGCTGTCCCTCGAGGCTTTCCCACGAGGCTTTCCCACAGGGCTGTGCCACGTGCCACCTTGGTGTGAGTCGATCCTCGGCGTGAAAGACGAGCCGGTGAAGGGAAAAGAGGTTCCTCTGGAATGGACTGAGACATCTGGGGGACTCTTGGAATGGTGGCACGACCCTGGAGTTCCTCTCGCCGTTCCTGTTGAGAGGGCCTCCTCTTGAGATGCGACGGGAACGCCGGGAACTCTTTCCCGACGAAGCAGGGAAAGGATCCCTCATCTCGAGCTACGAGGCGGAAACGGGGCTCCTCTGGATGTGGGCGGGACCCTCGTGATTCCTCTCGAGTGGAGACGGCTAGGTCGGGGAACTTCTTGATTTGCACCAAGGGTGTGAAGGACCCTTTCGAAGTTCCAGAGGGGAGGTGTGATCAGCCTCGAGACGCCTCAGCGGAAATGGGCCTCATCTCGCCTGGAGGGGAGAACCTCCCGGATTTTCTCGAGTTGCGGCAGGTCTTCTCGAGTTACGACGGGGACCTCAGGGACCCGCTCTGGTGGCCTCAGGAAAGGCCAGTCCCCATGCGAGTTGCTAGGGGACCTCTCGGGATTCCTCTCCCGTCCATGCCGGGGCCTCAGTCCTTGTGTGGAGTCAGGGCCGGAACCTGAGGATCCCTCTCCAGTGTTGCCATGGATCTTGGGGTGCTTCTGAGTCTCCCCAGGGGAGTCAGGCCTCGTCTCGAGTGGGGGCATGCACGTGCGCTTTCCTCCCGAGCTGCAGCAGTAGTGTCACGCTTCCTGTCACGTGGATCAAGGGATCTGTGGCTTTCCCTCGAGGCTGTCCCTCGAGGCTTTCCCACGAGGCTTTCCCACAGGGCTGTGCCACGTGCCACCTTGGTGTGAGTCGATCCTCGGCGTGAAAGACGAGCCGGTGAAGGGAAAAGAGGTTCCTCTGGAATGGACTGAGACATCTGGGGGACTCTTGGAATGGTGGCACGACCCTGGAGTTCCTCTCGCCGTTCCTGTTGAGAGGGCCTCCTCTTGAGATGCGACGGGAAGACCGGGAACTCTTTCCCGACGAAGCAGGGAAAGGATCCCTCATCTCGAGCTACGAGGCGAAAACGGGGCTCCTCTGGATGTGGGCGGGACCCTCGTGATTCCTCTCGAGTGGAGACGGGTATGTCGGGGAACTTCTTGATTTGCACCAACGGTGTGAAGGACCCTTTCGAAGTTCCAGAGGTGAGGTGTGATCAGCCTCGAGACGCCTCAGCGGAAATGGGCCTCATCTCGCCTGGAGGGGAGAACCTCCTGGATTTTCTCGAGTTGCGGCAGGTCTTCTCGAGTTACGACGGGGACCTCAGGGACCCGCTCTGGTGGCCTCAGGAAAGGCCAGTCCCCATGCGAGTTGCTAGGGGACCTCTCGGGATTCCTCTCCCGTCCATGCCGGGGCCTCTGTCCTTGTGTGGAGTCGGGGCCGGAACCTGAGGATTCCTCTCCAGTGTTGCCATGGATCTTGGGGTGCTTCTGAGTCTCCCCAGGGGAGTCAGGCCTCGTCTCGAGTGGGGGCATGCACGTGCGCTTTCCTTCCGAGCTGCAGTAGTAGTGTCACGCTTCCTGTCACGTGTATCAAGGGATCTGTGGCTTTCCCTCGAGGCTGTCCCTCGAGGCTTTCCCACGAGGCTTTCCCACAGGGCTGTGCCACGTGCCACCTTGGTGTGAGCCGATCCTCGGCGTGAAAGATGAGCCGGTGAAGGGAAAAGAGGTTCCTCTGGAATGGACTGAGACATCTGGGGGACTCTTGGAATGGTGGCACGACCCTGGAGTTCCTCTCGCCGTTCCTGTTGAGAGGGCCTCCTCTTGAGATGCGACGGGAAGGCCGGGAAATCTTTCCCGACGAAGCAGGGAAAGGATCCCTCATCTCGAGCTACGAGGCGGAAACCGGGCTCCTCTGGATGTGGGCGGGACCCTCGTGATTCCTCTCGAGTGGAGACGGGTATGTCGGGGAACTTCTTGATTTGCACCAAGGGTGTGAAGGACCCTTTCGAAGTTCCAGAGGGGAGGTGTGATCAGCCTCGAGACGCCTCAGCGGAAATGGGCCTCATCTCGCCTGGAGGGGAGAACCTGCTGGATTTTCTCGAGTTGCAGCAGGTCTTCTCGAGTTACGACGGGGACCTCAGGGACCCGGTATGGTGGCCTCAGGAAAGGCCAGTCCCCATGCGAGTTGCTAGGGGACCTCTCGGGATTCCTCTCCCGTCCATGCCGGGGCCTCAGTCCTTGTGTGGAGTCGGGGCCAGAACCTGAGGATTCCTCTCCAGTGTTGCCATGGATCTTGGGGTGCTTCTGAGTCTCCCCAGGGGAGTCAGGCCTCGTCTCGAGTGGGGGCATGCACGTGCGCTTTCCTCCCGAGCTGCAGCAGTAGTGTCACGCTTCCTGTCACGTGGATCAAGGGATCTGTGGCTTTCCCTCGAGGCTGTCCCTCGAGGCTTTCCCACGAGGCTTTCCCACAGGGCTGTGCCACGTGCCACCTTGGTGTGAGTCGATCCTCGGCGTGAAAGACGAGCCGGTGAAGGGAAAAGAGGTTCCTCTGGAATGGACTGAGACATCTGGGGGACTCTTGGAATGGTGGCACGACCCTGGAGTTCCTCTCGCCGTTCCTGTTGAGAGGGCCTCCTCTTGAGATGCGACGGGAACGCCGGGAACTCTTTCCCGACGAAGCAGGGAAAGGATCCCTCATCTCGAGCTACGAGGCGAAAACGAGGCTCCTCTGGATGTGGGCGGGACCCTCGTGATTCCTCTCGAGTGGAGACGGGTATGTCGGGGAACTTCTTGATTTGCACCAAGGGTGTGAAGGAGCCTTTCGAAGTTCCAGAGGGGAGGTGTGATCAGCCTCGAGACGCCTCAGCGGAAATGGGCCTCATCTCGCCTGGAGGGGAGAACCTCCTGGATTTTCTCGAGTTGCGGCAGGTCTTCTCGAGTTACGACGGGGACCTCAGGGACCCGCTCTGGTGGCCTCAGGAAAGGCCAGTCCCCATGCGAGTTGCTAGGGGTCCTCTCGGGATTCCTCTCCCGTCCATGCCGGGGCCTCAGTCCTTGTGTGGAGTCGGGGCCAGAACCTGAGGATTCCTCTCCAGTGTTGCCATGGATCTTGGGGTGCTTCTGAGTCTCCCCAGGGGAGTCAGGCCTCGTCTCGAGTGGGGGCATGCACGTGCGCTTTCCTCCCGAGCTGCAGCAGTAGTGTCACGCTTCCTGTCACGTGGATCAAGGGATCTGTGGCTTTCCCTCGAGGCTGTCCCTCGAGGCTTTCCCACGAGGCTTTCCCACAGGGCTGTGCCACGTGCCACCTTGGTGTGAGTCGATCCTCGGCGTGAAAGACGAGCCGGTGAAGGGAAAAGAGGTTCCTCTGGAATGGACTGAGACATCTGGGGGACTCTTGGAATGGTGGCACGACCCTGGAGTTCCTCTCGCCGTTCCTGTTGAGAGGGCCTCCTCTTGAGATGCGACGGGAACGCCGGGAACTCTTTCCCGACGAAGCAGGGAAAGGATCCCTCATCTCGAGCTACGAGGCGGAAACGGGGCTCCTCTGGATGTGGGCGGGACCCTCGTGATTCCTCTCGAGTGGAGACGGCTAGGTCGGGGAACTTCTTGATTTGCACCAAGGGTGTGAAGGACCCTTTCGAAGTTCCAGAGGGGAGGTGTGATCAGCCTCGAGACGCCTCAGCGGAAATGGGCCTCATCTCGCCTGGAGGGGAGAACCTCCCGGATTTTCTCGAGTTGCGGCAGGTCTTCTCGAGTTACGACGGGGACCTCAGGGACCCGCTCTGGTGGCCTCAGGAAAGGCCAGTCCCCATGCGAGTTGCTAGGGGACCTCTCGGGATTCCTCTCCCGTCCATGCCGGGGCCTCAGTCCTTGTGTGGAGTCGGGGCCGGAACCTGAGGATCCCTCTCCAGTGTTGCCATGGATCTTGGGGTGCTTCTGAGTCTCCCCAGGGGAGTCAGGCCTCGTCTCGAGTGGGGGCATGCACGTGCGCTTTCCTCCCGAGCTGCAGCAGTAGTGTCACGCTTCCTGTCACGTGGATCAAGGGATCTGTGGCTTTCCCTCGAGGCTGTCCCTCGAGGCTTTCCCACGAGGCTTTCCCACAGGGCTGTGCCACGTGCCACCTTGGTGTGAGTCGATCCTCGGCGTGAAAGACGAGCCGGTGAAGGGAAAAGAGGTTCCTCTGGAATGGACTGAGACATCTGGGGGACTCTTGGAATGGTGGCACGACCCTGGAGTTCCTCTCGCCGTTCCTGTTGAGAGGGCCTCCTCTTGAGATGCGACGGGAAGGCCGGGAACTCTTTCCCGACGAAGCAGGGAAAGGATCCCTCATCTCGAGCTACGAGGCGTAAACGGGGCTCCTCTGGATGTGGGCGGGACCCTCGTGATTCCTCTCGAGTGGAGACGGGTATGTCGGGGAACTTCTTGATTTGCACCAAGGGTGTGAAGGACCCTTTCGAAGTTCCAGAGGTGAGGTGTGATCAGCCTCGAGACGCCTCAGCGGAAATGGGCCTCATCTCGCCTGGAGGGGAGAGCCTCCTGGATTTTCTCGAGTTGCGGCAGGTCTTCTCGAGTTACGACGGGGACCTCAGGGACCCGCTCTGCTGGCCTCAGGAAAGGCCAGTCCCCATGCGAGTTGCTAGGGGACCTCTCGGGATTCCTCTCCCGTCCATGCCGGGGCCTCAGTCCTTGTGTGGAGTCGGGGCCAGAACCTGAGGATTCCTCTCCAGTGTTGCCATGGATCTTGGGGTGCTTCTGAGTCTCCCCAGGGGAGTCAGGCCTGGTCTCGAGTGGGGGCATGCACGTGCGCTTTCCTCCCGAGCTGCAGCAGTAGTGTCACGCTTCCTGTCACGTGGATCAAGGGATCTGTGGCTTTCCCTCGAGGCTGTCCCTCGAGGCTTTCCCACGAGGCTTTCCCACAGGGCTGTGCCACGTGCCACCTTGGTGTGAGTCGATCCTCGGCGTGAAAGACGAGCCGGTGAAGGGAAAAGAGGTTCCTCTGGAATGGACTGAGACATCTGGGGGACTCTTGGAATGGTGGCACGACCCTGGAGTTCCTCTCGCCGTTCCTGTTGAGAGGGCCTCCTCTTGAGATGCGACGGGAACGCCGGGAACTCTTTCCCGACGAAGCAGGGAAAGGATCCCTCATCTCGAGCTACGAGGCGAAAACGGGGCTCCTCTGGATGTGGGCGGGACCCTCGTGATTCCTCTCGAGTGGAGACGGGTATGTCGGGGAACTTCTTGATTTGCACCAACGGTGTGAAGGACCCTTTCGAAGTTCCAGAGGTGAGGTGTGATCAGCCTCGAGACGCCTCAGCGGAAATGGGCCTCATCTCGCCTGGAGGGGAGAACCTCCTGGATTTTCTCGAGTTGCGGCAGGTCTTCTCGAGTTACGACGGGGACCTCAGGGACCCGCTCTGGTGGCCTCAGGAAAGGCCAGTCCCCATGCGAGTTGCTAGGGGACCTCTCGGGATTCCTCTCCCGTCCATGCCGGGGCCTCTGTCCTTGTGTGGAGTCGGGGCCGGAACCTGAGGATTCCTCTCCAGTGTTGCCATGGATCTTGGGGTGCTTCTGAGTCTCCCCAGGGGAGTCAGGCCTCGTCTCGAGTGGGGGCATGCACGTGCGCTTTCCTCCCGAGCTGCAGTAGTATTGTCACGCTTCCTGTCACGTGGATCAAGGGATCTGTGGCTTTCCCTCGAGGCTGTCCCTCGAGGCTTTCCCACGAGGCTTTCCCACAGGGCTGTGCCACGTGCCACCTTGGTGTGAGCCGATCCTCGGCGTGAAAGATGAGCCGGTGAAGGGAAAAGAGGTTCCTCTGGAATGGACTGAGACATCTGGGGGACTCTTGGCATGGTGGCACGACCCTGGAGTTCCTCTCGCCGTTCCTGTTGAGAGGGCCTCCTCTTGAGATGCGACGGGAACGCCGGGAACTCTTTCCCGAGGAAGCAGTGAAAGGATCCCTCATCTCGAGCTACGAGGCGGAAACGGGGCTCCTCTGGATGTGGGCGGGACCCTCGTGATTCCTCTCGAGTGGAGACGGCTATGTCGGGGAACTTCTTGATTTGCACCAAGGGTGTGAAGGAGCCTTTCGAAGTTCCCAAGGTGAGGTGTGATCAGCCTCGAGACGCCTCAGCGGAAATGGGCCTCATCTCGCCTGGAGGGGAGAACCTCCTGGATTTTCTCGAGTTGCGGCAGGTCTTCTCGAGTTACGACGGGGACCTCAGGGACCCGCTCTGGTGGCCTCAGGAAAGGCCAGTCCCCATGCGAGTTGCTAGGGGACCTCTCGGGATTCCTCTCCCGTCCATGCCGTGGCCTCAGTCCTTGTGTGGAGTCGGGGCCGGAACCTGAGGATTCCTCTCCAGTGTTGCCATGGATCTTGGGGTGCTTCTGAGTCTCCCCAGGGGAGTCAGGCCTCGTCTCGAGTGGGGGCATGCACGTGCGCTTTCCTCCCGAGCTGCAGCAGTAGTGTCACGCTTCCTGTCACGTGGATCAAGGGATCTGTGGCTTTCCCTCGAGGCTGCCCTCGAGGCTTTCCCACGAGGCTTTCCCACAGGCTGTGCCACGTGCCACCTTGGTTTGAGTCGATCCTCGGCGTGAAAGACGAGCCGGTGAAGGGAAAAGAGGTTCCTCTGGAATGGACTGAGACATCTGGGGGACTCTTGGAATGGTGGCACGACCCTGGAGTTCCTCTCGCCGTTCCTGTTGAGAGGGCCTCCTCTTGAGATGCGACGGGAATGCCGGGAACTCTTTGCCGACGAAGCAGGGAAAGGATCCCTCATCTCGAGCTACGAGGCGGAAACGGGGCTCCTCTGGATGTGGGCGGGACCCACGTGATTCCTCTCGAGTGGAGACGGCTAGGTCGGGGAACTTCTTGATTTGCACCAAGGGTGTGAAGGAGCCTTTCGAAGTTCCAGAGGTGAGGTGTGATCAGCCTCGAGACGCCTCAGCGGAAATGGGCCTCATCTCGCCTGGAGGGGAGAACCTCCTGGATTTTCTCGAGTTGCGGCAGGTCTTCTCGAGGTACGACGGGGACCTCAGGGACCCGCTCTGGTGGCCTCAGGAAAGGCCAGTCCCCATGCGAGTTGCTAGGGGACCTCTCGGGATTCCTCTCCCGTCCATGCCGGGGCCTCAGTCCTTGTGTGGAGTCGGGGCCGGAACCTGAGGATTCCTCTCCAGTGTTGCCATGGATCTTGGGGTGCTTCTGAGTCTCCCCAGGGGAGTCAGGCCTCGTCTCGAGTGGGGGCATGCACGTGCGCTTTCCTCCCGAGCTGCAGCAGTAGTGTCACGCTTCCTGTCACGTGGATCAAGGGATCTGTGGCTTTCCCTCGAGGCTGTCCCTCGAGGCTTTCCCACGAGGCTTTCCCACAGGGCTATGCCACGTGCCACCTTGGTGTGAGTCGATCCTCGGCGTGAAAGACGAGCCGGTGAAGGGAAAAGAGGTTCCTCTGGAATGGACTGAGACATCTGGGGGACTCTTGGAATGGTGGCACGACCCTGGAGTTCCTCTCGCCTTTCCTGTTGAGAGGGCCTCCTCTTGAGATGCGACGGGAACGCCGGGAACTCTTTCCCGACGAAGCAGGGAAAGGATCCCTCATCTCGAGCTACGAGGCGGAAACGGGGCTCCTCTGGATGTGGCCGGCACCCACGTGATTCCTCTCGAGTGGAGACAGCTAGGTCGGGGAACTTCTTGATTTGCACCAAGGGTGTGAAGGACCCATTCGAAGTTCCAGAGGTGAGGTGTGATCAGCCTCGAGACGCCTCATCGGAAATGGGCCTCATCTCGCCTGGAGGGGAGAATCTCCTGGATTTTCTCGAGTTGCGGCAGGTCGTCTCGTGTTACGACGGGGACCACAGGGACCCGCTCTGCTGGCCTCAGGAAAGGCCAGTCCCCATGCGAGTTGCTAGGGGACCTCTCGGGATTCCTCTCCCGTCCATGCCGGGGCCTCAGTCCTTGTGTGGAGTCCGGGCCGGAACCTGAGGATTCCTCTCCAGTGTTGCCATGGATCTTGGGGTGCTTCTGAGTCTCCCCAGGGGAGTCAGGCCTGGTCTCGAGTGGGGGCATGCACGTGCGCTTTCCTCCCGAGCTGCAGCAGTAGTGTCACGCTTCCTGTCACGTGGATTAAGGGATCTGTGGCTTTCCCTCGAGGCTGTCCCTCGAGGCTTTCCCACGAGGCTTTCCCACAGGGCTGTGCCACGTGCCACCTTGGTGTGAGTCGATCCTCGGCGTGAAAGACGAGCCAGTGAAGGGAAAAGAGGTTCCTCTGGAATGGACTGAGACATCTGGGGGACTCTTGGAATGGTGGCACGACCCTGGAGTTCCTCTCGCCGTTCCTGTTGAGAGGGCCTCCTCTTGAGATGCGACGGGAACGCCGGGAACTCTTTCCCGACGAAGCAGGGAAAGGATCCCTCATCTCGAGCTACGAGGCGGAAACGGGGCTCCTCTGGATATGGGCGGGACCCACGTGATTCCTCTCGAGTGGAGACAGCTAGGTCGGGGAACTTCTTGATTTGCACCAAGGGTGTGAAGGACCCTTTCGAAGTTCCAGAGGTGAGGTGTGATCAGCCTCGAGACGCCTCAGCGGAAATGGGCCTCATCTCGCCTGGAGGGGAGAACCTCCTGGATTTTCTCGAGTTGCGGCAGGTCTTCTCGAGTTACGACGGGGACCTCAGGGACCCGCTCTGGTGGCCTCAGGAAAGGCCAGTCCCCATGCGAGTTGCTAGGGGACCTCTCGGGATTCCTCTCCCGTCCATGCCGGGGCCTCAGTCCTTGTGTGGAGTCGGGGCCGGAACCTGAGGATTCCTCTCCAGTGTTGCCATGGATCTTGGGGTGCTTCTGAGTCTCCCCAGGGGAGTCAGGCCTCGTCTCGAGTGGGGGCATGCACGTGCGCTTTCCTCCCGAGCTGCAGCAGTAGTGTCACGCTTCCTGTCACGTGGATCAAGGGATCTGTGGCTTTCCCTCGAGGCTGTCCCTCGAGGCTTTCCCACGAGGCTTTCCCACAGGGCTGTGCCACGTGCCACGTTGGTGTGAGTCGATCCTCGGCGTGAAAGACGAGCCGGTGAAGGGAAAAGAGGTTCCTCTGGAATGGACTGAGACATCTGGGGGACTCTTGGAATGGTGGCACGACCCTGGAGTTCCTCTCGCCGTTCCTGTTGAGAGGGCCTCCTCTTGAGATGCGACGGGAACGCCGGGAACTCTTTCCCGACGAAGCAGGGAAAGGATCCCTCATCTCGAGCTACGAGGCGGAAACGGGGCTCCTCTGGATGTGGGCGGGACCCTCGTGATTCCTCTCGAGTGGAGACGGGTATGTCGGGGAACTTCTTGATTTGCACCAAGGGTGTGAATGACCCTTTCGAAGTTCCAGAGGGGAGGTGTGATCAGCCTCGAGACGCCTCAGCGGAAATGGGCCTCATCTCGCCTGGAGGGGAGAACCTCCTGGATTTTCTCGAGTTGCGGCAGGTCTTCTCGAGTTACGACGGGGACCTCAGGGACCCGCTCTGGTGGCCTCAGGAAAGGCCAGTCCCCATGCGAGTTGCTAGGGGACCTCTCGGGATTCCTCTCCCGTCCATGCCGGGGCCTCAGTCCTTGTGTGGAGTCGGGGCCGGAACCTGAGGATTCCTCTCCAGTGTTGACATGGATCTTGGGGTGCTTCTGAGTCTCCCCAGGGGAGTCAGGCCTCGTCTCGAGTGGGGGCATGCACGTGCGCTTTCCTCCCAAGCTGCAGCAGTAGTGTCACGCTTCCTGTCACGTGGTTCAAGGGATCTGTGGCTTTCCCTCGAGGCTGTCCCTCGAGGCTTTCCCACGAGGCTTTCCCACAGGGCTGTGCCACGTGCCACCTTGGTGTGAGTCGATCCTCGGCGTGAAAGTCGAGCGGGTGAAGGGAAAAGTGATTCCTCTGGAATGGACTGAGACATCTGGGGGACTCTTGGAATGGTGGCACGACCCTGGAGTTCCTCTCGCCGTTCCTGTTGAGAGGGCCTCCTCTTGAGATGCGACGGGAACGCCGGGAACTCTTTCCCGACGAAGCAGGGAAAGGATCCCTCATCTCGAGCTACGAGGCGGAAACGGGGCTCCTCTGGATGTGGGCGGGACCCTCGTGATTCCTCTCGAGTGGAGACGGCTAGGTTGGGGAACTTCTTGATTTGCACCAAGGGTGTGAAGGACCCTTTCGAAGTTCCAGAGGGGAGGTGTGATCAGCCTCGAGACGCCTCAGCGGAAATGGGCCTCATCTCGCCTGGAGGGGAGAACCTCCTGGATTTTCTCCAGTTGCGGCAGGTCTTCTCGAGTTACGACGGGGACCTCAGGGACCCGATCTGGTGGCCTCAGGAAAGGCCAGTCCCCATGCGAGTTGCTAGGGGACCTCTCGGGATTCCTCTCCCGTCCATGCCGGGGCCTCAGTCCTTGTGTGGATTCGGGGCCGGAACCTGAGGATTCCTCTCCAGTGTTGCCATGGACCTTGGGGTGCTTCTGAGTCTCCCCAGGGGAGTCAGGACTCGTCTCGAGTGGGGGCATGCACGTGCGATTTCCTCCCGCGCTGCAGCAGTAGTGTCACGCTTCCTGTCACGTGGATCAAGGGATCTGTGGCTTTCCCTCGAGGCTGTCCCTCGAGGCTTTCCCACGAGGCTTTCCCACAGGGCTGTGCCACGTTCCACCTTGGTGTGAGTCGATCCTCGGCGTGAAAGACGAGCCGGTGAAGGGAAAAGAGGTTCCTCTGGAATGGACTGAGACATCTGGGGGACTCTTGGAATGGTGGCACGACCCTGGAGTTCCTCTCGCCGTTCCTGTTGAGAGGGCCTCCTCTTGAGATGCGACGGGAACGCCGGGAACTCTTTCCCGACGAAGCAGGGAAAGGATCCCTCATCTCGAGCTACGAGGCGGAAACGGGGCTCCTCTGGATGTGGGCGGGACCCACGTGATTCCTCTCGAGTGGAGACGGCTAGGTCGGGGAACTTCTTGATTTGCACCAAGGGTGTGAAGGAGCCTTTCGAAGTTCCAGAGGTGAGGTGTGATCAGCCTCGAGACGCCTCAGCGGAAATGGGCCTCATCTCGCCTGGAGGGGAGAACCTCCTGGATTTTCTCGAGTTGCGGCAGTTCTTCTCGAGTTACGACGGGGACCACAGGGACCCGCTCTGGTGGCCTCAGGAAAGGCCAGTCCCCATGCGAGTTGCTAGGGGACCTCTCGGAATTCCTCTCCCGTCCATGCCGGGGCCTCAGTCCTTGGTGGAGTCGGGGCCGGAACCTGAGGATTCCTCTCCAGTGTTGCCATGGATCTTGGGGTGCTTCTGAGTCTCCCCAGGGGAGTCAGGCCTCGTCTCGAGTGGGGGCATGCACGTGCGCTTTCCTCCCGAGCTGCAGCAGTAGTGTCACGCTTCCTGTCACGTGGTTCAAGTGATCTGTGGCTTTCCCTCGAGGCTGTCCCTTGAGGCTTTCCCACGAGGCTTTCCCACAGGGCTGTGCCACGTGCCACCTTGGTGTGAGTCGATCCTCGGCGTGAAAGTCGAGCCGGTGAAGGGAAAAGAGGTTCCTCTGGAATGGACTGAGACATCTGGGGGACTCTTGGAATGGTGGCACGACCCTGGAGTTCCTCTCGTCGTTCCTGTTGAGAGGGCCTCCTCTTGAGATGCGACGGGAACGCCGGGAACTCTTTCCCGACGAAGCAGGGAAAGGATCCCTCATCTCGAGCTACGAGGCGGAAACGGGGCTCCTCTGGATGTGGGCGGGACCCTCGTGATTCCTCTCGAGTGGAGACGGGTATGTCGGGGAACTTCTTGATTTGCACCAAGGGTGTGAAGGACCCTTTCGAAGTTCCAGAGGTGAGGTGTGATCAGCCTCGAGACGCCTCAGCGGAAATGGGCCTCATCTCGCCTGGAGGGGAGAACCTCCTGGATTTTCTCGAGTTGCGGCAGGTCTTCTCGAGTTACGACGGGGACCTCAGGGACCCGCTCTGGTGGCCTCAGGAAAGGCCAGTCCCCATGCGAGTTGCTAGGGGACCTCTCGGGATTCCTCTCCCGTCCATGCCGGGGCCTCAGTCCTTGTGTGGAGTCGGGGCCGGAACCTGAGGATTCCTCTCCAGTGTTGCCATGGATCTTGGGGTGCTTCTGAGTCTCCCCAGGGGAGTCAGGCCTCGTCTCAAGTGGGGGCATGCACGTGCGCTTTCCTCCCGAGCTGCAGCAGTAGTGTCACGCTTCCTGTCACGTGGTTCAAGGGATCTGTGGCTTTCCCTCGAGGCTGTCCCTCGAGGCTTTCCCACGAGGCTTTCCCACAGGGCTGTGCCACGTGCCACCTTGGTGTGAGTCGATCCTCGGCGTGAAAGACGAGCGGGTGAAGGGAAAAGAGGTTCCTCTGGAATGGACTGAGACATCTGGGGGACTCTTGGAATGGTGGCACGACCCTGGAGTTCCTCTCGCCGTTCCTGTAGAGAGGGCCTCCTCTTGAGATGCGACGGGAATGCCGGGAACTCTTTCCCGACGAAGCAGGGAAAGGATCCCTCATCTCGAGCTACGAGGCGGAAACGGGGCTCCTCTGGATGTGGGCGGGACCCTCGAGATTCCTCTCGAGTGGAGACGGCTAGGTCGGGGAACTTCTGGATTTGCACCAAGGGTGTGAAGGACCCTTTCGAAGTTCCAGAGGTGAGGTGTGATCAGCCTCGAGACGCCTCAGCGGAAATGGGCCTCATCTCGCCTGGAGGGGAGAACCTCCTGGATTTTCTCCAGTTGCGGCAGGTCTTCTCGAGTTACGACGGGGACCTCAGGGACCCGCTCTGGTGGCCTCAGGAAAGGCCAGTCCCCATGCGAGTTGCTAGGGGACCTCTCGGGATTCCTCTCCCGTCCATGCCGGGGCCTCAGTCCTTGTGTGGAGTCGGGGCCGGAACCTGAGGATTCCTCTCCAGTGTTGCCATGGATCTTGGGGTGCTTCTGAGTCTCCCCAGGGGAGTCAGGCCTCGTCTCGAGTGGGGGCATGCACGTGCGCTTTCCTCCCGAGCTGCAGCAGTAGTGTCACGCTTCCTGTCACGTGGTTCAAGGGATCTGTGGCTTTCCCTCGAGGCTGTCCCTTGAGGCTTTCCCACGAGGCTTTCCCACAGGGCTGTGCCACGTGCCACCTTGGTGTGAGTCGATCCTCGGCGTGAAAGTCGAGCCGGTGAAGGGAAAAGAGGTTCCTCTGGAATGGACTGAGACATCTGGGGGACTCTTGGAATGGTGGCACGACCCTGGAGTTCCTCTCGTCGTTCCTGTTGAGAGGGCCTCCTCTTGAGATGCGACGGGAATGCCGGGAACTCTTTCCCGACGAAGCAGGGAAAGGATCCCTCATCTCGAGCTACGAGGCGGAAACGGGGCTCCTCTGGATGTGGGCGGGACCCTCGTGATTCCTCTCGAGTGGAGACGGGTATGTCGGGGAACTTCTTGATTTGCACCAAGGGTGTGAAGGACCCTTTCGAAGTTCCAGAGGTGAGGTGTGATCAGCCTCGAGACGCCTCAGCGGAAATGGGCCTCATCTCGCCTGGAGGGGAGAACCTCCTGGATTTTCTCGAGTTGCGGTAGGTCTTCTCGAGTTACGACGGGGACCTCAGGGACCCGCTCTGGTGGCCTCAGGAAAGGCCAGTCCCCATGCGAGATGCTAGGGGACCTCTCGGGATTCCTCTCCCGTCCATGCCGGGGCCTCAGTCCTTGTGTGGAGTCGGGGCCGGAACCTGAGGATTCCTCTCCAGTGTTGCCATGGATCTTGGGGTGCTTCTGAGTCTCCCCAGGGGAGTCAGGCCTCGTCTCGAGTGGGGGCATGCACGTGCGCTTTCCTCCCGAGCTGCAGCAGTAGTGTCACGCTTCCTGTCACGTGGATCAAGGGATCTGTGGCTTTCCCGTGAGGCTGTCCCTCGAGGCTTTCCCACGAGGCTTTCCCACAGGGCTGTGCCACGTGCCACCTTGGTGTGAGCCGATCCTCGGTGTGAAAGACGAGCCGGTGAAGGGAAAAGAGGTTCCTCTGGAATGGACTGAGACATCTGGGGGACTCTTGGAATGGTGGCACGACCCTGGAGTTCCTCTCGCCGTTCCTGTTGAGAGGGCCTCCTCTTGAGATGCGACAGGAACGCCGGGAACTCTTTCCCGACGAAGCAGGGAAAGGATCCCTCATCTCGAGCTACGAGGCGGAAACGGGGCTCCTCTGGATGTGGGCGGGACCCACGTGATTCCTCTCGAGTGGAGACGGCTAGGTCGGGGAACTTCTTGATTTGCACCAAGGGTGTGAAGCACTCTTTCGAAGTTCCAGAGGTGAGGTGTGATCAGCCTCGAGACGCCTCAGCGGAAATGGGCCTCATCTCGCCTGGAGGGGAGAACCTCCTGGATTTTCTCGAGTTGCGGCAGGTCTTCTCGAGTTACGACGGGGACCTCAGGGACCCACTCTGGTGGCCTCAGGAAAGGCCAGTCCCCATGCGAGTTGCTAGGGGACCGTTCGGGATTCCTCTCCCGTCCATGCCGGGGCCTCAGTCCTTGTGTGGAGTCGGGGCCGGAACCTGAGGATTCCTCTCCAGTGTTGCCATGGATCTTGGGGTGCTTCTGAGTCTCCCCAGGGGAGTCAGGCCTCGTCTCGAGTGGGGGCATGCACGTGCGCTTTCCTCCCGAGCTGCAGCAGTAGTGTCACGCTTCCTGTCACGTGGTTCAAGGGATCTGTGGCTTTCCCTCGAGGCTGTCCCTCGAGGCTTTCCCACGAGGCTTTCCCACAGGGCTGTGCCACGTGCCACCTTGGTGTGAGTCGATCCTCGGCGTGAAAGACGAGCGGGTGAAGGGAAAAGAGGTTCCTCTGGAATGGACTGAGACATCTGGGGGACTCTTGGAATGGTGGCACGACCCTGGAGTTCCTCTCGCCGTTCCTGTTGAGAGGGCCTCCTCTTGAGATGCGACGGGAACGCCGGGAACTCTTTCCCGACGAAGCAGGGAAAGGATGCCTCATCTCGAGCTACGAGGCGGAAACGGGGCTCCTCTGGATGTGGGCGGGACCCTCGTGATTCCTCTCGAGTGGAGACGGGTATGTCGGGGAACTTCTTGATTTGCACCAAGGGTGTGAAGGACTCTTTCGAAGTTCCAGAGGTGAGGTGTGATCAGCCTCGAGACGCCTCATCGGAAATGGGCCTCATCTCGCCTGGAGGGGAGAACCTCCTGGATGTTTTCGAGTTGCGGCAGGTCTTCTCGAGTTACGACGGGGACCTCAGGGACCCGCTCTGGTGGCCTCAGGAAAGGCCAGTCCCCATGCGAGTTGCTAGGGGACCTCTCGGAATTCCTCTCCCGTCCATGCCGGGGCCTCAGTCCTTGTGTGGAGTCGGGGCCGGAACCTGAGGATTCCTCTCCAGTGTTGCCATGGATCTTGGGGTGCTTCTGAGTCTCCCCAGAGGAGTCAGGCCTCGTCTCGAGTGGGGGCATGCACGTGCGCTTTCCTCCCGAGCTGCAGCAGTAGTGTCACGCTTCCTGTCACGTGGATCAAGGGATCTGTGGCTTTCCCTCGAGGCTGTCCCTCGAGGCTTTCCCACGAGGCTTTCCCACAGGGCTGTGCCACGTGCCACCTTGGTGTGAGTCGATCCTCGGCGTGAAAGACGAGCCGGTGAAGGGAAAAGAGGTTCCTCTGGAAAGGACTGAGACATCTGGGGGACTCTTGGAATGGTGGCACGACCCTGGAGTTCCTCTCGCCGTTCCTGTTGAGAGGGCCTCCTCTTGAGATGCGACGGGAACGCCGGGAACTCTTTCCCGACGAAGCAGGGAAAGGATCCCTCATCTCGAGCTACGAGGCGGAAACGGGGCTCCTCTGGATGTGGGCGGGACCCTCGTGATTCCTCTCGAGTGGAGACGGCTAGGTCGGGGAACTTCTTGATTTGCACCAAGGGTGTGAAGGACCCTTTCGAAGTTCCAGAGGTGAGGTGTGATCAGCCTCGAGACGCCTCAGCGGAAATGGGCCTCATCTCGCCTGGAGGGGAGAACCTCCTGGATTTTCTCGAGTTGCGGCAGGTCTTCTCGAGTTACGACGGGGACCTCAGGGACCCGTTCTGGTGGCCTCAGGAAAGGCCAGTCTCCATGCGAGTTGCTAGGGGACCTCTCGGGATTCCTCTCCCGTCCATTCCGGGCCTCAGTCCTTGTGTGGATTCGGGGCCGGAACCTGAGGATTCCTCTCCAGTGTTGCCATGGATCTTGGGGTGCTTCTGAGTCTCCCCAGGGGAGTCAGGCCTCGTCTCGAATGGGGGCATGCACGTGCGCTTTCCTCCCGAGCTGCAGCAGTAGTGTCACGCTTCCTGTCACGTGGATCAAGGGATCTGTGGCTTTCCCTCGAGGCTGTCCCTCGAGGCTTTCCCACGAGGCTTTCCCACAGGGCTGTGCCACGTGCCACCTTGGTGTGAGTCGATCCTCGGCGTGAAAGACGAGCCGGTGAAGGGAAAAGAGGTTCCTCTGGAATGGACTGAGACATCTGGGGGACTCTTGGAATGGTGGCACGACCCTGGAGTTCCTCTCGCCGTTCCTGTTGAGAGGGACTCCTCTTGAGATGCGACGGGAACGCCGGGAACTCTTTCCCGACGAAGCAGGGAAAGGATCCCTCATCTCGAGCTACGAGGCGGAAACGGGGCTCCTCTGGATGTGGGCGGGACCCTCGTGATTCCTCTCGAGTGGAGACGGCTAGGTCGGGGAACTTCTTGATTTGCACCAAGGGTGTGAAGGACCCTTTCGAAGTTCCAGATGTGAGGTGTGATCAGCCTCAAGACGCCTCAGCGGAAATGGGCCTCATCTCGCCTGGAGGGGAGAACCTCCTGGATTTTCTCGAGTTGCGGCAGGTCTTCACGAGTTACGACGGGGACCTCAGGGACCCGCTCTGGTGGCCTCAGGAAAGGCCAGTCCCCATGCGAGTTGCTAGGGGACCTCTCGGGATTCCTCTCCCGTCCATGCCGGGGCCTCAGTCCTTGTGTGGAGTCGGAGCCGGAACCTGAGGATTCCTCTCCAGTGTTGCCATGGATCTTGGGGTGCTTCTGAGTCTCCCCAGGGGAGTCAGGCCTCGTCTCGAGTGGGGGCATGCACGTGCGCTTTCCTCCCGAGCTGCAGCAGTAGTGTCACGCTTCCTGTCACGTGGATCAAGGGATCTGTGGCTTTCCCTCGAGGCTGTCCCTCGAGGCTTTCCACGAGGCTTTCCCACAGGGCTGTGCCACGTGCCACCTTGGTGTGAGTCGATCCTCGGCGTGAAAGACGAGCCGGTGAAGGGAAAAGAGGTTTCTCTGGAATGGACTGAGACATCTGGGGGACTCTTGGAATGGTGGCACGACCCTGGAGTTCCTCTCGCCGTTCCTGTTGAGAGGGCCTCCTCTTGAGATGCGACGGGAACGCCGGGAACTCTTTCCCGACGAAGCAGGGAAAGGATCCCTCATCTCGACCTACGAGGCGGAAACGGGGCTCCTCTGGATGTGGGCGGGACCCTCGTGATTCCTCTCGAGTGGAGACGGCTAGGTCGGGGAACTTCTTGTTTTGCACCAAGGGTGTGAAGTACCCTTTCGAAGTTCCAGAGGTGAGGTGTGATCAGCCTCGAGACGCCTCAGCGGAAATGGGCCTCATCTGGCCTGGAGGGGAGAACCTCCTGGATTTTCTCGAGTTGCGGCAGGTCTTCTCGAGTTACGACGGGGACCTCAGGGACCCGCTCTGTTGGCCTCAGGAAGGGCCAGTCCCCATGCGAGTTACTAGGGGACCTCTCAGGATTCCTCTCCCGTCCATGCCGGGGACTCAGTCCTTGTGTGGAGTCGGGGCCGGAACCTGAAGATTCCTCTCCAGTGTTGCCATGGATCTTGGGGTGCTTCTGAGTCTCCCCAGGGGAGTGAGGCGTCGTCTCGAGTGGGGGCATGCACGTGCGCTTTCCTCCCGAGCTGCAGCAGTAGTGTCATGCATCCTGTCACGTGGATCAAGGGATCTGTGGCTTTCCCTCGAGGCTGTCCCTCGAGGCTTTCCCACGAGGCTTTCCCACAGGGCTGTGCCACGTGCCACCTTGGTGTGAGTCGATCCTCGGCGTGAAAGACGAGCCGGTGAAGGGAAAAGAGGTTCCTCTGGAAAGGACTGAGACATCTGGGGGACTCTTGGAATGGTGGCACGACCCTGGAGTTCCTCTCGCCGTTCCTGTTGAGAGGGCCAACTCTTGAGATGCGACGGGAACGCTGGGAACTCTTTCCCGACGAAGCAGGGAAAGGATCCCTCATCTCGAGCTACGAGGCGGAAACGGGGCTCCTCTGGATGTGGGCGGGACCCTCGTGATTCCTCTCGAGTGGAGACGGCTAGGTCGGGGAACTTCTTGATTTGCACCAAGGGTGTGAAGGAGCCTTTCGAAGTTCCAGAGGTGAGGTGTGATCAGCCTCGAGACGCCTCAGCGGAAATGGGCCTCATCTCGCCTGGAGGGGAGAACCTCCTGGATTTTCTCGAGTTGCGGCAGGTCTTCTCGAGTTACTACGGGGACCTCAGGGACCCGTTCTGGTGGCCTCAGGAAAGGCCAGTCCCCATGCGAGTTGCTAGGGGACCGTTCGGGATTCCTCTCCCGTCCATGCCGGGGCCTCAGTCCTTGTGTGGAGTCGGGGCCGGAACCTGAGGATTCCTCTCCAGTGTTGCCATGGATCTTGGGGTGCTTCTGAGTCTCCCCAGGGGAGTCAGGCCTCGTCTCGAGTGGGGGCATGCACGTGCGCTTTCCTCCCGAGCTGCAGCAGTAGTGTCACGCTTCCTGTCACGTGGTTCAAGGGATCTGTGGCTTTCCCTCGAGGCTGTCCCTCGAGGCTTTCCCACGAGGCTTTCCCACAAGGCTGTGCCACGTGCCACCTTGGTGTGAGTCGATCCTCGGCGTGAAAGACGAGCGGGTGAAGGGAAAAGAGGTTCCTCTGGAATGGACTGAGACATCTGGGGGACTCTTGGAATGGTGGCACGACCCTGGAGTTCCTCTCGCCGTTCCTGTAGAGAGGGCCTCCTCTTGAGATGCGACGGGAACGCCGGGAACTCTTTCCCGACGAAGCAGGGAAAGGATCCCTCATCTCGAGCTACGAGGCGGAAACGGGGCTCCTCTGGATGTGGGCGGGACCCTCGTGATTCCTCTCGAGTGGAGACGGCTAGGTCGGGGAACTTCTGGATTTGCACCAAGGGTGTGAAGGACCTTTCGAAGTTCCAGAGGTGAGGTGTGATCAGCCTCGAGACGCCTCAGCGGAAATGGGCCTCATCTCGCCTGGAGGGGAGAACCTCCTGGATTTTCTCCAGTTGCGGCAGGTCTTCTCGAGTTACGACGGGGACCTCAGGGACCCGCTCTGGTGGCCTCAGGAAAGGCCAGTCCCCATGCGAGTTGCTAGGGGACCTCTCGGGATTCCTCTCCCGTCCATGCCGGGGCCTCAGTCCTTGTGTGGAGTCCGGGCCGGAACCTGAGGATTCCTCTCCAGTGTTGCCATGGATCTTGGGGTGCTTCTGAGTCTCCCCAGGGGAGTCAGGCCTCGTCTCGAGTGGGGGCATGCACGTGCGCTTTCCTCCCGAGCTGCAGCAGTAGTGTCACGCTTCCTGTCACGTGGTTCAAGGGATCTGTGGCTTTCCCTCGAGGCTGTCCCTTGAGGCTTTCCCACGAGGCTTTCCCACAGGGCTGTGCCACGTGCCACCTTGGTGTGAGTCGATCCTCGGCGTGAAAGTCGAGCCGGTGAACGGAAAAGAGGTTCCTCTGGAATGGACTGAGACATCTGGGGGACTCTTGGAATGGTGGCACGACCCTGGAGTTCCTCTCGTCGTTCCTGTTGAGAGGGCCTCCTCTTGAGATGCGACGGGAATGCCGGGAACTCTTTCCCGACGAAGCAGGGAAAGGATCCCTCATCTCGAGCTACGAGGCGGAAACGGGGCTCCTCTGGATGTGGGCGGGACCCTCGTGATTCCTCTCGAGTGGAGACGGGTATGTCGGGGAACTTCTTGATTTGCACCAAGGGTGTGAAGGAGCCTTTCGAAGTTCCAGAGGTGAGGTGTGATCAGCCTCGAGACGCCTCAGCGGAAAGGGGTCTCATCTCGCCTGGAGGGGAGAACCTCCTGGATTTTCTCGAGTTGCGGCAGGTCTTCTCGAGTTACGACGGGGACCTCAGGGACCCGCTCTGGTGGCCTCAGGAAAGGCCAGTCCCCATGCGAGTTGCTAGGGGACCTCTCGGGATTCCTCTCCCGTCCATGCCGGGGCCTCAGTCCTTGTGTGGAGTCGGGGCCGGAACCTGAGGATTCCTCTCCAGTGTTGCCATGGATCTTGGGGTGCTTCTGAGTCTCCCCAGGGGAGTCAGGCCTCGTCTCGAGTGGGGGCATGCACGTGCGCTTTCCTCCCGAGCTGCAGCAGTAGTGTCACGCTTCCTGTCACGTGGATCAAGGGATCTGTGGCTTTCCCTCGAGTCTGTCCCTCGAGGCTTTCCCACGAGGCTTTCCCACAGGGCTGTGCCACGTGCCACCTTGGTGTGAGTCGATCCTCGGCGTGAAAGACGAGCCGGTGAAGGGAAAAGAGGTTCCTCTGGAATGGACTGAGACATCTGGGGGACTCTTGGAATGGTGGCACGACCCTGGAGTTCCTCTCGCCGTTCCTGTTGAGAGGGCCTCCTCTTGAGATGCGACGGGAACGCCGGGAACTCTTTCCCGACGAAGCAGGGAAAGGATGCCTCATCTCGAGCTACGAGGCGGAAACGGGGCTCCTCTGGATGTGGGCGGGACCCTCGTGATTCCTCTCGAGTGGAGACGGGTATGTCGGGGAACTTCTTGATTTGCACCAAGGGTGTCAAGGACCCTTTCGAAGTTCCAGAGGTGAGGTGTGATCAGCCTCGAGACGCCTCAGCGGAAATGGGCCTCATCTGGCCTGGAGGGGAGAACCTCCTGGATTTCCTCGAGTTGCGGCAGGTCTTGTCGAGTTACGACGGGGACCTCAGGGACCCGTTCTGGTGGCCTCAGGAAAGGCCAGTCTCCATGCGAGTTGCTAGGGGACCTCTCGGGATTCCTCTCCCGTCCATGCCGGGCCTCAGTCCTTGTGTGGATTCGGGGCCGGAACCTGAGGATTCCTCTCCAGTGTTGCCATGGATCTTGGGGTGCTTCTGAGTCTCCCCAGGGGAGTCAGGCCTCGTCTCGAATGGGGGCATGCACGTGCGATTTCCTCCCGAGCTGCAGCAGTAGTGTCACGCTTCCTGTCACGTGGATCAAGGGATCTGTGGCTTTCCCTCGAGGCTGTCCCTCGAGGCTTTCCCACGAGGCTTTCCCACAGGGCTGTGCCACGTGCCACCTTGGTGTGAGTCGATCCTCGGCGTGAAAGACGAGCCGGTGAAGGGAAAAGAGGTTCCTCTGGAATGGACTGAGACATCTGGGGGACTCTTGGAATGGTGGCACGACCCTGGAGTTCCTCTCGCCGTTCCTGTTGAGAGGGACTCCTCTTGAGATGCGACGGGAACGCCGGGAACTCTTTCCCGACGAAGCAGGGAAAGGATCCCTCATCTTGAGCTACGAGGCGGAAACGGGGCTCCTCTGGATGTGGGCGGGACCCTCGTGATTCCTCTCGAGTGGAGACGGCTAGGTCGGGGAACTTCTTGATTTGCACCAAGGGTGTGAAGGACCCTTTCGAAGTTCCAGATGTGAGGTGTGATCAGCCTCAAGACGCCTCAGCGGAAATGGGCCTCATCTCGCCTGGAGGGGAGAACCTCCTGGATTTTCTCGAGTTGCGGCAGGTCTTCTCGAGTTACGACGGGGACCTCAGGGACCCGCTCTGGTGGCCTCAGGAAAGGCCAGTCCCCATGTGAGTTGCTAGGGGACCTCTCGGGATTCCTCTCCCGTCCATGCCTGGGCCTCAGTCCTTGTGTGGAGTCGGAGCCGGAACCTGAGGATTCCTCTCCAGTGTTGCCATGGATCTTGGGGTGCTTCTGAGTCTCCCCAGGGGAGTCAGGCCTCGTCTCGAGTGGGGGCATGCACGTGCGCTTTCCTCCCGAGCTGCAGCAGTAGTGTCACGCTTCCTGTCACGTGGATCAAGGGATCTGTGGCTTTCCCTCGAGGCTGTCCCTCGAGGCTTTCCACGAGGCTTTCCCACAGGGCTGTGCCACGTGCCACCTTGGTGTGAGTCGATCCTCGGCGTGAAAGACGAGCCGGTGAAGGGAAAAGAGGTTTCTCTGGAATGGACTGAGACATCTGGGGGACTCTTGGAATGGTGGCACGACCCTGGAGTTCCTCTCGCCGTTCCTGTTGAGAGGGCCTCCTCTTGAGATGCGACGGGAACGCCGGGAACTCTTTCCCGACGAAGCAGGGAAAGGATCCCTCATCTCGACCTACGAGGCGGAAACGGGGCTCCTCTGGATGTGGGCGGGACCCTCGTGATTCCTCTCGAGTGGAGACGGGTATGTCGGGGAACTTCTTGTTTTGCACCAAGGGTGTGAAGTACCCTTTCGAAGTTCCAGAGGTGAGGTGTGATCAGCCTCGAGACGCCTCAGCGGAAATGGGCCTCATCTGGCCTGGAGGGGAGAACCTCCTGGATTTTCTCGAGTTGCGGCAGGTCTTCTCGAGTTACGACGGGGACCTCAGGGACCCGCTCTGGTGGCCTCAGGAAGGGCCAGTCCCCATGCGAGTTGCTAGGGGACCTCTCAGGATTCCTCTCCCGTCCATGCCGGGGCCTCAGTCCTTGTGTGGAGTCGGGGCCGGAACCTGAGGATTCCTCTCCAGTGTTGCCATGGATCTTGGGGTGCTTCTGAGTCTCCCCAGGGGAGTCAGGCCTCGTCTCGAGTGGGGCATGCACGTGCGCTTTCCTCCCGAGCTGCAGCAGTGGTGTCACGCTTCCTGTCACGTGGATCAAGGGATCTGTGGCTTTCCCTCGAGGCTGTCCCTCGAGGCTTTCCCACGAGGCTTTCCCACAGGGCTGTGCCACGTGCCACCTTGGTGTGAGTCGATCCTCGGCGTGAAAGACGAGCCGGTGAAGGGAAAAGAGGTTTCTCTGGAATGAACTGAGACATCTGGGGGACTCTTGGAATGGTGGCACGACCCTGGAGTTCCTCTCGCCGTTCCTGTTGAGAGGGCCTCCTCTTGAGATGCGACGGGAACGCCGGGAACTCTTTCCCGACGAAGCAGGGAAAGGATCCCTCATCTCGAGCTACGAGGCGGAAACGGGGCTCCTCTGGATGTGGGCGGGACCCTCGTGAATCCTCTCGAGTGGAGACGGCTAGGTCGGGGAACTTCTTGATTTGCACCAAGGGTGTGAAGGACCCTCTCGAAGTTCCAGAGGTGAGGTGTGATCAGCCTCGAGACCCCTCAGCGGAAATGGGCCTCATCTCGCCTGGAGGGGAGAACCTCCTGGATTTTCTCGAGTTGCGGCAGGTCTTCTCGAGTTACGACGGGGACCTCAGGGACCCGCTCTGGTGGCCTCAGGAAAGGCCAGTCCCCATGCGAGTTGCTAGGGGACCTCTCGGGATTCCTCTCCTGTCCATGCCGGGGCCTCAGTCCTTGTGTGGAGTCGGGGCCGGAACCTGAGGATTCCTCTCCAGTGTTGCCATGGATCTTGGGGTGCTTCTGAGTCTCCCCAGGGGAGTCAGGCCTCGTCTCGAGTGGGGGCATGCACGTGCGCTTTCCTCCCGAGCTGCAGCAGTAGTGTCACGCTTCCTGTCACGTGGATCAAGGGATCTGTGGCTTTCCCTCGAGGCTGTCCCTCGAGGCTTTCCCACGAGGCTTTCCCACAGGGCTGTGCCACGTGCCACCTTGGTGTGAGTCGATCCTCGGCGTGAAAGACGAGCCGGTGAAGGGAAAAGAGGTTCCTCTGGAATGGACTGAGACATCTGGGGGACTCTTGGAATGGTGGCACGACCCTGGAGTTCCTCTCGCCGTTCCTGTTGAGAGGGACTCCTCTTGAGATGCGACGGGAACGCCGGGAACTCTTTCCCGACGAAGCAGGGAAAGGATCCCTCATCTCGAGCTACGAGGCGGAAACGGGGCTCCTCTGGATGTGGGCGGGACCCTCGTGATTCCTCTCGAGTGGAGACGGCTAGGTCGGGGAACTTCTTGATTTGCACCAAGGGTGTGAAGGACCCTTTCGAAGTTCCAGATGTGAGGTGTGATCAGCCTCAAGACGCCTCAGCGGAAATGGGCCTCATCTCGCCTGGAGGGGAGAACCTCCTGGATTTTCTCGAGTTGCGGCAGGTCTTCTCGAGTTACGACGGGGACCTCAGGGACCCGCTCTGGTGGCCTCAGGAAAGGCCAGTCCCCATGTGAGTTGCTAGGGGACCTCTCGGGATTCCTCTCCCGTCCATGCCGGGGCCTCAGTCCTTGTGTGGAGTCGGAGCCGGAACCTGAGGATTCCTCTCCAGTGTTGCCATGGATCTTGGGGTGCTTCTGAGTCTCCCCAGGGGAGTCAGGCCTCGTCTCGAGTGGGGGCATGCACGTGCGCTTTCCTCCCGAGCTGCAGCAGTAGTGTCACGCTTCCTGTCACGTGGATCAAGGGATCTGTGGCTTTCCCTCGAGGCTGTCCCTCGAGGCTTTCCACGAGGCTTTCCCACAGGGCTGTGCCACGTGCCACCTTGGTGTGAGTCGATCCTCGGCGTGAAAGACGAGCCGGTGAAGGGAAAAGAGGTTTCTCTGGAATGGACTGAGACATCTGGGGGACTCTTGGAATGGTGGCACGACCCTGGAGTTCCTCTCGCCGTTCCTGTTGAGAGGGCCTCCTCTTGAGATGCGACGGGAACGCCGGGAACTCTTTCCCGACGAAGCAGGGAAAGGATCCCTCATCTCGACCTACGAGGCGGAAACGGGGCTCCTCTGGATGTGGGCGGGACCCTCGTGATTCCTCTCGAGTGGAGACGGGTATGTCGGGGAACTTCTTGTTTTGCACCAAGGGTGTGAAGTACCCTTTCGAAGTTCCAGAGGTGAGGTGTGATCAGCCTCGAGACGCCTCAGCGGAAATGGGCCTCATCTGGCCTGGAGGGGAGAACCTCCTGGATTTTCTCGAGTTGCGGCAGGTCTTCTCGAGTTACGACGGGGACCTCAGGGACCCGCTCTGGTGGCCTCAGGAAGGGCCAGTCCCCATGCGAGTTGCTAGGGGACCTCTCAGGATTCCTCTCCCGTCCATGCCGGGGCCTCAGTCCTTGTGTGGAGTCGGGGCCGGAACCTGAAGATTCCTCTCCAGTGTTGCCATGGATCTTGGGGTGCTTCTGAGTCTCCCCAGGGGAGTGAGGCGTCGTCTCGAGTGAGGGCATGCACGTGCGCTTTCCTCCCGAGCTGCAGCAGTAGTGTCATGCTTCCTGTCACGTGGATCAAGGGATCTGTGGCTTTCCCTCGAGGCTGTCCCTCGAGGCTTTCCCACGAGGCTTTCCCACAGGGCTGTGCCACGTGCCACCTTGGTGTGTGTCGATCCTCGGCGTGAAAGACGAGCCGGTGAAGGGAAAAGAGGTTCCTCTGGAATGGACTGAGATATCTGGGGGACTCTTGGAATGGTGGCACGACCCTGGAGTTCCTCTCGCCATTCCTGTTGAGAGGGCCTCCACTTGAGATGCGACGGGAACGCCGGGAACTCTTTCCCGACGAAGCAGGGAAAGGATCCCTCATCTCGAGCTGCGAGGCGGAAACGGGGCTCCTCTGGATGTGGGCGGGACCCTCGTGATTCCTCTCGAGTGGAGACGGCTAGGTCGGGGAACTTCTTGATTTGCACCAAGGGTGTGAAGGACCCTTTCGAAGTTCCCGAGGTGAGGTGTGATCAGCCTCGAGACGCCTCAGCGGAAATGGGCCTCATCTCGCCTGGAGGGGAGAACCTCCTGGATTTTCTCGAGTTGCGGCAGGTCTTCTCGAGTTACGACGGGGACCTCAGGGACCCGCTCTGGTGGCCTCAGGAAAGGCCAGTCCCCATGCGAGTTGCTAGGGGACCTCTCGGGATTCCTCTCCCGTCCATGCCGGGGCCTCAGTCCTTGTGTGGAGTCGGGGCCGGAACCTGAGGATTCCTCTCCAGTGTTGCCATGGATCTTGGGGTGCTTCTGAGTCTCCCCAGGGGAGTCAGGCCTCGTCTCGAGTGGGGGCATGCACGTGCGCTTTCCTCCCGAGCTGCAGCAGTAGTGTCACGCTTCCTGTCACGTGGTTCAAGGGATCTGTGGCTTTCCCTCGAGGCTGTCCCTCGAGGCTTTCCCACGAGGCTTTCCCACAGGGCTGTGCCACGTGCCACCTTGGTGTGAGTCGATCCTCGGCGTGAAAGACGAGCCGGTGAAGGGAAAAGAGGTTCCTCTGGAATGGACTGAGACATCTGGGGGACTCTTGGAATGGTGGCACGACCCTGGAGTTCCTCTCGCCGTTCCTGTTGAGAGGGCCTCCTCTTGAGATGCGACGGGAACGCCGGGAACTCTTCCCCGACGAAGCAGGGAAAGGATCCCTCATCTCGAGCTACGAGGCGGAAACGAGGCTCCTCTGGATGTGGGCGGGACCCTCGTGATTCCTCTCGAGTGGAGACGGCTAGGTCGGGGAACTTCTTGATTTGCACCAAGGGTGTGAAGGACCCTTTCGAAGTTCCAGAGGTGAGGTGTGATCAGCCTCGAGACGCCTCAGCGGAAATGGGCCTCATCTCGCCTGGAGGGGAGAACCTCCTGGATTTTCTCGAGTTGCGGCAGGTCTTCTCGAGTTACGACGGGGACCTCAGGGACCCGCTCTGGTGGCCTCAGGAAAGGCCAGTCCCCATGCGAGTTGCTAGGGGACCTCTCGGGATTCCTCTCCCGTCCATGCCGGGGCCTCAGTCCTTGTGTGGAGTCGGGGCCAGAACCTGAGGATTCCTCTCCAGTGTTGCCATGGATCTTGGGGTGCTTCTGAGTCTCCCCAGGGGAGTCAGGCCTCGTCTCGAGTGGGGCATGCACGTGCGCTTTCCTCCCGAGCTGCAGCAGTGGTGTCACGCTTCCTGTCACGTGGATCAAGGGATCTGTGGCTTTCCCTCGAGGCTGTCCCTCGAGGCTTTCCCACGAGGCTTTCCCACAGGGCTGTGCCACGTGCCACCTTGGTGTGAGTCGATCCTCGGCGTGAAAGACGAGCCGGTGGAGGGAAAAGAGGTTTCTCTGGAATGAACTGAGACATCTGGGGGACTCTTGGAATGGTGGCACGACCCTGGAGTTCCTCTCGCCGTTCCTGTTGAGAGGGCCTCCTCTTGAGATGCGACGGGAACGCCGGGAACTCTTTCCCGACGAATCAGGGAAAGGATCCCTCATCTCGAGCTACGAGGCGGAAACGGGGCTCCTCTGGATGTGGGCGGGACCCTCGTGAATCCTCTCGAGTGGAGACGGCTAGGTCGGGGAACTTCTTGATTTGCACCAAGGGTGTGAAGGACCCTTTCGAAGTTCCAGAGGTGAGGTGTGATCAGCCTCGAGACCCCTCAGCGGAAATGGGCCTCATCTCGCCTGGAGGGGAGAACCTCCTGGATTTTCTCGAGTTGCGGCAGGTCTTCTCGAGTTACGACGGGGACCTCAGGGACCCGCTCTGGTGGCCTCAGGAAAGGCCAGTCCCCATGCGAGTTGCTAGGGGACCTCTCGGGATTCCTCTCCCGTCCATGCCGGGGCCTCAGTCCTTGTGTGGAGTCGGGGCCGGAACCTGAGGATTCCTCTCCAGTGTTGCCATGGATCTTGGGGTGCTTCTGAGTCTCCCCAGGGGAGTCAGGCCTCGTCTCGAGTGGGGGCATGCACGTGCGCTTTCCTCCCGAGCTGCAGCAGTAGTGTCACGCTTCCTGTCACGTGGATCAAGGGATCTGTGGCTTTCCCTCGAGGCTGTCCCACAGGGCTGTGCCACGTGCCACCTTGGTGTGAGTCGATCCTCGGCGTGAAAGACGAGCCGGTGAAGGGAAAAGAGGTTGCTCTGGAATGGACTGAGACATCTGGGGGACTCTTGGAATGGTGGCACGACCCTGGAGTTCCTCTCGCCGGTCCTGTCAAGAGGGCCTCCTCTTGAGATGCGACGGGAACGCCGGGAACTCTTTCCCGACGAAGCAGGGAAAGGATCCCTCATCTCGAGCTACGAGGCGGAAACGGGGCTCCTCTGGATGTGGGCGGGACCCTCGTGATTCCTCTCGAGTGGAGACGGGTATGTTGGGGAACTTCTTGTTTTGCACCAAGGGTGTGAAAGACCCTTTCGAAGTTCCAGAGGTGAGGTGTGATCAGCCTCGAGACGCCTCAGCGGAAATGGGCCTCATCTCGCCTGGAGGGGAGAACCTCCTGGATTTTCTCGAGTTGCGGCAGGTCTTCTCGAGTTACGACGGGGACCTCAGGGACCCGCTCTGGTGGCCTCAGGAAAGGCCAGTCCCCATGCGAGTTGCTAGGGGACCTCTCGGGATTCCTCTCCCGTCCATGCCGGGGCCTCAGTCCTTGTGTGGAGTCGGGGCCGGAACCTGAGGATTCCTCTCCAGTGTTGACATGGATCTTGGGGTGCTTCTGAGTCTCCCCAGGGGAGTCAGGCCTCGTCTCGAGTGGGGGCATGCACGTGCGCTTTCCTCCCGAGCTGCAGCAGTAGTGTCACGCTTCCTGTCACGTGGATCAAGGGATCTGTGG
Organism: Budorcas taxicolor; assembly: GCF_023091745.1. Taxonomy (NCBI): domain Eukaryota; kingdom Metazoa; phylum Chordata; class Mammalia; order Artiodactyla; family Bovidae; genus Budorcas; species Budorcas taxicolor. The sequence goes on from NW_026291583.1 coordinate 250,560, forward strand.
CTTTCCCTCGAGGCTGTCCCTCGAGGCTTTCCCACGAGGCTTTCCCACAGGGCTGTGCCACGTGCCACCTTGGTGTGAGTCGATCCTCGGCGTGAAAGACGAGCCGGTGAAGGGAAAAGAGGTTGCTCTGGAATGGACTGAGACATCTGGGGGACTCTTGGAATGGTGGCACGACCCTGGAGTTCCTCTCGCCGTTCCTGTTGAGAGGGACTCCTCTTGAGATGCGACGGGAACGCCGGGAACTCTTTCCCGACGAAGCAGGGAAAGGATCCCTCATCTCGAGCTACGAGGCGGAAACGGGGCTCCTCTGGATGTGGGCGGGACCCTCGTGATTCCTCTCGAGTGGAGACGGGTATGTCGGGGAACTTCTTGATTTGCACCAAGGGTGTGAAGGACCCTTTCGAAGTTCCAGAGGGGAGGTGTGATCAGCCTCGAGACGCCTCAGCGGAAATGGGCCTCATCTCGCCTGGAGGGGAGAACCTCCTGGATTTTCTCGAGTTGCGGCAGGTCTTCTCGAGTTACGACGGGGACCTCAGGGACCCGCTCTGGTGGCCTCAGGAAAGGCCAGTCCCCATGCGAGTTGCTAGGGGACCTCTCGGGATTCCTCTCCCGTCCATGCCGGGGCCTCAGTCCTTGTGTGGAGTCGGGGCCGGAACCTGAGGATTCCTCTCCAGTGTTGCCATGGATCTTGGGGTGCTTCTGAGTCTCCCCAGGGGAGTCAGGCCTCGTCTCGAGTGGGGGCATGCACGTGCGCTTTCCTCCCGAGCTGCAGCAGTAGTGTCACGCTTCCTGTCACGTGGATCAAGGGATCTGTGGCTTTCCCTCGAGGCTGTCCCTCGAGGCTTTCCCACGAGGCTTTCCCACAGGGCTGTGCCACGTGCCACCTTGGTGTGAGTCGATCCTCGGCATGAAAGACGAGCCGGTGAAGGGAAAAGAGGTTCCTCTGGAATGGACTGAGACATCTGGGGGACTCTTGGAATGGTGGCACGACCCTGGAGTTCCTCTCGCCGTTCCTGTTGAGAGGGCCTCCTCTTGAGATGCGACGGGAACGCCGGGAACTCTTTCCCGACGAAGCAGGGAAAGGATCCCTCATCTCAAGCTACGAGGCGGAAACGGGGCTCCTCTGGATGTCGGCGGGACCCTCGTGATTCCTCTCGAGTGGAGACGGGTATGTCGGGGAACTTCTTGATTTGCACCAAGGGTGTGAAGGACCCTTTCGAAGTTCCAGAGGTGAGGTGTGATCAGCCTCGAGACGCCTCAGCGGAAATGGGCCTCATCTCGCCTGGAGGGGAGAACCTCCTGGATTTTCTCGAGTTGCGGCAGGTCTTCTCGAGTTACGACGGGGACCTCAGGGACCCGCTCTGGTGGCCTCAGGAAAGGCCAGTCCCCATTCGAGTTGCTAGGGGACCTCTCGGGATTCCTCTCCCGTCCATGCCGGGGCCTCAGTCCTTGTGTGGATTAGGGGACGGAACCTGAGGATTCCTCTCCAGTGTTGCCATGGATCTTGGGGTGCTTCTGAGTCTCCCCAGGGGAGTCAGGCCTCGTCTCGAGTGGGGGCATGCACGTGCGCTTTCCTCCCGAGCTGCAGCAGTAGTGTCACGCTACCTGTCACGTGGATCAAGGGATCTGTGGCTTTCCCTCGAGGCTGTCCCTCGAGGCTTTCCCACGAGGCTTTCCCACAGGGCTGTGCCACGTGCCACCTTGGTGTGAGTCGATCCTCGGCGTGAAAGACGAGCCGGTGAAGGGAAAAGAGGTTCCTCTGGAATGGACTGAGACATCTGGGGGACTCTTGGAATGGTGGCACGACCTGGAGTTCCTCTCGCCGTTCCTGTTGAGAGGGCCTCCTCTTGAGATGCGACGGGAACGCCGGGAACTCTTTCCCGACGAAGCAGGGAGAGGATCCCTCATCTCGAGCTACGAGGCGGAAACGGGGCTCCTCTGGATGTGGGCGGGACCCTCGTGATTCCTCTCGAGTGGAGACGGGTATGTCGGGGAACTTCTTGATTTGCACCAAGGGTGTGAAGGACCCTTTCGAAGTTCCAGAGGGGAGGTGTGATCAGCCTCGAGACGCCTCAGCCGAAATGGGCCTCATCTCGCCTGGAGGGGAGAACCTCCTGGATTTTCTCGAGTTGCGGCAGGTCTTCTCGAGTTACGACGGGGACCTCAGGGACCCGCTCTGGTGGCCTCAGGAAAGGCCAGTCCCCATGCGAGTTGCTAGGGGACCTCTCGGGATTCCTCTCCCGTCCATGCCGGGGCCTCAGTCCTTGTGTGGATTCGGGGACGGAACCTGAGGATTCCTCTCCAGTGTTGCCATGGATCTTGGGGTGCTTCTGAGTCTCCCCAGGGGAGTCAGGCCTCGTCTCGAGTGGGGGCATGCACGTGCGCTTTCCTCCCGAGCTGCAGCAGTATTGTCACGCTTCCTGTCACGTGGATCAAGGGATCTGTGGCTTTCCCTCGAGGCTGTCCCTCGAGGCTTTCCCACGAGGCTTTCCCACAGGGCTGTGATACGTGTCACCTTGGTGTGAGTCGATCCTCGGCGTGAAAGACGAGCCGGTGAAGGGAAAAGAGGTTCCTCTGGAATGGACTGAGACATCTGGGGGACTCTTGGAATGGTGGCACGACCCTGGAGTTCCTCTCGCCGTTCCTGTTGAGAGGGCCTCCTCTTGAGATGCGACGGGAACGCCGGGAACTCTTTCCCGACGAAGCAGGGAGAGGATCCCTCATCTCGAGCTACGAGGCGGAAACGGGGCTCCTCTGGATGTGGGCGGGACCCTCGTGATTCCTCTCGAGTGGAGACGGCTAGGTCGGGGAACTTCTTGATTTGCACCAAGGGTGTGAAGGACCCTTTCGAAGTTCCAGAGGGGAGGTGTGATCAGCCTCGAGACGCCTCAGCGGAAATGGGCCTCATCTCGCCTGGAGGGGAGAACCTCCTGGATTTTCTCGAGTTGCGGCAGGTCTTCTCGAGTTACGACGGGGACCTCAGGGACCCGCTCTGGTGGCCTCAGGAAAGGCCAGTCCCCATGCGAGTTGCTAGGGGACCTCTCGGGATTCCTCTCCCGTCCATGCCGGGGCCTCAGTCCTTGTGTGGATTCGGGGACGGAACCTGAGGATTCCTCTCCAGTGTTGCCATGGATCTTGGGGTGCTTCTGAGTCTCCCCAGGGGAGTCAGGCCTCGTCTCGAGTGGGGGCATGCACGTGCGCTTTCCTCCCGAGCTGCAGCAGTAGTGTCACGCTTCCTGTCACGTGGATCAAGGGATCTGTGGCTTTCCCTCGAGGCTGTCCCTCGAGGCTTTCCCACGAGGCTTTCCCACAGGGCTGTGCCACGTGCCACCTTGGTGTGAGTCGATCCTCGGCGTGAAAGACGAGCCGGTGAAGGGAAAAGAGGTTCCTCTGGAATTGACTGAGACATCTGGGGGACTCTTGGAATGGTGGCACGACCCTGGAGTTCCTCTCGCCGTTCCTGTTGAGAGGGCCTCCTCTTGAGATGCGACGGGAACGCCGGGAACTCTTTCCCGACGAAGCAGGGAGAGGATCCCTCATCTCGAGCTACGAGGCGGAAACGGGGCTCCTCTGGATGTGGGCGGGACCCTCGTGATTCCTCTCGAGTGGAGACGGGTATGTCGGGGAACTTCTTGATTTGCACCAAGGGTGTGAAGGACCCTTTCGAAGTTCCAGAGGTGAGGTGTGATCAGCCTCGAGACGCCTCAGCGGAAATGGGCCTCATCTCGCCTGGAGGGGAGAACCTCCTGGATTTTCTCGAGTTGCGGCAGGTCTTCTCGAGTTACGACGGGGACCTCAGGGACCCGCTCTGGTGGCCTCAGGAAAGGCCAGTCCCCATGCGAGTTGCTAGGGGACCTCTCGGGATTCCTCTCCCATCCATGCCGGGGCCTCAGTCCTTGTGTGGATTCGGGGACGGAACCTGAGGATTCCTCTCCAGTGTTGCCATGGATCTTGGGGTGCTTCTGAGTCTCCCCAGGGGAGTCAGGCCTCGTCTCGAGAGGGGCATGCACGTGCGCTTTCCTCCCGAGCTGCAGCAGTAGTGTCACGCTTCCTGTCACGTGGATCAAGGGATCTGTGGTTTTCCCTCGAGGCTGTCCCTCGAGGCTTTCCCACGAGGCTTTCCCACAGGGCTGTGCCACGTGCCACCTTGGTGTGAGTCGATCCTCGGCGTGAAAGACGAGCCGGTGAAGGGAAAAGAGGTTCCTCTGGAATGGACTGAGACATCTGGGGGACTCTTGGAATGGTGGCACGACCCTGGAGTTCCTCTCGCCGTTCCTGTTGAGAGGGCCTCCTCTTGAGATGCGACGGGAACGCCGGGAACTCTTTCCCGACGAAGCAGGGAGAGGATCCCTCATCTCGAGCTACGAGGCGGAAACGGGGCTCCTCTGGATGTGGGCGGGACCCTCGTGATTCCTCTCGAGTGGAGACGGGTATGTCGGGGAACTTCTTGATTTGCACCAAGGGTGTGAAGGACCCTTTCGAAGTTCCAGAGGGGAGGTGTGATCAGCCTCGAGACGCCTCAGCGGAAATGGGCCTCATGTCGCCTGGAGGGGAGAACCTCCTGGATTTTCTCGAGTTGCGCCAGGTCTTCTCGAGTTACGACGGGGACCTCAGGGACCCGCTCTGGTGGCCTCAGGAAAGGCCAGTCCCCATGCGAGTTGCTAGGGGACCTCTCGGGATTCCTCTCCCGTCCATGCCGGGGCCTCAGTCCTTGTGTGGAGTCGGGGCCGGAACCTGAGGATTCCTCTCCAATGTTGCCATGGATCTTGGGGTGCTTCTGAGTCTCCCCAGGGGAGTCAGGCCTCGTCTCGAGTGGGGGCATGCACGTGCGCTTTCCTCCCGAGCTGCAGCAGTAGTGTCACGCTTCCTGTCACGTGGATCAAGGGATCTGTGGCTTTCCCTCGAGGCTGTCCCTCGAGGCTTTCCCACGAGGCTTTCCCACAGGGCTGTGCCACGTGCCACCTTGGTGTGAGTCGATCCTCGGCGTGAAAGACGAGCCGGTGAAGGGAAAAGAGGTTCCTCTGGAATGGACTGAGACATCTGGGGGACTCTTGGAATGGTGGCACGACCCTGGAGTTCCTCTCGCCGTTCCTGTTGAGAGGGCCTCCTCTTGAGATGCGACGGGAACGCCGGGACCTCTTTCCCGACGAAGCAGGGAGAGGATCCCTCATCTCGAGCTACGAGGCGGAAACGGGGCTCCTCTGGATGTGGGCGGGACCCTCGTGATTCCTCTCGAGTGGAGACGGGTATGTCGGGGAACTTCTTGATTTGCACCAAGGGTGTGAAGGACCCTTTCGAAGTTCCAGAGGTGAGGTGTGATCAGCCTCGAGACGCCTCAGCGGAAATGGGCCTCATCTCGCCTGGAGGGGAGAACCTCCTGGATTTTCTCGAGTTGCGGCAGGTCTTCTCGAGTTACGACGGGGACCTCAGGGACCCGCTCTGGTGGCCTCAGGAAAGGCCAGTCCCCATGCGAGTTGCTAGGGGACCTCTCGGGATTCCTCTCCCGTCCATGCCGGGGCCTCAGTCCTTGTGTGGAGTCGGGGCCGGAACCTGAGGATTCCTCTCCAGTGTTGCCATGGATCTTGGGGTGCTTCTGAGTCTCCCCAGGGGAGTCAGGCCTCGTCTCGAGTGGGGGCATGCACGTGCGCTATCCTCCCGAGCTGCAGCAGTAGTGTCACGCTTCCTGTCACGTGGATCAAGGGATCTGTGGCTTTCCCTCGAGGCTGTCCCTCGAGGCTTTCCCACGAGGCTTTCCCACAGGGCTGTGCCACGTGCCACCTTGGTGTGAGTCGATCCTCGGCGTGAAAGACGAGCCGGTGAAGGGAAAAGAGGTTCCTCTGGAATGGACTGAGACATCTGGGGGACTCTTGGAATGGTGGCACGACCCTGGAGTTCCTCTCGCCGTTCCTGTTGAGAGGGCCTCCTCTTGAGATGCGACGGGAACGCCGGGAACTCTTTCCCGACGAAGCAGGGAGAGGATCCCTCATCTCGAGCTACGAGGCGGAAACGGGGCTCCTCTGGATGTGGGCGGGACACTCGTGATTCCTCTCGAGTGGAGACGGGTATGTCGGGGAACTTCTTGATTTGCACCAAGGGTGTGAAGGACCCTTTCGAAGTTCCAGAGGGGAGGTGTGATCAGCCTCGAGACGCCTCAGCGGAAATGGGCCTCATCTCGCCTGGAGGGGAGAACCTCCTGGATTTTCTCGAGTTGCGGCAGGTCTTCTCGAGTTACGACGGGGACCTCAGGGACCCGCTCTGGTGGCCTCAGGAAAGGCCAGTCCCCATGCGAGTTGCTAGGGGACCTCTCGGGATTCCTCTCCCGTCCATGCCGGGGCCTCAGTCCTTGTGTGGAGTCGGGGCCGGAACCTGAGGATTCCTCTCCAGTGTTGCCATGGATCTTGGGGTGCTTCTGAGTCTCCCCAGGGGAGTCAGGCCTCGTCTCGAGTGGGGGCATGCACGTGCGCTTTCCTCCCGAGCTGCAGCAGTAGTGTCACGCGTCCTGTCACGTGGATCAAGGGATCTGTGGCTTTCCCTCGAGGCTGTCCCTCGAGGCTTTCCCACGAGGCTTTCCCACAGGGCTGTGCCACGTGCCACCTTGGTGTGAGTCGATCCTCGGCGTGAAAGACGAGCCGGTGAAGGGAAAAGAGGTTCCTCTGGAATGGACTGAGACATCTGGGGGACTCTTGGAATGGTGGCACGACCCTGGAGTTCCTCTCGAAGTTCCTGTTGAGAGGGCCTCCTCTTGAGATGCGACGGGAACGCCGGGAACTCTTTCCCGACGAAGCAGGGAAAGGATCCCTCATCTCGAGCTACGAGGCGGAAACGGGGCTCCTCTGGATGTGGGCGGGACCCTCGTGATTCCGCTCGAGTGGAGACGGGTATGTCGGGGAACTTCTTGTTTTGCACCAAGGGTGTGAAGGACCCTTTCGAAGTTCCAGAGGTGAGGTGTGATCAGCCTCGAGACGCCTCAGCGGAAATGGGCCTCATCTCGCCTGGAGGGGAGAACCTCCTGGATTTTCTCGAGTTGCGGCAGGTCTTCTCGAGTTACGACGGGGACCTCAGGGACCCGCTCTGGTGGCCTCAGGAAAGGCCAGTCCCCATGCGAGTTGCTAGGGGACCTCGCGGGATTCCTCTCCCGTCCATGCCGGGGCCTCAGTCCTTGTGTGGAGTCGGAGCCGGAACTTGAGGATTCCTCTCCAGTGTTGCCATGGATCTTGGGGTGCTTCTGAGTCTCCGCAGGGGAGTCAGGCCTCGTCTCGAGTTGGGGCATGCACGTGCGCTTTCCTCCCGAGCTGCAGCAGTAGTGTCACGCTTCCTGTCACGTGGATCAAGGGATCTGTGGCTTTCCCTCGAGGCTGTCCCTCGAGGCTTTCCCACGAGGCTTTCCCACAGGGCTGTGCCACGTGCCACCTTGGTGTGAGTCGATCCTCGGCGTGAAAGACGAGCCGGTGAAGGGAAAAGAGGTTCCTCTGGAATGGACTGAGACATCTGGGGGACTCTTGGAATGGTGGCACGACCCTGGAGTTCCTCTCGCCATTCCTGTTGAGAGGGCCTCCTCTTGAGATGCGACGGGAACGCCGGGAACTCTTTCCCGACGAAGCAGGGAAAGGATCCCTCATCTCGAGCTACTAGGCGAAAACGGGGCTCCTCTGGATGTGGGCGGGACCCTCGTGATTCCTCTCGAGTGGAGACGGCTAGGTCGGGGAACTTCTTGATTTGCACCAAGGGTGTGAAGGACCCTTTCGAAGTTCCAGAGGTGAGGTGTGATCAGCCTCGAGACGCCTCAGCGGAAATGGGCCTCATCTCGCCTGGAGGGGAGAACCTCCTGGATTTTCTCGAGTTGCGGCAGGTCTTCTCGAGTTACGACGGGGACCTCAGGGACCCGCTCTGGTGGCCTCAGGAAAGGCCAGTCCCCATGCGAGTTGCTAGGGGACCTCTCGGGATTCCTCTCCCGTCCATGCCGGGGCCTCAGTCCTTGTGTGGAGTCGGGGCCGGAACCTGAGGATTCCTCTCCAGTGTTGCCATGGATTTTGGGGTGCTTCTGAGTCTCCCCAGGGGAGTCAGGCCTCATCTCGCGTGGGGGCCTGCACGTGCGCTTTCCTCCCGAGCTGCAGCAGTAGTGTCACGCTTCCTGTCACGTGGATCAAGGGATCTGTGGCTTTCCCTCGAGGCTGTCCTTCGAGGCTTTCCCACGAGGCATTCCCACAGGGCTGTGCCACGTGCCACCTTGGTGTGAGTCGATCCTCGGCGTGAAAGACGAGCCGGTGAAGGGAAAAGAGGTTCCTCTGGAATGGACTGAGACATCTGGGGGACTCTTGGAATGGTGGCACGACCCTGGAGTTCCTGTCGAAGTTCCTGTAGAGAGGGCCTCCTCTTGAGATGCGACGGGAACGCCGGGAACTCTTTCCCGACGAAGCAGGGAAAGGATCCCTCATCTCGAGCTACGAGGCGGAAACGGGGCTCCTCTGGATGTGGGCGGGACTCTCGTGATTCCTCTCGAGTGGAGACGGCTAGGTCGGGGAACTTCTTGATTTGCACCAAGGGTGTGAAGGAGCCTTTCGAAGTTCCAGAGGTGAGGTGTGATCAGCCTCGAGACGCCTCAGCGGAAATGGGCCTCAGCTCGCCTGGAGGGGAGAACCTCCTGGATTTTCTCGAGTTGTGGCAGGTCTTCTCGAGTTACGACGGGGACCTCAGGGACCCGCTCTGGTGGCCTCAGGAAAGGCCAGTCCCCATGCGAGTTGCTAGGGGACCTCTCGGTATTCCTTTCCCGTCCATGCCGGGGCCTCAGTCCTTGTGTGGAGTCGGGGCCGGAACCTGAGGATTCCTCTGCAGTGTTGCCATGGATCTTGGGGTGCTTCTGAGTCTCCCCAGGGGAGTCAGGCCTCGTCTCGAGTGGGGGCATGCACGTGCGCTTTCCTCCCGAGCTGCAGCAGTAGTGTCACGCTTCCTGTCACGTGGATCAAGGGATCTGTGGCTTTCCCTCGAGGCTGTCCCTCGAGGCTTTCCCACGAGGCTTTCCCACAGGGCTGTGCCACGTGCCACCTTGGTGTGAGTCGATCCTCGGCGTGAAAGACGAGCCGGTGAAGGGAAAAGAGGTTCCTCTGGAATGGACTGAGACATCTGGGGGACTCTTGGAATGGTGGCACGACCCTGGAGTTCCTCTCGCCGTTCCTGTTGAGAGGGCCTCCTCTTGAGATGCGACGGGAATGCCGGGAACTCTTTCCCGACAAGCAGGGAAAGGATCCCTCATCTCGAGCTCCGAGGCGGAAACGGGGCTCCTCTGGATGTGGGCGGGACCCTCGTGATTCCTCTCGAGTGGAGACGGCTAGGTCGGGGAACTTCTTGATTTGCACCAAGGGTGTGAAGGACCCTTTCGAAGTTCCAGAGGTGAGGTGTGATCAGCCTCGAGACGCCTCAGTGGAAATGGGCCACATCTCGCCTGGAGGGGAGAACCTCCTGGATTTTCTCGAGTTGCGGCAGGTCTTCTCGAGTTACGACGGGGACCTCAGGGACCCGCTCTGGTGGCCTCAGGAAAGGCCAGTCCCCATGCGAGTTGCTAGGGGACCTCTCGGGATTCCTCTCCCGTCCATGCCGGGGCCTCAGTCCTTGTGTGGAGTCGGGGCCGGAACCTGAGGATTCCTCTCCAGTGTTGCCATGGATCTTGGGGTGCTTCTGAGTCTCCCCAGGGGAGTCAGGACTCGTCTCGAGTGGGGGCATGCACGTGTGCTTTCCTCCAGAGCTGCAGCAGTAGTGTCACGCTTCCTGTTACGTGGATCAAGGGATCTGTGGCTTTCCCTCGAGGCTGTCCCTCGAGGCTTTCCCACAGGGCTGTGCCACGTGCCACCTTGTTGTGAGTCGATCCTCGGCGTGAAAGACGAGCTGGTGAAGGGAAAGAGGTTCCTCTGGAATGGACTGAGACATCTGGGGGACTCTTGGAATGGTGGCACGACCCTGGAGTTCCTCTCGCCGTTCCTGTTGAGAGGGCCTCCTCTTGAGATGCGACGGGAATGCCGGGAACTCTTTCCCGACGAAGCAGGGAAAGGATCCCTCATCTCGAGCTCCGAGGCAGAAACGGGGCTTCTATGGATGTGGGCGGGACCCTCGTGATTCCTCTCGAGTGGAGACGGCTAGGTCGGGGAACTTCTTGATTTGCACCAAGGGTGTGAAGGACCCTTTCGAAGTTCCAGAGGTGAGGTGTGATCAGCCTCGAAACGCCTCAGCGGAAATGGACCTCATCTCGCCTGGAGGGGAGAACCTCCTGGATTTTCTCGAGTTGCGGCAGGTCTTCTCGAGTTACGACGGGGACCTCAGGGACCCGCTCTGGTGGCCTCAGGAAAGGCCAGTCCCCATGCGAGTTGCTAGGGGACCTCTTGGGATTCCTCTCCCGTCCATGCCGGGGCCTCAGTCCTTGTGTGGAGTCGGGGCCGGAACCTGAGGATTCCTCTCCAGTGTTGCCATGGATCTTGGGATGCTTCTGAGTCTCCCCAGGGGAGTCAGGCCTCGTCTCGAGTGGGGGCATGCACGTGCGATTTCCTCCCGAGCTGCAGCAGTAGTGTCACGCTTCCTGTCACGTGGATCAAGGGATCTGTGGCTTTCCCTCGAGGCTGTCCCTTGAGGCTTTCCCACGAGGCTTTCCCACAGGGCTGTGCCACGTGCCACCTTGGTGTGAGTCGATCCTCGGCGTGAAAGACGAGCCGGTGAAGGGAAAAGAGGTTCCTCTGGAATGGACTGAGACATCTGGGGGACTCTTGGAATGGTGGCACGACCCTGGAGTTCCTCTCGCCGTTCCTGTTGAGAAGGCCTCCTCTTGAGATGCGACGGGAAGGCCGGGAACTCTTTCCCGACGAAGCAGGGAAAGGATCCCTCATCTCGAGCTACGAGGCGGAAACGGGGCTCCTCTGGATGTGGGCGGGACCCTCGTGATTCCTCTCGAGTGGAGACGGCTAGGTCAGGGAACTTCTTGATTTGCACCAAGGGTGTGAAGGACCCTTTCGAAGTTCCAGAGGTGAGGTGTGATCAGCCTCGAGACGCCTCAGCGGAAATGGGCCTCATCTCGCCTGGAGGGGAGAACCTCCTGGATTTTCTCGAGTTGCGGCAGGTCTTCTCGAGTTACGACGGGGACCTCAGGGACCCGCTCTGGTGGCCTCAGGAAAGGCCAGTCCCCATGCGAGTAGCTAGGGGACCTCTCGGGATTCCTCTCCCGTCCATGCCGGGGCCTCAGTCCTTGTGTGGATTCGGGGCCGGAACCTGAGGATTCCTCTCCAGTGTTGCCATGGATCTTGGGGTGCTTCTGAGTCTCCCCAGGGGAGTCAGGCCTCGTCTCGAGTGGGGGCATGCACGTGCGCTTTCCTCCCGAGCTGCAGCAGTAGTGTCACACTTCCTGTCACGTGGATCAAGGGATCTGTGGCTTTCCCTCTAGGCTGTCCCTCGAGGCTTTCCCACGAGGCTTTCCCACAGGGCTGTGCCACGTGCCACCTTGGTGTGAGTCGATCCTCGGCGTGAAAGACGAGCCGGTGAAGGGAAAAGAGGTTCCTCTGGAATGGACTGAGACATCTGGGGGACTCTTGTAATGGTGGCACGACCCTGGAGTTCCTCTCGCCGTTCCTGTTGAGAGGGCCTCCTCTTGAGATGCGACGGGAACGCCGGGAACTCTTTCAGGATGAAGCAGGGAAAGGATTCCTCATCTTGAGCTACGAGGCGGAAACGGGGCTCCTCTGGTTGTGGGCGGGACCCTCGTGATTCCTCTCGAGTGGAGACGGCTAGGTCGGGGAACTTCTTGATTTGCACCAAGGGTGTGAAGGACCCTTTCGAAGTTCCAGAGGTGAGGTGTGATCAGCCTCGAGACGCCTCAGCGGAAATGGGCCTCATCTCGCCTGGAGGGGAGAACCTCCTGGATTTTCTCGAGTTGCGGCAGGTCTTCTCGAGTTACGACGGGGACCTCAGGGACCCGCTCTGGTGGCCTCAGGAAAGGCCAGTCCCCATGCGAGTTGCTAGGGGACCTCTCGGGATTCCTCTCCCGTCCATGCCGGGGCCTCAGTCCTTGTGTGGAGTCGGGGCCGGAACCTGAGGATTCCTCTCCAGTGTTGCCATGGATCTTGGGGTGCTTCTGAGTCTCCCCAGGGGAGTCAGGCCTCGTCTCGAGTGGGGGCATGCACGTGCGCTTTCCTCCCGAGCTGCAGCAGTAGTGTCACGCTTCCTGTCACGTGGATCAAGGGATCTGTGGCTTTCCCTCGAGGCTGTCCCTCGAGGCTTTCCCACGAGGCTTTCCCACAGGGCTGTGCCACGTGCCACCTTGGTGTGAGTCGATCCTCGGCGTGAAAGACGAGCCGGTGAAGGCAAAAAAGGTTCCTCTGGAATGGACTGAGACATCTGGGGGACTCTTGGAATGGTGGCACGACCCTGGAGTTCCTCTCGCCGTTCCTGTTGAGAGGGCCTCCTCTTGAGATGCGACGGGAACGCCGGGAACTCTTTCCCGACGAAGCAGGGAAAGGATCCCTCATCTCGAGCTACGAGGCGGAAACGCGGCTCCTCTGGATGTGGGCGGGACTCTCGTGATTCCTCTCGAGTGGAGACGGCTAGGTCGGGGAACTTCTTGATTTGCACCAAGGGTGTGAAGGACCCTTTCGAAGTTCCAGAGGTGAGGTGTGATCGGCCTCGAGACGCCTCAGCGGAAATGGGCCTCATCTCGCCTGGAGGGGAGAACCTCCTGGATTTTCTCGAGTTGCGGCAGGTCTTCTCGAGTTACGACGGGGACCTCAGGGACCCGCTCTGGTGGCCTCAGGAAAGGCCAGTCCCCATGCGAGTTGCTAGGGGACCTCTCGGGATTCCTTTCCCGTCCATGCCGGGGCCTCAGTCCTTGTGTGGAGTCGGGGCCGGAACCTGAGGATTCCTCTGCAGTGTTGCCATGGATCTTGGGGTGCTTCTGAGTCTCCCCAGGGGAGTCAGGCCTCGTCTCGAGTGGGGGCATGCACGTGCGCTTTCCTCCCGAGCTGCAGCAGTAGTGTCACGCTTCCTGTCACGTGGATCAAGGGATCTGTGGCTTTCCCTCGAGGCTGTCCCTCGAGGCTTTCCCACGAGGCTTTCCCACAGGGCTGTGCCACGTGCCACCTTGGTGTGAGTCGATCCTCGGCGTGAAAGACGAGCCGGTGAAGGGAAAAGAGGTTCCTCTGGAATGGACTGAGACATCTGGGGGACTCTTGGAATGGTGGCACGACCCTGGAGTTCCTCTCGCCGTTCCTGTTGAGAAGGCCTCCTCTTGAGATGCGACGGGAACGCCGGGAACTCTTTCCCGACGAAGCAGGGAAAGGATCCCTCATCTCGAGCTACGAGGCGGAAACGGGGCTCCTCTGGATGTGGGCGGGACCCTCGTGATTCCTCTCGAGTGAAGACGGCTAGGTCAGGGAACTTCTTGATTTGCACCAAGGGTGTGAAGGACCCTTTCGAAGTTCCAGAGGTGAGGTGTGATCAGCCTCGAGACGCCTCAGCGGAAATGGGCCTCATCTCGCCTGGAGGGGAGAACCTCCTGGATTTTCTCGAGTTGCGGCAGGTCTTCTCGAGGTACGACGGGGACCTCAGGGACCCGCTCTGGTGGCCTCAGGAAAGGCCAGTCCCCATGCGAGTTGCTAGGGGACCTCTCGGGATTCCTCTCCCGTCCATGCCGGGGCCTCAGTCCTTGTGTGGAGTCGGGGCCGGAACCTGAGGATTCCTCTCCAGTGTTGCCATGGATCTTGGGATGCTTCTGAGTCTCCCCAGGGGAGTCAGGCCTCGTCTCGAGTGGGGGCATGGACGTGCGATTTCCTCCCGAGCTGCAGCAGTAGTGTCACGCTTCCTGTCACGTGGATCAAGGGATCTGTGGCTTTCCCTCGAGGCTGTCCCTCGAGGCTTTCCCACGAGGCTTTCCCACAGGGCTGTGCCACGTGCCACCTTGTTGTGAGTCGATCCTCGGCGTGAAAGACGAGACGGTGAAGGGAAAAGAGGTTCCTCTGGAATGGACTGAGACATCTGGGGGACTCTTGGAATGGTGGCACGACCCTGGAGTTCCTCTCGCCGTTCCTGTTGAGAGGGCCTCCTCTTGAGATGCGACGGGAACGCCGGGAACTCTTTCCCGACGAAGCAGGGAAAGGATCCCTCATCTCGAGCTACGAGGCGGAAACGCGGCTCCTCTGGATGTGGGCGGGACTCTCGTGATTCCTCTCGAGTGGAGACGACTAGGTCGGGGAACTTCTTGATTTGCACCAAGGGTGTGAAGGACCCTTTCGAAGTTCCAGAGGTGAGGTGTGATCGGCCTCGAGACGCCTCAGCGGAAATGGGCCTCATCTTGCCTGGAGGGGAGAACCTCCTGGATTTTCTCGAGTTGCGGCAGGTCTTCTCGAGTTACGACGGGGACCTCAGGGACCCGCTCTGGTGGCCTCAGGAAAGGCCAGTCCCCATGCGAGTTGCTAGGGGACCTCTCGGGATTCCTTTCCCGTCCATGCCGGGTCTCACTCCTTGTGTGGAGTCGGGGCCGGAACCTGAGGATTCCTCTGCAGTGTTGCCATGGATCTTGGGGTGCTTCTGAGTCTCCCCAGGGGAGTCAGGCCTCGTCTCGAGTGGGGGCATGCACGTGCGCTTTCCTCCCGGGCTGCAGCAGTAGTGTCACGCTTCCTGTCACGTGGATCAAGGGATCTGTGGCTTTCCCTCGAGGCTGTCCCTCGAGGCTTTCCCACGAGGCTTTCCCACAGGGCTGTGCCACGTGCCACCTTGGTGTGAGTCGATCCTCGGCGTGAAAGACGAGCCGGTGAAGGGAAAAGAGGTTCCTCTGGAATGGACTGAGACATCTGGGGGACTCTTGGAATGGTGGCACGACCCTGGAGTTCCTCTCGCCGTTCCTGTTGAGAAGGCCTCCCCTTGAGATGCGACGGGAACGCCGGGAACTCTTTCAGGACGAAGCAGGGAAAGGATCCCTCATCTCGAGCTACGAGGCGGAAACGGGGCTCCTCTGGATGTGGGCGGGACCCTCGTGATTCCTCTCGAGTGGAGACGGCTAGGTCGGGGAACTTCTTGTTTTGCACCAAGGGTGTGAAGGAGCCTTTCGAAGTTCCAGAGGTGAGGTGTGATCAGCCTCGAGACGCCTCAGCGGAAATGGGCCTCATCTCGCCTGGAGGGGAGAACCTCCTGGATTTTCTCGAGTTGCAGCAGGTCTTCTCGAGTTACGACGGGGACCTCAGGGACCCGCTCTGGTGGCCTCAGGAAAGGCCAGTCCCCATGCGAGTTGCTAGGGGACCTCTCGGGATTCCTCTCCCGTCCATGCCGGGGCCTCAGTCCTTGTGTGGAGTCGGGGCCGGAACCTGAGGATTCCTCTCCAGTGTTGCCATGGATCTTGGGGTGCTTCTGAGTCTCCCCAGGGGAGTCAGGCCTCGTCTCGAGTGGGGGCATGCACGTGCGCTTTCCTCCCGAGCTGCAGCAGTAGTGTCACGCTTCCTGTCACGTGGATCAAGGGATCTGTGGCTTTCCCTCGAGGCTGTCCCTCGAGGCTTTCCCACGAGGCTTTCCCACAGGGCTGTGCCACGTGCCACCTTGGTGTGAGTCGATCCTCGGCGTGAAAGACGAGCCGGTGAAGGGAAAAGAGGTTCCTCTGGAATGGACTGAGACATCTGGGGGACTCTTGGAAAGGTGGCACGACCCTGAAGTTCCTCTCGCCGTTCCTGTTGAGAGGGCCTCCTCTTGAGATGCGACGGGAACGCCGGGAACTCTTTCCCGAAGAAGCAGGGAAAGGATCCCTCATCTCGAGCTACGAGGCGGAAACGGGGCTCCTCTGGATGTGGGCGGGACCCTCGTGATTCCTCTCGAGTGGAGACGGGTATGTCGGGAAAATTCTTGATTTGCACCAAGGGTGTGAAGGAGCCTTTCAAAGTTCCAGAGGTGAGGTGTGATCAGCCTCGAGACGCCTCAGCAGAAACGGGCCTCATCTCGCCTGGAGGGGAGAACCTCCTGGATTTTCTCGAGTTGCGGCAGGTCTTCTCGAGTTACGACGGGGACCTCAGGGACCCGCTCTGGTGGCCTCAGGAAAGGCCAGTCCCCATGCGAGTTGCTAGGGGACCTCTCGGGATTCCTCTCCCGTCCATGCCGGGGCCTCAGTCTTTGTGTGGAGTCGGGGCCGGAACCTGAAGATTCCTCTCCAGTGTTGCCATGGATCTTGGGGTGCTTCTGAGTCTCCCCAGGGGAGTCAGGCCTCGTCTCGAGTGGGGGCATGCACGTGCGCTTTCCTCCCGAGCTGCAGCAGTAGTGTCACGCTTCCAGTCACGTGGATCAAGGGATCTGTGGCTTTCCCTCGAGGCTGTCCCTCGAGGCTTTCCCACAAGGCTTTCCCACAGGGCTGTGCCACGTGCCACCTTGGTGTGAGTCGATCCTCGGCGTGAAAGACGAGCCGGTGAAGGGAAAAGAGGTTCCTCTGGAATGGACTGAGACATCTGGGGGACTCTTTGAAAGGTGGCACAACCCTGAAGTTCCTCTCGCCGTTCCTGTTGAGAGGGCCTCCTCTTGAGATGCGACGGGAACGCCGGGAACTCTTTCCCGACGAAGCAGGGAAAGGATCCCTCATCTCGAGCTACGAGGCGGAAACGGGGCTCCTCTGGATGTGGGCGGGACCCTCGTGATTCCTCTCGAATGGAGACGGGTATGTCGGGGAACTTCTTGATTTGCAGCAAGGGTGTGAAGGAGCCTTTCAAAGTTCCAGAGGTGAGGTGTGATCAGCCTCGAGACGCCTCATCGGAAATGGGCCTCATCTCGCCTGGAGGGGAGAACCTCCTGGATTTTCTCGAGTTGCGGCAGGTCTTCTCGAGTTACGACGGGGACCTCAGGGACCCGCTCTGGTGGCCTCAGGAAAGGCAAGTCCCCATGCGAGTTGCTAGGGGACCTCTCGGGATTCCTCTCCCGTCCATGCCGGGGCCTCAGTCCTTGTGTGGAGTCGGGGCCGGAACCTGAGGATTCCTCTCCAGTGTTGCCATGGATCTTGGGGTGCTTCTGAGTCTCCCCAGGGGAGTCAGGCCTCGTCTCGAGTGGGGGCATGCACGTGCGCTTTCCTCCCGAGCTGCAGCAGTAGTGTCACGCTTCCTGTCACGTGGATCAAGGGATCTGTGGCTTTCCCTCGAGGCTGTCCCTCGAGGCTTTCCCACGAGGCTTTCCCACAGGGCTGTGCCACGTGCCACCTTGGTGTGAGTCGATCCTCGGCGTGAAAGACGAGCCGGTGAAGGGAAAAGAGGTTCCTCTGGAATGGACTGAGACATCTGGGGGACTCTTGGAATGGTGGCACGACCCTGGAGTTCCTCTCGCCGTTCCTGTTGAGAGGGCCTCCTCTTGAGATGCGACGGGAACGCAGGGAACTCTTTCCCGACGAAGCAGGGAAAGGATTCCTCATCTCGAGCTACGAGGCGGAAACGGGGCTCCTCTGGATGTGGGCGGGACCCTCGTGATTCCTCTCGAGTGGAGACGGCTAGGTCGGGGAACTTCTTGATTTGCACCAAGGGTGTGAAGGACCCTTTCGAAGTTCCAGAGGTGAGGTGTGATCAGCCTCGAAACGCCTCAGCGGAAATGGACCTCATCTCGCCTGGAGGGGAGAACCTCCTGGATTTTCTCGAGTTGCGGCAGGTCTTCTCGAGTTACGACGGGGACCTCAGGGACCCGCTCTGGTGGCCTCAGGAAAGGCCAGTCCCCATGCGAGTTGCTAGGGGACCTCTTGGGATTCCTCTCCCGTCCATGCCGGGGCCTCAGTCCTTGTGTGGAGTCGGGGCCGGAACCTGAGGATTCCTCTCCAGTGTTGCCATGGATCTTGGGATGCTTCTGAGTCTCCCCAGGGGAGTCAGGCCTCGTCTCGAGTGGGGGCATGCACGTGCGATTTCCTCCCGAGCTGCAGCAGTAGTGTCACGCTTCCTGTCACGTGGATCAAGGGATCTGTGGCTTTCCCTCGAGGCTGTCCCTTGAGGCTTTCCCACGAGGCTTTCCCACAGGGCTGTGCCACGTGCCACCTTGGTGTGAGTCGATCCTCGGCGTGAAAGACGAGCCGGTGAAGGGAAAAGAGGTTCCTCTGGAATGGACTGAGACATCTGGGGGACTCTTGGAATGGTGGCACGACCCTGGAGTTCCTCTCGCCGTTCCTGTTGAGAAGGCCTCCTCTTGAGATGCGACGGGAAGGCCGGGAACTCTTTCCCGACGAAGCAGGGAAAGGATCCCTCATCTCGAGCTACGAGGCGGAAACGGGGCTCCTCTGGATGTGGGCGGGACCCTCGTGATTCCTCTCGAGTGGAGACGGCTAGGTCAGGGAACTTCTTGATTTGCACCAAGGGTGTGAAGGACCCTTTCGAAGTTCCAGAGGTGAGGTGTGATCAGCCTCGAGACGCCTCAGCGGAAATGGGCCTCATCTCGCCTGGAGGGGAGAACCTCCTGGATTTTCTCGAGTTGCGGCAGGTCTTCTCGAGTTACGACGGGGACCTCAGGGACCCGCTCTGGTGGCCTCAGGAAAGGCCAGTCCCCATGCGAGTAGCTAGGGGACCTCTCGGGATTCCTCTCCCGTCCATGCCGGGGCCTCAGTCCTTGTGTGGATTCGGGGCCGGAACCTGAGGATTCCTCTCCAGTGTTGCCATGGATCTTGGGGTGCTTCTGAGTCTCCCCAGGGGAGTCAGGCCTCGTCTCGAGTGGGGGCATGCACGTGCGCTTTCCTCCCGAGCTGCAGCAGTAGTGTCACACTTCCTGTCACGTGGATCAAGGGATCTGTGGCTTTCCCTCTAGGCTGTCCCTCGAGGCTTTCCCACGAGGCTTTCCCACAGGGCTGTGCCACGTGCCACCTTGGTGTGAGTCGATCCTCGGCGTGAAAGACGAGCCGGTGAAGGGAAAAGAGGTTCCTCTGGAATGGACTGAGACATCTGGGGGACTCTTGTAATGGTGGCACGACCCTGGAGTTCCTCTCGCCGTTCCTGTTGAGAGGGCCTCCTCTTGAGATGCGACGGGAACGCCGGGAACTCTTTCAGGATGAAGCAGGGAAAGGATTCCTCATCTTGAGCTACGAGGCGGAAACGGGGCTCCTCTGGTTGTGGGCGGGACCCTCGTGATTCCTCTCGAGTGGAGACGGCTAGGTCGGGGAACTTCTTGATTTGCACCAAGGGTGTGAAGGACCCTTTCGAAGTTCCAGAGGTGAGGTGTGATCAGCCTCGAGACGCCTCAGCGGAAATGGGCCTCATCTCGCCTGGAGGGGAGAACCTCCTGGATTTTCTCGAGTTGCGGCAGGTCTTCTCGAGTTACGACGGGGACCTCAGGGACCCGCTCTGGTGGCCTCAGGAAAGGCCAGTCCCCATGCGAGTTGCTAGGGGACCTCTCGGGATTCCTCTCCCGTCCATGCCGGGGCCTCAGTCCTTGTGTGGAGTCGGGGCCGGAACCTGAGGATTCCTCTCCAGTGTTGCCATGGATCTTGGGGTGCTTCTGAGTCTCCCCAGGGGAGTCAGGCCTCGTCTCGAGTGGGGGCATGCACGTGCGCTTTCCTCCCGAGCTGCAGCAGTAGTGTCACGCTTCCTGTCACGTGGATCAAGGGATCTGTGGCTTTCCCTCGAGGCTGTCCCTCGAGGCTTTCCCACGAGGCTTTCCCACAGGGCTGTGCCACGTGCCACCTTGGTGTGAGTCGATCCTCGGCGTGAAAGACGAGCCGGTGAAGGCAAAAAAGGTTCCTCTGGAATGGACTGAGACATCTGGGGGACTCTTGGAATGGTGGCACGACCCTGGAGTTCCTCTCGCCGTTCCTGTTGAGAGGGCCTCCTCTTGAGATGCGACGGGAACGCCGGGAACTCTTTCCCGACGAAGCAGGAAAAGGATCCCTCATCTCGAGCTACGAGGCGGAAACGCGGCTCCTCTGGATGTGGGCGGGACTCTCGTGATTCCTCTCGAGTGGAGACGGCTAGGTCGGGGAACTTCTTGATTTGCACCAAGGGTGTGAAGGACCCTTTCGAAGTTCCAGAGGTGAGGTGTGATCGGCCTCGAGACGCCTCAGCGGAAATGGGCCTCATCTCGCCTGGAGGGGAGAACCTCCTGGATTTTCTCGAGTTGCGGCAGGTCTTCTCGAGTTACGACGGGGACCTCAGGGACCCGCTCTGGTGGCCTCAGGAAAGGCCAGTCCCCATGCGAGTTGCTAGGGGACCTCTCGGGATTCCTTTCCCGTCCATGCCGGGGCCTCAGTCCTTGTGTGGAGTCGGGGCCGGAACCTGAGGATTCCTCTGCAGTGTTGCCATGGATCTTGGGGTGCTTCTGAGTCTCCCCAGGGGAGTCAGGCCTCGTCTCGAGTGGGGGCATGCACGTGCGCTTTCCTCCCGAGCTGCAGCAGTAGTGTCACGCTTCCTGTCACGTGGATCAAGGGATCTGTGGCTTTCCCTCGAGGCTGTCCCTCGAGGCTTTCCCACGAGGCTTTCCCACAGGGCTGTGCCACGTGCCACCTTGGTGTGAGTCGATCCTCGGCGTGAAAGACGAGCCGGTGAAGGGAAAAGAGGTTCCTCTGGAATGGAGTGAGACATCTGGGGGACTCTTGGAATGGTGGCACGACCCTGGAGTTCCTCTCGCCGTTCCTGTTGAGAAGGCCTCCTCTTGAGATGCGACGGGAACGCCGGGAACTCTTTCCCGACGAAGCAGGGAAAGGATCCCTCATCTCGAGCTACGAGGCGGAAACGGGGCTCCTCTGGATGTGGGCGGGACCCCCGTGATTCCTCTCGAGTGAAGACGGCTAGGTCAGGGAACTTCTTGATTTGCACCAAGGGTGTGAAGGACCCTTTCGAAGTTCCAGAGGTGAGGTGTGATCAGCCTCGAGACGCCTCAGCGGAAATGGGCCTCATCTCGCCTGGAGGGGAGAACCTCCTGGATTTTCTCGAGTTGCGGCAGGTCTTCTCGAGGTACGACGGGGACCTCAGGGACCCGCTCTGGTGGCCTCAGGAAAGGCCAGTCCCCATGCGAGTTGCTAGGGGACCTCTCGGGATTCCTCTCCCGTCCATGCCGGGGCCTCAGTCCTTGTGTGGAGTCGGGGCCGGAACCTGAGGATTCCTCTCCAGTGTTGCCATGGATCTTGGGATGCTTCTGAGTCTCCCCAGGGGAGTCAGGCCTCGTCTCGAGTGGGGGCATGGACGTGCGATTTCCTCCCGAGCTGCAGCAGTAGTGTCACGCTTCCTGTCACGTGGATCAAGGGATCTGTGGCTTTCCCTCGAGGCTGTCCCTCGAGGCTTTCCCACGAGGCTTTCCCACAGGGCTGTGCCACGTGCCACCTTGTTGTGAGTCGATCCTCGGCGTGAAAGACGAGACGGTGAAGGGAAAAGAGGTTCCTCTGGAATGGACTGAGACATCTGGGGGACTCTTGGAATGGTGGCACGACCCTGGAGTTCCTCTCGCCGTTCCTGTTGAGAGGGCCTCCTCTTGAGATGCGACGGGAACGCCGGGAACTCTTTCCCGACGAAGCAGGGAAAGGATCCCTCATCTCTAGCTACGAGGCGGAAACGCGGCTCCTCTGGATGTGGGCGGGACTCTCGTGATTCCTCTCGAGTGGAGACGACTAGGTCGGGGAACTTCTTGATTTGCACCAAGGGTGTGAAGGACCCTTTCGAAGTTCCAGAGGTGAGGTGTGATCGGCCTCGAGACGCCTCAGCGGAAATGGGCCTCATCTTGCCTGGAGGGGAGAACCTCCTGGATTTTCTCGAGTTGCGGCAGGTCTTCTCGAGTTACGACGGGGACCTCAGGGACCCGCTCTGGTGGCCTCAGGAAAGGCCAGTCCCCATGCGAGTTGCTAGGGGACCTCTCGGGATTCCTTTCCCGTCCATGCCGGGTCTCACTCCTTGTGTGGAGTCGGGGCCGGAACCTGAGGATTCCTCTGCAGTGTTGCCATGGATCTTGGGGTGCTTCTGAGTCTCCCCAGGGGAGTCAGGCCTCGTCTCGAGTGGGGGCATGCACGTGCGCTTTCCTCCCGGGCTGCAGCAGTAGTGTCACGCTTCCTGTCACGTGGATCAAGGGATCTGTGGCTTTCCCTCGAGGCTGTCCCTCGAGGCTTTCCCACGAGGCTTTCCCACAGGGCTGTGCCACGTGCCACCTTGGTGTGAGTCGATCCTCGGCGTGAAAGACGAGCCGGTGAAGGGAAAAGAGGTTCCTCTGGAATGGACTGAGACATCTGGGGGACTCTTGGAATGGTGGCACGACCCTGGAGTTCCTCTCGCCGTTCCTGTTGAGAAGGCCTCCCCTTGAGATGCGACGGGAACGCCGGGAACTCTTTCAGGACGAAGCAGGGAAAGGATCCCTCATCTCGAGCTACGAGGCGGAAACGGGGCTCCTCTGGATGTGGGCGGGACCCTCGTGATTCCTCTCGAGTGGAGACGGCTAGGTCGGGGAACTTCTTGTTTTGCACCAAGGGTGTGAAGGAGCCTTTCGAAGTTCCAGAGGTGAGGTGTGATCAGCCTCGAGACGCCTCAGCGGAAATGGGCCTCATCTCGCCTGGAGGGGAGAACCTCCTGGATTTTCTCGAGTTGCAGCAGGTCTTCTCGAGTTACGACGGGGACCTCAGGGACCCGCTCTGGTGGCCTCAGGAAAGGCCAGTCCCCATGCGAGTTGCTAGGGGACCTCTCGGGATTCCTCTCCCGTCCATGCCGGGGCCTCAGTCCTTGTGTGGAGTCGGGGCCGGAACCTGAGGATTCCTCTCCAGTGTTGCCATGGATCTTGGGGTGCTTCTGAGTCTCCCCAGGGGAGTCAGGCCTCGTCTCGAGTGGGGGCATGCACGTGCGCTTTCCTCCCGAGCTGCAGCAGTAGTGTCACGCTTCCTGTCACGTGGATCAAGGGATCTGTGGCTTTCCCTCGAGGCTGTCCCTCGAGGCTTTCCCACGAGGCTTTCCCACAGGGCTGTGCCACGTGCCACCTTGGTGTGAGTCGATCCTCGGCGTGAAAGACGAGCCGGTGAAGGGAAAAGAGGTTCCTCTGGAATGGACTGAGACATCTGGGGGACTCTTGGAAAGGTGGCACGACCCTGAAGTTCCTCTCGCCGTTCCTGTTGAGAGGGCCTCCTCTTGAGATGCGACGGGAACGCCGGGAACTCTTTCCCGAAGAAGCAGGGAAAGGATCCCTCATCTCGAGCTACGAGGCGGAAACGGGGCTCCTCTGGATGTGGGCGGGACCCTCGTGATTCCTCTCGAGTGGAGACGGGTATGTCGGGAAAATTCTTGATTTGCACCAAGGGTGTGAAGGAGCCTTTCAAAGTTCCAGAGGTGAGGTGTGATCAGCCTCGAGACGCCTCAGCAGAAACGGGCCTCATCTCGCCTGGAGGGGAGAACCTCCTGGATTTTCTCGAGTTGCGGCAGGTCTTCTCGAGTTACGACGGGGACCTCAGGGACCCGCTCTGGTGGCCTCAGGAAAGGCCAGTCCCCATGCGAGTTGCTAGGGGACCTCTCGGGATTCCTCTCCCGTCCATGCCGGGGCCTCAGTCTTTGTGTGGAGTCGGGGCCGGAACCTGAAGATTCCTCTCCAGTGTTGCCATGGATCTTGGGGTGCTTCTGAGTCTCCCCAGGGGAGTCAGGCCTCGTCTCGAGTGGGGGCATGCACGTGCGCTTTCCTCCCGAGCTGCAGCAGTAGTGTCACGCTTCCAGTCACGTGGATCAAGGGATCTGTGGCTTTCCCTCGAGGCTGTCCCTCGAGGCTTTCCCACAAGGCTTTCCCACAGGGCTGTGCCACGTGCCACCTTGGTGTGAGTCGATCCTCGGCGTGAAAGACGAGCCGGTGAAGGGAAAAGAGGTTCCTCTGGAATGGACTGAGACATCTGGGGGACTCTTTGAAAGGTGGCACAACCCTGAAGTTCCTCTCGCCGTTCCTGTTGAGAGGGCCTCCTCTTGAGATGCGACGGGAACGCCGGGAACTCTTTCCCGACGAAGCAGGGAAAGGATCCCTCATCTCGAGCTACGAGGCGGAAACGGGGCTCCTCTGGATGTGGGCGGGACCCTCGTGATTCCTCTCGAATGGAGACGGGTATGTCGGGGAACTTCTTGATTTGCAGCAAGGGTGTGAAGGAGCCTTTCAAAGTTCCAGAGGTGAGGTGTGATCAGCCTCGAGACGCCTCATCGGAAATGGGCCTCATCTCGCCTGGAGGGGAGAACCTCCTGGATTTTCTCGAGTTGCGGCAGGTCTTCTCGAGTTACGACGGGGACCTCAGGGACCCGCTCTGGTGGCCTCAGGAAAGGCAAGTCCCCATGCGAGTTGCTAGGGGACCTCTCGGGATTCCTCTCCCGTCCATGCCGGGGCCTCAGTCCTTGTGTGGAGTCGGGGCCGGAACCTGAGGATTCCTCTCCAGTGTTGCCATGGATCTTGGGGTGCTTCTGAGTCTCCCCAGGGGAGTCAGGCCTCGTCTCGAGTGGGGGCATGCACGTGCGCTTTCCTCCCGAGCTGCAGCAGTAGTGTCACGCTTCCTGTCACGTGGATCAAGGGATCTGTGGCTTTCCCTCGAGGCTGTCCCTCGAGGCTTTCCCACGAGGCTTTCCCACAGGGCTGTGCCACGTGCCACCTTGGTGTGAGTCGATCCTCGGCGTGAAAGACGAGCCGGTGAAGGGAAAAGAGGTTCCTCTGGAATGGACTGAGACATCTGGGGGACTCTTGGAATGGTGGCACGACCCTGGAGTTCCTCTCGCCGTTCCTGTTGAGAGGGCCTCCTCTTGAGATGCGACGGGAACGCAGGGAACTCTTTCCCGACGAAGCAGGGAAAGGATTCCTCATCTCGAGCTACGAGGCGGAAACGGGGCTCCTCTGGATGTGGGCGGGACCCTCGTGATTCCTCTCGAGTGGAGACGGGTATGTCGGGGAACTTCTTGATTTGCACCAAGGGTGTGAAGCACCCTTTCGAAGTTCCAGAGGTGAGGTGTGATCAGCCTCGAGACGCCTCAGTGGAAATGGGCCTCATCTCGCCTGGAGGGGAGAACCTCCTGGATTTTCTCGAGTTGCGGCAGGTCTTCTCGAGTTACGACGGGGACCTCAGGGACCCGCTCTGGTGGCCTCAGGAAAGGCCAGTCCCCATGCGAGTTGCTAGGGGACCTCTCGGGATTCCTCTCCCGTCCATGCCGGGGCCTCAGTCCTTGTGTGGAGTCGGGGCCGGAACCTGAGGATTCCTCTCCAGTGTTGCCATGGATCTTGGGGTGCTTCTGAGTCTCCCCAGGGGAGTCAGGCCTCGTCTCGAGTGGGGGCATGCACGTGCGCTTTCCTCCCGAGCTGCAGCAGTAGTGTCACGCTTCCTGTCACGTGGATCAAGGGATCTGTGGCTTTCCCTCGAGGCTGTCCCTCGAGGCTTTCCCACGAGGCTTTCCCACAGGGCTGTGCCACGTGCCACCTTGGTGTGAGTCGATCCTCGGCGTGAAAGACGAGCCGGTGAAGGGAAAAGAGGTTCCTCTGGAATGGACTGAGACATCTGGGGGACTCTTGGAATGGTGGCACGACCCTGGAGTTCCTCTCGCCGGTCCTGTTGAGAGGGCCTCCTCTTGAGATGCGACGGGAACGCTGGGAACTCTTTCCCGAAGAAGCAGGGAAAGGATCCCTCATCTCGAGCTCCGAGGCGGAAACGGGGCTCCTCTGGATGTGGGCAGGACCCTCGTGATTCCTCTCGAGTGGAGACGGCTACGTCGGGGAACTTCTTGATTTGCACCAAGGGTGTGAAGGACCCTTTCGAAGTTCTAGAGGTGAGGTGTGATCAGCCTCGAGACGCCTCAGCGGAAATGGGCCTCATCTCGCCTGGAGGGGAGAACCTCCTGGATTTTCTCGAGTTGCGGCAGGTCTTCTCGAGTTACGACGGTGACCTCAAGGACCCGCTCTGGTGGCCTCAGGAAAGGCCAGTCCCCATGCGAGTTGCTAGGGGACCTCTCGGGATTCCTCTCCCGTCCATGCCGGGGCCTCAGTCCTTGTGTGGAGTCGGGGCCGGAACCTGAGGATTCCTCTCCAGTGTTGCCATGGATCTTGGGGTGCTTCTGAGTCTCCCCAGGGGAGTCAGGCCTCGTCTCGAGTGCGGGCATGCACGTGCGCTTTCCTCCCGAGCTGCAGCAGTAGTGTCACGCTTCCTGTCACGTGGATCAAGGGATCTGTGGCTTTCCCTCGAGGCTGTCCCTCGAGGCTTTCCCACGAGGCTTTCCCACAGGGCTGTGCCACGTGCCACCTTGGTGTGAGTCGATCCTCGGCGTGAAAGACGAGCCGGTGAAGGGAAAAGAGGTTCCTCTGGAATGGACTGAGACATCTGGGGGACTCTTGGAATGGTGGCACGACCCTGGAGTTCCTCTCGCCGGTCCTGTTGAGAGGACCTCCTCTTGAGATGCAACGGGAACGCCGGGAACTCTTTCCCGACGAAGCAGGTAAAGGATCCCTCATCTCGAGCTACGAGGCGGAAACGGGGCTCCTCTGGATGTGGGCGGGACCATCGTGATTCCTCTCGAGTGGAGACGGGTATGTCGGGGAACTTCTTGATTTGCACCAAGGGTGTGAAGGACCCTTTCGAAGTTCCAGAGGTGAGGTGTGATCAGCCTCGAGACGCCTCAGCGGAAATGGGCCTCATCTCGCCTGGAGGGGAGAACCTCCTGGATTTTCTCGAGTTGCGGCAGGTCTTCTCGAGTTACGACGGGGACCTCAGGGACCCGCTCTGGTGGCCTCAGGAAAGGCCAGTCCCCATGCGAGTTGCTAGGGGACCTCTCGGGATTCCTCTCCCGTCCATGCCGGGGCCTCAGTCCTTGTGTGGATTCGGGGCCGGAACCTGAGGATTCCTCTCCAGTGTTGCCATGGATCTTGGGGTGCTTCTGAGTCTCCCCAGGGGAGTCAGGCCTCGTCTCGAGTGGGGGCATGCACGTGCGCTTTCCTCCTGCGCTGCGGCAGTAGTGTCACGCTTCCTGTCACGTGGATCAAGGGATCTGTGGCTTTCCCTCGAGCCTGTCCCTCGAGGCTTTCCCACGAGGCTTTCCCACAGGGCTGTGCCACGTGCCACCTTGGTGTGAGTCGATCCTCGGCGTGAAAGACGAGCCGGTGAAGGGAAAAGAGGTTCCTCTGGAATGGACTGAGATATCTGGGGGACTCTTGGAAAGGTGGAACAACCCTGAAGTTCCTCTCGCCGTTCCTGTTGAGAGGGCCTCCTCTTGAGATGCGACGGGAACACCGGGAACTCTTTCCCGACGAAGCAGGGAAAGGATCCCTCATCTCGAGCTACGAGGCGGAAACGGGGCTCCTCTGGATGTGGGCGGGACCCTCGTGATTCCTCTCGGGTGGAGACGGGTATGTCGGGGAACTTCTTGATTTGCAGCAAGGGTGTGAAGGAGCCTTTCAAAGTTCCAGAGGTGAGGTGTGATCAGCCTCGAGACGCCTCAGCGGAAATGGGCCTCATCTCGCCTGGAGGGGAGAACCTCCTGGATTTTCTCGAGTTGCGGCAGGTCTTCTCGAGTTACGACGGGAACCTCAGGGACCCGCTCTGGTGGCCTCAGGAAAGGCCAGTCCCCATGCGAGTTGCTAGGGGACCTCTCGGGATTCCTCTCCCGTCCATGCCGGGGCCTCAGTCCTTGTGTGGAGTCGGGGCAGGAACCTTAGGATTCCTCTCCAGTGTTGCCATGGATCTTGGGGTGCTTCTGAGTCTCCCCAGGGGAGTCAGGCCTCGTCCCCAGTGGGGGCATGCACGTGCGCTTTCCTCCCGAGCTGCAGCAGTCGTGTCACGCTTCCTGTCACGTGGATCAAGGGATCTGTGGCTTTCCCTCCAGGCTGTCCCTCGAGGCTTTCCCACGAGGCTTTCCCACAGGGCTGTGCCACGTGCCACCTTGGTGTGAGTCGATCCTCGGCGTGAAAGACGAGCCGGTGAAGGGAAAAGAGGTTCCTCTGGAATGGACTGAGACATCTGGGGGACTCTTGGAATGGTGGCACGACCCTGGAGTTCCTCTCGCCGTACCTGTTGAGAGGGCCTCCTCTTGAGATGCGACGGGAATGCCGGGAACTCTTTCCCGACGATGCAGGGAATGGATCCCTCATCTCGAGCTACGAGGCGGAAACGGGGCTCCTCTGGATGTGGGCGGGACCATCGTGATTCCTCTCGAGTGGAGACGGGTATGTCGGGGAACTTCTTGATTTGCACCAAGGGTGTGAAGGACCCTTTCGAAGTTCCAGAGGGGAGGTGTGATCAGCCTCGAGACACCTCAGCGGAAATGGGCCTCATCTCGCCTGGAGGGGAGAACCTCCTGGATTTTCTCGAGTTGCGGCAGGTCTTCTCGAGTTACTACGGGGACCTCAGGGACCCGCTCTGGTGGCCTCAGGAAAGGCCAGTCCCCATGCGAGTTGCTAGGGGACCTCTCGGGATTCCTCTCCCGTCCATGCCGGGGCCTCAGTCCTTGTGTGGAGTCGGGGACGGAACCTGAGGATTCCTCTCCAGTGTTGCCATGGATCTTGGGGTGCTTCTGAGTCTCCCCAGGGGAGTCAGGCCTCGTCTCGAGTGGGGGCATGCACGTGCGCTTTCCTCCCGATCTGCAGCAGTAGTGTCACGCTTCCTGTCACGTGGATCAAGGGATCTGTGGCTTTCCCTCGAGGCTGTCCCTCAATGCTTTCCCACAGGGCTGTGCCACGTGCCACCTTGGTGTGAGTCGATCCTCGGCGTGAAAGACGAGCCGGTGAAGGGAAAAGAGGTTCCTCTGGAATGGACTGAGACATCTGGGGGACTCTTGGAATGGTGGCACGACCCTGGAGTTCCTCTCGCCGTTCCTGTTGAGAGGGCCTCCTCTTGAGATGCGACGGGAAGGCCGGGAACTCTTTCCCGACGAAGCAGGGAAAGGATCCCTCATCTCGAGCTACGAGGCGGAAACGGGGCTCCTCTGGATGTGGGCGGGACCCTCGTGATTCCTCTCGAGTGGAGACGGGTATGTCGGGGAACTTCTTGATTTGCACCAAGGGTGTGAAGGAGCCTTTCGAAGTTCCACAGGTGAGGTGTGATCAGCCTCGAGACGCCTCAGCGGAAACGGGCCTCATCTCGACTGGAGGGGAGAACCTCCTGGATTTTCTCGAGTTGCGGCAGGTCTTCTCTTGTTACGACGGGGACCTCAGGGACCCGCTCTGGTGGCCTCAGGAAAGGCCAGTCCCCATGCGAGTTTCTAGGGGACCTCTCGGTATTCCTCTCCCGTCCATGCCGGGGCCTCAGTCCTTGTGTGGATTCGGGGCCGGAACCTGAGGATTCCTCTCCAGTGTTGCCATGGATCTTGGGGTGCTTCTGAGTCTCCCCAAGGGGAGTCAGGCCTCGTCTTGAGTGGGGGCATGCACGTGCGCTTTCCTCCTGAGCTGCGGCAGTAGTGTCACGCTTCCTGTCACGTGGATCAAGGGATCTGTGGCTTTCCCTCGAGGCTGTCCCTCGAGGCTTTCCCACGAGGCTTTCCCACAGGGCTGTGCCACGTGCCACCTTGGTGTGAGTCGATCCTCGGCGTGAAAGACGAGCCGGTGAAGGGAAAAGAGGTTCCTCTGGAATGGACTGAGACATCTGGGGGACTCTTGGTATGGTGGCACGACCCTGGAGTTCCTCTCGCCGTTCCTGTTGAGAGGGCCTCCTCCTGAGATGCGACGGGAACGCCGGGAACTCTTTCCCGACGAAGCAGGGAAAGGATCCCTCATCTCGAGCTACGAGGCGGAAACGGGGCTCCTCTGGATGTGGGCGGGACCCTCGTGATTCCTCTCGAGTGGAGACGGGTATGTCGGGGAACTTCTTGATTTGCACCAAGGGTGTGAAGGAGCCTTTCGAAGTTCCAGAGGTGAGGTGTGATCAGCCTCGAGACGCCTCAGCGGAAACGGGCCTCATCTCGCCTGGAGGGGAGAACCTCCTGGATTTTCTCGAGTTGCGGCAGGTCTTCTCTTGTTACGACGGGAACCTCAGGGACCCGCTCTGGTGGCCTCAGGAAAGGCCAGTCCCCATGCGAGTTGCTAGGGGACCTCTCGGTATTCCTCTCCCGTCCATGCCGGGGCCTCAGTCCTTGTGTGGATTCGGGGCCGGAACCTGAGGATTCCTCTCCAGTGTTGCCATGGATCTTGGGGTGCTTCTGAGTCTCCCCAGGGGAGTCAGGCCTCGTCTCGAGTGGGGGCATGCACGTGCGCTTTCCTCCTGAGCTGCGGCGTTAGTGTCACGCTTCCTGGCACGTGGATCAAGGGATCTGTGGCTTTCCCTCGAGGCTGTCCCTCGAGGCTTTCCCACGAGGCTTTCCCACAGGGCTGTGCCACGTGCCACCTTGGTGTGAGTCGATCCTCGGCGTGAAAGACGAGCCGGTGAAGGGAAAAGAGGTTCCTCTGGAATGGACTGAGACATCTGGGGGACTCTTGGAATGGTGGCACGACCCTGGAGTTCCTCTCGCCGTTCCTGTTGAGAGGGCCTCCTCTTGAGATGCGACGGGAACGCCGGGAACTCTCTCCCGACGAAGCAGGGAAAGGATCCCTCATCTCGAGCTACGAGGCAGAAACGGGGCTCCTCTGGATGTGGGCGGGACCCTCGTGATTCCTCTCGAGTGGAGACGGGTATGTCGGGGAACTTCTTGATTTGCACCAAGGGTGTGAAGGACCCTTTCGAAGTTCCAGAGGTGAAGTGTGATCAGCCTCGAGACGCCTCAGCGGAAATGGGCCTCATCTCGCCTGGAGGGGAGAACCTCCCGGATTTTCTCGAGTTGCGGCAGGTCTTCTCGAGTTACGACGGGGACCTCAGGGACCCGCTCTGGTGGCCTCAGGAAAGGCCAGTCCCCATGCGAGTTGCTAGGGGACCTCTCGGGATTCCTTTCCCGTCCATGCCGGGGCCTCAGTCCTTGTGTGGAGTCGGGGCCGGAACCTGAGGATTCCTCTCCAGTGTTGCCATGGATCTTGGGGTGCTTCTGAGTCTCCCCAGGGGAGTCAGGCCTCGTCTCGAGTGGGGGCATGCACGTGCGCTTTCCTCCCGAGCTGCAGCAGTAGTGTCACGCTTCCTGTCACGTGGATCAAGGGATCTGTGGCTTTCCCTCGAGGCTGTCCCTCGAGGCTTTCCCACGAGGCTTTCCCACAGGGCTGTACCACGTGCCACCTTGGTGTGAGTCGATCCTCGGCGTGAAAGACGAGCCGGTGAAGGGAAAAGAGGTTCCTCTGGAATGGACTGAGACATCTGGGGGACTCTTGGAATGGTGGCACGACCCTGGAGTTCCTCTCGCCGTTCCTGTAGAGAGGGCCTCCTCTTGAGATGCGACGGGAACGCCGGGAACTCTTTCCCGACGAAGCAGGGAAAGGATCCCTCATCTCGAGCTACGAGGCGGAAACGGGGCTCCTCTGGATGTGGGCGGGACCCTCGTGATTCCTCTCGAGTGGAGACGGGTATGTCAGGGAACTTCTTGATTTGCACCAAGGGTGTGAAGGAGCCTTTCGAAGTTCCAGAGGTGAGGTGTGATCAGCCTCGAGACGCCTCAGCGGAAATGGGCCTCATCTCGCCTGGAGGGGAGAACCTCCTGGATTTTCTCGAGTTGCGGCAGGTCTTCTCGAGTTACGACGGGGACCTCAGGGACCCGCTCTGGTGGCCTCGGAAAGGCCAGTCCCCATGCGAGTTGCTAGGGGACCTCTCGGGATTCCTCTCCCGTCCATGCCGGGGCCTCAGTCCTTGTGTGGAGTCGGGGCCGGAACCTGAGGATTCCTCTCCAGTGTTGCCATGGATCTTGGGGTGCTTCTGAGTCTCCCCAGGGGAGTCAGGCCTCGTCTCGAGTGGGGGCATGCACGTGCGCTTTCCTCCCGAGCTGCAGCAGTAGTGTCACGCTTCCTGTCACGTGGATCAAGGGATCTGTGGCTTTCCCTCGAGGCTGTCCCTCGAGGCTTTCCCACGAGGCTTTCCCACAGGGTTGTGCCACGTGCCACCTTGGTGTGAGTCGATCCTCGGCATGAAAGACGAGCCGGTGAAGGGAAAAGAGGTTACTCTGGAATGGACTGAGACAACTGGGGGACTCTTGGAAAGTTGGCACAACCCTGAAGTTCCTCTCGCCGTTCCTGTTGAGAGGGCCTCCTCTTGAGATGCGACGGGAACGCCGGGAACTCTTTCCCGACGAAGCAGGGAAAGGATCCCTCATCTCGAGCTACGAGGCGGAAACGGGGCTCCTCTGGATGTGGGCGGGACCCTCGTGATTCCTCTCGAGTGGAGACGGGTATGTCGGGGAACTTCTTGATTTGCAGCAAGGGTGTGAAGGAGCCTTTCAAAGTTCCAGAGGTGAGGTGTGATCAGCTTCGAGACGCCTCATCGGAAATGGGCCTCATCTCGCCTGGAGGGGAGAACCTCCTGGATTTTCTCCAGTTGCGGCAGGTCTTCTCGAGTTACGACGGGGACCTCAGGGACCCGCTCTGGTGGCCTCAGGAAAGGCAAGTCCCCATGCGAGTTGCTAGGGGACCTCTCGGGATTCCTCTCCCGTCCATACCGGGGCCTCAGTCTTTGTGTGGAGTCGGGGCCGGAACCTGAGGATTCCTCTCCAGTGTTGCCATGGATCTTGGGGTGCTTCTGAGTCTCCCCAGGGGAGTCAGGCCTCGTCTCGAGTGGGGGCATGCACGTGCGCTTTCCTCCCGAGCTGCAGCAGTAGTGTCACGCTTCCTGTCACGTGGATCAAGGGATCTGTGGCTTTCCCTCGAGGCTGTCCCTCGAGGCTTTCCCACGAGGCTTTCCCACAGGGCTGTGCCACGTGCCACCTTGGAGTGAGTCGATCCTCGGCGTGAAAGACGAGCCGGTGAAGGGAAAAGAGGTTCCTCTGAAATGGACTGAGACATCTGGGGGACTCTTATAATGGTGGCACGACCCTGGAGTTCCTCTCGCCGTTCCTGTTGAGAGGGCCTCCTCTTGAGATGCGACGGGAAGGCCGGGAACTCTTTCCCGACGAAGCAGGGAAAGGATCCCTCATCTCGAGCTACGAGGCGGAAACGGGGCTCCTCTGGATGTGGGCGGGACCATCGTGATTCCTCTCGAGTGGAGACGGGTATGTCGGGGAACTTCTTCATTTGCACCAAGGGTGTGAAGGACCCTTTCGAAGTTCCAGAGGGGAGGTGTGATCAGCCTCGAGACGCCTCAGCGGAAATGGGCCTCATCTCGCCTGGAGGGGAGAACCTCCTGGATTTTCTCGAGTTGCGGCAGGTCTTCTCGAGTTACGACGGGGACCTCAGGGACCCGCTCTGGTGGCCTCAGGAAAGGCCAGTCCCCATGCGAGTTGCTAGGTGACCTCTCGGGATTCCTCTCCCGTCCATGCCGGGGCCTCAGTCCTTGTGTGGAGTCGGGGCCGGAACCTGAGGATTCCTCTCCAGTGTTGCCATGGATCTTGGGGTGCTTCTGAGTCTCCCCAGGGGAGTCAGGCCTCGTCTCGAGTGCGGGCATGCACGTGCGCTTTCCTCCTGAGCTGCGGCAGTAGTGTCACGCTTCCTGTCACGTGGATCAAGGGATCTGTGGCTTTCCCTCGAGGCTGTCCCTCGAGGCTTTCCCACGAGGCTTTCCCACAGGGCTGTGCCACGTGCCACCTTGGTGTGAGTCGATCCTCGGCGTGAAAGACGAGCCGGTGAAGGGAAAAGAGGTTCCTCTGGAATGGACTGAGACATCTGGGGGACTCTTGGAATGGTGGCACGACCCTGGAGTTCCTCTCGCCGTTCCTGTTGAGAGGGCCTCCTCTTGAGATGCGACGGGAACGCCGGGAACTCTTTCCCGACGAAGCAGGGAAAGGATCCCTCATCTCGAGCTACGAGGCGGAAACGGGGCTCCTCTGGATGTGGGCGGGACCCTCGTGATTCCTCTCGAGTGGAGACGGGTATGTCGGGGAACTTCTTGATTTGCACCAAGGGTGTGAAGGAGCCTTTCGAAGTTAGAGGTGAGGTGTGATCAGCCTCGAGACGCCTCAGCGGAAATGGGCCTCATCTCGCCTGGAGGGGAGAACCTCCTGGATTTTCTCGAGTTGCGGCAGGTCTTCTCGAGTTACGACGGGGACCTCAGGGACCCGCTCTGGTGGCCTCAGGAAAGGCCAGTCCCCATGCGAGTTGCTAGGGGACCTCTCGGGATTCCTCTCCCGTCCATGCCGGGGCCTCAGTCCTTGTGTGGAGTCGGGGCAGGAACCTGAGGATTCCTCTCCAGTGTTGCCATGGATCTTGGGGTGCTTCTGAGTCTCCCCAGGGGAGTCAGGCCTCGTCTCGAGTGGGGGCATGCACGTGCGCTTTCCTCCCGAGCTGCAGCAGTAGTGTCACGCTTCCAGTCACGTGGATCAAGGGATCTGTGGCTTTCCCTCGAGGCTGTCCCTCGAGGCTTTCCCACGAGGCTTTCCCACAGGGCTGTGCCACGTGCCACCTTGGTGTGAGTCGATCCTCGGCGTTAAAGACGAGCCGGTGAAGGGAAAAGAGGTTCCTCTGGAATGGACTGAGACATCTGGGGGACTCTTGGAAAGGTGGCACAACCCTGAAGTTCCTCTCGCCGTTCCTGTTGAGAGGGCCTCCTCTTGAGATGCGACGGGAAGGCCGGGAACTCTTTCCCGACGAAGCAGGGAAAGGATCCCTCATCTCGAGCTACGAGGCGGAAACGGGGCTCCTCTGGATGTGGGCGGGACCCTCGTGATTCCTCTCGAGTGGAGACGGGTATGTCGGGGAACTTCTTGATTTGCACCAAGGGTGTGAAGGAGCCTTTCGAAGTTAGAGGTGAGGTGTGATCAGCCTCGAGACGCCTCAGCGGAAATGGGCCTCATCTCGCCTGGAGGGGAGAACCTCCTGGATTTTCTCGAGTTGCGGCAGGTCTTCTCGAGTTACGACGGGGACCTCAGGGACCCGCTCTGGTGGCCTCAGGAAAGGCCAGTCCCCATGCGAGTTGCTAGGGGACCTCTCGGGATTCCTCTCCCGTCCATGCCGGGGCCTCAGTCCTTGTGTGGAGTCGGGGCAGGAACCTGAGGATTCCTCTCCAGTGTTGCCATGGATCTTGGGGTGCTTCTGAGTCTCCCCAGGGGAGTCAGGCCTCGTCTCGAGTGGGGGCATGCACGTGCGCTTTCCTCCCGAGCTGCAGCAGTAGTGTCACGCTTCCAGTCACGTGGATCAAGGGATCTGTGGCTTTCCCTCGAGGCTGTCCCTCGAGGCTTTCCCACGAGGCTTTCCCACAGGGCTGTGCCACGTGCCACCTTGGTGTGAGTCGATCCTCGGCGTTAAAGACGAGCCGGTGAAGGGAAAAGAGGTTCCTCTGGAATGGACTGAGACATCTGGGGGACTCTTGGAAAGGTGGCACAACCCTGAAGTTCCTCTCGCCGTTCCTGTTGAGAGGGCCTCCTCTTGAGATGCGACGGGAAGGCCGGGAACTCTTTCCCGACGAAGCAGGGAAAGGATCCCTCATCTCGAGCTACGAGGCGGAAACGGGGCTCCTCTGGATGTGGGCGGGACCCTCGTGATTCCTCTCGAGTGGAGACGGGTATGTCGGGGAACTTCTTGATTTGCAGCAAGGGTGTGAAGGAACCTTTCAAAGTTCCAGAGGTGAGGTGTGATCAGCCTCGAGACGCCTCATCGGAAATGGGCCTCATCTCGCCTGGAGGGGAGAACCTCCTGGATTTTCTCGAGTTGCGGCAGGTCTTCTCGAGTTACGACGGGGACCTCAGGAACCCGCTCTGGTGGCCTCAGGAAAGGCCAGTCCCCATGCGAGTTGCTAGGGGACCTCTCGGGATTCCTCTCCCGTCCATGCCGGGGCCTCAGTCCTTGTGTGGAGTCGGGGACGGAACCTGAGGATTCCTCTCCAGTGTTGCCATGGATCTTGGGGTGCTTCTGAGTCTCCCCAGGGGAGTCAGGCCTCGTCTCGAGTGGGGGCATGCACGTGCGCTTTCCTCCCGAGCTGCAGCAGTAGTGTCACGCTTCCTGTCACGTGGATCAAGGGATCTGTGGCTTTCCCTCGAGGCTGTCCCTCGAGGCTTTCCCACGAGGCTTTCCCACAGGGCTGTGCCACGTGCCACCTTGGTGTGAGTCGATCCTCGGCGTGAAAGACGAGCCGGTGAAGGGAAAAGAGGTTCCTCTGGAATGGACTGAGACATCTGGGGGACTCTTGGAAAGGTGGCACAACCCTGAAGTTCCTCTCGCCGTTCCTGTTGAGAGGGCCTCCTCTTGAGATGCGACGGGAACACCGGGAACTCTTTCCCGACGAAGCAGGGAAAGGATCCCTCATCTCGAGCTACGAGGCGGAAACGGGGCTCCTCTGGATGTGGGCGGGACCCTCGTGATTCCTCTCGAGTGGAGACGGGTATGTCGGGGAACTTCTTGATTTGCAGCAAGGGTGTGAAGGAGCCTTTCAAAGTTCCAGAGGGGAGGTGTGATCAGCCTCGAGACGCCTCAGCGGAAATGGGCCTCATCTCGCCTGGAGGGGAGAACCTCCTGGATTTTCTCGAGTTGCGGCAGGTCTTCTCGAGTTACGACGGGGACCTCAGGGACCCGCTCTGTTGGCCTCAGGAAAGGCCAGTCCCCATGCGAGTTGCTAGGGGACCTCTCGGGATTCCTCTCCCGTCCATGCCGGGGCCTCAGTCCTTGTGTGGAGTCGGGGCAGGAACCTGAGGATTCCTCTCCAGTGTTGCCATGGATCTTGGGGTGCTTCTGAGTCTCCCCAGGGGAGTCAGGCCTCGTCTCGAGTGGGGGCATGCACGTGCGCTTTCCTCCCGAGCTGCAGCAGTAGTGTCACGCTTCCTGTCACGTGGATCAAGGGATCTGTGGCTTTCCCTCGAGGCTGTCCCTCGAGGCTTTCCCACGAGGCTTTCCCACAGGGCTGTGCCACGTGCCACCTTGGTGTGAGTCGATCCTCGGCGTGAAAGACGAGCCGGTGAAGGGAAAAGAGGTTCCTCTGGAATGGACTGAGACATCTGGGGGACTCTTGGAATGGTGGCACGACCCTGGAGTTCCTCTCGCCGTACCTGTTGAGAGGGCCTCCTCTTGAGATGCGACGGGAACGCCGGGAACTCTTTCCCGACGATGCAGGGAATGGATCCCTCATCTCGAGCTACGAGGCGGAAACGGGGCTCCTCTGGATGTGGGCGGGACCATCGTGATTCCTCTCGAGTGGAGACGGGTATGTCGGGGAACTTCTTGATTTGCACCAAGGGTGTGAAGGACCCTTTCGAAGTTCCAGAGGGGAGGTGTGATCAGCCTCGAGACACCTCAGCGGAAATGGGCCTCATCTCGCCTGGAGGGGAGAACCTCCTGGATTTTCTCGAGTTGCGGCAGGTCTTCTCGAGTTACGACGGGGACCTCAGGGACCCGCTCTGGTGGCCTCAGGAAAGGCCAGTCCCCATGCGAGTTGCTAGGGGACCTCTCGGGATTCCTCTCCCGTCCATGCCGGGGCCTCAGTCCTTGTGTGGAGTCGGGCCCGGAACCTGAGGATTCCTCTCCAGTGTTGCCATGGATCTTGGGGTGCTTCTGAGTCTCCCCAGGGGAGTCAGGCCTCGTCTCGAGTGGGGGCATGCACGTGCGCTTTCCTCCCGAGCTGCAGCAGTAGTGTCACGCTTCCTGTCACGTGGATCAAGGGATCTGTGGCTTTCCCTCGAGGCTGTCCCTCGAGGCTTTCCCACGAGGCTTTCCCACAGGGCTGTGCCACGTGCCACCTTGGTGTGAGTCGATCCTCGGTGTGAAAGACGAGCCGGTGAAGGGAAAAGAGGTTCCTCTGGAATGGACTGAGACATCTGGGGGACTCTGGAATGGTGGCACGACCCTGGAGTTCCTCTCGCCGTTCCTGTAGAGAGGGCCTCCTCTTGAGATGCGACGGGAAGGCCGGGAATTCTTTCCCGAAGAAGCAGGGAAAGGATCCCTCATCTCGAGCTACGAGGCGGAAACGGGGCTCCTCTGGATGTGGTCGGGACCCTCGTGATTCCTCTCGAGTGGAGACGGGTATGTCGGGGAACTTCTTGATTTGCACCAAGGGTGTGAAGGAGCCTTTCGAAGTTCCAGAGGTGAGGTGTGATCAGCCTCGAGACGCCTCAGCGGAAACGGGCCTCATCTCGCCTGGAGGGGAGAACCTCCTGGATTTTCTCGAGTTGCGGCAGGTCTTCTCTTGTTACGACGGGGACCTCAGGGACCCGCTCTGGTGGCCTCAGGAAAGGCCAGTCCCCATGCGAGTTTCTAGGGGACCTCTCGGTATTCCTCTCCCGTCCATGCCGGGGCCTCAGTCCTTGTGTGGATTCGGGGCCGGAACCTGAGGATTCCTCTCCAGTGTTGCCATGGATCTTGGGGTGCTTCTGAGTCTTCCCAGGGGAGTCAGGCCTCGTCTTGAGTGGGGGCATGCACGTGCGCTTTCCTCCTGAGCTGCAGCAGTAGTGTCACGCTTCCTGTCACGTGGATCAAGGGATCTGTGGCTTTCCCTCGAGGCTGTCCCTCGAGGCTTTCCCACGAGGCTTTCCCACAGGGCTGTGCCACGTGCCACCTTGGTGTGAGTCGATCCTCGGCGTGAAAGACGAGCCGGTGAAGGGAAAAGAGGTTCCTCTGGAATGGACTGAGACATCTGGGGGACTCTTGGAATGGTGGCACGACCCTGGAGTTCCTCTCGCCGTTCCTGTTGAGAGGGCCTCCTCTTGAGATGCGACGGGAACGCCGGGAACTCTTTCCCGACGAAGCAGGGAAAGGATCCCTCATCTCGAGCTACGAGGCGGAAACGGGGCTTCTCTGGATGTGGGCGGGACCCTCGTGATTCCTCTCGAGTGGAGACGGGTATGTCGGGGAACTTCTTGATTTGCACCAAGGGGGTGAAGGAGCCTTTCGAAGTTCCAGAGGTGAGGTGTGATCAGCCTCGAGACGCCTCAGCGGAAACGGGCCTCATCTCGCCTGGAGGGGAGAACCTCCTGGATTTTCTCGAGTTGCGGCAGGTCTTCTCTTGTTATGACGGGGACCTCAGGGACCCGCTCTTGTGGCCTCAGGAAAGGCCAGTCCCCATGCGAGTTGTTGGGGACCTCTCGGTATTCCTCTCCCGTCCATGCCGGGGCCTCAGTCCTTGTGTGGATTCGGGGCCAGAACCTGAGGATTCCTCTCCAGTGTTGCCATGGATCTTGGGGTGCTTCTGAGTCTCCCCAGGGGAGTCAGGCCTCGTCTCGAGTGGGGGCATGCACGTGCGCTTTCCTCCCGAGCTGCAGCAGTAGTGTCACGCTTCCTGTCACGTGGATCAAGGGATCTGTGGCTTTCCCTCGAGGCTGTCCCTCGAGGCTTTCCCACGAGGCTTTCCCACAGGGCTGTGCCACGTGCCACCTTGGTGTGAGTCAATCCTCGGCGTGAAAGACGAGCCGGTGAAGGGAAAAGAGGTTCCTCTGGAATGGACTGAGACATCTGGGGGACTCTTGGAATGGTGGCACGACCCTGGAGTTCCTCTCGCCGTTCCTGTTGAGAGGGCCTCCTCTTGAGATGCGACGGGAACGCCGGGAACTCTTTCCCGACGAAGCAGGGAATGGATCCCTCATCTCGAGCTACGAGGCGGAAACGGGGCTCCTCAGGATGTGGGCGGGACCCTCGTGATTCCTCTCGAGTGGAGACGGGTATGTCGGGGAACTTTTTGATTTGCAGCAAGGGTGTGAAGGAGCCTTTCGAAGTTCCAGAGGGGAGGTGTGATCAGCCTCGAGACGCCTCAGCGGAAACGGGCCTCATCTCGCCTGGAGGGGAGAACCTCCTGGATTTTCTCGAGTTGCGGCAGGTCTTCTCGAGTTACGATGGGGACCTCAGGGACCCGCTCTGGTGGCCTCAGGAAAGGCCAGTCCCCATGCGAGTTGCTAGGGGACCTCTCGGGATTCCTCTCCCGTCCATGCCGGGGCCTCAGTCCTTGTGTGGATTCGGGGCCGGAACCTGAGGATTCCTCTCCAGTGTTGCCATGGATCTTGGGGTGCTTCTGAGTCTCCCCAGGGGAGTCAGGCCTCGTCTCGAGTGGGGGCATGCACGTGCGCATTCCTCCCGAGCTGCAGCAGTAGTGTCACGCTTCCAGTCACGTGGATCAAGGGATCTGTGGCTTTCCCTCGAGGCTGTCCCTCGAGGCTTTCCCACGAGGCTTTCCCACAGGGCTGTGCCACGTGCCACCTTGGTGTGAGTCGATCCTCGGCGTGAAAGACGAGCCGGTGAAGGGAAAAGAGGTTCCTCTGGAATGGACTGAGACATCTGGGGGACTCTTGGAAAGGTGGCACAACCCTGAAGTTCCTCTCGCCGTTCCTGTTGAGAGGGCCTCCTCTTGAGATGCGACGGGAACGCGGGGAACTCTTTCCCGACGAAGCAGGAAATGGATCCCTCATCTCGAGCTACGAGGCGGAAACGGGGCTCCTCTGGATGTGGGCGGGACCCTCGTGATTCCTCTCGAGTGGAGACGGGTATGTCGGGGAACTTCTTGATTTGCACCAAGGGTGTGAAGGAGCCTTTCGAAGTTCCAGAGGTGAGGTGTGATCAGCCTCGAGACGCCTCAGCGGAAACGGGCCTCATCTCGCCTGGAGGGGAGAACCTCCTGGATTTTCTCGAGTTGCGGCAGGTCTTCTCTTGTTACGACGGGGACCTCAGGGACCCGCTCTTGTGGCCTCAGGAAAGGCCAGTCCCCATGCGAGTTGCTAGGGGACCTCTCGGTATTCCTCTCCCGTCCATGCCGGGGCCTCAGTCCTTGTGTGGAGTCGGGGCCGGAACCTGAGGATTCCTCTCCAGTGTTGCCATGGATCTTGGGGTGCTTCTGAGTCTCCCCAGGGGAGTCAGGCCTCGTCTCGAGTGGGGTCATGCACGTGCGCTTTCCTCCCGAGCTGCAGCAGTAGTGTCACGCTTCCTGTCACGTGGATCAAGGGATCTGTGGCTTTCCCTCGAGGCTGTCCCTCGAGGCTTTCCCACGAGGCTTTCCCACAGGGCTGTGCCACGTGCCACCTTGGTGTGAGTCAATCCTCGGCGTGAAAGACGAGCCGGTGAAGGGAAAAGAGGTTCCTCTGGAATGGACTGAGACATCTGGGGGACTCTTGGAATGGTGGCACGACCCTGGAGTTCCTCTCGCCGTTCCTGTTGAGAGGGCCTCCTCTTGAGATGCGACGGGAACGCCGGGAACTCTTTCCCGACGAAGCAGGAATGGATCCCTCATCTCGAGCTACGAGGCGGAAACGGGGCTCCTCAGGATGTGGGCGGGACCCTCGTGATTCCTCTCGAGTGGAGACGGGTATGTCGGGGAACTTTTTGATTTGCAGCAAGGGTGTGAAGGAGCCTTTCGAAGTTCCAGAGGGGAGGTGTGATCAGCCTCGAGACGCCTCAGCGGAAATGGGCCTCATCTCGCCTGGAGGGGAGAACCTCCTGGATTTTCTCGAGTTGCGGCAGGTCTTCTCGAGTTACGACGGGGACCTCAGGGACCCGCTCTGGTGGCCTCAGGAAAGGCCAGTCCCCATGCGAGTTGCTAGGGGACCTCTCGGGATTCCTCTCCCGTCCATGCCGGGGCCTCAGTCCTTGTGTGGAGTCGGGGCCGGAACCTGAGGATTCCTCTCCAGTGTTGCCATGGATCTTGGGGTGCTTCTGAGTCTCCCCAGGGGAGTCAGGCCTCGTCTCGAGTGGGGGCATGCACGTGCGCATTCCTCCCGAGCTGCAGCAGTAGTGTCACGCTTCCAGTCACGTGGATCAAGGGATCTGTGGCTTTCCCTCGAGGCTGTCCCTCGAGGCTTTCCCACGAGGCTTTCCCACAGGGCTGTGCCACGTGCCACCTTGGTGTGAGTCGATCCTCGGCGTGAAAGACGAGCCGGTGAAGGGAAAAGAGGTTCCTCTGGAATGGACTGAGACATCTGGGGGACTCTTGGAAAGGTGGCACAACCCTGAAGTTCCTCTCGCCGTTCCTGTTGAGAGGGCCTCCTCTTGAGATGCGACGGGAACGCGGGGAACTCTTTCCCGACGAAGCAGGAAATGGATCCCTCATCTCTAGCTACGAGGCGGAAACGGGGCTCCTCTGGATGTGGGCGGGACCCTCGTGATTCCTCTCGAGTGGAGACGGGTATGTCGGGGAACTTCTTGATTTGCACCAAGGGTGTGAAGGAGCCTTTCGAAGTTCCAGAGGTGAGGTGTGATCAGCCTCGAGACGCCTCAGCGGAAATGGGCCTCATCTCGCCTGGAGGGGAGAACCTCCTGGATTTTCTCGAGTTGCGGCAGGTCTTCTCGAGTTACGACGGGGACCTCAGGGACCCGCTCTGGTGGCCTCAGGAAAGGCCAGTCCCCATGCGAGTTGCTAGGGGACCTCTCGGGATTCCTCTCCCGTCCATGCCGGGGCCTCAGTCCTTGTGTGGAGTCGGGGCCGGAACCTGAGGATTCCTCTCCAGTGTTGCCATGGATCTTGGGGTGCTTCTGAGTCTCCCCAGGGGAGTCAGGCCTCGTCTCGAGTGGGGGCATGCACGTGCGCTTTCCTCCCGAGCTGCAGCAGTAGTGTCACGCTTCCTGTCACGTGGATCAAGGGATCTGTGGCTTTCCCTCGAGGCTGTCCCTCGAGGCTTTCCCACGAGGCTTTCCCACAGGGCTGTGCCACGTGCCACCTTGGTGTGAGTCGATCCTCGGCGTGAAAGACGAGCCGGTGAAGGGAAAAGAGGTTCCTCTGGAATGGACTGAGACATCTGGGGGACTCTTGGAAACGTGGCACAACCCTGAAGTTCCTCTCGCCGTTCCTGTTGAGAGGGCCTCCTCTTGAGATGCGACGGGAACGCCGGGAACTCTTTCCCGACGAAGCAGGGAAAGGATCCCTCATCTCGAGCTACGAGGCGGAAACGGGGCTCCTCTGGATGTGGGCTGGACCCTCGTGATTCCTCTCGAGTGGAGACGGGAATGTCGGGGAACTTTTTGATTTGCAGCAAGGGTGTGAAGGAGCCTTTCGAAGTTCCAGAGGGGAGGTGTGATCAGCCTCGAGACGCCTCAGCGGAAATGGGCCTCATCTCGCCTGGAGGGGAGAACCTCCTGGATTTTCTCGAGTTGTGGCAGGTCTTCTCGAGTTACGACGGGGACCTCAGGGACCCGCTCTGGTGGCCTCAGGAAAGGCCAGTCCCCATGCGAGTTGCTAGGGGACCTCTCGGGATTCCTCTCCCGTCCATGCCGGGGGCCTCAGTCCTTGTGTGGAGTCGGGGCCGGAACCTGAGGATTCCTCTCCAGTGTTGCCATGGATCTTGGGGTGCTATGAGTCTCCCCAGGGGAGTCAGGCCTCGTCTCGAGTGGGGGCATGCACGTGCGCTTTCCTCCCGAGCTGCAGCAGTAGTGTCACGCTTCCTGTCACGTGGATCAAGGGATCTGTGGCTTTCCCACGAGGCTTTCCCACAGGGCTGTGCCACGTGCCACCTTGGTGTGAGTCGATCCTCGGCGTGAAAGACGAGCC
This sequence comes from Budorcas taxicolor, assembly GCF_023091745.1. NCBI lineage: Eukaryota > Metazoa > Chordata > Mammalia > Artiodactyla > Bovidae > Budorcas > Budorcas taxicolor. The sequence goes on from NW_026291583.1 coordinate 293,848, forward strand.
GGTGAAGGGAAAAGAGGTTCCTCTGGAATGGACTGAGACATCTGGGGGACTCTTGGAATGGTGGCACGACCCTGGAGTTCCTCTCGCCGTTCCTGTTGAGAGGGCCTCCTCTTGAGATGCGACGGGAACGCCGGGAACTCTTTCCGACGAAGCAGGGAATGGATCCCACATCTCGAGCTACGAGGTGGAAACGGGGCTCCTCTGGATGTGGGCGGGACCCTCGTAATTCCTCTCGAGTGGAGACGGGTATGTCGGGGAACTTCTTGATTTGCACCAAGGGTGTGAAGGAGCCTTTCGAAGTTAGAGGTTAGGTGTGATCAGCCTCGAGACGCCTCAGCGGAAATGGGCCTCATCTCGCCTGGAGGGGAGAACCTCCTGGATTTTCTCGAGTTGCGGCAGGTCTTCTCGAGTTACGACGGGGACCTCAGGGACCCTCTCTGGTGGCCTCAGGAAAGGCCAGTCCCCATGCGAGTTGCTAGGGGACCTCTCGGGATTCCTCTCCCGTCCATGCCGGGGCCTCAGTCCTTGTGTGGAGTCGGGGCAGGAACCTGAGGATTCCTCTCCAGTGTTGCCATGGATCTTGGGGTGCTTCTGAGTCTCCCCAGGGGAGTCAGGCCTCATCTCGTGTGGGGGCATGCACGTGCGCTTTCCTCCCGAGCTGCAGCAGTAGTGTCACGCTTCCAGTCACGTGGATCAAGGGATCTGTGGCTTTCCCTCGAGGCTGTCCCTCGAGGCTTTCCCACGAGGCTTTCCCACAGGGCTGTGCCACGTGCCACCTTGGTGTGAGTCGATCCTCGGCGTTAAAGACGAGCCGGTGAAGGGAAAAGAGGTTCCTCTGGAATGGACTGAGACATCTGGGGGACTCTTGGAAAGGTGGCACAACCCTGAAGTTCCTCTCGCCGTTCCTGTTGAGAGGGCCTCCTCTTGAGATGCGACGGGAAGGCCGGGAACTCTTTCCCGACGAAGCAGGGAAAGGATCCCTCATCTCGAGCTACGAGGCGGAAACGGGGCTCCTCTGGATGTGGGCGGGACCCTCGTGATTCCTCTCGAGTGGAGACGGGTATGTCGGGGAACTTCTTGATTTGCAGCAAGGGTGTGAAGGAACCTTTCAAAGTTCCAGAGGTGAGGTGTGATCAGCCTCGAGACGCCTCATCGGAAATGGGCCTCATCTCGCCTGGAGGGGAGAACCTCCTGGATTTTCTCGAGTTGCGGCAGGTCTTCTCGAGTTACGACGGGGACCTCAGGAACCCGCTCTGGTGGCCTCAGGAAAGGCCAGTCCCCATGCGAGTTGCTAGGGGACCTCTCGGGATTCCTCTCCCGTCCATGCCGGGGCCTCAGTCCTTGTGTGGAGTCGGGGACGGAACCTGAGGATTCCTCTCCAGTGTTGCCATGGATCTTGGGGTGCTTCTGAGTCTCCCCAGGGGAGTCAGGCCTCGTCTCGAGTGGGGGCATGCACGTGCGCTTTCCTCCCGAGCTGCAGCAGTAGTGTCACGCTTCCTGTCACGTGGATAAAGGGATCTGTGGCTTTCCCTCGAGGCTGTCCCTCGAGGCTTTCCCACGAGGCTTTCCCACAGGGCTGTGCCACGTGCCACCTTGGTGTGAGTCGATCCTCGGCGTGAAAGACGAGCCGGTGAAGGGAAAAGAGGTTCCTCTGGAATGGACTGAGACATCTGGGGGACTCTTGGAAAGGTGGCACAACCCTGAAGTTCCTCTCGCCGTTCCTGTTGAGAGGGCCTCCTCTTGAGATGCGACGGGAACGCCGGGAACTCTTTCCCGACGAAGCAGGGAAAGGATCCCTCATCTCGAGCTACGAGGCGGAAACGGGGCTCCTCTGGATGTGGGCGGGACCCTCGTGATTCCTCTCGAGTGGAGACGGGTATGTCGGGGAACTTCTTGATTTGCAGCAAGGGTGTGAAGGAGCCTTTCAAAGTTCCAGAGGTGAGGTGTGATCAGCCTCGAGACGCCTCAGCGGAAATGGGCCTCATCTCGCCTGGAGGGGAGAACCTCCTGGATTTTCTCGAGTTGCGGCAGGTCTTCTCGAGTTACGACGGGGACCTCAGGGACCCGCTCTGTTGGCCTCAGGAAAGGCCAGTCCCCATGCGAGTTGCTAGGGGACCTCTCGGGATTCCTCTCCCGTCCATGCCGGGGCCTCAGTCCTTGTGTGGAGTCGGGGCCGGAACCTGAGGATTCCTCTCCAGTGTTGCCATGGATCTTGGGGTGCTTCTGAGTCTCCCCAGGGGAGTCAGGCCTCGTCTCGAGTGGGGGCATGCACGTGCGCTTTCCTCCCGAGCTGCAGCAGTAGTGTCACGCTTCCTGTCACGTGGATCAAGGGATCTGTGGCTTTCCCTCGAGGCTGTCCCTCGAGGCTTTCCCACGAGGCTTTCCCACAGGGCTGTGCCACGTGCCACCTTGGTGTGAGTCGATCCTCGGCGTGAAAGACGAGCCGGTGAAGGGAAAAGAGGTTCCTCTGGAATGGACTGAGACATCTGGGGGACTCTTGGAATGGTGGCACGACCCTGGAGTTCCTCTCGCCGTACCTGTTGAGAGGGCCTCCTCTTGAGATGCGACGGGAACGCCGGGAACTCTTTCCCGACGATGCAGGGAATGGATCCCTCATCTCGAGCTACGAGGCGGAAACGGGGCTCCTCTGGATGTGGGCGGGACCATCGTGATTCCTCTCGAGTGGAGACGGGTATGTCGGGGAACTTCTTGATTTGCACCAAGGGTGTGAAGGACCCTTTCGAAGTTCCAGAGGGGAGGTGTGATCAGCCTCGAGACACCTCAGCGGAAATGGGCCTCATCTCGCCTGGAGGGGAGAACCTCCTGGATTTTCTCGAGTTGCGGCAGGTCTTCTCGAGTTACGACGGGGACCTCAGGGACCCGCTCTGGTGGCCTCAGGAAAGGCCAGTCCCCATGCGAGTTGCTAGGGGACCTCTCGGGATTCCTCTCCCGTCCATGCAGGGGCCTCAGTCCTTGTGTGGAGTCGGGCCCGGAACCTGAGGATTCCTCTCCAGTGTTGCCATGGATCTTGGGGTGCTTCTGAGTCTCCCCAGGGGAGTCAGGCCTCGTCTCGAGTGGGGGCATGCACGTGCGCTTTCCTCCCGAGCTGCAGCAGTAGTGTCACGCTTCCTGTCACGTGGATCAAGGGATCTGTGGCTTTCCCTCGAGGCTGTCCCTCGAGGCTTTCCCACGAGGCTTTCCCACAGGGCTGTGCCACTTGCCACCTTGGTGTGAGTCGATCCTCGGTGTGAAAGACGAGCCGGTGAAGGGAAAAGAGGTTCCTCTGTAATGGACTGAGACATCTGGGGGACTCTTGGAATGGTGGCACGACCCTGGAGTTCCTCTCGCCGTTCCTGTAGAGAGGGCCTCCTCTTGAGATGCGACGGGAAGGCCGGGAATTCTTTCCCGAAGAAGCAGGGAAAGGATCCCTCATCTCGAGCTACGAGGCGGAAACGGGGCTCCTCTGGATGTGGTCGGGACCCTCGTGATTCCTCTCGAGTGGAGACGGGTATGTCGGGGAACTCCTTGATTTGCACCAAGGGTGTGAAGGAGCCTTTCGAAGTTCCAGAGGTGAGGTGTGATCAGCCTCGAGACGCCTCAGCGGAAACGGGCCTCATCTCGCCTGGAGGGGAGAACCTCCTGGATTTTCTCGAGTTGCGGCAGGTCTTCTCTTGTTACGACGGGGACCTCAGGGACCCGCTCTGGTGGCCTCAGGAAAGGCCAGTCCCCATGCGAGTTTCTAGGGGACCTCTCAGTATTCCTCTCCCGTCCATGCCGGGGCCTCAGTCCTTGTGTGGAGTCGGGGCCGGAACCTGAGGATTCCTCTCCAGTGTTGCCATGGATCTTGGGGTGCTTCTGAGTCTCCCCAGGGGAGTCAGGCCTCGTCTTGAGTGGGGGCATGCACGTGCGCTTTCTTCCTGAGCTGCGGCAGTAGTGTCACGCTTCCTGTCACGTGGATCAAGGGATCTGTGGCTTACCCTCGAGGCTGTCCCTCGAGGCTTTCCCACGAGGCTTTCCCACAGGGCTGTGCCACGTGCCACCTTGGTGTGAGTCGATCCTCGGCGTGAAAGACGAGCCGGTGAAGGGAAAAGAGGTTCCTCTGGAATGGACTGAGACATCTGGGGGACTCTTGGAATGGTGGCACGACCCTGGAGTTCCTCTCGCCGTTCCTGTTGAGAGGGCCTCCTCTTGAGATGCGACGGGAACGCCGGGAACTCTTTCCCGACGAAGCAGGGAAAGGATCCCTCATCTCGAGCTACGAGGCGGAAACGGGGCTCCTCTGGATGTGGGCGGGACCCTCGTGATTCCTCTCGAGTGGAGACGGGTATGTCGGGGAACTTCTTGATTTGCAGCATGGTGTGAAGGAACCTTTCAAAGTTCCAGAGGTGAGGTGTGATCAGCCTGTAGACGCCTCATCGGAAATGGGCCTCATCTCGCCTGGAGGGGAGAACCTCCTGGATTTTCTCGAGTTGCGGCAGGTCTTCTCGAGTTACGACGGGGACTTCAGGGACCCGCTCTGGTGGCCTCAGGAAAGGCCAGTCCCCATGCGAGTTGCTAGGGGACCTCTCGGGATTCCTCTCCCGTCCATGCCGGGGCCTCAGTCCTTGTGTGGAGTCGGGACAGGAACCTGAGGATTCCTCTCCAGTGTTGCCATGGATCTTGGGGTGCTTCTGAGTCTCCCCAGGGGAGTCAGGCCTCGTCTCGAGTGGGGGCATGCACGTGCGCTTTCCTCCCGAGCTGCAGCAGTAGTGTCACGCTTCCTGTCACGTGGATCAAGGGATCTGTGGCTTTCCCTCGAGGCTGTCCCTCGAGGCTTTCCCACGAGGCTTTCCCACAGGGCTGTGCCACGTGCCACCTTGGTGTGAGTCAATCCTCGGCGTGAAAGACGAGCCGGTGAAGGGAAAAGAGGTTCCTCTGGAATGGACTGAGACATCTGGGGGACTCTTGGAATGGTGGCACGACCCTGGAGTTCCTCTCGCCGTTCCTGTTGAGAGGGCCTCCTCTTGAGATGCGACGGGAACTCCGGGAACTCTTTCCCGACGAAGCAGGGAAAGGATCCCTCATCTCGAGCTACGAGGCGGAAACGGGGCTCCTCTGGATGTGGGCGGGACCATCGTGATTCCTCTCGAGTGGAGACGGGTATGTCGGGGAACTTCTTGATTTGCACCAAGGGTGTGTAGGACCCTTTCGAAGTTCCAGAGGGGAGGTGTGATCATCCTCGAGACGCCTCAGCGGAAATGGGCCTCATCTCGCCTGGAGGGGAGAACCTCCTGGATTTTCTCGAGTTGCGGCAGGTCTTCTCGAGTTACGACGGGGACCTCAGGGACCCCGCTCTGGTGGCCTCAGGAAAGGCCAGTCCCCATGCGAGTTGCTAGGGGACCTCTCGGGATTCCTCTCCCGTCCATGCCGGGGCCTCAGTCCTTGTGTGGAGTCGGGGCCGGAACCTGAGGATTCCTCTCCAGTGTTGCCATGGATCTTGGGTGCTTCTGAGTCTCCCCAGGGGAGTCAGGCCTCGTCTCGAGTGGGGGCATGCACGTGCGCTTTCCTCCCGAGCTGCAGCAGTAGTGTCACGCTTCCTGTCACGTGGATCAAGGGATCTGTGGCTTTCCCTCCAGGCTGTCCCTCGAGGCTTTCCCACGAGGCTTTCCCACAGGGCTGTGCCACGTCCACCTTGGTGTGAGTCGATCCTCGGCGTGAAAGACGAGCCGGTGAAGGGAAAAGAGGTTCCTCTGGAATGGACTGAGACATCTGGGGGACTCTTGGAAAGGTGGCACAACCCTGAAGTTCCTCTCGCCGTTCCTGTTGAGAGGGCCTCCTCTTGAGATGCGACGGGAACGCCGGGAACTCTTTCCCGACGATGCAGGGAATGGATCCCTCATCTCGAGCTACGAGGCGGAAACGGGGCTCCTCTGGATGTGGGCGGGACCCTCGTGATTCCTCTCGAGTGGAGACGGGTATGTCGGGGAACTTTTTGATTTGCAGCAAGGGTGTGAAGGAGCCTTTCGAAGTTCCAGAGGGGAGGGGTGATCAGCCTCGAGACGCCTCAGCGGAAATGGGCCTCATCTCGCCTGGAGGGGAGAACCTCCTGGATTTTCTCGAGTTGCGGCAGGTCTTCTCGAGTTACGACGGGGACCTCAGGGACCCGCTCTGGTGGCCTCAGGAAAGGCCAGTCCCCATGCGAGTTGCTAGGGGACCTCTCGGGATTCCTCTCCCGTCCATGCCGGGGCCTCAGTCCTTGTGTGGAGTCGGGGCCGGAACCTGAGGATTCCTCTCCAGTGTTGCCATGGATCTTGGGGTGCTTCTGAGTCTCCCCAGGGGAGTCAGGCCTCGTCTCGAGTGGGGGCATGCACGTGCGCATTCCTCCCGAGCTGCAGCAGTAGTGTCACACTTCCTGTCACGTGGATCAAGGGATCTGTGGCTTTCCCTCGAGGCTGTCCCTCGAGGGTTTCCCACGAGGCTTTCCCACAGGGCTGTGCCACGTGCCACCTTGGTGTGAGTCGATCCTCGGCGTGAAAGACGAGCCGGTGAAGGGAAAAGAGGTTCCTCTGGAATGGACTGAGACATCTGGGGGACTCTTGGAAAGGTGGCACAACCCTGAAGTTCCTCTCGCCGTTCCTGTTGAGAGGGCCTCCTCTTGAGATGCGACGGGAACGCCGGGAACTCTTTCCCGACGAAGCAGGAAATGGATCCCTCATCTCGAGCTACGAGGCGGAAACGGGTCTCCTCTGGATGTGGGCAGGACCCTCGTGATTCCTCTCGAGTGGAGACGGGTATGTCGGGAAACTTTTTGATTTGCACCAAGGGTGTGAAGGAGCCTTTCGAAGTTCCAGAGGTGAGGTGTGATCAGCCTCGAGACGCCTCAGCGGAAATGGGCCTCATCTCGCCTGGAGGGGAGAACCTCCTGGATTTTCTCGAGTTGCGGCAGGTCTTCTCGAGTTACGACGGGGACCTCAGGGACCCGCTCTGGTGGCCTCGGAAAGGCCAGTCCCCATGCGAGTTGCTAGGGGACCTCTCGGGATTCCTCTCCCGTCCATGCCGGGGCCTCAGTCCTTGTGTGGAGTCGGGGCCGGAACCTGAGGATTCCTCTCCAGTGTTGCCATGGATCTTGGGGTGCTTCTGAGTCTCCCCAGGGGAGTCAGGCCTCGTCTCGAGTGGGGGCATGCACGTGCGCTTTCCTCCCGAGCTGCAGCAGTAGTGTCACGCTTCCTGTCACGTGGATCAAGGGATCTGTGGCTTTCCCTCGAGGCTGTCCCTCGAGGCTTTCCACGAGGCTTTCCCACAGGGCTGTGCCACGTGCCACCTTGGTGTGAGTCGATCCTCGGCGTGAAAGACGAGCCGGTGAAGGGAAAAGAGGTTCCTCTGGAATGGACTGAGACATCTGGGGGACTCTTGGAATGGTGGCACGACCCTGGAGTTCCTCTCGCCGTTCCTGTTGAGAGGGCCTCCTCTTGAGATGCGACGGGAACTCCGGGAACTCTTTCCCGACGAAGCAGGGAAAGGATCCCTCATCTCGAGCTACGAGGCGGAAACGGGGCTCCTCTGGATGTGGGCGGGAACATCGTGATTCCTCTCGAGTGGAGACGGGTATGTCGGGGAACTTCTTGATTTGCACCAAGGGTGTGAAGGAGCCTTTCGAAGTTCCAGAGGGGAGGTGTGATCATCCTCGAGACGCCTCAGCGGAAATGGGCCTCATGTCGCCTGGAGGGGAGAACCTCCTGGATTTTCTCGAGTTGCGGCAGGTCTTCTCGAGTTACGACGGGGACCTCAGGGACCCGCTCTGGTGGCCTCAGGAAAGGCCAGTCCCCATGCGAGTTGCTAGGGGACCTCTCGGGATTCCTCTCCCGTCCATGCCGGGGCCTCAGTCCTTGTGTGGAGTCGGGGCCGGAACCTGAGGATTCCTCTCCAGTGTTGCCATGGATCTTGGGGTGCTTCTGAGTCTCCCCAGGGGAGTCAGGCCTCGTCTCGAGTGGGGGCATGCACGTGCGCTTTCCTCCCGAGCTGCAGCAGTAGTGTCACGCTTCCTGTCACGTGGATCAAGGGATCTGTGGCTTTCCCTCGAGGCTGTCCCTCGAGGCTTTCCCACGAGGCTTTCCCACAGGGCTGTGCCACGTGCCACCTTGGTGTGAGTCGATCCTCGGCGTGAAAGACGAGCCGGTGAAGGGAAAAGAGGTTCCTCTGGAATGGACTGAGACATCTGGGGGACTCTTGGAAAGGTGGCACAACCCTGAAGTTCCTCTCGCCGTTCCTGTTGAGAGGGCCTCCTCTTGAGATGCGACGGGAACGCCGGGAACTCTTTCCCGACGAAGCAGGGAATGGATCCCTCATCTCGAGCTACGAGGCGGAAACGGGGCTCCTCTGGATGTGGGCGGGACCCTCGTGATTCCTCTCGAGTGGAGACGGGTATGTCGGGGAACTTTTTGATTTGCACCAAGGGGTGTGAAGGAGCCTTTCGAAGTTCCAGAGGGGAGGTGTGATCAGCCTCGAGACGCCTCAGCGGAAATGGGCCTCATCTCGCCTGGAGGGGAGAACCTCCTGGATTTTCTCGAGTTGCGGCAGGTCTTCTCGAGTTACGACGGGGACCTCAGGGACCCGCTCTGGTGGCCTCAGGAAAGGCCAGTCCCCATGCGAGTTGCTAGGGGACCTCTCGGGATTCCTCTCCCGTCCATGCCGGGGCCTCAGTCCTTGTGTGGAGTCGGGGCCGGAACCTGAGGATTCCTCTCCAGTGTTGCCATGGATCTTGGGGTGCTTCTGAGTCTCCCCAGGGGAGTCAGGCCTCGTCTCGAGTGGGGGCATGCACGTGCGCTTTCCTCCCGAGCTGCAGCAGTAGTGTCACGCTTCCTGTCACGTGGATCAAGGGATCTGTGGCTTTCCCTCGAGGCTGTCCCTCGAGGCTTTCCCACGAGGCTTTCCCACAGGGCTGTGCCACGTGCCACCTTGGTGTGAGTCGATCCTCGGCGTGAAAGACGAGCCGGTGAAGGGAAAAGAGGTTCCTCTGGAATGGACTGAGACATCTGGGGGACTCTTGGAATGGTGGCACGACCCTGGAGTTCCTCTCGCCGTTCCTGTTGAGAGGGCCTCCTCTTGAGATGCGACGGGAACTCCGGGAACTCTTTCCCGACGAAGCAGGGAAAGGATCCCTCATCTCGAGCTACGAAGCGGAAACGGGGCTCCTCTGGATGTGGGCGGGACCATCGTGATTCCTCTCGAGTGGAGACGGGTATGTCGGGGAACTTCTTGATTTGCACCAAGGGTGTGAAGGAGCCTTTCGAAGTTCCAGAGGGGAGGTGTGATCATCCTCGAGACTCCTCAGCGGAAATGGGCCTCATGTCGCCTGGAGGGGAGAACCTCCTGGATTTTCTCGAGTTGCGGCAGGTCTTCTCGAGTTTACGACGGGGACCTCAGGGACCCGCTCTGGTGGCCTCAGGAAAGGCCAGTCCCCATGCGAGTTGCTAGGGGACCTCTCGGGATTCCTCTCCCGTCCATGCCGGGGCCTCAGTCCTTGTGTGGAGTCGGGGGCCGGAACCTGAGGATTCCTCTCCAGTGTTGCCATGGATCTTGGGGTGCTTCTGAGTCTCCCCAGGGGAGTCAGGCCTCGTCTCGAGTGGGGGCATGCACGTGCGCTTCCCTCCCGAGCTGCAGCAGTAGTGTCACGCTTCCTGTCACGTGGATCAAGGGATCTGTGGCTTTCCCTCGAGGCTGTCCCTCGAGGCTTTCCCACGAGGCTTTCCCACAGGGCTGTGCCACGTGCCACCTTGGTGTGAGTCGATCCTCGGCGTGAAAGACGAGCCGGTGAAGGGAAAAGAGGTTCCTCTGGAATGGACTGAGACATCTGGGGGACTCTTGGAAAGGTGGCACAACCCTGAAGTTCCTCTCGCCGTTCCTGTTGAGAGGGCCTCCTCTTGAGATGCGACGGGAACGCCGGGAACTCTTTCCCGACGAAGCAGGGAATGGATCCCTCATCTCGAGCTATGAGGCGGAAACGGGGCTCCTCTGGATGTGGGCGGGACCCTCGTGATTCCTCTCGAGTGGAGACGGGTATGTCGGGGAACTTTTTGATTTGCACCAAGGGTGTGAAGGAGCCTTTCGAAGTTCCAGAGGGGAGGTGTGATCAGCCTCGAGACGCCTCAGTGGAAATGGGCCTCATCTCGCCTGGAGGGGAGAACCTCCTGGATTTTCTCGAGTTGCGGCAGGTCTTCTCGAGTTACGACGGGGACCTCAGGGACCCGCTCTGGTGGCCTCAGGAAAGGCCAGTCCCCATGCGAGTTGCTAGGGGACCTCTCGGGATTCCTCTCCCGTCCATGCCGGGGCCTCAGTCCTTGTGTGGAGTCGGGGCCGGAACCTGAGGATTCCTCTCCAGTGTTGCCATGGATCTTGGGGTGCTTCTGAGTCTCCCCAGGGGAGTCAGGCCTCGTCTCGAGTGGGGGCATGCACGTGCGCTTTCCTCCCGAGCTGCAGCAGTAGTGTCACGCTTCCTGTCACGTGGATCAAGGGATCTGTGGCTTTCCCTCGAGGCTGTCCCTCGAGGCTTTCCCACGAGGCTTTCCCACAGGGCTGTGCCACGTGCCACCTTGGTGTGAGTCGATCCTCGGCGTGAAAGACGAGCCGGTGAAGGGAAAAGAGGTTCCTCTGGAATGGACTGAGACATCTGGGGGACTCTTGGAATGGTGGCACGACCCTGGAGTTCCTCTCGCCGTTCCTGTTGAGAGGGCCTCCTCTTGAGATGCGACGGGAACGCCGGGAACTCTTTCCCGACGAAGCAGGGAAAGGATCCCTCATCTCGAGCTACGAGGCGGAAACGGGGCTCCTCTGGATGTGGGCGGGACCATCGTGATTCCTCTCGAGTGGAGACGGGTATGTCGGGGAACTTTTTGATTTGCACCAAGGGTGTGAAGGAGCCTTTCGAAGTTCCAGAGGGGAGGTGTGATCAGCCTCGAGATGCCTCAGCGGAAATGGGCCTCATCTCGCCTGGAGGGGAGAACCTCCTGGATTTTCTCGAGTTGCGGCAGGTCTTCTCGAGTTACGACGGGGACCTCAGGGACCCGCTCTGGTGGCCTCAGGAAAGGCCAGTCCCCATGCGAGTTGCTAGGGGACCTCTCGGGATTCCTCTCCCGTCCATGCCGGGGCCTCAGTCCTTGTGTGGAGTCGGGGCCGGAACCTGAGGATTCCTCTCCAGTGTTGCCATGGATCTTGGGGTGCTTCTGAGTCTCCCCAGGGGAGTCAGGCCTCGTCTCGAGTGGGGGCATGCACGTGCGCTTTCCTCCCGAGCTGCAGCAGTAGTGTCACGCTTCCTGTCATGTGGATCAAGGGATCTGTGGCTTTCCCTCGAGGCTGTCCCTCGAGGCTTTCCCACGAGGCTTTCCCACAGGGCTGTGCCACGTGCCACCTTGGTGTGAGTCGATCCTCGGCGTGAAAGACGAGCCGGTGAAGGGAAAAGAGGTTCCTCTGGAATGGACTGAGACATCTGGGGGACTCTTGGAATGGTGGCACGACCCTGGAGTTCCTCTCGCCGTTCCTGTTGAGAGGGCCTCCTCTTGAGATGCGACGGGAACGCCGGGAACTCTTTCCCGACGAAGCAGGGAAAGGATCCCTCATCTCGAGCTACGAGGCGGAAACGGGGCTCCTCTGGATGTGGGCGGGACCATCGTGATTCCTCTCGAGTGGAGACGGGTATGTCGGGGAACTTCTTGATTTGCACCAAGGGTGTGAAGGACCCTTTCGAAGTTCCAGAGGGGAGGTGTGATCAGCCTCGAAACGCCTCAGCGGAAATGGGCCTCATCTCGCCTGGAGGGGAGAACCTCCTGGATTTTCTCGAGTTGCGGCAGGTCTTCTCGAGTTACGACGGGGACCTCAGGGACCCGCTCTGGTGGCCTCAGGAAAGGCCAGTCCCCATGCGAGTTGCTAGGGGACCTCTCGGGATTCCTCTCCCGTCCATGCCGGGGCCTCAGTCCTTGTGTGGAGTCGGGGCCGGAACCTGAGGATTCCTCTCCAGTGTTGCCATGGATCTTGGGGTGTTTCTGAGTCTCCCCAGGGGAGTCAGGCCTCGTCTCGAGTGGGGGCATGCACGTGCGCTTTCCTCCCGAGCTGCAGCAGTAGTGTCACGCTTCCTGTCACGTGGATCAAGGGATCTTTGGCTTTCCCTCGAGGCTGTCCCTCGAGGCTTTCCCACGAGGCTTTCCCACAGGGCTGTGCCACGTGCCACCTTGGTGTGAGTCGATCCTCGGCGTGAAAGACGAGCCGGTGAAGGGAAAAGAGGTTCCTCTGGAATGGACTGAGACATCTGGGGGACTCTTGGAATGGTGGCACGACCCTGGAGTTCCTCTCGCCGTTCCTGTTGAGAGGGCCTCCTCTTGAGATGCGACGGGAACGCCGGGAACTCTTTCCCGACGAAGCAGGGAAAGGATCCCTCATCTCGAGCTACGAGGCGGAAACGGGGCTCCTCTGGATGTGGGCGGGACCATCGTGATTCCTCTCGAGTGGAGACGGGTATGTCGGGGAACTTCTTGATTTGCACCAAGGGTGTGAAGGACCCTTTCGAAGTTCCAGAGGGGAGGTGTGATCAGCCTCGAAACGCCTCAGCGGAAATGGGCCTCATCTCGCCTGGAGGGGAGAACCTCCTGGATTTTCTCGAGTTGCGGCAGGTCTTCTCGAGTTACGACGGGGACCTCAGGGACCCGCTCTGGTGGCCTCAGGAAAGGCCAGTCCCCATGCGAGTTGCTAGGGGACCTCTCGGGATTCCTCTCCCGTCCATGCCGGGGCCTCAGTCCTTGTGTGGAGTCGGGGCCGGAACCTGAGGATTCCTCTCCAGTGTTGCCATGGATCTTGGGGTGTTTCTGAGTCTCCCCAGGGGAGTCAGGCCTCGTCTCGAGTGGGGGCATGCACGTGCGCTTTCCTCCCGAGCTGCAGCAGTAGTGTCACGCTTCCTGTCACGTGGATCAAGGGATCTGTGGCTTTCCCTCGAGGCTGTCCCTTGAGGCTTTCCCACGAGGCTTTCCCACAGGGCTGTGCCACGTGCCACCTTGGTGTGAGTCGATCCTTGGCGTGAAAGACGAGCCGGTGAAGGGAAAAGAGGTTCCTCTGGAATGGACTGAGACATCTGGGGGACTCTTGGAAAGGTGGCACAACCCTGAAGTTCCTCTCGCCGTTCCTGTTGAGAGGGCCTCCTCTTGAGATGCGACGGGAATGCCGGGAACTCTTTCCCGACGAAGCAGGGAATGGATCCCACATCTCGAGCTACGAGGTGGAAACGGGGCTCCTCTGGATGTGGGCGGGACCCTCGTAATTCCTCTCGAGTGGAGACGGGTATGTCGGGGAACTTTTTGATTTGCAGCAAGGGTGTGAAGGAGCCTTTCGAAGTTCCAGAGGGGAGGTGTGATCAGCCTCGAGACGCCTCAGCGGAAATGGGCCTCATCTCGCCTGGAGAGGAGAACCTCCTGGATTTTCTCGAGTTGCGGCAGGTCTTCTCGAGTTACGACGGGGACCTCAGGGACCCGCTCTGGTGGCCTCAGGAAAGGCCAGTCCCCATGCGAGTTGCTAGGGGACCTCTCGGGATTCCTCTCCCGTCCATGCCGGGGCCTCAGTCCTTGTGTGGAGTCGGGGCCGGAACCTGAGGATTCCTCTCCAGTGTTGCCATGGATCTTGGGGTGTTTCTGAGTCTCCCCAGGGGAGTCAGGCCTCGTCTCGTGTGGGGGCATGCACGTGCGCTTTCCTCCCGAACTGCAGCAGTAGTGTCACGCTTCCTGTCACGTGGATCAAGGGATCTGTGGCTTTCCCTCGAGGCTGTCCCTCGAGGCTTTCCCACGAGGCTTTCCCACAGGGCTGTGCCACGTGCCACCTTGGTGTGAGTCGATCCTCGGCGTGAAAGACGAGCCGGTGAAGGGAAAAGAGGTTCCTCTGGAATGGACTGAGACATCTGGGGGACTCTTGGAAAGGTGGCACAACCCTGAAGTTCCTCTCGCCGTTCCTGTTGAGAGGGCCTCCTCTTGAGATACGACGGGAACGCCGGGAATTCTTTCCCGACGAAGCAGGGAATGGATCCCTCATCTCGAGCTACGAGGCGGAAACGGGGCTCCTCTGGATGTGGGCGGGACCCTCGTGATTCCTCTCGAGTGGAGACGGGTATGTCGGAGAACTTTTTGATTTGCACCAAGGGTGTGAAGGAGCCTTTCGAAGTTCCAGAGGTGAGGTGTGATCAGCCTCGAGACGCCTCAGCGGAAATGGGCCTCATCTCGCCTGGAGGGGAGAACCTCCTGGATTTTCTCGAGTTGCGGCAGGTCTTCTCGAGTTACGACGGGGACCTCAGGGACCCGCTCTGGTGGCCTCAGGAAAGGCCAGTCCACATGCGAGTTGCTAGGGGACCTCTCGCGATTCCTCTCCCGTCCATGCCGGGGCCTCAGTCCTTGTGTGGAGTCGGGGCCGGAACCTGAGGATTCCTCTCCAGTGTTGCCATGGATCTTGGGGTGCTTCTGAGTCTCCCCAGGGGAGTCAGGCCTCGTCTCGAGTGGGGGCATGCACGTGCGCTTTCCTCCCGAGCTGCAGCAGTAGTGTCACGCTTCCTGTCACGTGGATCAAGGGATCTGTGGCTTTCCCTCGAGGCTGTCCCTCGAGGCTTTCCCACGAGGCTTTCCCACAGGGCTGTGCCACGTGCCACCTTGGTGTGAGTCGATCCTCGGCGTGAAAGACGAGCCGGTGAAGGGAAAAGAGGTTCCTCTGGAATGGACTGAGACATCTGGGGGACTCTTGGAATGGTGGCACGACCCTGGAGTTCCTCTCGCCGTTCCTGTTGAGAGGGCCTCCTCTTGAGATGCGACGGGAACGCCGGGAACTCTTTCCCGACGAAGCAGGGAAAGGATCCCTCATCTCGAGCTACGAGGCGGAAACGGGGCTCCTCTGGATGTGGGCTGGACCCTCGTGATTCCTCTCGAGTGGAGACGGGAATGTCGGGGAACTTTTTGATTTGCAGCAAGGGTGTGAAGAAGCCTTTCGAAGTTCCAGAGGGGAGGTGTGATCAGCCTCGAGACGCCTCAGCGGAAATGGGCCTCATCTCGCCTGGAGGGGAGAACCTCCTGGATTTTCTCGAAGTGGCGGCAGGTCTTCTCAAGTTACGACGGGGACCTCAGGGACCCGCTCTGGTGGCCTCAGGAAAGGCCAGTCCCCATGCGAGTTGCTAGGAGACCTCTCGGGATTCCTCTCCCGTCCATGCCGGGGCCTCAGTCCTTGTGTGGAGTCGGGGCCGGAACCTGAGGATTCCTCTCCAGTGTTGCCATGGATCTTGGGGTGCTTCTGAGTCTCCCCAGGGGAGTCAGGCATCGTCTCGAGTGGGGGCATGCACGTGCGCTTTCCTCCCGAGCTGCAGCAGTAGTGTCACGCTTCCTGTCACGTGGATCAAGGGATCTGTGGCTTTCCCTCGAGGCTGTCCCTCGAGGCTTTCCCACGAGGCTTTCCCACAGGGCTGTGCCACGTGCCACCTTGGTGTGAGTCGATCCTCGGCGTGAAAGACGAGCCAGTGAAGGGAAAAGAGGTTCCTCTGGAATGGACTGAGACATCTGGGGGACTCTTGGAATGGTGGCACGACCCTGGAGTTCCTCTCGCCGTTCCTGTTGAGAGGGCCTCCTCTTGAGATGCGACGGGAACGCCGGGAACTCTTTCCCGACGAAGCAGGGAAAGGATCCCTCATCTCGAGCTACGAGGCGGAAACGGGGCTCCTCTGGATGTGGGCGGGACCCTCGTGATTCCTCTCGAGTGGAGACGGGTATGTCGGGAAACTTCTTGATTTGCACCAAGGGAGTGAAGGAGCCTTTCAAAGTTCCAGAGGTGAGGTGTGATCAGCCTCGAGACGCCTCATCGGAAATGGGCCTCATCTCGCCTGGAGGGGAGAACCTCCTGGATTTTCTCCAGTTGCGGCAGGTCTTCTCGAGTTACGACGGGGACCTCAGGGACCCGCTCTGGTGGCCTCAGGAAAGGCCAGTCCCCATGCGAGTTGCTAGGGGACCTCTCGTGATTCCTCTCTCGTCCATGCCGGGGCCTCAGTCCTTGTGTGGAGTCGGGCCCGGAACCTGAGGATTCCTCTCCAGTGCTGCCATGGATCTTGGGGTGCTTCTGAGTCTCCCCAGGGGAGTCAGGCCTCGTCTCGCGTGGGGGCATGCACGTGCGCTTTCCTCCCGAGCTGCAGCAGTAGTCTCACGCTTCCTGTCACGTGGATCAAGGGATCTGTGGCTTTCCCTCGAGGCTGTCCCTCGAGGCTTTCCCAAGAGGCTTTCCCACAGGGCTGTGCCACGTGCCACCTTGGTGTGAGTCGATCCTCGGTGTGAAAGACGAGCCGGTGAAGGGAAAAGAGGTTCCTCTGGAATGGACTGAGACATCTGGGGGACTCTTGGAACGGTGGAACAACCCTGAAGTTCCTCTCGCCGTTCCTGTTGAGAGGGCCTCCTCTTGAGATGCGACGGGAACGCCGGGAACTCTTTCCCGACGAAGCAGGGAAAGGATCCCTCATCTCGAGCTACGAGGCGGAAACGGGGCTCCTCTGTATGTGGGCGGGACCCTCGTGATTCCTCTCGAGTGGAGACGGGTATGTCGGGGAACTTCTTGATTTGCACCAAGGGTGTGAAGGACCCTTTCGAAGTTCCAGAGGGGAGGTGTGATCAGCCTCGAGACGCCTCAGCGGAAATGGGCCTCATCTCGCCTGGAGGGAGAACCTCCTGGATTTTCTCGAGTTGCGGCAGGTCTTCTCGAGTTACGACGGGGACCTCAGGGACCCGGTCTGGTGGAGCAGGAAAGGCCAGTCCCCATGCGAGTTGCTTGGGGACCTCTCGGGATTCCTCTCCCGTCCATGCCGGGGCCTCAGTCCTTGTGTGGAGTCGGGGCCGGAACCTGAGGATTCCTCTCCAGTGTTGCCATGGATCTTGGGGTGCTTCTGAGTCTCCCCAGGGGAGTCAGGCCTCGTCTCGAGTGGGGGCATGCACGTGCGCTTTCCTCCCGAGCTGCAGCAGTAGTGTCACGCTTCCTGTCACGTGGATCAAGGCATCTGTGGCTTTCCCTCGAGGCTGTCCCTCGAGGCTTTCCCACGAGGCTTTCCCACAGGGCTGTGCCACGTGCCACCTTGGTGTGAGTCGATCCTCGGCGTGAAAGACGAGCCGGTGAAGGGAAAAGAGGTTCCTCTGGAATGGACTGAGACATCTGGGGGACTCTTGGAAAGGTGGCACAACCCTGAAGTTCCTCTCGCCGTTCCTGTTGAGAGGGCCTCCTCTTGAGATGCGACGGGAACGCCGGGAACTCTTTCCCGACGAAGCAGGGAATGGATCCCTCATCTCGAGCTACGAGGCGGAAACGGGGCTCCTCTGGATGTGGGCGGGACCCTCGTGATTCCTCTCGAGTGGAGACGGGTATGTCGGGGAACTTTTTGATTTGCAGCAAGGGTGTGAAGGAGCCTTTCGAAGTTCCAGAGGGGAGGTGTGATCAGCCTCGAGACGCCTCAGCGGAAATGGGCCTCATCTCGCCTGGAGGGGAGAACCTCCTGGATTTTCTCGAGTTGCGGCAGGTCTTCTCGAGTTACGACGGGGACCTCAGGGACCCGCTCTGGTGGCCTCAGGAAAGGCCAGTCCCCATGCGAGTTGCTAGGGGACCTCTCGGGATTCCTCTCCCGTCCATGCCGGGGCCTCAGTCCTTGTGTGGAGTCGGGGCCGGAACCTGAGGATTCCTCTCCAGTGTTGCCATGGATCTTGGGGTGCTTCTGAGTCTCCCCAGGGGAGTCAGGCCTCGTCTCGAGTGGGGGCATGCACGTGCGCATTCCTCCCGAGCTGCAGCAGTAGTGTCACGCTTCCTGTCACGTGGATCAAGGGATCTGTGGCTTTCCCTCGAGGCTGTCCCTCGAGGCTTTCGCACGAGGCTTTCCCACAGGGCTGTGCCACGTGCCACCTTGGTGTGAGTCGATCCTCGGCGTGAAAGACGAGCCGGTGAAGGGAAAAGAGGTTCCTCTGGAATGGACTGAGACATCTGGGGGACTCTTGGAAAGGTGGCACAACCCTGAAGTTCCTCTCGCCGTTCCTGTTGAGAGGGCCTCCTCTTGAGATGCGACGGGAACGCCGGGAACTCTTTCCCGACGAAGCAGGAAATGGATCCCTCATCTCGAGCTACGAGGCGGAAACGGGGCTCCTCTGGATGTGGGCGGGACCCTCGTGATTCCTCTCGAGTGGAGACGGGTATGTCGGGGAACTTTTTGATTTGCACCAAGGGTGTGAAGGAGCCTTTCGAAGTTCCAGAGGTGAGGTGTGATCAGCCTCGAGACGCCTCAGCGGAAATGGGCCTCATCTCGCCTGGAGGGGAGAACCTCCTGGATTTTCTCGAGTTGCGGCAGGTCTTCTCGAGTTACGACGGGGACCTCAGGGACCCGCTCTGGTGGCCTCGGAAAGGCCAGTCCCCATGCGAGTTGCTAGGGGACCTCTCGGGATTCCTCTCCCGTCCATGCCGGGGCCTCAGTCCTTGTGTGGAGTCGGGGCCGGAACCTGAGGATTCCTCTCCAGTGTTGCCATGGATCTTGGGGTGCTTCTGAGTCTCCCCAGGGGAGTCAGGCCTCGTCTCGAGTGGGGGCATGCACGTGCGCTTTCCTCCCGAGTGCAGCAGTAGTGTCACGCTTCCTGTCACGTGGATCAAGGGATCTGTGGCTTTCCCTCGAGGCTGTCCCTCGAGGCTTTCCCACGAGGCTTTCCCACAGGGCTGTGCCACGTGCCACCTTGGTGTGAGTCGATCCCCTCGGCGTGAAAGACGAGCCGGTGAAGGGAAAAGAGGTTCCTCTGGAATGGACTGAGACATCTGGGGGACTCTTGGAAAGGTTGGCACAACCCTGAAGTTCCTCTCGCCGTTCCTGTTGAGAGGGCCTCCTCTTGAGATGCGACGGGAACGCCGGGAACTCTTTCCCGACGAAGCAGGGAATGGATCCCTCATCTCGAGCTACGAGGCGGAAACGGGGCTCCTCTGGATGTGGGCGGGACCCTCGTGATTCCTCTCGAGTGGAGACAGGTATATCGGGGAACTTTTTGATTTGCACCAAGGGTGTGAAGGAGCCTTTCGAAGTTCCAGAGGGGAGGTGTGATCAGCCTCGAGACGCCTCAGCGGAAATGGGCCTCATCTCGCCTGGAGGGGAGAACCTCCTGGATTTTCTCGAGTTGCGGCAGGTCTTCTCTAGTTACGACGGGGACCTCAGGGACCCGCTCTGGTGGCCTCAGGAAAGGCCAGTCCCCATGCGAGTTGCTAGGGGACCTCTCGCGATTCCTCTCCCGTCCATGCCGGGGCCTCAGTCCTTGTGTGGAGTCGGGGCCGGAACCTGAGGATTCCTCTCCAGTGTTGCCATGGATCTTGGGGTGCTTCTGAGTCTCCCCAGGGGAGTCAGGCCTCGTCTCGAGTGGGGGCATGCACGTGCGCTTTCCTCCCGAGCTGCAGCAGTAGTGTCACGCTTCCTGTCACGTGGATCAAGGGATCTGTGGCTTTCCCTCGAGGCTGTCCCTCGAGGCTTTCCCACGAGGCTTTCCCACAGGGCTGTGCCACGTGCCACCTTGGTGTGAGTCGATCCTCGGCGTGAAAGACGAGCCGGTGAAGGGAAAAGAGGTTCCTCTGGAATGGACTGAGACATCTGGGGGACTCTTGGAATGGTGGCACGACCCTGGAGTTCCTCTCGCCGTTCCTGTTGAGAGGGCCTCCTCTTGAGATGCGACGGGAACGCCGGGAACTCTTTCCCGAAGAAGCAGGGAAAGGATCCCTCATCTCGAGCTACGAGGCGGAAACGGGGCTCCTCTGGATGTGGGCTGGACCCTCGTGATTCCTCTCGAGCGAGACGGGAATGTCGGGGAACTTTTTGATTTGCAGCAAGGGTGTGAAGGAGCCTTTCGAAGTTCCAGAGGGGAGGTGTGATCAGCCTCGAGACGCCTCAGCGGAAATGGGCCTCATCTCGCCTGGAGGGGAGAACCTCCTGGATTTTCTCGAGTTGTGGCAGGTCTTCTCGAGTTACGACGGGGACCTCAGGGACCCGCTCTGGTGGCCTCAGGAAAGGCCAGTCCCCATGCGAGTTGCTAGGGGACCTCTTGGGATTCCTCTCCCGTCCATGCCGGGGCCTCAGTCCTTGTGTGGAGTCGGGGCCGGAACCTGAGGATTCCTCTCCAGTGTTGCCATGGATCTTGGGGTGCTTCTGAGTCTCCCCAGGGGAGTCAGGCCTCGTATCGTGTGGGGGCATGCACGTGCGCTTTCCTCCCGAGCTGCAGCAGTAGTGTCACGCTTCCTGTCACGTGGATCAAGGGATCTGTGGCTTTCCCTCGAGGCTGTCCCTCGAGGCTTTCCCACGAGGCTTTCCCACAGGGCTGTGCCACGTGCCACCTTGGTGTGAGTCGATCCTCGGCGTGAAAGACGAGCCGGTGAAGGGAAAAGAGGTTCCTCTGGAATGGACTGAGACATCTGGGGGACTCTTGGAATGGTGGCACGACCCTGGAGTTCCTCTCGCCGTTCCTGTTGAGAGGGCCTCCTCTTGAGATGCGACGGGAACGCCGGGAACTCTTTCCCGACGATGCAGGGAATGGATCCCTCATCTCGAGCTACGAGGCGGAAACGCGGCTCCTCTGGATGTGGGCGGGACCCTCGTGATTCCTCTCGAGTGGAGACGGGGATGTCGGGGAACTTCTTGATTTGCACCAAGGGTGTGAAGGAGCCTTTCGAAGTTCCAGAGGGGAGGTGTGATCAGCCTCGAGACGCCTCAGCGGAAATGGGCCTCATCTCGCCTGGAGGGGAGAACCTCCTGGATTTTCTCGAGTTGCGGCAGGTCTTCTCGAGTTATGACGGGGACCTCAGGGACCCGCTCTGGTGGCCTCAGGAAAGGCCAGTCCCCATGCGAGTTGCTAGGGGACCTCTCGGGATTCCTCTCCCGTCCATGCCGGGGCCTCAGTCCTTGTGTGGAGTCGGGGCCGGAACCTGAGGATTCCTCTCCAGTGTTGCCATGGATCTTGGGGTGCTTCTGAGTCTCCCCAGGGGAGTCAGGCCTCGTCTCGAGTGGGGGCATGCACGTGCGCTTTCCTCCCGAGCTGCAGCAGTAGTGTCACGCTTCCTGTCACGTGGATCAAGGGATCTGTGGCTTTCCCTCGAGGCTGTCCCTCGAGGCTTTCCCACGAGGCTTTCCCACAGGGCTGTGCCACGTGCCACCTTGGTGTGAGTCGATCCTCGGCGTGAAAGACGAGCCGGTGAAGGGAAAAGAGGTTCCTCTGGAATGGACTGAGACATCTGGGGGACTCTTGGAAAGGTGGAACAACCCTGAAGTTCCTCTCGCCGTTCCTGTTGAGAGGGCCTCCTCTTGAGATGCGACGGGAACGCCGGGAACTCTTTCCCGACGAAGCAGGGAAAGGATCCCTCATCTCGAGCTACGAGGCGGAAACGGGGCTCCTCTGGATGTGGGCGGGACCCTCGTGATTCCTCTCGAGTGGAGACGGGTATGTCGGGGAACTTCTTGATTTGCACCAAGGGTGTGAAGGACCCTTTCGAAGTTCCAGAGGGGAGGTGTGATCAGCCTCGAGACGCCTCAGCGGAAATGGGCCTCATCTCGCCTGGAGGGAGAACCTCCTGGATTTTCTCGAGTTGCGGCAGGTCTTCTCGAGTTACGACGGGGACCTCAGGGACCCGGTCTGGTGGCGCAGGAAAGGCCAGTCCCCATGCGAGTTGCTAGGGGACCTCTCGGGATTCCTCTCCCGTCGATGCCGGGGCCTCAGTCCTTGTGTGGAGTCGGGGCCGGAACCTGAGGATTCCTCTCCAGTGTTGCCATGGATCTTGGGGTGCTTCTGAGTCTCCCCAGGGGAGTCAGGCCTCGTCTCGAGTGGGGGCATGCACGTGCGCTTTCCTCCCGAGCTGCAGCAGTAGTGTCACGCTTCCTGTCACGTGGATCAAGGGATCTGTGGCTTTCCCTCGAGGCTGTCCTTCGAGGCTTTCCCACGAGGCTTTCCCACAGGGCTGTGCCACGTGCCACCTTGGTGTGAGTCGATCCTCGGCGTGAAAGACGAGCCGGTGAAGGGAAAAGAGGTTCCTCTGGAATGGACTGAGACATCTGGGGGACTCTTGGAATGGTGGCACGACCCTGGAGTTCCTCTCGCCGTTCCTGTTGAGAGGGCCTCCTCTTGAGATGCGACGGGAACGCCGGGAACTCTTTCCCGACGATGCAGGGAATGGATCCCTCATCTCGAGCTACGAGGCGGAAACGCGGCTCCTCTGGATGTGGGCGGGACCCTCGTGATTCCTCTCGAGTGGAGACGGGGATGTCGGGGAACTTCTTGATTTGCACCAAGGGTGTGAAGGAGCCTTTCGAAGTTCCAGAGGGGAGGTGTGATCAGCCTCGAGACGCCTCAGCGGAAATGGGCCTCATCTCGCCTGGAGGGGAGAACCTCCTGGATTTTCTCGAGTTGCGGCAGGTCTTCTCGAGTTATGACGGGGACCTCAGGGACCCGCTCTGGTGGCCTCAGGAAAGGCCAGTCCCCATGCGAGTTGCTAGGGGACCTCTCGGGATTCCTCTCCCGTCCATGCCAGGGCCTCAGTCCTTGTGTGGAGTCGGGGCCGGAACCTGAGGATTCCTCTCCAGTGTTGCCATGGATCTTGGGGTGCTTCTGAGTCTCCCCAAGGGAGTCAGGCCTCGTCTCGAGTGGGGGCATGCACGTGCGCTTTCCTCCCGAGCTGCAGCAGTAGTGTCACGCTTCCTGTCACGTGGATCAAGGGATCTGTGGCTTTCCCTCGAGGCTGTCCCTCGAGGCTTTCCCACGAGGCTTTCCCACAGGGCTGTGCCACGTGCCACCTTGGTGTGAGTCGATCCTCGGCGTGAAAGACGAGCCGGTGAAGGGAAAAGAGGTTCCTCTGGAATGGACTGAGACATCTGGGGGACTCTTGGAAAGGTGGAACAACCCTGAAGTTCCTCTCGCCGTTCCTGTTGAGAGGGCCTCCTCTTGAGATGCGACGGGAACGCCGGGAACTCTTTCCCGACGAAGCAGGGAAAGGATCCCTCATCTCGAGCTACGAGGCGGAAACGGGGCTCCTCTGGATGTGGGCGGGACCCTCGTGATTCCTCTCGAGTGGAGACGGGTATGTCGGGGAACTTCTTGATTTGCACCAAGGGTGTGAAGGACCCTTTCGAAGTTCCAGAGGGGAGGTGTGATCAGCCTCGAGACGCCTCAGCGGAAATGGGCCTCATCTCGCCTGGAGGGAGAACCTCCTGGATTTTCTCGAGTTGCGGCAGGTCTTCTCGAGTTACGACGGGGACCTCAGGGACCCGGTCTGGTGGCGCAGGAAAGGCCAGTCCCCATGCGAGTTGCTAGGGGACCTCTCGGGATTCCTCTCCCGTCGATGCCGGGGCCTCAGTCCTTGTGTGGAGTCGGGGCCGGAACCTGAGGATTCCTCTCCAGTGTTGCCATGGATCTTGGGGTGCTTCTGAGTCTCCCCAGGGGAGTCAGGCCTCGTCTCGAGTGGGGGCATGCACGTGCGCTTTCCTCCCGAGCTGCAGCAGTAGTGTCACGCTTCCTGTCACGTGGATCAAGGGATCTGTGGCTTTCCCTCGAGGCTGTCCCTCGAGGCTTTCCCACGAGGCTTTCCCACAGGGCTGTGCCACGTGCCACCTTGGTGTGAGTCGATCCTCGGCGTGAAAGACGAGCCGGTGAAGGGAAAAGAGGTTCCTCTGGAATGGACTGAGACATCTGGGGGACTCTTGGAATGGTGGCACGACCCTGGAGTTCCTCTCGCCGTTCCTGTTGAGAGGGCCTCCTCTTGAGATGCGACGGGAACGCCGGGAACTCTTTCCCGACGATGCAGGGAATGGATCCCTCATCTCGAGCTACGAGGCGGAAACGCGGCTCCTCTGGATGTGGGCGGGACCCTCGTGATTCCTCTCGAGTGGAGACGGGGATGTCGGGGAACTTCTTGATTTGCACCAAGGGTGTGAAGGAGCCTTTCGAAGTTCCAGAGGGGAGGTGTGATCAGCCTCGAGACGCCTCAGCGGAAATGGGCCTCATCTCGCCTGGAGGGGAGAACCTCCTGGATTTTCTCGAGTTGCGGCAGGTCTTCTCGAGTTATGACGGGGACCTCAGGGACCCGCTCTGGTGGCCTCAGGAAAGGCCAGTCCCCATGCGAGTTGCTAGGGGACCTCTCGGGATTCCTCTCCCGTCCATGCCAGGGCCTCAGTCCTTGTGTGGAGTCGGGGCCGGAACCTGAGGATTCCTCTCCAGTGTTGCCATGGATCTTGGGGTGCTTCTGAGTCTCCCCAAGGGAGTCAGGCCTCGTCTCGAGTGGGGGCATGCACGTGCGCTTTCCTCCCGAGCTGCAGCAGTAGTGTCACGCTTCCTGTCACGTGGATCAAGGGATCTGTGGCTTTCCCTCGAGGCTGTCCCTTGAGGCTTTCCCACGAGGCTTTCCCACAGGGCTGTGCCACGTGCCACCTTGGTGTGAGTCGATCCTCGGCGTGAAAGACGAGCCGGTGAAGGGAAAAGAGGTTCCTCTGGAATGGACTGAGACATCTGGGGGACTCTTGGAAAGGTGGAACAACCCTGAAGTTCCTCTCGCCGTTCCTGTTGAGAGGGCCTCCTCTTGAGATGCGACGGGAACGCCGGGAACTCTTTCCCGACGAAGCAGGGAAAGGATCCCTCATCTCGAGCTACGAGGCGGAAACGGGGCTCCTCTGGATGTGGGCGGGACCCTCGTGATTCCTCTCGAGTGGAGACGGGTATGTCGGGGAACTTCTTGATTTGCACCAAGGGTGTGAAGGACCCTTTCGAAGTTCCAGAGGGGAGGTGTGATCAGCCTCGAGACGCCTCAGCGGAAATGGGCCTCATCTCGCCTGGAGGGAGAACCTCCTGGATTTTCTCGAGTTGCGGCAGGTCTTCTCGAGTTACGACGGGGACCTCAGGGACCCGGTCTGGTGGCGCAGGAAAGGCCAGTCCCCATGCGAGTTGCTAGGGGACCTCTCGGGATTCCTCTCCCATCCATGCCGGGGCCTCAGTCCTTGTGTGGAGTCGGGGCCGGAACCTGAGGATTCCTCTCCAGTGTTGCCATGGATCTTGGGGTGCTTCTGAGTCTCCCCAGGGGAGTCAGGCCTCGTCTCGAGTGGGGGCATGCACGTGCGCTTTCCTCCCGAGCTGCAGCAGTAGTGTCACGCTTCCTGTCACGTGGATCAAGGGATCTGTGGCTTTCCCTCGAGGCTGTCCCTCGAGGCTTTCCCACGAGGCTTTCCCACAGGGCTGTGCCACGTGCCACCTTGGTGTGAGTCGATCCTCGGCGTGAAAGACGAGCCGGTGAAGGGAAAAGAGGTTCCTCTGGAATGGACTGAGACATCTGGGGGACTCTTGGAATGGTGGCACGACCCTGGAGTTCCTCTCGCCGTTCCTGTTGAGAGGGCCTCCTCTTGAGATGCGACGGGAACGCCGGGAACTCTTTCCCGACGATGCAGGGAATGGATCCCTCATCTCGAGCTACGAGGCGGAAACGCGGCTCCTCTGGATGTGGGCGGGACCCTCGTGATTCCTCTCGAGTGGAGACGGGGATGTCGGGGAACTTCTTGATTTGCACCAAGGGTGTGAAGGAGCCTTTCGAAGTTCCAGAGGGGAGGTGTGATCAGCCTCGAGACGCCTCAGCGGAAATGGGCCTCATCTCGCCTGGAGGGGAGAACCTCCTGGATTTTCTCGAGTTGCAGCAGGTCTTCTCGAGTTATGACGGGGACCTCAGGGACCCGCTCTGGTGGCCTCAGGAAAGGCCAGTCCCCATGCGAGTTGCTAGGGGACCTCTCGGGATTCCTCTCCCGTCCATGCCGGGGCCTCAGTCCTTGTGTGGAGTCGGGGCCGGAACCTGAGGATTCCTCTCCAGTGTTGCCATGGATCTTGGGGTGCTTCTGAGTCTCCCCAGGGGAGTCAGGCCTCGTCTCGAGTGGGGGCATGCACGTGCGCTTTCCTCCCGAGCTGCAGCAGTAGTGTCACGCTTCCTGTCACGTGGATCAAGGGATCTGTGGCTTTCCCTCGAGGCTGTCCCTCGAGGCTTTCCCACGAGGCTTTCCCACAGGGCTGTGCCACGTGCCACCTTGGTGTGAGTCGATCCTCGGCGTGAAAGACGAGCCGGTGAAGGGAAAAGAGGTTCCTCTGGAATGGACTGAGACATCTGGGGGACTCTTGGAAAGGTGGAACAACCCTGAAGTTCCTCTCGCCGTTCCTGTTGAGAGGGCCTCCTCTTGAGATGCGACGGGAACGCCGGGAACTCTTTCCCGACGAAGCAGGGAAAGGATCCCTCATCTCGAGCTACGAGGCGGAAACGGGGCTCCTCTGGATGTGGGCGGGACCCTCGTGATTCCTCTCGAGTGGAGACGGGTATGTCGGGGAACTTCTTGATTTGCACCAAGGGTGTGAAGGACCCTTTCGAAGTTCCAGAGGGGAGGTGTGATCAGCCTCGAGACGCCTCAGCGGAAATGGGCCTCATCTCGCCTGGAGGGAGAACCTCCTGGATTTTCTCGAGTTGCGGCAGGTCTTCTCGAGTTACGACGGGGACCTCAGGGACCCGGTCTGGTGGCGCAGGAAAGGCCAGTCCCCATGCGAGTTGCTAGGGGACCTCTCGGGATTCCTCTCCCGTCCATGCCGGGGCCTCAGTCCTTGTGTGGAGTCGGGGCCGGAACCTGAGGATTCCTCTCCAGTGTTGCCATGGATCTTGGGGTGCTTCTGAGTCTCCCCAGGGGAGTCAGGCCTCGTCTCGAGTGGGGGCATGCACGTGCGCTTTCCTCCCGAGCTGCAGCAGTAGTGTCACGCTTCCTGTCACGTGGATCAAGGGATCTGTGGCTTTCCCTCGAGGCTGTCCCTCGAGGCTTTCCCACGAGGCTTTCCCACAGGGCTGTGCCACGTGCCACCTTGGTGTGAGTCGATCCTCGGCGTGAAAGACGAGCCGGTGAAGGGAAAAGAGGTTCCTCTGGAATGGACTGAGACATCTGGGGGACTCTTGGAAAGGTGGAACAACCCTGAAGTTCCTCTCGCCGTTCCTGTTGAGAGGGCCTCCTCTTGAGATGCGACGGGAACGCCGGGAACTCTTTCCCGACGAAGCAGGGAAAGGATCCCTCATCTCGAGCTACGAGGCGGAAACGGGGCTCCTCTGGATGTGGGCGGGACCCTCGTGATTCCTCTCGAGTGGAGACGGGTATGTCGGGGAACTTCTTGATTTGCACCAAGGGTGTGAAGGACCCTTTCGAAGTTCCAGAGGGGAGGTGTGATCAGCCTCGAGACGCCTCAGCGGAAATGGGCCTCATCTCGCCTGGAGGGAGAACCTCCTGGATTTTCTCGAGTTGCGGCAGGTCTTCTCGAGTTACGACGGGGACCTCAGGGACCCGGTCTGGTGGCGCAGGAAAGGCCAGTCCCCATGCGAGTTGCTAGGGGACCTCTCGGGATTCCTCTCCCGTCCATGCCGGGGCCTCAGTCCTTGTGTGGAGTCGGGGCCGGAACCTGAGGATTCCTCTCCAGTGTTGCCATGGATCTTGGGGTGCTTCTGAGTCTCCCCAGGGGAGTCAGGCCTCGTCTCGAGTGGGGGCATGCACGTGCGCTTTCCTCCCGAGCTGCAGCAGTAGTGTCACGCTTCCTGTCACGTGGATCAAGGGATCTGTGGCTTTCCCTCGAGGCTGTCCCTCGAGGCTTTCCCACGAGGCTTTCCCACAGGGCTGTGCCACGTGCCACCTTGGTGTGAGTCGATCCTCGGCGTGAAAGACGAGCCGGTGAAGGGAAAAGAGGTTCCTCTGGAATGGACTGAGACATCTGGGGGACTCTTGGAATGGTGGCACGACCCTGGAGTTCCTCTCGCCGTTCCTGTTGAGAGGGCCTCCTCTTGAGATGCGACGGGAATGCCGGGAACTCTTTCCCGACGATGCAGGGAATGGATCCCTCATCTTGAGCTACGAGGCGGAAACAGGGCTCCTCTGGATGTGGGCGGGACCCTCGTGATTCCTCTCGAGTGGATACGGGTATGTCGGGGAACTTCTTGATTTGCACCAAGGGTGTGAAGGAGCCTTTCGAAGTTCCAGAGGTGAGGTGTGATCAGCCTCGAGACGCCTCAGCGGAAATGGGCCTCATCTCGCCTGGAGGGAGAACCTCCTGGATTTTCTCGAGTTGCGGCAGGTCTTCTCGAGTTACGACGGGGACCTCAGCGACCCGCTCTGGTGGCCTCAGGAAAGGCCAGTCCCCATGCGAGTTGCTAGGGGACCTCTCGGGATTCCTCTCCCGTCGATGCCGGGGCCTCAGTCCTTGTGTGGAGTCGGGGCCGGAACCTGAGGATTACTCTCCAGTGTTGCCATGGATCTTGGGGTGCTTCTGAGTCTCCCCAGGGGAGTCAGGCCTCGTCTCGAGTGGGGGCATGCACGTGCGCTTTCCTCCCGAGCTGCAGCAGTAGTGTCACGCTTCCTGTCACGTGGATCAAGGCATCTGTGGCTTTCCCTCGAGGCTGTCCCTCGAGGCTTTCCCACGAGGCTTTCCCACAGGGCTGTGCCACGTGCCACCTTGGTGTGAGTCTATCCTCGGTGTGAAAGACGAGCCGGTGAAGGGAAAAGAGGTTCCTCTGGAATGGACTGAGACATCTGGGGGACTCTTGGAATGGTGGCAAGACCCTGGAGTTCCTCTCGCCGTTCCTGTTGAGATCGCCTCCTCTTGAGATGCGACGGGAACGCCGGGAACTCTTTCCCGACGAAGCAGGGAAAGGATCCCTCATCTCGAGCTACGAGGCGGAAACGGGGCTCCTCTGGATGTGGGCGGGACCCTCGTGATTCCCCTCGAGTGGAGACGGGTATGTCGGGGAACTTCTTGATTTGCACCAAGGGTGTGAAGGAGCCTTTCGAAGTTCCAGAGGGGAGGTGTGATCAGCCTCGAGACGCCTCAGTGGAAATGGGCCTCAGCTCGCCTGGAGGGGAGAACCTCCTGGATTTTCTCGAGTTGCGGCAGGTCTTCTCGAGTTACGATGGGGACCTCAGGGACCCGCTCTGGTGGCGCAGGAAAGGCCAGTCCCCATGCGAGTTGCTAGGGGACCTCTCGGGATTCCTCTCCCGTCCATGCCGGGGCCTCAGTCCTTGTGTGGAGTCGGGGCCGGAACCTGAGGATTCCTCTCCAGTGTTGCCATGGATCTTGGGGTGCTTCTGAGTCTCCCCAGGGGAGTCAGGCCTCGTCTCGAGTGGGGGCATGCACGTGCGCTTTCCTCCCGAGCTGCAGCAGTAGTGTCACGCTTCCTGTCACGTGGATCAAGGGATCTGTGGCTTTCCCTCGAGGCTGTCCCTCGAGGCTTTCCCACGAGGCTTTCCCACAGGGCTGTGCCACGTGCCACCTTGGTGTGAGTCGATCCTCGGCGTGAAAGACGAGCCGGTGAAGGGAAAAGAGGTTCCTCTGGAATGGACTGAGACATCTGGGGGACTCTTGGAATGGTGGCACGACCCTGGAGTTCCTCTCGCCGTTCCTGTTGAGAGGGCCTCCTCTTGAGATGCGACGGGAATGCCGGGAACTCTTTCCCGACGATGCAGGGAATGGATCCCTCATCTCGAGCTACGAGGCGGAAACAGGGCTCCTCTGGATGTGGGCGGGACCCTCGTGATTCCTCTCGAGTGGAGACGGGTATGTCGGGGAACTTCTTGATTTGCACCAAGGGTGTGAAGGAGCCTTTCGAAGTTCCAGAGGGGAGGTGTGATCAGCCTCGAGACGCCTCAGCGGAAATGGGCCTCATCTCGCCTGGAGGGGAGAACCTCCTGGATTTTCTCGAGTTGCGGCAGGTCTTCTCGAGTTATGACGGGGACCTCAGGGACCCGCTCTGGTGGCCTCAGGAAAGGCCAGTCCCCATGCGAGTTGCTAGGGGACCTCTCGGGATTCCTCTCCCGTCCATGCCAGGGCCTCAGTCCTTGTGTGGAGTCGGGGCCGGAACCTGAGGATTCCTCTCCAGTGTTGCCATGGATCTTGGGGTGCTTCTGAGTCTCCCCAAGGGAGTCAGGCCTCGTCTCGAGTGGGGGCATGCACGTGCGCTTTCCTCCCGAGCTGCAGCAGTAGTGTCACGCTTCCTGTCACGTGGATCAAGGGATCTGTGGCTTTCCCTCGAGGCTGTCCCTCGAGGCTTTCCCACGAGGCTTTCCCACAGGGCTGTGCCACGTGCCACCTTGGTGTGAGTCGATCCTCGGCGTGAAAGACGAGCCGGTGAAGGGAAAAGAGGTTCCTCTGGAATGGACTGAGACATCTGGGGGACTCTTGGAAAGGTGGAACAACCCTGAAGTTCCTCTCGCCGTTCCTGTTGAGAGGGCCTCCTCTTGAGATGCGACGGGAACGCCGGGAACTCTTTCCCGACGAAGCAGGGAAAGGATCCCTCATCTCGAGCTACGAGGCGGAAACGGGGCTCCTCTGGATGTGGGCGGGACCCTCGTGATTCCTCTCGAGTGGAGACGGGTATGTCGGGGAACTTCTTGATTTGCACCAAGGGTGTGAAGGACCCTTTCGAAGTTCCAGAGGGGAGGTGTGATCAGCCTCGAGACGCCTCAGCGGAAATGGGCCTCATCTCGCCTGGAGGGAGAACCTCCTGGATTTTCTCGAGTTGCGGCAGGTCTTCTCGAGTTACGACGGGGACCTCAGGGACCCGGTCTGGTGGCGCAGGAAAGGCCAGTCCCCATGCGAGTTGCTAGGGGACCTCTCGGGATTCCTCTCCCGTCGATGCCGGGGCCTCAGTCCTTGTGTGGAGTCGGGGCCGGAACCTGAGGATTCCTCTCCAGTGTTGCCATGGATCTTGGGGTGCTTCTGAGTCTCCCCAGGGGAGTCAGGCCTCGTCTCGAGTGGGGGCATGCACGTGCGCTTTCCTCCCGAGCTGCAGCAGTAGTGTCACGCTTCCTGTCACGTGGATCAAGGGATCTGTGGCTTTCCCTCGAGGCTGTCCCTCGAGGCTTTCCCACGAGGCTTTCCCACAGGGCTGTGCCACGTGCCACCTTGGTGTGAGTCGATCCTCGGCGTGAAAGACGAGCCGGTGAAGGGAAAAGAGGTTCCTCTGGAATGGACTGAGACATCTGGGGGACTCTTGGAATGGTGGCACGACCCTGGAGTTCCTCTCGCCGTTCCTGTTGAGAGGGCCTCCTCTTGAGATGCGACGGGAACGCCGGGAACTCTTTCCCGACGATGCAGGGAATGGATCCCTCATCTCGAGCTACGAGGCGGAAACGCGGCTCCTCTGGATGTGGGCGGGACCCTCGTGATTCCTCTCGAGTGGAGACGGGGATGTCGGGGAACTTCTTGATTTGCACCAAGGGTGTGAAGGAGCCTTTCGAAGTTCCAGAGGGGAGGTGTGATCAGCCTCGAGACGCCTCAGCGGAAATGGGCCTCATCTCGCCTGGAGGGGAGAACCTCCTGGATTTTCTCGAGTTGCAGCAGGTCTTCTCGAGTTATGACGGGGACCTCAGGGACCCGCTCTGGTGGCCTCAGGAAAGGCCAGTCCCCATGCGAGTTGCTAGGGGACCTCTCGGGATTCCTCTCCCGTCCATGCCGGGGCCTCAGTCCTTGTGTGGAGTCGGGGCCGGAACCTGAGGATTCCTCTCCAGTGTTGCCATGGATCTTGGGGTGCTTCTGAGTCTCCCCAGGGGAGTCAGGCCTCGTCTCGAGTGGGGGCATGCACGTGCGCTTTCCTCCCGAGCTGCAGCAGTAGTGTCACGCTTCCTGTCACGTGGATCAAGGGATCTGTGGCTTTCCCTCGAGGCTGTCCCTCGAGGCTTTCCCACGAGGCTTTCCCACAGGGCTGTGCCACGTGCCACCTTGGTGTGAGTCGATCCTCGGCGTGAAAGACGAGCCGGTGAAGGGAAAAGAGGTTCCTCTGGAATGGACTGAGACATCTGGGGGACTCTTGGAAAGGTGGAACAACCCTGAAGTTCCTCTCGCCGTTCCTGTTGAGAGGGCCTCCTCTTGAGATGCGACGGGAACGCCGGGAACTCTTTCCCGACGAAGCAGGGAAAGGATCCCTCATCTCGAGCTACGAGGCGGAAACGGGGCTCCTCTGGATGTGGGCGGGACCCTCGTGATTCCTCTCGAGTGGAGACGGGTATGTCGGGGAACTTCTTGATTTGCACCAAGGGTGTGAAGGACCCTTTCGAAGTTCCAGAGGGGAGGTGTGATCAGCCTCGAGACGCCTCAGCGGAAATGGGCCTCATCTCGCCTGGAGGGAGAACCTCCTGGATTTTCTCGAGTTGCGGCAGGTCTTCTCGAGTTACGACGGGGACCTCAGGGACCCGGTCTGGTGGCGCAGGAAAGGCCAGTCCCCATGCGAGTTGCTAGGGGACCTCTCGGGATTCCTCTCCCGTCCATGCCGGGGCCTCAGTCCTTGTGTGGAGTCGGGGCCGGAACCTGAGGATTCCTCTCCAGTGTTGCCATGGATCTTGGGGTGCTTCTGAGTCTCCCCAGGGGAGTCAGGCCTCGTCTCGAGTGGGGGCATGCACGTGCGCTTTCCTCCCGAGCTGCAGCAGTAGTGTCACGCTTCCTGTCACGTGGATCAAGGGATCTGTGGCTTTCCCTCGAGGCTGTCCCTCGAGGCTTTCCCACGAGGCTTTCCCACAGGGCTGTGCCACGTGCCACCTTGGTGTGAGTCGATCCTCGGCGTGAAAGACGAGCCGGTGAAGGGAAAAGAGGTTCCTCTGGAATGGACTGAGACATCTGGGGGACTCTTGGAATGGTGGCACGACCCTGGAGTTCCTCTCGCCGTTCCTGTTGAGAGGGCCTCCTCTTGAGATGCGACGGGAATGCCGGGAACTCTTTCCCGACGATGCAGGGAATGGATCCCTCATCTTGAGCTACGAGGCGGAAACAGGGCTCCTCTGGATGTGGGCGGGACCCTCGTGATTCCTCTCGAGTGGATACGGGTATGTCGGGGAACTTCTTGATTTGCACCAAGGGTGTGAAGGAGCCTTTCGAAGTTCCAGAGGTGAGGTGTGATCAGCCTCGAGACGCCTCAGCGGAAATGGGCCTCATCTCGCCTGGAGGGAGAACCTCCTGGATTTTCTCGAGTTGCGGCAGGTCTTCTCGAGTTACGACGGGGACCTCAGCGACCCGCTCTGGTGGCCTCAGGAAAGGCCAGTCCCCATGCGAGTTGCTAGGGGACCTCTCGGGATTCCTCTCCCGTCGATGCCGGGGCCTCAGTCCTTGTGTGGAGTCGGGGCCGGAACCTGAGGATTACTCTCCAGTGTTGCCATGGATCTTGGGGTGCTTCTGAGTCTCCCCAGGGGAGTCAGGCCTCGTCTCGAGTGGGGGCATGCACGTGCGCTTTCCTCCCGAGCTGCAGCAGTAGTGTCACGCTTCCTGTCACGTGGATCAAGGCATCTGTGGCTTTCCCTCGAGGCTGTCCCTCGAGGCTTTCCCACGAGGCTTTCCCACAGGGCTGTGCCACGTGCCACCTTGGTGTGAGTCTATCCTCGGTGTGAAAGACGAGCCGGTGAAGGGAAAAGAGGTTCCTCTGGAATGGACTGAGACATCTGGGGGACTCTTGGAATGGTGGCAAGACCCTGGAGTTCCTCTCGCCGTTCCTGTTGAGATCGCCTCCTCTTGAGATGCGACGGGAACGCCGGGAACTCTTTCCCGACGAAGCAGGGAAAGGATCCCTCATCTCGAGCTACGAGGCGGAAACGGGGCTCCTCTGGATGTGGGCGGGACCCTCGTGATTCCCCTCGAGTGGAGACGGGTATGTGGGGGAACTTCTTGATTTGCACCAAGGGTGTGAAGGAGCCTTTCGAAGTTCCAGAGGGGAGGTGTGATCAGCCTCGAGACGCCTCAGTGGAAATGGGCCTCAGCTCGCCTGGAGGGGAGAACCTCCTGGATTTTCTCGAGTTGCGGCAGGTCTTCTCGAGTTACGATGGGGACCTCAGGGACCCGCTCTGGTGGCGCAGGAAAGGCCAGTCCCCATGCGAGTTGCTAGGGGACCTCTCGGGATTCCTCTCCCGTCCATGCCGGGGCCTCAGTCCTTGTGTGGAGTCGGGGCCGGAACCTGAGGATTCCTCTCCAGTGTTGCCATGGATCTTGGGGTGCTTCTGAGTCTCCCCAGGGGAGTCAGGCCTCGTCTCGAGTGGGGGCATGCACGTGCGCTTTCCTCCCGAGCTGCAGCAGTAGTGTCACGCTTCCTGTCACGTGGATCAAGGGATCTGTGGCTTTCCCTCGAGGCTGTCCCTCGAGGCTTTCCCACGAGGCTTTCCCACAGGGCTGTGCCACGTGCCACCTTGGTGTGAGTCGATCCTCGGCGTGAAAGACGAGCCGGTGAAGGGAAAAGAGGTTCCTCTGGAATGGACTGAGACATCTGGGGGACTCTTGGAATGGTGGCACGACCCTGGAGTTCCTCTCGCCGTTCCTGTTGAGAGGGCCTCCTCTTGAGATGCGACGGGAATGCCGGGAACTCTTTCCCGACGATGCAGGGAATGGATCCCTCATCTCGAGCTACGAGGCGGAAACAGGGCTCCTCTGGATGTGGGCGGGACCCTCGTGATTCCTCTCGAGTGGAGACGGGTATGTCGGGGAACTTCTTGATTTGCACCAAGGGTGTGAAGGAGCCTTTCGAAGTTCCAGAGGTGAGGTGTGATCAGCCTCGAGACGCCTCAGCGGAAATGGGCCTCATCTCGCCTGGAGGGGAGAACCTCCTGGATTTTCTCGAGATGCGGCAGGTCTTCTCGAGTTACGACGGGGACCTCAGGGACCCGCTCTGGTGGCCTCAGGAAAGGCCAGTCCCCATGCGAGTTGCTAGGGGACCTCTCGGGATTCCTCTCCCGTCCATGCCGGGGCCTCAGTCCTTGTGTGGAGTCGGGGCCGGAACCTGAGGATTCCTCTCCAGTGTTGCCATGGATCTTGGGGTGCTTCTGAGTCTCCCCAGGGGAGTCAGGCCTCGTCTCGAGTGGGGGCATGCACGTGTGCTTTCCTCCCGAGCTGCAGCAGTAGTGTCACGCTTCCTGTCACGTGGATCAAGGGATCTGTGGCTTTCCCTTGAGGCTGTCCCTCGAGGCTTTCCCACGAGGCTTTCCCACAGGGCTGTGCCACGTGCCACCTTGGTGTGAGTCGATCCTCGGCGTGAAAGACGAGCCGGTGAAGGGAAAAGAGGTTCCTCTGGAATGGACTGAGACATCTGGGGGACTCTTGGAATGGTGGCACGACCCTGGAGTTCCTCTCGCCGTTCCTGTTGAGAGGGCCTCCTCTTGAGATGCGACGGGAACGCCGGGAACTCTTTCCCGACGATGCAGGGAATGGATCCCTCATCTCGAGCTACGAGGCGGAAACGCGGCTCCTCTGGATGTGGGCGGGACCCTCGTGATTCCTCTCGAGTGGAGACGGGGATGTCGGGGAACTTCTTGATTTGCACCAAGGGTGTGAAGGAGCCTTTCGAAGTTCCAGAGGGGAGGTGTGATCAGCCTCGAGACGCCTCAGCGGAAATGGGCCTCATCTCGCCTGGAGGGAGAACCTCCTGGATTTTCTCGAGTTGCGGCAGGTCTTCTCGAGTTACGACGGGGACCTCAGGGACCCGGTCTGGTGGCGCAGGAAAGGCCAGTCCCCATGCGAGTTGCTAGGGGACCTCTCGGGATTCCTCTCCCGTCGATGCCGGGGCCTCAGTCCTTGTGTGGAGTCGGGGCCGGAACCTGAGGATTCCTCTCCAGTGTTGCCATGGATCTTGGGGTGCTTCTGAGTCTCCCCAGGGGAGTCAGGCCTCGTCTCGAGTGGGGGCATGCACGTGCGCTTTCCTCCCGAGCTGCAGCAGTAGTGTCACGCTTCCTGTCACGTGGATCAAGGGATCTGTGGCTTTCCCTCGAGGCTGTCCCTCGAGGCTTTCCCACGAGGCTTTCCCACAGGGCTGTGCCACGTGCCACCTTGGTGTGAGTCGATCCTCGGCGTGAAAGACGAGCCGGTGAAGGGAAAAGAGGTTCCTCTGGAATGGACTGAGACATCTGGGGGACTCTTGGAATGGTGGCACGACCCTGGAGTTCCTCTCGCCGTTCCTGTTGAGAGGGCCTCCTCTTGAGATGCGACGGGAACGCCGGGAACTCTTTCCCGACGATGCAGGGAATGGATCCCTCATCTCGAGCTACGAGGCGGAAACGCGGCTCCTCTGGATGTGGGCGGGACCCTCGTGATTCCTCTCGAGTGGAGACGGGGATGTCGGGGAACTTCTTGATTTGCACCAAGGGTGTGAAGGAGCCTTTCGAAGTTCCAGAGGGGAGGTGTGATCAGCCTCGAGACGCCTCAGCGGAAATGGGCCTCATCTCGCCTGGAGGGGAGAACCTCCTGGATTTTCTCGAGTTGCGGCAGGTCTTCTCGAGTTATGACGGGGACCTCAGGGACCCGCTCTGGTGGCCTCAGGAAAGGCCAGTCCCCATGCGAGTTGCTAGGGGACCTCTCGGGATTCCTCTCCCGTCCATGCCAGGGCCTCAGTCCTTGTGTGGAGTCGGGGCCGGAACCTGAGGATTCCTCTCCAGTGTTGCCATGGATCTTGGGGTGCTTCTGAGTCTCCCCAAGGGAGTCAGGCCTCGTCTCGAGTGGGGGCATGCACGTGCGCTTTCCTCCCGAGCTGCAGCAGTAGTGTCACGCTTCCTGTCACGTGGATCAAGGGATCTGTGGCTTTCCCTCGAGGCTGTCCCTCGAGGCTTTCCCACGAGGCTTTCCCACAGGGCTGTGCCACGTGCCACCTTGGTGTGAGTCGATCCTCGGCGTGAAAGACGAGCCGGTGAAGGGAAAAGAGGTTCCTCTGGAATGGACTGAGACATCTGGGGGACTCTTGGAAAGGTGGAACAACCCTGAAGTTCCTCTCGCCATTCCTGTTGAGAGGGCCTCCTCTTGAGATGCGACGGGAACGCCGGGAACTCTTTCCCGACGAAGCAGGGAAAGGATCCCTCATCTCGAGCTACGAGGCGGAAACGGGGCTCCTCTGGATGTGGGCGGGACCCTCGTGATTCCTCTCGAGTGGAGACGGGTATGTCGGGGAACTTCTTGATTTGCACCAAGGGTGTGAAGGACCCTTTCGAAGTTCCAGAGGGGAGGTGTGATCAGCCTCGAGACGCCTCAGCGGAAATGGGCCTCATCTCGCCTGGAGGGAGAACCTCCTGGATTTTCTCGAGTTGCGGCAGGTCTTCTCGAGTTACGACGGGGACCTCAGGGACCCGGTCTGGTGGCGCAGGAAAGGCCAGTCCCCATGCGAGTTGCTAGGGGACCTCTCGGGATTCCTCTCCCGTCCATGCCGGGGCCTCAGTCCTTGTGTGGAGTCGGGGCCGGAACCTGAGGATTCCTCTCCAGTGTTGCCATGGATCTTGGGGTGCTTCTGAGTCTCCCCAGGGGAGTCAGGCCTCGTCTCGAGTGGGGGCATGCACGTGCGCTTTCCTCCCGAGCTGCAGCAGTAGTGTCACGCTTCCTGTCACGTGGATCAAGGGATCTGTGGCTTTCCCTCGAGGCTGTCCCTCGAGGCTTTCCCACGAGGCTTTCCCACAGGGCTGTGCCACGTGCCACCTTGGTGTGAGTCGATCCTCGGCGTGAAAGACGAGCCGGTGAAGGGAAAAGAGGTTCCTCTGGAATGGACTGAGACATCTGGGGGACTCTTGGAATGGTGGCACGACCCTGGAGTTCCTCTCGCCGTTCCTGTTGAGAGGGCCTCCTCTTGAGATGCGACGGGAACGCCGGGAACTCTTTCCCGACGATGCAGGGAATGGATCCCTCATCTCGAGCTACGAGGCGGAAACGCGGCTCCTCTGGATGTGGGCGGGACCCTCGTGATTCCTCTCGAGTGGAGACGGGGATGTCGGGGAACTTCTTGATTTGCACCAAGGGTGTGAAGGAGCCTTTCGAAGTTCCAGAGGGGAGGTGTGATCAGCCTCGAGACGCCTCAGCGGAAATGGGCCTCATCTCGCCTGGAGGGGAGAACCTCCTGGATTTTCTCGAGTTGCAGCAGGTCTTCTCGAGTTATGACGGGGACCTCAGGGACCCGCTCTGGTGGCCTCAGGAAAGGCCAGTCCCCATGCGAGTTGCTAGGGGACCTCTCGGGATTCCTCTCCCGTCCATGCCGGGGCCTCAGTCCTTGTGTGGAGTCGGGGCCGGAACCTGAGGATTCCTCTCCAGTGTTGCCATGGATCTTGGGGTGCTTCTGAGTCTCCCCAGGGGAGTCAGGCCTCGTCTCGAGTGGGGGCATGCACGTGCGCTTTCCTCCCGAGCTGCAGCAGTAGTGTCACGCTTCCTGTCACGTGGATCAAGGGATCTGTGGCTTTCCCTCGAGGCTGTCCCTCGAGGCTTTCCCACGAGGCTTTCCCACAGGGCTGTGCCACGTGCCACCTTGGTGTGAGTCGATCCTCGGCGTGAAAGACGAGCCGGTGAAGGGAAAAGAGGTTCCTCTGGAATGGACTGAGACATCTGGGGGACTCTTGGAATGGTGGCACGACCCTGGAGTTCCTCTCGCCGTTCCTGTTGAGAGGGCCTCCTCTTGAGATGCGACGGGAACGCCGGTAACTCTTTCCCGACGAAGCAGGGAAAGGATCCCTCATCTCGAGCTACGAGGCGGAAACGGGGCTCCTCTGGATGTGGGCGGGACCCTCGTGTTTCCTCTCGAGTGGAGACGGGTATGTCGGGGAACTTCTTGATTTGCACCAAGGGTGTGAAGGAGCCTTTCGAAGTTCCAGAGGTGAGGTGTGATCAGCCTCGAGACGCCTCAGCGGAAATGGGCCTCATCTCGCCTGGAGGGGAGAACCTCCTGGATTTTCTCGAGTTGCGGCAGGTCTTCTCGAGTTACGACTGGGACCTCAGCGACCCGCTCTGGTGGCCTCAGGAAAGGACAGTCCCCATGCGAGTTGCTAGGGGACCTCTCGGTATTCCTCTCCCGTCCATGCCGGGGCCTCAGTCCTTGTGTGGAGTCGGGGCCGGAACCTGAGGATTCCTCTCCAGTGTTGCCATGGATCTTGGGGTGCTTCTGAGTCTCCCCAGGGGAGTCAGGCCTCGTCTCGAGTGGGGGCATGCACGTGCACTTTCCTCCCGAGCTGCAGCAGTAGTGTCACGCTTGCTGTCACGTGGATCAAGGGATCTGTGGCTTTCCCTCGAGGCTGTCCCTCGAGGCTTTCCCACGAGGCTTTCCCACAGGGCTGTGCCACGTGCCACCTTGGTGTGAGTCGATCCTCGGCGTGAAAGACGAGCCGGTGAAGGGAAAAGAGGTTCCTCTGGAATGGACTGAGACATCTGGGGGACTCTTGGAATGGTGACAAGACCCTGGAGTTCCTCTCGCCGTTCCTGTTGAGATCGCCTCCTCTTGAGATGCGACGGGAAAGCCGGGAACTCTTTCCCGACGAAGCAGGGAAAGGATCCCTCATCTCGAGCTACGAGGCGGAAACGGGGCTCCTCTGGATGTGGGCGGAACCCTCGTGATTCCTCTCGAGTGGAGACGGGTATGTCGGGGAAATCCTTAATTTGCACCAAGGGTGTGAAGGAGCCTTTCGAAGTTCCAGAGGGGAGGTGTGATCAGCCTCGAGACGCCTCAGTGGAAATGGGCCTCATCTCGCCTGGAGGGGAGAACCTCCTGGATTTTCTCGAGTAGCGGCAGGTCTTCTCGAGTTACGACGGGGACCTCAGGGACCCGGTCTGGTGGCGCAGGAAAGGCCAGTCCCCATGCGAGTTGCTAGGGGACCTCTCGGGATTCCTCTCCCGTCCATGCCGGGGCCTCAGTCCTTGTGTGGAGTCGGGGCCGGAACCTGAGGATTCCTCTCCAGTGTTGCCATGGATCTTGGGGTGCTTCTGAGTCTCCCCAGGGGAGTCAGGCCTCGTCTCGAGTGGGGGCATGCACGTGCGCTTTCCTCCCGAGCTGCAGCAGTAGTGTCACGCTTCCTGTCACGTGGATCAAGGGATCTGTGGCTTTCCCTCGAGGCTGTCCCTCGAGGCTTTCCCACGAGGCTTTCCCACAGGGCTGTGCCACGTGCCACCTTGGTGTGAGTCGATCCTCGGCGTGAAAGACGAGCCGGTGAAGGGAAAAGAGGTTCCTCTGGAATGGACTGAGACATCTGGGGGACTCTTGGAATGGTGGCACGACCCTGGAGTTCCTCTCGCCGTTCCTGTTGAGAGGGCCTCCTCTTGAGATGCGACGGGAACGCCGGGAACTCTTTCCCGACGAAGCAGGGAGAGGATCCCTCATCTCGAGCTACGATTCGGAAACAGGGCTCCTCTGGATGTGGGCGGGACCCTCGTGATTCCTCTCGAGTGGAGACGGGTATGTCGGGGAACTTCTTGATTTGCACCAAGGGTGTGAAGGAGCCTTTCGAAGTTCCAGAGGTGAGGTGTGATCAGCCTCGAGACGCCTCAGCGGAAATGGGCCTCATCTCGCCTGGAGGGGAGAACCTCCTGGATTTTCTCGAGTTGCGGCAGGTCTTCTCGAGTTACGACGGGGACCTCAGGGACCCGCTCTGGTGGCCTCAGGAAAGGCCAGTCCCCATGCGAGTTGCTAGGGGACCTCTCGGGATTCCTCTCCCGTCCATGCCGGGGCCTCAGTCCTTGTGTGGAGTCGGGGCCGGAACCTGAGGATTCCTCTCCAGTGTTGCCATGGATCTTGGGGTGCTTCTGAGTCTCCCCAGGGGAGTCAGGCCTCGTCTCGAGTGGGGGCATGCACGTGCGCTTTCCTCCCGAGCTGCAGCAGTAGTGTCACGCTTCCTGTCACGTGGATCAAGGGATCTGTGGCTTTCCCTCGAGGCTGTCCCTCGAGGCTTTCCCACGAGGCTTTCCCACAGGGCTGTGCCACGTGCCACCTTGGTGTGAGTCGATCCTCGGCGTGAAAGACGAGCCGGTGAAGGGAAAAGAGGTTCCTCTGGAATGGACTGAGACATCTGGGGGACTCTTGGAATGGTGGCACGACCCTGGAGTTCCTCTCGCCGTTCCTGTTGAGAGGGCCTCCTCTTGAGATGCGACGGGAATGCCGGGAACTCTTTCCCGACGATGCAGGGAACGGATCCCTCATCTCGAGCTACGAGGCGGAAACAGGGCTCCTCTGGATGTGGGCGGGACCCTCGTGATTCCTCTCGAGTGGAGACGGGTATGTCGGGGAACTTCTTGATTTGCACCAAGGGTGTGAAGGAGCCTTTCGAAGTTCCAGAGGTGAGGTGTGATCAGCCTCGAGACGCCTCAGCGGAAATGGGCCTCATCTCGCCTGGAGGGGAGAACCTCCTGGATTTTCTCGAGTTGCGGCAGGTCTTCTCGAGTTACGACGGGGACCTCAGGGACCCGCTCTGGTGGCCTCAGGAAAGGCCAGTCCCCATGCGAGTTGCTAGGGGACCTCTCGGGATTCCTCTCCCGTCCATGCCGGGGCCTCAGTCCTTGTGTGGAGTCGGGGCCGGAACCTGAGGATTCCTCTCCAGTGTTGCCATGGATCTTGGGGTGCTTCTGAGTCTCCCCAGGGGAGTCAGGCCTCGTCTCGAGTGGGGGCATGCACGTGCGCTTTCCTCCCGAGCTGCAGCAGTAGTGTCACGCTTGCTGTCACGTGGATCAAGGGATCTGTGGCTTTCCCTCGAGGCTGTCCCTCGAGGCTTTCCCACGAGGCTTTCCCACAGGGCTGTGCCACGTGCCACCTTGGTGTGAGTCGATCCTCGGCGTGAAAGACGAGCCGGTGAAGGGAAAAGAGGTTCCTCTGGAATGGACTGAGACATCTGGGGGACTCTTGGAATGGTGGCACGACCCTGGAGTTCCTCTCGCCGTTCCTGTTGAGAGGGCCTCCTCTTGAGATGCGACGGGAACGCCGGGAACTCTTTCCCGACGAAGCAGGGAAAGGATCCCTCATCTCGAGCTACGAGGCGGAAACGGGGCTCCTCTGGATGTGGGCGGGACCCTCGTGATTCCTCTCGAGTGGAGACGGGTGTGTCGGGGAACTTCTTGATTTGCACCAAGGGTGTGAAGGAG
Source organism: Budorcas taxicolor (assembly GCF_023091745.1). Lineage (NCBI taxonomy): Eukaryota > Metazoa > Chordata > Mammalia > Artiodactyla > Bovidae > Budorcas > Budorcas taxicolor. Next base: position 335,727 of record NW_026291583.1, read on the forward strand.
CCTTTCGAAGTTCCAGAGGTGAGGTGTGATCAGCCTCGAGACGCCTCAGCGGAAATGGGCCTCATCTCGCCTGGAGGGGAGAACCTCCTGGATTTTCTCGAGTTGCGGCAGGTCTTCTCGAGTTACGACTGGGACCTCAGCGACCCGCTCTGGTGGCCTCAGGAAAGGACAGTCCCCATGCGAGTTGCTAGGGGACCTCTCGGTATTCCTCTCCCGTCCATGCCGGGGCCTCAGTCCTTGTGTGGAGTCGGGGCCGGAACCTGAGGATTCCTCTCCAGTGTTGCCATGGATCTTGGGGTGCTTCTGAGTCTCCCCAGGGGAGTCAGGCCTCGTCTCGAGTGGGGGCATGCACGTGCGCTTTCCTCCCGAGCTGCAGCAGTAGTGTCACGCTTGCTGTCACGTGGATCAAGGGATCTGTGGCTTTCCCTCGAGGCTGTCCCTCGAGGCTTTCCCACGAGGCTTTCCCACAGGGCTGTGCCACGTGCCACCTTGGTGTGAGTCGATCCTCGGCGTGAAAGACGAGCCGGTGAAGGGAAAAGAGGTTCCTCTGGAATGGACTGAGACATCTGGGGGACTCTTGGAATGGTGGCAAGACCCTGGAGTTCCTCTCGCCGTTCCTGTTGAGATCGCCTCCTCTTGAGATGCGACGGGAAAGCCGGGAACTCTTTCCCGACGAAGCAGGGAAAGGATCCCTCATCTCGAGCTACGAGGCGGAAACGGGGCTCCTCTGGATGTGGGCGGAACCCTCGTGATTCCTCTCGAGTGGAGACGGGTATGTCGGGGAAATCCTTAATTTGCACCAAGGGTGTGAAGGAGCCTTTCGAAGTTCCAGAGGGGAGGTGTGATCAGCCTCGAGACGCCTCAGTGGAAATGGGCCTCATCTCGCCTGGAGGGGAGAACCTCCTGGATTTTCTCGAGTAGCGGCAGGTCTTCTCGAGTTACGACGGGGACCTCAGGGACCCGGTCTGGTGGCGCAGGAAAGGCCAGTCCCCATGCGAGTTGCTAGGGGACCTCTCGGGATTCCTCTCCCGTCCATGCCGGGGCCTCAGTCCTTGTGTGGAGTCGGGGCCGGAACCTGAGGATTCCTCTCCAGTGTTGCCATGGATCTTGGGGTGCTTCTGAGTCTCCCCAGGGGAGTCAGGCCTCGTCTCGAGTGGGGGCATGCACGTGCGCTTTCCTCCCGAGCTGCAGCAGTAGTGTCACGCTTCCTGTCACGTGGATCAAGGGATCTGTGGCTTTCCCTCGAGGGTGTCCCTCGAGGCTTTCCCACGAGGCTTTCCCACAGGGCTGTGCCACGTGCCACCTTGGTGTGAGTCGATCCTCGGCGTGAAAGACGAGCCGGTGAAGGGAAAAGAGGTTCCTCTGGAATGGACTGAGACATCTGGGGGACTCTTGGAATGGTGGCACGACCCTGGAGTTCCTCTCGCCGTTCCTGTTGAGAGGGCCTCCTCTTGAGATGCGACGGGAATGCCGGGAACTCTTTCCCGACGATGCAGGGAATGGATCCCTCATCTCGAGCTACGATTCGGAAACAGGGCTCCTCTGGATGTGGGCGGGACCCTCGTGATTCCTCTCGAGTGGAGACGGGTATGTCGGGGAACTTCTTGATTTGCACCAAGGGTGTGAAGGAGCCTTTCGAAGTTCCAGAGGTGAGGTGTGATCAGCCTCGAGACGCCTCAGCGGAAATGGGCCTCATCTCGCCTGGAGGGGAGAACCTCCTGGATTTTCTCGAGTTGCGGCAGGTCTTCTCGAGTTACGACGGGGACCTCAGGGACCCGCTCTGGTGGCCTCAGGAAAGGCCAGTCCCCATGCGAGTTGCTAGGGGACCTCTCGGGATTCCTCTCCCGTCCATGCCGGGGCCTCAGTCCTTGTGTGGAGTCGGGGCCGGAACCTGAGGATTCCTCTCCAGTGTTGCCATGGATCTTGGGGTGCTTCTGAGTCTCCCCAGGGGAGTCAGGCCTCGTCTCGAGTGGGGGCATGCACGTGCGCTTTCCTCCCGAGCTGCAGCAGTAGTGTCACGCTTCCTGTCACGTGGATCAAGGGATCTGTGGCTTTCCCTCGAGGCTGTCCCTCGAGGCTTTCCCACGAGGCTTTCCCACAGGGCTGTGCCACGTGCCACCTTGGTGTGAGTCGATCCTCGGCGTGAAAGACGAGCCGGTGAAGGGAAAAGAGGTTCCTCTGGAATGGACTGAGACATCTGGGGGACTCTTGGAATGGTGGCACGACCCTGGAGTTCCTCTCCCCGTTCCTGTTGAGAGGGCCTCCTCTTGAGATGCGACGGGAATGCCGGGAACTCTTTCCCGACGATGCAGGGAACGGATCCCTCATCTCGAGCTACGAGGCGGAAACAGGGCTCCTCTGGATGTGGGCGGGACCCTCGTGATTCCTCTCGAGTGGAGACGGGGATGTCGGGGAACTTCTTGATTTGCACCAAGGGTGTGAAGGAGCCTTTCGAAGTTCCAGAGGTGAGGTGTGATCAGCCTCGAGACGCCTCAGCGGAAATGGGCCTCATCTCGCCTGGAGGGGAGAACCTCCTGGATTTTCTCGAGTTGCGGCAGGTCTTCTCGAGTTACGACGGGGACCTCAGGGACCCGCTCTGGTGGCCTCAGGAAAGGCCAGTCCCCATGCGAGTTGCTAGGGGACCTCTCGGGATTCCTCTCCCGTCCATGCCGGGGCCTCAGTCCTTGTGTGGAGTCGGGGCCGGAACCTGAGGATTCCTCTCCAGTGTTGCCATGGATCTTGGGGTGCTTCTGAGTCTCCCCAGGGGAGTCAGACCTCGTCTCGAGTGGGGGCATGCACGTGCGCTTTCCTCCCGAGCTGCAGCAGTAGTGTCACGCTTGCTGTCACGTGGATCAAGGGATCTGTGGCTTTCCCTCGAGGCTGTCCCTCGAGGCTTTCCCACGAGGCTTTCCCACAGGGCTGTGCCACGTGCCACCTTGGTGTGAGTCGATCCTCGGCGTGAAAGACGAGCCGGTGAAGGGAAAAGAGGTTCCTCTGGAATGGACTGAGACATCTGGGGGACTCTTGGAATGGTGGCACGACCCTGGAGTTCCTCTCGCCGTTCCTGTTGAGAGGGCCTCCTCTTGAGATGCGACGGGAACGCCGGGAACTCTTTCCCGACGAAGCAGGGAAAGGATCCCTCATCTCGAGCTACGAGGCGGAAACGGGGCTCCTCTGGATGTGGGCGGGACCCTCGTGATTCCTCTCGAGTGGAGACGGGTATGTCGGGGAACTTCTTGATTTGCACCAAGGGTGTGAAGGAGCCTTTCGAAGTTCCAGAGGTGAGGTGTGATCAGCCTCGAGACGCCTCAGCGGAAATGGGCCTCATCTCGCCTGGAGGGGAGAACCTCCTGGATTTTCTCGAGTTGCGGCAGGTCTTCTCGAGTTACGACTGGGACCTCAGCGACCCGCTCTGGTGGCCTCAGGAAAGGACAGTCCCCATGCGAGTTGCTAGGGGACCTCTCGGGATTCCTCTCCCGTCCATGCCGGGGCCTCAGTCCTTGTGTGGAGTCGGGGCCGGAACCTGAGGATTCCTCTCCAGTGTTGCCATGGATCTTGGGGTGCTTCTGAGTCTCCCCAGGGGAGTCAGGCCTCGTCTCGAGTGGGGGCATGCACGTGCGCTTTCCTCCCGAGCTGCAGCAGTAGTGTCACGCTTGCTGTCACGTGGATCAAGGGATCTGTGGCTTTCCCTCGAGGCTGTCCCTCGAGGCTTTCCCACGAGGCTTTCCCACAGGGCTGTGCCACGTGCACCTTGGTGTGAGTCGATCATCGGCGTGAAAGACGAGCCGGTGAAGGGAAAAGAGGTTCCTCTGGAATGGACTGAGACATCTGGGGGACTCTTGGAATGGTGGCAAGACCCTGGAGTTCCTCTCGCCGTTCCTGTTGAGATCGCCTCCTCTTGAGATGCGACGGGAAAGCCGGGAACTCTTTCCCGACGAAGCAGGGAAAGGATCCCTCATCTCGAGCTACGAGGCGGAAACGGGGCTCCTCTGGATGTGGGCGGAACCCTCGTGATTCCTCTCGAGTGGAGACGGGTATGTCGGGGAAATCCTTAATTTGCACCAAGGGTGTGAAGGAGCCTTTCGAAGTTCCAGAGGGGAGGTGTGATCAGCCTCGAGACGCCTCAGTGGAAATGGGCCTCATCTCGCCTGGAGGGGAGAACCTCCTGGATTTTCTCGAGTAGCGGCAGGTCTTCTCGAGTTACGACGGGGACCTCAGGGACCCGGTCTGGTGGCGCAGGAAAGGCCAGTCCCCATGCGAGTTGCTAGGGGACCTCTCGGGATTCCTCTCCCGTCCATGCCGGGGCCTCAGTCCTTGTGTGGAGTCGGGGCCGGAACCTGAGGATTCCTCTCCAGTGTTGCCATGGATCTTGGGGTGCTTCTGAGTCTCCCCAGGGGAGTCAGGCCTCGTCTCGAGTGGGGGCATGCACGTGCGCTTTCCTCCCGAGCTGCAGCAGTAGTGTCACGCTTCCTGTCACGTGGATCAAGGGATCTGTGGCTTTCCCTCGAGGCTGTCCCTCGAGGCTTTCCCACGAGGCTTTCCCACAGGGCTGTGCCACGTGCCACCTTGGTGTGAGTCGATCCTCGGCGTGAAAGACGAGCCGGTGAAGGGAAAAGAGGTTCCTCTGGAATGGACTGAGACATCTGGGGGACTCTTGGAATGGTGGCACGACCCTGGAGTTCCTCTCGCCGTTCCTGTTGAGAGGGCCTCCTCTTGAGATGCGACGGGAACGCCGGGAACTCTTTCCCGACGATGCAGGGAATGGATCCCTCATCTCGAGCTACGAGGCGGAAACAGGGCTCCTCTGGATGTGGGCGGGACCCTCGTGATTCCTCTCGAGTGGAGACGGGTATGTCGGGGAACTTCTTGATTTGCACCAAGGGTGTGAAGGAGCCTTTCGAAGTTCCAGAGGTGAGGTGTGATCAGCCTCGAGACGCCTCAGCGGAAATGGGCCTCATCTCGCCTGGAGGGGAGAACCTCCTGGATTTTCTCGAGTTGCGGCAGGTCTTCTCGAGTTACGACGGGGACCTCAGGGACCCGCTCTGGTGGCCTCAGGAAAGGCCAGTCCCCATGCCAGTTTCTAGGGGACCTCTCGGGATTCCTCTCCCGTCCATGCCGGGGCCTCAGTCCTTGTGTGGAGTCGGGGCCGGAACCTGAGGATTCCTCTCCAGTGTTGCCATGGATCTTGGGGTGCTTCTGAGTCTCCCCAGGGGAGTCAGGCCTCGTCTCGAGTGGGGGCATGCACGTGCGCTTTCCTCCCGAGCTGCAGCAGTAGTGTCACGCTTCCTGTCACGTGGATCAAGGGATCTGTGGCTTTCCCTCGAGGCTGTCCCTCGAGGCTTTCCCACGAGGCTTTCCCACAGGGCTGTGCCACGTGCCACCTTGGTGTGAGTCGATCCTCGGCGTGAAAGACGAGCCGGTGAAGGGAAAAGAGGTTCCTCTGGAATGGACTGAGACATCTGGGGGACTCTTGGAATGGTGGCACGACCCTGGAGTTCCTCTCGCCGTTCCTGTTGAGAGGGCCTCCACTTGAGATGCGACGGGAATGCCGGGAACTCTTTCCCGACGATGCAGGGAATGGATCCCTCATCTCGAGCTACGAGGCGGAAACAGGGCTCCTCTGGATGTGGGCGGGACTCTCGTGATTCCTCTCGAGTGGAGACGGGTATGTCGGGGAACTTCTTGATTTGCACCAAGGGTGTGAAGGAGCCTTTCGAAGTTCCAGAGGTGAGGTGTGATCAGCCTCGAGACGCCTCAGCGGAAATGGGCCTCATCTCTCCTGGAGGGGAGAACCTCCTGGATTTTCTCGAGTTGCGGCAGGTCTTCTCGAGTTACGACGGGGACCTCAGGGACCCGCTCTGGTGGCCTCAGGAAAGGCCAGTCCCCATGCGAGTTGCTAGGGGACCTCTCGGGATTCCTCTCCCGTCCATGCCGGGGCCTCAGTCCTTGTGTGGAGTCGGGGCCGGAACCTGAGGATTCCTCTCCAGTGTTGCCATGGATCTTGGGGTGCTTCTGAGTCTCCCCAGGGGAGTCAGGCCTCGTCTCGAGTGGGGGCATGCACGTGCGCTTTCCTCCCGAGCTGCAGCAGTAGTGTCACGCTTCCTGTCACGTGGATCAAGGGATCTGTGGCTTTCCCTTGAGGCTGTCCCTCGAGGCTTTCCCACGAGGCTTTCCCACAGGGCTGTGCCACGTGCCACCTTGGTGTGAGTCGATCCTCGGCGTGAAAGACGAGCCGGTGAAGGGAAAAGAGGTTCCTCTGGAATGGACTGAGACATCTGGGGGACTCTTGGAATGGTGGCACGACCCTGGAGTTCCTCTCGCCGTTCCTGTTGAGAGGGCCTCCTCTTGAGATGCGACGGGAATGCCGGGAACTCTTTCCCGACGATGCAGGGAACGGATCCCTCATCTCGAGCTACGAGGCGGAAACAGGGCTCCTCTGGATGTGGGCGGGACCCTCGTGATTCCTCTCGAGTGGAGACGGGTATGTCGGGGAACTTCTTGATTTGCACCAAGGGTGTGAAGGAGCCTTTCGAAGTTCCAGAGGTGAGGTGTGATCAGCCTCGAGACGCCTCAGCGGAAATGGGCCTCATCTCGCCTGGAGGGGAGAACCTCCTGGATTTTCTCGAGTTGCGGCAGGTCTTCTCGAGTTACGACGGGGACCTCAGGGACCCGCTCTGGTGGCCTCAGGAAAGGCCAGTCCCCATGCGAGTTGCTAGGGGACCTCTCGGGATTCCTCTCCCGTCCATGCCGGGGCCTCAGTCCTTGTGTGGAGTCGGGGCCGGAACCTGAGGATTCCTCTCCAGTGTTGCCATGGATCTTGGGGTGCTTCTGAGTCTCCCCAGGGGAGTCAGGCCTCGTCTCGAGTGGGGGCATGCACGTGCGCTTTCCTCCCGAGCTGCAGCAGTAGTGTCACGCTTGCTGTCACGTGGATCAAGGGATCTGTGGCTTTCCCTCGAGGCTGTCCCTCGAGGCTTTCCCACGAGGCTTTCCCACAGGGCTGTGCCACGTGCCACCTTGGTGTGAGTCGATCCTCGGCGTGAAAGACGAGCCGGTGAAGGGAAAAGAGGTTCCTCTGGAATGGACTGAGACATCTGGGGGACTCTTGGAATGGTGGCACGACCCTGGAGTTCCTCTCGCCGTTCCTGTTGAGAGGGCCTCCTCTTGAGATGCGACGGGAACGCCGGGAACTCTTTCCCGACGAAGCAGGGAAAGGATCCCTCATCTCGAGCTACGAGGCGGAAACGGGGCTCCTCTGGATGTGGGCGGGACCCTCGTGATTCCTCTCGAGTGGAGACGGGTATGTCGGGGAACTTCTTGATTTGCACCAAGGGTGTGAAGGAGCCTTTCGAAGTTCCAGAGGTGAGGTGTGATCAGCCTCGAGACGCCTCAGCGGAAATGGGCCTCATCTCGCCTGGAGGGGAGAACCTCCTGGATTTTCTCGAGTTGCGGCAGGTCTTCTCGAGTTACGACTGGGACCTCAGCGACCCGCTCTGGTGGCCTCAGGAAAGGACAGTCCCCATGCGAGTTGCTAGGGGACCTCTCGGGATTCCTCTCCCGTCCATGCCGGGGCCTCAGTCCTTGTGTGGAGTCGGGGCCGGAACCTGAGGATTCCTCTCCAGTGTTGCCATGGATCTTGGGGTGCTTCTGAGTCTCCCCAGGGGAGTCAGGCCTCGTCTCGAGTGGGGGCATGCACGTGCGCTTTCCTCCCGAGCTGCAGCAGTAGTGTCACGCTTGCTGTCACGTGGATCAAGGGATCTGTGGCTTTCCCTCGAGGCTGTCCCTCGAGGCTTTCCCACGAGGCTTTCCCACAGGGCTGTGCCACGTGCCACCTTGGTGTGAGTCGATCCTCGGCGTGAAAGACGAGCCGGTGAAGGGAAAAGAGGTTCCTCTGGAATGGACTGAGACATCTGGGGGACTCTTGGAATGGTGGCAAGACCCTGGAGTTCCTCTCGCCGTTCCTGTTGAGATCGCCTCCTCTTGAGATGCGACGGGAAAGCCGGGAACTCTTTCCCGACGAAGCAGGGAAAGGACCCCTCATCTCGAGCTACGAGGCGGAAACGGGGCTCCTCTGGATGTGGGCGGAACCCTCGTGATTCCTCTCGAGTGGAGACGGGTATGTCGGGGAAATCCTTAATTTGCACCAAGGGTGTGAAGGAGCCTTTCGAAGTTCCAGAGGGGAGGTGTGATCAGCCTCGAGACGCCTCAGTGGAAATGGGCCTCATCTCGCCTGGAGGGGAGAACCTCCTGGATTTTCTCGAGTAGCGGCAGGTCTTCTCGAGTTACGACGGGGACCTCAGGGACCCGGTCTGGTGGCGCAGGAAAGGCCAGTCCCCATGCGAGTTGCTAGGGGACCTCTCGGGATTCCTCTCCCGTCCATGCCGGGGCCTCAGTCCTTGTGTGGAGTCGGGGCCGGAACCTGAGGATTCCTCTCCAGTGTTGCCATGGATCTTGGGGTGCTTCTGAGTCTCCCCAGGGGAGTCAGGCCTCGTCTCGAGTGGGGGCATGCACGTGCGCTTTCCTCCCGAGCTGCAGCAGTAGTGTCACGCTTCCTGTCACGTGGATCAAGGGATCTGTGGCTTTCCCTCGAGGCTGTCCCTCGAGGCTTTCCCACGAGGCTTTCCCACAGGGCTGTGCCACGTGCCACCTTGGTGTGAGTCGATCCTCGGCGTGAAAGACGAGCCGGTGAAGGGAAAAGAGGTTCCTCTGGAATGGACTGAGACATCTGGGGGACTCTTGGAATGGTGGCACGACCCTGGAGTTCCTCTCGCCGTTCCTGTTGAGAGGGCCTCCTCTTGAGATGCGACGGGAACGCCGGGAACTCTTTCCCGACGATGCAGGGAATGGATCCCTCATCTCGAGCTACGAGGCGGAAACAGGGCTCCTCTGGATGTGGGCGGGACCCTCGTGATTCCTCTCGAGTGGAGACGGGTATGTCGGGGAACTTCTTGATTTGCACCAAGGGTGTGAAGGAGCCTTTCGAAGTTCCAGAGGTGAGGTGTGATCAGCCTCGAGACGCCTCAGCGGAAATGGGCCTCATCTCGCCTGGAGGGGAGAACCTCCTGGATTTTCTCGAGTTGCGGCAGGTCTTCTCGAGTTACGACGGGGACCTCAGGGACCCGCTCTGGTGGCCTCAGGAAAGGCCAGTCCCCATGCCAGTTGCTAGGGGACCTCTCGGGATTCCTCTCCCGTCCATGCCGGGGCCTCAGTCCTTGTGTGGAGTCGGGGCCGGAACCTGAGGATTCCTCTCCAGTGTTGCCATGGATCTTGGGGTGCTTCTGAGTCTCCCCAGGGGAGTCAGGCCTCGTCTCGAGTGGGGGCATGCACGTGCGCTTTCCTCCCGAGCTGCAGCAGTAGTGTCACGCTTCCTGTCACGTGGATCAAGGGATCTGTGGCTTTCCCTCGAGGCTGTCCCTCGAGGCTTTCCCACGAGGCTTTCCCACAGGGCTGTGCCACGTGCCACCTTGGTGTGAGTCGATCCTCGGCGTGAAAGACGAGCCGGTGAAGGGAAAAGAGGTTCCTCTGGAATGGACTGAGACATCTGGGGGACTCTTGGAATGGTGGCACGACCATGGAGTTCCTCTCGCCGTTCCTGTTGAGAGGGCCTCCACTTGAGATGCGACGGGAATGCCGGGAACTCTTTCCCGACGATGCAGGGAATGGATCCCTCATCTCGAGCTACGAGGCGGAAACAGGGCTCCTCTGGATGCGGGCGGGACCCTCGTGATTCCTCTCGAGTGGAGACGGGTATGTCGGGGAACTTCTTGATTTGCACCAAGGGTGTGAAGGAGCCTTTCGAAGTTCCAGAGGTGAGGTGTGATCAGCCTCGAGACGCCTCAGCGGAAATGGGCCTCATCTCTCCTGGAGGGGAGAACCTCCTGGATTTTCTCGAGTTGCGGCAGGTCTTCTCGAGTTACGACGGGGACCTCAGGGACCCGCTCTGGTGGCCTCAGGAAAGGCCAGTCCCCATGCGAGTTGCTAGGGGACCTCTCGGGATTCCTCTCCCGTCCATGCCGGGGCCTCAGTCCTTGTGTGGAGTCGGGGCCGGAACCTGAGGATTCCTCTCCAGTGTTGCCATGGATCTTGGGGTGCTTCTGAGTCTCCCCAGGGGAGTCAGGCCTCGTCTCGAGTGGGGGCATGCACGTGCGCTTTCCTCCCGAGCTGCAGCAGTAGTGTCACGCTTCCTGTCACGTGGATCAAGGGATCTGTGGCTTTCCCTTGAGGCTGTCCCTCGAGGCTTTCCCACGAGGCTTTCCCACAGGGCTGTGCCACGTGCCACCTTGGTGTGAGTCGATCCTCGGCGTGAAAGACGAGCCGGTGAAGGGAAAAGAGGTTCCTCTGGAATGGACTGAGACATCTGGGGGACTCTTGGAATGGTGGCACGACCCTGGAGTTCCTCTCGCCGTTCCTGTTGAGAGGGCCTCCTCTTGAGATGCGACGGGAACGCCGGGAACTCTTTCCCGACGAAGCAGGGAAAGGATCCCTCATCTCGAGCTACGAGGCGGAAACGGGGCTCCTCTGGATGTGGGCGGGACCCTCGTGATTCCTCTCGAGTGGAGACGGGTATGTCGGGGAACTTCTTGATTTGCACCAAGGGTGTGAAGGAGCCTTTCGAAGTTCCAGAGGTGAGGTGTGATCAGCCTCGAGACGCCTCAGCGGAAATGGGCCTCATCTCGCCTGGAGGGGAGAACCTCCTGGATTTTCTCGAGTTGCGGCAGGTCTTCTCGAGTTACGACTGGGACCTCAGCGACCCGCTCTGGTGGCCTCAGGAAAGGACAGTCCCCATGCGAGTTGCTAGGGGACCTCTCGGTATTCCTCTCCCGTCCATGCCGGGGCCTCAGTCCTTGTGTGGAGTCGGGGCCGGAACCTGAGGATTCCTCTCCAGTGTTGCCATGGATCTTGGGGTGCTTCTGAGTCTCCCCAGTGGAGTCAGGCCTCGTCTCGAGTGGGGGCATGCACGTGCGCTTTCCTCCCGAGCTGCAGCAGTAGTGTCACGCTTGCTGTCACGTGGATCAAGGGATCTGTGGCTTTCCCTCGAGGCTGTCCCTCGAGGCTTTCCCACGAGGCTTTCCCACAGGGCTGTGCCACGTGCCACCTTGGTGTGAGTCGATCCTCGGCGTGAAAGACGAGCCGGTGAAGGGAAAAGAGGTTCCTCTGGAATGGACTGAGACATCTGGGGGACTCTTGGAATGGTGGCAATACCCTGGAGTTCCTCTCGCCGTTCCTGTTGAGATCGCCTCCTCTTGAGATGCGACGGGAACGCCGGGAACTCTTTCCCGACGAAGCAGGGAAAGGATCCCTCATCTCGAGCTACGAGGCGGAAACGGGGCTCCTCTGGATGTGGGCGGAACCCTCGTGATTCCTCTCGAGTGGAGACGGGTATGTCGGGGAAATCCTTGATTTGCACCAAGGGTGTGAAGGAGCCTTTCGAAGTTCCAGAGGGGAGGTGTGATCAGCCTCGAGACGCCTCAGTGGAAATGGGCCTCATCTCGCCTGGAGGGGAGAACCTCCTGGATTTTCTCGAGTAGCGGCAGGTCTTCTCGAGTTACGACGGGGACCTCAGGGACCCGGTCTGGTGGCGCAGGAAAGGCCAGTCCCCATGCGAGTTGCTAGGGGACCTCTCGGGATTCCTCTCCCGTCCATGCCGGGGCCTCAGTCCTTGTGTGGAGTCGGGGCCGGAACCTGAGGATTCCTCTCCAGTGTTGCCATGGATCTTGGGGTGCTTCTGAGTCTCCCCAGGGGAGTCAGGCCTCGTCTCGAGTGGGGGCATGCACGTGCGCTTTCCTCCCGAGCTGCAGCATTAGTGTCACGCTTCCTGTCACGTGGATCAAGGGATCTGTGGCTTTCCCTCGAGGCTGTCCCTCGAGGCTTTCCCACGAGGCTTTCCCACAGGGCTGTGCCACGTGCCACCTTGGTGTGAGTCGATCCTCGGCGTGAAAGACGAGCCGGTGAAGGGAAAAGAGGTTCCTCTGGAATGGACTGAGACATCTGGGGGACTCTTGGAATGGTGGCACGACCCTGGAGTTCCTCTCGCCGTTCCTGTTGAGAGGGCCTCCTCTTGAGATGCGACGGGAACGCCGGGAACTCTTTCCCGACGAAGCAGGGAAAGGATCCCTCATCTCGAGCTACGAGGCGGAAACGGGGCTCCTCTGGATGTGGGCGGGACCCTCGTGATTCCTCTCGAGTGGAGACGGGTATGTCGGGGAACTTCTTGATTTGCACCAAGGGTGTGAAGGAGCCTTTCGAAGTTCCAGAGGTGAGGTGTGATCAGCCTCGAGACGCCTCAGCGGAAATGGGACTCATCTCGCCTGGAGGGGAGAACCTCCTGGATTTTCTCGAGTTGCGGCAGGTCTTCTCGAGTTACGACGGGGACCTCAGGGACCCGCTCTGGTGGCCTCAGTAAAGGCCAGTCCCCATGCCAGTTGCTAGGGGACCTCTCGGGATTCCTCTCCCGTCCATGCCGGGGCCTCAGTCCTTGTGTGGAGTCGGGGCCGGAACCTGAGGATTCCTCTCCAGTGTTGCCATGGATCTTGGGGTGCTTCTGAGTCTCCCCAGGGGAGTCAGGCCTCGTCTCGAGTGGGGGCATGCACGTGCGCTTTCCTCCCGAGCTGCAGCAGTAGTGTCACGCTTCCTGTCACGTGGATCAAGGGATCTGTGGCTTTCCCTCGAGGCTGTCCCTCGAGGCTTTCCCACGAGGCTTTCCCACAGGGCTGTGCCACGTGCCACCTTGGTGTGAGTCGATCCTCGGCGTGAAAGACGAGCCGGTGAAGGGAAAAGAGGTTCCTCTGGAATGGACTGAGACATCTGGGGGACTCTTGGAATGGTGGCACGACCCTGGAGTTCCTCTCGCCGTTCCTGTTGAGAGGGCCTCCACTTGAGATGCGACGGGAATGCCGGGAACTCTTTCCCGACGATGCAGGGAATGGATCCCTCATCTCGAGCTACGAGGCGGAAACAGGGCTCCTCTGGATGTGGGCGGGACCCTCGTGATTCCTCTCGAGTGGAGACGGGTATGTCGGGGAACTTCTTGATTTGCACCAAGGGTGTGAAGGAGCCTTTCGAAGTTCCAGAGGTGAGGTGTGATCAGCCTCGAGACGCCTCAGCGGAAATGGGCCTCATCTCGCCTGGAGGGGAGAACCTCCTGGATTTTCTCGAGTTGCGGCAGGTCTTCTCGAGTTACGACTGGGACCTCAGCGACCCGCTCTGGTGGCCTCAGGAAAGGACAGTCCCCATGCGAGTTGCTAGGGGACCTCTCGGGATTCCTCTCCCGTCCATGCCGGGGCCTCAGTCCTTGTGTGGAGTCGGGGCCGGAACCTGAGGATTCCTCTCCAGTGTTGCCATGGATCTTGGGGTGCTTCTGAGTCTCCCCAGTGGAGTCAGGCCTCGTCTCGAGTGGGGGCATGCACGTGCGCTTTCCTCCCGAGCTGCAGCAGTAGTGTCACGCTTGCTGTCACGTGGATCAAGGGATCTGTGGCTTTCCCTCGAGGCTGTCCCTCGAGGCTTTCCCACGAGGCTTTCCCACAGGGCTGTGCCACGTGCCACCTTGGTGTGAGTCGATCCTCGGCGTGAAAGACGAGCCGGTGAAGGGAAAAGAGGTTCCTCTGGAATGGACTGAGACATCTGGGGGACTCTTGGAATGGTGGCAATACTCTGGAGTTCCTCTCGCCGTTCCTGTTGAGATCGCCTCCTCTTGAGATGCGACGGGAACGCCAGGAACTCTTTCCCGACGAAGCAGGGAAAGGATCCCTCATCTCGAGCTACGAGGCGGAAACGGGGCTCCTCTGGATGTGGGCGGAACCCTCGTGATTCCTCTCGAGTGGAGACGGGTATGTCGGGGAAATCCTTGATTTGCACCAAGGGTGTGAAGGAGCCTTTCGAAGTTCCAGAGGGGAGGTGTGATCAGCCTCGAGACGCCTCAGTGGAAATGGGCCTCATCTCGCCTGGAGGGGAGAACCTCCTGGATTTTCTCGAGTAGCGGCAGGTCTTCTCGAGTTACGACGGGGACCTCAGGGACCCGGTCTGGTGGCGCAGGAAAGGCCAGTCCCCATGCGAGTTGCTAGGGGACCTCTCGGGATTCCTCTCCCGTCCATGCCGGGGCCTCAGTCCTTGTGTGGAGTCGGGGCCGGAACCTGAGGATTCCTCTCCAGTGTTGCCATGGATCTTGGGGTGCTTCTGAGTCTCCCCAGGGGAGTCAGGCCTCGTCTCGAGTGGGGGCATGCACGTGCGCTTTCCTCCCGAGCTGCAGCAGTAGTGTCACGCTTCCTGTCACGTGGATCAAGGGATCTGTGGCTTTCCCTCGAGGCTGTCCCTCGAGGCTTTCCCACGAGGCTTTCCCACAGGGCTGTGCCACGTGCCACCTTGGTGTGAGTCGATCCTCGGCGTGAAAGACGAGCCGGTGAAGGGAAAAGAGGTTCCTCTGGAATGGACTGAGACATCTGGGGGACTCTTGGAATGGTGGCACGACCCTGGAGTTCCTCTCGCCGTTCCTGTTGAGAGGGCCTCCTCTTGAGATGCGACGGGAACGCCGGGAACTCTTTCCCGACGAAGCAGGGAAAGGATCCCTCATCTCGAGCTACGAGGCGGAAACGGGGCTCCTCTGGATGTGGGCGGGACCCTCGTGATTCCTCTCGAGTGGAGACGGGTATGTCGGGGAACTTCTTGATTTGCACCAAGGGTGTGAAGGAGCCTTTCGAAGTTCCAGAGGTGAGGTGTGATCAGCCTCGAGACGCCTCAGCGGAAATGGGCCTCATCTCGCCTGGAGGGGAGAACCTCCTGGATTTTCTCGAGTTGCGGCAGGTCTTCTCGAGTTACGACGGGGACCTCAGGGACCCGCTCTGGTGGCCTCAGGAAAGGCCAGTCCCCATGCCAGTTGCTAGGGGACCTCTCGGGATTCCTCTCCCGTCCATGCCGGGGCCTCAGTCCTTGTGTGGAGTCGGGCCCGGAACCTGAGGATTCCTCTCCAGTGTTGCCATGGATCTTGGGGTGCTTCTGAGTCTCCCCAGGGGAGTCAGGCCTCGTCTCGAGTGGGGGCATGCACGTGCGCTTTCCTCCCGAGCAGCAGCAGTAGTGTCACGCTTGCTGTCACGTGGATCAAGGGATGTGTGGCTTTCCCTCGAGGGTGTCCCTCGAGGCTTTCCCACGAGGCTTTCCCACAGGGCTGTGCCACGTGCCACCTTGGTGTGAGTCGATCCTCGGCGTGAAAGACGAGCCGGTGAAGGGAAAAGAGGTTCCTCTGGAATGGACTGAGACATCTGGGGGACTCTTGGAAAGGTGGCACGACCCTGGAGTTCCTCTCGCCGTTCCTGTTGAGAGGGCCTCCTCTTGAGATGCGACGGGAACGCCGGGAACTCTTTCCCGACGAAGCAGGGAAAGGATCCCTCATCTCGAGCTACGAGGCGGAAACGGGGCTCCTCTGGATGTGGGCGGGACCCTCGTGATTCCTCTCGAGTGGAGACGGGTATGTCGGGGAACTTCTTGATTTGCACCAAGGGTGTGAAGGAGCCTTTCGAAGTTCCAGAGGTGAGGTGTGATCAGCCTCGAGACGCCTCAGCGGAAATGGGCCTCATCTCGCCTGGAGGGGAGAACCTCCTGGATTTTCTCGAGTTGCGGCAGGTCTTCTTGAGTTACGACGGGGACCTCAGGGACCCGGTCTGATGGCCTCAGGAAAGGCCAGTCCCCATGCGAGTTGCTAGGGGACCTCTCGGGATTCCTCTCCCGTCCATGCCGGGGCCTCAGTCCTTGTGTGGAGTCGGGGCCGGAACCTGAGGATTCCTCTCCAGTGTTGCCATGGATCTTGGGGTGCTTCTGAGTCTCCCCAGGGGAGTCAGGCCTCGTCTCGAGTGGGGGCATGCACGTGCGCTTTCCTCCCGAGCTGCAGCAGTAGTGTCACGCTTCCTGTCACGTGGATCAAGGGATCTGTGGCTTTCCCTCGAGGCTGTCCCTCGAGGCTTTCCCACGAGGCTTTCCCACAGGGCTGTGCCACGTGCCACCTTGGTGTGAGTCGATCCTCGGCGTGAAAGACGAGCCGGTGAAGGGAAAAGAGGTTCCTCTGGAATGGACTGAGACATCTGGGGGACTCTTGGAATGGTGGCACGACCCTGGAGTTCCTCTCGCCGTTCCTGTTGAGAGGGCCTCCTCTTGAGATGCGACGGGAACGCCGGGAACTCTTTCCCGACGAAGCAGGGAAAGGATCCCTCATCTCGAGCTACGAGGCGGAAACGGGGCTCCTCTGGATGTGGGCGGGACCCTCGTGATTCCTCTCGAGTGGAGACGGGTATGTCGGGGAACTTCTTGATTTGCACCAAGGGTGTGAAGGAGCCTTTCGAAGTTCCAGAGGTGAGGTGTGATCAGCCTCGAGACGCCTCAGCGGAAATGGGCCTCATCTCGCCTGGAGGGGAGAACCTCCTGGATTTTCTCGAGTTGCGGCAGGTCTTCTTGAGTTACGACGGGGACCTCAGGGACCCGCTCTGATGGCCTCAGGAAAGGCCAGTCCCCATGCGAGTTGCTAGGGGACCTCTCGGGATTCCTCTCCCGTCCATGCCGGGGCCTCAGTCCTTGTGTGGAGTCGGGGCCGGAACCTGAGGATTCCTCTCCAGTGTTGCCATGGATCTTGGGGTGCTTCTGAGTCTCCCCAGGGGAGTCAGGCCTCGTCTCGAGTGGGGGCATGCACGTGCGCTTTCCTCCCGAGCTGCAGCAGTAGTGTCACGCTTCCTGTCACGTGGATCAAGGGATCTGTGGCTTTCCCTCGAGGCTGTCCCTCGAGGCTTTCCCACGAGCCTTTCCCACAGGGCTGTGCCACGTGCCACCTTGGTGTGAGTCGATCCTCGGCGTGAAAGACGAGCCGGTGAAGGGAAAAGAGGTTCCTCTGGAATGGACTGAGACATCTGGGGGACTCTTGGAATGGTGGCACGACCCTGGAGTTCCTCTCGCCGTTCCTGTTGAGAGGGCCTCCTCTTGAGATGCGACGGGAACGCCGGGAACTCTTTCCCGACGAAGCAGGGAAAGGATCCCTCATCTCGAGCTACGAGGCGGAAACGGGGCTCCTCTGGATGTGGGCGGGACCCTCGTGATTTCTCTCGAGTGGAGACGGGTATGTCGGGGAACTTCTTGATTTGCACCAAGGGTGTGAAGGAGCCTTTCGAAGTTCCAGAGGTGAGGTGTGATCAGCCTCGAGACGCCTCAGCGGAAATGGGCCTCATCTCGCCTGGAGGGGAGAACCTCCTGGATTTTCTCGAGTTGCGGCAGGTCTTCTCGAGTTACGACGGGGACCTCAGCGACCCGCTCTGGTGGCCTCAGGAAAGGCCAGTCCCCATGCGAGTTGCTAGGGGACCTCTCGGTATTCCTCTCCCGTCCATGCCGGGGCCTCAGTCCTTGTGTGGAGTCGGGCCCGGAACCTGAGGATTCCTCTCCAGTGTTGCCATGGATCTTGGGGTGCTTCTGAGTCTCCCCAGGGGAGTCAGGCCTCGTCTCGAGTGGGGGCATGCACGTGCGCTTTCCTCCCGAGCTGCAGCAGTAGTGTCACGCTTGCTGTCACGTGGATCAAGGGATGTGTGGCTTTCCCTCGAGGCTGTCCCTCGAGGCTTTCCCACGAGGCTTTCCCACAGGGCTGTGCCACGTGCCACCTTGGTGTGAGTCGATCCTCGGCGTGAAAGACGAGCCGGTGAAGGGAAAAGAGGTTCCTCTGGAATGGACTGAGACATCTGGGGGACTCTTGGAAAGGTGGCACGACCCTGGAGTTCCTCTCGCCGTTCCTGTTGAGAGGGCCTCCTCTTGAGATGCGACGGGAACGCCGGGAACTCTTTCCCGACGAAGCAGGGAAAGGATCCCTCATCTCGAGCTACGAGGCGGAAACGGGGCTCCTCTGGATGTGGGCGGGACCCTCGTGATTCCTCTCGAGTGGAGACGGGTATGTCGGGGAACTTCTTGATTTGCACCAAGGGTGTGAAGGAGCCTTTCGAAGTTCCAGAGGTGAGGTGTGATCAGCCTCGAGACGCCTCAGCGGAAATGGGCCTCATCTCGCCTGGAGGGGAGAACCTCCTGGATTTTCTCGAGTTGCGGCAGGTCTTCTCGAGTTACGACGGGGACCTCAGGGACCCGCTCTGGTGGCCTCAGGAAAGGCCAGTCCCCATGCGAGTTGCTAGGGGACCTCTCGGGATTCCTCTCCCGTCCATGCCGGGGCCTCAGTCCTTGTGTGGAGTCGGGGCCGGAACCTGAGGATTCCTCTCCAGTGTTGCCATGGATCTTGGGGTGCTTCTGAGTCTCCCCAGGGGAGTCAGGCCTCGTCTCGAGTGGGGGCATGCACGTGCGCTTTCCTCCCGAGCTGCAGCAGTAGTGTCACGCTTGCTGTAACGTGGATCAAGGGATCTGTGGCTTTCCCTCGAGGCTGTCCCTCGAGGCTTTCCCACGAGGCTTTCCCACAGGGCTGTGCCACGTGCCACCTTGGTGTGAGTCGATCCTCGGCGTGAAAGACGAGCCGGTGAAGGGAAAAGAGGTTCCTCTGGAATGGACTGAGACATCTGGGGGACTCTTGGAATGGTGGCAAGACCCTGGAGTTCCTCTCGCCGTTCCTGTTGAGATCGCCTCCTCTTGAGATGCGACGGGAACGCCGGGAAATCTTTCCCGACGAAGCAGGGAAAGGATCCCTCATCTCGAGCTACGAGGCGGAAACGGGGCTCCTCTGGATGTGGGCGGGACCCTCGTGATTCCTCTCGAGTGGAGACGGGTATGTCGGGGAAATCCTTGATTTGCACCAAGGGTGTGAAGGAGCCTTTCGAAGTTCCAGAGGGGAGGTGTGATCAGCCTCGAGACGCCTCAGCGGAAATGGGCCTCATCTCGCCTGGAGGGGAGAACCTCCTGGATTTTCTCGAGTTGCGGCAGGTCTTCTCGAGTTACGACGGGGACCTCAGGGACCCGGTCTGGTGGCGCAGGAAAGGCCAGTCCCCATGCGAGTTGCTAGGGGACCTCTCGGGATTCCTCTCCCGTCCATGCCGGGGCCTCAGTCCTTGTGTGGAGTCGGGGCCGGAACCTGAGGATTCCTCTCCAGTGTTGCCATGGATCTTGGGGTGCTTCTGAGTCTCCCCAGGGGAGTCAGGCCTCGTCTCGAGTGGGGGCATGCACGTGCGCTTTCCTCCCGAGCTGCAGCAGTAGTGTCACGCTTCCTGTCACGTGGATCAAGGGATCTGTGGCTTTCCCTCGAGGCTGTCCCTCGAGGCTTTCCCACGAGGCTTTCCCACAGGGCTGTGCCACGTGCCACCTTGGTGTGAGTCGATCCTCGGCGTGAAAGACGAGCCGGTGAAGGGAAAAGAGGTTCCTCTGGAATGGACTGAGACATCTGGGGGACTCTTGGAAAGGTGGCACGACCCTGGAGTTCCTCTCGCCGTTCCTGTTGAGAGGGCCTCCTCTTGAGATGCGACGGGAACGGCGGGAACTCTTTCCCGACGAAGCAGGGAAAGGATCCCTCATCTCGAGCTACGAGGCGGAAACGGGGCTCCTCTGGATGTGGGCGGGACCCTCGTGATTCCTCTCGAGTGGAGACGGGTATGTCGGGGAACTTCTTGATTTGCACCAAGGGTGTGAAGGACCCTTTCGAAGTTCCAGAGGGGAGGTGTGATCAGCCTCGAGACGCCTCAGTGGAAATGGGCCTCATCTCGCCTGGAGGGGAGAACCTCCTGGATTTTCTCGAGTTGCGGCAGGTCTTCTCGAGTTACGACGGGGACCTCAGGGACCCGCTCTGGTGGCCTCAGGAAAGGCCAGTCCCCATGCGAGTTGCTAGGGGACCTCTTGGGATTCCTCTCCCGTCCATGCCGGGGCCTCAGTCCTTGTGTGGAGTCGGGGCCGGAACCTGAGGATTCCTCTCCAGTGTTGCCATGGATCTTGGGGTGCTTCTGAGTCTCCCCAGGGGAGTCAGGCCTCCTCTCGAGTGGGGGTATGCACGTGCGCTTTCCTCCCGAGCTGCAGCAGTAGTGTCACGCTTCCTGTCACGTGGATCAAGGGATCTGTGGCTTTCCCTCGAGGCTGTCCCTCGAGGCTTTCCCACGAGGCTTTCCCACAGGGCTGTGCCACGTGCCACCTTGGTGTGAGTCGATCCTCGGCGTGAAAGACGAGCCGGTGAAGGGAAAAGAGGTTCCTCTGGAATGGACTGAGACATCTGGGGGACTCTTGGAATGGTGGCACGACCCTGGAGTTCCTCTCGCCGTTCCTGTTGAGAGGGCCTCCTCTTGAGATGCGACGGGAACGCCGGGAACTCTTTCCCGACGAAGCAGGGAAAGGATCCCTCATCTCGAGCTACGAGGCGGAAACGGGGCTCCTCTGGATGTGGGCGGGACCCTCGTGATTCCTCTCGAGTGGAGACGGGTATGTCGGGGAACTTCTTGATTTGCACCAAGGGTGTGAAGGAGCCTTTCGAAGTTCCAGAGGTGAGGTGTGATCAGCCTCGAGACGCCTCAGCGGAAATGGGCCTCATCTCGCCTGGAGGGGAGAACCTCCTGGATTTTCTCGAGTTGCGGCAGGTCTTCTCGAGTTACGACGGGGACCTCAGCGACCCGCTCTGATGGCCTCAGGAAAGGCCAGTCCCCATGCGAGTTGCTAGGGGACCTCTCGGGATTCCTCTCCCGTCCATGCCGGGGCCTCAGTCCTTGTGTGGAGTCGGGGCCGGAACCTGAGGATTCCTCTCCAGTGTTGCCATGGATCTTGGGGTGCTTCTGAGTCTCCCCAGGGGAGTCAGGCCTCGTCTCGAGTGGGGGCATGCACGTGCGCTTTCCTCCCGAGCTGCAGCAGTAGTGTCACGCTTCCTGTCACGTGGATCAAGGGATCTGTGGCTTTCCCTCGAGGCTGTCCCTCGAGGCTTTCCCACGAGGCTTTCCCACAGGGCTGTGCCACGTGCCACCTTGGTGTGAGTCGATCCTCGGCGTGAAAGACGAGCCGGTGAAGGGAAAAGAGGTTCCTCTGGAATGGACTGAGACATCTGGGGGACTCTTGGAATGGTGGCACGACCCTGGAGTTCCTCTCGCCGTTCCTGTTGAGAGGGCCTCCTCTTGAGATGCGACGGGAATGCCGGGAACTCTTTCCCGACGATGCAGGGAATGGATCCCTCATCTCGAGCTACGAGGCGGAAACAGGGCTCCTCTGGATGTGGGCGGGACCCTCGTGATTCCTCTCGAGTGGAGACGGGTATGTCGGGGAACTTCTTGATTTGCACCAAGGGTGTGAAGGACCCTTTCGAAGTTCCAGAGGGGAGGTGTGATCAGCCTCGAGACGCCTCAGCGGAAATGGGCCTCATCTCGCCTGGAGGGGAGAACCTCCTGGATTTTCTCGAGTTGCGGCAGGTCTTCTCGAGTTACGACGGGGACCTCAGGGACCCGCTCTGGTGGCCTCAGGAAAGGCCAGTCCCCATGCGAGTTGCTAGGGGACCTCTCGGGATTCCTCTCCCGTCCATGCCGGGGCCTCAGTCCTTGTGTGGAGTCGGGGCCGGAACCTGAGTATTCCTCTCCAGTGTTGCCATGGATCTTGGGGTGCTTCTGAGTCTCCCCAGGGGAGTCAGGCCTCGTCTCGAGTGGGGGCATGCACGTGCGCTTTCCTCCCGAGCTGCAGCAGTAGTGTCACGCTTCCTGTCACGTGGATCAAGGGATCTGTGGCTTTCCCTCGAGGCTGTCCCTCGAGGCTTTCCCACGAGGCTTTCCCACAGGGCTGTGCCACGTGCCACCTTGGTGTGAGTCGATCCTCGGCGTGAAAGACGAGCCGGTGAAGGGAAAAGAGGTTCCTCTGGAATGGACTGAGACATCTGGGGGACTCTTGGAAAGGTGGCACGACCCTGGAGTTCCTCTCGCCGTTCCTGTTGAGAGGGCCTCCTCTTGAGATGCGACGGGAACGCGGGGAACTCTTTCCCGACGAAGCAGGGAAAGGATCCCTCATCTCGAGCTACGAGGCGGAAACGGGGCTCCTCTGGATGTGGGCGGGACCCTCGTGATTCCTCTCGAGTGGAGACGGGTATGTCGGGGAACTTCTTGATTTGCACCAAGGGTGTGAAGGACCCTTTCGAAGTTCCAGAGGGGAGGTGTGATCAGCCTCGAGACGCCTCAGTGGAAATGGGCCTCATCTCGCCTGGAGGGGAGAACCTCCTGGATTTTCTCGAGTTGCGGCAGGTCTTCTCGAGTTACGACGGGGACCTCAGGGACCCGCTCTGGTGGCCTCAGGAAAGGCCAGTCCCCATGCGAGTTGCTAGGGGACCTCTTGGGATTCCTCTCCCGTCCATGCCGGGGCCTCAGTCCTTGTGTGGAGTCGGGGCCGGAACCTGAGGATTCCTCTCCAGTGTTGCCATGGATCTTGGGGTGCTTCTGAGTCTCCCCAGGGGAGTCAGGCCTCCTCTCGAGTGGGGGTATGCACGTGCGCTTTCCTCCCGAGCTGCAGCAGTAGTGTCACGCTTCCTGTCACGTGGATCAAGGGATCTGTGGCTTTCCCTCGAGGCTGTCCCTCGAGGCTTTCCCACGAGGCTTTCCCACAGGGCTGTGCCACGTGCCACCTTGGTGTGAGTCGATCCTCGGCGTGAAAGACTAGCCGGTGAAGGGAAAAGAGGTTCCTCTGGAATGGACTGAGACATCTGGGGGACTCTTGGAATGGTGGCAAGACCCTGGAGTTCCTCTCGCCGTTCCTGTTGAGAACGCCTCCTCTTGAGATGCGACGGGAACGCCGGGAACTCTTTCCCGACGAAGCAGGGAAAGGATCCCTCATCTCGAGCTACGAGGCGGAAACGGGGCTCCTCTGGATGTGGGCGGGACCCTCGTGATTCCTCTCGAGTGGAGACGGGTATGTCGGGGAAATTCTTGATTTGCACCAAGGGTGTGAAGGAGCCTTTCGAAGTTCCAGAGGGGAGGTGTGATCAGCCTCGAGACGCCTCAGCGGAAATGGGCCTCATCTCGCCTGGAGGGGAGAACCTCCTGGATTTTCTCGAGTTGCGGCAGGTCTTCTCGAGTTACGACGGGGACCTCAGGGACCCGCTCTGGTGGCCTCAGGAAAGGCCAGTCCCCATGCGAGTTGCTGGGGGACCTGTCGGGATTCCTCTCCCGTCCATGTCGGGGCCTCAGTCCTTGTGTGGAGTCGGGGCCGGAACCTGAGGATTCCTCTCCAGTGTTGCCATGGATCTTGGGGTGCTTCTGAGTCTCCCCAGGGGAGTCAGGCCTCGTCTCGAGTGGGGGCATGCACGTGCGCTTTCCTCCCGAGCTGCAACAGTAGTGTCACGCTTCCTTTCATGTGGATCAAGGGATCTGTGGCTTTCCCTCGAGCCTGTCCCTCGAGGCTTTCCCACGAGGCTTTCCCACAGGGCTGTGCCACATGCCACCTTGGTGTGAGTCGATCCTCGGCGTGAAAGACGAGCTGGTGAAGGGAAAAGAGGTTCCTCTGGATTGGACTGAGACATCTGGGGGACTCTTGGAATGGTGGCACGACCCTGGAGTGCCTCTCGCCATTCCTGTTGAGAGGGCCTCCTCTTGAGATGCGACGGGAAGGGCGGGAACTCTTTCCCGACGAAGCAGGGAAAGGATCCCTCATCTCGAGCTACGAGGCGGAAACGGGGCTCCTCTGGATGTGGGCGGGACCCTCGTGATTCCTCTCGAGTGGAGACGGGTATGTCGGGGAACTTCTTGATTTGCACCAAGGGTGTGAAGGACCCTTTTGAAGTTCCAGAGGGGAGGTGTGATCAGCCTCGAGACGCCTCAGCGGAAATGGGCCTCATCTCGCCTGGAGGGGAGAACCTCCTGGATTTTCTCGAGGTGCGGCAGGTCTTCTCGAGTTACGACGGGGACCTCAGGGACCCGCTCTGGTGGCCTCAGGAAAGGCCAGTCCCCATGCGAGTTGCTAGGGGACGTCTTGGGATTCCTCTCCCGTCCATGCCGGGGCCTCAGTCCTTGTGTGGAGTCGGGGCCGGAACCTGAGGATTCCTCTCCAGTGTTGCCATGGATCTTGGGGTGCTTCTGAGTCTCCCCAGGGGAGTCAGGCCTCGTCTCGAGTGGGGGCATGCACGTGCGCTTTCCTCCCGAGCTGCAGCAGTAGTGTCACGCTTGCTGTCACGTGGATCAAGGGATCTGTGGCTTTCGCTCGAGGCTGTCCCTCGAGGCTTTCCCACGAGGCTTTCCCACAGGGCTGTGCCACGGGCCACCTTGGTGTGAGTCGATCCTCGGCGTGACAGACGAGCCGGTGAAGGGAAAAGAGGTTCCTCTGGAATGGACTGAGACATCTGGGGGACTCTTGGAATGGTGGCACGACCCTGGAGTTCCTCTCGCCATTCCTGTTGAGAGGGCCTCCTCTTGAGATGCGACGGGAAGGCCGGGAACTCTTTCCCAACGAAGCAGGGAAAGGATCCCTCATCTCGAGCTACGATGCGGAAACGGGGCTCCTCTGGATGTGGGCGGGACCCTCGTGATTCCTCTCGAGTGGAGACGACTAGGTCGGGGAACTTCTTGATTTGCACCAAGGGTGTGAAGGAGCCTTTCGAAGTTCCAGAGGTGAGGTGTGATCAGCCTCGAGACGCCTCAGCGGAAATGGGCCTCATCTCGCCTGGAGGGGAGAACCTCCTGGATTTTCTCGAGTTGCGGCAGGTCTTCTCGAGTTACGACGGGGACCTCAGGGACCCGCTCTGATGGCCTCAGGAAAGGCCAGTCCCCATGCGAGTTGCTAGGGGACCTCTCGGGATTCCTCTCCCGTCCATGCCGGGGCCTCAGTCCTTGTGTGGAGTCGGGGCCGGAACCTGAGGATTCCTCTCCAGTGTTGCCATGGATCTTGGGGTGCTTCTGAGTCTCCCCAGGGGAGTAAGGCCTCGTCTCGAGTGGGGGCATGCACGTGCGCTTTCCTCCCGAGCTGCAGCAGTAGTGTCACGCTTCCTGTCACGTGGATCAAGGGATCTGTGGCTTTCCCTCGAGGCTGTCCCTCGAGGCTTTCCCACGAGGCTTTCCCACAGGGCTGTGCCACGTTCCACCTTGGTGTGAGTCGATCCTCGGCGTGAAAGACGAGCCGGTGAAGGGAAAAGAGGTTCCTCTGGAATGGACTGAGACATCTGGGGGACTCTTGGAATGGTGGCACGACCCTGGAGTTCCTCTCGCCGTTCCTGTTGAGAGGGCCTCCTCTTGAGATGCGACGGGAACGCCGGGAACTCTTTCCCGACGAAGCAGGGAAAGGATCCCTCATCTCGAGCTACGAGGCGGAAACGGGGCTCCTCTGGATGTGGGCGGGACCCTCGTGATTCCTCTCGAGTGGAGACGGGTATGTCGGGGAACTTCTTGATTTGCAGCAAGGGTGGGAAGGAGCCTTTCGAAGTTCCAGAGGTGAGGTGTGATCAGCCTCGAGACGCCTCAGCGGAAATGGGCCTCATCTCGCCTGGAGGGGAGAACCTCCTGGATTTTCTCGAGTTGCGGCAGGTCTTCTCGAGTTACGACGGGGACCTCAGCGACCCGCTCTGGTGGCCTCAGGAAAGGCCAGTCCCCATGCGAGTTGCTAGGGGACCTCTCGGGATTCCTCTCCCGTCCATGCCGGGGCCTCAGTCCTTGTGTGGAGTCGGGCCCGGAACCTGAGGATTCCTCTCCAGTGTTGCCATGGATCTTGGGGTGCTTCTGAGTCTCCCCAGGGGAGTCAGGCCTCGTCTCGAGTGGGGGCATGCACGTGCGCTTTCCTCCCGAGCTGCAGCAGCAGTGTCACGCTTCCTGTCACGTGGATCAAGGGATCTGAGGCTTTCCCTCGAGGCTGTCCCTCGAGGCTTTCCCACGAGGCTTTCCCACAGGGCTGTGCCACGTGCCACCTTGGTGTGAGTCGATCCTCGGCGTGAAAGACGAGCCGGTGAAGGGAAAAGAGGTTCCTCTGGAATGGACTGAGACATCTGGGGGACTCTTAGAATGGTGGCACGACCCTGGAGTTCCTCTCGCCATTCCTGTTGAGAGGGCCTCCTCTTGAGATGCGACGGGAAGGCCGGGAACTCTTTCCCGATGAAGCAGGGAAAGGATCCCTCATCTCGAGCTACGAGGCGGAAACGGGGCTCCTCTGGATGTGGGCGGGACCCTCGTGATTCCTCTCGAGTGGAGACGACTTGGTCGGGGAACTTCTTGATTTGCACCAAGGGTGTGAAGGAGCCTTTCGAAGTTCCAGAGGGGAGGTGTGATCAGCCTCGAGACGCCTCAGCGGAAATGGGCCTCATCTCGCCTGGAGGGGAGAACCTCCTGAATTTTCTCGAGTTGCAGCAGGTCTTCTCGAGTTACGACGGGGACCTCAGGGACCCGCTCTGGTGGCCTCAGGAAAGGCCAGTCCCCATGCGAGTTGCTAGAGGACCTCTCGGGATTCCTCTCCCGTCCATGCCGGGGCCTCAGTCCTTGTGTGGAGTCGGGGCCGGAAACTTAGGATTCCTCTCCAGTGTTGCCATGGATCTTGGGGTGCTTCTGAGTCTTCCCAGTGGAGTCAGGCCTCGTCTCGAGTGGGGGCATGCACGTGCGCTTTCCTCCCGAGCTGCAGCAGTAGTGTCACGCTTCCTGTCACGTGGATCAAGGGATCTGTGGCTTTCCCTCGAGGCTGTCCCTCGAGGCTTTCCCACGAGGCTTTCCCACAGGGCTGTGCCACGTGCCACCTTGGTGTGAGTCGATCCTCGGCGTGAAAGACGAGCCGGTGAAGGGAAAAGAGGTTCCTCTGCAATGGACTGAGACATCTGGGGGACTCTTGGAAAGGTGGCACAACCCTGGAGTTCCTCTCGCCGTTCCTGTTGAGAGGGCCTCCTCTTGAGATGCGACGGGAACGCCGGGAACTCTTTCCCGACGAAGCAGGGAAAGGATCCCTCATCTCGAGCTACGAGGCGGAAACGGGGCTCCTCTGGATGTGGGCGGGACCCTCGTGATTCCTCTCGAGTGGAGACGGCTAGGTCGGGGAACTTCTTGATTTGCACCAAGGGTGTGAAGGAGCCTTTCAAAGTTCCAGAGGTGAGGTGTGATCAGCCTCGAGACGCCTAAGCAAAAATGGGACTCATCTCGCCTGGAGGGGAGAACCTCCTGGATTTTCTCGAGTTGCGGCAGGTCTTCTCGAGGTACGACGGGGACCTCAGGGACCCGCTCTGGTGGCCTCAGGAAAGGCCAGTCCCCATGCGAGTTGCTAGGGGACCTCTCGGGATTCCTCTCCCGTCCATGCCGGGGCCTCAGTCCTTGTGTGGAGTCGGGGCTGGAACCTGAGGATTCCTCTCCAGTGTTGCCATGGATCTTGGGGTGCTTCTGAGTCTCCCCAGGGGAGTCAGGCCTCGTCTCGAGTGGGGGCATGCACGTGCGCTTTCCTCCCGAGCTGCAGCAGTAGTGTCACGCTTGCTGTCACGTGGATCAAGGGATCTGTGGCTTTCCCTCGAGGCTGTCCCTCGAGGCTTTCCCACGAGGCTTTCCCACAGGGCTGTGCCACGTGCCACCTTGGTGTGAGTCGATCCTCGGCGTGAAAGACGAGCCGGTGAAGGGAAAAGAGGTTCCTCTGGAATGGACTGAGACATCTGGGGGACTCTTGGAATGGTGGCACGACCCTGGAGTTCCTCTCGCCGTTCCTGTTGAGAGGGCCTCCTCTTGAGATGCGACGGGAACGCCGGGAACTCTTTCCCGACGAAGCAGGGAAAGGATCCCTCATCTCGAGCTACGAGGCGGAAACGGGGCTCCTCTGGATGTGGGCGGGACCCTCGTGATTCCTCTCGAGTGGAGACGGCTATGTCGGGGAACTTCTTGATTTGCACCAAGGGTGTGAAGGACCCTTTCGAAGTTCCAGAGGTGAGGTGTGATCAGCCTCGAGACGCCTCAGCGGAAATGGGCCTCATCTCGCCTGGAGGGGAGAACCTCCTGGATTTTCTCGAGTTGCGGCAGGTCTTCTCGAGTTACGACGGGGACCTCAGCGACCCGCTCTGGTGGCCTCAGGAAAGGCCAGTCCCCATGCGAGTTGCTAGGGGACCTCTCGGTATTCCTCTCCCGTCCATGCCGGGGCCTCAGTCCTTGTGTGGAGTCGGGCCCGGAACCTGAGGATTCCTCTCCAGTGTTGCCATGGATCTTGGGGTGCTTCTGAGTCTACCCAGGGGAGTCAGGCCTCGTTTCGAGTGGGGGCATGCACGTGCGCTTTCCTCCCGAGCTGCAGCAGCAGTGTCACGCTTCCTGTCACGTGGATCAAGGGATCTGTGGCTTTCCCTCGAGGCTGTCCCTCGAGGCTTTCCCACGAGGCTTTCCCACAGGGCTGTGCCACGTGCCACCTTGGTGTGAGTCGATCCTCGGCGTGAAAGACGAGCCGGTGAAGGGAAAAGAGGTTCCTCTGGAATGGACTGAGACATCTGGGGGACTCTTGGAAAGGTGGCACAACCCTGAAGTTCCTCTCGCCGTTCCTGTTGAGAGGGCCTCCTCTTGAGATGCGACGGGAACGCCGGGAACTCTTTCCCGACGAAGCAGGGAAAGGATCCCTCATCTCGAGCTACGAGGCGGAAACGGGGCTCCTCTGGATGTGGGCGGGACCCTCGTGATTCCTCTCGAGTGGAGACGACTAGGTCGGGGAACTTCTTGATTTGCACCAAGGGTGTGAAGGAGCCTTTCGAAGTTCCAGAGGGGAGGTGTGATCAGCCTCGAGACGCCTCAGCGGAAATGGGCCTCATCTCGCCTGGAGGGGAGAACCTCCCGGATTTTCTCGAGTTGCGGCAGGTCTTCTCGAGTTACGACGGGGACCACGGGGACCCGCTCTGGTGGCCTCAGGAAAGGCCAGTCCCCATGCGAGTTGCTAGGGGACCTCTCGGGATTCCTCTCCCGTCCATGCCGGGGCCTCAGTCCTTGTGTGGAGTCGGGGCCGGAACCTGAGGATTCCTCTCCAGTGTTGCCATGGATCTTGGGGTGCTTCTGAGTCTCCCCAGGGGAGTCAGGCCTCGTCTCGAGTGGGGGCATGCACGTGCGCTTTCCTCCCGAGCTGCAGCAGTCGTGTCACGCTTGCTGTCACGTGGATCAAGGGATCTGTGGCTTTCCCTCGAGGCTGTCCCTCGAGGCTTTCCCACGAGGCTTTCCCACAGGGCTGTGCCACGTGCCACCTTGGTGTGAGTCGATCCTCGGCGTGAAAGACGAGCCGGTGAAGGGAAAAGAGGTTCCTCTGGAATGGACTGAGACATCTGGGGGACTCTTGGAAAGGTGGCACAACCCTGGAGTTCCTCTCGCCGTTCCTGTTGAGAGGGCCTCCTCTTGAGATGCGACGGGAACGCCGGGAACTCTTTCCCGAAGAAGCAGGGAAAGGATCCCTCATCTCGAGCTACGAGGCGGAAACGGGGCTCCTCTGGATGTGGGCGGGACCCTCGTGATTCCTCTCGAGTGGAGACGGGTATGTCGGGGAAATTCTTGATTTGCACCAAGGGTGTGAAGGACCCTTTCGAAGTTCCAGAGGGGAGGTGTGATCAGCCTCGAGACGCCTCAGCGGAAATGGGCCTCATCTCGCCTGGAGGGGAGAACCTCCCGGATTTTCTCGAGTTGCGGCAGGTCTTCTCGAGGTACGACGGGGACCTCAGGGACCCGCTCTGGTGGCCTCAGGAAAGGCCAGTCCCCATGCGAGTTGCTAGGGGACCTCTCGGGATTCCTCTCCCGTCCATGCCGGGGCCTCAGTCCTTGTGTGGAGTCGGGGCCGGAACCTGAGGATTCCTCTCCAGTGTTGCCATGGATCTTGGGGTGCTTCTGAGTCTCCCCAGGGGAGTCAGGCCTCGTCTCGAGTGGGGGCATGCACGTGCGCTTTCCTCCCGAGCTGCAGCAGTAGTGTCACGCTTCCTGTCACGTGGATCAAGGGATCTGTGGCTTTCCCTCGAGGCTGTCCCTCGAGGCTTTCCCACGAGGCTTTCCCACAGGGCTGTGCCACGTGCCACCTTGGTGTGAGTCGATCCTCGGCGTGAAAGACGAGCCGGTGAAGGGAAAAGAGGTTCCTCTGGAATGGACTGAGACATCTGGGGGACTCTTGGAAAGGTGGCACAACCCTGGAGTTCCTCTCGCCGTTCCTGTTGAGAGGGCCTCCTCTTGAGATGCGACGGGAACGCCGGGAACTCTTTCCCGACGAAGCAGGGAAAGGATCCCTCATCTCGAGCTACGAGGCGGAAACGGGGCTCCTCTGGATGTGGGCGGGACCCTCGTGATTCCTCTCGAGTGGAGACGGGTATGTCGGGGAACTTCTTGATTTGCACCAAGGGTGTGAAGGACCCTTTCGAAGTTCCAGAGGGGAGGTGTGATCAGCCTCGAGACGCCTCAGCGCAAATGGGCCTCATCTCGCCTGGAGGGGAGAACCTCCTGGATTTTCTCGAGGTGCGGCAGGTCTTCTCGAGTTACGACGGGGACCTCAGGGACCCGCTCTGGTGGCCTCAGGGAAGGCCAGTCCCCATGCGAGTTGCTAGGGGACCTCTTGGGATTCCTCTCCCGTCCATGCCGGGGCCTCACTCCTTGTGTGGAGTCGGGGCCGGAACCTGAGGATTCCTCTCCAGTGTTGCCATGGATCTTGGGGTGCTTCTGAGTCTCCCCAGGGGAGTCAGGCCTCCTCTCGAGTGGGGGTATGCACGTGCGCTTTCCTCCCGAGCTGCAGCAGTAGTGTCACGCTTCCTGTCACGTGGATCAAGGGATCTGTGGCTTTCCCTCGAGGCTGTCCATCGAGGCTTTCCCACGAGGCTTTCCCACAGGGCTGTGCCACGTGCCACCTTGGTGTGAGTCGATCCTCGGCGTGAAAGACGAGCCGGTGAAGGGAAAAGAGGTTCCTCTGGAATGGACTGAGACATCTGGGGGACTCTTGGAATGGTGGCAAGACCCTGGAGTTCCTCTCGCCGTTCCTGTTGAGAGCGCCTCCTCTTGAGATGCGACGGGAACGCCGGGAACTCTTTCCCGAGGAAGCAGGGAAAGGATCCCTCATCTCGAGCTACGAGGCGGAAACGGGGCTCCTCTGGATGTGGGCGGGACCCTCGTGATTCCTCTCGAGTGGAGACGGCTAGGTCGGGGAAATTCTTGATTTGCACCAAGGGTGTGAAGGACCCTTTCGAAGTTCCAGAGGGGAGGTGTGATCAGCCTCGAGACGCCTCAGCGGAAATGGGCCTCATCTCGCCTGGAGGGGAGAACCTCCCGGATTTTCTCGAGTTGCGGCAGGTCTTCTCGAGTTACGACGGGGACCACGGGGACCCGCTCTGGTGGCCTCAGGAAAGGCCAGTCCCCATGCGAGTTGCTAGGGGACCTCTCGGGATTCCTCTCCCGTCCATGCCGGGGCCTCAGTCCTTGTGTGGAGTCGGGCCCGGAACCTGAGGATTCCTCTCCAGTGTTGCCATGGATCTTGGGGTGCTTCTGAGTCTCCCCAGGGGAGTCAGGCCTCGTCTCGAGTGGGGGCATGCACGTGCGCTTTCCTCCCGAGCTGCAGCAGCAGTGTCACGCTTCCTGTCACGTGGATCAAGGGATCTGTGGCTTTCCCTCGAGGCTGTCCCTCGAGGCTTTCCCACGAGGCTTTCCCACAGGGCTGTGCCACGTGCCACCTTGGTGTGAGTCGATCCTCGGCGTGAAAGACGAGCCGGTGAAGGGAAAAGAGGTTCCTCTGGAATGGACTGAGACATCTGGGGGACTCTTGGAAAGGTGGCACAACCCTGAAGTTCCTCTCGCCGTTCCTGTTGAGAGGGCCTCCTCTTGAGATGCGACGGGAACGCCGGGAACTCTTTCCCGACGAAGCAGGGAAAGGATCCCTCATCTCGAGCTACGAGGCGGAAACGGGGCTCCTCTGGATGTGGGCGGGACCCTCGTGATTCCTCTCGAGTGGAGACGGGTATGTCGGGGAACTTCTTGATTTGCACCAAGGGTGTGAAGGACCCTTTCGAAGTTCCAGAGGGGAGGTGTGATCAGCCTCGAGACGCCTCAGCGGAAATGGGCCTCATCTCGCCTGGAGGGGAGAACCTCCTGGATTTTCTCGAGGTGCGGCAGGTCTTCTCGAGTTACGACGGGGACCTCAGGGACCCGCTCTGGTGGCCTCAGGAAAGGCCAGTCCCCATGCGAGTTGCTAGGGGACCTCTTGGGATTCCTCTCCCGTCCATGCCGAGGCCTCACTCCTTGTGTGGAGTCGGGGCTGGAACCTGAGGATTCCTCTCCAGTGTTGCCATGGATCTTGGGGTGCTTCTGAGTCTCCCCAGGGGAGTCAGGCCTCGTCTCGAGTGGGGGCATGCACGTGCGCTTTCCTCCCGAGCTGCAGCAGTAGTGTCACGCTTCCTGTCACGTGGATCAAGGGATCTGTGGCTTTCCCTCGAGGCTGTCCCTCGAGGCTTTCCCACGAGGCTTTCCCACAGGGCTGTGCCACGTGCCACCTTGGTGTGAGTCGATCCTCGGCGTGAAAGACGAGCCGGTGAAGGGAAAAGAGGTTCCTCTGGAATGGACTGAGACATCTGGGGGACTCTTGGAATGGTGGCAAGACCCTGGAGTTCCTCTCGCCGTTCCTGTTGAGAGCGCCTCCTCTTGAGATGCGACGGGAACGCCGGGAACTCTTTCCCGATGAAGCAGGGAAAGGATCCCTCATCTCGAGCTACGAGGCGGAAACGGGGCTCCTCTGGATGTGGGCGGGACCCTCGTGATTCCTCTCGAGTGGAGACGGGTATGTCGGGGAAATTCTTGATTTGCACCAAGGGTGTGAAGGACCCTTTCAAAGTTCCAGAGGGGAGGTGTGATCAGCCTCGAGACGCCTCAGCGGAAATGGGCCTCATCTCGCCTGGAGGGGAGAACCTCCCGGATTTTCTCGAGTTGCGGCAGGTCTTCTCGAGTTACGACGGGGACCACGGGGACCCGCTCTGGTGGCCTCAGGAAAGGCCAGTCCCCATGCGAGTTGCTAGGGGACCTCTCGGGATTCCTCTCCCGTCCATGCCGGGGCCTCAGTCCTTGTGTGGAGTCGGGGCCGGAACCTGAGGATTCCTCTCCAGTGTTGCCATGGATCTTGGGGTGCTTCTGAGTCTCCCCAGGGGAGTCAGGCCTCGTCTCGAGTGGGGGCATGCACGTGCGCTTTCCTCCCGAGCTGCAGCAGTCGTGTCACACTTGCTGTCACGTGGATCAAGGGATCTGTGGCTTTCCCTCGAGGCTGTCCCTCGAGGCTTTCCCACGAGGCTTTCCCACAGGGCTGTGCCACGTGCCACCTTGGTGTGAGTCGATCCTCGGCGTGAAAGACGAGCCGGTGAAGGGAAAAGAGGTTCCTCTGGAATGGACTGAGACATCTGGGGGACTCTTGGAAAGGTGGCACAACCCTGGAGTTCCTCTCGCCGTTCCTGTTGAGAGGGCCTCCTCTTGAGATGCGACGGGAACGCCGGGAACTCTTTCCCGACGAAGCAGGGAAAGGATCCCTCATCTCGAGCTACAAGGCGGAAACGGGGCTCCTCTGGATGTGGGCGGGACCCTCGTGATTCCTCTCGAGTGGAGACGGCTAGGTCGGGGAACTTCTTGATTTGCACCAAGGGTGTGAAGGAGCCTTTCAAAGTTCCAGAGGTGAGGTGTGATCAGCCTCGAGACGCCTCAGCGGAAATGGGCCTCATCTCGCCTGGAGGGGAGAACCTCCTGGATTTTCTCGAGTTGCGGCAGGTCTTCTCGAGGTACGACGGGGACCTCAGGGACCCGCTCTGGTGGCCTCAGGAAAGGCCAGTCCCCATGTGAGTTGCTAGGGGACCTCTCGGGATTCCTCTCCCGTCCATGCCGGGGCCTCAGTCCTTGTGTGGAGTCGGGGCTGGAACCTGAGGATTCCTCTCCAGTGTTGCCATGGATCTTGGGGTGCTTCTGAGTCTCCCCAGGGGAGTCAGGCCTCGTCTCGAGTGGGGGCATGCACGTGCGCTTTCCTCCCGAGCTGCAGCAGCAGTGTCACGCTTCCTGTCACGTGGATCAAGGGATCTGTGGCTTTCCCTCGAGGCTGTCCCTCGAGGCTTTCCCACGAGGCTTTCCCACAGGGCTGTGCCACGTGCCACCTTGGTGTGAGTCGATCCTCGGGGTGAAAGACGAGCCGGTGAAGGGAAAAGAGGTTCCTCTGGAATGGACTGAGACATCTGGGGGACTCTTGGAATGGTGGCACGACCCTGGAGTTCCTCTCGCCGTTCCTGTTGAGAGGGCCTCCTCTTGAGATGCGACGGGAACGCCGGGAACTCTTTCCCGACGAAGCAGGGAAAGGATCCCTCATCTCGAGCTACGAGGCGGAAACGGGGCTCCTCTGGATGTGGGCGGGACCCTCGTGATTCCTCTCGAGTGGAGACGGGTATGTCGGGGAACTTCTTGATTTGCACCAAGGGTGTGAAGGACCCTTTCGAAGTTCCAGAGGGGAGGTGTGATCAGCCTCGAGACGCCTCAGCGGAAATGGGCCTCATCTCGCCTGGAGGGGAGAACCTCCTGGATTTTCTCGAGGTGCGGCAGGTCTTCTCGAGTTACGACGGGGACCTCAGGGACCCGCTCTGGTGGCCTCAGGAAAGGCCAGTCCCCATGCAAGTTGCTAGGGGACCTCTTGGGATTCCTCTCCCGTCCATGCCGAGGCCTCACTCCTTGTGTGGAGTCGGGGCTGGAACCTGAGGATTCCTCTCCAGTGTTTCCATGGATCTTGGGGTGCTTCTGAGTCTCCCCAGGGGAGTCAGGCCTCGTCTCGAGTGGGGGCATGCACGTGCGCTTTCCTCCCGAGCTGCAGCAGTAGTGTCACGCTTCCTGTCACGTGGATCAAGGGATCTGTGGCTTTCCCTCGAGGCTGTCCATCGAGGCTTTCCCACGAGGCTTTCCCACAGGGCTGTGCCACGTGCCACCTTGGTGTGAGTCGATCCTCGGCGTGAAAGACGAGCCGGTGAAGGGAAAAGAGGTTCCTCTGGAATGGACTGAGACATCTGGGGGACTCTTGGAATGGTGGCACGACCCTGGAGTTCCTCTCGCCGTTCCTGTTGAGAGGGCCTCCTCTTGAGATGCGACGGGAACGCCGGGAACTCTTTCCCGACGAAGCAGGGAAAGGATCCCTCATCTCGAGCTACGAGGCGGAAACGGGGCTCCTCTGGATGTGGGCGGGACCCTCGTGATTCCTCTCGAGTGGAGACGGGTATGTCGGGGAACTTCTTGATTTGCACCAAGGGTGTGAAGGACCCTTTCAAAGTTCCAGAGGGGAGGTGTGATCAGCCTCGAGACGCCTCAGCGGAAATGGGCCTCATCTCGCCTGGAGGGGAGAACTTCCCGGATTTTCTCGAGTTGCGGCAGGTCTTCTCGAGTTACGACGGGGACCACGGGGACCCGCTCTGGTGGCCTCAGGAAAGGCCAGTCCCCATGCGAGTTGCTAGGGGACCTCTCGGGATTCCTCTCCCGTCCATGCCGGGGCCTCAGTCCTTGTGTGGAGTCGGGGCCGGAACCTGAGGATAACTCTCCAGTGTTGCCATGGATCTTGGGGTGCTTCTGAGTCTCCCCAGGGGAGTCAGGCCTCGTCTCGAGTGGGGGCATGCACGTGCGCTTTCCTCCCGAGCTGCAGCAGTCGTGTCACGCTTGCTGTCACGTGGATCAAGGGATCTGTGGCTTTCCCTCGAGGCTGTCCCTCGAGGCTTTCCCACGAGGCTTTCCCACAGGGCTGTGCCACGTGCCACCTTGGTGTGAGTCGATCCTCGGCGTGAAAGACGAGCCGGTGAAGGGAAAAGAGGTTCCTCTGGAATGGACTGAGACATCTGGGGGACTCTTGGAAAGGTGGCACAACCCTGGAGTTCCTCTCGCCTTTCCTGTAGAGAGGGCCTCCTCTTGAGATGCGACGGGAACGCCGGGAACTCTTTCCCGACGAAGCAGGGAAAGGATCCCTCATCTCGAGCTACGAGGCGGAAATGGGGCTCCTCTGGATGTGGGCAGGACCCTCGTGATTCCTCTCGAGTGGAGACGGCTAGGTCGGGGAACTTCTTGATTTGCACCAAGGGTGTGAAGGAGCCTTTCAAAGTTCCAGAGGTGAGGTGTGATCAGCCTCGAGACGCCTAAGCGAAAATGGGCCTCATCTCGCCTGGAGGGGAGAACCTCCGGGATTTTCTCGAGTTGCGGCAGGTCTTCTCGAGGTACGACGGGGACCTCAGGGACCCGCTCTGGTGGCCTCAGGAAAGGCCAGTCCCCATGCGAGTTGCTAGGGGACCTCTCGGGATTCCTCTCCCGTCCATGCCGGGGCCTCAGTCCTTGTGTGGAGTCGGGCCCGGAACCTGAGGATTCCTCTCCAGTGTTGCCATGGATCTTGGGGTGCTTCTGAGTCTCCCCAGGGGAGTCAGGCCTCGTCTCGAGTGGGGGCATGCACGTGCGCTTTCCTCCCGAGCTGCAGCAGCAGTGTCACGCTTCCTGTCACGTGGATCAAGGGATCTGTGGCTTTCCCTCGAGGCTGTCCCTCGAGGCTTTCCCACGAGGCTTTCCCACAGGGCTGTGCCACGTGCCACCTTGGTGTGAGTCGATCCTCGGCGTGAAAGACGAGCCGGTGAAGGGAAAAGAGGTTCCTCTGGAATGGACTGAGACATCTGGGGGACTCTTGGAATGGTGGCACGACCCTGGAGTTCCTCTCGCCGTTCCTGTTGAGAGGGCCTCCTCTTGAGATGCGACGGGAACGCCGGGAACTCTTTCCCGACGAAGCAGGGAAAGGATCCCTCATCTCGAGCTACGAGGCGGAAACGGGGCTCCTCTGGATGTGGGCGGGACCCTCGTGATTCCTCTCGAGTGGAGACGGGTATGTCGGGGAACTTCTTGATTTGCACCAAGGGTGTGAAGGACCCTTTCGAAGTTCCAGAGGGGAGGTGTGATCAGCCTCGAGACGCCTCAGCGGAAATGGGCCTCATCTCGCCTGGAGGGGAGAACCTCCTGGATTTTCTCGAGGTGCGGCAGGTTTTCTCGAGTTACGACGGGGACCTCAGGGACCCGCTCTGGTGGCCTCAGGAAAGGCCAGTCCCCATGCGAGTTGCTAGGGGACCTCTCGGTATTCCTCTCCCGTCCATGCCGGGGCCTCAGTCCTTGTGTGGAGTCGGGCCCGGAACCTGAGGATTCCTCTCCAGTGTTGCCATGGATCTTGGGGTGCTTCTGAGTCTCCCCAGGGGAGTCAGGCCTCGTCTCGAGTGGGGGCAGGCACGTGCGCTTTCCTGCCGAGCTGCAGCAGCAGTGTCACGCTTCCTGTCACGTGGATCAAGGGATCTGTGGCTTTCCCTCGAGGCTGTCCCTCGAGGCTTTCCCACGAGGCTTTCCCACAGGGCTGTGCCACGTGCCACCTTGGTGTGAGTCGATCCTCGGCGTGAAAGACGAGCCGGTGAAGGGAAAAGAGGTTCCTCTGGAATGGACTGAGACATCTGGGGGACTCTTGGAAAGGTGGCACAACCCTGAAGTTCCTCTCGCCGTTCCTGTTGAGAGGGCCTCCTCTTGAGATGCGACGGGAACGCCGGGAACTCTTTCCCGACGAAGCAGGGAAAGGATCCCTCATCTCGAGCTACGAGGCAGAAACGGGGCTCCTCTGGATGTGGGCGGGACCCTCGTGATTCCTCTCGAGTGGAGACGGGTATGTCGGGGAACTTCTTGATTTGCACCAAGGGTGTGAAGGACCCTTTCGAAGTTCCAGAGGGGAGGTGTGATCAGCCTCGAGACGCCTCAGCGGAAATGGGCCTCATCTCGCCTGGAGGGGAGAACCTCCTGGATTTTCTCGAGTTGCGGCAGGTCTTCTCGAGTTACGACGGGGACCACGGGGACCCGCTCTGGTGGCCTCAGGAAAGGCCAGTCCCCATGCGAGTTGCTAGGGGACCTCTCGGGATTCCTCTCCCGTCCATGCCGGGGCCTCAGTCCTTGTGTGGAGTCGGGGCCGGAACCTGAGGATTCCTCTCCAGTGTTGCCATGGATCTTGGGGTGCTTCTGAGTCTCCCCAGGGGAGTCAGGCCTCGTCTCGAGTGGGGGCATGCACGTGCGCTTTCCTCCCGAGCTGCAGCAGTCGTGTCACGCTTGCTGTCACGTGGATCAAGGGATCTGTGGCTTTCCCTCGAGGCTGTCCATCGAGGCTTTCCCACGAGGCTTTCCCACAGGGCTGTGCCACGTGCCACCTTGGTGGGAGTCGATCCTCGGCGTGAATGACGAGCCGGTGAAGGGAAAAGAGGTTCCTCTGGAATGGACTGAGACATCTGGGGGACTCTTGGAATGGTGGCAAGACCCTGGAGTTCCTCTCGCCGTTCCTGTTGAGAGGGCCTCCTCTTGAGATGCGACGGGAACGCCGGGAACTCTTTCCCGACGAAGCAGGGAAAGGATCCCTCATCTCGAGCTACGAGGCGGAAACGGGGCTCCTCTGGATGTGGGCGGGACCCTCGTGATTCCTCTCGAGTGGAGACGGGTATGTCGGGGAACTTCTTGATTTGCACCAAGGGTGTGAAGGACCCTTTCGAAGTTCCAGAGGTGAGGTGTGATCAGCCTCGAGACGCCTCAGCGGAAATGGGCCTCATCTCGCCTGGAGGGGAGAACCTCCTGGATTTTCTCGAGTTGCGGCAGGTCTTCTCGAGTTACGACGGGGACCTCAGCGACCCGCTCTGGTGGCCTCAGGAAAGGCCAGTCCCCATGCGAGTTGCTAGGGGACCTCTCGGTATTCCTCTCCCGTCCATGCCGGGGCCTCAGTCCTTGTGTGGAGTCGGGCCCGGAACCTGAGGATTCCTCTCCAGTGTTGCCATGGATCTTGGGGTGCTTCTGAGTCTCCCCAGGGGAGTCAGGCCTCGTCTCGAGTGGGGGCAGGCACGTGTGCTTTCCTCCCGAGCTGCAGCAGCAGTGTCACGCTTCCTGTCACGTGGATCAAGGGATCTGTGGCTTTCCCTCGAGGCTGTCCCTCGAGGCTTTCCCACGAGGCTTTCCCACAGGGCTGTGCCACGTGCCACCTTGGTGTGAGTCGATCCTCGGCGTGAAAGACGAGCCGGTGAAGGGAAAAGAGGTTCCTCTGGAATGGACTGAGACATCTGGGGGACTCTTGGAAAGGTGGCACAACCCTGAAGTTCCTCTCGCCGTTCCTGTTGAGAGGGCCTCCTCTTGAGAATCGACGGGAACGCCGGGAACTCTTTCCCGACGAAGCAGGGAAAGGATCCCTCATCTCGAGCTACGAGGCGGAAACGGGGCTCCTCTGGATGTGGGCGGGACCCTCGTGATTCCTCTCGAGTGGAGACGGGTATGTCGGGGAACTTCTTGATTTGCACCAAGGGTGTGAAGGACCCTTTCGAAGTTCCAGAGGGGAGGTGTGATCAGCCTCGAGACGCCTCAGCGGAAATGGGCCTCATCTCGCCTGGAGGGGAGAACCTCCTGGATTTTCTCGAGGTGCGGCAGGTCTTCTCGAGTTACGACGGGGACCTCATGGACCCGCTCTGGTGGCCTCAGGAAAGGCCAGTCCCCATGCGAGTTGCTAGGGGACCTCTTGGGATTCCTCTCCCGTCCATGCCGAGGCCTCACTCCTTGTGTGGAGTCGGGGCTGGAACCTGAGGATTCCTCTCCAGTGTTGCCATGGATCTTGGGGTGCTTCTGAGTCTCCCCAGGGGAGTCAGGCCTCGTCTCGAGTGGGGGCATGCACGTGCGCTTTCCTCCCGAGCTGCAGCAGTAGTGTCACGCTTCCTGTCACGTGGATCAAGGGATCTGTGGCTTTCCCTCGAGGCTGTCCATCGAGGCTTTCCCACGAGGCTTTCCCACAGGGCTGTGCCACGTGCCACCTTGGTGTGAGTCGATCCTCGGCGTGAAAGACGAGCCGGTGAAGGGAAAAGAGGTTCCTCTGGAATGGACTGAGACATCTGGGGGACTCTTGGAATGGTGGCACAACCCTGGAGTTCCTCTCGCCGTTCCTGTTGAGAGGGCCTCCTCTTGAGATGCGACGGGAACGCCGGGAACTCTTTCCCGACGAAGCAGGGAAAGGATCCCTCATCTCGAGCTACGAGGCGGAAACGGGGCTCCTCTGGATGTGGGCGGGACCCTCGTGATTCCTCTCGAGTGGAGACGGGTATGTCGGGGAACTTCTTGATTTGCACCAAGGGTGTGAATGACCCTTTCGAAGTTCCAGAGGGGAGGTGTGATCAGCCTCGAGACGCCTCAGCGGAAATGGGCCTCATCTCGCCTGGAGGGGAGAACCTCCTGGATTTTCTCGAGGTGCGGCAGGTCTTCTCGAGTTACGACGGGGACCTCAGGGACCCGCTCTGGTGGCCTCAGGAAAGGCCAGTCCCCATGCGAGTTGCAAGGGGACATCTTGGGATTCCTCTCCCGTCCATGCCGGGGCCTCAGTCCTTGTGTGGAGTCGGGGCCGGAACCTGAGGATTCCTCTCCAGTGTTGCCATGGATCTTGGGGTGCTTCTGAGTCTCCCCAGGGGAGTCAGGCCTCGTCTCGAGTGGGGGTATGCACGTGCGCTTTCCTCCCGAGCTGCAGCAGTAGTGTCACGTTTCCTGTCACGTGGATCAAGGGATCTGTGGCTTTCCCTCCAGGCTGTCCATCGAGGCTTTCCCACGAGGCTTTCCCACAGGGCTGTGCCACGTGCCACCTTGGTGTGAGTCGATCCTCGGCGTGAAAGACGAGCCGGTGAAGGGAAAAGAGGTTCCTCTGGAATGGACTGAGACATCTGGGGGACTCTTGGAATGGTGGCAAGACCCTGGAGTTCCTCTCGCCGTTCCTGTTGAGAGGGCCTCCTCTTGAGATGCGACGGGAATGCCGGGAACTCTTTCCCGACGAAGCAGGGAAAGGATTCCTCATCTCGAGCTACGAGGCGGAAACGGGGCTCCTCTGGATGTGGGCGGGACCCTCGTGATTCCTCTCAAGTGGAGACGGGTATGTCGGGGAACTTCTTGATTTGCACCAAGGGTGTGAAGGACCCTTTCGAAGTTCCAGAGGTGAGGTGTGATCAGCCTCGAGACGCCTCAGCGGAAATGGGCCTCATCTCGCCTGGAGGGGAGAACCTCCTGGATTTTCTCGAGTTGCGGCAAGTCTTCTCGAGTTACGACGGGGACCTCAGGGACCCGCTCTGGTGGCCTCAGGAAAGGCCAGTCCCCATGCGAGTTGCTAGGGGACCTCTCGGGATTCCTCTCCCGTCCATGTCGGGGCCTCAGTCCTTGTGTGGAGTCGGGGCCGGAACCTGAGGATTCCTCTCCAGTGTTGCCATGGATCTTGGGGTGCTTCTGAGTCTCCCCAGGGGAGTCAGGCCTCGTCTCGAGTGGGGGCTTGCACGTGCGCTTTCCTCCCGAGCTGCAGCAGTAGTGTCACGCTTCCTGTCACGTGGATCAAGTGATCTGTGTCTTTCCCTCGAGCCTGTCCCTCGAGGCTTTCCCACGAGGCTTTCCCACAGGGCTGTGCCACGTGCCACCTTGGTGTGAGTCGATCCTCGGCGTGAAAGACGAGCCGGTGAAAGGAAAAGAGGTTCCTCTGGAATGGACTGAGACATCTGGGGGACTCTTGGAATGGTGGCACGACCCTGGAGTTCCTCTCGCTGTTCCTGTTGAGAGGGCCTCCTCTTGAGATGCGACGGGAACGCCGGGAACTCTTTCCCGACGAAGCAGGGAAAGGATCCCTCATCTCGAGCTACGAGGCGGAAACGGGGCTCCTCTGGATGTGGGCGGGACCCTCGTGATTCCTCTCGAGTGGAGACGGCTAGGTCGGGGAACTTCTTGAATTGCACCAAGGGTGTGAAGGAGCCTTTCAAAGTTCCAGAGGTGAGGTGTGATCAGCCTTGAGACGCCTAAGCGAAAATGGGCCTCATCTCGCCTGGAGGGGAGAACCTCCTGGATTTTCTCGAGTTGCGGCAGGTCTTCTCGAGGTACGACGGGGAACTCAGGGACCCGCTCTGGTGGCCTCAGGAAAGGCCAGTCCCCATGCGAGTTGCTAGGGGACCTCTCGGGATTCCTCTCCCGTCCATGCCGGGGCCTCAGTCCTTGTGTGGAGTCGGGGCTGGAACCTGAGGATTCCTCTCCAGTGTTGCCATGGATCTTGGGGTGCTTCTGAGTCTCCCCAGGGGAGTCAGGCCTCGTCTCGAGTGGGGGCATGCACGTGCGCTTTCCTCCCGAGCTGCAGCAGTAGTGTCACGCTTCCTGTCACGTGGATCAAGGGATCTGTGGCTTTCCCTCGAGGCTGTCCCTCGAGGCTTTCCCACGAGGCTTTCCCACAGGGCTGTGCCACGTGCCACCTTGGTGTGAGTCGATCCTCGGCGTGAAAGACGAGCCGGTGAAGGGAAAAGAGGTTCCTCTGGAATGGACTGAGACATCTGGGGGACTCTTGGAATGGTGGCACGACCCTGGAGTTCCTCTCGCCGTTCCTGTTGAGAGGGCCTCCTCTTGAGATGCGACGGGAACGCCGGGAACTCTTTCCCGACGAAGCAGGGAAAGGATCCCTCATCTCGAGCTACGAGGCGGAAACGGGGCTCCTCTGGATGTGGGCGGGACCCTCGTGATTCCTCTCGAGTGGAGACGGGTATGTCGGGGAACTTCTTGATTTGCACCAAGGGTGTGAAGGACCCTTTCGAAGTTCCAGAGGGGAGGTGTGATCAGCCTCGAGACGCCTCAGCGGAAATGGGCCTCATCTCGCCTGGAGGGGAGAACCTCCTGGATTTTCTCGAGTTGCGGCAGGTCTTCTCGAGTTACGACGGGGACCTCAGCGACCCGCTCTGGTGGCCTCAGGAAAGGCCAGTCCCCATGCGAGTTGCTAGGGGACCTCTCGGTATTCCTCTCCCGTCCA
Source organism: Budorcas taxicolor (assembly GCF_023091745.1). Classification (NCBI taxonomy): domain Eukaryota; kingdom Metazoa; phylum Chordata; class Mammalia; order Artiodactyla; family Bovidae; genus Budorcas; species Budorcas taxicolor. Next base: position 378,372 of record NW_026291583.1, read on the forward strand.
TGCCGGGGCATCAGTCCTTGTGTGGAGTCGGGCCCGGAACTTGAGGATTCCTCTCCAGTGTTGCCATGGATCTTGGGGTGCTTCTGAGTCTCCCCAGGGGAGTCAGGCCTCGTCTCGAGTGGGGGCATGCACGTGCGCTTTCCTCCCGAGCTGCAGCAGCAGTGTCACGCTTCCTGTCACGTGGATCAAGGGATCTGTGGCTTTCCCTCGAGGCTGTCCCTCGAGGCTTTCCCACGAGGCTTTCCCACAGGGCTGTGCCACGTGCCACCTTTGTGTGAGTCGATCCTCGGCGTGAAAGACGAGCCGGTGAAGGGAAAAGAGGTTCCTCTGGAATGGACTGAGACATCTGGGGGACTCTTGGAAAGGTGGCACAACCCTGAAGTTCCTCTCGCCGTTCCTGTTGAGAGGGCCTCCTCTTGAGATGCGACGGGAACGCCGGAAACTCTTTCCCGATGAAGCAGGGAAAGGATCCCTCATCTCGAGCTACGAGGCGGAAACGGGGCTCCTCTGGATGTGGGCGGGACCCTCGTGATTCCTCTCGAGTGGAGACGGGTATGTCGGGGAACTTCTTGATTTGCACCAAGGGTGTGAAGGACCCTTTCGAAGTTCCAGAGGGGAGCTGTGATCAGCCTCGAGACGCCTCAGCGGAAATGGGCCTCATCTCGCCTGGAGGGGAGAACCTCCTGGATTTTCTCGAGGTGCGGCAGGTCTTCTCGAGTTACGACGGGGACCTCAGGGACCCGCTCTGGTGGCCTCAGGAAAGGCCAGTCCCCATGCGAGTTGCTACGGGACCTCTCGGGATTCCTCTCCCGTCCATGCCGGGGCCTCAGTCCTTGTGTGGAGTCGGGGCCGGAACCTGAGGATTCCTCTCCAGTGTTGCCATGGATCTTGGGGTGCTTCTGAGTCTCCCCAGGGGAGTCAGGCCTCGTCTCGAGTGGGGGTATGCACGTGCGCTTTCCTCCCGAGCTGCAGCAGTAGTGTCACGTTTCCTGTCACGTGGATCAAGGGATCTGTGGCTTTCCCTCCAGGCTGTCCATCGAGGCTTTCCCACGAGGCTTTCCCACAGGGCTGTGCCACGTGCCACCTTGGTGTGAGTCGATCCTCGGCGTGAAAGACGAGCCGGTGAAGGGAAAAGAGGTTCCTCTGGAATGGACTGAGACATCTGGGGGACTCTTGGAATGGTGGCAAGACCCTGGAGTTCCTCTCGCCGTTCCTGTTGAGAGGGCCTCCTCTTGAGATGCGACGGGAATGCCGGGAACTCTTTCCCGACGAAGCAGGGAAAGGATTCCTCATCTCGAGCTACGAGGCGGAAACGGGGCTCCTCTGGATGTGGGCGGGACCCTCGTGATTCCTCTCAAGTGGAGACGGGTATGTCGGGGAACTTCTTGATTTGCACCAAGGGTGTGAAGGACCCTTTCGAAGTTCCAGAGGTGAGGTGTGATCAGCCTCGAGACGCCTCAGCGGAAATGGGCCTCATCTCGCCTGGAGGGGAGAACCTCCTGGATTTTCTCGAGTTGCGGCAAGTCTTCTCGAGTTACGACGGGGACCTCAGGGACCCGCTCTGGTGGCCTCAGGAAAGGCCAGTCCCCATGCGAGTTGCTAGGGGACCTCTCGGGATTCCTCTCCCGTCCATGTCGGGGCCTCAGTCCTTGTGTGGAGTCGGGGCCGGAACCTGAGGATTCCTCTCCAGTGTTGCCATGGATCTTGGGGTGCTTCTGAGTCTCCCCAGGGGAGTCAGGCCTCGTCTCGAGTGGGGGCTTGCACGTGCGCTTTCCTCCCGAGCTGCAGCAGTAGTGTCACGCTTCCTGTCACGTGGATCAAGTGATCTGTGTCTTTCCCTCGAGCCTGTCCCTCGAGGCTTTCCCACGAGGCTTTCCCACAGGGCTGTGCCACGTGCCACCTTGGTGTGAGTCGATCCTCGGCGTGAAAGACGAGCCGGTGAAAGGAAAAGAGGTTCCTCTGGAATGGACTGAGACATCTGGGGGACTCTTGGAATGGTGGCACGACCCTGGAGTTCCTCTCGCTGTTCCTGTTGAGAGGGCCTCCTCTTGAGATGCGACGGGAACGCCGGGAACTCTTTCCCGACGAAGCAGGGAAAGGATCCCTCATCTCGAGCTACGAGGCGGAAACGGGGCTCCTCTGGATGTGGGCGGGACCCTCGTGATTCCTCTCGAGTGGAGACGGCTAGGTCGGGGAACTTCTTGAATTGCACCAAGGGTGTGAAGGAGCCTTTCAAAGTTCCAGAGGTGAGGTGTGATCAGCCTTGAGACGCCTAAGCGAAAATGGGCCTCATCTCGCCTGGAGGGGAGAACCTCCTGGATTTTCTCGAGTTGCGGCAGGTCTTCTCGAGGTACGACGGGGAACTCAGGGACCCGCTCTGGTGGCCTCAGGAAAGGCCAGTCCCCATGCGAGTTGCTAGGGGACCTCTCGGGATTCCTCTCCCGTCCATGCCGGGGCCTCAGTCCTTGTGTGGAGTCGGGGCTGGAACCTGAGGATTCCTCTCCAGTGTTGCCATGGATCTTGGGGTGCTTCTGAGTCTCCCCAGGGGAGTCAGGCCTCGTCTCGAGTGGGGGCATGCACGTGCGCTTTCCTCCCGAGCTGCAGCAGTAGTGTCACGCTTCCTGTCACGTGGATCAAGGGATCTGTGGCTTTCCCTCGAGGCTGTCCCTCGAGGCTTTCCCACGAGGCTTTCCCACAGGGCTGTGCCACGTGCCACCTTGGTGTGAGTCGATCCTCGGCGTGAAAGACGAGCCGGTGAAGGGAAAAGAGGTTCCTCTGGAATGGACTGAGACATCTGGGGGACTCTTGGAATGGTGGCACGACCCTGGAGTTCCTCTCGCCGTTCCTGTTGAGAGGGCCTCCTCTTGAGATGCGACGGGAACGCCGGGAACTCTTTCCCGACGAAGCAGGGAAAGGATCCCTCATCTCGAGCTACGAGGCGGAAACGGGGCTCCTCTGGATGTGGGCGGGACCCTCGTGATTCCTCTCGAGTGGAGACGGGTATGTCGGGGAACTTCTTGATTTGCACCAAGGGTGTGAAGGACCCTTTCGAAGTTCCAGAGGGGAGGTGTGATCAGCCTCGAGACGCCTCAGCGGAAATGGGCCTCATCTCGCCTGGAGGGGAGAACCTCCTGGATTTTCTCGAGTTGCGGCAGGTCTTCTCGAGTTACGACGGGGACCTCAGCGACCCGCTCTGGTGGCCTCAGGAAAGGCCAGTCCCCATGCGAGTTGCTAGGGGACCTCTCGGTATTCCTCTCCCGTCCATGCCGGGGCATCAGTCCTTGTGTGGAGTCGGGCCCGGAACTTGAGGATTCCTCTCCAGTGTTGCCATGGATCTTGGGGTGCTTCTGAGTCTCCCCAGGGGAGTCAGGCCTCGTCTCGAGTGGGGGCATGCACGTGCGCTTTCCTCCCGAGCTGCAGCAGCAGTGTCACGCTTCCTGTCACGTGGATCAAGGGATCTGTGGCTTTCCCTCGAGGCTGTCCCTCGAGGCTTTCCCACGAGGCTTTCCCACAGGGCTGTGCCACGTGCCACCTTTGTGTGAGTCGATCCTCGGCGTGAAAGACGAGCCGGTGAAGGGAAAAGAGGTTCCTCTGGAATGGACTGAGACATCTGGGGGACTCTTGGAAAGGTGGCACAACCCTGAAGTTCCTCTCGCCGTTCCTGTTGAGAGGGCCTCCTCTTGAGATGCGACGGGAACGCCGGAAACTCTTTCCCGATGAAGCAGGGAAAGGATCCCTCATCTCGAGCTACGAGGCGGAAACGGGGCTCCTCTGGATGTGGGCGGGACCCTCGTGATTCCTCTCGAGTGGAGACGGGTATGTCGGGGAACTTCTTGATTTGCACCAAGGGTGTGAAGGACCCTTTCGAAGTTCCAGAGGGGAGCTGTGATCAGCCTCGAGACGCCTCAGCGGAAATGGGCCTCATCTCGCCTGGAGGGGAGAACCTCCTGGATTTTCTCGAGGTGCGGCAGGTCTTCTCGAGTTACGACGGGGACCTCAGGGACCCGCTCTGGTGGCCTCAGGAAAGGCCAGTCCCCATGCGAGTTGCTACGGGACCTCTCGGGATTCCTCTCCCGTCCATGCCGGGGCCTCAGTCCTTGTGTGGATTCGGGGCCGGAACCTGAGGATTCCTCTCCAGTGTTGCCATGGATCTTGGGGTGCTTCTGAGTCTCCCCAGGGGAATCAGGCCTCGTCTCGAATGGGGGAATGCACGTGCGCTTTCCTCCCGAGCTGCAGCAGTAGTGTCACGCTTCCTGTCACGTGGATCAAGGGATCTGTGGCTTTCCCTCGAGGCTGTCCATCGAGGCTTTCCCACGAGGCTTTCCCACAGGGCTGTGCCACGTGCCACCTTGGTGTGAGTCGATCCTCGGCGTGAAAGAGGAGCCGGTGAAGGGAAAAGAGGTTCCTCTGGAATGGACTGAGACATCTGGGGGACTCCTGGAATGGTGGCAAGACCCTGGAGTTCCTCTCGCCGTTCCTGTTGAGAGCGCCTCCTCTTGAGATGCGACGGGAACGCCGGGAACTCTTTCCCGACGAAGCAGGGAAAGGATCCCTCATCTCGAGCTACGAGGCGGAAACGGGGCTCCTCTGGATGTGGGCGGGACCCTCGTGATTCCTCTCGAGTGGAGACGGGTATGTCGGGGAAATTCTTGATTTGCACCAAGGGTGTGAAGGACCCTTTCAAAGTTCCAGAGGGGAGGTGTGATCAGCCTCGAGACGCCTCAGCGGAAATGGGCCTCATCTCGCCTGGAGGGGAGAACCTCCCGGATTTTCTCGAGTTGCGGCAGGTCTTCTCGAGTTACGACGGGGACCACGGGGACCCGCTCTGGTGGCCTCAGGAAAGGCCAGTCCCCATGCGAGTTGCTAGGGGACCTCTCGGGATTCCTCTCCCGTCCATGCCGGGGCCTCAGTCCTTGTGTGGAGTCGGGGCTGGAACCTGAGGATTCCTCTCCAGTGTTGCCATGGATCTTGGGGTGCTTCTGAGTCTCCCCAGGGGAGTCAGGCCTCGTCTCGAGTGGGGGCATGCACGTGCGCTTTCCTCCCGAGCTGCAGCAGTAGTGTCACGCTTCCTGTCACGTGGATCAAGGGATCTGTGGCTTTCCCTCGAGGCTGTCCCTCGAGGCTTTCCCACGAGGCTTTCCCACAGGGCTGTGCCACGTGCCACCTTGGTGTGAGTCGATCCTCGGCGTGAAAGAGGAGCCGGTGAAGGGAAAAGAGGTTCCTCTGGAATGGACTGAGACATCTGGGGGACTCCTGGAATGGTGGCAAGACCCTGGAGTTCCTCTCGCCATTCCTGTTGAGAGCGCCTCCTCTTGAGATGCGACGGGAACGCCGGGAACTCTTTCCCGACGAAGCAGGGAAAGGATCCCTCATCTCGAGCTACGAGGCGGAAACGGGGCTCCTCTGGATGTGGGCGGGACCCTCGTGATTCCTCTCGAGTGGAGACGGGTATGTCGGGGAAATTCTTGATTTGCACCAAGGGTGTGAAGGACCCTTTCAAAGTTCCAGAGGGGAGGTGTGATCAGCCTCGAGACGCCTCAGCGGAAATGGGCCTCATCTCGCCTGGAGGGGAGAACCTCCTGGATTTTCTCGAGTTGCGGCAGGTCTTCTCGAGGTACGACGGGGAACTCAGGGACCCGCTCTGGTGGCCTCAGGAAAGGCCAGTCCCCATGCGAGTTGCTAGGGGACCTCTCGGGATTCCTCTCCCGTCCATGCCGGGGCCTCAGTCCTTGTGTGGAGTCGGGGCTGGAACCTGAGGATTCCTCTCCAGTGTTGCCATGGATCTTGGGGTGCTTCTGAGTCTCCCCAGGGGAGTCAGGCCTCGTCTCGAGTGGGGGCATGCACGTGCGCTTTCCTCCCGAGCTGCAGCAGTAGTGTCACGCTTCCTGTCACGTGGATCAAGGGATCTGTGGCTTTCCCTCGAGGCTGTCCCTCGAGGCTTTCCCACGAGGCTTTCCCACAGGGCTGTGCCACGTGCCACCTTGGTGTGAGTCGATCCTCGGCGTGAAAGACGAGCCGGTGAAGGGAAAAGAGGTTCCTCTGGAATGGACTGAGACATCTGGGGGACTCTTGGAATGGTGGCACGACCCTGGAGTTCCTCTCGCCGTTCCTGTTGAGAGGGCCTCCTCTTGAGATGCGACGGGAACGCCGGGAACTCTTTCCCGACGAAGCAGGGAAAGGATCCCTCATCTCGAGCTACGAGGCGGAAACGGGGCTCCTCTGGATGTGGGCGGGACCCTCGTGATTCCTCTCGAGTGGAGACGGGTATGTCGGGGAACTTCTTGATTTGCACCAAGGGTGTGAAGGACCCTTTCGAAGTTCCAGAGGGGAGGTGTGATCAGCCTCGAGACGCCTCAGCGGAAATGGGCCTCATCTCGCCTGGAGGGGAGAACCTCCTGGATTTTCTCGAGTTGCGGCAGGTCTTCTCGAGTTACGACGGGGACCTCAGCGACCCGCTCTGGTGGCCTCAGGAAAGGCCAGTCCCCATGCGAGTTGCTAGGGGACCTCTCGGTATTCCTCTCCCGTCCATGCCGGGGCATCAGTCCTTGTGTGGAGTCGGGCCCGGAACTTGAGGATTCCTCTCCAGTGTTGCCATGGATCTTGGGGTGCTTCTGAGTCTCCCCAGGGGAGTCAGGCCTCGTCTCGAGTGGGGGCATGCACGTGCGCTTTCCTCCCGAGCTGCAGCAGCAGTGTCACGCTTCCTGTCACGTGGATCAAGGGATCTGTGGCTTTCCCTCGAGGCTGTCCCTCGAGGCTTTCCCACGAGGCTTTCCCACAGGGCTGTGCCACGTGCCACCTTTGTGTGAGTCGATCCTCGGCGTGAAAGACGAGCCGGTGAAGGGAAAAGAGGTTCCTCTGGAATGGACTGAGACATCTGGGGGACTCTTGGAAAGGTGGCACAACCCTGAAGTTCCTCTCGCCGTTCCTGTTGAGAGGGCCTCCTCTTGAGATGCGACGGGAACGCCGGAAACTCTTTCCCGATGAAGCAGGGAAAGGATCCCTCATCTCGAGCTACGAGGCGGAAACGGGGCTCCTCTGGATGTGGGCGGGACCCTCGTGATTCCTCTCGAGTGGAGACGGGTATGTCGGGGAACTTCTTGATTTGCACCAAGGGTGTGAAGGACCCTTTCGAAGTTCCAGAGGGGAGCTGTGATCAGCCTCGAGACGCCTCAGCGGAAATGGGCCTCATCTCGCCTGGAGGGGAGAACCTCCTGGATTTTCTCGAGGTGCGGCAGGTCTTCTCGAGTTACGACGGGGACCTCAGGGACCCGCTCTGGTGGCCTCAGGAAAGGCCAGTCCCCATGCGAGTTGCTACGGGACCTCTCGGGATTCCTCTCCCGTCCATGCCGGGGCCTCAGTCCTTGTGTGGATTCGGGGCCGGAACCTGAGGATTCCTCTCCAGTGTTGCCATGGATCTTGGGGTGCTTCTGAGTCTCCCCAGGGGAATCAGGCCTCGTCTCGAATGGGGGAATGCACGTGCGCTTTCCTCCCGAGCTGCAGCAGTAGTGTCACGCTTCCTGTCACGTGGATCAAGGGATCTGTGGCTTTCCCTCGAGGCTGTCCATCGAGGCTTTCCCACGAGGCTTTCCCACAGGGCTGTGCCACGTGCCACCTTGGTGTGAGTCGATCCTCGGCGTGAAAGAGGAGCCGGTGAAGGGAAAAGAGGTTCCTCTGGAATGGACTGAGACATCTGGGGGACTCCTGGAATGGTGGCAAGACCCTGGAGTTCCTCTCGCCGTTCCTGTTGAGAGCGCCTCCTCTTGAGATGCGACGGGAACGCCGGGAACTCTTTCCCGACGAAGCAGGGAAAGGATCCCTCATCTCGAGCTACGAGGCGGAAACGGGGCTCCTCTGGATGTGGGCGGGACCCTCGTGATTCCTCTCGAGTGGAGACGGGTATGTCGGGGAAATTCTTGATTTGCACCAAGGGTGTGAAGGACCCTTTCAAAGTTCCAGAGGGGAGGTGTGATCAGCCTCGAGACGCCTCAGCGGAAATGGGCCTCATCTCGCCTGGAGGGGAGAACCTCCCGGATTTTCTCGAGTTGCGGCAGGTCTTCTCGAGTTACGACGGGGACCACGGGGACCCGCTCTGGTGGCCTCAGGAAAGGCCAGTCCCCATGCGAGTTGCTAGGGGACCTCTCGGGATTCCTCTCCCGTCCATGCCGGGGCCTCAGTCCTTGTGTGGAGTCGGGGCTGGAACCTGAGGATTCCTCTCCAGTGTTGCCATGGATCTTGGGGTGCTTCTGAGTCTCCCCAGGGGAGTCAGGCCTCGTCTCGAGTGGGGGCATGCACGTGCGCTTTCCTCCCGAGCTGCAGCAGTAGTGTCACGCTTCCTGTCACGTGGATCAAGGGATCTGTGGCTTTCCCTCGAGGCTGTCCCTCGAGGCTTTCCCACGAGGCTTTCCCACAGGGCTGTGCCACGTGCCACCTTGGTGTGAGTCGATCCTCGGCGTGAAAGAGGAGCCGGTGAAGGGAAAAGAGGTTCCTCTGGAATGGACTGAGACATCTGGGGGACTCCTGGAATGGTGGCAAGACCCTGGAGTTCCTCTCGCCATTCCTGTTGAGAGCGCCTCCTCTTGAGATGCGACGGGAACGCCGGGAACTCTTTCCCGACGAAGCAGGGAAAGGATCCCTCATCTCGAGCTACGAGGCGGAAACGGGGCTCCTCTGGATGTGGGCGGGACCCTCGTGATTCCTCTCGAGTGGAGACGGGTATGTCGGGGAAATTCTTGATTTGCACCAAGGGTGTGAAGGACCCTTTCAAAGTTCCAGAGGGGAGGTGTGATCAGCCTCGAGACGCCTCAGCGGAAATGGGCCTCATCTCGCCTGGAGGGGAGAACCTCCCGGATTTTCTCGAGTTGCGGCAGGTCTTCTCGAGTTACGACGGGGACCACGGGGACCCGCTCTGGTGGCCTCAGGAAAGGCCAGTCCCCATGCGAGTTGCTAGGGGACCTCTCGGGATTCCTCTCCCGTCCATGCCGGGGCCTCAGTCCTTGTGTGGAGTCGGGGCTGGAACCTGAGGATTCCTCTCCAGTGTTGCCATGGATCTTGGGGTGCTTCTGAGTCTCCCCAGGGGAGTCAGGCCTCGTCTCCAGTGGGGGCATGCACGTGCGCTTTCCTCCCGAGCTGCAGCAGTAGTGTCACGCTTCCTGTCACGTGGATCAAGGGATCTGTGGCTTTCCCTCGAGGCTGTCCCTCGAGGCTTTCCCACGAGGCTTTCCCACAGGGCTGTGCCACGTGCCACCTTGGTGTGAGTCGATCCTCGGCGTGAAAGACGAGCCGGTGAAGGGAAAAGAGGTTCCTCTGGAATGGACTGAGACATCTGGGGGACTCTTGGAATGGTGGCACGACCCTGGAGTTCCTCTCGCCGTTCCTGTTGAGAGGGCCTCCTCTTGAGATGCGACGGGAACGCCGGGAACTCTTTCCCGACGAAGCAGGGAAAGGATCCCTCATCTCGAGCTACGAGGCGGAAACGGGGCTCCTCTGGATGTGGGCGGGACCCTCGTGATTCCTCTCGAGTGGAGACGGGTATGTCGGGGAACTTCTTGATTTGCACCAAGGGTGTGAAGGACCCTTTCGAAGTTCCAGAGGGGAGGTGTGATCAGCCTCGAGACGCCTCAGCGGAAATGGGCCTCATCTCGCCTGGAGGGGAGAACCTCCTGGATTTTCTCGAGTTGCGGCAGGGCTTCTCGAGTTACGACGGGGACCTCAGCGACCCGCTCTGGTGGCCTCAGGAAAGGCCAGTCCCCATGCGAGTTGCTAGGGGACCTCTCGGTATTCCTCTCCCGTCCATGCCGGGGCCTCAGTCCTTGTGTGGAGTCGGGCCCGGAACTTGAGGATTCCTCTCCAGTGTTGCCATGGATCTTGGGGTGCTTCTGAGTCTCCCCAGGGGAGTCAGGCCTCGTCTCGAGTGGGGGCATGCACGTGCGCTTTCCTCCCGAGCTGCAGCAGCAGTGTCACGCTTCCTGTCACGTGGATCAAGGGATCTGTGGCTTTCCCTCGAGGCTGTCCATCGAGGCTTTCCCACGAGGCTTTCCCACAGGGCTGTGCCACGTGCCACCTTGGTGTGAGTCGATCCTCGGCGTGAAAGAGGAGCCGGTGAAGGGAAAAGAGGTTCCTCTGGAATGGACTGAGACATCTGGGGGACTCCTGGAATGGTGGCAAGACCCTGGAGTTCCTCTCGCCGTTCCTGTTGAGAGCGCCTCCTCTTGAGATGCGACGGGAACGCCGGGAACTCTTTCCCGACGAAGCAGGGAAAGGATCCCTCATCTCGAGCTACGAGGCGGAAACGGGGCTCCTCTGGATGTGGGCGGGACCCTCGTGATTCCTCTCGAGTGGAGACGGGTATGTCGGGGAAATTCTTGATTTGCACCAAGGGTGTGAAGGACCCTTTCAAAGTTCCAGAGGGGAGGTGTGATCAGCCTCGAGACGCCTCAGCGGAAATGGGCCTCATCTCGCCTGGAGGGGAGAACCTCCCGGATTTTCTCGAGTTGCGGCAGGTCTTCTCGAGTTACGACGGGGACCACGGGGACCCGCTCTGGTGGCCTCAGGAAAGGCCAGTCCCCATGCGAGTTGCTAGGGGACCTCTCGGGATTCCTCTCCCGTCCATGCCGGGGCCTCAGTCCTTGTGTGGAGTCGGGGCTGGAACCTGAGGATTCCTCTCCAGTGTTGCCATGGATCTTGGGGTGCTTCTGAGTCTCCCCAGGGGAGTCAGGCCTCGTCTCGAGTGGGGGCATGCACGTGCGCTTTCCTCCCGAGCTGCAGCAGTAGTGTCACGCTTCCTGTCACGTGGATCAAGGGATCTGTGGCTTTCCCTCGAGGCTGTCCCTCGAGGCTTTCCCACGAGGCTTTCCCACAGGGCTGTGCCACGTGCCACCTTGGTGTGAGTCGATCCTCGGCGTGAAAGAGGAGCCGGTGAAGGGAAAAGAGGTTCCTCTGGAATGGACTGAGACATCTGGGGGACTCCTGGAATGGTGGCAAGACCCTGGAGTTCCTCTCGCCATTCCTGTTGAGAGCGCCTCCTCTTGAGATGCGACGGGAACGCCGGGAACTCTTTCCCGACGAAGCAGGGAAAGGATCCCTCATCTCGAGCTACGAGGCGGAAACGGGGCTCCTCTGGATGTGGGCGGGACCCTCGTGATTCCTCTCGAGTGGAGACGGGTATGTCGGGGAACTTCTTGATTTGCACCAAGGGTGTGAAGGACCCTTTCAAAGTTCCAGAGGGGAGGTGTGATCAGCCTCGAGACGCCTCAGCGGAAATGGGCCTCATCTCGCCTGGAGGGGAGAACCTCCCGGATTTTCTCGAGTTGCGGCAGGTCTTCTCGAGTTACGACGGGGACCACGGGGACCCGCTCTGGTGGCCTCAGGAAAGGCCAGTCCCCATGCGAGTTGCTAGGGGACCTCTCGGGATTCCTCTCCCGTCCATGCCGGGTCTCAGTCCTTGTGTGGAGTCGGGGCTGGAACCTGAGGATTCCTCTCCAGTGTTGCCATGGATCTTGGGGTGCTTCTGAGTCTCCCCAGGGGAGTCAGGCCTCGTCTCCAGTGGGGGCATGCACGTGCGCTTTCCTCCCGAGCTGCAGCAGTAGTGTCACGCTTCCTGTCACGTGGATCAAGGGATCTGTGGCTTTCCCTCGAGGCTGTCCCTCGAGGCTTTCCCACGAGGCTTTCCCACAGGGCTGTGCCACGTGCCACCTTGGTGTGAGTCGATCCTCGGCGTGAAAGACGAGCCGGTGAAGGGAAAAGAGGTTCCTCTGGAATGGACTGAGACATCTGGGGGACTCCTGGAATGGTGGCAAGACCCTGGAGTTCCTCTCGCCGTTCCTGTTGAGAGCGCCTCCTCTTGAGATGCGACGGGAACGCCGGGAACTCTTTCCCGACGAAGCAGGGAAAGGATCCCTCATCTCGAGCTACGAGGCGGAAACGGGGCTCCTCTGGATGTGGGCGGGACCCTCGTGATTCCTCTCGAGTGGAGACGGGTATGTCGGGGAAATTCTTGATTTGCACCAAGGGTGTGAAGGACCCTTTCGAAGTTCCAGAGGGGAGGTGTGATCAGCCTCGAGATGCCTCAGCGGAAATGGGCCTCATCTCGCCTGGAGGGGAGAACCTCCCGGATTTTCTCGAGTTGCGGCAGGTCTTCTCGAGTTACGACGGGGACCACGGGGACCCGCTCTGGTGGCCTCAGGAAAGGCCAGTCCCCATGCGAGTTGCTAGGGGACCTCTCGGGATTCCTCTCCCGTCCATGCCGGGGCCTCAGTCCTTGTGTGAAGTCGGGGCCGGAACCTGAGGATTCCTCTCCAGTGTTGCCATGGATCTTGGGGTGCTTCTGAGTCTCCCCAGGGGAGTCAGGCCTCGTCTCGAGTGGGGGTATGCACGTGCGCTTTCCTCCCGAGCTGCAGCAGTAGTGTCACGCTTCCTGTCACGTGGATCAAGGGATCTGTGGCTTTCCCTCGAGGCTGTCCATCGAGGCTTTCCCACGAGGCTTTCCCACAGGGCTGTGCCACGTGCCACCTTGGTGTGAGTCGATCCTCGGCGTGAAAGACGAGCCGGTGAAGGGAAAAGAGGTTCCTCTGGAATGGACTGAGACATCTGGGGGACTCTTGGAATGGTGGCAAGACCCTGGAGTTCCTCTCGCCGTTCCTGTTGAGAGGGCCTCCTCTTGAGATGCGACGGGAATGCCGGGAACTCTTTCCCGACGAAGCAGGGAAAGGATCCCTCATCTCGAGCTACGAGGCGGAAACGGGGATCCTCTGGATGTGGGCGGGACCCACGTGATTCCTCTCGAGTGGAGACGGCTAGGTCGGGGAACTTCTTGATTTGCACCAAGGGTGTGAAGGAGCCTTTCGAAGTTCCAGAGGTGAGGTGTGATCAGCCTCGAGACGCCTCAGCGGAAATGGGCCTCATCTCGCCTGGAGGGGAGAACCTCCTGGATTTTCTCGAGTTGCGGCAAGTCTTCTCGAGTTACGACGGGGACCTCAGGGACCCGCTCTGGTGGCCTCAGGAAAGGCCAGTCCCCATGCGAGTTGCTAGGGGACCTCTCGGGATTCCTCTCCCGTCCATGTCGGGGCCTCAGTCCTTGTGTGGAGTCGGGGCCGGAACCTGAGGATTCCTCTCCAGTGTTGCCATGGATCTTGGGGTGCTTCTGAGTCTCCCCAGGGGAGTCAGGCCTCGTCTCGAGTGGGGGCTTGCACGTGCGCTTTCCTCCCGAGCTGCAGCAGTAGTGTCACGCTTCCTGTCACGTGGATCAAGTGATCTGTGTCTTTCCCTCGAGCCTGTCCCTCGAGGCTTTCCCACGAGGCTTTCCCACAGGGCTGTGCCACGTGCCACCTTGGTGTGAATCGATCCTCGGCGTGAAAGACGAGCCGGTGAAGGGAAAAGAGGTTCCTCTGGAATGGACTGAGACATCTGGGGGACTCTTGGAATGGTGGCACGACCCTGGAGTTCCTCTCGCCGTTCCTGTTGAGAGGGCCTCCTCTTGAGATGCGACGGGAACGCCGGGAACTCTTTCCCGACGAAGCAGGGAAAGGATCCCTCATCTCGAGCTACGAGGCGGAAACGGGGCTCCTCTGGATGTGGGCGGGACCCTCGTGATTCCTCTCGAGTGGAGACGGGTATGTCGGGGAACTTCTTGATTTACACCAAGGGTGTGAAGGACCCTTTCGAAGTTCCAGAGGTGAGGTGTGATCAGCCTCGAGACGCCTCAGCGGAAATGGGCCTCATCTCGCCTGGAGGGGAGAACCTCCTGGATTTTCTCGAGTTGCGGCAGGTCTTCTCGAGTTACGACGGGGACCTCAGGGACCCGCTCTGGTGGCCTCAGGAAAGGCCAGTCCCCATGCGAGTTGCTAGGGGACCTCTCGGGATTCCTCTCCCGTCCATGCCGGGGCCTCAGTCCTTGTGTGGAGTCGGGGCCGGAACCTGAGGATTCCTCTCCAGTGTTGCCATGGATCTTGGGGTGCTTCTGAGTCTCCCCAGGGGAGTCAGGCCTCGTCTCCAGTGGGGGCATGCACGTGCGCTTTCCTCCCGAGCTGCAGCAGTAGTGTCACGCTTCCTGTCACGTAGATCAAGGAATCTGTGGCTTTCCCTCGAGGCTGTCCCTCGAGGCTTTCCCACGAGGCTTTCCCACAGGGCTGTGCCACGTGCCACCTTGGTGTGAGTCGATCCTCGGCGTGAAAGACGAGCCGGTGAAGGGAAAAGAGGTTCCTCTGGAATGGACTGAGACATCTGGGGGACTCTTGGAATGCTGGCACGATCGTGGAGTTCCTCTCGCCGTTCCTGTTGAGAGGGCCTCCTCTTGAGATGCGACCGGAACGTCGGGAACTCTTTCCCGATGAAGCAGGGAAAGGATCCCTCATCTCGAGCTACGAGGCGGAAACGGGGCTCCTCTGGATGTGGGCGGGACCCTCGTGTTTCCTCTCGAGTGGAGACGGGTATGTCGGGGAACTTCTTGATTTGCACCAAGGGTGTGAAGGAGCCTTTCGAAGTTCCAGAGGTGAGGTGTGATCAGCCTCGAGACGCCTCAGCGGAAATGGGCCTCATCTCGCCTGGAGGGGAAAACCTCCTGGATTTTCTCGAGTTGCGGCAGGTCTTCTCGAGTTACGACGGGGACCTGAGGGACCCGCTCTGGTGGCCTCAGGAAAGGCCAGTCCCCATGTTAGTTGCTAGGGGGCATCTCGGGATTCCTCTCCCGTCCATGCCGGGGCCTAAGACCTTGTGTGGAGTCTGGGCCGAAACCTGAGGATTCCTCTCCAGTGTTGCCATGGATCTTGGGGTGCTTCTGAGTCTCCCCAGGGGGTCAGGCCTCGTCTCGATTGGGGGCATGCACGTGTGCTTTCCTCCCGAGGTGTAGCATTAGTGTCACGCTTCCTGTCACGTGGATCAAGGGATCTGTGGCTTTCCCTGGAGGCTGTCCCTCGAGGCTTTCCCACGAGGCTTTCCCATAGGGCTGTGCCACGTGCCACCTTGGTGTGAGTCGATCCTCGGCGTGAAAGACGAGCCGGTGAAGTGAAAAGAGGTTCCTCTGGAATGGACTGAGACATCTGTGGGACTCTTGTAATGCTGGCACGACCATGGAGATCCTCTCGCCGTTCCTGTTGAGAGGGCCTCCTCTTGAAATGGGACGGGAACGCCGGGAACTCGTTCCCGACGAAACAGGGATAGGATCCCTTATCTCGAGCTACGAGGCGGAAACGGGGCTCCTCTGGATGTGGGCGGGACCCTCGTGTTTCCTCTCGAGTGGAGACGGGTATGTCGGGGAACTTTTTGATTTGCACCAAGGGTGTGAAGGACCCTGTTGAAGTTACAGAGGTGAGGTGTGATCGGCCTCCAGATGCCTCAGCGGAAATGGGCCTCATCTCGCCTGGAGGGGAGAACCTCCTGGATTTTCTCGAGTTGCGGCAGGTCTTCTCGAGGTACGACGGGGACCTCAGGGACCCACTCTGGTGGCCTCAGGAAAGGCCAGTCCCCATGCGACTTGATAGGAGCCATCTCGGGATTCCTCTCCCGTACATGCCGGGGCCTAAGACCTTGTGTGGAGTCGGCGCAGGAACTGAGGATTCCTCTCCAGTGTTGCCATGGATCTTGGGGTGCTTCTGAGTCTCCCCAGGGGAGTCAGGCCTCGTCTCGAGTGGGGGCATGCACGTGCGCATTCCTCCCGAGCTGCAGCAGTAGTGTCACTCTTCCTGTCACGTGGATCAAGGGATCTGGGGCTTTCCCTCGAGGGTGTCCCTCAAGGCTTTCCCACGAGGCTTTCCCACAGGGCTGTGCCACGTGCCACCTTGGTGTGAGTCGATCCTCGGCGTGAAAGACGAGCCGGTGAAGGGAAAAGAGGTTCCTCTGGAATGGACTGAGATATCTGGGGGACTCTTGGAATGGTGGCACGACCGTGGAGTTCCTCTCGCCGTTCCTGTTGAGAGGGCCTCCTCTTGAGATGCGACGGGAACGCCGGGAACTCGTTCCCGACGAAGCAGGGAAAGGATCCCTCATCTCGAGCTACGAGGCGGAAACGGGGCTCCTCTGGATGTGGGCGGGACCCTCGTGATTCCTCTCGAGTGGAGACGGCTAGGTCGGGGAACTTCTTGATTTGCACCAAGGGTGTGAAGGAGCCTTTCGAAGTTCCAGAGGTGAGGTGTGATCAGCCTCGAGACGCCTCAGCGGAAATGGGCCTCATCTCGCCTGGAGGGGAGGACCTCCTGGATTTTCTCGAGTTGTGGCAGGTCTTCTCGAGTTACGATGGGGACCACAGGGACCCGCTCTGGTGGCCTCAGGAAAGGCCAGTCCCCATGCGAGTTGCTAGGGGACCTCTCGGGATTCCTCTCCCGTCCATGCCGGGGCCTCAGTCCTTGTGTGGAGTCGGGGCCGGAACCTGAGGATTCCTCTCCAGTGTTGCCATGGATCTTGGGGTGCTTCTGAGTCTCCCCAGGGGAATCAGGCCTCGTCTCGAGTGGGGGCATGCACGTGCGCTTTCCTCCCGAGCTGCAGCAGTAGTGTCACGCTTCCTGTCACGTGGATCAAGGGATCTGTGGCTTTCCCTCGAGGCTGTCCCTCGAGGCTTATCCACAGGGCTGTACCACGTGCCACCTTGGTGTGAGTCGATCCTGCGTGTGAAAGACAAGCCGGTGAAGGGAAAAGAGTTTCCTCTGGACTGGACTGAGACATCTGGGGGAATCTTGGAATGCTGGCACGACCGTGGAGTTCCTCTCGCCGTCCCTGTTGAGAGGGCCTCCTCTTGAGATGCGACGGGAAGGCCGGGAACTCTTTCCCGATGAAGCAGGGAAAGGATCCCTCATCTCGAGCTACGAGGCGGAAACGGGGCTCCTCTGGATGTGGGCGGGACCCTCGTGTTTCCTCTCGAGTGGAGACGGGTATGTCGGGGAACTTCTTGATTTGCACCAAGGGTGTGAAGTACCCTTTCGAAGTTCCAGAGGGGAGGTGTGATCAGCCTCGAGACGCCTCAGCGGAAATGGGCCTCATCTCGCCTGGAGGGGAGAACCTCCTGGATTTTCTCGAGTTGCGGCAGGTCTTCTCGAGTTACGACGGGGACCTCAGGGACCCGCTCTGGTGGCCTCAGGAAAGGCCAGTCCCCATGCGAGTTGCTAGGGGGCATCTCGGGATTCCTCTCCCGTCCATGCCGGGGCCTCACTCCTTGTGTGGAGTCGGGGCCGGAACCTGAGGATTCCTCTCCAGTGTTGCCATGGATATTGGGGTGCTTCTGAGTCTCCCCAGGGGGTCAGGCCTCGTCTCGATTGGGGTCATGCACGTGTTCTTTCCTCCCGAGGTGTAGCATTAGTGTCACGCTTCCTGTCACGTGCATCAAGGGTTCTGTGGCTTTCCCTCGAGGCTGTCCCTCGAGGCTTTCCCACGAGGCTTTCCCACAGGGCTGTGCCACGTGCCACCTTGGTGTGAGTCGATCCTCGGCGTGAAAGACGAGCCGGTGAAGGGAAAAGAGGTTCCTCTGGAATGGACTGAGACATCTGTGGGACTCTTGTAATGCTGGCACGACCATGGAGATCCTCTCGCCGTTCCTGTTGAGAGGGCCTCCTCTTGAAATGCGACGGGAACGCCGGGAACTCGTTCCCGACGAAACAGGGATAGGATCCCTCATCTCGAGCTACGAGCCGGAAACGGGGCTCCTCTGGATGTGGGCGGGACCCTCGTGTTTCCTCTCGAGTGGAGACGGGTATGTCGGGGAACTTCTTGATTTGCACCAAGGGTGTGAAGGACCCTGTTGAAGTTACAGAGGTGAGGTGTGATCGGCCTCCAGATGCCTCAGCGGAAATGGGCCTCATCTCGCCTGGAGGGGAGAACCTCCTGGATTTTCTCGAGTTGCGGCAGGTCTTCTCGAGTTACGACGGGGACCTCAGGGACCCGCTCTTGTGGCCTCAGGAAAGGGCAGTTCCCATGCGAGTTGCTACGGGACCTCTCGGGATTCCTCTCCCGTCCATGCCGGGGCCTAAGACCTTATGTGGAGTCGGGGCCGGAACCTGAGGATTCCTCTCCAGTGTTGCCATGGATCTTGGGGTGCTTCTGAGTCTCCCCAGGGGAGACAGGGCTCCTCTCGAGTGGGGCCTTCACGTGCACTTTCCTCCCAAGCTGCAGCAGTAGTGTCACGCTTCCTGTCATTTGGATCAAGGGATCTGTGGCTTTCCCTCGAGGCTTTCCCTCGAGGCTTTCCCACAGGGCTGTGCCCCGTGCCACCTAGGTGTGAGTCGATCCTCAGCGTGAAAGAAGAGCCGGTGAAGGGAAAACAGGATCCTCTGGAATGGACTGAGACATCTGGGGGACTCTTGGAATGGTGGCACGACCATGGAGTTCCTCTCGCCATTCCTGTTGAGAGGGCCTCCTCTTGAGATGCGACCGGAAGGCCGGGAACTCTTTCCCGACGAAACAGGGATAGGATCCCTCATCTCGAGCTACGAGGCGGAAACGGGGCTCCTCTGGATGTGGGCGGGACCCTCGTGTTTCCTCTCGAGTGGAGACGAGTATGTCGGGGAACTTCTTGATTTGCAACAAGGGTGTGAAGGACCCTTTCGAAGTTCCAGAGGTGAGGTGTGATCAGCCTCGAGACGCCTCAGCGGAAAGGGGCCTCATCTCGCCTGGAGGGGAGAACCTCCTGGATTTTCTCGAGTTGCGGCAGGTCTTCTCGAGTTACGACGGGGACCTCAGGGACCTGCTCTGGTGGCCTCAGGAAAGGCCAGTCCCCATGCGAGTTGCTAGGGGACCTCTCGGGATTCCTCTCCCGTCCATGCCGGGGCCTCAGTCCTTGTGTGGAGTCGGGGCCGGAAGCTGAGGATTCCTCTCCAGTGTTGCCATGGATCTAGGGGTGCTTCTGAGTCTCCCCAGGGGAGTCAGGCCTCGTCTCGAGTGGGGGCATGCACGTGCGCTTTCCTCCCGAGCTGCAGCAGTAGTGTCACGCTTCCTGTCACGTGGATCAAGGGATCTGTGGCTTTCCCTCGAGGCTGTCCCTTGAGGCTTTCCCAGGAGGCTTTCCCATAGGGCTGTGCCAAGTGCCACCTTGGTGTGAGTCGATCCTCGGCGTGAAAGACGAGCCGGTGAAGGGAAAAGAGGTTCCTCTGGAATGGACTGAGACATCTGGGGGACTCTTGGAATGGTGGCACGACCCTGGAGTTCCTCTAGCCGTTCCTGTTGAGAGGGCCTCCTCTTGAGATGCGACGGGAACGCCGGGAACTCTTTCCCGACGAAGCAGGGAAAGGATCCCTCATCTCGAGCTACGAGGTGGAAACGGGGCTCCTCTGGATGTGGGCGGGACCCTCGTGTTTCCTCTCGAGTGGAGACGGGTATGTCGGGGAACTTCTTGATTTGCACCAAGGTTGTGAAGGACCCTTTCGAAGGTACAGAGGTGAGGTGTGATCAGCCTGGAGACGCCTCAGCGGAAACGGGCCTCATCTCGCCTGGAGGGGAGAACCTCCTGGATTTTCTCGAGTTGCGGCACGTCTTCTCGAGATACGACGGGGACCTCAGGGACCCGCTTTTTTGGCCTCAGGAAAGGCCAGTCCCCATGCGAGTTGCTAGGGGACCTCTCGGGATTCCTCTCCCGTCCATGCCGGGGCCTCAGTCCTTGTGTGGAGCCGGGGCTGGAACCTAAGGATTCCTCTCCAGTGTTGCCATGGATCTTGGGGTGCTTCTGAGTCTCCCCAGGGGAGTCAGGCCTCGTCTCGAGTGGGAGCATGCACGTGCGCTTTCCTCCCGAGCTGCAGCAGTAGTGTCACGCTTCCTGTCACGTGGATCAAGGGATCTGTGGCTTTCCCTCGAGGCTGTCCCTCGAGACTTTCCCACGAGGCTTTCCCACAGGGCTGTGCCACGTGCCACCTTGGTGTGAGTCGATCCTCGGCGTGAAAGACGAGCCGGTGTAGGGAAAAGAGGTTCCTCTGGAATGGACTGAGACATCTGTGGGACTCTTGTAATGCTGGCACGACCATGGAGATCCTCTCGCCGTTCCTGTTGAGAGGGCCTCCTCTTGAAATGCGACGGGAACGCCGGGAACTCGTTCCCGACGAAACAGGGATAGGATCCCTCATCTCGAGCTACGAGCCGGAAACGGGGCTCCTCTGGATGTGGGCGGGACCCTCGTGTTTCCTCTCGAGTGGAGACGGGTATGTCGGGGAACTTCTTGATTTGCACCAAGGGTGTGAAGTACCCTTTCGAAGTTCCAGAGGGGAGGTGTGATCAGCCTCGAGACGCCTCAGCGGAAATGGGCCTCATCTCGCCTGGAGGGGAGAACCTCCTGGATTTTCTCGAGTTGCGGCAGGTCTTCTCGAGTTACGACGGGGACCTCAGGGACCCGCTCTGGTGGCCTCAGGAAAGGCCAGTCCCCATGCGAGTTGCTAGGGGGCATCTCGGGATTCCTCTCCCGTCCATGCCGGCGCCTAAGACCTTGTGTGGAGTCTGGGCCGGAACCTGAGGATTCCTCTCCAGTGTTGCCATGGATATTGGGGTGCTTCTGAGTCTCCCCAGGGGGTCAGGCCTCGTCTCGATTGGGGTCATGCACGTGTTCTTTCCTCCCGAGGTGTAGCATTAGTGTCACGCTTCCTGTCACGTGCATCAAGGGTTCTGTGGCTTTCCCTCGAGGCTGTCCCTTGAGGCTTTCCCACGAGGCTTTCCCACAGGGCTGTGCCACGTGCCACCTTGGTGTGAGTCGATCCTCGGCGTGAAAGACGAGCCGGTGAAGGGAAAAGAGGTTCCTCTGGAATGGACTGAGACATCTGTGGGACTCTTGTAATGCTGGCACGACCATGGAGATCCTCTCGCCGTTCCTGTTGAGAGGGCCTCCTCTTGAAATGCGACGGGAACGCCGGGAACTCGTTCCCGACGAAACAGGGATAGGATCCCTCATCTCGAGCTACGAGCCGGAAACGGGGCTCCTCTGGATGTGGGCGGGACCCTCGTGTTTCCTCTCGAGTGGAGACGGGTATGTCGGGGAACTTCTTGATTTGCACCAAGGGTGTGAAGGACCCTGTTGAAGTTACAGAGGTGAGGTGTGATCGGCCTCCAGATGCCTCAGCGGAAATGGGCCTCATCTCGCCTGGAGGGGAGAACCTCCTGGATTTTCTCGAGTTGCGGCAGGTCTTCTCGAGTTACGACGGGGACCTCAGGGACCCGCTCTTGTGGCCTCAGGAAAGGGCAGTTCCCATGCGAGTTGCTACGGGACCTCTCGGGATTCCTCTCCCGTCCATGCCGGGGCCTAAGACCTTATGTGGAGTCGGGGCCGGAACCTGAGGATTCCTCTCCAGTGTTGCCATGGATCTTGGGGTGCTTCTGAGTCTCCCCAGGGGAGACAGGGCTCCTCTCGAGTGGGGCCTTCACGTGCACTTTCCTCCCAAGCTGCAGCAGTAGTGTCACGCTTCCTGTCATTTGGATCAAGGGATCTGTGGCTTTCCCTCGAGGCTTTCCCTCGAGGCTTTCCCACAGGGCTGTGCCCCGTGCCACCTAGGTGTGAGTCGATCCTCAGCGTGAAAGAAGAGCCGGTGAAGGGAAAACAGGATCCTCTGGAATGGACTGAGACATCTGGGGGACTCTTGGAATGGTGGCACGACCATGGAGTTCCTCTCGCCATTCCTGTTGAGAGGGCCTCCTCTTGAGATGCGACCGGAAGGCCGGGAACTCTTTCCCGACGAAACAGGGATAGGATCCCTCATCTCGAGCTACGAGGCGGAAACGGGGCTCCTCTGGATGTGGGCGGGACCCTCGTGTTTCCTCTCGAGTGGAGACGAGTATGTCGGGGAACTTCTTGATTTGCAACAAGGGTGTGAAGGACCCTTTCGAAGTTCCAGAGGTGAGGTGTGATCAGCCTCGAGACGCCTCAGCGGAAAGGGGCCTCATCTCGCCTGGAGGGGAGAACCTCCTGGATTTTCTCGAGTTGCGGCAGGTCTTCTCGAGTTACGACGGGGACCTCAGGGACCTGCTCTGGTGGCCTCAGGAAAGGCCAGTCCCCATGCGAGTTGCTAGGGGACCTCTCGGGATTCCTCTCCCGTCCATGCCGGGGCCTCAGTCCTTGTGTGGAGTCGGGGCCGGAAGCTGAGGATTCCTCTCCAGTGTTGCCATGGATCTAGGGGTGCTTCTGAGTCTCCCCAGGGGAGTCAGGCCTCGTCTCGAGTGGGGGCATGCACGTGCGCTTTCCTCCCGAGCTGCAGCAGTAGTGTCACGCTTCCTGTCACGTGGATCAAGGGATCTGTGGCTTTCCCTCGAGGCTGTCCCTTGAGGCTTTCCCAGGAGGCTTTCCCATAGGGCTGTGCCAAGTGCCACCTTGGTGTGAGTCGATCCTCGGCGTGAAAGACGAGCCGGTGAAGGGAAAAGAGGTTCCTCTGGAATGGACTGAGACATCTGGGGGACTCTTGGAATGGTGGCACGACCCTGGAGTTCCTCTAGCCGTTCCTGTTGAGAGGGCCTCCTCTTGAGATGCGACGGGAACGCCGGGAACTCTTTCCCGACGAAGCAGGGAAAGGATCCCTCATCTCGAGCTACGAGGTGGAAACGGGGCTCCTCTGGATGTGGGCGGGACCCTCGTGTTTCCTCTCGAGTGGAGACGGGTATGTCGGGGAACTTCTTGATTTGCACCAAGGTTGTGAAGGACCCTTTCGAAGGTACAGAGGTGAGGTGTGATCAGCCTGGAGACGCCTCAGCGGAAACGGGCCTCATCTCGCCTGGAGGGGAGAACCTCCTGGATTTTCTCGAGTTGCGGCACGTCTTCTCGAGATACGACGGGGACCTCAGGGACCCGCTTTTTTGGCCTCAGGAAAGGCCAGTCCCCATGCGAGTTGCTAGGGGACCTCTCGGGATTCCTCTCCCGTCCATGCCGGGGCCTCAGTCCTTGTGTGGAGCCGGGGCTGGAACCTAAGGATTCCTCTCCAGTGTTGCCATGGATCTTGGGGTGCTTCTGAGTCTCCCCAGGGGAGTCAGGCCTCGTCTCGAGTGGGAGCATGCACGTGCGCTTTCCTCCCGAGCTGCAGCAGTAGTGTCACGCTTCCTGTCACGTGGATCAAGGGATCTGTGGCTTTCCCTCGAGGCTGTCCCTCGAGACTTTCCCACGAGGCTTTCCCACAGGGCTGTGCCACGTGCCACCTTGGTGTGAGTCGATCCTCGGCGTGAAAGACAAGCCGGTGTAGGGAAAAGAGGTTCCTCTGGAATGGACTGAGACATCTGTGGGACTCTTGTAATGCTGGCACGACCATGGAGATCCTCTCGCCGTTCCTGTTGAGAGGGCCTCCTCTTGAAATGCGACGGGAACGCCGGGAACTCGTTCCCGACGAAACAGGGATAGGATCCCTCATCTCGAGCTACGAGCCGGAAACGGGGCTCCTCTGGATGTGGGCGGGACCCTCGTGTTTCCTCTCGAGTGGAGACGGGTATGTCGGGGAACTTCTTGATTTGCACCAAGGGTGTGAAGTACCCTTTCGAAGTTCCAGAGGGGAGGTGTGATCAGCCTCGAGACGCCTCAGCGGAAATGGGCCTCATCTCGCCTGGAGGGGAGAACCTCCTGGATTTTCTCGAGTTGCGGCAGGTCTTCTCGAGTTACGACGGGGACCTCAGGGACCCGCTCTGGTGGCCTCAGGAAAGGCCAGTCCCCATGCGAGTTGCTAGGGGGCATCTCGGGATTCCTCTCCCGTCCATGCCGGCGCCTAAGACCTTGTGTGGAGTCTGGGCCGGAACCTGAGGATTCCTCTCCAGTGTTGCCATGGATATTGGGGTGCTTCTGAGTCTCCCCAGGGGTCAGGCCTCGTCTCGATTGGGGTCATGCACGTGTTCTTTCCTCCCGAGGTGTAGCATTAGTGTCACGCTTCCTGTCACGTGCATCAAGGGTTTCTGTGGCTTTCCCTCGAGGCTGTCCCTCGAGGCTTTCCACGAGGCTTTCCCACAGGGCTGTGCCACGTGCCACCTTGGTGTGAGTCGATCCTCGGCGTGAAAGACGAGCCGGTGAAGGGAAAAGAGGTTCCTCTGGAATGGACTGAGACATCTGTGGGACTCTTGTAATGCTGGCACGACCATGGAGATCCTCTCGCCGTTCCTGTTGAGAGGGCCTCCTCTTGAAATGCGACGGGAACGCCGGGAACTCGTTCCCGACGAAACAGGGATAGGATCCCTCATCTCGAGCTACGAGCCGGAAACGGGGCTCCTCTGGATGTGGGCGGGACCCTCGTGTTTCCTCTCGAGTGGAGACGGGTATGTCGGGGAACTTCTTGATTTGCACCAAGGGTGTGAAGGACCCTGTTGAAGTTACAGAGGTGAGGTGTGATCGGCCTCCAGATGCCTCAGCGGAAATGGGCCTCATCTCGCCTGGAGGGGAGAACCTCCTGGATTTTCTCGAGTTGCGGCAGGTCTTCTCGAGTTACGACGGGGACCTCAGGGACCCGCTCTTGTGGCCTCAGGAAAGGGCAGTTCCCATGCGAGTTGCTACGGGACCTCTCGGGATTCCTCTCCCGTCCATGCCGGGGCCTAAGACCTTATGTGGAGTCGGGGCCGGAACCTGAGGATTCCTCTCCAGTGTTGCCATGGATCTTGGGGTGCTTCTGAGTCTCCCCAGGGGAGACAGGGCTCCTCTCGAGTGGGGCCTTCACGTGCACTTTCCTCCCAAGCTGCAGCAGTAGTGTCACGCTTCCTGTCATTTGGATCAAGGGATCTGTGGCTTTCCCTCGAGGCTTTCCCTCGAGGCTTTCCCACAGGGCTGTGCCCCGTGCCACCTAGGTGTGAGTCGATCCTCAGCGTGAAAGAAGAGCCGGTGGAGAGGGAAAACAGGATCCTCTGGGAATGGACTGAGACATCTGGGGACTCTTGGAATGGTGGCACGACCATGGAGTTCCTCTCGCCATTCCTGTTGAGAGGGCCTCCTCTTGAGATGCGACCGGAAGGCCGGGAACTCTTTCCCGACGAAACAGGGATAGGATCCCTCATCTCGAGCTACGAGGCGGAAACGGGGCTCCTCTGGATGTGGGCGGGACCCTCGTGTTTCCTCTCGAGTGGAGACGAGTATGTCGGGGAACTTCTTGATTTGCAACAAGGGTGTGAAGGACCCTTTCGAAGTTCCAGAGGTGAGGTGTGATCAGCCTCGAGACGCCTCAGCGGAAAGGGACCTCATCTCGCCTGGAGGGGAGAACCTCCTGGATTTTCTCGAGTTGCGGCAGGTCTTCTCGAGTTACGACGGGGACCTCAGGGACCTGCTCTGGTGGCCTCAGGAAAGGCCAGTCCCCATGCGAGTTGCTAGGGGACCTCTCGGGATTCCTCTCCCGTCCATGCCGGGGCCTCAGTCCTTGTGTGGAGTCGGGGCCGGAAGCTGAGGATTCCTCTCCAGTGTTGCCATGGATCTAGGGGTGCTTCTGAGTCTCCCCAGGGGAGTCAGGCCTCGTCTCGAGTGGGGGCATGCACGTGCGCTTTCCTCCCGAGCTGCAGCAGTAGTGTCACGCTTCCTGTCACGTGGATCAAGGGATCTGTGGCTTTCCCTCGAGGCTGTCCCTTGAGGCTTTCCCAGGAGGCTTTCCCATAGGGCTGTGCCAAGTGCCACCTTGGTGTGAGTCGATCCTCGGCGTGAAAGACGAGCCGGTGAAGGGAAAAGAGGTTCCTCTGGAATGGACTGAGACATCTGGGGGACTCTTGGAATGGTGGCACGACCCTGGAGTTCCTCTAGCCGTTCCTGTTGAGAGGGCCTCCTCTTGAGATGCGACGGGAACGCCGGGAACTCTTCCCGACGAAGCAGGGAAAGGATCCCTCATCTCGAGCTACGAGGTGGAAACGGGGCTCCTCTGGATGTGGGCGGGACCCTCGTGTTTCCTCTCGAGTGGAGACGGGTATGTCGGGGAACTTCTTGATTTGCACCAAGGTTGTGAAGGACCCTTTCGAAGGTACAGAGGTGAGGTGTGATCAGCCTGGAGACGCCTCAGCGGAAACGGGCCTCATCTCGCCTGGAGGGGAGAACCTCCTGGATTTTCTCGAGTTGCGGCACGTCTTCTCGAGATACGACGGGGACCTCAGGGACCCGCTTTTTTGGCCTCAGGAAAGGCCAGTCCCATGCGAGTTGCTAGGGGACCTCTCGGGATTCCTCTCCCGTCCATGCCGGGGCCTCAGTCCTTGTGTGGAGCCGGGGCTGGAACCTAAGGATTCCTCTCCAGTGTTGCCATGGATCTTGGGGTGCTTCTGAGTCTCCCCAGGGGAGTCAGGCCTCGTCTCGAGTGGGAGCATGCACGTGCGCTTTCCTCCCGAGCTGCAGCAGTAGTGTCACGCTTCCTGTCACGTGGATCAAGGGATCTGTGGCTTTCCCTCGAGGCTGTCCCTCGAGACTTTCCCACGAGGCTTTCCCACAGGGCTGTGCCACGTGCCACCTTGGTGTGAGTCGATCCTCGGCGTGAAAGACGAGCCGGTGTAGGGAAAAGAGGTTCCTCTGGAATGGACTGAGACATCTGGGGGACTCTTGGAATGGTGGCACGACCCTGGAGTTCCTCTCGCCGTTCCTGTTGAGAGGGCCTCCTCTTGAGATGCGACGGGAACGCCGGGAACTCTTTCCCGACGAAGCAGGGAAAGGATCCCTCATCTCGAGCTACGAGGGGGAAATGGGGGCTCCTCTGGATGTGGGCAGAACCCTCGTGTTTCCTCTCGAGAGGAGACGGGCATATAGGGAAACTTCTTGATTTGCACCAAGGGTGTGAAGGACCCTTTCGAAGTTCCAGAGGTGAGGTGTGAGCAGCCTCGAAACGCCTCAGCGGCATTGGGCCTCATCTCGCCTGGAGGGGAGAACCTCCTGGATTTTCTCGAGTTGCGGCAGGTCTTCTCGAGTTACGACGGGGACCTCAGGGACCCGCTCTTGTGGCCTCAGGAAAGGGCAGTTCCCATGCGAGTTGCTACGGGACCTCTCGGGATTCCTCTCCCGTCCATGCCGGGGCCTCAGTCCTTGTGTGGAGTCGGGGCCGGAACCTGAGGATTCCTCTCCAGTGTTGCCATGGATCTTGGGGTGCTTCTGAGTCTCCCCAGGGGAGTCAGGCCTCGTCTCGAGTGGGGGCATGCACGTGCGCTTTCCTCCCGAGCTGCAGCAGTAGTGTCACGCTTCCTGTCACGTGGATCAAGGGATCTGTGGCTTTCCCTCGAGGCTGTCCCTCGAGGCTTTCCCACATTGCTGTGCCACGTGCCACCTTGGGTGTGAGTCGATCCTCGGCGTGAAAGACGAGCCGGTGAAGGGAAAAGAGGTTCCTCTGGAATGGACTGAGACATCTGTGGGACTCTTGGAATGGTGGCACGACCCTGGATTTCCTCACGCCGTTCCTGTTGACAGGGCCTCCTCTTTTCATGCGACGGGAACGCCGGGAACTCTTTCCCGACGAAGCAGGGAAAGGATCCCTCATCTCGAGCTACGAGGCGGAAACGGGGCTCCTCTGGATGTGGGCGGGACCCTCGTGATTCCTCTCGAGTGGAGACGGGTATGTCGGGGAACTTCTTGATTTACACCAAGGGTGTGAAGGAGCCTTTCGAAGTTCCAGAGGTGAGATGTGATCAGCCTCGAGACGCCTCAGCGTAAATGGGCCTCATCTCGCCTGGAGGGGAGAACCTCCTGGATTTTCTCGAGTTGCGGCAGGTCTTCTCGAGTTACGACGGGGACCTCAGGGACCCGCTCTGGTGGCCTCAGGAAAGGCCAGTCCCATGCGAGTTGCTATGGGGACCTCTCGGGATTCCTCTCCCGTCCATGCCGGGCCTCAGTCCTTGTGTGGAGTCGGGGCCGGAACCTGAGGATTCCTCTCCAGTGTTGCCATGGATCTTGGGGTGCTTCTGAGTCTCCCCAGGGAGTCAGGCCTCGTCTCGAGTGGGGGCATGCACGTGCGCTTCCTCCCGAGCTGCAGCAGTAGTGTCACGCTCCTGTCACGTGGATCAAGGAATCTGTGGCTTTCCCTCGAGGCTGTCCCTCGAGGCTTTCCCACGAGGCTTTCCCACAGGGCTGTGCCACGTGCCACCTTGGTGTGAGTCCATCCTCGGCGTGAAAGACGAGCCGGTGGTAGGGAAAAGAGGTTCCTCTGGAATGGACTGAGACATCTGTGGGACTCTTGTAATGCTGGCACGACCATGGAGATCCTCTCGCCGTTCCTGGTTGAGAGGGCCTCCTCTTGAAATGCTATGGGAACGCCGGGAACTCGTTCCCGACGAAACAGGGATAGGATCCCTCATCTCGAGCTACGAGGCGGAAACGGGGCTCCTCTGGATGTGGGCGGGACCCTCGTGTTTTCCTCTCGAGTGGAGACGGGTATGTCGGGGAACTTCTTGATTTGCACCAAGGGTGTGAAGGACCCTGTTGAAGTTACAGAGGTGAGGTGTGATCGGCCTCCAGATGCCTCAGCGGAAATGGGCCTCATCTCGCCTGGAGGGGGAGAACCTCCTGGATTTTCTCGAGTTGCAGCAGGTCTTCTCGAGGTACGACGGGGGACCTCAGGGACCACTCTGTTGGCCTCAGGAAAGGCCAGTCCCCATGCGAGTTGCTAGGAGCCATCTCGGGATTCCTCTCCCGTCCATGCCGGGGCCTAAGACCTTGTGTGGAGTCGGCGCAGGAACTGAGGATTCCTCTCCAGTGTTGCCATGGATCTTGGGGTGCTTCTGAGTCTCCCCAGGGGAGACAGGGCTCGTCTCGAGTGGGGCCTTCACGTGCACTTTCCTCCCAAGCTGCAGCAGTAATGTCACGCTTCCTGTCATTTGGATCAAGGGATCTGTGGCTTTCCCTCGAGGCTTTCCCTCGAGGCTTTCCCACAGGGCTGTGCCCCGTGCCACCTTGGTGTGAGTCGATCCTCAGCGTGAAAGAAGAGCCGGTGAAGGGAAAACAGGATCCTCTGGAATGGACTGAGACATCTGGGGGACTCTTGGAATGGTGGCACGACCATGGAGTTCCTCTCGCCATTCCTGTTGAGAGGGCCTCCTCTTGAGATGCGACCGGAAGGCCGGGAACTTGGGAACTCTTTCCCGATGAAACAGGGATAGGGATCCCTCATCTCGAGCTACGAGGCGGAAACGGGGCTCCTATGTATGTGGGCGGGACCCTCGTGTTCCTCTCAAGTGGAGACGGGTATGTCGGGGAACTTCTTGATTTGCACCAAGGTGTGTGAAGGACCCTTTCGAAGTTCCAGAGGTGAGGGGGTGATCAGCCTCGAGACGCCTCAGCTGAAATGGGCCTCATCTCGCCTGGAGGGGAGAACCTCCTGGATTTACTCGAGTTGCGGCAGGTCTCTCGAGTTACGACGGGGACCTCAGGGACCCGCTACTGGTGGCCTCAGGAAAGGCCAGTCCCATGCGAGTTGCTAGGGGACCTCTCGGTATTCCTCTCGTCCATGCCGGGGCCTCAGTCCTTGTGTGGAGTTGGGGCGGAAGCTGAGGATTCCTCTCCAGTGTTGCCATGGATCTAGGGGTGCTTCTGAGTCTCCCCCAGGGGAGTCAGGCCTCGTCTCGAGTGGGGGCATGCTCGTGCGCTTTCCTCCCAGCTGCAGCAGTAGTGTCACGCTTCCTGTCTCGTGGATCAAGGGATCTGTGGCTTTCCCTCGAGGCTGTACCTCGAGGCTTTCACACGAGGCTTTTCACAGGGCTGTACCACGTGCCACCTTGGTGTGAGTCGTACCTCGGCCGTGAAAGACGAGCCGGTGTAGGAGAAGAGGTTCCCTGGTATGGACTGAGACATCTGGGGGACTCTTGGAATGGTGGCACGACCCTGGAGTTCCTCACGCCGTTCCTGTTGAGAGGGCCTCTCTTGAGATGCGACGGGAACGCCGGACTCTTTCCCGACGAAGCAGGGAAAGGATCCCTCATCTCGAGCTATGAGGCGGAGAACGGGGCTCCTCTGGATGTGGGCGGGACCCTCGTGATTCCTCTCGAGTGGAGACGTGTATGTCTGGGAACTTCTTGATTTGCACCAAGGTGTGAAGGACCCTTTCGAAGTTCCAGAGGTGAGGTGTGAGCAGCCTCGAAACGCCTCAGCGGCAATGGGCCTCATCTCGCCTGGAGGGGAGAACCTCCTGGATTTTCTCGAGTTGCGGCAGGTCTTCTCGAGTACGACGGGGACTTCAGGGAACCGCTCTTGTGGCCTCAGGAAAGGCCAGTTCCCATGCGAGTTGCTACGGGTCCTCTCGGGATTCCTCTCCCGTCCATGCCGGGGCCTCAGTCCTTGTGTGGAGTCGGGGACGGAACCTGAGGATTCCTCTCCAGTGTTGCCATGGATCTTGGGTACTTCTGAGTCTCCCCAGGGGAGTCAGGCCTCGTCTCGAGTGGGGGCATGCACGGTGCGCTTTCCTACCGAGCTGCAGCAGTAGTGTCACGCTTCCTGTCACGTGGATCAAGGGATCTGTGGCTTTCCCTCGAGGCTGTCCCTCGAGTCTTTCCCACATTGCTGTGCCACGTGCCACCTTGGTTTGAGTCGATCCTCGGCGTGAAAAGACGAGCCGGTGAAGGGAAAAGAGGTTCCTCTGGAATGGACTGAGACATCTGGGGGACTCTTGGAATGGTGGGCACGACCCTGGAGTTCCTCACGCCGTTACTGTTGAGAGGGCCTCCTCTTGAGGTGCGACGGGAACGCCGGGAACTCTTTCCCGACGAAGCAGGGAAATGGATCCCTCATCTCGAGCTACGAGGCGGATACGGGGCTCCTCTGGATGTGGGCGGGGACCCTCGTGATTACTCTCGAGTGGAAACGGGTATGTCGGGGAACTCTTGATTTACACCAAGGGTTTGAAGGAGCCTTTCGAAGTTCAGAGGTGAGGTGTGATCAGCCTCGAGACGCCTCAGCGGAAATGGGCCTCATCTCGCCTGGAGGGGAGAACCTCCTGGATTTTCTCGAGTTGCGGCAGGGGTCTTCTCGAGTTACGACGGGGACCTCAGGGACCCGCTCTGGTGGCCTCAGGAAAGGCCAGGCCCATGCGAAGTTGCTAGGGGACCTCTCGGGATTCCTCTCCGTCCATGCCGGGGCCTCAGTCCTTGTGTGGAGTCGGAGCCGGAACCTGAGGATTCCTCTCCAGTGTTGCCATGGATCTTGGGTGCTTCTGAGTCTCCCCAGGGGAGTCAGGCCTCGTCTCGAGTGGGGGCATGCACGTGCGCTTTCCTCCGAGCTGCAGTAGTAGTGTCCACGCTTCCTGTCACGTGGATCAAGGGATCTGTGGCTTTCCCTCGAGGCTGTCCCTCGAGGCTTTCCCACGAGTCTTTCCCACAGGGCTGTGCCACGTGCCACCTTGGTGTGCGTAGATCCTCGGCGTGAAAGACGAGCCGGTGAAGGGAAAAGAGGTTCCTCTGGAATGGACTGAGACATCTGGGGGACTCTTGGAATGCTGGCACGACCGTGGGAGTTCCTCTCGTCGTTCCTGTTGAGAGGGCCTCCTCTTGAGATGCGACGAGAACGTCGGGAACTCTTTCCCGATGAAGCAGGGAAATGATCCCTCATCTCGAGCTACGAGGCGGAAACGGGGCTCCTCTGGATGTGGGCGGGACCCTCGTGTTTCCTCTCGAGTGGAGACGGGTATGTCGGGGAACTTCTTGATTTGCACCAAGGTTGTGAAGGACCCTTTCGAAGTTCCAGAGGTGAGGTGTGATCAGCCTCGAGACGCCTCAGCGGAAATGGGCCTCATCTCCCTGGAGGGGAGAACCTCCTGGATTTTCTCGAGTTGCGGCAGGTCTTCTCGAGTTACGACGCGGACCTCAGGGACCCGCACTGGTGGCCTCAGGTAAAGGCCAGTCCCCATGCGAGTTGCTAGGGGGCATCTCGGATTCCTCTCCCGTCCATGCCGGGCCTAAGACCTTGTGTGGAGTCTGGGCCGAAACCTGAGGATTCCTCTCCAGTGTTGCCATGGATCTTGGGTTTGGCTTCTGAGTCTCCCCAGGGGGTCAGGCCTCGTCTCGATTGGGGGCATGCACGTGTGCTTTCCTCCCGAGGTGTAGCATTAGTGTCACGCTTCCTGTCACGTGGATCAAGGGGATCTGTGGCTTTCCCTGGAGGCTGTCCCTCGAGGCTTTCCCACGAGGCTTTCCCACAGGGCTGTGCCACGTGCCACCTTGGTGTGAGTCGATCCTCGGCGTGAAAGACGAGCCGGTGAAGTGAAAACAGGTTCCTCTGGAATGGACTGAGACATCTGTGGGACTCTTGTAATGCTGGCACGACCATGGAGATCCTCTCTCCGTTCCTGTTGAGAGGGCCTCCTCTTGAGATGCGGCGGGAACGCCGGGAACTCGTTCCCGACGAAACAGGGATAGGATCCCTCATCTTGCGCTACGAGGCGGAAACGGGCTCCTCTGGATGTGGGCGGGACCCTCGTGTTTCCTCTCGAGTGGAGACGGGTATGTCGGGGAACTTCTTGATTTGCACCAAGGGTGTGAAGGACCCTGTTGAAGTTACAGAGGTGAGGTGTGATCGGCCTCCAGATGCCTCAGCGGAAATGGGCCTCATCTCGCCTGGAGGGGAGAACCTCCTGTATTTTCTCGAGTTGCGGCAGGTCTTCTCGAGGTACGACGGGGACCTCAGGGACCCACTCTGGTGGCCTCAGGAAAGGCCAGTCCCCATGCGAGTTGCTAGGAGCCATCTCGGGATTCCTCTCCCGTCCATGCCGGAGCCTAAGACCTTGTGCGGAGTCGGCGCAGGAACTGAGGATTCCTCTCCAGTGTTGCCATGGATCTTGGGGTGCTTCTGAGTCTCCCCAGGGGAGTCAGGCATCGTCTCGAGTGGGGGCATGCACGTGCGCTTTCCTCCTGAGCTGCAGCAGTAGTGTCACGCTTCCTGTCACGTGGATCTAGGGATCTGTGGATTTTCCTCGATGCTGGCCCTCGAGGCTTTCCCACGAGGCTTTCCCACAGGGCTGTGCCACGTGCCACCTTGGTGTGAGTCGATCCTCGGCGTGAAAGACGAGCCGGTGAAGGGAAAAGTGCTTCCTCTGGAATGGACTGAGACATCTGGGGGACTCTTTGAATGGAGGCACGACCCTGGAGTTCCTCTCGCTGTTCCTGTTGAGAGGGCCTCCTCTTGAGAGGCGACGGGAACGCCGGGAACTCTTTCCCGACGAAGCAGGGAAAGGATCCCTCATCTCGAGCTACGAGGCGGAAACGGGGCTCCTCTGGATGTGGGCGGGACCCTCGTGATTCCTCTCGAGTGGAGACGGGTATGTCGGGGAACTTCTTGATTTGCACCAAGGGTGTGAAGGACCCTTTCGAAGTTCCAGAGGTGAGGTGTGATCAGCCTCGAGACGCCTCAGCGGAAATGGGCCTCATCTCGCCTGGAGGGGAGAACCTCCTGGATTTTCTCGAGTTGCGGCAGGTCTTCTCGAGTTACGACGGGGACCTCAGGGACCCGCTCTGGTGGCCTCAGGAAAGGCCAGTCCCCATGCGAGTTGCGAGGGGACCTCTCGGGATTCCTCTCCCGTCCATGCCGGGGCCTCAGTCCTTGTGTAAAGTCGGGGCCGGAACCTGAGGATTCCTCTCCAGTGTTGCCATGGATCTTGGGGTGCTTCTGAGTCTCCCCAGGGGAGTCAGGCCTCGTCTCGAGTGGGGGCATGCACGTGCGCTTTCCTCCCGAGCTGCAGCAGTAGTGTCACGCTTCCTGTCACGTGGATCAAGGAATCTGTGGCTTTCCCTCGAGGCTGTCCCTCGAGGCTTTCCCACGAGGCTTTCCCACAGGGCTGTGCCACGTGCCACCTTGGTGTGAGTCGATCCTCTGCGTGAAAGACGAGCCGGTGAAGGGAAAAGAGGTTCCTCTGGAATGGACTGAGACATCTGGGGGAATCTTGGAATGCTGGCACGACCGTGGAGTTCCTCTCGCCGTTCCTGTTGAGAGGGCCTCCTCTTGAGATGCGACGGGAACGTCGGGAACTCTTTCCCGATGAAGCAGGGAAATGATCCCTCATCTCGAGCTACGAGGCGGAAACGGGGCTCCTCTGGATGTGGGCGGGACCCTCGTGTTTCCTCTCGAGTGGAGACGGGTATGTCGGGGAACTTCTTGATTTGCACCAAGGGTGTGAAGGACCCTTTCGAAGTTCCAGAGGTGAGGTGTGATCAGCCTCGAGACGCCTCAGCGGAAATGGGCCTCATCTCGCCTGGAGGGGAGAACCTCCTGGATTTTCTCGAGTTGCGGCAGGTCTTCTCGAGTTACGACGCGGACCTCAGGGACCCGCTCTGGTGGCCTCAGGAAAGGCCAGTCCCCATGCGAGTTGCTAGGGGGCATCTCGGGATTCGTCTCCCGTCCATGCCGGGGCCTAAGACCTTGTGTGGAGTCTGGGCCGAAACCTGAGGATTCCTCTCCAGTGTTGCCATGGATCTTGGGGTGCTTCTGAGTCTCCCCAGGGGGTCAGGCCTCGTCTCGATTGGGGGCATGCACGTGTGCTTTCCTCCCGAGGTGTAGCATTAGTGTCACGCTTCCTGTCACGTGGATCAAGGGATCTGTGGCTTTCCCTCGAGGCTGTCCCTCGAGGCTTTCCCACGAGGCTTTCCCACAGGGCTGTGCCACGTGCCACCTTGGTGTGAGTCGATCCTCGGCGTGAAAGACGAGCCGGGGAAGTGAAAAGAGGTTCCTCTGGAATGGACTGAGACATCTGTGGGACTCTTGTAATGCTGGCACGACCATGGAGATCCTCTCTCCGTTCCTGTTGAGAGGGCCTCCTCTTGAAATGCGACGGGAACGCCGGGAACTCGTTCCCGACGAAACAGGGATAGGATCCCTCATCTCGAGCTACGAGGCGGAAACGGGGCTCCTCTGGATGTGGGCGGGACCCTCGTGTTTCCTCTCGAGTGGAGACGGGAATGTCGGGGAACTTCTTGATTTGCACCAAGGGTGTGAAGGACCCTGTTGAAGTTACAGAGGTGAGGTGTGATCGGCCTCCAGATGCCTCAGCGGAAATGGGCCTCATCTCGCCTGGAGGGGAGAACCTCCTGGATTTTCTCGAGTTGCGGCAGGTCTTCTCGAGGTACGACGGGGACCTCAGGGACCCACTCTGGTGGCCTCAGGAAAGGCCAGTCCCCATGCGAGTTGCTAGGAGCCATCTCGGGATTCCTCTCCCGTCCATGCCGGGGCCTAAGACCTTGTGTGGAGTCGGCGCAGGAACTGAGGATTCCTCTCCAGTGTTGCCATGGATCTTGGGGTGCTTCTGAGTCTCCCCAGGGGAGTCAGGCATCGTCTCGAGTGGGGGCATGCACGTGCGCTTTCCTCCCGAGCTGCAGCAGTAGTGTCACGCTTCCTGTCACGTGGATCTAGGGATCTGTGGATTTTCCTCGAGGCTGGCCCTCGAGGCTTTCCCACGAGGCTTTCCCACAGGGCTGTGCCACGTGCCACCTTGGTGTGAGTCGATCCTCGGCGTGAAAGACGAGCCGGTGAAGGGAAAAGAGGTTCCTCTGGAATGGACTGAGACATCTGGGGGACTCTTTGAATGGAGGCACGACCCTGGAGTTCCTCTCGCTGTTCCTGTTGAGAGGGCCTCCTCTTGAGATGCGACGGGAACACCGGGAACTCTTTCCCGACGAAGCAGGGAAAGGATCCCTCATCTCGAGCTACGAGGCGGAAACGGGGCTCCTCTGGATGTGGGCGGGACCCTCGTGTTTCCTCTCGAGTGGAGACGGTTATGTCGGGGAACTTCTTGATTTGCACCAAGGGTGTGAAGGACCCTTTCGAAGTTCCAGAGGTGAGGTGTGATCAGCCTCGAGACGCCTCAGCGGAAATGGGCCTCATCTCGCCTGGAGGGGAGAACCTCCTGGATTTTCTCGAGTTGCGGCAGGTCTTCTCGAGTTACGTCGGGGACCTCAGGGACCCGCTCTGGTGGCCTCAGGAAAGGCCAGTCCCCATGCGATTTGCTAGGGGACCTCTCGGGATTCCTCTCCCGTCCATGCCGGGGCCTCAGTCCTTGTGTGGAGTCGGGGCCGGAACCTGATGATTCCTCTCCAGTGTTGCCATGGATCTTGGGGTGCTTCTGAGTCTCCCCAGGGGAGTCAGGCCTCGTCTCGAGTGGGGGCATGCACGTGCGCTTTCCTCCCGAGCTGCAGCAGTAGTGTCACGCTTCCTGTCACGTGGATCAAGGAATCTGTGGCTTTCCCTCGAGGCTGTCCCTCGAGGCTTTCCCACGAGGCTTTCCCACAGGGCTGTGCCACGTGCCACCTTGGTGTGAGTCGATCCTCGGCGTGAAAGACGAGCCGGTGAAGGGAAAAGAGGTTCCTCTGGAATGGACTGAGACATCTGGGGGACTCTTAGAATGCTGGCACGACCGTGGAGTTCCTCTCGCCGTTCCTGTTGAGAGGGCCTCCTCTTGAGATGCGACGGGAACGTCGGGAACTCTTTCCCGATGAAGCAGGGAAATGATCCCTCATCTCGAGCTACGAGGCGGAAACGGGGCTCCTCTGGATGTGGGCGGGACCCTCGTGATTCCTCTCGAGTGGAGACGGCTATGTCGGGGAACTTCTTGATTTGCACCAAGGGTGGGAAGGACCCTTTCGAAGTTCCAGAGGTGAGGTGTGATCAGCCTCGAGACGCCTCAGCGGAAATGGGCCTCATCTCGCCTGGAGGGGAGAACCTCCTGGATTTTCTCGAGTTGCGGCAGGTCTTCTCGAGTTACGACGCGGACCTCAGGGACCCGCTCTGGTGGCCTCTGGAAAGGCCAGTCCCCATGCGAGTTGCTAGGGGGCATCTCGGGATTCGTCTCCCGTCCATGCCGGGGCCTAAGACATTGTGTGGAGTCGGGGCCGAAACCTGAGGATTCCTCTCCAGTGTTGCCATGGATCTTGGGGTGCTTCTGAGTCTCCCCAGGGGGTCAGGCCTCGTCTCGATTGGGGGCATGCACGTGTGCTTTCCTCCCGAGGTGTAGCATTAGTGTCACGCTTCCTGTCACGTGGATCAAGGGATCTGTGGCTTTCCCTCGAGGCTGTCCCTCGAGGCTTTCCGACGAGGCTTTCCCACAGGGCTGTGCCACGTGCCACCTTGGTGTGAGTCGATCCTCGGCGTGAAAGACGAGCCGGTGAAGTGAAAAGAGGTTCCTCTGGAATGGACTGAGACATCTGTGGGACTCTTGTAATGCTGGCACGACCATGGAGATCCTCTCTCCGTTCCTGTTGAGAGGGCCTCCTCTTGAGATGCGGCGGGAACGCCGGGAACTCGTTCCCGACGAAACAGGGATAGGATCCCTCATCTCGCGCTACGAGGCGGAAACGGGGCTCCTCTGGATGTGGGCGGGACCCTCGTGTTTCCTCTCGAGTGGAGACGGGTATGTCGGGGAACTTCTTGATTTGCACCAAGGGTGTGAAGGACCCTGTTGAAGTTACAGAGGTGAGGTGTGATCGGCCTCCAGATGCCTCAGCGGAAATGGGCCTCATCTCGCCTGGAGGGGAGAACCTCCTGGATTTTCTCGAGTTGCGGCAGGTCTTCTCGAGGTACGACGGGGACCTCAGGGACCCACTCTGGTGGCCTCAGGAAAGGCCAGTCCCCATGCGAGTTGCTAGGAGCCATCTCGGGATTCCTCTCCCGTCCATGCCGGGGCCTAAGACCTTGTGCGGAGTCGGCGCAGGAACTGAGGATTCCTCTCCAGTGTTGCCATGGATCTTGGGGTGCTTCTGAGTCTCCCCAGGGGAGTCAGGCATCGTCTCGAGTGGGGGCATGCACGTGCGCTTTCCTCCTGAGCTGCAGCAGTAGTGTCACGCTTCCTGTCACGTGGATCTAGGGATCTGTGGATTTTCCTCGAGGCTGGCCCTCGAGGCTTTCCCACGAGGCTTTCCCACAGGGCTGTGCCACGTGCCACCTTGGTGTGAGTCGATCCTCGGCGTGAAAGACGAGCCGGTGAAGGGAAAAGTGGTTCCTCTGGAATGGACTGAGACATCTGGGGGACTCTTTGAATGGAGGCACGACCCTGGAGTTCCTCTCGCTGTTCCTGTTGAGAGGGCCTCCTCTTGAGATGCGACGGGAACGCCGGGAACTCTTTCCCGACGAAGCAGGGAAAGGATCCCTCATCTCGAGCTACGAGGCGGAAACGGGGCTCCTCTGGATGTGGGCGGGACCCTCGTGTTTCCTCTCGAGTGGAGACGGTTATGTCGGGGAACTTCTTGATTTGCACCAAGGGTGTGAAGGACCCTTTCGAAGTTCCAGAGGTGAGGTGTGATCAGCCTCGAGACGCCTCAGCGGAAATGGGCCTCATCTCGCCTGGAGGGGAGAACCTCCTGGATTTTCTCGAGTTGCGGCAGGTCTTCTCGAGTTACGTCGGGGACCTCAGGGACCCGCTCTGGTGGCCTCAGGAAAGGCCAGTCCCCTTGCGATTTGCTAGGGGACCTCTCGGGATTCCTCTCCCGTCCATGCCGGGGCCTCAGTCCTTGTGTGGAGTCGGGGCCGGAACCTGAGGATTCCTCTCCAGTGTTGCCATGGATCTTGGGGTGCTTCTGAGTCTCCCCAGGGGAGTCAGGCCTCGTCTCGAGTGGGGGCATGCACGTGCGCTTTCCTCCCGAGCTGCAGCAGTAGTGTCACGCTTCCTGTCACGTGGATCAAGGAATCTGTGGCTTTCCCTCGAGGCTGTCCCTCGAGGCTTTCCCACGAGGCTTTCCCACAGGGCTGTGCCACGTGCCACCTTGGTGTGAGTCGATCTTCGGCGTGAAAGACGAGCCGGTGAAGGGAAAAGAGGTTCCTCTGGAATGGACTGAGACATCTGGGGGACTCTTGGAATGCTGGCACGACCGTGGAGTTCCTCTCGCCGTTCCTGTTGAGAGGGCCTCCTCTTGAGATGCGACGGGAACGCCGGGAACTCTTTCCCGACGAAGCAGGGAAAGGATCCCTCATCTCGAGCTACGAGGCGGAAACGGGGCTCCTCTGGATGTGGGCGGGACCCTCGTGTTTCCTCTCGAGTGGAGACGGGTATGTCGGGGAACTTCTTGATTTGCACCAAGGGTGTGAAGGACCCTTTCGAAGTTCCAGAGGTGAGGTGTGATCAGCCTCGAGACGCCTCAGCGGAAATGGGCCTCATCTCGCCTGGAGGGGAGAACCTCCTGGAATTTCTCGAGTTGCGGCAGGTCTTCTCGAGTTACGACGGGGACCTCAGGGACCCGCTCTGGTGGCCTCAGGAAAGGCCAGTCCCCATGCGAGTTGCTAGGGGACCTCTCGGGATTCCTCTCCCGTCCATGCCGGGGCCTCAGTCCTTGTGTGGAGTCGGGGCCGGAACCTGAGGATTCCTCTCCAGTGTTGCCATGGATCTTGGGGTGCTTCTGAGTCTCCCCAGGGGAGTCAGGCCTCGTCTCGAGTGGGGGCATGCACGTGCGCTTTCCTCCCGAGCTGCAGCAGTAGTGTCACGCTTCCTGTCACGTGGATCAAGGAATCTGTGGCTTTCCCTCGAGGCTGTCCCTCGAGGCTTTCCCACGAGGCTTTCCCACAGGGCTGTGCCACGTGCCACCTTGGTGTGAGTCGATCCTCGGCGTGAAAGACGAGCCGGTGAAGGGAAAAGAGGTTCCTCTGGAATGGACTGAGACATCTGGGGGACTCTTGGAATGCTGGCACGACCGTGGAGTTCCTCTCGCCGTTCCTGTTGAGAGGACCTCCTCTTGAGATGCGACGGGAACGTCGGGAACTCTTTCCCGATGAAGCAGGGAAATGATCCCTCATCTCGAGCTACGAGGCGGAAACGGGGCTCCTCTGGATGTGGGCGGGACCCTCGTGTTTCCTCTCGAGTGGAGACGGGTATGTCGGGGAACTTCTTGATTTGCACCAAGGGTGTGAAGGACCCTTTCGAAGTTCCAGAGGTGAGGTGTGATCAGCCTCGAGACGCCTCAGCGGAAATGGGCCTCATCTCGCCTGGAGGGGAGAACCTCCTGGATTTTCTCGAGTTGCGGCAGGTCTTCTCGAGTTACGACGCGGACCTCAGGGACCCGCTCTGGTGGCCTCAGGAAAGGCCAGTCCCCATGCGAGTTGCTAGGGGGCATCTCGGGATTCGTCTCCCGTCCATGCCGGGGCCTAAGACATTGTGTGGAGTCTGGGCCGAAACCTGAGGATT
Source organism: Budorcas taxicolor (assembly GCF_023091745.1). Classification (NCBI taxonomy): domain Eukaryota; kingdom Metazoa; phylum Chordata; class Mammalia; order Artiodactyla; family Bovidae; genus Budorcas; species Budorcas taxicolor. The sequence goes on from NW_026291583.1 coordinate 418,301, forward strand.
CCTCTCCAGTGTTGCCATGGATCTTGGGGTGCTTCTGAGTCTCCCCAGGGGGTCAGGCCTCGTCTCGATTGGGGGCATGCACGTGTGCTTTCCTCCCGAGGTGTAGCATTAGTGTCACGCTTCCTGTCACGTGGATCAAGGGATCTGTGGCTTTCCCTGGAGGCTGTCCCTCGAGGCTTTCCCACGAGGCTTTCCCACAGGGCTGTGCCACGTGCCACTTTGGTGTGAGTCGATCCTCGGCGTGAAAGACGAGCCGGTGAAGTGAAAAGAGGTTCCTCTGGAATGGACTGAGACATCTGTGGGACTCTTGTAATGCTGGCACGACCATGGAGATCCTCTCTCCGTTCCTGTTGAGAGGGCCTCCTCTTGAAATGCGACGGGAACGCCGGGAACTCGTTCCCGACGAAACAGGGATAGGATCCCTCATCTCGAGCTACGAGGCGGAAACGGGGCTCCTCTGGATGTGGGCGGGACCCTCGTGTTTCCTCTCGAGTGGAGACGGGTATGTCGGGGAACTTCTGGATTTGCACCAAGGGTGTGAAGGACCCTGTTGAAGTTACAGAGGTGAGGTGTGATCGGCCTCCAGATGCCTCAGCGGAAATGGGCCTCATCTCGCCTGGAGGGGAGAACCTCCTGGATTTTCTCGAGTTGCGGCAGGTCTTCTCGAGGTACGACGGGGACCTCAGGGACCCACTCTGGTGGCCTCAGGAAAGGCCAGTCCCCATGCGAGTTGCTAGGAGCCATCTCGGGATTCCTCTCCCGTCCATGCCGGGGCCTAAGACCTTGTGTGGAGTCGGCGCAGGAACTGAGGATTCCTCTCCAGTGTTGCCATGGATCTTGGGGTGCTTCTGAGTCTCCCCAGGGGAGTCAGGCATCGTCTCGAGTTGGGGCATGCACGTGCGCTTTCCTCCTGAGCTGCAGCAGTAGTGTCACGCTTCCTGTCACGTGGATCTAGGGATCTGTGGATTTTCCTCGAGGCTGGCCCTCGAGGCTTTCCCACGAGGCTTTCCCACAGGGCTGTGCCACGTGCCACCTTGGTGTGAGTCGATCCTCGGCGTGAAAGACGAGCCGGTGAAGGGAAAAGAGGTTCCTCTGGAATGGACTGAGACATCTGGGGGACTCTTTGAATGGAGGCACGACCCTGGAGTTCCTCTCGCTGTTCCTGTTGAGAGGGCCTCCTCTTGAGATGCGACGGGAACGCCGGGAACTCTTTCCCGACGAAGCAGGGAAAGGATCCCTCATCTCGAGCTACGAGGCGGAAACGGGGCTCCTCTGGATGTGGGCGGGACCCTCGTGTTTCCTCTCGAGTGGAGACGGGTATGTCGGGGAACTTCTTGATTTGCACCAAGGGTGTGAAGGACCCTTTCGAAGTTCCAGAGTTGAGGTGTGATCAGCCTCGAGACGCCTCAGCGGAAATGGGCCTCATCTCGCCTGGAGGGGAGAACCTCCTGGATTTTCTCGAGTTGCGGCAGGTCTTCTCGAGTTACGACGGGGACCTCAGGGACCCGCTCTGGTGGCCTCAGGAAAGGCCAGTCCCCATGCGAGTTGCTAGGGGACCTCTCGGGATTCCTCTCCCTTCCATGCCGGGGCCTCAATCCTTGTGTGGAGTCGGGGCCGGAACCTGAGGATTCCTCTCCAGTGTTGCCATGGATCTTGGGGTGCTTCTGAGTCTCCCCAGGGGAGTCAGGCCTCGTCTCGAGTGGGGGCATGCACGTGCGCTTTCCTCCCGAGCTGCAGCAGTAGTGTCACGCTTCCTGTCACGTGGATCAAGGAATCTGTGGCTTTCCCTCGAGGCTGTCCCTCGAGGCTTTCCCACGAGGCTTTCCCACAGGGCTGTGCCACGTGCCACCTTGGTGTGAGTCGATCCTCGGCGTGAAAGACGAGCCGGTGAAGGGAAAAGAGGTTCCTCTGGAATGGACTGAGACATCTGGGGGACTCTTGGAATGCTGGCACGACCGTGGAGTTCCTCTCGCCGTTCCTGTTGAGAGGGCCTCCTCTTGAGATGCGACGGGAACGTCGGGAACTCTTTCCCGATGAAGCAGGGAAATGATCCCTCATCTCGAGCTACGAGGCGGAAACGGGGCTCCTCTGGATGTGGGCGGGACCCTCGTGTTTCCTCTCGAGTGGAGACGGGTATGTCGGGGAACTTCTTGATTTGCACCAAGGGTGTGAAGGACCCTTTCGAAGTTCCAGAGGTGAGGTGTGATCAGCCTCGAGACGCCTCAGCGGAAATGGGCCTCATCTCGCCTGGAGGGGAGAACCTCCTGGATTTTCTCGAGTTGCGGCAGGTCTTCTCGAGTTACGACGGGGACCTCAGGGACCCGCTCTGGTGGCCTCAGGAAAGGCCAGTCCCCATGCGAGTTGCTAGGGGGCATCTCGGGATTCGTCTCCCGTCCATGCCGGGGCCTAAGACATTGTGTGGAGTCTGGGCCGAAACCTGAGGATTCCTCTCCAGTGTTGCCATGGATCTTGGGGTGCTTCTGAGTCTCCCCAGGGGGTCAGGCCTCGTCTCGATTGGGGGCATGCACGTGTGCTTTCCTCCCGAGGTGTAGCATTAGTGTCACGCTTCCTGTCACGTGGATCAAGGGATCTGTGGCTTTCCCTGGAGGCTGTCCCTCGAGGCTTTCCCACGAGGCTTTCCCACAGGGCTGTGCCACGTGCCACCTTGGTGTGAGTCGATCCTCGGCGTGAAAGACGAGCCGGTGAAGTGAAAAGAGGTTCCTCTGGAATGGACTGAGACATCTGTGGGACTCTTGTAATGCTGGCACGACCATGGAGATCCTCTCTCCGTTCCTGTTGAGAGGGCCTCCTCTTGAAATGCGACGGGAACGCCGGGAACTCGTTCCCGACGAAACAGGGATAGGATCCCTCATCTCGAGCTACGAGGCGGAAACGGGGCTCCTCTGGATGTGGGCGGGACCCTCGTGTTTCCTCTCGAGTGGAGACGGGTATGTCGGGGAACTTCTGGATTTGCACCAAGGGTGTGAAGGACCCTGTTGAAGTTACAGAGGTGAGGTGTGATCGGCCTCCAGATGCCTCAGCGGAAATGGGCCTCATCTCGCCTGGAGGGGAGAACCTCCTGGATTTTCTCGAGTTGCGGCAGGTCTTCTCGAGGTACGACGGGGACCTCAGGGACCCACTCTGGTGGCCTCAGGAAAGGCCAGTCCCCATGCGAGTTGCTAGGAGCCATCTCGGGATTCCTCTCCCGTCCATGCCGGGGCCTAAGACCTTGTGTGGAGTCGGCGCAGGAACTGAGGATTCCTCTCCAGTGTTGCCATGGATCTTGGGGTGCTTCTGAGTCTCCCCAGGGGAGTCAGGCATCGTCTCGAGTGGGGGCATGCACGTGCGCTTTCCTCCTGAGCTGCAGCAGTAGTGTCACGCTTCCTGTCACGTGGATCTAGGGATCTGTGGATTTTCCTCGAGGCTGGCCCTCGAGGCTTTCCCACGAGGCTTTCGCACAGGGCTGTGCCACGTGCCACCTTGGTGTGAGTCGATCCTCGGCGTGAAAGACGAGCCGGTGAAGGGAAAAGAGGTTCCTCTGGAATGGACTGAGACATCTGGGGGACTCTTTGAATGGAGGCACGACCCTGGAGTTCCTCTCGCTGTTCCTGTTGAGAGGGCCTCCTCTTGAGATGCGACGGGAACGCCGGGAACTCTTTCCCGACGAAGCAGGGAAAGGATCCCTCATCTCGAGCTACGAGGCGGAAACGGGGCTCCTCTGGATGTGGGCGGGACCCTCGTGTTTCCTCTCGAGTGGAGACGGGTATGTCGGGGAACTTCTTGATTTGCACCAAGGGTGTGAAGGACCCTTTCGAAGTTCCAGAGGTGAGGTGTGATCAGCCTCGAGACGCCTCAGCGGAAATGGGCCTCATCTCGCCTGGAGGGGAGAACCTCCTGGATTTTCTCGAGTTGCGGCAGGTCTTCTCGAGTTACGACGGGGACCTCAGGGACCCGCTCTGGTGGCCTCAGGAAAGGCCAGTCCCCATGCGAGTTGCTAGGGGACCTCTCGGGATTCCTCTCCCGTCCATGCCGGGGCCTCAGTCCTTGTGTGGAGTTGGGGCCGGAACCTGAGGATTCCTCTCCAGTGTTGCCATGGATCTTGGGGTGCTTCTGAGTCTCCCCAGGGGAGTCAGGCCTCGTCTCGAGTGGGGGCATGCACGTGCGCTTTCCTCCCGAGCTGCAGCAGTAGTGTCACGCTTCCTGTCACGTGGATCAAGGAATCTGTGGCTTTCCCTCGAGGCTGTCCCTCGAGGCTTTCACACGAGGCTTTCCCACAGGGCTGTGCCACGTGCCACCTTGGTGTGAGTCGATCCTCGGCGTGAAAGACGAGCCGGTGAAGGGAAAAGAGGTTCCTCTGGAATGGACTGAGACATCTGGGGGACTCTTGGAATGCTGGCACGACCGTGGAGTTCCTCTCGCCGTTCCTGTTGAGAGGGCCTCCTCTTGAGATGCGACGGGAACGTCGGGAACTCTTTCCCGATGAAGCAGGGAAATGATCCCTCATCTCGAGCTACGAGGCGGAAACGGGGCTCCTCTGGATGTGGGCGGGACCCTCGTGTTTCCTCTCGAGTGGAGACGGGTATGTCGGGGAACTTCTTGATTTGCACCAAGGGTGTGAAGGACCCTTTCGAAGTTCCAGAGGTGAGGTGTGATCAGCCTCGAGACGCCTCAGCGGAAATGGGCCTCATCTCGCCTGGAGGGGAGAACCTCCTGGATTTTCTCGAGTTGCGGCAGGTCTTCTCGAGTTACGACGCGGACCTCAGGGACCCGCTCTGGTGGCCTCAGGAAAGGCCAGTCCCCATGCGAGTTGCTAGGGGGCATCTCGGGATTCGTCTCCCGTCCATGCCGGGGCCTAAGACCTTGTGTGGAGTCTGGGCCGAAACCTGAGGATTCCTCTCCAGTGTTGCCATGGATCTTGGGGTGCTTCTGAGTCTCCCCAGGGGATCAGGCCTCGTCTCGATTGGGGGCATGCACGTGTGCTTTCCTCCCGAGGTGTAGCATTAGTGTCACGCTTCCTGTCACGTGGATCAAGGGATCTGTGGCTTTCCCTGGAGGCTGTCCCTCGAGGCTTTCCCACGAGGCTTTCCCACAGGGCTGTGCCACGTGCCACCTTGGTGTGAGTCGATCCTCGGCGTGAAAGACGAGCCGGTGAAGTGAAAAGAGGTTCCTCTGGAATGGACTGAGACATCTGTGGGACTCTTGTAATGCTGGCACGACCATGGAGATCCTCTCTCCGTTCCTGTTGAGAGGGCCTCCTCTTGAAATGCGACGGGAACGCCGGGAACTCGTTCCCGACGAAACAGGGATAGGATCCCTCATCTCGAGCTACGAGGCGGAAACGGGGCTCCTCTGGATGTGGGCGGGACCCTCGTGTTTCCTCTCGAGTGGAGACGGGTATGTCGGGGAACTTCTTGATTTGCACCAAGGGTGTGAAGGACCCTGTTGAAGTTACAGAGGTGAGGTGTGATCGGGCTCCAGATTCCTCAGCGGAAATGGGCCTCATCTCGCCTGGAGGGGAGAACCTCCTGGATTTTCTCGAGTTGCGGCAGGTCTTCTCGAGGTACGACGGGGACCTCAGGGACCCACTCTGGTGGCCTCAGGAAAGGCCAGTCCCCATGCGAGTTGCTAGGAGCCATCTCGGGATTCCTCTCCCGTCCATGCCGGGGCCTAAGACCTTGTGTGGAGTCGGCGCAGGAACTGAGGATTCCTCTCCAGTGTTGCCATGGATCTTGGGGTGCTTCTGAGTCTCCCCAGGGGAGTCAGGCATCGTCTCGAGTGGGGGCATGCACGTGCGCTTTCCTCCTGAGCTGCAGCAGTAGTGTCACGCTTCCTGTCACGTGGATCTAGGGATCTGTGGCTTTCCCTCGAGGCTGTCCCTCGAGGCTTTCCCACGAGGCTTTCCCACAGGGCTGTGCCACGTGCCACCTTGGTGTGAGTCGATCCTCGGCGTGAAAGACGAGCCGGTGAAGGGAAAAGAGGTTCCTCTGGAATGGACTGAGACATCTGGGGGACTCTTTGAATGGAGGCACGACCCTGGAGTTCCTCTCGCTGTTCCTGTTGAGAGGGCCTCCTCTTGAGATGCGACGGGAACGCCGGGAACTCTTTCCCGACGAAGCAGGGAAAGGATCCCTCATCTCGAGCTACGAGGCGGAAACGGGGCTCCTCTGGATGTGGGCGGGACCCTCGTGTTTCCTCTCGAGTGGAGACGGGTATGTCGGGGAACTTCTTGATTTGCACCAAGGGTGTGAAGGACCCTTTCGAAGTTTCAGAGGTGAGGTGTGATCAGCCTCGAGACGCCTCAGCGGAAATGGGCCTCATCTCGCCTGGAGGGGAGAACCTCCTGGATTTTCTCGAGTTGCGGCAGGTCTTCTCGAGTTACGTCGGGGACCTCAGGGACCCACTCTGGTGGCCTCAGGAAAGGCCAGTCCCCATGCGAGTTGCTAGGGGACCTCTCGGGATTCCTCTCCCGTCCATGCCGGGGCCTCAGTCCTTGTGTGGAGTCGGGGCCGGAACCTGAGGATTCCTCTCCAGTGTTGCCATGGATCTTGGGGTGCTTCTGAGTCTCCCCAGGGGAGTCAGGCCTCGTCTCGAGTGGGGGCATGCACGTGCGCTTTCCTCCCGAGCTGCAGCAGTAGTGTCACGCTTCCTGTCACGTGGATCAAGGAATCTGTGGCTTTCCCTCGAGGCTGTCCCTCAAGGCTTTCCCACGAGGCTTTCCCACAGGGCTGTGCCACGTGCCACCTTGGTGTGAGTCGATCCTCGGCGTGAAAGACGAGCCGGTGAAGGGAAAAGAGGTTCCTCTGGAATGGACTGAGACATCTGGCGGACTCTTAGAATGCTGGCACGACCGTGGAGTTCCTCTCGCCGTTCCTGTTGAGAGGGCCTCCTCTTGAGATGCGACGGGAACGTCGGGAACTCTTTCCCGATGAAGCAGGGAAATGATCCCTCATCTCGAGCTACGAGGCGGAAACGGGGCTCCTCTGGATGTGGGCGGGACCCTCGTGATTCCTCTCGAGTGGAGACGGCTATGTCGGGGAACTTCTTGATTTGCACCAAGGGTGGGAAGGACCCTTTCGAAGTTCCAGAGGTGAGGTGTGATCAGCCTCGAGACGCCTCAGCGGAAATGGGCCTCATCTCGCCTGGAGGGGAGAACCTCCTGGATTTTCTCGAGTTGCGCAGGTCTTCTCGAGTTACGACGGGGACCTCAGGGACCCGCTCTGGTGGCCTCAGGAAAGGCCAGTCCCCATGCGAGTTGCTAGGGGACCTCTCGGGATTCCTCTCCCTTCCATGCCGGGGCCTCAGTCCTTGTGTGGAGTCGGGGCCGGAACCTGAGGATTCCTCTCCAGTGTTGCCATGGATCTTGGGGTGCTTCTGAGTCTCCCCAGGGGAGTCAGGCCTCGTCTCGAGTGGGGGCATGCACGTGCGCTTTCCTCCCGAGCTGCAGCAGTAGTGTCATGCTTCCTGTCACGTGTATCAAGGGATCTGTGGCTTTCCCACGAGGCTTTCCCACAGGGCTGTGCCACGTGCCACCTTGGTGTGAGTCGATCCTCGGAGTGAAAGACGAGCCGGTGAAGGGAAAAGAGGTTCCTCTGGAATGGACTGAGACATCTGGGGGACTCTTGGAATGCTGGCACGTCCGTGGAGATCCTCTCGCCGTTCCTGTTGAGAAGGCTTCCTCTTGAGATGGGACGGGAAGGCCGGGAACTCTTTCCCGACGAAGCAGGGAAAGGATCCCTCATCTCGAGCTGCGAGGCGGAAACGGGGCTCCTCTGGATGTGGGCGGGCCCTCGTGTTTCATCTCGGGTGGAGACGGGTATGTCGGGGAACTTCTTGATTTGCACCAAGGGTGTGAAGGACCCTTTCGAAGTTCCAGAGGTGAGGTGTGATCAGCCTCGAGACGCCTCAGCGGCAATGGGCCTCATCTCGCCTGGAGGGGAGAACCTCCTGGATTTTCTCGAGTTGCGGCAGGTCTTCTCGAGTTACGACGGGGAACTCAGGGACCCGCTCTGGTGGCCTCAGGAAAGGCCAGTCCCCATGCGAGTTGCTAGGGGACCTCTCGAGATACCACCCCCGTCCATGCCGGGGCCTCAGTCCTTGTGTGGAGTCGGGGCCGGAACCTGAGGATTCCTCTCCAGTGTTGCCATGGATCTTGGGGTGCTTCTGAGTCTCCCCAGGGGAGTCAGGCCTCGTCTCGAGTGGGGGCATGCACGTGCGCTTTCCTCCCGAGCTGCAGCAGTAGTGTCACGCTTCCTGTCACGTGGATCAAGGGATCTGTGGCTTTCCCTCGAGGCTGTTCCTCGAGGCTTATCCAAAGGGCTGTGCCACGTGCCACCTTGGTGTGAGTCGATCCTGCGTGTGAAAGACAAGCCGGTGAAGGGAAAAGAGTTTCCTCTGGACTGGACTGAGACATCTGGGGGACTCTTGGAATGCTGGCACGACCGTGGAGTTCCTCTCGCCGTTCCTGTTGAGAGGGCCTCCTCTTGAGATGCGACGGGAACGTCGGGAACTCTTTCCCGATGAAGCAGGGAAAGGATCCCTCATCTCGAGCTACGAGGCGGAAACGGGGCTCCTCTGGATGTGGGCGGGACCCTCGTGTTTCCTCTCGAGTGGAGACGGGTATGTCGGGGAACTTCTTGATTTGCACCAAGGGTGTGAAGGACCCTGTTGAATTTACAGAGGTGAGGTGTGATCGGCCTCCAGATGCCTCAGCGGAAATGGGCCTCATCTCGCCTGGAGGGGAGAACCTCCTGGATTTTCTCGAGTTGCGGCAGGTCTTCTCGAGTTACGACGGGGACCTCAGGGACCCACTCTGGTGGCCTCAGGAAAGGCCAGTCCCCATGCGAGTTGCTAGGAGCCATCTCGGGATTCCTCTCCCGTCCATGCCGGGGCCTAAGACCTTATGTGGAGTCGGGGCCGGAACCTGAGGATTCCTCTCCAGTGTTGCCATGGATCTTGGGGTGCTTCTGAGTCTCCCCAGGGGAGACAGGGCTCGTCTCGAGTGGGGCCTTCACGTGCACTTTCCTCCCAAGCTGGAGCAGTAGTGTCACGCTTCCTGTCATTTGGATCAAGGGATCTGTGGCTTTCCCTCGAGGCTTTCCCTCGAGGCTTTCCCACAGGGCTGTGCCACGTGCCACCTTGGTGTGAGTCGATCCTCGGCGTGAAAGACGAGCCGGTGAAGGGAAAAGAGGTTCCTCTGGAATGGACTGAGACATCTGGGGGACTCGTGGAATGGTGGCACGACCCTGGAGTTCCTCTCGCCGTTCCAGTTGAGAGGGCCTCCTCTTGAGATGCGACGGGAACGCCGGGAACTCTTTCCCGACGAAGCAGGGAAAGGATCCCTCATCTCGAGCAACGAGGCGGAAACGGGGCTCCTCTGGATGTGGGCGGGACCCTCGTGTTTCCTCTCGAGTGGAGACGGGTATGTCGGGGAACTTCTTGATTTGCACCAAGGTTGTGAAGGACCCTTTCGAAGGTACAGAGGTGAGGTGTGATCAGCCTGGAGACACCTCAGCGGAAACGGGCCTCATCTCGCCTGGAGGGGAGAACCTCCTGGATTTTCTCGAGTTGTGGCACGTCTTCTCGAGATAAGACGGGGACCTCAGGGACCCGCTTTTTTGGCCTCAGGAAAGGCCAGTCCCCATGCGAGTTGCTAGGGGACCTCTCGGGATTCCTCTCCCATCCATGCCGGGGCCTCAGTCCTTGTGTGGAGTCGGGGCCGGAACCTGAGGATTCCTCTCCAGTGTTGCCATGGATCTTGGGGTGCTTCTGAGTCTCCCCAGGGGAGTCAGGCCTCGTCTCGAGTGGGAGCATGCACGTGCGCTTTCCTCCCGATCTGCAGCAGTAGTGTCACGCTTCCTGTCACGTGGATCAAGGGATCTGTGGCTTTCCCTCGAGGCTGTCCCTCGAGGCTTTCCCACATTGCTGTGCCACGTGCCACCTTGGTTTGAGTCGATCCTCCGTGTGAAAGACAAGTCGGTGAAGGGAAAAGAGTTTCCTCTGGAATGGACTGAGACATCTGGGGGACTCTTGGAATGGTGGCACGACCCTGGAGTTCCTCTCGCCGTTCCTGCTGAGAGGGCCTCCTCTTGAGATGCGACGGGAACGCCGGGAACTCTTTCCCGACGAAGCAGGGAAAGGATCCCTCATCTCGAGCTACGAGTCGGAAACGGGGCTCCTCTGGATGTGGGCGGGACCCTCGTGTTTCCTCTCGAGTGGAGACGGTTATGTCGGGGAACTTCTTGATTTGCACCAAGGGTGTGAAGGACCCTTTCGAAGTTTCAGAGGTGAGGTGTGATCAGCCTCGAGACGCCTCAGCGGAAATGGGCCTCATCTCGCCTGGAGGGGAGAACCTCCTGGATTTTCTCGAGTTGCGGCAGGTCTTCTCGAGTTACGTCGGGGACCTCAGGGACCCACTCTGGTGGCCTCAGGAAAGGCCAGTCCCCATGCGATTTGCTAGGGGACCTCTCGGGATTCCTCTCCCGTCCATGCCGGGGCCTCAGTCCTTGTGTGGAGTCGGGGCCGGAACCTGAGGATTCCTCTCCAGTGTTGCCATGGATCTTGGGGTGCTTCTGAGTCTCCCCAGGGGAGTCAGGCCTCGTCTCGAGTGGGGGCATGCACGTGCGCTTTCCTCCCGAGCTGCAGCAGTAGTGTCACGCTTCCTGTCACGTGGATCAAGGAATATGTGGCTTTCCCTCGAGGCTGTCCCTCGAGGCTTTCCCACGAGGCTTTCCCACAGGGCTGTGCCACGTGCCACCTTGGTGTGAGTCGATCCTCGGCGTGAAAGACGAGCCGGTGAAGGGAAAAGAGGTTCCTCTGGAATGGACTGAGACATCTGGCGGACTCTTAGAATGCTGGCACGACCGTGGAGTTCCTCTCGCCGTTCCTGTTGAGAGGGCCTCCTCTTGAGATGCGACGGGAACGTCGGGAACTCTTTCCCGATGAAGCAGGGAAATGATCCCTCATCTCGAGCTACGAGGCGGAAACGGGGCTCCTCTGGATGTGGGCGGGACCCTCGTGATTCCTCTCGAGTGGAGACGGCTATGTCGGGGAACTTCTTGATTTGCACCAAGGGTGGGAAGGACCCTTTCGAAGTTCCAGAGGTGAGGTGTGATCAGCCTCGAGACGCCTCAGCGGAAATGGGCCTCATCTCGCCTGGAGGGGAGAACCTCCTGGATTTTCTCGAGTTGCGCAGGTCTTCTCGAGTTACGACGGGGACCTCAGGGACCCGCTCTGGTGGCCTCAGGAAAGGCCAGTCCCCATGCGAGTTGCTAGGGGACCTCTCGGGATTCCTCTCCCGTCCATGCCGGGGCCTCAGTCCTTGTGTGGAGTCGGGGCCGGAACCTGAGGATTCCTCTCCAGTGTTGCCATGGATCTTGGGGTGCTTCTGAGTCTCCCCAGGGGAGTCAGGCCTCGTCTCGAGTGGGGGCATGCACGTGCGCTTTCCTCCCGAGCTGCAGCAGTAGTGTCACGCTTCCTGTCACGTGTATCAAGGGATCTGTGGCTTTCCCACGAGGCTTTCCCACAGGGCTGTGCCACGTGCCACCTTGGTGTGAGTCGATCCTCGGAGTGAAAGACGAGCCGGTGAAGGGAAAAGAGGTTTCTCTGGAATGGACTGAGACATCTGGGGGACTCTTGGAATGCTGGCACGACCGTGGAGATCCTCTCGCCGTTCCTGTTGAGAGGGCTTCCTCTTGAGATGGGACGGGAAGGCCGGGAACTCTTTCCCGACGAAGCAGGGAAAGGATCCCTCATCTCGAGCTACGAGGCGGAAACGGGGCTCCTCTGGATGTGGGCGGGCCCTCGTGTTTCATCTCGGGTGGAGACGGGTATGTCGGGGAACTTCTTGATTTGCACCAAGGGTGTGAAGGACCCTTTCGAAGTTCCAGAGGTGAGGTGTGATCAGCCTCGAGACGCCTCAGCGGCAATGGGCCTCATCTCGCCTGGAGGGGAGAACCTCCTGGATTTTCTCGAGTTGCGGCAGGTCTTCTCGAGTTACGACGGGGAACTCAGGGACCCGCTCTGGTGGCCTCAGGAAAGGCCAGTCCCCATGCGAGTTGCTAGGGGACCTCTCGAGATACCACCCCCGTCCATGCCGGGGCCTCAGTCCTTGTGTGGAGTCGGGGCCGGAACCTGAGGATTCCTCTCCAGTGTTGCCATGGATCTTGGGGTGCTTCTGAGTCTCCCCAGGGGAGTCAGGCCTCGTCTCGAGTGGGGGCATGCACGTGCGCTTTCCTCCCGAGCTGCAGCAGTAGTGTCACGCTTCCTGTCACGTGGATCAAGGGATCTGTGGCTTTCCCTCGAGGCTGTTCCTCGAGGCTTATCCAAAGGGCTGTGCCACGTGCCACCTTGGTGTGAATCGATCCTGCGTGTGAAAGACAAGCCGGTGAAGGGAAAAGAGTTTCCTCTGGACTGGACTGAGACATCTGGGGGACTCTTGGAATGCTGGCACGACCGTGGAGTTCCTCTCGCCGTTCCTGTTGAGAGGGCCTCCTCTTGAGATGCGACGGGAACGTCGGGAACTCTTTCCCGATGAAGCAGGGAAAGGATCCCTCATCTCGAGCTACGAGGCGGAAACGGGGCTCCTCTGGATGTGGGCGGGACCCTCGTGTTTCCTCTCGAGTGGAGACGGGTATGTCGGGGAACTTCTTGATTTGCACCAAGGTTGTGAAGGACCCTTTCGAAGGTACAGAGGTGAGGTGTGATCAGCCTGGAGACACCTCAGCGGAAACGGGCCTCATCTCGCCTGGAGGGGAGAACCTCCTGGATTTTCTCGAGTTGTGGCACGTCTTCTCGAGATAAGACGGGGACCTCAGGGACCCGCTTTTTTGGCCTCAGGAAAGGCCAGTCCCCATGCGAGTTGCTAGGGGACCTCTCGGGATTCCTCTCCCATCCATGCCGGGGCCTCAGTCCTTGTGTGGAGTCGGGGCCGGAACCTGAGGATTCCTCTCCAGTGTTGCCATGGATCTTGGGGTGCTTCTGAGTCTCCCCAGGGGAGTTAGGCCTCGTCTCGAGTGGGAGCATGCACGTGCGCTTTCCTCCCGATCTGCAGCAGTAGTGTCACGCTTCCTGTCACGTGGATCAAGGGATCTGTGGCTTTCCCTCGAGGCTGTCCCTCGAGGCTTTCCCACATTGCTGTGCCACGTGCCACCTTGGTTTGAGTCGATCCTCCGTGTGAAAGACAAGCCGGTGAAGGGAAAAGAGTTTCCTCTGGAATGGACTGAGACATCTGGGGGACTCGTGGAATGGTGGCACGACCCTGGAGTTCCTCTCGCCGTTCCTGCTGAGAGGGCCTCCTCTTGAGATGCGACGGGAACGCCGGGAACTCTTTCCCGACGAAGCAGGGAAAGGATCCCTCATCTCGAGCTACGAGGCGGAAACGGGGCTCCTCTGGATGTGGGCGGGACCCTCGTGTTTCCTCTCGAGTGGAGACGGTTATGTCGGGGAACTTCTTGATTTGCACCAAGGGTGTGAAGGAGCCTTTCGAAGTTTCAGAGGTGAGGTGTGATCAGCCTCGAGACGCCTCAGCGGAAATGGGCCTCATCTCGCCTGGAGGGGAGAACCTCCTGGATTTTCTCGAGTTGCGGCAGGTCTTCTCGAGTTACGTCGGGGACCTCAGGGACCCACTCTGGTGGCCTCAGGAAAGGCCAGTCCCCATGCGATTTGCTAGGGGACCTCTCGGGATTCCTCTCCCGTCCATGCCGGGGCCTCAGTCCTTGTGTGGAGTCGGGGCCGGAACCTGAGGATTCCTCTCCAGTGTTGCCATGGATCTTGGGGTGCTTCTGAGTCTCCCCAGGGGAGTCAGGCCTCGTCTCGAGTGGGGGCATGCACGTGCGCTTTCCTCCCGAGCTGCAGCAGTAGTGTCACGCTTCCTGTCACGTGTATCAAGGGATCTGTGGCTTTCCCACGAGGCTTTCCCACAGGGCTGTGCCACGTGCCACCTTGGTGTGAGTCGATCCTCGGAGTGAAAGACGAGCCGGTGAAGGGAAAAGAGGTTCCTCTGGAATGGACTGAGACATCTGGGGGACTCTTGGAATGCTGGCACGACCGTGGAGATCCTCTCGCCCTTCCTGTTGAGAGGGCTTCCTCTTGAGATGGGGCGGGAAGGCCGGGAACTCTTTCCCGACGAAGCAGGGAAAGGATCCCTCATCTCGAGCTACGAGGCGGAAACGGGGCTCCTCTGGATGTGGGCGGGCCCTCGTGTTTCATCTCGGGTGGAGACGGGTATGTCGGGGAACTTCTTGATTTGCACCAAGGGTGTGAAGGACCCTTTCGAAGTTCCAGAGGTGAGGTGTGATCAGCCTCGAGACGCCTCAGCGGCAATGGGCCTCATCTCGCCTGGAGGGGAGAACCTCCTGGATTTTCTCGAGTTGCGGCAGGTCTTCTCGAGTTACGACGGGGAACTCAGGGACCCGCTCTGGTGGCCTCAGGAAAGGCCAGTCCCCATGCGAGTTGCTAGGGGACCTCTCGAGATACCACCCCCGTCCATGCCGGGGCCTCAGTCCTTGTGTGGAGTCGGGGCCGGAACCTGAGGATTCCTCTCCAGTGTTGCCATGGATCTTGGGGTGCTTCTGAGTCTCCCCAGGGGAGTCAGGCCTCGTCTCGAGTGGGGGCATGCACGTGCGCTTTCCTCCCGAGCTGCAGCAGTAGTGTCACGCTTCCTGTCACGTGGATCAAGGGATCTGTGGCTTTCCCTCGAGGCTGTTCCTCGAGGCTTATCCAAAGGGCTGTGCCACGTGCCACCTTGGTGTGAGTCGATCCTGCGTGTGAAAGACAAGCCGGTGAAGGGAAAAGAGTTTCCTCTGGACTGGACTGAGACATCTGGGGGACTCTTGGAATGCTGGCACGACCGTGGAGTTCCTCTCGCCGTTCCTGTTGAGAGGGCCTCCTCTTGAGATGCGACGGGAACGTCGGGAACTCTTTCCCGATGAAGCAGGGAAAGGATCCCTCATCTCGAGCTACGAGGCGGAAACGGGGCTCCTCTGGATGTGGGCGGGACCCTCGTGTTTCCTCTCGAGTGGAGACGGGTATGTCGGGGAACTTCTTGATTTGCACCAAGGGTGTGAAGGACCCTGTTGAATTTACAGAGGTGAGGTGTGATCGGCCTCCAGATGCCTCAGCGGAAATGGGCCTCATCTCGCCTGGAGGGGAGAACCTCCTGGATTTTCTCGAGTTGCGGCAGGTCTTCTCGAGTTACGACGGGGACCTCAGGGACCCACTCTGGTGGCCTCAGGAAAGGCCAGTCCCCATGCGAGTTGCTAGGAGCCATCTCGGGATTCCTCTCCCGTCCATGCCGGGGCCTAAGACCTTATGTGGAGTCGGGGCCGGAACCTGAGGATTCCTCTCCAGTGTTGCCATGGATCTTGGGGTGCTTCTGAGTCTCCTCAGGGGAGACAGGGCTCGTCTCGAGTGGGGCCTTCACGTGCACTTTCCTCCCAAGCTGGAGCAGTAGTGTCACGCTTCCTGTCATTTGGATCAAGGGATCTGTGGCTTTCCCTCGAGGCTGTCCCTCGAGGCTTTCCCACAGGGCTGTGCCACGTGCCACCTTGGTGTGAGTCGATCCTCGGCGTGAAAGACGAGCCGGTGAAGGGAACAGAGGTTCCTCTGGAATGGACTGAGACATCTGGGGGACTCGTGGAATGGTGGCACGACCCTGGAGTTCCTCTCGCCGTTCCAGTTGAGAGGGCCTACTCTTGAGATGCGACGGGAACGCCGGGAACTCTTTCCCGACGAAGCAGGGAAAGGATCCCTCATCTCGAGCAACGAGGCGGAAACGGGGCTCCTCTGGATGTGGGCGGGACCCTCGTGTTTCCTCTCGAGTGGAGACGGGTATGTCGGGGAACTTCTTGATTTGCACCAAGGTTGTGAAGGACCCTTTCGAAGGTACAGAGGTGAGGTGTGATCAGCCTGGAGACACCTCAGCGGAAACGGGCCTCATCTCGCCTGGAGGGGAGAACCTCCTGGATTTTCTCGAGTTGTGGCACGTCTTCTCGAGATAAGACGGGGACCTCAGGGACCCGCTTTTTTGGCCTCAGGAAAGGCCAGTCCCCATGCGAGTTGCTAGGGGACCTCTCGGGATTCCTCTCCCATCCATGCCGGGGCCTCAGTCCTTGTGTGGAGTCGGGGCCGGAACCTGAGGATTCCTCTCCAGTGTTGCCATGGATCTTGGGGTGCTTCTGAGTCTCCCCAGGGGAGTCAGGCCTCGTCTCGAGTGGGAGCATGCACGTGCGCTTTCCTCCCGATCTGCAGCAGTAGTGTCACGCTTCCTGTCACGTGGATCAAGGGATCTGTGGCTTTCCCTCGAGGCTGTCCCTCGAGGCTTTCCCACATTGCTGTGCCACGTGCCACCTTGGTTTGAGTCGATCCTCCGTGTGAAAGACAAGCCGGTGAAGGGAAAAGAGTTTCCTCTGGAATGGACTGAGACATCTGGGGGACTCTTGGAATGGTGGCACGACCCTGGAGTTCCTCTCGCCGTTCCTGCTGAGAGGGCCTCCTCTTGAGATGCGACGGGAACGCCGGGAACTCTTTCCCGACGAAGCAGGGAAAGGATCCCTCATCTCGAGCTACGAGGTGGAAACGGGGCTCCTCTGGATGTGGGCGGGACCCTCGTGTTTCCTCTCGAGTGGAGACGGTTATGTCGGGGAACTTCTTGATTTGCACCAAGGGTGTGAAGGACCCTTTCGAAGTTTCAGAGGTGAGGTGTGATCAGCCTCGAGACGCCTCAGCGGAAATGGGCCTCATCTCGCCTGGAGGGGAGAACCTCCTGGATTTTCTCGAGTTGCGGCAGGTCTTCTCGAGTTACGTCGGGGACCTCAGGGACCCACTCTGGTGGCCTCAGGAAAGGCCAGTCCCCATGCGATTTGCTAGGGGACCTCTCGGGATTCCTCTCCCGTCCATGCCGGGGCCTCAGTCCTTGTGTGGAGTCGGGGCCGGAACCTGAGGATTCCTCTCCAGTGTTGCCATGGATCTTGGGGTGCTTCTGAGTCTCCCCAGGGGAGTCAGGCCTCGTCTCGAGTGGGGGCATGCACGTGCGCTTTCCTCCCGAGCTGCAGCAGTAGTGTCACGCTTCCTGTCACGTGGATCAAGGAATCTGTGGCTTTCCCTCGAGGCTGTCCCTCGAGGCTTTCCCACGAGGCTTTCCCACAGGGCTGTGCCACGTGCCACCTTGGTGTGAGTCGATCCTCGGCGTGAAAGACGAGCCGGTGAAGGGAAAAGAGGTTCCTCTGGAATGGACTGAGACATCTGGCGGACTCTTAGAATGCTGGCACGACCGTGGAGTTCCTCTCGCCGTTCCTGTTGAGAGGGTCTCCTCTTGAGATGCGACGGGAACGTCGGGAACTCTTTCCCGATGAAGCAGGGAAATGATCCCTCATCTCGAGCTACGAGGCGGAAACGGGGCTCCTCTGGATGTGGGCGGGACCCTCGTGATTCCTCTCGAGTGGAGACGGCTATGTCGGGGAACTTCTTGATTTGCACCAAGGGTGGGAAGGACCCTTTCGAAGTTCCAGAGGTGAGGTGTGATCAGCCTCGAGACGCCTCAGCGGAAATGGGCCTCATCTCGCCTGGAGGGGAGAACCTCCTGGATTTTCTCGAGTTGCGCAGGTCTTCTCGAGTTACGACGGGGACCTCAGGGACCCGCTCTGGTGGCCTCAGGAAAGGCCAGTCCCCATGCGAGTTGCTAGGGGACCTCTCGGGATTCCTCTCCCGTCCATGCCGGGGCCTCAGTCCTTGTGTGGAGTCGGGGCCGGGACCTGAGGATTCCTCTCCAGTGTTGCCATGGATCTTGGGGTGCTTCTGAGTCTCCCCAGGGGAGTCAGGCCTCGTCTCGAGTGGGGGCATGCACGTGCGCTTTCCTCCCGAGCTGCAGCAGTAGTGTCACGCTTCCTGTCACGTGTATCAAGGGATCTGTGGCTTTCCCACGAGGCTTTCCCACAGGGCTGTGCCACGTGCCACCTTGGTGTGATTCGATCCTCGGAGTGAAAGACGAGCCGGTGAAGGGAAAAGAGGTTCCTCTGGAATGGACTGAGACATCTGGGGGACTCTTGGAATGCTGGCACGACCGTGGAGATCCTCTCGCCGTTCCTGTTGAGAGGGCTTCCTCTTGAGATGGGACGGGAAGGCCGGGAACTCTTTCCCGACGAAGCAGGGAAAGGATCCCTCATCTCGAGCTACGAGGCGGAAACGGGGCTCCTCTGGATGTGGGCGGGCCCTCGTGTTTCATCTCGGGTGGAGACGGGTATGTCGGGGAACTTCTTGATTTGCACCAAGGGTGTGAAGGACCCTTTCGAAGTCCCAGAGGTGAGGTGTGATCAGCCTCGAGACGCCTCAGCGGCAATGGGCCTCATCTCGCCTGGAGGGGAGAACCTCCTGGATTTTCTCGAGTTGCGGCAGGTCTTCTCAAGTTACGACGGGGAACTCAGGGACCCGCTCTGGTGGCCTCAGGAAAGGCCAGTCCCCATGCGAGTTGCTAGGGGACCTCTCGAGATACCACCCCCGTCCATGCCGGGGCCTCAGTCCTTGTGTGGAGTCGGGGCCGGAACCTGAGGATTCCTCTCCAGTGTTGCCATGGATCTTGGGGTGCTTCTGAGTCTCCCCAGGGGAGTCAGGCCTCGTCTCGAGTGGGGGCATGCACGTGCGCTTTCCTCCCGAGCTGCAGCAGTAGTGTCACGCTTCCTGTCACGTGGATCAAGGGATCTGTGGCTTTCCCTCGAGGCTGTTCATCGAGGCTTATCCAAAGGGCTGTGCCACGTGCCACCTTGGTGTGAGTCGATCCTGCGTGTGAAAGACAAGCCGGTGAAGGGAAAAGAGTTTCCTCTGGACTGGACTGAGACATCTGGGGGACTCTTGGAATGCTGGCACGACCGTGGAGTTCCTCTCGCCGTTCCAGTTGAGAGGGCCTCCTCTTGAGATGCGACGGGAACGCCGGGAACTCTTTCCCGACGAAGCAGGGAAAGGATCCCTCATCTCGAGCTACGAGGCGGAAACGGGGCTCCCCTGGATGTGGGCGGGACCCTCGTGATCCTCTCGAGTGGATACGGCTATGTCAGGGAACTTCTTGATTTGCACCAAGGGTGTGAAGGACCCTTTTGAAGTTCCAGATTTGAAGTCTTATCAGCCTCGAGATGCCTCAGCGGAAATGGGCCACATCTCGCCTGAAGTGGAGAACCTCCTGGATTTTCTCGAGTGGCGGCAGGTCTTCTCGAGTTACGACGGGGACCTCAGGGACCCGCTCTGGTGGCCTCAGAAAGGGCCAGTCCCCATGCGAGTTGCTAGGGGACCTCTCGGGATTCCTCTCCCGTCCATGCCGGGGCCTCAGTCCTTGTGTGGAGTCGGGGCCGAAACCTGAGGATTCCTCTCCAGTGTTGCCATGGATCTAGGGGTGCTTCTGAGTCTCCCCAGGCGAGTCAGGCCTCGTCTCGAGTGGGGGCATGCACGTGCGCTTTCCTCCTGAGCTGCAGCAGTAGTGTCACGCTTCCTGTCACGTGGATCAAGGGATCTGTGGCTTTCCCTCGAGGGTGGACCTCGAGGCTTTCCCACGAGGCTTTCCCACAGGGCTGTGCCACGTGCCACCTTGGTGTGAGTCGATCCTCGGCGTGAAAGACGAGCCGGTGAAGGGAAAAGAGGTTCCTCTGGAATGGACTGAGACATCTGGGGGACTCGTGGAATGGTGGCACGACCCTGGAGTTCCTCTCGCCGTTCCAGTTGAGAGGGCCTCCTCTTGAGATGTGACGGGAACGCCGGGAACTCTTTCCCGACGAAGCAGGGAAAGGATCCCTCATCTCGAGCTACGAGGCGGAAACGGGGCTCCCCTGGATGTGGGCGGGACCCTCGTGATTCCTCTCGAGTGGAGACGGCTAGGTCGGGGAACTTCTTGATTTGCACCAAGGGTGTGAAGGACCCTTTCGAAGTTCCAGAGGTGAGTTGTGATCAGCCTCGAGACGCCTCAGCGGAAATGGGCCTCATCTCGCCTGGAGGGGAGAACCTTCTGGATTTTCTCGAGTTGTGACAGGTCTTCTCGAGTTACGACGGGGACCTCAGGGACCCGCTCTGGTGGCCTCAGGAAAGGCCAGTCCCCATGCGAGTTGCTAGGGGACCTTTCGGGATTCCTCTCCCGTCCATGCCGGGGCCTCAGTCGTTGTGTGGAGTCGGGGCCGGAACCTGAGGATTCCTCTCCAGTGTTGCCATGGATCTTGGGGCGCTTCTGAGTCTCCCCAGGGGAGTCAGGCCTCGTCTCGAGTGGGGGCATGCACGTGCGCTTTCCTCCCGAGCTGCAGCAGTAGTGTCACGCTTCCTGTCACGTGGATCAAGGGATCTGTGGCCTTCCCTCGAGGCTGTCCCTCGAGGCTTTCCCACGAGGCTTTCCCACAGGGCTGTGCCACGTGCCACCTTGGTGTGAGTCGATCCTCGGCGTGAAAGACGAGCCGGTGAAGGGAAAAGAGGTTCCTCTGGAATGGACTGAGACATCTGGGGGACTCTTGGAATGGTGGCACGACCCTGGAGTTCCTCTCGCCGTTCCTGTTGAGAGGGCCTCCTCTTGAGATGCGACGGGAACGCCGGGAACTCTTTCCCGACGAAGCAGGGAAAGGATCCCTCATCTCGAGCTACGAGGCGGAAACGGGGCTCCTCTGGATGTGGGCGGGACCCTCGTGATTCCTCTCGAGTGGAGACGGCTAGGTCGGGGAACTTCTTGATTTGCACCAAGAGTGTGAAGGACCCTTTCGAAGTTCCAGAGGTGAGGTGTGATCAGCCTCGAGACGCCTCAGCGGAAATGGGCCTCATCTCGCCTGGAGGGGAGAACCTCCTGGGTTTTCTCGAGTTGCGGCAGGTCTTCTCGACTTACGACGGGGACCACAGGGACCCGCTCTGGTGGCCTCAGGAAAGGCCAGTCCCCATGCGAGTAGCTAGGGGACCTCTCGGGATTCCTCTCCCGTCCATGCCGGGGCCTCAGTCCTTGTGTGGAGTCGGGGCCGGAACCTGAGGATTCCTCTCCAGTGTTGCCATGGATCTTGGGGTGCTTCTGAGTCTCCCCAGGGGAGTCAGGCCTCGTCTCGAGTGGGGGCATGCACGTGCGCTTTCCTCCCGAGCTGCAGCAGTAGTGTCACGCTTCCTGTCATTTGGATCAAGGGATCTGTGGCTTTCCCTCGAGGCTTTCCCTCGAGGCTTTCCCACAGGGCTGTGCCCCGTGCCACCTTGGTGTGAGTCGATCCTCAGCGTGAAAGAAGAGCCGGTGAAGGGAAAACAGGATCCTCTGGAATGGACTGAGACATCTGGCGGACTCTTGGAATGGTGGCACGACCATAGAGTTCCTCTCGCCATTCCTGTTGAGAGGGCCTCCTCTTGAGATGCGACCGGATGGCCGGGAACTCTTTCCCGATGAAGCAGGGATAGGATCCCTCATCTCGAGCTACGAGGCGGAAACGGGGCTCCTCTGGATGTGGGCGGGACCCTCGTGTTTCCTCTCGAGTGGAGACGGGTATGTCGGGGAACTTCTTGATTTGCACCAAGGGTGTGAAGGACCCTTTCGAAGTTCCAGAGGTGAGGTGTGAGCAGCCTCGAGACGCCTCAGCGGCAATGGGCCTCATCTCGCCTGGAGGGGAGAACCTCCTGGATTTTCTCGAGTTGCGGCAGGTCTTCTCGAGTTACGACGGGGACCTCAGGGACCCGCTCTTGTGGCCTCAGGAAAGGCCAGTTCCCATGCGAGTTGCTACGGGACCTCTCGGGATTCCTCTCCCGTCCATGCCGGGGCCTCAGTCCTTGTGTGGAGTCGGGGCCGGAACCTGAGGATTCCTCTCCAGTGTTGCCATGGATCTTGGGGTGCTTCTGAGTCTCCCCAGGGGAGTCAGGCCTCGTCTCGAGTGGGGGCATGCACGTGCGCTTTCCTCCCGAGCTGCAGCAGTAGTGTCACGCTTCCTGTCACGTGGATCAAGGAATCTGTGGCTTTCCCTCGAGGCTGTCCCTCGAGGCTTTCCCACAGGGCTGTGCCACGTGCCACCTTGGTGTGAGTCGATCCTCGGCGTGAAAGACGAGCCGGTGAAGGGAAAAGAGGTTCCTCTGGAATGGACTGAGTCATCTGGGGGACTCTTGGAATGCTGGCACGACCGTGGAGTTCCTCTCGCCGTTCCTGTTGAGAGGGCCTCCTCTTGAGATGCGACGGGAACGTCGGGAACTCTTTCCCGATGAAGCAGGGAAATGATCCCTCATCTCGAGCTACGAGGCGGAAACGGGGCTCCTCTGGATGTGGGCGGGACCCTCGTGTTTCCTCTCGAGTGGAGACGGGTATGTCGGGGAACTTCTTGATTTGCACCAAGGGTGTGAAGGACCCTTTCGAAGTTCCAGAGGTGAGGTGTGATCAGCCTCGAGACGCCTCAGCGGAAATGGGCCTCATCTCGCCTGGAGGGGAGAACCTCCTGGATTTTCTCGAGTTGCGGCAGGTCTTCTCCAGTTACGACGGGGACCTCAGGGACCCGCTCTGGTGGCCTCAGGAAAGGCCAGTCCCCATGCGAGTTGCTAGGGGGCATCTCGGGATTCCTCTCCCGTCCATGCCGGGGCCTAAGACCTTGTGTGGAGTCTGGCCCGAAACCTGAGGATTCCTCTCCAGTGTTGTCATGGATCTTGGGGTGCTTCTGAGTCTCCCCAGGGGGTCAGGCCTCGTCTCGATTGGGGGCATGCACGTGTGCTTTCCTCCCGAGGTGTAGCATTAGTGTCACGCTTCCTGTCACGTGGATCAAGGAATCTGTGGCTTTCCCTCGAGGCTGTCCCTCGAGGGTTTCCCACGAGGCTTTCCCACAGGGCTGTGCCACGTGCCACCTTGGTGTGAGTCGATCCTCGGCGTGAAAGACGAGCCGGTGAAGTGAAAAGAGGTTCCTCTGGAATGGACTGAGACATCTGTTGGACTCTTGTAATGCTGGCACGACCATGGAGATCCTCTCGCCGTTCCTGTTGAGAGGGCCTCCTCTTGAAATGCGACGGGAACGCCGGGAACTCATTCCCGACGAAACAGGGATAGGATCCCTCATCTCGAGCTACGAGGCGGAAACGGGGCTCCTCTGGATGTGGGCGGGACCCTCGTGTTTCCTCTCGAGTGGAGACGGGTATGTCAGGGAACTTCTTGATTTGCACCAAGGGTGTGAAGGACCCTGTTGAAGTTACAGAGGTGAGGTGTGATCGGCCTCCAGATGCCTCAGCGGAAATGGGCCTCATCTCGCCTGGAGGGGAGAACCTCCTGGATTTTCTCGAGTTGCAGCAGGTCTTCTCGAGGTACGACGGGGACCTCAGGGACCCACTCTGGTGGCCTCAGGAAAGGCCAGTCCCCATGCGAGTTGCTAGGAGCCATCTCGGGATTCCTCTCCCGTCCATGCCGGGGCCTAAGACCTTGTGTGGAGTCGGCGCAGGAACTGAGGATTCCTCTCCAGTGTTGCCATGGATCTTGGGGTGCTTCTGAGTCTCCCCAGGGGAGACAGGGCTCGTCTCGAGTGGGGCCTTCACGTGCACTTTCCTCCCAAGCTGCAGCAGTAGTGTCACGCTTCCTGTCATTTGGATCAAGGGATCTGTGGCTTTCCCTCGAGGCTTTCCCTCGAGGCTTTCCCACAGGGCTGTGCCCCGTGCCACCTTGGTGTGAGTCGATCCTCAGCGTGAAAGAAGAGTCGGTGAAGGGAAAACAGGATCCTCTGGAATGGACTGAGACATCTGGGGGACTCTTGGAATGGTGGCACGACCATGGAGTTCCTCTCGCCATTCCTGTTGAGAGGGCCTCCTCTTGAGATGCGACCGGAAGGCCGGGAACTCTTTCCCAACGAAACAGGGATAGGATCCCTCATCTCGAGCTACGAGGCGGAAACGGGGCTCCTCTGGATGTGGGCGGGACCCTCGTGTTTCCTCTCAAGTGGAGACGGGTATGTCGGGGAACTTCTTGATTTGCACCAAGGGTGTGAAGGACCCTTTCGAAGTTCCAGAGGTGAGGTGTGATCAGCCTCGAGACGCCTCAGCGGAAAGGGGCCTCATCTCGCCTGGAGGGGAGAACCTCCTGGATTTTCTCGAGTTGCGGCAGGTCTTCTCGAGTTACGACGGGGACCTCAGGGACCCGCTCTGGTGGCCTCAGGAAAGGCCAGTCCCCATGTGAGTTGCTAGGGGACCTCTCGGGATTCCTCTCCCGTCCATGCCGGGGCCTCAGTCCTTGTGTGGAGTTGGGGCCGGAAGCTGAGGATTCCTCTCCAGTGTTTGCCATGGATCTAGGGGTGCTTCTGAGTCTCCCCAGGGGAGTCAGGCCTCGTCTCGGGTGGGGGCATGCTCGTGCGCTTTCCTCCCGAGCTGCAGCAGTAGTGTCACGCTTCCTGTCACGTGGATCAAGGGATCTGTGGCTTTCCCTCGAGGCTGGACCTCGAGGCTTTCCCACGAGGCTTTTCCACAGGGCTGTACCACGTGCCACCTTGGTGTGAGTCGTACCTCGGCGTGAAAGACGAGCGGTGTAGGGAGTAGAGGTTCCTCTGGTATGGACTGAGACATCTGGGGGACTCTTGGAATGGTGGCACGACCCTGGAGTTCCTCTCGCCGGTCCTGTTGAGAGGCCTCCTCTTGAGATGCGACGGGAACGCCGGGAACTCTTTCCCGACGAAGCAGGGAAAGGATCCCTCATCTCGAGCTATGAGGCGGAACGGGGCTCCTCTGGATGTGGGCGGGACCCTCGTGATTCCTCTCGAGTGGAGACGTGTATGTCTGGGAACATCTTGATTTGCACCAAGGGTGTGAAGGACCCTTTTGAAGTTCCAGATTTGAGGTGTTATCAGCCTCGAGATGCCTCAGCGGAAATGGGCCTCATCTCGCCTGGAGTGGGAACCTCCTGGATTTTCTCGAGTGGCGGCAGGTCTTCTCGAGTTACGACGGGGACCTCAGGGACCCGCTCTGGTGGCCTCAGGAAGGTCCAGTCCCCATGCGAGTTGCTAGGGGACCTCTCGGGATTCCTCTCCCGTCCATTCCGGGGCCTCAGTCCTTGTGTGGAGTCGGGGCCGAAACTGAGGATTCCTCTCCAGTGTTGCCATGGATCTAGGGGTGCTTCTGAGTCTCCCCAGCGAGTCAGGCCTCGTCTCGAGTGGGGGCATGCACGTGCGCTTTCCTCCTGAGCTGCAGCAGTAGTGTCACGCTTCCTGTCACGTGGATCAAGGGATCTGTGGCTTTCCCTCGAGGGTGGACCTCGAGGCTTTCCCTCGAGGCTTTCCCCACATTGCTGTGCCACGTGCCACCTTGGTGTGAGTCGATCCTCGGCGTGAAAGACGAGCCGGTGAAGGGAAAAGAGGTTTCCTCTGGAATGGACTGAGACATCTGGGGGACTCTTGGAATGGTGGCACGACCCTGGAGTTCCTCACGCCGTTCCTGTGAGAGGGCCTCCTCTTGACATGCGACGGGAACGCCGGGAACTCTTTCCCGACGAAGCAGGGAAAAGATCCCTCATCTCGAGCTATGAGGCGGAAACGGGGCTCCTCTGGATGTGGGGCGGGACCCTCGTGATTCCTCTCGAGTGGAGACGGGTATGTCGGGGAACTTCTTGATTTACACCAAGGGTGTGAAGGAGCCTTCGAAGTTCCAGAGGTGAGGTGTGATCAGCCTCGAGACGCCTCAGCGGAAATGGGCCTCATCTCGCCTGGAGGGGAGAACCTCCTGGATTTTCTCGAGTTGCGGCAGGTCTTCTCCGAGTTACGACGGGGACCTCAGGGACCCGCTCTGGTGGCCTCAGGAAAGGGCCAGTCCCCATGCGAGTTGCTAGGGGACCTCTCGGGATTCCTCTCCCGTCCATGCCGGGGCCTCAGTCCTTGTGTGGATTCGGGGCCGGAACCTGAGGATTCCTCTCCAGTGTTGCCATGGATCTTGGGGTGCTTCTGAGTCTCCCCAGGGGAGTCAGGCCTCGTCTCGAGTGGGGGCATGCACGTGCGCTTTCCTCCCGAGCTGCAGCAGTAGTGTCACGCTTCCTGTCACGTGGATCAAGGAATCTGTGGCTTTCCCTCGAGGCTGTCCCTCGAGGCTTTCCCACGAGGCTTTCCCACAGGGCTGTGCCACGTGCCACCTTGGTGTGAGTCGATCCTCGGCGTGAAAGACGAGCCGGTGAAGGGAAAAGAGGTTCCTCTGGAATGGACTGAGTCATCTGGGGGACTCTTGGAATGGTGGCACGACCGTGGAGTTCCTCTCGCCGTTCCTGTTGAGAGGGCCTCCTCTTGAGATGCGACGGGAACGCCGGGAACTCTTTCCCGACGAAGCAGGGAAAGGATCCCTCATCTTGAGCTACGAGGCGGAAACGGGGCTCCTCTGGATGTGGGCGGGACCCTCGTGATTCCTCTCGAGTGGAGACGGCTAGGTCGGGGAACTTCTTGATTTGCACCAAGAGTATGAAGGACCCTTTCGAAGTTCCAGAGGTGAGGTGTGATCAGCCTCGAGACGCCTCAGCGGAAATGGGCCTCATCTCGCCTGGAGGGGAGAACCTCCTGGGTTTTCTCGAGTTGCGGCAGGTCTTCTCGACTTACGACGGGGACCACAGGGACCCGCTCTGGTGGCCTCAGGAAAGGCCAGTCCCCATGCGTGTAGCTAGGGGACCTCTCGGGATTCCTCTCCCGTCCATGCCGGGGCCTCAGTCCTTGTGTGGAGTCGGGGCCGGAACCTGAGGATTCCTCTCCAGTGTTGCCATGAATCTTGGGGTGCTTCTGAGTCTCCCCAGGGGAGTCAGGCCTCGTCTCGAGTGGGGGCATGCACGTGCGCTTTCCTCCCGAGCTGCAGCAGTAGTGTCACGCTTCCTGTCATTTGGATCAAGGGATCTGTGGCTTTCCCTCGATGCTTTCCCTCGAGGCTTTCCCACAGGGCTGTGCCCCGTGCCACCTTGGTGTGAGTCGATCCTCAGCGTGAAAGAAGAGCCGGTGAAGGGAAAACAGGATCCTCTGGAATGGACTGAGACATCTGGCGGACTCTTGGAATGGTGGCACGACCATGGAGTTCCTCTCGCCATTCCTGTTGAGAGGGCCTCCTGTTGAGATGCGACCGGATGGCCGGGAACTCTTTCCCGATGAAGCAGGGATAGGATCCCTCATCTCGAGCTACGAGGCGGAAACGGGGCTCCTCTGGATGTGGGCGGGACCCTCTTGTTTCCTCTCGAGTGGAGACGGGTATGTCGGGGAACTTCTTGATTTGCACCAAGGGTGTGAAGGACCCTTTCGAAGTTCCAGAGGTGAGGTGTGATCAGCCTCGAGACGCCTCAGCGGAAAGGGGCCTCATCTCGCCTGGAGGGGAGAACCTCCTGGATTTTCTCGAGTTGCGGCAGGTCTTCTCGAGTTACGACGGGGACCTCAGGGACCCGCTCTGGTGGCCTCAGGAAAGGCCAGTCCCCATGCGAGGTGCTAGGGGACCTCTCGGATTCCTCTCCCGTCCATGCCGGGGCCTCAGTCCTTGTGTGGAGTTGGGGCCGGAAGCTGAGGATTCCTCTCCAGTGTTGCCATGGATCTAGGGGTGCTTCTGAGTCTCCCCAGGGTAGTCAGGCCTCGTCTCGAGTGGGGGCATGCTCGTGCGCTTTCCTCCCGAGCTGCAGCAGTAGTGTCACGCTTCCTGTCACGTGGATCAAGGGATCTGTGGCTTTCCCTCGAGGCTGGACCTCGAGGCTTTCCCACGAGGCTTTTCCACAGGGCTGTACCACGTGCTACCTTGGTGTGAGTCGTACCTCGGCGTGAAAGACGAGCCGGTGTAGGGAAAAGAGGTTCCTCTGGTATGGACTGAGACATCTGGGGGACTCTTGGAATGCTAGCACGACCATGGAGTTCCTCTCGCCGCTCCTGTTCAGAGGGCCTCCTCTTGAGATGCGACGGGAACGCCGGGAACTCTTTCCCGACGAAGCAGGGAAAGGATCCCTCATCTCGAGCTACGAGGCGGAAACGGGGCTCCTCTGGATGTGGGCGGGACCCTCGTGATTCCTCTCGAGTGGAGACGTGTATGTCTGGGAACTTCTTGATTTGCACCAAGGGTGTGAGGGACCCTTTTGAAGTTCCAGATTTGAGGTGTTATCAGCCTCGAGATGCCTCAGCGGAAATGGGCCTCATCTCGCCTTGAGTGGAGAACCTCCTGGATTTTCTCGAGTGGCGGCAGGTCTTCTCGAGTTACGACGGGGACCTCAGGGACCCGCTCTGGTGGCCTCAGGAAGGGCCAGTCCCCATGCGAGTTGCTAGGGGACCTCTCGGGATTCCTCTCCCGTCCATGCCGGGGCCTCAGTCCTTGTGTGGAGTCGGGGCCAAAACCTGAGGATTCCTCTCCAGTGTTGCCATGGATCTATGGGTGCTTCTGAGTCTCCCCAGGCGAGTCAGGCCTCGTCTCGAGTGGGGGCATGCACGTGCTCTTTCCTCCTGAGCTGCAGCAGTAGTTTCACGCTTCCTGTCACGTGGATCAAGGGATCTGTGGCTTTCCCTCGAGGCTGTACCTCGAGGCTTTCCCACGAGGCTTTCCCACTGGGCTGTGCCACGTGCCACCTTGGTGTGAGTCGATCCTCGGCGTGAAAGACGAGCCGGTGAAGGGAAAAGAGGTTCCTCTGGAATGGACTGAGACATCTGGGGGACTCGTGGAATGGTGGCACGACCCTGGAGTTCCTCTCGCCGTTCCGGTTGAGAGGGCCTCCTCTTGAGATGCGACGGGAGCGCCGGGAACTCTTTCCCGACGAAGCAGGGAAAGGATCCCTCATCTCGAGCTACGAGGCGGAAACGGGGGCTCCTCTGGATGTGGGCGGGACCCTCGTGTTTCCTCTCGAGAGGAGACGGGCATGTCGGGGATCTTCTTGATTTGCACCAAGGGTGTGAAGGACCCTTTCGAAGTTCCAGAGGTGAGGTGTGAGCAGCCTCGAGACGCCTCAGCGGCAATGGGCCTCATCTCGCCTGGAGGGGAGAACCTCCTGGATTTTCTCGAGTTGCGGCAGGTCTTCTCGAGTTACGACGGGGACCTCAGGGACCCGCTCTTGTGGCCTCAGGAAAGGCCAGTTCCCATGCGAGTTGCTACGGGACCTCTCGGGATTCCTCTCCCGTCCATGCCGGGGGCCTCAGTCCTTGTGTGGATTCGGGCCGGAACCTGAGGATTCCTCTCCAGTGTTGCCATGGATCTTGGGGTGCTTCTGAGTCTCCCCAGGGGGAGTCAGGCCTCGTCTCGAGTGGGGGCATGCACGTGCGCTTTCCTCCCGAGCTGCAGCAGTAGAGTCACGCTTCCTGTCACGTGCATCAAGGGATCTGTGGCTTTCCCTCGAGGCTGTCCCTCGAGGCTTTCCCACATTGCTGTACCACGTGCCACCTTGGTGTGAGTCGATCCTCGGCGGTGAAAGACGAGCCGGTGAAGGGAAAAGAGGTTCCTCTGGAATGGACTGAGACATCTGGGGGACTCTTGGAATGGTGGCACGACCCTGGAGTTCCTCACGCCGTTCCTGTTGAGAGGGCCTCCTCTTGACATGCGACGGGAACGCCGGGAACTCTTTCCCGACGAAGCAGGGAAAAGATCCCTCATCTCGAGCTACGAGGCGGAAACGGGGCTCCTCTGGATGTGGGCGGGACCCTCGTGATTCCTCTCGAGTGGAGACGGGTATGTCGGGGAACTTCTTGATTTACACCAAGGGTGTGAAGGAGCCTTTCGAAGTTCCAGAGGTGAGGTGTGATCAGCCTCGAGACGCCTCAGCGGAAATGGGCCTCATCTCGCCTGGAGGGGAGAACCTCCTGGATTTTCTCGAGTTGCGGCAGGTCTTCTCGAGTTACGACGGGGACCTCAGGGACCCGCTCTGGTGGCCTCAGGAAAGGCCAGTCCCCATGCGAGTTGCTAGGGGACCTCTCGGGATTCCTCTCCCGTCCATGCCGGGGCCTCAGTCCTTGTGTGGATTCGGGGCCGGAACCTGAGGATTCCTCTCCAGTGTTGCCATGGATCTTGGGGTGCTTCTGAGTCTCCCCAGGGGAGTCAGGCCTCGTCTCGAGTGGGGGCATGCACGTGCGCTTTCCTCCCGAGCTGCAGCAGTAGTGTCACGCTTCCTGTCACGTGTATCAAGGAATCTGTGGCTTTCCCTCGAGGCTGTCCCTCGAGGCTTTCCCACGAGGCTTTCCCACAGGGCTGTGCCACGTGCCACCTTGGTGTGAGTCGATCCTCGGCGTGAAAGACGAGCCGGTGAAGGGAAAAGAGGTTCCTCTGGAATGGACTGAGTCATCTGGGGGACTCTTGGAATGCTGGCACGACCGTGGAGTTCCTCTCGCCGTTCCTGTTGAGAGGGCCTCCTCTTGAGATGCGACGGGAACGTCGGGAACTCTTTCCCGATGAAGCAGGGAAATGATCCCTCATCTCGAGCTACGAGGCGGAAACGGGGCTCCTCTGGATGTGGGCGGGACCCTCGTGTTTCCTCTCGAGTGGAGACGGGTATGTCGGGGAACTTCTTGATTTGCACCAAGGGTGTGAAGGACCCTTTCGAAGTTCCAGAGGTGAGGTGTGATCAGCCTCGAGACGCCTCAGCGGAAATGGGCCTCATCTCGCCTGGAGGGGAGAACCTCCTGGATTTTCTCGAGTTGCGGCAGGTCTTCTCCAGTTACGACGGGGACCTCAGGGACCCGCTCTGGTGGCCTCAGGAAAGGCCAGTCCCCATGCGAGTTGCTAGGGGGCATCTCGGGATTCCTCTCCCGTCCATGCCGGGGCCTAAGACCTTGTGTGGAGTCTGGGCCGAAACCTGAGGATTCCTCTCCAGTGTTGCCATGGATCTTGGGGTGCTTCTGAGTCTCCCCAGGGGGTCAGGCCTCGTCTCGATTGGGGGCATGCACGTGTGCTTTCCTCCCGAGGTGTAGCATTAGTGTCACGCTTCCTGTCACGTGGATCAAGGAATCTGTGGCTTTCCCTCGAGGCTGTCCCTCGAGGGTTTCCCACGAGGCTTTCCCACAGGGCTGTGCCACGTGCCACCTTGGTGTGAGTCGATCCTCGGCGTGAAAGACGAGCCGGTGAAGTGAAAAGAGGTTCCTCTGGAATGGACTGAGACATCTGTGGGACTCTTGTAATGCTGGCACGACCATGGAGATCCTCTCGCCGTTCCTGTTGAGAGGGCCTCCTCTTGAAATGCGACGGGAACGCCGGGAACTCGTTCCCGACGAAACAGGGATAGGATCCCTCATCTCGAGCTACGAGGCGGAAACGGGGCTCCTCTGGATGTGGGCGGGACCCTCGTGTTTCCTCTCGAGTGGAGACGGGTATGTCGGGGAACTTCTTGATTTGCACTAAGGGTGTGAAGGACCCTGTTGAAGTTACAGAGGTGAGGTGTGATCGGCCTCCAGATGCCTCAGCGGAAATGGGCCTCATCTCGCCTGGAGGGGAGAACCTCCTGGATTTTCTCGAGTTGCAGCAGGTCTTCTCGAGGTACGACGGGGACCTCAGGGACCCACTCTGGTGGCCTCAGGAAAGGCCAGTCCCCATGCGAGTTGCTAGGAGCCATCTCGGGATTCCTCTCCCGTCCATGCCGGGGCCTAAGACCTTGTGTGGAGTCGGCGCAGGAACTGAGGATTCCTCTCCAGTGTTGCCATGGATCTTGGGGTGCTTCTGAGTCTCCCCAGGGGAGACAGGGCTCGTCTCGAGTGGGGCCTTCACGTGCACTTTCCTCCCAAGCTGCAGCAGTAGTGTCACGCTTCCTGTCATTTGGATCAAGGGATCTGTGGCTTTCCCTCGAGGCTTTCCCTCGAGGCTTTCCCACAGGGCTGTGCCCCGTGCCACCTTGGTGTGAGTCGATCCTCAGCGTGAAAGAAGAGTCGGTGAAGGGAAAACAGGATCCTCTGGAATGGACTGAGACATCTGGGGGACTCTTGGAATGGTGGCACGACCATGGAGTTCCTCTCGCCATTCCTGTTGAGAGGGCCTCCTCTTGAGATGCGACCGGAAGGCCGGGAACTCTTTCCTGACGAAACAGTGATAGGATCCCTCATCTCGAGCTACGAGGCGGAAACGGGGCTCCTCTGGATGTGGGCGGGACCCTCGTGTTTCCTCTCAAGTGGAGACGGGTATGTCGGGGAACTTCTTGATTTGCACCAAGGGTGTGAAGGACCCTTTCGAAGTTCCAGAGGTGAGGTGTGATCAGCCTCGAGACGCCTCAGCGGAAAGGGGCCTCATCTCGCCTGGAGGGGAGAACCTCCTGGATTTTCTCGAGTTGCGGCAGGTCTTCTCGAGTTACGACGGGGACCTCAGGGACCCGCTCTGGTGGCCTCAGGAAAGGCCAGTCCCCATGCGAGTTGCTAGGGGACCTCTCGGGATTCCTCTCCCGTCCATGCCGGGGCCTCAGTCCTTGTGTGGAGTTGGGGCCGGAAGCTGAGGATTCCTCTCCAGTGTTGCCATGGATCTAGGGGTGCTTCTGAGTCTCCCCAGGGGAGTCAGGCCTCGTCTCGGGTGGGGGCATGCTCGTGCGCTTTCCTCCCGAGCTGCAGCAGTAGTGTCACGCTTCCTGTCACGTGGATCAAGGGATCTGTGGCTTTCCCTCGAGGCTGGACCTCGAGGCTTTCCCACGAGGCTTTTCCACAGGGCTGTACCACGTGCCACCTTGGTGTGAGTCGTACCTCGGCGTGAAAGACGAGCCTGTGTAGGGAGAAGAGGTTCCTCTGGTATGGACTGAGACATCTGGGGGACTCTTGGAATGGTGGCACGACCCTGGAGTTCCTCTCGCCGGTCCTGTTGAGAGGGCCTCCTCTTGAGATGCGACGGGAACGCCGGGAACTCTTTCCCGACGAAGCAGGGAAAGGATCCCTCATCTCGAGCTATGAGGCGGAAACGGGGCTCCTCTGGATGTGGGCGGGACCCTCGTGATTCCTCTCGAGTGGAGACGTGTATGTCTGGGAACATCTTGATTTGCACCAAGGGTGTGAAGGACCCTTTTGAAGTTCCAGATTTGAGGTGTTATCAGCCTCGAGATGCCTCAGCGGAAATGGGCCACATCTCGCCTGGAGTGGAGAACCTCCTGGATTTTCTCGAGTGGCGGCAGGTCTTCTCGAGTTACGACGGGGACCTCAGGGACCCGCTCTGGTGGCCTCAGGAAGGTCCAGTCCCCATGCGAGTTGCTAGGGGACCTCTCGGGATTCCTCTCCCGTCCATTCCGGGGCCTCAGTCCTTGTGTGGAGTCGGGGCCGAAACCTGAGGATTCCTCTCCAGTGTTGCCATGGATCTAGGGGTGCTTCTGAGTCTCCCCAGCGAGTCAGGCCTCGTCTCGAGTGGGGGCATGCACGTGCGCTTTCCTCCTGAGCTGCAGCAGTAGTGTCACGCTTCCTGTCACGTGGATCAAGGGATCTGTGGCTTTCCCTCGAGGGTGGACCTCGAGGCTTTCCCTCGAGGCTTTCCCACATTGCTGTGCCACGTGCCACCTTGGTGTGAGTCGATCCTCGGCGTGAAAGACGAGCCGGTGAAGGGAAAAGAGGTTCCTCTGGAATGGACTGAGACATCTGGGGGACTCTTGGAATGGTGGCACGACCCTGGAGTTCCTCACGCCGTTCCTGTTGAGAGGGCCTCCTCTTGACATGCGACGGGAACGCCGGGAACTCTTTCCCGACGAAGCAGGGAAAAGATCCCTCATCTCGAGCTATGAGGCGGAAACGGGGCTCCTCTGGATGTGGGCGGGACCCTCGTGATTCCTCTCGAGTGGAGACGGGTATGTCGGGGAACTTCTTGATTTACACCAAGGGTGTGAAGGAGCCTTTCGAAGTTCCAGAGGTGAGGTGTGATCAGCCTCGAGACGCCTCAGCGGAAATGGGCCTCATCTCGCCTGGAGGGGAGAACCTCCTGGATTTTCTCGAGTTGCGGCAGGTCTTCTCGAGTTACGACGGGGACCTCAGGGACCCGCTCTGGTGGCCTCAGGAAAGGCCAGTCCCCATGCGAGTTGCTAGGGGACCTCTCGGGATTCCTCTCCCGTCCATGCCGGGGCCTCAGTCCTTGTGTGGATTCGGGGCCGGAACCTGAGGATTCCTCTCCAGTGTTGCCATGGATCTTGGGGTGCTTCTGAGTCTCCCCAGGGGAGTCAGGCCTCGTCTCGAGTGGGGGCATGCACGTGCGCTTTCCTCCCGAGCTGCAGCAGTAGTGTCACGCTTCCTGTCACGTGGATCAAGGAATCTGTGTCTTTCCCTCGAGGCTGTCCCTCGAGGCTTTCCCACGAGGCATTCCCACAGGGCTGTGCCACGTGCCACCTTGGTGTGAGTCGATCCTCGGCGTGAAAGACGAGCCGGTGAAGGGAAAAGAGGTTCCTCTGGAATGGACTGAGTCATCTGGGGGACTCTTGGAATGGTGGCACGACCGTGGAGTTCCTCTCGCCGTTCCTGTTGAGAGGGCCTCCTCTTGAGATGCGACGGGAACGCCGGGAACTCTTTCCTGACGAAGCAGGGAAAGGATCCCTCATCTCGAGCTACGAGGCGGAAACGGGGCTCCTCTGGATGTGGGCGGGACCCTCGTGATTCCTCTCGAGTGGAGACGGCTAGGTCGGGGAACTTCTTGATTTGCACCAAGAGTATGAAGGACCCTTTCGAAGTTCCAGAGGTGAGGTGTGATCAGCCTCGAGACGCCTCAGCGGAAATGGGCCTCATCTCGCCTGGAGGGGAGAACCTCCTGGGTTTTCTCGAGTTGCGGCAGGTCTTCTCGACTTACGACGGGGACCACAGGGACCCGCTCTGGTGGCCTCAGGAAAGGCCAGTCCCCATGCGAGTAGCTAGGGGACCTCTCGGGATTCCTCTCCCGTCCATGCCGGGGCCTCAGTCCTTGTGTGGAGTCGGGGCCGGAACCTGAGGATTCCTCTCCAGTGTTGCCATGAATCTTGGGGTGCTTCTGAGTCTTCCCAGGGGAGTCAGGCCTCGTCTCGAGTGGGGGCATGCACGTGCGCTTTCCTCCCGAGCTGCAGCAGTAGTGTCACGCTTCCTGTCATTTGGATCTTTCCCTCGAGGCTTTCCCTCGAGGCTTTCCCACAGGGCTGTGCCCCGTGCCACCTTGGTGTGAGTCGATCCTCAGCGTGAAAGAAGAGCCGGTGAAGGGAAAACAGGATCCTCTGTAATGGACTGAGACATCTGGCGGACTCTTGGAATGGTGGCACGACCATGGAGTTCCTCTCGCCATTCCTGTTGAGAGGGCCTCCTGTTGAGATGCGACCGGAATGGCCGGGAACTCTTTCCCGATGAAGCAGGGATAGGATCCCTCATCTCGAGCTACGAGGCGGAAACGGGGCTCCTCTGGATGTGGGCGGGACCCTCGTGTTTCCTCTCGAGTGGAGACGGGTATGTCGGGGAACTTCTTGATTTGCACCAAGGGTGTGAAGGACCCTTTCGAAGTTCCAGAGGTGAGGTGTGATCAGCCTCGAGACGCCTCAGCGGAAAGGGGCCTCATCTCGCCTGGAGGGGAGAACCTCCTGGATTTTCTCGAGTTGCGGCAGGTCTTCTCGAGTTACGACGGGGACCTCAGGGACCCGCTCTGGTGGCCTCAGGAAAGGCCAGTCCCCATGCGAGTTGCTAGGGGACCTCTTGGATTCCTCTCCCGTCCATGCCGGGGCCTCAGTCCTTGTGTGGAGTTGGGGCCGGAAGCTGAGGATTCCTCTCCAGTGTTGCCATGGATCTAGGGGTGCTTCTGAGTCTCCCAGGGTAGTCAGGCCTCGTCTCGAGTGGGGGCATGCTCGTGCGCTTTCCTCCCGAGCTGCAGCAGTAGTGTCACGCTTCCTGTCACGTGGATCAAGGGATCTGTGGCTTTCCCTCGAGGCTGGACCTCGAGGCTTTCCCACGAGGCTTTTCCACAGGGCTGTACCACGTTCTACCTTGGTGTGAGTCGTACCTCGGCGTGAAAGACGAGCCGGTGTAGGGAAAAGAGGTTCCTCTGGTATGGACTGAGACATCTGGGGGACTCTTGGAATGCTAGCACGACCATGGAGTTCCTCTCGCCGCTCCTGTTGAGAGGGCCTCCTCTTGAGATGCGACGGGAACGCCGGGAACTCTTTCCCGACGAAGCAGGGAAAGGATCCCTCATCTCGAGCTACGAGGCGGAAACGGGGCTCCTCTGGATGTGGGCGGGACCCTCGTGATTCCTCTCGAGTGGAGACGTGTATGTCTGGGAACTTCTTGATTTGCACCAAGGGTTGTGAGGGACCCTTTTGAAGTTCCAGATTTGAGGTGTTATCAGCCTCGAGATGCCTCAGCGGAAATGGGCCTCATCTCGCCTTGAGTGGAGAACCTCCTGGATTTTCTCGAGTGGTGGCAGGTCTTCTCGAGTTACGACAGGGACCTCAGGGACCCGCTCTGGTGGCCTCAGGAAGGGCCAGTCCCCATGCGAGTTGCTAGGGGACCTCTCGGGATTCCTCTCCCGTCCATGCCGGGGCCTCAGTCCTTGTGTGGAGTCGGGGCCGAAACCTGAGGATTCCTCTCCAGTGTTGCCATGGATCTAGGGGTGCTTCTGAGTCTCCCCAGGCGAGTCAGGCCTCGTCTCGAGTGGGGGCATGCACGTGCGCTTTCCTCCTGAGCTGCAGCAGTAGTTTCACGCTTCCTGTCTCGTGGATCAAGGGATCTGTGGCTTTCCCTCGAGGCTGTACCTCGAGGCTTTCCCACGAGGCTTTCCCACTGGGCTGTGCCACGTGCCACCTTGGTGTGAGTCGATCCTCGGCGTGAAAGACGAGCCGGTGAAGGGAAAAGAGGTTCCTCTGGAATGGACTGAGACATCTGGGGGACTCGTGGAATGGTGGCACGACCCTGGAGTTCCTCTCGCCGTTCCGGTTGAGAGGGCCTCCTCTTGAGATGCGACGGGAGCGCCGGGAACTCTTTCCCGACGAAGCAGGGAAAGGATCCCTCATCTCGAGCTACGAGGCGGAAACGGGGCTCCTCTGGATGTGGGCGGGACCCTCGTGATTCCTCTCGAGAGGAGACGGGCATGTCGGGGATCTTCTTGATTTGCACCAAGGGTGTGAAGGACCCTTTCGAAGTTCCAGAGGTGAGGTGTGAGCAGCCTCGAGACGCCTCAGCGGCAATGGGCCTCATCTCGCCTGGAGGGGAGAACCTCCTGGATTTTCTCGAGTTGCGGCAGGTCTTCTCGAGTTACGACGGGGACCTCAGGGACCCGCTCTTGTGGCCTCAGGAAAGGCCAGTTCCCATGCGAGTTGCTACGGGACCTCTCGGGATTCCTCTCCCGTCCATGCCGGGGCCTCAGTCCTTGTGTGGATTCGGGGCCGGAACCTGAGGATTCCTCTCCAGTGTTGCCATGGATCTTGGGGTGCTTCTGAGTCTCCCCAGGGGAGTCAGGCCTCGTCTCGAGTGGGGGCATGCACGTGCGCTTTCCTCCCGAGCTGCAGCAGTAGTGTCACGCTTCCTGTCACGTGCATCAAGGGATCTGTGGCTTTCCCTCGAGGCTGTCCCTCGAGGCTTTCCCACATTGCTGTGCCACGTGCCACCTTGGTGTGAGTCGATCCTCGGCGTGAAAGACGAGCCGGTGAAGGGAAAAGAGGTTCCTCTGGAATGGACTGAGACATCTGGGGGACTCTTGGAATGGTGGCACGACCCTGGAGTTCCTCACGCCGTTCCTGTTGAGAGGGCCTCCTCTTGACATGCGACGGGAACGCCGGGAACTCTTTCCCGACGAAGCAGGGAAA
This sequence comes from Budorcas taxicolor, assembly GCF_023091745.1. Taxonomy (NCBI): domain Eukaryota; kingdom Metazoa; phylum Chordata; class Mammalia; order Artiodactyla; family Bovidae; genus Budorcas; species Budorcas taxicolor. The sequence continues at coordinate 455,892 of NW_026291583.1, forward strand.
AGATCCCTCATCTCGAGCTATGAGGCGGAAACGGGGCTCCTCTGGATGTGGGCGGGACCCTCGTGATTCCTCTCGAGTGGAGACGGGTATGTCGGGGAACTTCTTGATTTACACCAAGGGTGTGAAGGAGCCTTTCGAAGTTCCAGAGGTGAGGTGTGATCAGCCTCGAGACGCCTCAGCGGAAATGGGCCTCATCTCGCCTGGAGGGGAGAACCTCCTGGATTTTCTCGAGTTGCGGCAGGTCTTCTCGAGTTACGACGGGGACCTCAGGGACCCGCTCTGGTGGCCTCAGGAAAGGCCAGTCCCCATGCGAGTTGCTAGGGGACCTCTCGGGATTCCTCTCCCGTCCATGCCGGGGCCTCAGTCCTTGTGTGGATTCGGGGCCGGAACCTGAGGATTCCTCTCCAGTGTTGCCATGGATCTTGGGGTGCTTCTGAGTCTCCCCAGGGGAGTCAGGCCTCGTCTCGAGTGGGGGCATGCACGTGCGCTTTCCTCCCGAGCTGCAGCAGTAGTGTCACGCTTCCTGTCACGTGGATCAAGGAATCTGTGTCTTTCCCTCGAGGCTGTCCCTCGAGGCTTTCCCACGAGGCATTCCCACAGGGCTGTGCCACGTGCCACCTTGGTGTGAGTCGATCCTCGGCGTGAAAGACGAGCCGGTGAAGGGAAAAGAGGTTCCTCTGGAATGGACTGAGTCATCTGGGGGACTCTTGGAATGGTGGCACGACCGTGGAGTTCCTCTCGCCGTTCCTGTTGAGAGGGCCTCCTCTTGAGATGCGACGGGAACGCCGGGAACTCTTTCCTGACGAAGCAGGGAAAGGATCCCTCATCTCGAGCTACGAGGCGGAAACGGGGCTCCTCTGGATGTGGGCGGGACCCTCGTGATTCCTCTCGAGTGGAGACGGCTAGGTCGGGGAACTTCTTGATTTGCACCAAGAGTATGAAGGACCCTTTCGAAGTTCCAGAGGTGAGGTGTGATCAGCCTCGAGACGCCTCAGCGGAAATGGGCCTCATCTCGCCTGGAGGGGAGAACCTCCTGGGTTTTCTCGAGTTGCGGCAGGTCTTCTCGACTTACGACGGGGACCACAGGGACCCGCTCTGGTGGCCTCAGGAAAGGCCAGTCCCCATGCGAGTAGCTAGGGGACCTCTCGGGATTCCTCTCCCGTCCATGCCGGGGCCTCAGTCCTTGTGTGGAGTCGGGGCCGGAACCTGAGGATTCCTCTCCAGTGTTGCCATGAATCTTGGGGTGCTTCTGAGTCTTCCCAGGGGAGTCAGGCCTCGTCTCGAGTGGGGGCATGCACGTGCGCTTTCCTCCCGAGCTGCAGCAGTAGTGTCACGCTTCCTGTCATTTGGATCAAGGGATCTGTGGCTTTCCCTCGAGGCTTTCCCTCGAGGCTTTCCCACAGGGCTGTGCCCCGTGCCACCTTGGTGTGAGTCGATCCTCAGCGTGAAAGAAGAGCCGGTGAAGGGAAAACAGGATCCTCTGTAATGGACTGAGACATCTGGCGGACTCTTGGAATGGTGGCACGACCATGGAGTTCCTCTCGCCATTCCTGTTGAGAGGGCCTCCTGTTGAGATGCGACCGGATGGCCGGGAACTCTTTCCCGATGAAGCAGGGATAGGATCCCTCATCTCGAGCTACGAGGCGGAAACGGGGCTCCTCTGGATGTGGGCGGGACCCTCGTGTTTCCTCTCGAGTGGAGACGGGTATGTCGGGGAACTTCTTGATTTGCACCAAGGGTGTGAAGGACCCTTTCGAAGTTCCAGAGGTGAGGTGTGATCAGCCTCGAGACGCCTCAGCGGAAAGGGGCCTCATCTCGCCTGGAGGGGAGAACCTCCTGGATTTTCTCGAGTTGCGGCAGGTCTTCTCGAGTTACGACGGGGACCTCAGGGACCCGCTCTGGTGGCCTCAGGAAAGGCCAGTCCCCATGCGAGTTGCTAGGGGACCTCTTGGATTCCTCTCGTCCATGCCGGGGCCTCAGTCCTTGTGTGGAGTTGGGGCCGGAAGCTGAGGATTCCTCTCCAGTGTTGCCATGGATCTAGGGGTGCTTCTGAGTCTCCCCAGGGTAGTCAGGCCTCGTCTCGAGTGGGGGCATGCTCGTGCGCTTTCCTCCCGAGCTGCAGCAGTAGTGTCACGCTTCCTGTCACGTGGATCAAGGGATCTGTGGCTTTCCCTCGAGGCTGGACCTCGAGGCTTTCCCACGAGGCTTTTCCACAGGGCTGTACCACGTTCTACCTTGGTGTGAGTCGTACCTCGGCGTGAAAGACGAGCCGGTGTAGGGAAAAGAGGTTCCTCTGGTATGGACTGAGACATCTGGGGGACTCTTGGAATGCTAGCACGACCATGGAGTTCCTCTCGCCGCTCCTGTTGAGAGGGCCTCCTCTTGAGATGCGACGGGAACGCCGGGAACTCTTTCCCGACGAAGCAGGGAAAGGATCCCTCATCTCGAGCTACGAGGCGGAAACGGGGCTCCTCTGGATGTGGGCGGGACCCTCGTGATTCCTCTCGAGTGGAGACGTGTATGTCTGGGAACTTCTTGATTTGCACCAAGGGTGTGAGGGACCCTTTTGAAGTTCCAGATTTGAGGTGTTATCAGCCTCGAGATGCCTCAGCGGAAATGGGCCTCATCTCGCCTTGAGTGGAGAACCTCCTGGATTTTCTCGAGTGGTGGCAGGTCTTCTCGAGTTACGACAGGGACCTCAGGGACCCGCTCTGGTGGCCTCAGGAAGGGCCAGTCCCCATGCGAGTTGCTAGGGGACCTCTCGGGATTCCTCTCCCGTCCATGCCGGGGGCCTCAGTCCTTGTGTGGAGTCGGGGCCGAAACCTGAGGATTCCTCTCCAGTGTTGCCATGGATCTAGGGGTGCTTCTGAGTCTCCCCAGGCGAGTCAGGCCTCGTCTCGAGTGGGGGCATGCACGTGCGCTTTCCTCCTGAGCTGCAGCAGTAGTTTCACGCTTCCTGTCTCGTGGATCAAGGGATCTGTGGCTTTCCCTCGAGGCTGTACCTCGAGGCTTTCCCACGAGGCTTTCCCACTGGGCTGTGCCACGTGCCACCTTGGTGTGAGTCGATCCTCGGCGTGAAAGACGAGCCGGTGAAGGGAAAAGAGGTTCCTCTGGAATGGACTGAGACATCTGGGGGACTCGTGGAATGGTGGCACGACCCTGGAGTTCCTCTCGCCGTTCCGGTTGAGAGGGCCTCCTCTTGAGATGCGACGGGAGCGCCGGGAACTCTTTCCCGACGAAGCAGGGAAAGGATCCCTCATCTCGAGCTACGAGGCGGAAACGGGGCTCCTCTGGATGTGGGCGGGACCCTCGTGATTCCTCTCGAGAGGAGACGGGCATGTCGGGGATCTTCTTGATTTGCACCAAGGGTGTGAAGGACCCTTTCGAAGTTCCAGAGGTGAGGTGTGAGCAGCCTCGAGACGCCTCAGCGGCAATGGGCCTCATCTCGCCTGGAGGGGAGAACCTCCTGGATTTTCTCGAGTTGCGGCAGGTCTTCTCGAGTTACGACGGGGACCTCAGGGACCCGCTCTTGTGGCCTCAGGAAAGGCCAGTTCCCATGCGAGTTGCTACGGGACCTCTCGGGATTCCTCTCCCGTCCATGCCGGGGCCTCAGTCCTTGTGTGGATTCGGGGCCGGAACCTGAGGATTCCTCTCCAGTGTTGCCATGGATCTTGGGGTGCTTCTGAGTCTCCCCAGGGGAGTCAGGCCTCGTCTCGAGTGGGGGCATGCACGTGCGCTTTCCTCCCGAGCTGCAGCAGTAGTGTCACGCTTCCTGTCACGTGCATCAAGGGATCTGTGGCTTTCCCTCGAGGCTGTCCCTCGAGGCTTTCCCACATTGCTGTGCCACGTGCCACCTTGGTGTGAGTCGATCCTCGGCGTGAAAGACGAGCCGGTGAAGGGAAAAGAGGTTCCTCTGGAATGGACTGAGACATCTGGGGGACTCTTGGAATGGTGGCACGACCCTGGAGTTCCTCACGCCGTTCCTGTTGAGAGGGCCTCCTCTTGACATGCGACGGGAACGCCGGGAACTCTTTCCCGACGAAGCAGGGAAAAGATCCCTCATCTCGAGCTACGAGGCGGAAACGGGGCTCCTCTGGATGTGGGCGGGACCCTCGTGATTCCTCTCGAGTGGAGACGGGTATGTCGGGGAACTTCTTGATTTACACCAAGGGTGTGAAGGAGCCTTTCGAAGTTCCAGAGGTGAGGTGTGATCAGCCTCGAGACGCCTCAGCGGAAATGGGCCTCATCTCGCCTGGAGGGGAGAACCACCTGGATTTTCTCGAGTTGCGGCAGGTCTTCTCGAGTTACGACGGGGACCTCAGGGACCCGCTCTGGTGGCCTCAGGAAAGGCCAGTCCCCATGCGAGTTGCTAGGGGACCTCTCGGGATTCCTCTCCCGTCCATGCCGGGGCCTCAGTCCTTGTGTGGATTCGGGGCCGGAACCTGAGGATTCCTCTCCAGTGTTGCCATGGATCTTGGGGTGCTTCTGAGTCTCCCCAGGGGAGTCAGGCCTCGTCTCGAGTGGGGGCATGCACGTGCGCTTTCCTCCCGAGCTGCAGCAGTAGTGTCACGCTTCCTGTCACGTGGATCAAGGAATCTGTGGCTTTCCCTCGAGGCTGTCCCTCGAGGCTTTCCCACGAGGCTTTCCCACAGGGCTGTGCCACGTGCCACCTTGGTGTGAGTCGATCCTCGGCGTGAAAGACGAGCCGGTGAAGGGAAAAGAGGTTCCTCTGGAATGGACTGAGTCATCTGGGGGACTCTTGGAATGCTGGCACGACCGTGGAGTTCCTCTCGCCGTTCCTGTTGAGAGGGCCTCCTCTTGAGATGCGACGGGAACGTCGGGAACTCTTTCCCGATGAAGCAGGGAAATGATCCCTCATCTCGAGCTACGAGGCGGAAACGGGGCTCCTCTGGATGTGGGCGGGACCCTCGTGTTTCCTCTCGAGTGGAGACGGGTATGTCGGGGAACTTCTTGATTTGCACCAAGGGTGTGAAGGACCCTTTCGAAGTTCCAGAGGTGAGGTGTGATCAGCCTCGAGACGCCTCAGCGGAAATGGGCCTCATCTCGCCTGGAGGGGAGAACCTCCTGGATTTTCTCGAGTTGCGGCAGGTCTTCTCGAGTTACGACGGGGACCTCAGGGACCCGCTCTGGTGGCCTCAGGAAAGGCCAGTCCCCATGCGAGTTGCTAGGGGGCATCTCGGGATTCCTCTCCCGTCCATGCCGGGGCCTAAGACCTTGTGTGGAGTCGGCGCAGGAACTGAGGATTCCTCTCCAGTGTTGCCATGGATCTTGGGGTGCTTCTGAGTCTCCCCTGGGGAGACAGGGCTCGTCTCGAGTGGGGCCTTCACATGCACTTTCCTCCCAAGCTGCAGCAGTAGTGTCACGCTTCCTGTCATTTGGATCAAGGGATCTGTGGCTTTCCCTCGAGGCTTTCCCTCGAGGCTTTCCCACAGGGCTGTGCCCCGTGCCACCTTGGTGTGAGTCGATCCTCAGCGTGAAAGAAGAGTCGGTGAAGGGAAAACAGGATCCTCTGGAATGGACTGAGACATCTGGGGGACTCTTGGAATGGTGGCACGACCATGGAGTTCCTCTCGCCATTCCTGTTGAGAGGGCCTCCTCTTGAGATGCGACCGGAAGGCCGGGAACTCTTTCCCGACGAAGCAGGGAAAGGATCCCTCATCTCGAGCTATGAGGCGGAAACGGGGCTCCTCTGGATGTGGGCGGGACCCTCGTGATTCCTCTCGAGTGGAGACGTGTATGTCTGGGAACTTCTTGATTTGCACCAAGGGTGTGAAGGAGCCTTTCGAAGTTCCAGAGGTGAGCGGTGATCAGCCTCGAGACGCCTCAGCGGAAATCGGCCTCATCTCGCCTGGACGGGAGAACCCCCTGGATTTTCTCGAGTTGCGGCAGGTCTTCTCGAGTTACGACGGGGACCTCAGGGACCCGCTCTGGTGGCCTCAGGAAAGGCCAGTCCCCATGCGAGTTGCTAGGGGACCTCTCGGGATTCCTCTCCCGTCCATGCCGGGGCCTCAGTCCTTGTGTGGAGTCGGGGCCGGAACCTGAGGATTCCTCTCCAGTGTTGCCATGGATCTTGGGGTGCTTCTGAGTCTCCCCAGGGGAGTCAGGCCTCGTCTCGAGTGGGGGCATGCACGTGCGCTTTCCTCCCGAGCTGCAGCAGTAGTGTCACGCTTCCTGTCACGTGGATCAAGGGATCTGTGGCTTTCCCTCGAGGCTGTCCCTCGAGGCTTTCCCACGAGGCTTTCCCACAGGGCTGTGCCACGTGCCACCTTGGTGTGAGTCGATCCTCGGCGTGAAAGACGAGCCGGTGAAGGGAAAAGAGGTTCCTCTGGAATGGACTGAGACATCTGGGGGACTCTTGGAATGGTGGCACGACCCTGGAGTTCCTCTCGCCGTTCCTGTTGAGAGGGCCTCCTCTTGAGATGCGACGGGAACGCCGGGAACTCTTTCCCGACGAAGCAGGAAAAGGATCCCTCATCTCGAGCTACGAGGCGGAAACGGGGCTCCTCTGGATGTGGGCGGGACCCTCGTGATTCCTCTAGAGTGGAGACGGGTATGTCGGGGAACTTCTTGATTTACACCAAGGGTGTGAAGGACCCTTTCGAAGTTCCAGAGGTGAGGTGTGATGAGCCTCGAGACACCTCAGCGGAAATGGGCCTCATCTCGCCTGGAGGGGAGAACCTCCTGGATTTTCTCGAGGTGCGGCAGGTCTTCTCGAGTTACGACGGGGACCTCAGGGACCCGCTCTGGTGGCCTCAGGAAAGGCCAGTCCCCATGCGAGTTGCTAGGGGACCTCTCGGGATTCCTCTCCCGGCCATGCCGGGGCCTCAGTCCTTGTGTGGAGTCGGGGCCGGAACCTGAGGATTCCTCTCCAGTGTTGCCATGGATCTTGGGGTGCTTCTGAGTCTCCCCAGGGGAGTCAGGCCTCGTCTCGAGTGGGGGCATGCACGTGCGCTTTCCTCCCGAGCTGCAGCAGTAGTGTCACGCTTCCTGTCACGTGGATCAAGGGATCTGTGGCTTTCCCTCGAGGCTGTCCCTCGAGGCTTTCCCACGAGGCTTTCCCACAGGGCTGTGCCACGTGCCACCTTGGTGTGAGTCGATCCTCGGCGTGAAAGACGAGCCGGTGAAGGGAAAAGAGGTTCCTCTGTAATGGACTGAGACATCTGGGGGACTCTTGGAATGGTGGCACGACCCTGGAGTTCCTCTCGCCGTTCCTGTTGAGAGGGCCTCCTCTTGAGATGCGACGGGAACGCCGGGAACTCTTTCCCGACGAAGCAGGGAAAGGATCCCTCATCTCGAGCTACGAGGCGGAAACGGGGCTCCTCTGGATGTGGGCGGGACCCTCGTGATTCCTCTCGAGTGGAGACGGGTATGTCGGGGAACTTCTTGATTTGCACCAAGGGTGTGAAGGAGCCTTTCGAAGTTCCAGAGGTGAGGTGTGATCAGCCTCGAGACGCCTCAGCGGAAATCGGCCTTATCTCGCCTGGAGGGGAGAACCTCCTGGATTTTGTCGAGTTGCGGCAGGTCTTCTCGAGTTACGACGGGGACCTCAGGGACCCGCTGTGGTGGCCTCAGGAAAGGCCAGTCCCCATGCGAGTTGCTAGGGGACCTCTCGGGATTCCTCTCCCGTCCATGCCGGGGCCTCAGTCCTTGTGTGGAGTCGGGGCCGGAACCTGAGGATTCCTCTCCAGTGTTGCCATGGATCTTGGGGTGCTTCTGAGTCTCCCCAGGGGAGTCAGGCCTCGTCTCGAGTGGGGGCATGCACGTGCGCTTTCCTCCCGAGCTGCAGCAGTAGTGTCACGCTTCCTGTCACGTGGATCAAGGGATCTGTGGCTTTCCCTCGAGGCTGTCCCTCGAGGATTTCCCACGAGGCTTTCCCACAGGGCTGTGCCACGTGCCACCTTGGTGTGAGTCGATCCTCGGCGTGAAAGACGAGCCGGTGAAGGGAAAAGAGTTTCCTCTGGAATGGACTGAGACATCTGGGGGACTCTTGGAATGGTGGCACGACCCTGGAGTTCCTCTCGCCGTTCCTGTTGAGAGGGCCTCCTCTTGAGATGCGACGGGAACGCCGGGAACTCTTTCCCGACGAAGCAGGGAAAGGATCCCACATCTCGAGCTACGAGGCGGAAACGGGGCTCCTCTGGATGTGGGCGGGACCCTCGTGATTCCTCTCGAGTGCAGACGGGTATGTCGGGGAACTTCTTGATTTGCACCAAGGGTGTGAAGGAGCCTTTCGAAGTTCCAGAGGTGAGGTGTGATCAGCCTCGTGACGCCTCAGCGGAAATCGGCCTTATCTCGCCTGGAGGGGAGAACCTCCTGGATTTTCTCGAGTTGCGGCAGGTCTTCTCGAGTTACGACGGGGACCTCAGGGACCTGCTCTGGTGGCCTCAGGAAAGGCCAGTCCCCATGCGAGTTGCTAGGGGACCTCTCGGGATTCCTCTCCCGTCCATGCCGGGGCCTCAGTCCTTGTGTGGATTCGGGGCCGGAACCTGAGGATTCCTCTCCAGTGTTGCCATGGATCTTGGGGTGCTTCTGAGTCTCCCCAGGGGAGTCAGGCCTCGTCTCGAGTGGGGGCATGCACGTGCGCTTTCCTCCCGAGCTGCAGCAGTAGTGTCACGCTTCCTGTCACGTGGATCAAGGGATCTGTGGCTTTCCCTCGAGGCTGTCCCTCGAGGATTTCCCACGAGGCTTTCCCACAGGGCTGTGCCACGTGCCACCTTGGTGTGAGTAGATCCTCGGCGTGAAAGAGGAGCCGGTGAAGGGAAAAGAGGTTCCTCTGGAATGGACTGAGACATCTGGGGGACTCTTGGAATGGTGGCACGACCCTGGAGTTCCTCTCGCCTTTCCTGTTGAGAGGGCCTCCTCTTGAGATGCGACGGGAACGCCAGGAACTCTTTCCCGACGAAGCAGGGAAAGGATCCCTCATCTCGAGCTACGAGGCGGAAACGGGGCTCCTCTGGATGTGGGCGGGACCCTCGTGATTCCTCTCGAGTGGAGACGGGTATGTCGGGGAACTTCTTGATTTACACCAAGGGTGTGAAGGAGCCTTTCGAAGTTCCAGAGGTGAGGTGTGATCAGCCTCGAGACGCCTCAGCGGAAATGGGCCTCATCTCGCCTGGAGGGGAGAACCTCCTGGATTTTCTCGAGTTGCGGCAGGTCTTCTCGAGTTACGACGGGGACCTCAGGGACCCGCTCTGGTGGCCTCAGGAAAGGCCAGTCCCCATGCGAGTTGCTAGGGGACCTCTCGGGATTCCTCTCCCGTCCATGCCGGGGCCTCAGTCCTTGTGTGGATTCGGGGCCGGAACCTGAGGATTCCTCTCCAGTGTTGCCATGGATCTTGGGGTGCTTCTGAGTCTCCCCAGGGGAGTCAGGCCTCGTCTCGAGTGCGGGCATGCACGTGCGCTTTCCTCCCGAGCTGCAGCAGTAGTGTCACGCTTCCTGTCACGTGCATCAAGGGATCTGTGGATTTCCCTCGAGGCTGTCCCCCGAGGCTTTCCACGAGGCTTTCCCACAGGGCTGTGCCACGTGCCACCTTGGTGTGAGTCGATCCTCGGCGTGAAAGACGAGCCGGTGAAGGGAAAAGAGGTTCCTCTGGAATGGACTGAGACATCTGGGGGACTCTTGGAATGGTGGCACGACCCTGGAGTTCCTCTCGCCGTTCCTGTTGAGAGGGCCTCCTCTTGAGATGCGACGGGAACGCCGGGAACTCTTTCCCGACCGAAGCAGGGAAAGGATCCCTCATCTCGAGCTACGAGGCGGAAACGGGGCTCCTCTGGATGTGGGCGGGACCCTCGTGATTCCTCTCGAGTGGAGACGGCTATGACGGGGAACTTCTTGATTTACACCAAGGGTGTGAACGACCCTTTCGAAGTTCCAGAGGTGAGGTGTGATCAGCCTCGAGACGCCTCAGCGGAAATGGGCCTCATCTCGCCTGGAGGGGAGAACCTCCTGGATTTTCTCGAGTTGCGGCAGGTCTTCTCGAGTTACGACGCGGACCTCAGGGACCCGCTCTGGTGGCCTCAGGAAAGGCCAGTCCCCATGCGAGTTGCTAGGGGACCTCTCGGGATTCCTCTCCCGTCCATGCCGGGGCCTCAGTCCTTGTGTGGAGTCGGGGCCGGAACCTGAGGATTCCTCTCCAGTGTTGCCATGGATCTTGGGGTGCTTCTGAGTCTCCCCAGGGGAGTCAGGCCTCGTCTCGAGTGGGGGCATGCACGTGCGCTTTCCTCCCGAGCTGCAGCAGTAGTGTCACGCTTCCTGTCACGTGCATCAAGAGATCTGTGGCTTTCCCTCGAGGCTGTCCCTCGAGGCTTTCCCACAAGGCTTTCCCACAGGGCTGTGCCACGTGCCACCTTGGTGTGAGTCGATCCTCGGCGTGAAAGACGAGCCGGTGAAGGGAAAAGAGGTTCCTCTGGAATGGACTGAGACATCTGGGGGACTCTTGGAATGGTGGCACGACCCTGGAGTTCCTCTCGCCGTTCCTGTTGAGAGGGCCTCCTCTTGAGATGCGACGGGAACGCGGGGAACTCTTTCCCGACGAAGCAGGGAAAGGATCCCTCATCTCGAGCTACGAGGCGGAAACGGGGCTCCTCTGGATGTGGGCGGGACCCTCGTGATTCCTCTCGAGTGGAGACGGGTATGTCGGGGAACTTCTTGATTTGCACCAAGGGTGTGAAGGAGCCTTTCGAAGTTCCAGAGGTGAGGTGTGATCAGCCTCGAGACGCCTCAGCGGAAATCGGCCTTATCTCGCATGGAGGGGAGAACCTCCTGGATTTTCTCGAGTTGCGGCAGGTCTTCTCGAGTTACGACGGGGACCTCAGGGACCCGCTCTGGTGGCCTCAGGAAAGGCCAGTCCCCATGCGAGTTGCTAGGGGACCTCTCGGGATTTCTCTCCCGTCCATGCCGGGGCCTCAGTCCTTGTGTGGAGTCGGGGCCGGAACCTGAGGATTCCTCTCCAGTGTTGCCATGGATCTTGGGGTGCTTCTGAGTCTCCCCAGGGGAGTCAGGCCTCGTCTCGAGTGGGGGCATGCACGTGCGCTTTCCTCCCGAGCTGCAGCAGTAGTGTCACGTTTCCTGTCACGTGCATCAAGGGATCTGTGGCTTTCCCTCGAGGCTGTCCCTCGATGCTTTCCCACGAGGCTTTCCCACAGGGCTGTGCCACGTGCCACCTTGGTGTGAGTCGATCCTCGGCGTGAAAGACGAGCCGGTGAAGGGAAAAGAGGTTCCTCTGGAATGGACTGAGACATCTGGGGGACTCTTGGAATGGTGGCACGACCCTGGAGTTCCTCTCGCCGTTCCTGTTGAGAGGGCCTCCTCTTGAGATGCGACGGGAACGCCGGGAACTCTTTCCCGACGAAGCAGGGAAAGGATCCCTCATCTCGAGCTACGAGGCGGAAACGGGGCTCCTCTGGAGGTGGGCGGGACCCTCGTGATTCCTCTCGAGTGCAGACGGGTATGTCGGGGAACTTCTTGATTTGCACCAAGGGTTTGAAGGAGCCTTTCGAAGTTCCAGAGGTGAGGTGTGATCAGCCTCGTGACGCCTCAGCGGAAATCGGCCTTATCTCGCCTGGAGGGGAGAACCTCCTGGATTTTCTCGAGTTGCGGCAGGTCTTCTCGAGTTACGACGGGGACCTCAGGGACCTGCTCTGGTGGCCTCAGGAAAGGCCAGTCCCTATGCGAGTTGCTAGGGGACCTCTCGGGATTCCTCTCCCGTCCATGCCGGGGCCTCAGTCCTTGTGTGGATTCGGGGCCGGAACCTGAGGATTCCTCTCCAGTGTTGCCATGGATCTTGGGGTGCTTCTGAGTCTCCCCAGGGGAGTCAGGCCTCGTCTCGAGTGGGGGCATGCACGTGCGCTTTCCTCCCGAGCTGCAGCAGTAGTGTCACGCTTCCTGTCACGTGGATCAAGGGATCTGTGGCTTTCCCTCGAGGCTGTCCCTCGAGGATTTCCCACGAGGCTTTCCCACAGGGCTGTGCCACGTGCCACCTTGGTGTGAGTAGATCCTCGGCGTGAAAGAGGAGCCGGTGAAGGGAAAAGAGGTTCCTCTGGAATGGACTGAGACATCTGGGGGACTCTTGGAATGGTGGCACGACCCTGGAGTTCCTCTCGCCGTTCCTGTTGAGAGGGCCTCCTCTTGAGATGCGACGGGAACGCCGGGAACTCTTTCCCGACGAAGCAGGGAAAGGATCCCTCATCTCGAGCTACGAGGCGGAAACGGGGCTCCTCTGGATGTGGGCGGGACCCTCGTGATTCCTCTCGAGTGGAGACGGGTATGTCGGGGAACTTCTTGATTTGCACCAAGGGTGTGAAGGACCCTTTCGAAGTTCCAGAGGTGAGGTGTGATCAGCCTCGAGACGCCTCAGCGGAAATCGGCCTTATCTCGCCTGGAGGGGAAAACCTCCTGGATTTTCTCGAGTTGCGGCAGGTCTTCTCGAGTTACGACGGGGACCTCAGGGACCCGCTCTTGTGGCCTCAGGAAAGGCCAGTCCCCATGCGAGTTGCTAGGGGACCTCTCGGGATTCCTCTCCCGTCCATGCCGGGGCCTTAGTCCTTGTGTGGAGTCGGGGCCGGAACCTGAGGATTCCTCTCCAGTGTTGCCATGGATCTTGGGGTGCTTCTGAGTCTCCCCAGGGGAGTCAGGCCTCGTCTCGAGTGGGGGCATGCACGTGCGCTTTCCTCCCGAGCTGCAGCAGTAGTGTCACGCTTCCTGTCACGTGGATCAAGGGATCTGTGGCTTTCCCTCGAGGCTGTCCCTCGAGGCTTTCCCACGAGTCTTTCCCACAGGGCTGTGCCACGTGCCACCTTGGTGTGAGTCGATCCTCGGCGTGAAAGACGAGCCGGTGAAGGGAAAAGAGGTTCCTCTGGAATGGACTGAGACATCTGGGGGACTCTTGGAATGGTGGCACGACCCTGGAGTTCCTCTCGCCGTTCCTGTTGAGAGGGCCTCCTCTTGAGATGCGACGGGAACGCCGGGAACTCTTTCCCGACGAAGCAGGGAAAGGATCCCTCATCTCGAGCTACGAGGCGGAAACGGGGCTCCTCTGGATGTGGGCGGGACCCTCGTGATTCCTCTCGAGTGGAGACGGGTATGTCGGGGAACTTCTTGATTTGCACCAAGGGTGTGAAGGAGCCTTTCGAAGTTCCAGAGGTGAGGTGTGATCAGCCTCGAGACGCCTCAGCGGAAATCGGCCTTATCTCGCCTGGAGGGGAGAACCTCCTGGATTTTCTCGAGTTGCGGCAGGTCTTCTCGAGTTACGACGGGGACCTCAGGGACCCGCTCTGGTGGCCTCAGGAAAGGCCAGTCCCCATGCGAGTTGCTAGGGGACCTCTCGGGATTCCTCTCCCGTCCATGCCGGGGCCTCAGTCCTTGTGTGGAGTCGGGGCCGGAACCTGAGGATTCCTCTCCAGTGTTGCCATGGATCTTGGGGTGCTTCTGAGTCTCCCCAGGGGAGTCAGGCCTCGTCTCGAGTGGGGGCATGCACGTGCGCTTTCCTCCCGAGCTGCAGCAGTAGTGTCACGCTTCCTGTCACGTGCATCAAGGGATCTGTGGCTTTCCCTCGAGGCTGTCCCTCGAGGCTTTCCCACAGGGCTTTCCCACAGGGCTGTGCCACGTGCCACCTTGGTGTGAGTCGATCCTCGGCGTGAAAGACGAGCCGGTGAAGGGAAAAGAGGTTCCTCTGGAATGGACTGAGACATCTGGGGGACTCTTGGAATGGTGGCACGACCCTGGAGTTCCTCTCGCCGTTCCTGTTGAGAGGGCCTCCTCTTGAGATGCGACGGGAACGCGGGGAACTCTTTCCCGACGAAGCAGGGAAAGGATCCCTCATCTCGAGCTACGAGGCGGAAACGGGGCTCCTCTGGATGTGGGCGGGACCCTCGTGATTCCTCTCGAGTGGAGACGGGTATGTCGGGGAACTTCTTGATTTGCACCAAGGGTGTGAAGGAGCCTTTCGAAGTTCCAGAGGTGAGGTGTGATCAGCCTCGAGACGCCTCAGCGGAAATCGGCCTTATCTCGCATGGAGGGGAGAACCTCCTGGATTTTCTCGAGTTGCGGCAGGTCTTCTCAAGTTACGACGGGGACCTCAGGGACCCGCTCTGGTGGCCTCAGGAAAGGCCAGTCCCCATGCGAGTTGCTAGGGGACCTCTCGGGATTCCTCTCCCGTCCATGCCGGGGCCTCAGTCCTTGTGTGGATTCGGGGCCGGAACCTGAGGATTCCTCTCCAGTGTTGCCATGGATCTTGGGGTGCTTCTGAGTCTCCCCAGGGGAGTCAGGCCTCGTCTCGAGTGGGGGCATGCACGTGCGCTTTCCTCCCGAGCTGCAGCAGTAGTGTCACGCTTCCTGTCACGTGGATCAAGGGATCTGTGGCTTTCCCTCGAGGCTGTCCCTCGAGGATTTCCCACGAGGCTTTCCCACAGGGCTGTGCCACGTGCCACCTTGGTGTGAGTAGATCCTCGGCGTGAAAGAGGAGCCGGTGAAGGGAAAAGACGTTCCTCTGGAATGGACTGAGACATCTGGGGGACTCTTGGAATGGTGGCACGACCCTGGAGTTCCTCTCGCCTTTCCTGTTGAGAGGGCCTCCTCTTGAGATGCGACGGGAACGCCAGGAACTCTTTCCCGACGAAGCAGGGAAAGGATCCCTCATCTCGAGCTACGAGGCGGAAACGGGGCTCCTCTGGATGTGGGCGGGACCCTCGTGATTCCTCTCGAGTGGAGACGGGTATGTCGGGGAACTTCTTGATTTGCACCAAGGGTGTGAAGGACCCTTTCGAAGTTCCAGAGGTGAGGTGTGATCAGACTCGAGACTCCTCAGTGGAAATGGGCCTCATCTCGCCTGGAGGGGAGAACCTCCTGGATTTTCTCGAGTTGCGGCAGGTCTTCTCGAGTTACGACGGGGACCTCAGGGACCCGCTCTGGTGGCCTCAGGAAAGGCCAGTCCCCATGCGAGTTGCTAGGGGACCTCTCGGGATTTCTCTCCCGTCCATGCCGGGGCCTCAGTCCTTGTGTGGAGTCGGGGCCGGAACCTGAGGATTCCTCTCCAGTGTTGCCATGGATCTTGGGGTGCTTCTGAGTCTCCCCAGGGGAGTCAGGCCTCGTCTCGAGTGGGGGCATGCACGTGCGCTTTCCTCCCGAGCTGCAGCAGTAGTGTCACGCTTCCTGTCACGTGGATCAAGGGATCTGTGGCTTTCCCTCGAGGCTGTCCCTCGAGGCTTTCCCACGAGGCTTTCCCACAGGGCTGTGCCACGTGCCACCTTGGTGTGAGTCGATCCTCGGCGTGAAAGACGAGCCGGTGAAGGGAAAAGAGGTTCCTCTGGAATGGACTGAGACATCTGGGGGACTCTTGGAATGGTGGCACGACCCTGGAGTTCCTCTCGCCGTTCCTGTTGAGAGGGCCTCCTCTTGAGATGCGACGGGAACGCCGGGAACTCTTTCCCGACGAAGCAGGGAAAGGATCCCTCATCTCGAGCTACGAGGCGGAAACGGGGCTCCTCTGGATGTGGGCGGGACCCTCGTGATTCCTCTCGAGTGCAGACGGGTATGTCGGGGAACTTCTTGATTTGCACCAAGGGTGTGAAGGAGCCTTTCGAAGTTCCAGAGGTGAGGTGTGATCAGCCTCGAGACGCCTCAGCGGAAATCGGCCTTATCTCGCCTGGAGGGGAAAACCTCCTGGATTTTCTCGAGTTGCGGCAGGTCTTCTCGAGTTACGACGGGGACCTCAGGGACCCGCTCTTGTGGCCTCAGGAAAGGCCAGTCCCCATGCGAGTTGCTAGGGGACCTCTCGGGATTCCTCTCCCGTCCATGCCGGGGCCTCAGTCCTTGTGTGGAGTCGGGGCCGGAACCTGAGGATTCCTCTCCAGTGTTGCCATGGATCTTGGGGTGCTTCTGAGTCTCCCCAGGGGAGTCAGGCCTCGTCTCGAGTGGGGGCATGCACGTGCGCTTTCCTCCCGAGCTGCAGCAGTAGTGTCACGCTTCCTGTCACGTGCATCAAGGGATCTGTGGCTTTCCCTCGAGGCTGTCCCCCGAGGCTTTCCCACGAGGCTTTCCCACAGGGCTGTGCCACGTGCCACGTTGGTGTGAGTCGATCCTCGGCGTGAAAGACGAGCCGGTGAAGGGAAAAGAGGTTCCTCTGGAATGGACTGAGACATCTGGGGGACTCTTGGAATGGTGGCACGACCCTGGAGTTCCTCTCGCCGTTCCTGTTGAGAGGGCCTCCTCTTGAGATGCGACGGGAACGCCGGGAACTCTTTCCCGACGAAGCAGGGAAAGGATCCCTCATCTCGAGCTACGAGGCGGAAACGGGGCTCCTCTGGATGTGGGCGGGACCCTCGTGATTCCTCTCGAGTGGAGACGGCTATGTCGGGGAACTTCTTGATTTACACAAAGGGTGTGAACGACCCTTTCGAAGTTCCAGAGGTGAGGTGTGATCAGCCTCGAGACGCCTCAGCGGAAATGGGCCTCATCTCGCCTGGAGGGGAGAACCTCCTGGATTTTCTCGAGTTGCGGCAGGTCTTCTCGAGTTACGACGCGGACCTCAGGGACCCGCTCTGGTGGCCTCAGGAAAGGCCAGTCCCCATGCGAGTTGCTAGGGGACCACTCGGGATTCCTCTCCCGTCCATGCCGGGGCCTCAGTCCTTGTGTGGAGTCGGGGCCGGAACCTGAGGATTCCTCTCCAGTGTTGCCATGGATCTTGGGGTGCTTCTGAGTCTCCCCAGGGGAGTCAGGCCTCGTCTCGAGTGGGGGCATGCACGTGCGCTTTCCTCCCGAGCTGCAGCAGTAGTGTCACGCTTCCTGTCACGTGCATCAAGGGATCTGTGGCTTTCCCTCGAGGCTGTCCCTCGAGGCTTTCCCACGAGGCTTTCCCACAGGGCTGTGCCACGTGCCACCTTGGTGTGAGTCGATCCTCGGCATGAAAGACGAGCCGGTGAAGGGAAAAGAGGTTCCTCTGGAATGGACTGAGACATCTGGGGGACTCTTGGAATGGTGGCACTACCCTGCAGTTCCTCTCGCCGTTCCTGTTGAGAGGGCCTCCTCTTGAGATGCGACGGGAACGCCGGGAACTCTTTCCCGACGAAGCAGGGAAAGGATCCCTCATCTCGAGCTACGAGGCGGAAACGGGGCTCCTCTGGATGTGGGCGGGACCCCCGTGATTCCTCTCGAGTGGAGACGGGTATGTCGGGGAACTTCTTGATTTGCACCAAGGGTGTGAAGGAGCCTTTCGAAGTTCCAGAGGTGAGGTGTGATCAGCCTCGAGACGCCTCAGCGGAAATGGGCCTCATCTCGCCTGCAGGGGAGAACCTCCTGGATTTTCTCGAGTTGCGGCAGGTCTTCTCGAGTTACGACGGGGACCTCAGGGACCCGCTCTGGTGGCCTCAGGAAAGGCCAGTCCCCATGCGAGTTGCTAGGGGACCTCTCGGGATTCCTCTCCCGTCCATGCCGGGGCCTCAGTCCTTGTGTGGATTCGGGGCCGGAACCTGAGGATTCCTCTCCAGTGTTGCCATGGATCTTGGGGTGCTTCTGAGTCTCCCCAGGGGAGTCAGGCCTCGTCTCGAGTGGGGGCATGCACGTGCCCTTTCCTCCCGAGCTGCAGCAGTAGTGTCACGCTTCCTGTCACGTGGATCAAGGGATCTGTGGCTTTCCCTCGAGGCTGTCCCTCGAGGATTTCCCACGAGGCTTTCCCACAGGGCTGTGCCACGTGCCACCTTGGTGTGAGTAGATCCTCGGCGTGAAAGACGAGCCGGTGAAGGGAAAAGAGGTTCCTCTGGAATGGACTGAGACATCTGGGGGACTCTTGGAATGGTGGCACGACCCTGGAGTTCCTCTCGCCGTTCCTGTTGAGAGGGCCTCCTCTTGAGATGCGACGGGAACGCCGGGAACTCTTTCCCGACGAAGCAGGGAAAGGATCCCTCATCTCGAGCTACGAGGCGGAAACGGGGCTCCTCTGGATGTGGGCGGGACCCTCGTGATTCCTCTCGAGTGGAGACGGGTATGTCGGGGAACTTCTTGATTTGCACCAAGGGTGTGAAGGAGCCTTTCGAAGTTCCAGAGGTGAGGTGTGATCAGCCTCGAGACGCCTCAGCGGAAATGGGCCTCATCTCGCCTGGAGGGGAGAACCTCCTGGATTTTCTCGAGTTGCTGCAGGTCTTCTCGAGTTACGACGGGGACCTCAGGGACCCGCTCTGGTGGCCTCAGGAAAGGCCAGTCCCCATGCGAGTTGCTAGGGGACCTCTCGGGATTTCTCTCCCGTCCATGCCGGGGCCTCAGTCCTTGTGTGGAGTCGGGGCCGGAACCTGAGGATTCCTCTCCAGTGTTGCCATGGATCTTGGGGTGCTTCTGAGTCTCCCCAGGGGAGTCAGGCCTCGTCTCGAGTGGGGGCATGCACGTGCGCTTTCCTCCCGAGCTGCAGCAGTAGTGTCACGCTTCCTGTCACGTGGATCAAGGGATCTGTGGCTTTCCCTCGAGGCTGTCCCTCGAGGCTTTCCCACGAGGCTTTCCCACAGGGCTGTGCCACGTGCCACCTTGGTGTGAGTCGATCCTCGGCGTGAAAGACGAGCCGGTGAAGGGAAAAGAGGTTCCTCTGGAATGGACTGAGACATCTGGGGGACTCTTGGAATGGTGGCACGACCCTGGAGTTCCTCTCGCCGTTCCTGTTGAGAGGGCCTCCTCTTGAGATGCGACGGGAACGCCGGGAACTCTTTCCCGACGAAGCAGGGAAAGGATCCCTCATCTCGAGCTACGAGGCGGAAACGGGGCTCCTCTGGATGTGGGCGGGACCCTCGTGATTCCTCTCGAGTGGAGACGGGTATGTCGGGGAACTTCTTGATTTGCACCAAGGGTGTGAAGGAGCCTTTCGAAGTTCCAGAGGTGAGGTGTGATCAGCCTCGAGACGCCTCAGCGGAAATCGGCCTTATCTCGCCTGGAGGGGAGAACCTCCTGGATTTTCTCGGGTTGCGGCAGGTCTTCTCGAGTTACGACGGGGACCTCAGGGACCCGCTCTGGTGGCCTCAGGAAAGGGCAGTCCCCATGCGAGTTGCTAGGGGACCTCTCGGGATTCCTCTCCCGTCCATGCCGGGGCCTCAGTCCTTGTGTGGAGTCGGGGCCTGAACCTGAGGATTCCTCTCCAGTGTTGCCATGGATCTTGGGGTGCTTCTGAGTCTCCCCAGGGGAGTCAGGCCTCGTCTCGAGTGGGGGCATGCACGTGCGCTTTCCTCCCGAGCTGCAGCAGTAGTGTCACGCTTCCTGTCACGTGGATCAAGGGATCTGTGGCTTTCCCTCGAGGCTGTCCCTCGAGGCTTTCCCACGAGGCTTTCCCACAGGGCTGTGCCACGTGCCACCTTGGTGTGAGTCGATCCTCGGCGTGAAAGACGAGCCGGTGAAGGGAAAAGAGGTTCCTCTGGAATGGACTGAGACATCTGGGGGACTCTTGGAATGGTGGCACGACCCTGGAGTTCCTCTCGCCGTTCCTGTTGAGAGGGCCTCCTCTTGAGATGCGACGGGAACGCCGGGAACTCTTTCCCGATGAAGCAGGGAAAGGATCCCTCATCTCGAGCTACGAGGCGGAAACGGGGCTCCTCTGGATGTGGGCGGGACCCTCGTGATTCCTCTCGAGTGGAGACGGGTATGTCGGGGAACTTCTTGATTTGCACCAAGGGTGTGAAGGAGCCTTTCGAAGTTCCAGAGGTGAGGTGTGATCAGCCTCGAGACGCCTCAGCGGAAATCGGCCTTATCTCGCCTGGAGGGGAGAACCTCCTGGATTTTCTCGAGTTGCGGCAGGTCTTCTCGAGTTACGACGGGGACCTCAGGGACCCGCTCTGGTGGCCTCAGGAAAGGCCAGTCCCCATGCGAGTTGCTAGGGGACCTCTCGGGATTCCTCTCCCGTCCATGCCGGGGCCTCAGTCCTTGTGTGGAGTCGGGGCCGGAACCTGAGGATTCCTCTCCAGTGTTGCCATGGATCTTGGGGTGCTTCTGAGTCTCCCCAGGGGAGTCAGGCCTCGTCTCGAGTGGGGGCATGCACGTGCGCTTTCCTCCCGAGCTGCAGCAGTAGTGTCACGCTTCCTGTCACGTGCATCAAGGGATCTGTGGCTTTCCCTCGAGGCTGTCCCCCGAGGCTTTCCCACGAGGCTTTCCCACAGGGCTGTGCCACGTGCCACCTTGGTGTGAGTCGATCCTCGGCGTGAAAGACGAGCCGGTGAAGGGAAAAGAGGTTCCTCTGGAATGGACTGAGACATCTGGGGGACTCTTGGAATGGTGGCACGACCCTGGAGTTCCTCTCGCCGTTCCTGTTGAGAGGGCCTCCTCTTGAGATGCGACGGGAACGCCGGGAACTCTTTCCCGACGAAGCAGGGAAAGGATCCCTCATCTCGAGCTACGAGGCGGAAACGGGGCTCCTCTGGATGTGGGCGGGACCCTCGTGATTCCTCTCGAGTGGAGACGGGTATGTCGGGGAACTTCTTGATTTGCACCAAGGGTGTGAAGGAGCCTTTCGAAGTTCCAGAGGTGAGGTGTGATCAGCCTCGAGACGACTCAGCGGAAATCGGCCTTATCTCGCCTGGAGGGGAGAACCTCCTGGATTTTCTCGGGTTGTGGCAGGTCTTCTCGAGTTACGACGGGGACCTCAGGGACCCGCTCTGGTGGCCTCAGGAAAGGCCAGTCCCCATGCGAGTTGCTAGGGGACCTCTCGGGATTCCTCTCCCGTCCATGCCGGGGCCTCAGTCCTTGTGTGGATTCGGGGCCGGAACCTGAGGATTCCTCTCCAGTGTTGCCATGGATCTTGGGGTGCTTCTGAGTCTCCCCAGGGGAGTCAGGCCTCGTCTCGAGTGGGGGCATGCACGTGCGCTTTCCTCCCGAGCTGCAGCAGTAGTGTCACGCTTCCTGTCACGTGGATCAAGGGATCTGTGGCTTTCCCTCGAGGCTGTCCCTCGAGGCTTTCCCACGAGGCTTTCCCACAGGGCTGTGCCACGTGCCACCTTGGTGTGAGTCGATCCTCGGCGTGAAAGACGAGCCGGTGAAGGGAAAAGAGGTTCCTCTGGAATGGACTGAGACATCTGGGGGACTCTTGGAATGGTGGCACGACCCTGGAGTTCCTCTCGCCGTTCCTGTTGAGAGGGCCTCCTCTTGAGATGCGACGGGAACGCCGGGAACTCTTTCCCGACGAAGCAGGGAAAGGATCCCTCATCTCGAGCTACGAGGCGGAAACGGGGCTCCTCTGGATGTGGGCGGGACCCTCGTGATTCCTCTCGAGTGGAGACGGGTATGTCGGGGAACTTCTTGATTTGCACCAAGGGTGTGAAGGAGCCTTTCGAAGTTCCAGAGGTGAGGTGTGATCAGCCTCGAGACGCCTCAGCGGAAATCGGCCTTATCTCGCCTGGAGGGGAGAACCTCCTGGATTTTCTCGAGGTGCGGCAGGTCTTCTCGAGTTACGACGGGGACCTCAGGGACCCGCTCTGGTGGCCTCAGGAAAGGCCAGTCCCCATGCGAGTTGCTAGGGGACCTCTCGGGATTTCTCTCCCGTCCATGCCGGGGCCTCAGTCCTTGTGTGGAGTCGGGGCCGGAACCTGAGGATTCCTCTCCAGTGTTGCCATGGATCTTGGGGTGCTTCTGAGTCTCCCCAGGGGAGTCAGGCCTCGTCTCGAGTGGGGGCATGCACGTGCGCTTTCCTCCCGAGCTGCAGCAGTAGTGTCACGCTTCCTGTCACGTGCATCAAGGGATCTGTGGCTTTCCCTCGAGGCTGTCCCTCGAGGCTTTCCCACGAGGCTTTCCCACAGGGCTGTGCCACGTGCCACCTTGGTGTGAGTCGATCCTCGGCGTGAAAGACGAGCCGGTGAAGGGAAAAGAGGTTCCTCTGGAATGGACTGAGACATCTGGGGGACTCTTGGAATGGTGGCACGACCCTGGAGTTCCTCTCGCCGTTCCTGTTGAGAGGGCCTCCTCTTGAGATGCGACGGGAACGCCGGGAACTCTTTCCCGACGAAGCAGGGAAAGGATCCCTCATCTCGAGCTACGAGGCGGAAACGGGGCTCCTCTGGATGTGGGCGGGACCCTCGTGATTCCTCTCGAGTGGAGACGGGTATGTCGGGGAACTTCTTGATTTGCACCAAGGGTGTGAAGGAGCCTTTCGAAGTTCCAGAGGTGAGGTGTGATCAGCCTCGAGACGCCTCAGCGGAAATCGGCCTTATCTCGCCTGGAGGGGAGAACCTCCTGGATTTTCTCGAGTTGCGGCAGGTCTTCTCGAGTTACGACGGGGACCTCAGGGACCCGCTCTGGTGGCCTCAGGAAAGGCCAGTCCCCATGCGAGTTGCTAGGGGACCTCTCGGGATTCCTCTCCCGTCCATGCCGGGGCCTCAGTCCTTGTGTGGATTCGGGGCCGGAACCTGAGGATTCCTCTCCAGTGTTGCCATGGATCTTGGGGTGCTTCTGAGTCTCCCCAGGGGAGTCAGGCCTCGTCTCGAGTGGGGGCATGCACGTGTGCTTTCCTCCCGAGCTGCAGCAGTAGTGTCACGCTTCCTGTCACGTGGATCAAGGGATCTGTGGCTTTCCCTCGAGGCTGTCCCTCGAGGATTTCCCACGAGGCTTTCCCACAGGGCTGTGCCACGTGCCACCTTGGTGTGAGTCGATCCTCGGCGTGAAAGACGAGCCGGTGAAGGGAAAAGAGGTTCCTCTGGAATGGACTGAGACATCTGGGGGACTCTTGGAATGGTGGCACGACCCTGGAGTTCCTCTCGCCGTTCCTGTTGAGAGGGCCTCCTCTTGAGATGCGACGGGAACGCCGGGAACTCTTTCCCGACGAAGCAGGGAAAGGATCCCTCATCTCGAGCTACGAGGCGGAAACGGGGCTCCTCTGGATGTGGGCGGGACCCTCGTGATTCCTCTCGAGTGGAGACGGGTATGTCGGGGAACTTCTTGATTTACACCAAGGGTGTGAAGGACCCTTTCGAAGTTCCAGAGGTGAGGTGTGATCAGCCTCGAGACGCCTCAGCGGAAATGGGCCTCATCTCGCCTGGAGGGGAGAACCTCCTGGATTTTCTCGAGTTGGGGCAGGTCTTCTCGAGTTACGACGCGGACCTCAGGGACCCGCTCTGGTGGCCTCAGGAAAGGCCAGTCCCCATGCGAGTTGCTAGGGGACCTCTCGGGATTCCTCTCCCGTCCATGCCGGGGCCTCAGTCCTTGTGTGGAGTCGGGGCCGGAACCTGAGGATTCCTCTCCAGTGTTGCCATGGATCTTGGGGTGCTTCTGAGTCTCCCCAGGGGAGTCAGGCCTCGTCTCGAGTGGGGGCATGCACGTGCGCTTTCCTCCCGAGCTGCAGCAGTAGTGTCACGCTTCCTGTCACGTGCATCAAGGGATCTGTGGCTTTCCCTCGAGGCTGTCCCTCGAGGCTTTCCCACGAGGCTTTCCCACAGGGCTGTGCCACGTGCCACCTTGGTGTGAGTCGATCCTCGGCGTGAAAGACGAGCCGGTGAAGGGAAAAGAGGTTCCTCTGGAATGGACTGAGACATCTGGGGGACTCTTGGAATGGTGGCACGACCCTGGAGTTCCTCTCGCCGTTCCTGTTGAGAGGGCCTCCTCTTGAGATGCGACGGGAACGCCGGGAACTCTTTCCCGACGAAGCAGGGAAAGGATCCCTCATCTCGAGCTACGAGGCGGAAACGGGGCTCCTCTGGATGTGGGCGGGACCCTCGTGATTCCTCTCGAGTGGAGACGGGTATGTCGGGGAACTTCTTGATTTGCACCAAGGGTGTGAAGGAGCCTTTCGAAGTTCCAGAGGTGAGGTGTGATCAGCCTCGAGACGCCTCAGCGGAAATCGGCCTTATCTCGCCTGGATGGGAGAACCTCCTGGATTTTCTCGAGTTGCGGCAGGTCTTCTCGAGTTACGACGGGGACCTCAGGGACCCGCTCTGGTGGCCTCAGGAAAGGCCAGTCCCCATGCGAGTTGCTAGGGGACCTCTCGGGATTTCTCTCCCGTCCATGCCGGGGCCTCAGTCCTTGTGTGGAGTCGGGGCCGGAACCTGAGAATTCCTCTCCAATGTTGCCATGGATCTTGGGGTGCTTCTGAGTCTCCCCAGGGGAGTCAGGCCTCGTCTCGAGGTGGGGCATGCACGTGCGCTTTCCTCCCGAGCTGCAGCAGTAGTGTCACGCTTCCTGTCACGTGGATCAAGGGATCTGTGGCTTTCCCTCCAGGCTGTCCCTCGAGGCTTTCCCACGAGGCTTTCCCACAGGGCTGTGCCACGTGCCACCTTGGTGTGAGTCGATCCTCGGCGTGAAAGACGAGCCGGTGAAGGGAAAAGAGGTTCCTCTGCAATGGACTGAGACATCTGGGGGACTCTTGGAATGGTGGCACGACCCTGGAGTTCCTCTCGCCGTTCCTGTTGAGAGGGCCTCCTCTTGAGATGCGACGGGAACGCCGGGAACTCTTTCCCGACGAAGCAGGGAAAGGATCCCTCATCTCGAGCTACGAGGCGGAAACGGGGCTCCTCTGGATGTGGGCGGGACCCTCGTGATTCCTCTCGAGTGGAGACGGGTATGTCGGGGAACTTCTTGATTTGCACCAAGGGTGTGAAGGAGCCTTTCGAAGTTCCAGAGGTGAGGTGTGATCAGCCTCGAGACGCCTCAGCGGAAATGGGCCTCATCTCGCCTGGAGGGGAGAACCTCCTGGATTTTCTCGAGTTGCGGCAGGTCTTCTCGAGTTACGACGCGGACCTCAGGGACCCGCTCTGGTGGCCTCAGGAAAGGCCAGTCCCCATGCGAGTTGCTAGGGGACCTCTCGGGATTCCTCTCCCGTCCATGCCGGGGCCTCAGTCCTTGTGTGGAGTCGGGGCCGGAACCTGAGGATTCCTCTCCAGTGTTGCCATGGATCTTGGGGTGCTTCTGAGTCTCCCCAGGGGAGTCAGGCCTCGTCTCGAGTGGGGGCATGCACGTGCGCTTTCCTCCCGAGCTGCAGGAGTAGTGTCACGCTTCCTGTCACGTGCATCAAGGGATCTGTGGCTTTCCCTCGAGGCTGTCCCTCGAGGCTTTCCCACGAGGCTTTCCCACAGGGCTGTGCCACGTGCCACCTTGGTGTGAGTCGATCCTCGGCGTGAAAGACGAGCCGGTGAAGGGAAAAGAGGTTCCTCTGGAATGGACTGAGACATCTGGGGACTCTTGGAATGGTGGCACGACCCTGGAGTTCCTCTCGCCGTTCCTGTTGAGAGGGCCTCCTCTTGAGATGCGACGGGAACGCCGGGAACTCTTTCCCGACGAAGCAGGGAAAGGATCCCTCATCTCGAGCTACGAGGCGGAAACGGGGCTCCTCTGGATGTGGGCGGGACCCTCGTGATTCCTCTCGAGTGGAGACGGGTATGTCGGGGAACTTCTGGATTTGCACCAAGGGTGTGAAGGAGCCTTTCGAAGTTCCAGAGGTGAGGTGTGATCAGCCTCGAGACGCCTCAGCGGAAATCGGCCTTATCTCGCCTGGAGGGGAGAACCTCCTGGATTTTCTCGAGTTGCGGCAGGTCTTCTCGAGTTACGACGGGGACCTCAGGGACCCGCTCTGGTGGCCTCAGGAAAGGCCAGTCCCCATGCGAGTTGCTAGGGGACCTCTCGGGATTTCTCTCCCGTCCATGCCGGGGCCTCAGTCCTTGTGTGGAGTCGGGGCCGGAACCTGAGAATTCCTCTCCAGTGTTGCCATGGATCTTGGGGTGCTTCTGAGTCTCCCCAGGGGAGTCAGGCCTCGTCTCGAGGTGGGGCATGCACGTGCGCTTTCCTCCCGAGCTGCAGCAGTAGTGTCACGCTTCCTGTCACGTGGATCAAGGGATCTGTGGCTTTCCCTCGAGGCTGTCCCTCGAGGCTTTCCCACGAGGCTTTCCCACAGGGCTGTGCCACGTGCCACCTTGGTGTGAGTCGATCCTCGGCGTGAAAGACGAGCCGGTGAAGGGAAAAGAGGTTCCTCTGGAATGGACTGAGACATCTGGGGGACTCTTGGAATGGTGGCACGACCCTGGAGTTCCTCTCGCCGTTCCTGTTGAGAGGGCCTCCTCTTGAGATGCGACGGGAACGCCGGGAACTCTTTCCCGACGAAGCAGGGAAAGGATCCCTCATCTCGAGCTACGAGGCGGAAACGGGGCTCCTCTGGATGTGGGCGGGACCCTCGTGATTCCTCTCGAGTGGAGACGGGTATGTCGGGGAACTTCTTGATTTGCACCAAGGGTGTGAAGGAGCCTTTCGAAGTTCCAGAGGTGAGGTGTGATCAGCCTCGAGACGCCTCAGCGGAAATGGGCCTCATCTCGCCTGGAGGGGAGAACCTCCTGGATTTTCTCGAGTTGCGGCAGGTCTTCTCGAGTTACGACGGGGACCTCAGGGACCCGCTCTGGTGGCCTCAGGAAAGGCCAGTCCCCATGCGAGTTGCTAGGGGAGCTCTCGGGATTCCTCTCCCGTCCATGCCGGGGCCTCAGTCCTTGTGTGGAGTCGGGGCCGGAACCTGAGGATTCCTCTCCAGTGTTGCCATGGATCTTGGGGTGCTTCTGAGTCTCCCCAGGGGAGTCAGGCCTCGTCTCGAGTGGGGGCATGCACGTGCGCTTTCCTCCCGAGCTGCAGCAGTAGTGTCACGCTTCCTGTCACGTGGATCAAGGGATCTGTGGCTTTCCCTCGAGGCTGTCCCTCGAGGCTTTCCCACGAGGCTTTCCCACAGGGCTGTGCCACGTGCCACCTTGGTGTGAGTCGATCCTCGGCGTGAAAGACGAGCCGGTGAAGGGAAAAGAGGTTCCTCTGGAATGGACTGAGACATCTGGGGGACTCTTGGAATGGTGGCACGACCCTGGAGTTCCTCTCGCCGTTCCTGTTGAGAGGGCCTCCTCTTGAGATGCGACGGGAACGCCGGGAACTCTTTCCCGACGAAGCAGGGAAAGGATCCCTCATCTCGAGCTACGAGGCGGAAACAGGGCTCCTCTGGATGTGGGCGGGACCCTCGTGATTCCTCTCGAGTGGAGACGGGTATGTCGGGGAACTTCTTGATTTACACCAAGGGTGTGAATGAGCCTTTCGAAGTTCCAGAGGTGAGGTGTGATCAGCCTCGAGACGCCTCAGCGGAAATGGGCCTCATCTCGCCTGGAGGGGAGAACCTCCTGGATTTTCTCGAGTTGCGGCAGGTCTTCTCGAGTTACGACGGGGACCTCAGGGACCCGCTCTGGTGGCCTCAGGAAAGGCCAGTCCCCATGCGAGTTGCTAGGGGACCTCTCGGGATTCCTCTCCCGTCCATGCCGGGGCCTCAGTCCTTGTGTGGAGTCGGGGCCAGAACCTGAGGATTCCTCTCCAGTGTTGCCATGGATCTTGGGGTGCTTCTGAGTCTCCCCAGGGGAGTCAGGCCTCGTCTCGAGTGGGGGCATGCACGTGCGCTTTCCTCCCGAGCTGCAGCAGTAGTGTCACGCTTCCTGTCACGTGCATCAAGGGATCTGTGGCTTTCCCTCGAGGCTGTCCCTCGAGGCTTTCCCACGAGGCTTTCCCACAGGGCTGTGCCACGTGCCACCTTGGTGTGAGTCGATCCTCGGCGTGAAAGACGAGCCGGTGAAGGGAAAAGAGGTTCCTCTGGAATGGACTGAGACATCTGGGGGACTCTTGGAATGGTGGCACGACCCTGGAGTTCCTCTCGCCGTTCCTGTTGAGAGGGCCTCCTCTTGAGATGCGACGGGAACGCCGGGAACTCTTTCCCGACGAAGCAGGGAAAGGATCCCTCATCTCGAGCTACGAGGCGGAAACGGGGCTCCTCTGGATGTGGGCGGGACCCTCGTGATTCCTCTCGAGTGGAGACGGGTATGTCGGGGAACTTCTGGATTTGCACCAAGGGTGTGAAGGAGCCTTTCGAAGTTCCAGAGGGGAGGTGTGATCAGCCTCGAGACGCCTCAGCGGAAATGGGCCTCATCTCGCCTGGAGGGGAGAACCTCCTGGATTTTCTCGAGTTGCGGCAGGTCTTCTCGAGTTACGACGGGGACCTCAGGGACCCGCTCTGGTGGCCTCAGGAAAGGCAAGTCCCCATGCGAGTTGCTAGGGGACCTCTCGGGATTCCTCTCCCGTCCATGCCGGGGCCTCAGTCCTTGTGTGGAGTCGGGGCCGGAACCTGAGGATTCCTCTCCAGTGTTGCCATGGATCTTGGGGTGCTTCTGAGTCTCCCCAGGGGAGTCAGGCCTCGTCTCGAGTGGGGGCATGCACGTGCGCTTTCCTCCCGAGCTGCAGCAGTAGTGTCACGCTTCCTGTCACGTGGATCAAGGGATCTGTGGCTTTCCCTCGAGGCTGTCCCTCGAGGCTTTCACACGAGGCTTTCCCACAGGGCTGTGCCACGTGCCACCTTGGTGTGAGTCGATCCTCGGCGTGAAAGACGAGCCGGTGAAGGGAAAAGAGGTTCCTCTGGAATGGACTGAGACATCTGGGGGACTCTTGGAATGGTGGCACGACCCTGGAGTTCCTCTCGCCGTTCCTGTTGAGAGGGCCTCCTCTTGAGATGCGACGGGAACGCCGGGAACTCTTTCCCGACGAAGCAGGGAAAGGATCCCTCATCTCGAGCTACGAGGCGGAAACGGGGCTCCTCTGGATGTGGGCGGGACCCTCGTGATTCCTCTCGAGTGGAGACGGGTATGTCGGGGAACTTCTTGATTTGCACCAAGGGTGTGAAGGAGCCTTTCGAAGTTCCAGAGGTGAGGTGTGATCAGCCTCGAGACGCCTCAGCGGAAATCAGCCTTATCTCGCCTGGAAGGGAGAACCTCCTGGATTTTCTCGAGTTGCGGCAGGTCTTCTCGAGTTACGACGGGGACCTCAGGGACCCGCTCTGGTGGCCTCAGGAAAGGCCAGTCCCCATGCGAGTTGCTAGGGGACCTCTCGGGATTCCTCTCCCGTCCATGCCGGGGCCTCAGTCCTTGTGTGGAGTCGGGGCCGGAACCTGAGGATTCCTCTCCAGTGTTGCCATGGATCTTGGGGTGCTTCTGAGTCTCCCCAGGGGAGTCAGGCCTCGTCTCGAATGGGGTATGCACGTGCGCTTTCCTCCCGAGCTGCAGCAGTAGTGTCACGCTTCCTGTCACGTGGATCAAGGGATCTGTGGCTTTCCCTCGAGGCTGTCCCTCGAGGATTTCCCACGAGGCTTTCCCACAGGGCTGTGCCACGTGCCACCTTGGTGTGAGTCGATCCTCGGCGTGAAAGACGAGCCGGTGAAGGGAAAAGAGGTTCCTCTTGAATGGACTGAGACATCTGGGGGACTCTTGGAATGGTGGCACGACCCTGGAGTTCCTCTCGCCGTTCCTGTTGAGAGGGCCTCCTCTTGAGATGCGACGGGAACGCCGGGAACTCTTTCCCGACGAAGCAGGAAAAGGATCCCTCATCTCGAGATACGAGGCGGAAACGGGGCTCCTCTGGATGTGGGCGGGACCCTCGTGATTCCTCTCGAGTGGAGACGGGTATGTCGGGGAACTTCTTGATTTACACCAAGGGTGTGAAGGACCCTTTCGAAGTTCCAGAGGTGAGGTGTGATCAGCCTCGAGACGCCTCAGCAGAAATGGGCCTCATCTCGCCTGGAGGGGAGAACCTCCTGGATTTTCTCGAGTTGCGGCAGGTCTTCTCGAGTTACGACGGGGACCTCAGGGACCCGCTCTGGTGGCCTCAGGAAAGGCCAGTCCCCATGCGAGTTGCTAGGGGACCTCTCGGGATTCCTCTCCCGTCCATGCCGGGGCCTCAGTCCTTGTGTGGAGTCGGGGCCGGAACCTGAGGATTCCTCTCCAGTGTTGCCATGGATCTTGGGGTGCTTCTGAGTCTCCCCAGGGGAGTCAGGCCTCATCTCGTGTGGGGGCATGCACGTGCGCTTTCCTCCCGAGCTGCAGCAGTAGTGTCACGCTTCCTGTCACGTGGATCAAGGGATCTGTGGCTTTCCCTCGAGGCTGTCCCTCGAGGCTTTCCCACGAGGCTTTCCCACAGGGCTGTGCCAAGTGCCACCTTGGTGTGAGTCGATCCTCTGCGTGAAAGACGAGCTGGTGAAGGGAAAAGAGGTTCCTCTGGAATGGACTGAGACATTTGGGGGACTCTTGGAATGGTGGCACGACCCTGGAGTTCCTCTCGCCGTTCCTGTTGAGAGGGCCTCCTCTTGAGATGCGACGGGAACGCCGGGAACTCTTTCCCGACGAAGCAGGGAAAGGATCCCTCATCTCGAGCTACGAGGCGGAAACGGGGCTCCTCTGGATGTGGGCGGGACCCTCGTGATTCCTCTCGAGTGGAGACGGGTATGTCGGGGAACTTCTTGATTTGCACCAAGGGTGTGAAGGAGCCTTTCGAAGTTCCAGAGGTGAGGTGTGATCAGCCTCGAGACGCCTCAGCGGAAAGGGGTCTCATCTCGCCTGGAGGGGAGAACCTCCTGGATTTTCTCGAGTTGCGGCAGGTCTTCTCGAGTTACGACGGGGACCTCAGGGACCCGCTCTGGTGGCCTCAGGAAAGGCCAGTCCCCATGCGAGTTGCTAGGGGACCTCTCGGGATTCCTCTCCCGTCCATGCCGGGGCCTCAGTCCTTGTGTGGAGTCGGGGCCGGAACCTGAGGATTCCTCTCCAGTGTTGCCATGGATCTTGGGGTGCTTCTGAGTCTCCCCAGGGGAGTCAGGCCTCGTCTCGAGTGGGGGCATGCACGTGCGCTTTCCTCCCGAGCTGCAGCAGTAGTGTCACGCTTCCTGTCACGTGGATCAAGGGATCTGTGGCTTTTCCTCCAGCCTGTCCCTCGAGGCTTTCCCACGAGGCTTTCCCACGAGGCTTTCCCACAGGGCTGTGCCACGTGCCACCTTGGTGTGAGTCGATCCTCGGCGTGAAAGACGAGCCGGTGAAGGGAAAAGAGGTTCCTCTGGAATGGACTGAGACATCTGGGGGACTCTTGGAATGGTGGCACGACCCTGGAGTTCCTCTCGCCGTTCCTGTTGAGAGGGCCTCCTCTTGAGATGCGACGGGAACGCCGGGAACTCTTTCCCGACGAAGCAGGAAAAGGATCCCTCATCTCGAGCTACGAGGCGGAAACGGGGCTCCTCTGGATGTGGGCGGGACCCTCGTGATTCCTCTCGAGTGGAGACGGGTATGTCGGGGAACTTCTTGATTTACACCAAGGGTGTGAAGGAGCCTTTCGAAGTTCCAGAGGTGAGGTGTGATCAGCCTCGAGACGCCTCAGCGGAAATGGGCCTCATCTCGCCTGGAGGGGAGAACCTCCTGGATTTTCTCGAGTTGCGGCAGGTCTTCTCGAGTTACGACGGGGACCTCAGGGACCCGCTCTGGTGGCCTCAGGAAAGGCCAGTCCCCATGCGAGTTGCTAGGGGACCTCTCGGGATTCCTCTCCCGTCCATGCCGGGGCCTCAGTCCTTGTGTGGAGTCGGGGCCGGAACCAGAGGATTCCTCTCCAGTGTTGCCATGGATCTTGGGGTGCTTCTGAGTCTCCCCAGGGGAGTCAGGCCTCGTCTCGAGTGGGGGCATGCACGTGCGCTTTCCTCCCGAGCTGCAGCAGTAGTGTCACGCTTCCTGTCACGTGCATCAAGGGATCTGTGGCTTTCCCTCGAGGCTGTCCCTCGAGGCTTTCCCACGAGGCTTTGCCACAGGGCTGTGCCAAGTGCCACCTTGGTGTGAGTCGATCCTCGGCGTGAAAGACGAGCCGGTGAAGGGAAAAGAGGTTCCTCTGGAATGGACTGAGACATCTGGGGGACTCTTGGAATGGTGGCACGACCCTGGAGTTCCTCTCGCCGTTCCTGTTGAGAGGGCCTCCTCTTGAGATGCGACGGGAACGCCGGGAACTCTTTCCCGACGAAGCAGGGAAAGGATCCCTCATCTCGAGCTACGAGGCGGAAACGGGGCTCCTCTGGATGTGGGCGGGACCCTCGTGATTCCTCTCGAGGGGAGACGGGTATGTCGGGGAACTTCTTGATTTGCACCAAGGGTGTGAAGGAGCCTTTCGAAGTTCCAGAGGTGAGGTGTGATCAGCCTCGAGACGCCTCAGCGGAAATGGGCCTCATCTCGCCTGGAGGGGAGAACCTCCTGGATTTTCTCGAGTTGCGGCAGGTCTTCTCGAGTTACGACGGGGACCTCAGGGACTCGCTCTGGTGGCCTCAGGAAAGGCCAGTCCCCATGCGAGTTGCTAGGGGACCTCTCGGGATTCCTCTCCCGTCCATGCCGGGGACTCAGTCCTTGTGTGGAGTCGGGGCCGGAACCTGAGGATTCCTCTCCAGTGTTGCCATGGATCTTGGGGTGCTTCTGAGTCTCCCCAGGGGAGTCAGGCCTCGTCTCGAGTGGGGGCATGCACGTGCTCTTTCCTCCCGAGCTGCAGCAGTAGTGTCACGCTTCCTGTCACGTGGATCAAGGGATCTGTGGCTTTCCCTCGAGGCTGTCCCTCGAGGATTTCCCACGAGGCTTTCCCACAGGGCTGTGCCACGTGCCACCTTGGTGTGAGTCGATCCTCGGCGTGAAAGACGAGCCGGTGAAGGGAAAAGAGGTTCCTCTGGAATGGACTGAGACATCTGGGGGACTCTTGTAATGGTGGCACGACCCTGGAGTTCCTCTCGCCGTTCCTGTTGAGAAGGCCTCCTCTTGAGATGCGACGGGAACGCCGGGAACTCTTTCCCGACGAAGCAGGAAAAGGATCCCTCATCTCGAGCTACGAGGCGGAAACGGGGCTCCTCTGGATGTGGGCGGGACCCTCGTGATTCCTCTCGAGTGGAGACGGGTATGTCGGGGAACTTCTTGATTTGCACCAAGGGTGTGAAGGAGCCTTTCGAAGTTCCAGAGGTGAGGTGTGATCAGCCTCGAGACGCCTCAGCGGAAATGGGCCTCATCTCGCCTGGAGGGGAGAACCTCCTGGATTTTCTCGAGTTGCGGCAGGTCTTCTCGAGTTACGACGGGGACCTCAGGGACTCGCTCTGGTGGCCTCAGGAAAGGCCAGTCCCCATGCGAGTTGCTAGGGGACCTCTCGGATTTCCTCTCCCGTCCATGCCGGGGCCTCAGTCCTTGTGTGGAGTCGGGGCCGGAACCTGAGGATTCCTCTCCAGTGTTGCCATGGATCTTGGGGTGCTTCTGAGTCTCCCCAGGGGAGTCAGGCCTCGTCTCGAGTGGGGGCATGCACGTGCGCTTTCCTCCCGAGCTGCAGCAGTAGTGTCACGCTTCCTGTCACGTGCATCAAGGGATCTGTGGCTTTCCCTCGAGGCTGTCCCTCGAGGCTTTCCCACGAGGCTTTCCCACAGGGCTGTGCCCCGTGCCCCCTTGGTGTGAGTTGATCCTCGGCGTGAAAGACGAGCCGGTGAAGGGAAAAGAGGTTCCTCTGGAATGGACTGAGACATCTGGGGGACTCTTGGAATGGTGGCACGACCCTGGAGTTCCTCTCGCCGTTCCTGTTGAGAGGGCCTCCTCTTGAGATGCGACGGGAACGCCGGGAACTCTTTCCCGACGAAGCAGGGAAAGGATCCCTCATCTCGAGCTACGAGGCGGAAACGGGGCTCCTCTGGATGTGGGCGGGACCCTCGTGATTCCTCTCGAGTGGAGACGGGTATGTCGGGGAACTTCTTGATTTGCACCAAGGGTGTGAAGGAGCCTTTCGAAGTTCCAGAGGTGAGGTGTGATCAGCCTCGAGACGCCTCAGCGGAAATGGGCCTCATCTCGCCTGGAGGGGAGAACCTCCTGGATTTTCTCGAGTTGCGGCAGGTCTTCTCGAGTTACGACGGGGACCTCAGGGACCCGCTCTGGTGTCCTCAGGAAAGGCCAGTCCCCATGCGAGTTGCTAGGGGACCTCTCGGGATTCCTCTCCCGTCCATGCCGGGGCCTCAGTCCTTGTGTGGAGTCGGGGCCGAAACCTGAGGATTCCTCTCCAGTGTTGCCATGGATCTTGGGGTGCTTCTGAGTCTCCCCAGGGGAGTCAGGCCTCGTCTCGAGTGGGGGCATGCACGTGCGCTTTCCTCCCGAGCTGCAGCAGTAGTGTCACGCTTCCTGTCACGTGGATCAAGGGATCTGTGGCTTTCCCTCGAGCCTGTCCCTCGAGGCTTTCCCACGAGGCTTTCCCACAGGGCTGTGCCACGTGCCACCTTGGTGTGAGTCGATCCTCGGCGTGAAAGACGAGCCGGTGAAGGGAAAAGAGGTTCCTCTGGAATGGACTGAGACATCTGGGGGACTCTTGGAATGGTGGCACGACCCTGGAGTTCCTCTCGCCGTTCCTGTTGAGAGGGCCTCCTCTTGAGATGCGACGGGAACGCCGGGAACTCTTTCCCGACGAAGCAGGGAAAGGATCCCTCATCTCGAGCTACGAGGCGGAAACGGGGCTCCTCTGGATGTGGGCGGGACCCTCGTGATTCCTCTCGAGTGGAGACGGGTATGTCGGGGAACTTCTTGATTTGCACCAAGGGTGTGAAGGAGCCTTTCGAAGTTCCAGAGGTGAGGTGTGATCAGCCTCGAGACGCCTCAGCGGAAATGGGCCTCATCTCGCCTGGAGGGGAGAACCTCCTGGATTTTCTCGAGTTGCGGCAGGTCTTCTCGAGTTACGACGGGGACCTCAGGGACCCGCTCTGGTGGCCTCAGGAAAGGCCAGTCCCCATGCGAGTTGCTAGGGGACCTCTCGGGATTCCTCTCCCGTCCATGCCGGGGCCTCAGTCCTTGTGTGGAGTCGGGGCCGGAACCTGAGGATTCCTCTCCAGTGTTGCCATGGATCTTGGGGTGCTTCTGAGTCTCCCCAGGGGAGTCAGGCCTCGTCTCGAGTGGGGGCATGCACGTGCGCTTTCCTCCCGAGCTGCAGCAGTAGTGTCACGCTTCCTGTCACGTGGATCAAGGGATCTGTGGCTTTCCCTCGAGGCTGTCCCTCGAGGCTTTCCCACGATGCTTTCACACAGGGCTGTGCCACCTGCCACCTTGGTGTGAGTCGATCCTCGGCGTGAAAGACGAGCCGGTGAAGGGAAAAGAGGTTCCTCTGGAATGGACTGAGACATCTGGGGGACTCTTGGAATGGTGGCACGACCCTGGAGTTCCTCTCGCCGTTCCTGTTGAGAGGGCCTCCTCTTGAGATGCGACGAGAACGCCGGGAACTCTTTCCCGACGAAGCAGGGAAAGGATCCCTCATCTCGAGCTACGAGGCGGAAACGGGGCTCCTCTGGATGTGGGCGGGACCCTCGTGATTCCTCTCGAGTGGAGACGGGTATGTCGGGGAACTTATTGATTTGCACCAAGGGTGTGAAGGAGCCTTTCGAAGTTCCAGAGGTGAGGTGTGATCAGCCTCGAGACGCCTCAGCGGAAATGGGCCTCATCTCGCCTGGAGGGGAGAACCTCCTGGATTTTCTCGAGTTGCGGCAGGTCTTCTCGAGTTACGATGGGGACCACAGGGACCCGCTCTGGTGGCCTCAGGAAAGGCCAGTCCCCATGCGAGTTGCTAGGGGACCTCTCGGGATTCCTCTCCAGTCCATGCCGGGGCCTCAGTCCTTGTGTGGAGTCGGGGCCGGAACCTGAGGATTCCTCTCCAGTGTTGCCATGGATCTTGGGGTGCTTCTGAGTCTCCCCAGGGGAGTCAGGCCTCGTCTCGAGTGGGGGCATGCACGTGCGCTTTCCTCCCGAGCTGCAGCAGTAGTGTCACGCTTCCTGTCACGTGGATCAAGGGATCTGTGGCTTTCCCTCGAGGCTGTCCCTCGAGGCTTTCCCACTAGGCTTACCCACAGGGCTGTGCCACGTGCCACCTTGGTGTGAGTCGATCCTCGGCGTGAAAGACGAGTCGGTGAAGGGAAAAGAGGTTCCTCTGGAATGGACTGAGACATCTGGGGGACTCTTGGAATGGTGGCACGACCCTGGAGTTCCTCTCGTCGTTCCTGTTGAGAGGGCCTCCTCTTGAGATGCGACAGCAACGCCGGGAACTCTTTCCCGACGAAGCAGGGAATGGATCACTCATCTCGAGCTACGAGGCGGAAACGGGACTCCTCTGGATGTGGGCGGGACCCTCGTGATTCCTCTCGAGTGGAGACGGGTATGTCGGGGAACTTCTTGATTTGCACCAAGGGTGTGAAGGACCCTTTCGAAGTTCCAGAGGGGAGGTGTGATCAGCCTCGAGACGCCTCAGCGGAAATGGGCCTCATCTCGCCTGGAGGGGAGAACCTCCTGGATTTTCTCGAGTTGCGGCAGGTCTTCTCGAGTTACGACGGGGACCTCAGGGACCCGCTCTGGTGGCCTCAGGAAAGGCCAGTCCCCATGCGAGTTGCTAGGGGACCTCTCGGGATTCCTTTCCCGTCCATGCCGGGGCCTCAGTCCTTGTGTGGAGTCGGGGCCGGAACCTGAGGATTCCTCTCCAGTGTTGCCATGGATCTTGGGGTGCTTCTGAGTCTCCCCAGGGGAGTCAGGCCTCGTCTCGAGTGGGGGCATGCACGTGCGCTTTCCTCCCGAGCTGCAGCAGTAGTGTCACGCTTCCTGTCACGTGGATCAAGGGATCTGTGGCTTTCCCTCGAGGCTGTCCCTCGAGGCTTTCCCACGAGGCTTTCCCACAGGGCTGTGCCACGTGCCACCTTGGTGTGAGTCGATCCTCGGCGTGAAAGACGAGCCGGTGAAGGGAAAAGAGGTTCCTCTGCAATGGACTGAGACATCTGGGGGACTCTTGGAATGGTGGCACGACTCTGGAGTTCCTCTCGCCGTTCCTGTTGAGAGGGCCTCCTCTTGAGATGCGACGGGAACGCCGGGAACTCTTTCCCGACGAAGCAGGGAAAGGATCCCTCATCTCGAGCTACGAGGCGGAAACGGGGCTCCTCTGGATGTGGGCGGGACCCTCGTGATTCCTCTCGAGTGGAGACGGCTAGGTCGGGGAACTTCTTGATTTGCGCCAAGGGTGTGAGGAACCTTTCGAAGTTCCAGAGGTGAGGTGTGATCAGCCTCGAGACGCCTCAGCGGAAATCGGCCTCATCTCGCCTGGAGGGGAGAACCTCCTGGATTTTCTCGAGTTGCGGCAGGTCTTCTCTAGTTACGACGGGGACCTCAGGGACCCGCTCTGGTGGCCTCAGGAAAGGCCAGTCCCCTTGCGTGTTGCTAGGGGACCTCTCGGGATTCCTCTCCCGTCCATGCCGGGGCCTCAGTCCTTGTGCGGAGTCGGGGCCGGAACCTGAGGATTCCTCTCCGGTGTTGCCATGGATCTTGGGGTGCTTCTGAGTCTCCCCAGGGGAGTCAGGCCTCCTCTCGAGGTGGGGCATGCACGTGCGCTTTCCTCCCGAGCTGCAGCAGTTGTGTCACGCTTCCTGTCACGTGGATCAAGGGATCTGTGTCTTTCCCTCGAGGCTGTCCCTCGAGGCTTTCCCACGAGGCTTTCCCACAGGGCTGTGCCACGTGCCACCTTGGTGTGAGTCGATCCTCGGCGTGAAAGACGAGCCGGTGAAGGGAAAGAGGTTCCTCTGGAATGGACTGAGACATCTGGGGGACTCTTGGAATGGTGGCACGACCCTGGAGTTCCTCTCGCCGTTCCTGTTGAGAGGGCCTCCTCTTGAGTTGGGACAGCAACGCCGGGAACTCTTTCCCGACGAAGCAGGGAAAGGATCCCTCATCTCGAGCTACGAGGCGGAAACGGGGCTCCTCTGGATGTGGGCGGGACCCTCGTGATTCCTCTCGAGTGGAGACGGGTATGTCGGGGAACTTCTTGATTTGCACCAAGGGTGTGAAGGACCCTTTCAAAGTTCCAGAGGTGAGGTGTGATCAGCCTCGAGACGCCTCAGCGGAAATGGGCCTCATCTCGCCTGGAGGGGAGAACCTCCTGGATTTTCTCGAGTTGCGACAGGTCTTCTCGAGTTACGACGGGGACCTCAGGGACCCGCTCTGGTGGCCTCAGGAAAGGCCAGTCCACATGCGAGTTGCTAGGGGACCTCTCGGGATTCCTCTCCCGTCCATGCCGGGGCCTCAGTCCTTGTGTGGAGTCGGGGCCGGAACCTGAGGATTCCTCTCCAGTGTTGCCATGGATCTTGGGGTGCTTCTGAGTCTCCCCAGGGGAGTCAGGCCTCGTCTCGAGGTGGGGCATGCACGTGCGCTTTCCTCACGAGCTGCAGCAGTAGTGTCACGCTTCCTGTCACGTGGATCAAGGGATCTGTGGCTTTCCCTCGAGGCTGTCCCTCGAGGCTTTCCCACGAGGCTTTCCCACAGGGCTGTGCCACGTGCCACCTTGGTGTGAGTCGATCCTCGGCGTGAAAGACGAGCCGGTGAAGGGAAAAGAGTTTCCTCTGCAATGGACTGAGACATCTGGGGGACTCTTGGAATGGTGGCACGACCCTGGAGTTCCTCTCGCCGTTCCTGTTGAGAGGGCCTCCTCTTGAGATGCGACGGGAACGCCGGGAACTCTTTCCCGACGAAGCAGGGAAAGGATCCCTCATCTCGAGCTACGAGGCGGAAACGGGGCTCCTCTGGATGTGGGCGGGACCCTCGTGATTCCTCTCGAGTGGAGACGGGTATGTCGGGGAACTTCTTAATATGCACCAAGGGTGTGAAGGACCCTTTCGAAGTTCCAGAGGTGAGGTGTGATCAGCCTTGAGACGCCTCTACGGAAATGGGCCTCATCTCGCCTGGAGGGGAGAACCTCCTGGATTTTCTCGAGTTGCGGCAGGTCTTCTCGAGTTACGATGGGGACCACAGGGACCCGCTCTGGTGGCCTCAGGAAAGGCCAGTCCCCATGCGAGTTGCTAGGGGACCTCTCGGGATTCCTCTCCAGTCCATGCCGGGGCCTCAGTCCTTGTGTGGAGTCGGGGCCGGAACCTGAGGATTCCTCTCCAGTGTTGCCATGGATCTTGGGGTGCTTCTGAGTCTCCCCAGGGGAGTCAGGCCTCGTCTCGAGTGGGGGCATGCACGTGCGCTTTCCTCCCGAGCTGCAGCAGTAGTGTCACGCTTCCTGTCACGTGCATCAA
Organism: Budorcas taxicolor; assembly: GCF_023091745.1. NCBI lineage: Eukaryota > Metazoa > Chordata > Mammalia > Artiodactyla > Bovidae > Budorcas > Budorcas taxicolor. The sequence goes on from NW_026291583.1 coordinate 494,749, forward strand.
GGGATCTGTGGCTTTCCCTCGAGGCTGTCCCTCGAGGCTTTCCCACTAGGCTTACCCACAGGGCTGTGCCACGTGCCACCTTGGTGTGAGTCGATCCTCGGCGTGAAAGACGAGTCGGTGAAGGGAAAAGAGGTTCCTCTGGAATGGACTGAGACATCTGGGGGACTCTTGGAATGGTGGCACGACCCTGGAGTTCCTCTCGTCGTTCCTGTTGAGAGGGCCTCCTCTTGAGATGCGACAGCAACGCCGGGAACTCTTTCCCGATGAAGCAGGGAATGGATCACTCATCTCGAGCTACGAGGCGGAAACGGGACTCCTCTGGATGTGGGCGGGACCCTCGTGATTCCTCTCGAGTGGAGACGGGTATGTCGGGGAACTTCTTGATTTGAACCAAGGGTGTGAAGGACCCTTTCAAAGTTCCAGAGGTGAGGTGTGATCAGCCTCTAAACGCCTTAGCGGAAATGGGCCTCATCTCGCCTGGAGGGGAGAACCTCCTGGATTTTCTCGAGTTGCGGCAGGTCTTCTCGAGTTACGACGGGGACCTCAGGGACCCGCTCTGGTGGCCTCAGGAAAGGCCAGTCCCCATGCGAGTTGCTAGGGGACCTCTCGGGATTCCTCTCCCGTCCATGCCGGGGCCTCAGTCCTTGTGTGGAGTCGGGGCCGGAACCTGAGGATTCCTCTCCGGTGTTGCCATGGATCTTGGGGTGCTTCTGAGTCTCCCCAGGGGAGTCAGGCCTCGTCTCGAGTGGGGGCATGCACGTGCGCTTTCCTCCCGAGCTGCAGCAGTCGTGTCACGCTTCCTGTCACGTGGAACAAGGGATCTGTGGCTTTCCCTCGAGGCTGTCCCTCGAGGCTTTCCCACGAGGCTTTCCCACAGGGCTGTGCCACGTGCCACCTTGGTGTGAGTCGATCCTCGGCGTGAAAGACGAGCCGGTGAAGGGAAAAGAGGTTCCTCTGCAATGGACTGAGAATTCTGGGGGACTCTTGGAATGGTGGCACGACCCTGGAGTTCCTCTCGCCGTTCCTGTTGAGAGGGCCTCCTCTTGAGATGCGACGGGAACGCCGGGAACTCTTTCCCGACGAAGCAGGGAAAGGATCCCTCATCTCGAGCTACGAGGCGGAAACGGGGCTCCTCTGGATGTGGGCGGGACCCTCGTGATTCCTCTCGAGTGGAGACGGGTATATCGGGGAAATTCTTGATTTGCACCAAGGGTGTGAAGGAGCCTTTCGAAGTTCCAGAGGGGAGGTGTGATCAGCCTCGAGACGCCTCAGCGGAAATGGGCCTCATCTCGCCTGGAGGGGAGAACCTCCTGGATTTTCTCGAGTTGCGGCAGGTCTTCTCGAGTTACGACGGGGACCTCAGGGACGCGCTCTGGTGGCCTCAGGAAAGGCCAGTCCCCATGCGAGTTGCTAGGGGACCTCTCGGGATTCCTCTCCCGTCCATGCCGGGGCCTCAGTCCTTGTGTGGAGTCGGGGCCGGAACCTGACGATTCCTCTCCAGTGTTGCCATGGATCTTGGGGTGCTTCTGAGTCTCCCCAGGGGAGTCAGGCCTCGTCTCGAGGTGGGGCATGCACGTGCGCTTTCCTCACGAGCTGCAGCAGTAGTGTCACGCTTCCTGTCACGTGGATCAAGGGATCTGTGGCTTTCCCTCGAGGCTGTCCCTCGAGGCTTTCCCACGAGGCTTTCCCACAGGGCTGTGCCACGTGCCACCTTGGTGTGAGTCGATCCTCGGCGTGAAAGACGAGCCGGTGAAGGGAAAAGAGGTTCCTCTGCAATGGACTGAGACATCTGGGGGACTCTTGGAATGGTGGCACGACCCTGGAGTTCCTCTCGCCGTTCCTGTTGAGAGGGCCTCCTCTTGAGATGCGACGGGAACGCCGGGAACTCTTTCCCGACGAAGCAGGGAAAGGATCCCTCATCTCGAGCTACGAGGCGGAAACGGGGCTCCTCTGGATGTGGGCGGGACCCTCGTGATTCCTCTCGAGTGGAGACGGGTATGTCGGGGAACTTCTTGATATGCACCAAGGGTGTGAAGGACCCTTTCGAAGTTCCAGAGGTGAGGTGTGATCAGCCTTGAGACGCCTCAGCGGAAATGGGCCTCATCTCGCCTGGAGGGGAGAACCTCCTGGATTTTCTCGAGTTGCGGCAGGTCTTCTCGAGTTACGATGGGGACCACAGGGACCCGCTCTGGTGGCCTCAGGAAAGGCCAGTCCCCATGCGAGTTGCTAGGGTACCTCTCGGGATTCCTCTCCAGTCCATGCCGGGGCCTCAGTCCTTGTGTGGAGTCGGGGCCGGAACCTGAGGATTCCTCTCCAGTGTTGCCATGGATCTTGGGGTGCTTCTGAGTCTCCCCAGGGGAGTCAGGCCTCGTCTCGAGTGGTGGCTTGCACGTGCGCTTTCCTCCCGAGCTGCAGCAGTAGTGTCACGCTTCCTGTCACGTGGATCAAGGGATCTGTGGCTTTCCCTCGAGGCTGTCCCTCGAGGCTTTCCCACTAGGCTTTCCCACAGGGCTGTGCCACGTGCCACCTTGGTGTGAGTCGATCCTCGGCGTGAAAGACGAGCCGGTGAAGGGAAAAGAGGTTCCTCTGGAATGGACTGAGACATCTGGGGGACTCTTGGAATGGTGGCACGACCCTGGAGTTCCTCTCGCCGTTCCTGTTGAGAGGGCCTCCTCTTGAGATGCGACGGGAACGCCGGGAACTCTTTCCCGACGAAGCAGGGAAAGGATCCCTCATCTCGAGCTACGAGGCGGAAACGGGGCTCCTCTGGATGTGGGCGGGACCCTCGTGATTCCTCTCGAGTGGAGACGGCTAGGTCGGGGAACTTCTTGATTTGCACCAAGGGTGTGAAGGAGCCTTTCGAAGTTCCAGAGGGGAGGTGTGATCAGCCTCGAGACGCCTCAGCGGAAATGGGCCTCATCTCGCCTGGAGGGGAGAACCTCCTGGATTTTCTCGAGTTGCGGCAGGTCTTCTCGAGTTACGACGGGGACCTCAGGGACGCGCTCTGGTGGCCTCAGGAAAGGCCAGTCCCCATGCGAGTTGCTAGGGGACCTCTCGGGATTCCTCTCCCGTCCATGCCGGGGCCTCAGTCCTTGTGTGGAGTCGGGGCCGGAACCTGACGATTCCTCTCCAGTGTTGCCATGGATCTTGGGGTGCTTCTGAGTCTCCCCAGGGGAGTCAGGCCTCGTCTCGAGGTGGGGCATGCACGTGCGCTTTCCTCACGAGCTGCAGCAGTAGTGTCACGCTTCCTGTCACGTGGATCAAGGGATCTGTGGCTTTCCCTCGAGGCTGTCCCTCGAGGCTTTCCCACGAGGCTTTCCCACAGGGCTGTGCCACGTGCCACCTTGGTGTGAGTCGATCCTCGGCGTGAAAGACGAGCCGGTGAAGGGAAAAGAGGTTCCTCTGCAATGGACTGAGACATCTGGGGGACTCTTGGAATGGTGGCACGACCCTGGAGTTCCTCTCGCCGTTCCTGTTGAGAGGGCCTCCTCTTGAGATGCGACGGGAACGCCGGGAACTCTTTCCCGACGAAGCAGGGAAAGGATCCCTCATCTCGAGCTACGAGGCGGAAACGGGGCTCCTCTGGATGTGGGCGGGACCCTCGTGATTCCTCTCGAGTGGAGACGGGTATGTCGGGGAACTTCTTGATATGCACCAAGGGTGTGAAGGACCCTTTCGAAGTTCCAGAGGTGAGGTGTGATCAGCCTTGAGACGCCTCAGCGGAAATGGGCCTCATCTCGCCTGGAGGGGAGAACCTCCTGGATTTTCTCGAGTTGCGGCAGGTCTTCTCGAGTTACGATGGGGACCACAGGGACCCGCTCTGGTGGCCTCAGGAAAGGCCAGTCCCCATGCGAGTTGCTAGGGTACCTCTCGGGATTCCTCTCCAGTCCATGCCGGGGCCTCAGTCCTTGTGTGGAGTCGGGGCCGGAACCTGAGGATTCCTCTCCAGTGTTGCCATGGATCTTGGGGTGCTTCTGAGTCTCCCCAGGGGAGTCAGGCCTCGTCTCGAGTGGTGGCTTGCACGTGCGCTTTCCTCCCGAGCTGCAGCAGTAGTGTCACGCTTCCTGTCACGTGGATCAAGGGATCTGTGGCTTTCCCTCGAGGCTGTCCCTCGAGGCTTTCCCACTAGGCTTTCCCACAGGGCTGTGCCACGTGCCACCTTGGTGTGAGTCGATCCTCGGCGTGAAAGACGAGCCGGTGAAGGGAAAAGAGGTTCCTCTGGAATGGACTGAGACATCTGGGGGACTCTTGGAATGGTGGCACGACCCTGGAGTTCCTCTCGCCGTTCCTGTTGAGAGGGCCTCCTCTTGAGATGCGACGGGAACGCCGGGAACTCTTTCCCGACGAAGCAGGGAAAGGATCCCTCATCTCGAGCTACGAGGCGGAAACGGGGCTCCTCTGGATGTGGGCGGGACCCTCGTGATTCCTCTCGAGTGGAGACGGCTAGGTCGGGGAACTTCTTGATTTGCACCAAGGGTGTGAAGGAGCCTTTCGAAGTTCCAGAGGTGAGGTGTGATCAGCCTCGAGACGCCTCAGCGGAAATGGGCCTCATCTCGCCTGGAGGGGAGAACCTCCTGGATTTTCTCGAGTTGCGGCAGGTCTTCTCGAGTTACGACGGGGACCTCAGGGACCCGCTCTGGTGGCCTCAGGAAAGGCCAGTCCCCATGCGAGTTGCTAGGGGACCTCTCGGGATTCCTCTCCCGTCCATGCCGGGGCCTCAGTCCTTGTGTGGATTCGGGGCCGGAACCTGAGGATTCCTCTCCAGTGTTGCCATGGATCTTGGGGTGCTTCTGAGTCTCCCCAGGGGAGTCAGGCCTCGTCTCGAGGTGGGGCATGCACGTGCGCTTTCCTCACGAGCTGCAGCAGTAGTGTCACGCTTCCTGTCACGTGGATCAAGGGATCTGTGGCTTTCCCTCGAGGCTTTCCCTCGAGGCTTTCCCACGAGGCTTTCCCACAGGGCTGTGCCACGTGCCACCTTGGTGTGAGTCGATCCTCGGCGTGAAAGACGAGCCGGTGAAGGGAAAAGAGGTTCCTCTGGAATGGACTGAGACATCTGGGGGACTCTTGGAATGGTGGCACGACCCTGGAGTTCCTCTCGCCGTTCCTGTTGAGAGGGCCTCCTCTTGAGATGGGACAGCAACGCCGGGAACTCTTTCCCGACGAAGCAGGGAAAGGATCCCTCATCTCGAGCTACGAGGCGGAAACGGGGCTCCTCTGGATGTGGGCGGGACCCTCGTGATTCCTCTCGAGTGGAGACGGGTATGTCGGGGAACTTCTTCATTTGCACCAAGGGTGTGAAGGACCCTTTCAAAGTTCCAGAGGTGAGGTGTGATCAGCCTCGAGACGCCTCAGCGGAAATGGGCCTCATCTCGCCTGGAGGGGAGAACCTCCTGGATTTTCTCGAGTTGCGACAGGTCTTCTCGAGTTACGACGGGGACCTCAGGGAACCGCTCTGGTGGCCTCAGGAAAGGCCAGTCCACATGCGAGTTGCTAGGGGACCTCTCGGGATTCCTCTCCCGTCCATGCCGGGGCCTCAGTCCTTGTGTGGAGTCGGGGCCGGAACCTGAGGATTCCTCTCCAGTGTTGCCATGGATCTTGGGGTGCTTCTGAGTCTCCCCAGGGGAGTCAGGCCTCGTCTCGAGGTGGGGCATGCACGTGCGCTTTCCTCACGAGCTGCAGCAGTAGTGTCACGCTTCCTGTCACGTGGATCAAGGGATCTGTGGCTTTCCCTCGAGGCTGTCCCTCGAGGCTTTCCCACGAGGCTTTCCCACAGGGCTGTGCCACGTGCCACCTTGGTGTGAGTCGATCCTCGGCGTGAAAGACGAGCCGGTGAAGGGAAAAGAGTTTCCTCTGCAATGGACTGAGACATCTGGGGGACTCTTGGAATGGTGGCACGACCCTGGAGTTCCTCTCGCCGTTCCTGTTGAGAGGGCCTCCTCTTGAGATGCGACGGGAACGCCGGGAACTCTTTCCCGACGAAGCAGGGAAAGGATCCCTCATCTCGAGCTACGAGGCGGAAACGGGGCTCCTCTGGATGTGGGCGGGACCCTCGTGATTCCTCTCGAGTGGAGACGGGTACGTCGGGGAACTTCTTGATTTGCACCAAGGGTGTGAAGGACCCTTTCAAAGTTCCAGAGTTGAGGTGTGATCAGCCTCGAGAAGCCTCAGTGGAAATGGGCCTCATCTCGCCTGGAGGGGAGAACCTCCTGGATTTTCTCGAGTTGCGGCAGGTCTTCTCGAGTTACGACGGGGACCTCAGGGACCCGCTCTGGTGGCCTCAGGAAAGGCCAGTCCCCATGCGAGTTGCTAGGGGAACTCTCGGGTTTCCTCTCCCGTCCATGCCGGGGCCTCAGTCCTTGTGTGGAGTCGGGGCCGGAACGTGAGGATTCCTCTCCAGTGTTGCCATGGATCTTGGGGTGCTTCTGAGTCTCCCCAGGGGAGTCAGGCCTCGTCTCGAGTGGGGGCATGCACGTGCGCTTTCCTCCCGAGCTGCAGCAGTAGTGTCACGCTTCCTGTCACGTGGATCAAGGGATCTGTGGCTTTCCCTCGAGGCTGTCCCTCGAGGCTTTCCCACGAGGCTTTCCCACAGGGCTGTGCCACGTGCCACCTTGGTGTGAGTCGATCCTCGGCGTGAAAGACGAGCCGGTGAAGGGAAAAGAGGTTCCTCTGGAATGGACTGAGACATCTGGGGGACTCTTGGAATGGTGGCACGACCCTGGAGTTCCTCTCGCCGTTCCTGTTGAGAGGGCCTCCTCTTGAGATGCGACGGGAACGCCGGGAACTCTTTCCCGACGAAGCAGGGAAAGGATCCCTCATCTCGAGCTACGAGGCGGAAACAGGGCTCCTCTGGATGTGGGCGGGACCCTCGTGATTCCTCTCGAGTGGAGACGGCTAGGTCGGGGAACTTCTTGATTTGCACCAAGGGTGTGAAGGACCCTTTCGAAGTTCCAGAGGTGAGGTGTGATCAGCCTCGAGACGCCTCAGCGGAAATGGGCCTCAACTCGCCTGGAGGGGAGAACCTCCTGGATTTTCTCGAGTTGTGGCAGGTCTTCTAGAGTTACGATGGGGACCACAGGGACCCGCTCTGGTATCCTCAGGAAAGGCCAGTCCCCATGCGAGTTGCTAGGGGACCTCTCGGGATTCCTCTCCCGTCCATACCGGGGCTTCAGTCCATGTGTGGAGTCGGGGCCGGAACCTGAGGATTCCTCTCCAGTGTTGCCATGGATCTTGGGGTGCTTCTGAGTCTCCCCAGGGGAGTCAGGCCTCGTCTCGAGTGGGGGCATGCACGTGCGCTTTCCTCCCGAGCTGCAGCAGTCGTGTCACGCTTCCTGTCACGTGGAACAAGGGATCTGTGGCTTTCCCTCGAGGCTGTCCCTCGAGGCTTTCCCACGAGGCTTTCCCACAGGGCTGTGCCACGTGCCACCTTGGTGTGAGTCGATCCTCGGCGTGAAAGACGAGCCGGTGAAGGGAAAAGAGGTTCCTCTGCAATGGACTGAGAATTCTGGGGGACTCTTGGAATGGTGGCACGACCCTGGAGTTCCTCTCGCCGTTCCTGTTGAGAGGGCCTCCTCTTGAGATGCGACGGGAACGCCGGGAACTCTTTCCCGACGAAGCAGGGAAAGGATCCCTCATCTCGAGCTACGAGGCGGAAACGGGGCTCCTCTGGATGTGGGCGGGACCCTCGTGATTCCTCTCGAGTGGAGACGGGTATGTCGGGGAACTTCTTGATTTGCACCAAGGGTGTGAAGGACCCTTTCGAAGTTCCAGAGGTGAGGTGTGATCAGCCTCGAGACGCCTCAGCGGAAATGGGCCTCATCTCGCCTGGAGGGGAGAACCTCCTGGATTTTCTCGAGTTGCGGCAGGTCTTCTCGAGTTACGACGGGGACCTCAGGGACGCGCTCTGGTGGCCTCAGGAAAGGCCAGTCCCCATGCGAGTTGCTAGGGGACCTCTCGGGATTCCTCTCCCGTCCATGCCGGGGCCTCAGTCCTTGTGTGGAGTCGGGGTCGGAACCTGACGATTCCTCTCCAGTGTTGCCATGGATCTTGGGGTGCTTCTGAGTCTCCCCAGGGGAGTCAGGCCTCGTCTCGAGGTGGGGCATGCACGTGCGCTTTCCTCACGAGCTGCAGCAGTAGTGTCACGCTTCCTGTCACGTGGATCAAGGGATCTGTGGCTTTCCCTCGAGGCTGTCCCTCGAGGCTTTCCCACGAGGCTTTCCCACAGGGCTGTGCCACGTGCCACCTTGGTGTGAGTCGATCCTCGGCGTGAAAGACGAGCCGGTGAAGGGAAAAGAGGTTCCTCTGCAATGGACTGAGACATCTGGGGGACTCTTGGAATGGTGGCACGACCCTGGAGTTCCTCTCGCCGTTCCTGTTGAGAGGGCCTCCTCTTGAGATGCGACGGGAACGCCGGGAACTCTTTCCCGACGAAGCAGGGAAAGGATCCCTCATCTCGAGCTACGAGGCGGAAACGGGGCTCCTCTGGATGTGGGCGGGACCCTCGTGATTCCTCTCGAGTGGAGACGGGTATGTCGGGGAACTTCTTGATATGCACCAAGGGTGTGAAGGACCCTTTCGAAGTTCCAGAGGTGAGGTGTGATCAGCCTTGAGACGCCTCAGCGGAAATGGGCCTCATCTCGCCTGGAGGGGAGAACCTCCTGGATTTTCTCGAGTTGCGGCAGGTCTTCTCGAGTTACGATGGGGACCACAGGGACCCGCTCTGGTGGCCTCAGGAAAGGCCAGTCCCCATGCGAGTTGCTAGGGGACCTCTCGGGATTCCTCTCCAGTCCATGCCGGGGCCTCAGTCCTTGTGTGGAGTCGGGGCCGGAACCTGAGGATTCCTCTCCAGTGTTGCCATGGATCTTGGGGTGCTTCTGAGTCTCCCCAGGGGAGTCAGGCCTCGTCTCGAGTGGTGGCTTGCACGTGCGCTTTCCTCCCGAGCTGCAGCAGTAGTGTCACGCTTCCTGTCACGTGGATCAAGGGATCTGTGGCTTTCCCTCGAGGCTGTCCCTCGAGGCTTTCCCACTAGGCTTTCCCACAGGGCTGTGCCACGTGCCACCTTGGTGTGAGTCGATCCTCGGCGTGAAAGACGAGCCGGTGAAGGGAAAAGAGGTTCCTCTGGAATGGACTGAGACATCTGGGGGACTCTTGGAATGGTGGCACGACCCTGGAGTTCCTCTCGCCGTTCCTGTTGAGAGGGCCTCCTCTTGAGATGCGACGGGAACGCCGGGAACTCTTTCCCGACGAAGCAGGGAAAGGATCCCTCATCTCGAGCTACGAGGCGGAAACGGGGCTCCTCTGGATGTGGGCGGGACCCTCGTGATTCCTCTCGAGTGGAGACGGCTAGGTCGGGGAACTTCTTGATTTGCACCAAGGGTGTGAAGGAGCCTTTCGAAGTTCCAGAGGTGAGGTGTGATCAGCCTCGAGACGCCTCAGCGGAAATGGGCCTCATCTCGCCTGGAGGGGAGAACCTCCTGGATTTTCTCGAGTTGCGGCAGGTCTTCTCGAGTTACGACGGGGACCTCAGGGACCCGCTCTGGTGGCCTCAGGAAAGGCCAGTCCCCATGCGAGTTGCTAGGGGACCTCTCGGGATTCCTCTCCCGTCCATGCCGGGGCCTCAGTCCTTGTGTGGATTCGGGGCCGGAACCTGAGGATTCCTCTCCAGTGTTGCCATGGATCTTGGGGTGCTTCTGAGTCTCCCCAGGGGAGTCAGGCCTCGTCTCGAGGTGGGGCATGCACGTGCGCTTTCCTCACGAGCTGCAGCAGTAGTGTCACGCTTCCTGTCACGTGGATCAAGGGATCTGTGGCTTTCCCTCGAGGCTTTCCCTCGAGGCTTTCCCACGAGGCTTTCCCACAGGGCTGTGCCACGTGCCACCTTGGTGTGAGTCGATCCTCGGCGTGAAAGACGAGCCGGTGAAGGGAAAAGAGGTTCCTCTGGAATGGACTGAGACATCTGGGGGACTCTTGGAATGGTGGCACGACCCTGGAGTTCCTCTCGCCGTTCCTGTTGAGAGGGCCTCCTCTTGAGATGTGACGGGAACGCCGGGAACTCTTTCCCGACGAAGCAGGGAAAGGATCCCTCATCTCGAGCTACGAGGTGGAAACGGGGCTCCTCTGGATGTGGGCGGGACCCTCGTGATTCCTCTCGAGTGGAGACGGGTATGTCGGGGAACTTCTTGATTTGCACCAAGGGTGTGAAGGACCCTTTCGAAGTTCCAGAGGTGAGGTGTGATCAGCCTCGAGACGCCTCAGCGGAAATGGGCCTCATCTCGCCTGGAGGGGAGAACCTCCTGGATTTTCTCGAGTTGCGGCAGGTCTTCTCGAGTTACGACGGGGACCTCAGGGACCCGCTCTGGTGGCCTCAGGAAAGGCCAGTCCCCGTGCGAGTTGCTAGGGGACCTCTCGGGATTCCTCTCCCGTCCATGCCGGGGCCTCAGTCCTTGTGTGGAGTCGGGGCCGGAACCTGAGGATTCCTCTCCAGTGTTGCCATGGATCTTTGGGTGCTTCTGAGTCTCCCCAGGGGAGTCAGGCCTCGTCTCGAGGTAGGGCATGCACGTGCGCTTTCCTCACGAGCTGCAGCAGTAGTGTCACGCTTCCTGTCACGTGGATCAAGGGATCTGTGGCTTTCCTTCGAGGCTGTCCCTCGAGGCTTTCCCACGAGGCTTTCCCACAGGGCTGTGCCACGTGCCACCTTGGTGTGAGTCGATCCTCGGCGTGAAAGACGAGCCGGTGAAGGGAAAAGAGGTTCCACTGCAATGGACTGAGACATCTGGGGGACTCTTGGAATGGTGGCACGACCCTGGAGTTCCTCTCGCCGTTCCTGTTGAGAGGGCCTCCTCTTGAGATGCGACGGGAACGCCGGGAACTCTTTCCCGACGAAGCAGGGAAAGGATCCCTCATCTCGAGCTACGAGGCGGAAACGGGGCTCCTCTGGATGTGGGCGGGACCCTCGTGCTTCCTCTCGAGTGGAGACGGGTATGTCGGGGAACTTCTTGATATGCACCAAGGGTGTGAAGGACCCTTTCGAAGTTCCAGAGGTGAGGTGTGATCAGCCTGGAGACGCCTCAGCGGAAATGGGCCTCATCTCGCCTGGAGGGGAGAACCTCCTGGATTTTCTCGAGTTGCGGCAGGTCTTCTCGAGTTACGACGGGGACCTCAGGGACCCGCTCTGGTGGCCTCAGGAAAGGCCAGTCCCCATGCGAGTTGCTAGGCGACCTCTCGGGATTCCTCTCCCATCCATGCCGGGGCCTCAGTCCTTGTGTGGAGTCGGGGCCGGAACCTGAGGATTCCTCTCCAGTGTTGCCATGGATCTTGGGGTGCTTCTGAGTCTCCCCAGGGGAGTCAGGCCTCGTCTCGAGGTGGGGCATGCACGTGCGCTTTCCTCCCGAGCTGCAGCAGTAGTGTCACGCTTCCTGTCACGTGGATCAAGGGATCTGTGGCTTTCCCTCGAGGCTTTCCCTCGAGGCTTTCCCACAAGGCTTTCGCACAGGCTGTGCCACGTGCCACCTTGGTGTGAGTCGATCCTCGGCGTGAAAGACGAGCCGGTGAAGGGAAAAGAGGTTCCTCTGGAATGGACTGAGACATCTGGGGGACTCTTGGAATGGTGGCACGACCCTGGAGTTCCTCTCGCCGTTCCTGTTGAGAGGGCCTCCTCTTGAGATGCGACGGGAACGCCGGGAACTCTTTCCCGACGAAGCAGGGAAAGGATCCCTCATCTCGAGCTACGAGGCGGAAACGGGGCTCCTCTGGATGTGGGCGGGACCCTCGTGATTCCTCTCGAGTGGAGACGGGTATGTCGGGGAACTTCTTGATTTGCACCAAGGGTGTGAAGGACCCTTTCGAAGTTCCAGAGGTGAGGTGTGATCAGCCTCGAGACGCCTCAGCGGAAATGGGCCTCATCTCGCCTGGAGGGGAGAACCTCCTGGATTTTCTCGAGTTGCGGCAGGTCTTCTCGAGTTACGACGGGGACCTCAGGGACCCGCTCTGGTGGCCTCAGGAAAGGCCAGTCCCCATGCGAGTTGCTAGGGGACCTCTCGGGATTCCTCTCCCGTCCATGCCGGGGCCTCAGTCCTTGTGTGGAGTCGGGGCCGGAACCTGAGGATTCCTCTCCAGTGTTGCCATGGATCTTGGGGTGCTTCTGAGTCTCCCCAGGGGAGTCAGGCCTCGTCTCGAGTGGGGGCATGCACGTGCGCTTTCCTCCCGAGCTGCAGCAGTAGTGTCACGCTTCCTGTCACGTGGATCAAGGGATCTGTGGCTTTCCCTCGAGGCTGTCCCTCGAGGCTTTCCCACTAGGCTTTCCCACAGGGCTGTGCCACGTGCCACCTTGGTGTGAGTCGATCCTCGGCGTGAAAGACGAGCCGGTGAAGGGAAAAGAGGTTCCTCTGGAATGGACTGAGACATCTGGGGTACTCTTGGAATGGTGGCACGACCCTGGAGTTCCTCTCGCCGTTCCTGTTGAGAGGGCCTCCTCTTGAGATGCGACAGCAACGCCGGGAACTCTTTCCCGAAGAAGCAGGGAAAGGATCCCTCATCTCGAGCTACGAGGCGAAAACGGGGCTCCTCTGGATGTGGGCGGGACCCTCGTGATTCCTCTCGAGTGGAGACGGGTATGTCGGGGAACTTCTTGATTTGCACCAAGGGTGTGAAGGACCCTTTCAAAGTTCCAGAGGTGAGGTGTGATCAGCCTCTAAACGCCTCAGCGGAAATGGGCCTCATCTCGCCTGGAGGGGAGAACCTCCTGGATTTTCTCGAGTTGCGGCAGGTCTTCTCGAGTTACGACGGTGACCTCAGGGACCCGCTCTGGTGGCCTCAGGAAAGGCCAGTCCCCATGCGAGTTGCTAGGGCACCTCTCTGGATTCCTCTCCCGTCCTTTCCGGGGCCTCAGTCCTTGTGTGGAGTTCAGGACGGAACCTGAGGATTCCTCTCCAGTGTTGCCATGGATCTTGGGGTGCTTCTGAGTCTCCCCAGGGGAGTCAGGCCTCGTCTCGAGGTGGGGCATGCACGTGCGCTTTCCTCCCGAGCTGCAGCCGTAGTGTCACGCTTCCTGTCACGTGGATCAAGGGTTCTGTGGCTTTCCCTCGAGGCTGTCCCTCGAGGCTTTCCCACGAGGCTTTCCCACAGGGCTGTGCCACGTGCCACCTTGGTGTGAGTCGATCCTCGGCATGAAAGACGAGCCGGTGAAGGGAAAAGAGGTTCCTCTGCAATGGACTGAGACATCTGGGGGACTCTTGGAATGGTGGCACGACCCTGGAGTTCCTCTCGCCGTTCCTGTTGAGAGGGCCTCCTCTTGAGATGCGACGGGAACGCCGGGAACTCTTTCCCGACGAAGCAGGGAAAGGATCCCTCATCTCGAGCTACGAGGCGGAAACGGGGCTCCTCTGGATGTGGGCGGGACCCTCGTGATTCCTCTCGAGTGGAGACGGGTATGTCGGGGAACTTCTTGATTTGCACCAAGGGTGTGAAGGAGCCTTTCGAAGTTCCAGAGGTGAGGTGTGATCAGCCTCGAGACGCCTCAGCGGAAATGGGCCTCATCTCGCCTGGAGGGGAGAACCTCCTGGATTTTCTCGAGTTGCGGCAGGTCTTCTCGAGTTACGACGCGGACCTCAGGGACCCGCTCTGGTGGCCTCGGGAAAGGCCAGTCCCCATGCGAGTTGCTAGGGGACCTCTCGGGATTCCTCTCCCGTCCATGCCGGGGCCTCAGTCCTTGTGTGGAGTCGGGGCCGGAACCTGAGGATTCCTCTCCAGTGTTGCCATGGATCTTGGGGTGCTTCTGAGTCTCCCCAGGGGAGTCAGGCCTCGTCTCGAGTGGGGGCATGCACGTGCGCTTTCCTCCCGAGCTGCAGCAGTAGTGTCACGCTTCCTGTCACGTGGATCAAGGGATCTGTGGCTTTCCCTCGAGGCTGTCCCTCGAGGCTTTCCCACGAGGCTTTCCCACAGGGCTGTGCCACGTGCCACCTTGGTGTGAGTCGATCCTCGGCGTGAAAGACGAGCCGGTGAAGGGAAAAGAGGTTCCTCTGGAATGGACTGAGACATCTGGGGGACTCTTGGAATGGTGGCACGACCCTGGAGTTCCTCTCGCCGTTCCTGTTGAGAGGGCCTCCTCTTGAGATGCGACAGCAACGCCGGGAACTCTTTCCCGACGAAGCAGGGAATGGATCACTCATCTCGAGCTACGAGGCGGAAACGGGGCTCCTCTGGATGTGGGCGGGACCCTCGTGATTCCTCTCGAGTGGAGACGGGTATGTCGGGGAACTTCTTGATTTGCACCAAGGGTGTGAAGGACCCTTTCAAAGTTCCAGAGGTGAGGTGTGATCAGCCTCTAAACGCCTCAGCGGAAATGGGCCTCATCTCGCCTGGAGGGGAGAACCTCCTGGATTTTCTCGAGTTGCGGCAGGTCTTCTCGAGTTACGACGGGGACCTCAGGGACCCGCTCTGGTGGCCTCAGGAAAGGCCAGTCCCCATGCGAGTTGCTAGGGGACCTCTCGGGATTCCTCTCCCGTCCATGCCGGGGCCTCAGTCCTTGTGTGGAGTCGGGGCCGGAACCTGAGGATTCCTCTCCAGTGTTGCCATGGATCTTGGGGTGCTTCTGAGTCTCCCCAGGGGAGTCAGGCCTCGTCTCGAGTGGGGGCATGCACGTGCGCTTTCCTCCCGAGCTGCAGCAGTAGTGTCACGCTTCCTGTCACGTGGATCAAGGGATCTGTGGCTTTCCCTCGAGGCTGTCCCTCGAGGCTTTCCCACGAGGCTTTCCCACAGGGCTGTGCCACGTGCCACCTTGGTGTGAGTCGATCCTCGGCGTGAAAGACGAGCCGGTGAAGGGAAAAGAGGTTCCTCTGGAATGGACTGAGACATCTGGGGGACTCTTGGAATGGTGGCACGACCCTGGAGTTCCTCTCGCCGTTCCTGTTGAGAGGGCCTCCTCTTGAGATGCGACGGGAACGCCGGGAACTCTTTCCCGACGAAGCAGGGAAAGGATCCCTCATCTCGAGCTACGAGGCGGAAACGGGGCTACTCTGGATGTGGGCGGGACCCTCGTGATTCCTCTCGAGTGGAGACGGGTATGTCGGGGAACTTCTTGATTTGCACCAAGGGTGTGAAGGACCCTTTCAAAGTTCCAGAGGTGAGGTGTGATCAGCCTCGAGACGCCTCAGCGGAAATGGGCCTCATCTCGCCTGGAGGGGA
This sequence comes from Budorcas taxicolor, assembly GCF_023091745.1. NCBI lineage: Eukaryota > Metazoa > Chordata > Mammalia > Artiodactyla > Bovidae > Budorcas > Budorcas taxicolor. The sequence goes on from NW_026291583.1 coordinate 509,923, forward strand.
GAACCTCCTGGATTTTCTCGAGTTGCGGCAGGTCTTCTCGAGTTACGACGGTGACCTCAGGGACCCGCTCTGGTGGCCTCAGGAAAGGCCAGTCCCCATGCGAGTTGCTAGGGCACCTCTCTGGATTCCTCTCCCGTACTTTCCGGGGCCTCAGTCCTTGTGTGGAGTCGGGGCCGGAACCTGAGGATTCCTCTCCAGTGTTGCCATGGATCTTGGGGTGCTTCTGAGTCTCCCCAGGGGAGTCAGGCCTCGTCTCGAGGTGGGGCATGCACGTGCGCTTTCCTCCCGAGCTGCAGCCGTAGTGTCACGCTTCCTGTCACGTGGATCAAGGGTTCTGTGGCTTTCCCTCGAGGCTGTCCCTCGAGGCTTTCCCACGAGGCTTTCCCACAGGGCTGTGCCACTTGCCACCTTGGTGTGAGTCGATCCTCGGCATGAAAGACGAGCCGGTGAAGGGAAAAGAGGTTCCTCTGCAATGGACTGAGACATCTGGGGGACTCTTGGAATGGTGGCACGACCCTGGAGTTCCTCTCGCCGTTCCTGTTGAGAGGGCCTCCTCTTGAGATGCGACGGGAACGCCGGGAACTCTTTCCCAACGAAGCAGGGAAAGGATCCCTCATCTCGAGCTACGAGGCGGAAACGGGGCTCCTCTGGATGTGGGCGGGACCCTCGTGATTCCTCTCGAGTGGAGACGGGTATGTCGGGGAACTTCTTGATTTGCACCAAGGGTGTGAAGGACCCTTTCGAAGTTCCAGAGGTGAGGTGTGATCAGCCTCGAGACGCCTCAGCGGAAATGGGCCTCATCTCGCCTGGAGGGGAGAACCTCCTGGATTTTCTCGAGTTGCGGCAGGTCTTCTCGAGTTACGACGGGGACCTCAGGGACCCGCTCTGGTGGCCTCAGGAAAGGCCAGTCCCCATGCGAGTTGCTAGGGGACCTCTCGGGATTCCTCTCCCGTCCATGCCGGGGCCTCAGTCCTTGTGTGGAGTCGGGGCCGGAACCTGAGGATTCCTCTCCAGTGTTGCCATGGATCTTGGGGTGCTTCTGAGTCTCCCCAGGGGAGTCAGGCCTCGTCTCGAGGTGGGGCATGCACGTGCGCTTTCCTCACGAGCTGCAGCAGTAGTGTCACGCTTCCTGTCACGTGGATCATGGGATCTGTGGCTTTCCCTCGAGGCTGTCCCTCGAGGCTTTCCCACGAGGCTTTCCCACAGGGCTGTGCCACGTGCCACCTTGGTGTGAGTCGATCCTCGGCGTGAAAGACGAGCCGGTGAAGGGAAAAGAGGTTCCTCTGCAATGGACTGAGACATCTGGGGGACTCTTGGAATGGTGGCACGACCCTGGAGCTCCTCTCGCCGTTCCTGTTGAGAGGGCCTCCTCTTGAGATGCGATGGGAACGCCGGGAACTCTTTCCCGACGAAGCAGGGAAAGGATCCCTCATCTCGAGCTACGAGGCGGAAACGGGGCTCCTCTGGATGTGGGCGGGACCCTCGTGATTCCTCTCGAGTGGAGACGGGTATGTCGGGGAACTTCTTGATATGCACCAAGGGTGTGAAGGACCCTTTCGAAGTTCCAGAGGTGAGGTGTGATCAGCCTCGAGACGCCTCAGCGGAAATGGGCCTCATCTCGCCTGGAGGGGAGAACCTCCTGGATTTTCTCGAGTTGCGGCAGGTCTTCTCGAGTTACGATGGGGACCACAGGGACCCGCTCTGGTGGCCTCAGGAAAGGCCAGTCCCCATGCGAGTTGCTAGGGGACCTCTCGGGATTCCTCTCCCGTCCATTCCGGGGCCTCAGTCCTTGTGTGGAGTCGGGGCCGGAACCTGAGGATTCCTCTCCTGTGTTTGCCATGGATCTTGGGGTGCTTCTGAGTCTCCCCAGGGGAGTCAGGCCTCGTCTCGAGTGGGGGCATGCACGTGCGCTTTCCTCCCGAGCTGCAGCAGTAGTGTCACGCTTCCTGTCACGTGGATCAAGGGATCTGTGGCTTTCCCTCGAGGCTGTCCCTCGAGGCTTTCCCACTAGGCTTTCCCACAGGGCTGTGCCACGTGCCACCTTGGTGTGAGTCGATCCTCGGCGTGAAAGACGAGCCGGTGAAGGGAAAAGAGGTTCCTCTGGAATGGACTGAGACATCTGGGGTACTCTTGGAATGGTGGCACGACCCTGGAGTTCCTCTCGCCGTTCCTGTTGAGAGGGCCTCCTCTTGAGATGCGACAGCAACGCCGGGAACTCTTTCCCGAAGAAGCAGGGAAAGGATCCCTCATCTCGAGCTACGAGGCGAAAACGGGGCTCCTCTGGATGTGGGCGGGACCCTCGTGATTCCTCTCGAGTGGAGACGGGTATGTCGGGGAACTTCTTGATTTGCACCAAGGGTGTGAAGGACCCTTTCAAAGTTCCAGAGGTGAGGTGTGATCAGCCTCTAAACGCCTCAGCGGAAATGGGCCTCATCTCGCCTGGAGGGGAGAACCTCCTGGATTTTCTCGAGTTGCGGCAGGTCTTCTCGAGTTACGACGGTGACCTCAGGGACCCGCTCTGGTGGCCTCAGGAAAGGCCAGTCCCCATGCGAGTTGCTAGGGCACCTCTCTGGATTCCTCTCCCGTCCTTTCCGGGGCCTCAGTCCTTGTGTGGAGTTCAGGACGGAACCTGAGGATTCCTCTCCAGTGTTGCCATGGATCTTGGGGTGCTTCTGAGTCTCCCCAGGGGAGTCAGGCCTCGTCTCGAGGTGGGGCATGCACGTGCGCTTTCCTCCCGAGCTGCAGCCGTAGTGTCACGCTTCCTGTCACGTGGATCAAGGGTTCTGTGGCTTTCCCTCGAGGCTGTCCCTCGAGGCTTTCCCACGAGGCTTTCCCACAGGGCTGTGCCACGTGCCACCTTGGTGTGAGTCGATCCTCGGCATGAAAGACGAGCCGGTGAAGGGAAAAGAGGTTCCTCTGCAATGGACTGAGACATCTGGGGGACTCTTGGAATGGTGGCACGACCCTGGAGTTCCTCTCGCCGTTCCTGTTGAGAGGGCCTCCTCTTGAGATGCGACGGGAACGCCGGGAACTCTTTCCCGACGAAGCAGGGAAAGGATCCCTCATCTCGAGCTACGAGGCGGAAACGGGGCTCCTCTGGATGTGGGCGGGACCCTCGTGATTCCTCTCGAGTGGAGACGGGTATGTCGGGGAACTTCTTGATTTGCACCAAGGGTGTGAAGGAGCCTTTCGAAGTTCCAGAGGTGAGGTGTGATCAGCCTCGAGACGCCTCAGCGGAAATGGGCCTCATCTCGCCTGGAGGGGAGAACCTCCTGGATTTTCTCGAGTTGCGGCAGGTCTTCTCGAGTTACGACGCGGACCTCAGGGACCCGCTCTGGTGGCCTCAGGAAAGGCCAGTCCCCATGCGAGTTGCTAGGGGACCTCTCGGGATTCCTCTCCCGTCCATGCCGGGGCCTCAGTCCTTGTGTGGAGTCGGGGCCGGAACCTGAGGATTCCTCTCCAGTGTTGCCATGGATCTTGGGGTGCTTCTGAGTCTCCCCAGGGGAGTCAGGCCTCGTCTCGAGTGGGGGCATGCACGTGCGCTTTCCTCCCGAGCTGCAGCAGTAGTGTCACGCTTCCTGTCACGTGGATCAAGGGATCTGTGGCTTTCCCTCGAGGCTGTCCCTCGAGGCTTTCCCACGAGGCTTTCCCACAGGGCTGTGCCACGTGCCACCTTGGTGTGAGTCGATCCTCGGCGTGAAAGACGAGCCGGTGAAGGGAAAAGAGGTTCCTCTGGAATGGACTGAGACATCTGGGGGACTCTTGGAATGGTGGCACGACCCTGGAGTTCCTCTCGCCGTTCCTGTTGAGAGGGCCTCCTCTTGAGATGCGACAGCAACGCCGGGAACTCTTTCCCGACGAAGCAGGGAATGGATCACTCATCTCGAGCTACGAGGCGGAAACGGGGCTCCTCTGGATGTGGGCGGGACCCTCGTGATTCCTCTCGAGTGGAGACGGGTATGTCGGGGAACTTCTTGATTTGCACCAAGGGTGTGAAGGACCCTTTCAAAGTTCCAGAGGTGAGGTGTGATCAGCCTCTAAACGCCTCAGCGGAAATGGGCCTCATCTCGCCTGGAGGGGAGAACCTCCTGGATTTTCTCGAGTTGCGGCAGGTCTTCTCGAGTTACGACGGGGACCTCAGGGACCCGCTCTGGTGGCCTCAGGAAAGGCCAGTCCCCATGCGAGTTGCTAGGGGACCTCTCGGGATTCCTCTCCCGTCCATGCCGGGGCCTCAGTCCTTGTGTGGAGTCGGGGCCGGAACCTGAGGATTCCTCTCCAGTGTTGCCATGGATCTTGGGGTGCTTCTGAGTCTCCCCAGGGGAGTCAGGCCTCGTCTCGAGTGGGGGCATGCACGTGCGCTTTCCTCCCGAGCTGCAGCAGTAGTGTCACGCTTCCTGTCACGTGGATCAAGGGATCTGTGGCTTTCCCTCGAGGCTGTCCCTCGAGGCTTTCCCACGAGGCTTTCCCACAGGGCTGTGCCACGTGCCACCTTGGTGTGAGTCGATCCTCGGCGTGAAAGACGAGCCGGTGAAGGGAAAAGAGGTTCCTCTGGAATGGACTGAGACATCTGGGGGACTCTTGGAATGGTGGCACGACCCTGGAGTTCCTCTCACCGTTCCTGTTGAGAGGGCCTCCTCTTGAGATGCGACGGGAACGCCGGGAACTCTTTCCCGACGAAGCAGGGAAAGGATCCCTCATCTCGAGCTACGAGGCGGAAACGGGGCTCCTCTGGATGTGGGCGGGACCCTCGTGATTCCTCTCGAGTGGAGACGGGTATGTCGGGGAACTTCTTGATTTGCACCAAGGGTGTGAAGGACCCTTTCGAAGTTCCAGAGGTGAGGTGTGATCAGCCTCGAGACGCCTCAGCGGAAATGGGCCTCATCTCGCCTGGAGGGGAGAACCTCCTGGATTTTCTCGAGTTGCGGCAGGTCTTCTCGAGTTACGACGGGGACCTCAGGGACCCGCTCTGGTGGCCTCAGGAAAGGCCAGTCCCCATGCGAGTTGCTAGGGGACCTCTCGGGATTCCTCTCCCGTCCATGCCGGGGCCTCAGTCCTTGTGTGGAGTCGGGGCCGGAACCTGAGGATTCCTCTCCAGTGTTGCCATGGATCTTGGGGTGCTTCTGAGTCTCCCCAGGGGAGTCAGGCCTCGTCTCGAGTGGGGGCATGCACGTGCGCTTTCCTCCCGAGCTGCAGCAGTAGTGTCACGCTTCCTGTCACGTGGATCAAGGGATCTGTGGCTTTCCCTCGAGGCTGTCCCTCGAGGCTTTCCCACTAGGCTTTCCCACAGGGCTGTGCCACGTGCCACCTTGGTGTGAGTCGATCCTCGGCGTGAAAGACGAGCCGGTGAAGGGAAAAGAGGTTCCTCTGGAATGGACTGAGACATCTGGGGTACTCTTGGAATGGTGGCACGACCCTGGAGTTCCTCTCGCCGTTCCTGTTGAGAGGGCCTCCTCTTGAGATGCGACAGCAACGCCGGGAACTCTTTCCCGAAGAAGCAGGGAAAGGATCCCTCATCTCGAGCTACGAGGCGAAAACGGGGCTCCTCTGGATGTGGGCGGGACCCTCGTGATTCCTCTCGAGTGGAGACGGGTATGTCGGGGAACTTCTTGATTTGCACCAAGGGTGTGAAGGACCCTTTCAAAGTTCCAGAGGTGAGGTGTGATCAGCCTCTAAACGCCTCAGCGGAAATGGGCCTCATCTCGCCTGGAGGGGAGAACCTCCTGGATTTTCTCGAGTTGCGGCAGGTCTTCTCGAGTTACGACGGTGACCTCAGTGACCCGCTCTGGTGGCCTCAGGAAAGGCCAGTCCCCATGCGAGTTGCTAGGGCACCTCTCTGGATTCCTCTCCCGTCCTTTCCGGGGCCTCAGTCCTTGTGTGGAGTTCAGGACGGAACCTGAGGATTCCTCTCCAGTGTTGCCATGGATCTTGGGGTGCTTCTGAGTCTCCCCAGGGGAGTCAGGCCTCGTCTCGAGGTGGGGCATGCACGTGCGCTTTCCTCCCGAGCTGCAGCCGTAGTGTCACGCTTCCTGTCACGTGGATCAAGGGTTCTGTGGCTTTCCCTCGAGGCTGTCCCTCGAGGCTTTCCCACGAGGCTTTCCCACAGGGCTGTGCCACGTGCCACCTTGGTGTGAGTCGATCCTCGGCATGAAAGACGAGCCGGTGAAGGGAAAAGAGGTTCCTCTGCAATGGACTGAGACATCTGGGGGACTCTTGGAATGGTGGCACGACCCTGGAGTTCCTCTCGCCGTTCCTGTTGAGAGGGCCTCCTCTTGAGATGCGACGGGAACGCCGGGAACTCTTTCCCGACGAAGCAGGGAAAGGATCCCTCATCTCGAGCTACGAGGCGGAAACGGGGCTCCTCTGGATGTGGGCGGGACCCTCGTGATTCCTCTCGAGTGGAGACGGGTATGTCGGGGAACTTCTTGATTTGCACCAAGGGTGTGAAGGAGCCTTTCGAAGTTCCAGAGGTGAGGTGTGATCAGCCTCGAGACGCCTCAGCGGAAATGGGCCTCATCTCGCCTGGAGGGGAGAACCTCCTGGATTTTCTCGAGTTGCGGCAGGTCTTCTCGAGTTACGACGCGGACCTCAGGGACCCGCTCTGGTGGCCTCAGGAAAGGCCAGTCCCCATGCGAGTTGCTAGGGGACCTCTCGGGATTCCTCTCCCGTCCATGCCGGGGCCTCAGTCCTTGTGTGGAGTCGGGGCCGGAACCTGAGGATTCCTCTCCAGTGTTGCCATGGATCTTGGGGTGCATCTGAGTCTCCCCAGGGGAGTCAGGCCTCGTCTCGAGTGGGGGCATGCACGTGCGCTTTCCTCCCGAGCTGCAGCAGTAGTGTCACGCTTCCTGTCACGTGGATCAAGGGATCTGTGGCTTTCCCTCGAGGCTGTCCCTCGAGGCTTTCCCACGAGGCTTTCCCACAGGGCTGTGCCACGTGCCACCTTGGTGTGAGTCGATCCTCGGCGTGAAAGACGAGCCGGTGAAGGGAAAAGAGGTTCCTCTGGAATGGACTGAGACATCTGGGGGACTCTTGGAATGGTGGCACGACCCTGGAGTTCCTCTCGCCGTTCCTGTTGAGAGGGCCTCCTCTTGAGATGCGACAGCAACGCCGGGAACTCTTTCCCGACGAAGCAGGGAATGGATCACTCATCTCGAGCTACGAGGCGGAAACGGGGCTCCTCTGGATGTGGGCGGGACCCTCGTGATTCCTCTCGAGTGGAGACGGGTATGTCGGGGAACTTCTTGATTTGCACCAAGGGTGTGAAGGACCCTTTCAAAGTTCCAGAGGTGAGGTGTGATCAGCCTCTAAACGCCTCAGCGGAAATGGGCCTCATCTCGCCTGGAGGGGAGAACCTCCTGGATTTTCTCGAGTTGCGGCAGGTCTTCTCGAGTTACGACGGGGACCTCAGGGACCCGCTCTGGTGGCCTCAGGAAAGGCCAGTCCCCATGCGAGTTGCTAGGGGACCTCTCGGGATTCCTCTCCCGTCCATGCCGGGGCCTCAGTCCTTGTGTGGAGTCGGGGCCGGAACCTGAGGATTCCTCTCCAGTGTTGCCATGGATCTTGGGGTGCTTCTGAGTCTCCCCAGGGGAGTCAGGCCTCGTCTCGAGTGGGGGCATGCACGTGCGCTTTCCTCCCGAGCTGCAGCAGTAGTGTCACGCTTCCTGTCACGTGGATCAAGGGATCTGTGGCTTTCCCTCGAGGCTGTCCCTCGAGGCTTTCCCACGAGGCTTTCCCACAGGGCTGTGCCACGTGCCACCTTGGTGTGAGTCGATCCTCGGCGTGAAAGACGAGCCGGTGAAGGGAAAAGAGGTTCCTCTGGAATGGACTGAGACATCTGGGGGACTCTTGGAATGGTGGCACGACCCTGGAGTTCCTCTCACCGTTCCTGTTGAGAGGGCCTCCTCTTGAGATGCGACGGGAACGCCGGGAACTCTTTCCCGACGAAGCAGGGAAAGGATCCCTCATCTCGAGCTACGAGGCGGAAACGGGGCTCCTCTGGATGTGGGCGGGACCCTCGTGATTCCTCTCGAGTGGAGACGGGTATGTCGGGGAACTTCTTGATTTGCACCAAGGGTGTGAAGGACCCTTTCGAAGTTCCAGAGGTGAGGTGTGATCAGCCTCGAGACGCCTCAGCGGAAATGGGCCTCATCTCGCCTGGAGGGGAGAACCTCCTGGATTTTCTCGAGTTGCGGCAGGTCTTCTCGAGTTACGACGGGGACCTCAGGGACCCGCTCTGGTGGCCTCAGGAAAGGCCAGTCCCCATGCGAGTTGCTAGGGCACCTCTCTGGATTCCTCTCCCGTACTTTCCGGGGCCTCAGTCCTTGTGTGGAGTCGGGGCCGGAACCTGAGGATTCCTCTCCAGTGTTGCCATGGATCTTGGGGTGCTTCTGAGTCTCCCCAGGGGAGTCAGGCCTCGTCTCGAGGTGGGGCATGCACGTGCGCTTTCCTCCCGAGCTGCAGCCGTAGTGTCACGCTTCCTGTCACGTGGATCAAGGGTTCTGTGGCTTTCCCTCGAGGCTGTCCCTCGAGGCTTTCCCACGAGGCTTTCCCACAGGGCTGTGCCACTTGCCACCTTGGTGTGAGTCGATCCTCGGCATGAAAGACGAGCCGGTGAAGGGAAAAGAGGTTCCTCTGCAATGGACTGAGACATCTGGGGGACTCTTGGAATGGTGGCACGACCCTGGAGTTCCTCTCGCCGTTCCTGTTGAGAGGGCCTCCTCTTGAGATGCGACGGGAACGCCGGGAACTCTTTCCCAACGAAGCAGGGAAAGGATCCCTCATCTCGAGCTACGAGGCGGAAACGGGGCTCCTCTGGATGTGGGCGGGACCCTCGTGATTCCTCTCGAGTGGAGACGGGTATGTCGGGGAACTTCTTGATTTGCACCAAGGGTGTGAAGGACCCTTTCGAAGTTCCAGAGGTGAGGTGTGATCAGCCTCGAGACGCCTCAGCGGAAATGGGCCTCATCTCGCCTGGAGGGGAGAACCTCCTGGATTTTCTCGAGTTGCGGCAGGTCTTCTCGAGTTACGACGGGGACCTCAGGGACCCGCTCTGGTGGCCTCAGGAAAGGCCAGTCCCCATGCGAGTTGCTAGGGGACCTCTCGGGATTCCTCTCCCGTCCATGCCGGGGCCTCAGTCCTTGTGTGGAGTCGGGGCCGGAACCTGAGGATTCCTCTCCAGTGTTGCCATGGATCTTGGGGTGCTTCTGAGTCTCCCCAGGGGAGTCAGGCCTCGTCTCGAGGTGGGGCATGCACGTGCGCTTTCCTCACGAGCTGCAGCAGTAGTGTCACGCTTCCTGTCACGTGGATCATGGGATCTGTGGCTTTCCCTCGAGGCTGTCCCTCGAGGCTTTCCCACGAGGCTTTCCCACAGGGCTGTGCCACGTGCCACCTTGGTGTGAGTCGATCCTCGGCGTGAAAGACGAGCCGGTGAAGGGAAAAGAGGTTCCTCTGCAATGGACTGAGACATCTGGGGGACTCTTGGAATGGTGGCACGACCCTGGAGTTCCTCTCGCCGTTCCTGTTGAGAGGGCCTCCTCTTGAGATGCGATGGGAACGCCGGGAACTCTTTCCCGACGAAGCAGGGAAAGGATCCCTCATCTCGAGCTACGAGGCGGAAACGGGGCTCCTCTGGATGTGGGCGGGACCCTCGTGATTCCTCTCGAGTGGAGACGGGTATGTCGGGGAACTTCTTGATTTGCACCAAGGGTGTGAAGGACCCTTTCAAAGTTCCAGAGGTGAGGTGTGATCAGCCTCTAAACGCCTCAGCGGAAATGGGCCTCATCTCGCCTGGAGGGGAGAACCTCCTGGATTTTCTCGAGTTGCGGCAGGTCTTCTCGAGTTACGACGGGGACCTCAGGGACCCGCTCTGGTGGCCTCAGGAAAGGCCAGTCCCCATGCGAGTTGCTAGGGGACCTCTCGGGATTCCTCTCCCGTCCATGCCGGGGCCTCAGTCCTTGTGTGGAGTCGGGGCCGGAACCTGAGGATTCCTCTCCAGTGTTGCCATGGATCTTGGGGTGCTTCTGAGTCTCCCCAGGGGAGTCAGGCCTCGTCTCGAGTGGGGGCATGCACGTGCGCTTTCCTCCCGAGCTGCAGCAGTAGTGTCACGCTTCCTGTCACGTGGATCAAGGGATCTGTGGCTTTCCCTCGAGGCTGTCCCTCGAGGCTTTCCCACGAGGCTTTCCCACAGGGCTGTGCCACGTGCCACCTTGGTGTGAGTCGATCCTCGGCGTGAAAGACGAGCCGGTGAAGGGAAAAGAGGTTCCTCTGGAATGGACTGAGACATCTGGGGGACTCTTGGAATGGTGGCACGACCCTGGAGTTCCTCTCGCCGTTCCTGTTGAGAGGGCCTCCTCTTGAGATGCGACGGGAACGCCGGGAACTCTTTCCCGACGAAGCAGGGAAAGGATCCCTCATCTCGAGCTACGAGGCGGAAACGGGGCTACTCTGGATGTGGGCGGGACCCTCGTGATTCCTCTCGAGTGGAGACGGGTATGTCGGGGAACTTCTTGATTTGCACCAAGGGTGTGAAGGACCCTTTCAAAGTTCCAGAGGTGAGGTGTGATCAGCCTCTAAACGCCTCAGCGGAAATGGGCCTCATCTCGCCTGGAGGGGAGAACCTCCTGGATTTTCTCGAGTTGCGGCAGGTCTTCTCGAGTTACGACGGTGACCTCAGGGACCCGCTCTGGTGGCCTCAGGAAAGGCCAGTCCCCATGCGAGTTGCTAGGGCACCTCTCTGGATTCCTCTCCCGTACTTTCCGGGGCCTCAGTCCTTGTGTGGAGTCGGGGCCGGAACCTGAGGATTCCTCTCCAGTGTTGCCATGGATCTTGGGGTGCTTCTGAGTCTCCCCAGGGGAGTCAGGCCTCGTCTCGAGGTGGGGCATGCACGTGCGCTTTCCTCCCGAGCTGCAGCCGTAGTGTCACGCTTCCTGTCACGTGGATCAAGGGTTCTGTGGCTTTCCCTCGAGGCTGTCCCTCGAGGCTTTCCCACGAGGCTTTCCCACAGGGCTGTGCCACTTGCCACCTTGGTGTGAGTCGATCCTCGGCATGAAAGACGAGCCGGTGAAGGGAAAAGAGGTTCCTCTGCAATGGACTGAGACATCTGGGGGACTCTTGGAATGGTGGCACGACCCTGGAGTTCCTCTCGCCGTTCCTGTTGAGAGGGCCTCCTCTTGAGATGCGACGGGAACGCCGGGAACTCTTTCCCAACGAAGCAGGGAAAGGATCCCTCATCTCGAGCTACGAGGCGGAAACGGGGCTCCTCTGGATGTGGGCGGGACCCTCGTGATTCAACTCGAGTGGAGACGGGTATGTCGGGGAACTTCTTGATTTGCACCAAGGGTGTGAAGGACCCTTTCGAAGTTCCAGAGGTGAGGTGTGATCAGCCTCGAGACGCCTCAGCGGAAATGGGCCTCATCTCGCCTGGAGGGGAGAACCTCCTGGATTTTCTCGAGTTGCGGCAGGTCTTCTCGAGTTACGACGGGGACCTCAGGGACCCGCTCTGGTGGCCTCAGGAAAGGCCAGTCCCCATGCGAGTTGCTAGGGGACCTCTCGGGATTCCTCTCCCGTCCATGCCGGGGCCTCAGTCCTTGTGTGGAGTCGGGGCCGGAACCTGAGGATTCCTCTCCAGTGTTGCCATGGATCTTGGGGTGCTTCTGAGTCTCCCCAGGGGAGTCAGGCCTCGTCTCGAGGTGGGGCATGCACGTGCGCTTTCCTCACGAGCTGCAGCAGTAGTGTCACGCTTCCTGTCACGTGGATCATGGGATCTGTGGCTTTCCCTCGAGGCTGTCCCTCGAGGCTTTCCCACGAGGCTTTCCCACAGGGCTGTGCCACGTGCCACCTTGGTGTGAGTCGATCCTCGGCGTGAAAGACGAGCCGGTGAAGGGAAAAGAGGTTCCTCTGGAATGGACTGAGACATCTGGGGGACTCTTGGAATGGTGGCACGACCCTGGAGTTCCTCTCGCCGTTCCTGTTGAGAGGGCCTCCTCTTGAGATGCGATGGGAACGCCGGGAACTCTTTCCCGACGAAGCAGGGAAAGGATCCCTCATCTCGAGCTACGAGGCGGAAACGGGGCTCCTCTGGATGTGGGCGGGACCCTCGTGATTCCTCTCGAGTGGAGACGGGTATGTCGGGGAACTTCTTGATATGCACCAAGGGTGTGAAGGACCCTTTCGAAGTTCCAGAGGTGAGGTGTGATCAGCCTCGAGACGCCTCAGCGGAAATGGGCCTCATCTCGCCTGGAGGGGAGAACCTCCTGGATTTTCTCGAGTTGCGGCAGGTCTTCTCGAGTTACGATGGGGACCACAGGGACCCGCTCTGGTGGCCTCAGGAAAGGCCAGTCCCCATGCGAGTTGCTAGGGGACCTCTCGGGATTCCTCTCCCGTCCATGCCGGGGCCTCAGTCCTTGTGTGGAGTCGGGGCCAGAACCTGAGGATTCCTCTCCAGTGTTGCCATGGATCTTGGGGTGCTTCTGAGTCTCCCCAGGGGAGTCAGGCCTCGTCTCGAGTGGGGGCATGCACGTGCGCTTTCCTCCCGAGCTGCAGCAGTAGTGTCACGCTTCCTGTCACGTGGATCAAGGGTTCTGTGGCTTTCCCTCGAGGCTGTCCCTCGAGGCTTTCCCACTAGGCTTTCCCACAGGGCTGTGCCACGTGCCACCTTGGTGTGAGTCGATCCTCGGCGTGAAAGACGAGCCGGTGAAGGGAAAAGAGGTTCCTCTGGAATGGACTGAGACATCTGGGGGACTCTTGGAATGGTGGCACGACCCTGGAGTTCCTCTCGCCGTTCCTGTTGAGAGGACCTCCTCTTGAGATGCGACAGCATCGCCGGGAACTCTTTCCCGAAGAAGCAGGGAAAGGATCCCTCATCTCGAGCTACGAGGCGGAAACGGGGCTCCTCTGGATGTGGGCGGGACCCTCGTGATTCCTCTCGAGTGGAGACGGGTATGTCGGGGAACTTCTTGATTTGCACCAAGGGTGTGAAGGACCCTTTCAAAGTTCCAGAGGTGAGGTGTGATCAGCCTCTAAACGCCTCAGCGGAAATGGGCCTCATCTCGCCTGGAGGGGAGAACCTCCTGGATTTTCTCGAGTTGCGGCAGGTCTTCTCGAGTTACGACGGGGACCTCAGGGACCCGCTCTGGTGGCCTCAGGAAAGGCCAGTCCCCATGCGAGTTGCTAGGGGACCTCTCTGGATTCCTCTCCCGTCCTTTCCGGGGCCTAAGTCCTTGTGTGGAGTCCAGGCCGGAACCTGAGGATTCCTCTCCAGTGTTGCCATGGATCTTGGGGTGCTTCTGAGTCTCCCCAGGGGAGTCAGGCCTCGTCTCGAGGTGGGGCATGCACGTGCGCTTTCCTCACGAGCTGCAGCAGTAGTGTCACGCTTCCTGTCACGTGGATCAAGGGATCTGTGGCTTTCCCTCGAGGCTGTCCCTCGAGGCTTTCCCACGAGGCTTTCCCACAGGGCTGTGCCACGTGCCACCTTGGTGTGAGTCGATCCTCGGCGTGAAAGACGAGCCGGTGAAGGGAAAAGAGGTTCCTCTGGAATGGACTGAGACATGTGGGGGACTCTTGGAATGGTGGCACGACACTGGAGTTCCTCTCGCCGTTCCTGTTGAGAGGGCCTCCTCTTGAGATGCGACGGGAACGCCGGGAACTCTTTCCCGACGAAGCAGGGAAAGGATCCCTCATCTCGAGCTAAGAGGCGGAAACGGGGCTCCTCTGGATGTGGGCGGGACCCTCGTGATTCCTCTCGAGTGGAGACGGGTATGTCGGGGAACTTCTTGATATGCACCAAGGGTGTGAAGGACCCTTTCGAAGTTCCAGAGGTGAGGTGTGATCAGCCTCGAGACGCCTCAGCGGAAATGGGCCTCATCTCGCCTGGAGGGGAGAACCTCCTGGATTTTCTCGAGTTGCGGCAGGTCTTCTCGAGTTACGACGGGGACCTCAGGGACCCGCTCTGGTGGCCTCAGGAAAGGCCAGTCCCCATGCGAGTTGCTAGGGGACCTCTCGGGATTCCTCTCCCGTCCATGCCGGGGCCTCAGTCCTTGTGTGGAGTCGGGGCCGGAACCTGAGGATTCCTCTCCAGTGTTGCCATGGATCTTGGGGTGCTTCTGAGTCTCCCCAGGGGAGTCAGGCCTCGTCTCGAGTGGGGGCATGCACGTGCGCTTTCCTCCCGAGCTGCAGCAGTAGTGTCACGCTTCCTGTCACGTGGATCAAGGGATCTGTGGCTTTCCCTCGAGGCTGTCCCTCGAGGCTTTCCCAGGAGGCTTTCCCACAGGGCTGTGCCACGTGCCACCTTGGTGTGAGTCGATCCTCGGCGTGAAAGACGAGCCGGTGAAGGGAAAAGAGGTTCCTCTGCAATGGACTGAGACATCTGGGGGACTCTTGGAATGGTGGCACGACCCTGGAGTTCCTCTCGCCGTTCCTGTTGAGAGGGCCTCCTCTTGAGATGCGACGGGAACGCCGGGAACTCTTTCCCGACGAAGCAGGGAAAGGATCCCTCATCTCGAGCTATGAGGCGGAAACGGGGCTCCTCTGGATGTGGGCGGGACCCTCGTGATTCCTCTCGAGTGGAGACGGCTAGGTCGGGGAACTTCTTGATTTGCACAAAGGGTGTGAAGGACCCTTTTGAAGTTCCAGAGGTGAGGTGTGATCAGCCTCGAGACGCCTCAGCGGAAATGGGCCTCATCTCGCCTGGAGGGGAGAACCTCCTGGATTTTCTCGAGTTGCGGCAGGTCTTCTCGAGTTACGACGGGGACCACAGGGACGCGCTCTGGTGGCCTCAGGAAAGGCCAGTCCCCATGCGAGTTGCTAGGGGACCTCTCGGGATTCCTCTCCCGTCCATGCCGGGGCCTCAGTCCTTGTGTGGAGTCGGGGCCGGAACCTGAGGATTCCTCTCCAGTGTTGCCATGGATCTTGGGGTGCTTCTGAGTCTCCCCAGGGGAGTCAGGCCTCGTCTCGAGTGGGGGCATGCACGTGCGCTTTCCTCCCGAGCTGCAGCAGTAGTGTCACGCTTCCTGTCACGTGGATCAAGGGATCTGTGGCTTTCCCTCGAGGCTGTCCCTCGAGGCTTTCCCACGAGGCTTTCCCACAGGGCTGTGCCACGTGCCACCTTGGTGTGAGTCGATCCTCGGCGTGAAAGACGAGCCGGTGAAGGGAAAAGAGGTTCCTCTGGAATGGACTGAGACATGTGGGGGACTCTTGGAATGGTGGCACGACACTGGAGTGCCTCTCGCCGTTCCTGTTGAGAGGGCCTCCTCTTGAGATGCGACGGGAACGCCGGGAACTCTTTCTCAACGAAGCAGGGAAAGGATCCCTCATCTCGAGCTACGAGGCGGAAACGGGGCTCCTCTGGATGTGGGCGGGACCCTCGTGATTCCTCTCGAGTGGAGACGGGTATGTCGGGGAACTTCTTGATTTGCACCAAGGGTGTGAAGGACCCTTTCAAAGTTCCAGAGGTGAGGTGTGATCAGCCTCGAGACGCCTCAGCGGAAATGGGCCTCATCTCGCCTGGAGGGGAGAACCTCCTGGATTTTCTCGAGTTGCGGCAGGTCTTCTCGAGTTACGACGGGGACCTCAGGGACCCGCTCTGGTGGCCTCAGGAAAGGCCAGTCCCCATGCGAGTTGCTAGGGGACCTCTCGGGATTCCTCTCCCGTCCATGCCGGGGCCTCAGTCCTTGTGTGGAGTCGGGGCCGGAACCTGAGGATTCCTCTCCAGTGTTGCCATGGATCTTGGGGTGCTTCTGAGTCTCCCCAGGGGAGTCAGGCCTCGTCTCGAGGTGGGGCATGCACGTGCGCTTTCCTCACGAGCTGCAGCAGTAGTGTCACGCTTCCTGTCACGTGGATCATGGGATCTGTGGCTTTCCCTCGAGGCTGTCCCTCGAGGCTTTCCCACGAGGCTTTCCCACAGGGCTGTGCCACGTGCCACCTTGGTGTGAGTCGATCCTCGGCGTGAAAGACGAGCCGGTGAAGGGAAAAGAGGTTCCTCTGCAATGGACTGAGACATCTGGGGGACTCTTGGAATGGTGGCACGACCCTGGAGTTCCTCTCGCCGTTCCTGTTGAGAGGGCCTCCTCTTGAGATGCGATGGGAACGCCGGGAACTCTTTCCCGACGAAGCAGGGAAAGGATCCCTCATCTCGAGCTACGAGGCGGAAACGGGGCTCCTCTGGATGTGGGCGGGACCCTCGTGATTCCTCTCGAGTGGAGACGGGTATGTCGGGGAACTTCTTGATATGCACCAAGGGTGTGAAGGACCCTTTCGAAGTTCCAGAGGTGAGGTGTGATCAGCCTCGAGACGCCTCAGCGGAAATGGGCCTCATCTCGCCTGGAGGGGAGAACCTCCTGGATTTTCTCGAGTTGCGGCAGGTCTTCTCGAGTTACGACGGGGACCTCAGGGACCCGCTCTGGTGGCCTCAGGAAAGGCCAGTCCCCATGCGAGTTGCTAGGGGACCTCTCTGGATTCCTCTCCCGTCCTTTCCGGGGCCTAAGTCCTTGTGTGGAGTCCAGGCCGGAACCTGAGGATTCCTCTCCAGTGTTGCCATGGATCTTGGGGTGCTTCTGAGTCTCCCCAGGGGAGTCAGGCCTCGTCTCGAGGTGGGGCATGCACGTGCGCTTTCCTCACGAGCTGCAGCAGTAGTGTCACGCTTCCTGTCACGTGGATCAAGGGATCTGTGGCTTTCCCTCGAGGCTGTCCCTCGAGGCTTTCCCACGAGGCTTTCCCACAGGGCTGTGCCACGTGCCACCTTGGTGTGAGTCGATCCTCGGCGTGAAAGACGAGCCGGTGAAGGGAAAAGAGGTTCCTCTGGAATGGACTGAGACATGTGGGGGACTCTTGGAATGGTGGCACGACACTGGAGTTCCTCTCGCCGTTCCTGTTGAGAGGGCCTCCTCTTGAGATGCGACGGGAACGCCGGGAACTCTTTCCCGACGAAGCAGGGAAAGGATCCCTCATCTCGAGCTAAGAGGCGGAAACGGGGCTCCTCTGGATGTGGACGGGACCCTCGTGATTCCTCTCGAGTGGAGACGGGTATGTCGGGGAACTTCTTGATATGCACCAAGGGTGTGAAGGACCCTTTCGAAGTTCCAGAGGTGAGGTGTGATCAGCCTTGAGACGCCTCAGCGGAAATGGGCCTCATCTCGCCTGGAGGGGAGAACCTCCTGGATTTTCTCGAGTTGCGGCAGGTCTTCTCGAGTTACGATGGGGACCACAGGGACCCGCTCTGGTGGCCTCAGGAAAGGCCAGTCCCCATGCGAGTTGCTAGGGGACCACTCGGGATTCCTCTCCCGTCCATGCCGGGGCCTCAGTCCTTGTGTAGAGTCGGGGCCAGAACCTGAGGATTCCTCTCCAGTGTTGCCATGGATCTTGGGGTGCTTCTGAGTCTCCCCAGGGGAGTCGGGCCTCGTCTCGAGTGCGGGCATGCACGTGCGCTTTCCTCCCGAGCTGCAGCAGTAGTGTCACGCTTCCTGTCACGTGGATCAAGGGATCTGTGGCTTTCCCTCGAGGCTGTCCCTCGAGGCTTTCCCACGAGGCTTTCCCACAGGGCTGTGCCA
Source organism: Budorcas taxicolor (assembly GCF_023091745.1). NCBI lineage: Eukaryota > Metazoa > Chordata > Mammalia > Artiodactyla > Bovidae > Budorcas > Budorcas taxicolor. The sequence goes on from NW_026291583.1 coordinate 527,460, forward strand.
CGTGCCACCTTGGTGTGAGTCGATCCTCGGCGTGAAAGACGAGCCGGTGAAGGGAAAAGAGGTTCCTCTGGAATGGACTGAGACATCTGGGGGACTCTTGGAATGGTGGCACGACCCTGGAGTTCCTCTCGCCGTTCCGGTTGAGAGGGCCTCCTCTTGAGATGCGACAGCAACGCCGGGAACTCTTTCCCGACGAAGCAGGGAATGGATCACTCATCTCGAGCTACGAGGCGGAAACGGGGCTCCTCTGGATGTGGGCGGGACCCTCGTGATTCCTCTCGAGTGGAGACGGGTATGTCGGGGAACTTCTTGATTTGCACCAAGGGTGTGAAGGACCCTTTCAAAGTTCCAGAGGTGAGGTGTGATCAGCCTCTAAACGCCTCAGCGGAAATGGGCCTCATCTCGCCTGGAGGGGAGAACCTCCTGGATTTTCTCGAGTTGCGGCAGGTCTTCTCGAGTTACGACGGGGACCTCAGGGACCCGCTCTGGTGGCCTCAGGAAAGGCCAGTCCCCATGCGAGTTGCTAGGGGACCTCTCGGGATTCCTCTCCCGTCCATGCCGGGGCCTCAGTCCTTGTGTGGAGTCGGGGCCGGAACCTGAGGATTCCTCTCCAGTGTTGCCATGGATCTTGGGGTGCTTCTGAGTCTCCCCAGGGGAGTCAGGCCTCGTCTCGAGTGGGGGCATGCACGTGCGCTTTCCTCCCGAGCTGCAGCAGTAGTGTCACGCTTCCTGTCACGTGGATCAAGGGATCTGTGGCTTTCCCTCGAGGCTGTCCCTCGAGGCTTTCCCAGGAGGCTTTCCCACAGGGCTGTGCCACATGCCACCTTGGTGTGAGTCGATCCTCGGCGTGAAAGACGAGCCGGTGAAGGGAAAAGAGGTTCCTCTGCAATGGACTGAGACATCTGGGGGACTCTTGGAATGGTGGCACGACCCTGGAGTTCCTCTCGCCGTTCCTGTTGAGAGGGCCTCCTCTTGAGATGCGACGGGAACGCCGGGAACTCTTTCCCGACGAAGCAGGGAAAGGATCCCTCATCTCGAGCTATGAGGCGGAAACGGGGCTCCTCTGGATGTGGGCGGGACCCTCGTGATTCCTCTCGAGTGGAGACGGCTAGGTCGGGGAACTTCTTGATTTGCACAAAGGGTGTGAAGGACCCTTTTGAAGTTCCAGAGGTGAGGTGTGATCAGCCTCGAGACGCCTCAGCGGAAATGGGCCTCATCTCGCCTGGAGGGGAGAACCTCCTGGATTTTCTCGAGTTGCGGCAGGTCTTCTCGAGTTACGACGGGGACCACAGGGACGCGCTCTGGTGGCCTCAGGAAAGGCCAGTCCCCATGCGAGTTGCTAGGGGACCTCTCGGGATTCCTCTCCCGTCCATGCCGGGGCCTCAGTCCTTGTGTGGAGTCGGGGCCGGAACCTGAGGATTCCTCTCCAGTGTTGCCATGGATCTTGGGGTGCTTCTGAGTCTCCCCAGGGGAGTCAGGCCTCGTCTCGAGTGGGGGCATGCACGTGCGCTTTCCTCCCGAGCTGCAGCAGTAGTGTCACGCTTCCTGTCACGTGGATCAAGGGATCTGTGGCTTTCCCTCGAGGCTGTCCCTCGAGGCTTTCCCACGAGGCTTTCCCACAGGGCTGTGCCACGTGCCACCTTGGTGTGAGTCGATCCTCGGCGTGAAAGACGAGCCGGTGAAGGGAAAAGAGGTTCCTCTGGAATGGACTGAGACATGTGGGGGACTCTTGGAATGGTGGCACGACACTGGAGTGCCTCTCGCCGTTCCTGTTGAGAGGGCCTCCTCTTGAGATGCGACGGGAACGCCGGGAACTCTTTCTCAACGAAGCAGGGAAAGGATCCCTCATCTCGAGCTACGAGGCGGAAACGGGGCTCCTCTGGATGTGGGCGGGACCCTCGTGATTCCTCTCAAGTGGAGACGGGTATGTCGGGGAACTTCTTGATTTGCACCAAGGGTGTGAAGGACCCTTTCAAAGTTCCAGAGGTGAGGTGTGATCAGCCTCGAGACGCCTCAGCGGAAATGGGCCTCATCTCGCCTGGAAGGGAGAACCTCCTGGATTTTCTCGAGTTGCGGCAGGTCTTCTCAAGTTACGACGGGGACCTCAGGGACCCGCTCTGGTGGCCTCAGGAAAGGCCAGTCCCCATGCGAGTTGCTAGGGGACCTCTCGGGATTCCTCTCCCGTCCATGCCGGGGCCTCAGTCCTTGTGTGGAGTCGGGGCCGGAACCTGAGGATTCCTCTCCAGTGTTGCCATGGATCTTCGGGTGCTTCTGAGTCTCCCCAGCGGAGTCAGGCCTCGTCTCGAGGTGGCGCATGCACGTGCGCTTTCCTCCCGAGCTGCAGCAGTTTTGTCACGCTTCCTGTCACGTGGATCAAGGGATCTGTGGCTTTCCCTCGAGGCTGTCCCTCGAGGCTTTCCCACGAGTCTTTCCCACAGGGCTGTGCCACGTGCTACCTTGGTGTGAGTCGATCCTCGGCGTGAAAGACAAGCCGGTGAAGGGAAAAGAGGTTCCTCTGGAATGGACTGAGACATCTGGGGGACTCTTGGAATGGTGGCACGACCCTGGAGTTCCTCTCGCCGTTCCTGTTGAGAGGGCCTCCACTTGAGATGCGACGGGAACGCCGGGAACTCTTTCCCGACGAAGCAGGGAAAGGATCCCTCATCTCGAGCTACGAGGCAGAAACGGGGCTCCTCTGGATGTGGGCGGGACCCTCGTGATTCCTCTCGAGTGGAGACGGGTATGTCGGGGAACTTCTTGATTTGCACCAAGGGTGTGAAGGACCCTTTGGAAGTTCCAGAGGTGAGGTGTGATCAGCCTCGAGACGCCTCAGCGGAAATGGGCCTCATCTCGCCTGGAGGGGAGAACCTCCTGGATTTTCTCGAGTTGCGGCAGGTCTTCTCGAGTTACGACGGGGACCACAGGGACCCGCTCTGGTGGCCTCAGGAAAGGCCAGTCCCCATGCGAGTTGCTAGGGGACCTCTCGGGATTCCTCTCCCGTCCATGCCGGGGCCTCAGTCCTTGTGTGGAGTCGGGGCCGGAACCTGAGGATTCCTCTCCAGTGTTGCCATGGATCTTGGGGTGCTTCTGAGTCTCCCCAGGGGAGTCAGGCCTCGTCTCGAGTGGGGGCATGCACGTGCGCTTTCCTCCCGAGCTGCAGCAGTAGTGTCACGCTTCCTGTCACGTGGATCAAGGGATCTGTGGCTTTCCCTCGAGGCTGTCCCTCGAGGCTTTCCCACGAGGCTTTCCCACAGGGCTGTGCCACGTGCCACCTTGGTGTGAGTCGATCCTCGGCGTGAAAGACGAGCCGGTGAAGGGAAAAGAGGTTCCTCTGGAATGGACTGAGACATCTGGGGGACTCTTGGAATGGTGGCACGACCCTGGAGTTCCTCTCGCCGTTCCTGTTGAGAGGGCCTCCTCTTGAGATGTGACGGGAAGGCCGGGAACTCTTTCCCGACGAAGCAGGAAAAGGATCCCTCATCTCGAGCTACGAGGCGGAAACGGGGCTCCTCTGGATGTGGGCGGGACCCTCCTGATTCCTCTCGAGTGGAGACGGGTATGTCGGGGAACTTCTTGATTTACACCAAGGGTGTGAAGGACCCTTTCGAAGTTCCAGAGGTGAGGTGTGATCAGCCTCGAGACGCCTCAGCGGAAATGGGCCTCATCTCGCCTGGAGGGGAGAACCTCCTGGATTTTCTCGAGTTGCGGCAGGTCTTCTCGAGTTACGACGGGGACCTCAGAGACCCGCTCTGGTGGCCTCAGGAAAGGCCAGTCCCCATGCGAGTTGCTAGGGGACCTCTCGGGATTCCTCTCCCGTCCATGCCGGGGCCTCAGTCCTTGTGTGGAGTCGGGGCCGGAACCTGAGGATTCCTCTCCAGTGTTGCCATGGATCTTGGGGTGCTTCTGAGTCTCCCCAGGGGAGTCAGGATTCGTCTCGAGTGGGGGCATGCACGTGCGCTTTCCTCCCGAGCTGCAGCAGTAGTGTCACGCTTCCTGTCACGTGGATCAAGGGATCTGTGGCTTTCCCTCGAGGCTGTCCCTCGAGGCTTTCCCACGAGGCTTTCCCACAGGGCTGTGCCACGTGCCACCTTGGTGTGAGTCGATCCTCGGCGTGAAAGACGAGCCGTTGAAGGGAAAAGAGGTTCCTCTGCAATGGACTGAGACATCTGGGGGACTCTTGGAATGGTGGCACGACCCTGGAGTTCCTCTCGCCGTTCCTGTTGAGAGGGCCTCCTCTTGAGATGCGACGGGAACGCCGGGATCTCTTTCCCGACGAAGCAGGGAAAGGATCCCTCATCTCGAGCTACGAGGCGGAAACGGGGCTCCTCTGGATGTGGGCGGGACCCTCGTGATTCCTCTCGAGTGGAGACGGCTATGTCGGGGAACTTCTTGATTTGCATCAAGGGTGTGAAGAAGCCTTTCGAAGTTCCAGAGGTGAGGTGTGATCAGCCTCGAGACGCCTCAGCGGAAATGGGCCTCATCTTGCCTGGAGGGGAGAACCTCCTGGATTTTCTCGAGTTGCGGCAGGTCTTCTCGAGTTACGACGGGGACCTGAGGGACCCGCTCTGGTGGCCTCAGGAAAGGCCAGTCCCCATGCGAGTTGCTAGGGGACCTCTCGGGATTCCTCTCCCGTCCATGCCGGGGCCTCAGTCCTTGTGTGGAGTCGGGGCCGGAACCTGAGGATTCCTCTCCAGTGTTGCCATGGATCTTGGGGTGCTTCTGAGTCTCCCCAGGGGAGTCAGGCCTCGTCTCGAGTGGGGGCATGCACGTGCGCTTTCCTCCCGAGCTGCAGCAGTAGTGTCACGCTTCCTGTCACGTGGATCAAGGGATCTGTGGCTTTCCCTCGAGCCTGTCCCTCGAAGGTTTCCCACGAGGCTTTCCCACAGGGCTGTGCCACGTGCCACCTTGGTGTGGGTCGATCCTCGGCGTGAGAGACGAGCCGGTGAAGGGAAAAGAGGTTCCTCTGGAATGGACTGAGACATCTGGGGGACTCTTGGAATGGTGGCACGACCCTGGAGTTCCTCTCGCCGTTCCTGTTGAGAGGGCCTCCTCTTGAGATGCGACGGGAACGCCGGGAACTCTTTCCCGACGAAGCAGGAAAAGGATCCCTCATCTCGAGCTACGAGGCGGAAACGGGGCTCCTCTGGATGTGGGCGGGACCCTCCTGATTCCTCTCGAGTGGAGACGGGTATGTCAGGGAACTTCTTGATTTACACCAAGGGTGTGAAGGACCCTTTCGAAGTTCCAGAGGTGAGGTGTGATCAGCCTCGAGACGCCTCAGCGGAAATGGGCCTCATCTCGCCTGGAGGGGAGAACCTCCTGGATTTTCTCGAGTTGCGGCAGGTGTTCTCGAGTTACGACGGGGACCACAGAGACCCGCTCTGGTGGCCTCAGGAAAGGCCAGTCCCCATGCGAGTTGCTAGGGGACCTCTCGGGATTCCTCTCCCGTCCATGCCGGGGCCTCAGTCCTTGTGTGGAGTCGGGGCCGGAACCTGAGGATTCCTCTCCAGTGTTGCCATGGATCTTGGGGTGCTTCTGAGTCTCCCCAGGGGAGTCAGGCCTCGTCTCGAGTGGGGGCATGCACGTGCGCTTTCCTCCCGAGCTGCAGCAGTAGTGTCACGCTTCCTGTCACGTGGATCAAGGGATCTGTGGGTTTCCCTCGAGGCTGTCCCTCGAGGCTTTCCCACGAGGCTTTCCCAAAGGGCTGTGCCACGTGCCACCTTGGTGTGAGTCGATCCTCGGCGTGAGAGACGAGCCGGTGAAGGGAAAAGAGGTTCCTCTGGAATGGACTGAGACATCTGGGGGACTCTTGGAATGGTGGCACGACCCTGGAGTTCCTCTCGCCGTTCCTGTTGAGAGGGCCTCCTCTTGAGATGCGACGGGAACGCCGGGAACTCTTTCCCGACGAAGCAGGGAAAGGATCCCTCATCTCGAGCTACGAGGCGGAAACGGGGCTCCTCTGGATGTGGGCGGGACCCTCGTGATTCCTCTCGAGTGGAGACGGCTATGTCGGGGAACTTCTTGATTTGCATCAAGGGTGTGAAGAAGCCTTTCGAAGTTCCAGAGGTGAGGTGTGATCAGCCTCGAGACGCCTCAGCGGAAATGGGCCTCATCTCGCCTGGAGGGGAGAACCTCCTGGATTTTCTCGAGTTGCGGCAGGTCTTCTCGAGTTACGACGGGGACCTCAGGGACCCGCTCTGGTGGCCTCAGGAAAGGCCAGTCCCCATGCGAGTTGCTAGGGGACCTCTCGGGATTCCTCTCCCGTCCATGCCGGGGCCTCAGTCCTTGTGTGGAGTCGGGGCCGGAACCTGAGGATTCCTCTCCAGTGTTGCCATGGATCTTGGGGTGCTTCTGAGTCTCCCCAGGGGAGTCAGGCCTCGTCTCGAGTGGGGGCATGCACGTGCACTTTCCTCCCGAGCTGCAGCAGTAGTGTCACGCTTCCTGTCACGTGGATCAAGGGATCTGTGGCTTTCCCTCGAGCCTGTCCCTCGAAGGTTTCCCACGAGGCTTTCCCACAGGGCTGTGCCACGTGCCACCTTGGTGTGAGTCGATCCTCGGCGTGAGAGACGAGCCGGTGAAGGGAAAAGAGGTTCCTCTGGAATGGACTGAGACATCTGGGGGACTCTTGGAATGGTGGCACGACCCTGGAGTTCCTCTCGCCGTTCCTGTTGAGAGGGCCTCCTCTTGAGATGCGACAGGAACGCCGGGAACTCTTTCCCGAAGAAGCAGGAAAAGGATCCCTCATCTCGAGCTACGAGGCGGAAACGGGGCTCCTCTGGATGTGGGCGGGACCCTCCTGATTCCTCTCGAGTGGAGACGGGTATGTCAGGGAACTTCTTGATTTACACCAAGGGTGTGAAGGACCCTTTCGAAGTTCCAGAGGTGAGGTGTGATCAGCCTCGAGACGCCTCAGCGGAAATGGGCCTCATCTCGCCTGGAGGGGAGAACCTCCTGGATTTTCTCGAGTTGCGGCAGGTCTTCTCGAGTTACGACGGGGACCAGAGAGACCCGCTCTCGTGGCCTCAGGAAAGGCCAGTCCCCATGCGAGTTGCTAGGGGACCTCTCGGGATTCCTCTCCCGTCCATGCCGGGGCCTCAGTCCTTGTGTGGAGTCGGGGCCGGAACCTGAGGATTCCTCTCCAGTGTTGCCATGGATCTTGGGGTGCTTCTGAGTCTCCCCAGGGGAGTCAGGCCTCGTCTCGAGTGGGGGCATGCACGTGCGCTTTCCTCCCGAGCTGCAGCAGTAGTGTCACGCTTCCTGTCACGTGGATCAAGGGATCTGTGGCTTTCCCTCGAGGCTGTCCCTCGAGGCTTTCCCACGAGGCTTTCCCAAAGGGCTGTGCCACGTGCCACCTTGGTGTGAGTCGATCCTCGGCGTGAGAGACGAGCCGGTGAAGGGAAAAGAGGTTCCTCTGGAATGGACTGAGACATCTGGGGGACTCTTGGAATGGTGGCACGACCCTGGAGTTCCTCTCGCCGTTCCTGTTGAGAGGGCCTCCTCTTGAGATGCGACGGGAACGCCGGGAACTCTTTCCCGACGAAGCAGGGAAAGGATCCCTCATCTCGAGCTACGAGGCGGAAACGGGGCTCCTCTGGATGTGGGCGGGACCCTCGTGATTCCTCTCGAGTGGAGACGGCTAGGTCGGGGAACTTCTTGATTTGCACCAAGGGTGTGAAGGAGCCTTTCGAAGTTCCAGAGGTGAGGTGTGATCAGCCTCGAGACGCCTCAGAGGAAATGGGCCTCATCTCGCCTGGAGGGGAGAACCTCCTGGATTTTCTCGAGTTGCGGCAGGTCTTCTCGAGTTACGACGGGGACCTCAGGGACCCGCTCTGGTGGCCTCAGGAAAGGCCAGTCCCCATGCGAGTTGCTAGGGGACCTCTCGGGATTCCTCTCCCGTCCATGCCGGGGCCTCAGTCCTTGTGTGGAGTCGGGGCCGGAACCTGAGGATTCCTCTCCAGTGTTGCCATGGATCTTGGGGTGCTTCTGAGTCTCCCCAGGGGAGTCAGGATTCGTCTCGAGTGGGGGCATGCACGTGCGCTTTCCTCCCGAGCTGCAGCAGTAGTGTCACGCTTCCTGTCACGTGGATCAAGGGATCTGTGGCTTTCCCTCGAGGCTGTCCCTCGAGGCTTTCCCACGAGGCTTTCCCACAGGGCTGTGCCACGTGCCACCTTGGTGTGAGTCGATCCTCGGCGTGAGAGACGAGCCGGTGAAGGGAAAAGAGGTTCCTCTGGAATGGACTGAGACATCTGGGGGACTCTTGGAATGGTGGCACGACCCTGGAGTTCCTCTCGCCGTTCCTGTTGAGAGGGCCTCCTCTTGAGATGCGACGGGAACGCCGGGAACTCTTTCCCGACGAAGCAGGGAAAGGATCCCTCATCTCGAGCTACGAGGCGGAAACGGGGCTCCTCTGGATGTGGGCGGGACCCTCGTGATTCCTCTCGAGTGGAGACGGCTAGGTCGGGGAACTTCTTGATTTGCACCAAGGGTGTGAAGGAGCCTTTCGAAGTTCCAGAGGTGAGGTGTGATCAGCCTCGAGACGCCTCAGCGGAAATGGGCCTCATCTCGCCTGGAGGGGAGAACCTCCTGGATTTTCTCGAGTTGCGGCAGGTCTTCTCGAGTTACGACGGGGACCTCAGGGACTCGCTCTGGTGGCCTCAGGAAAGGCCAGTCCCCATGCGAGTTGCTAGGGGACCTCTCGGGATTCCTCTCCCGTCCATGCCGGGGCCTCAGTCCTTGTGTGGAGTCGCGGCCGGAACCTGAGGATTCCTCTCCAGTGTTGCCATGGATCTTGGGGTGCTTCTGAGTCTCCCCAGGGGAGTCAGGCCTCGTCTCGAGTGGGGGCATGCACGTGCGCTTTCCTCCCGAGCTGCAGCAGTAGTGTCACGCTTCCTGTCACGTGCATCAAGGGATCTGGGGCTTTCCCTCGAGGCTGTCCCTCGAGGCTTTCCCACGAGGCTTTCCCACAGGGCTGTGCCACGTGCCACCTTGGTGTGAGTCGATACTCGGCGTGAGAGACGAGCCGGTGAAGGGAAAAGAGGTTCCTCTGGAATGGACTGAGACATCTGGGGGACTCTTGGAATGGTGGCACGACCCTGGAGTTCCTCTCGCCGTTCCTGTTGAGAGGGCCTCCTCTTGAGATGCGACGGGAACGCCTGGAACTCTTTCCCGACGAAGCAGGAAAAGGATCCCTCATCTCGAGCTACGAGGCGGAAACGGGGCTCCTCTGGATGTGGGCGGGACCCTCGTGATTCCTCTCGAGTGGAGACGGCTAGGTCGGGGAACTTCTTGATTTGCACCAAGGGTGTGAAGGAGCCTTTCGAAGTTCCAGAGGTGAGGTGTGATCAGCCTCGAGACGCCTCAGCGGAAATGGGCCTCATCTTGCCTGGAGGGGAGAACCTCCTGGATTTTCTCGAGTTGCGGCAGGTCTTCTCGAGTTACGACGCGGACCTCAGGGACCCGCTCTGGTGGCCTCAGGAAAGGCCAGTCCCCATGCGAGTTGCTAGGGGACCTCTCGGGATTCCTCTCCCGTCCATGCCGGGGCCTCAGTCCTTGTGTGGAGTCGGGGCCGGAACCTGAGGATTCCTCTCCAGTGTTGCCATGGATCTTGGGGTGCTTCTGAGTCTCCCCAGGGGAGTCAGGCCTCGTCTCGAGTGGGGGCATGCACGTGCGCTTTCCTCCCGAGCTGCAGCAGTAGTGTCACGCTTCCTGTCACGTGCATCAAGGGATCTGTGGCTTTCCCTCGAGGCTGTCCCTCGAGGCTTTCCCACGAGGCTTTCCCACAGGGCTGTGCCACGTGCCACCTTGGTGTGAGTCGATCCTCGGCGTGAAAGACGAGCCGGTGAAGGGAAAAGAGGTTCCTCTGGAATGGACTGAGACATCTGGGGGACTCTTGGAATGGTGGCACGACCCTGGAGTTCCTCTCGCCGTTCCTGTTGAGAGGGCCTCCTCTTGAGATGCGACGGGAACGCCGGGAACTCTTTCCCGACGAAGCAGGGAAAGGATCCCTCATCTCGAGCTACGAGGCGGAAACGGGGCTCCTCTGGATGTGGGCGGGACCCTCGTGATTCCTCTCGAGTGGAGACGGCTAGGTCGGGGAACTTCTTGATTTGCACCAAGGGTGTGAAGGAGCCTTTCGAAGTTCCAGAGGTGAGGTGTGATCAGCCTCGAGACGCCTCAGAGGAAATGGGCCTCATCTCGCCTGGAGGGGAGAACCTCCTGGATTTTCTCGAGTTGCGGCAGGTCTTCTCGAGTTACGACGGGGACCTCAGGGACCCGCTCTGGTGGCCTCAGGAAAGGCCAGTCCCCATGCGAGTTGCTAGGGGACCTCTCGGGATTCCTCTCCCGTCCATGCCGGGGCCTCAGTCCTTGTGTGGAGTCGGGGCCGGAACCTGAGAATTCCTCTCCAGTGTTGCCATGGATCTTGGGGTGCTTCTGAGTCTCCCCAGGGGAGTCAGGCCTCGTCTCGAGTGGGGGCATGCACGTGCGCTTTCCTCCCGAGCTGCAGCAGTAGTGTCACGCTTCCTGTCACGTGCATCAAGGGATCTGTGGCTTTCCCTCGAGGCTGTCCCTCGAGGCTTTCCCACGAGGCTTTGCCACAGGGCTGTGCCAAGTGCCACCTTGGTGTGAGTCGATCCTCGGCGTGAAAGACGAGCCGGTGAAGGGAAAAGAGGTTCCTCTGGAATGGACTGAGACATCTGGGGGACTCTTGGAATGGTGGCACGACCCTGGAGTTCCTCTCGCCGTTCCTGTTGAGAGGGCCTCCTCTTGAGATGCGACGGGAACGCCGGGAACTCTTTCCCGACGAAGCAGGGAAAGGATCCCTCATCTCGAGCTACGAGGCGGAAACGGGGCTCCTCTGGATGTGGGCGGGACCCTCCTGATTCCTCTCGAGTGGAGACGGCTAGGTCGGGGAACTTCTTGATTTGCACCAAGGGTGTGAAGGAGCCTTTCGAAGTTCCAGAGGTGAGGTGTGATCAGCCTCGAGACGCCTCAGCGGAAATGGGCCTCATCTCGCCTGGAGGGGAGAACCTCCTGGATTTTCTCGAGTTGCGGCAGGTCTTCTCGAGTTACGACGGGGACCTCAGGGACCCGCTCTGGTGGCCTCAGGAAAGGCCAGTCCCCATGCGAGTTGCTAGGGGACCTCTCGGGATTCCTCTCCCGTCCATGCCGGGGCCTCAGTCCTTGTGTGGAGTCGGGGCCGGAACCTGAGGATTCCTCTCCAGTGTTGCCATGGATCTTGGGGTGCTTCTGAGTCTCCCCAGGGGAGTCAGGCCTCGTCTCGAGTGGGGGCATGCACGTGCGCTTTCCTCCCGAGCTGCAGCAGTAGTGTCACGCTTCCTGTCACGTGGATCAAGGGATCTGTGGCTTTCCCTCGAGGCTGTCCCTCGAGGCTTTCCCACGAGGCTTTCCCACAGGGCTGTGCCACGTGCCACCTTGGTGTGAGTCGATCCTCGGCGTGAAAGACGAGCCGGTGAAGGGAAAAGAGGTTCCTCTGGAATGGACTGAGACATCTGGGGGACTCTTGGAATGGTGGCACGACCCTGGAGTTCCTCTCGCCGTTCCTGTTGAGAGGGCCTCCTCTTGAGATGCGACGGGAACGCCGGGAACTCTTTCCCGACGAAGCAGGGAAAGGATCCCTCATCTCGAGCTACGAGGCGGAAACGGGGCTCCTCTGGATGTGGGCGGGACCCTCGTGATTCCTCTCGAGTGGAGACGGCTAGGTCGGGGAACTTCTGGATTTGCACCAAGGGTGTGAAGGACCCTTTCGAAGTTCCAGAGGTGAGGTGTGATCAGCCTCGAGACGCCTCAGCGGAAATGGGCCTCATCTCGCCTGGAGGGGAGAACCTCCTGGATTTTCTCGAGTTGCGGCAGGTCTTCTCGAGTTACGACGGGGACCTCAGGGACCCGCTCTGGTGGCCTCAGGAAAGGCCAGTCCCCATGCGAGTTGCTAGGGGACCTCTCGGGATTCCTCTCCCGTCCATGCCGGGGCCTCAGTCCTTGTGTGGAGTCGGGGCCGGAACCTGAGGATTCCTCTCCAGTGTTGCCATGGATCTTGGGGTGCTTCTGAGTCTCCCCAGGGGAGTCAGGCCTCGTCTCGAGTGGGGGCATGCACGTGCGCTTTCCTCCCGAGCTTCAGCAGTAGTGTCACGCTTCCTGTCACGTGGATCAAGGGATCTGTGGCTTTCCCTCGAGCCTGTCCCTCGAGGCTTTCCCACGAGGCTTTCCCACAGGGCTGTGCCACGTGCCACCTTGGTGTGAGTCGATCCTCGGCGTGAGAGACGAGCCGGTGAAGGGAAAAGAGGTTCCTCTGGAATGGACTGAGACATCTGGGGGACTCTTGGAATGGTGGCACGACCCTGGAGTTCCTCTCGCCGTTCCTGTTGAGAGGGCCTCCTCTTGAGATGCGACGGGAACGCCGGGAACTCTTTCCCGACGAAGCAGGAAAAGGATCCCTCATCTCGAGCTACGAGGCGGAAACGGGGCTCCTCTGGATGTGGGCGGGACCCTCCTGATTCCTCTCGAGTGGAGACGGGTATGTCGGGGAACTTCTTGTTTTACACCAAGGGTGTGAAGGACCCTTTCGAAGTTCCAGAGGTGAGGTGTGATCAGCCTCGAGACGCCTCAGCGGAAATGGGCCTCATCTCGCCTGGAGGGGAGAACCTCCTGGATTTTCTCGATTTGCGGCAGGTCTTCTCGAGTTACGACGGGGACCTCAGAGACCCGCTCTGGTGGCCTCAGGAAAGGCCAGTCCCCATGCGAGTTGCTAGGGGACCTTTCGGAATTCCTCTCCCGTCCATGCCGGGGCCTCAGTCCTTGTGTGGAGTCGGGGCCGGAACCTGAGGATTCCTCTCCAGTGTTGCCATGGATCTTGGGGTGCTTCTGAGTCTCCCCAGGGGAGTCAGGCCTCGTCTCGAGTGGGGGCATGCACGTGCACTTTCCTCCCGAGCTGCAGCAGTAGTGTCACGCGTCCTGTCACGTGCATCAAGGGATCTGTGGCTTTCCCTCGAGGCTGTCCCTCGAGGCTTTCCCACGAGGCTTTCCCACAGGGCTGTGCCACGTGCCACCTTGGTGTGAGTCGATCCTCGGCGTGAAAGACGAGCCGGTGAAGGGAAAAGAGGTTCCTCTGGAATGGACTGAGACATCTGGGGGACTCTTGGAATGGTGGCACGACCCTGGAGTTCCTCTCGCCGTTCCTGTTGAGAGGGCCTCCTCTTGAGATGCGACGGGAACGCCGGGAACTCTTTCCCGACGAAGCAGGGAAAGGATCCCTCATCTCGAGCTACGAGGCGGAAACGGGGCTCCTCTGGATGTGGGCGGGACCCTCGTGATTCCTCTCGAGTGGAGACGGCTAGGTCGGGGAACTTCTTGATTTGCACCAAGGGTGTGAAGGAGCCTTTCGAAGTTCCAGAGGTGAGGTGTGATCAGCCTCGAGACGCCTCAGAGGAAATGGGCCTCATCTCGCCTGGAGGGGAGAACCTCCTGGATTTTCTCGAGTTGCGGCAGGTCTTCTCGAGTTACGACGGGGACCTCAGGGACCCGCTCTGGTGGCCTCAGGAAAGGCCAGTCCCCATGCGAGTTGCTAGGGGACCTCTCGGGATTCCTCTCCCGTCCATGTCGGGGCCTCAGTCCTTGTGTGGAGTCGGGGCCGGAACCTGAGGATTCCTCTCCAGTGTTGCCATGGATCTTGGGGTGCTTCTGAGTCTCCCCAGGGGAGTCAGGATTCGTCTCGAGTGGGGGCATGCACGTGCGCTTTCCTCCCGAGCTGCAGCAGTAGTGTCACGCTTCCTGTCACGTGGATCAAGGGATCTGTGGCTTTCCCTCGAGGCTGTCCCTCGAGGCTTTCCCACGAGGCTTTCCCACAGGGCTGTGCCACGTGCCACCTTGGTGTGAGTCGATCCTCGGCGTGAGAGACGAGCCGGTGAAGGGAAAAGAGGTTCCTCTGGAATGGACTGAGACCTCTGGGGGACTCTTGGAATGGTGGCACGACCCTGGAGTTCCTCTCGCCGTTCCTGTTGAGAGGGGCTCCTCTTGAGATGCGACGGGAACGCCGGGAACTCTTTCCCGACGAAGCAGGGAAAGGATCCCTCATCTCGAGCTACGAGGCGGAAACGGGGCTCCTCTGGATGTGGGCGGGACCCTCCTGATTCCTCTCGAGTGGAGACGGCTAGGTCGGGGAACTTCTTGATTTGCACCAAGGGTGTGAAGGAGCCTTTCGAAGTTCCAGAGGTGAGGTGTGATCAGCCTCGAGACGCCTCAGCGGAAATGGGCCTCATCTCGCCTGGAGGGGAGAACCTCCTGGATTTTCTCGAGTTGCGGCAGGTCTTCTCGAGTTACGACGGGGACCTCAGGGACCCGCTCTGGTGGCCTCAGGAAAGGCCAGTCCCCATGCGAGTTGCTAGGGGACCTCTCGGGATTCCTCTCCCGTCCATGCCGGGGCCTCAGTCCTTGTGTGGAGTCGGGGCCGGAACCTGAGGATTCCTCTCCAGTGTTGCCATGGATCTTGGGGTGCTTCTGAGTCTCCCCAGGGGAGTCAGGCCTCGTCTCGAGTGGGGGCATGCACGTGCGCTTTCCTCCCGAGCTGCAGCAGTAGTGTCACGCTTCCTGTCACGTGGATCAAGGGATCTGTGGCTTTCCCTCGAGGCTGTCCCTCGAGGCTTTCCCACGAGGCTTTCCCACAGGGCTGTGCCACGTGCCACCTTGGTGTGAGTCGATCCTCGGCGTGAAAGACGAGCCGGTGAAGGGAAAAGAGGTTCCTCTGGAATGGACTGAGACATCTGGGGGACTCTTGGAATGGTGGCACGACCCTGGAGTTCCTCTCGCCGTTCCTGTTGAGAGGGCCTCCTCTTGAGATGCGACGGGAAGGCCGGGAACTCTTTCCCGACGAAGCAGGGAAAGGATCCCTCATCTCGAGCTACGAGGCGGAAACGGGGCTCCTCTGGATGTGGGCGGGACCCTCGTGATTCCTCTCGAGTGGAGACGGCTAGGTCGGGGAACTTCTGGATTTGCACCAAGGGTGTGAAGGACCCTTTCGAAGTTCCAGAGGTGAGGTGTGATCAGCCTCGAGACGCCTCAGCGGAAATGGGCCTCATCTCGCCTGGAGGGGAGAACCTCCTGGATTTTCTCGAGTTGCGGCAGGTCTTCTCGAGTTACGACGGGGACCTCAGGGACCCGCTCTGGTGGCCTCAGGAAAGGCCAGTCCCCATGCGAGTTGCTAGGGGACCTCTCGGGATTCCTCTCCCGTCCATGCCGGGGCCTCAGTCCTTGTGTGGAGTCGGGGCCGGAACCTGAGGATTCCTCTCCAGTGTTGCCATGGATCTTGGGGTGCTTCTGAGTCTCCCCAGGGGAGTCAGGCCTCGTCTCGAGTGGGGGCATGCACGTGCGCTTTCCTCCCGAGCTTCAGCAGTAGTGTCACGCTTCCTGTCACGTGGATCAAGGGATCTGTGGCTTTCCCTCGAGCCTGTCCCTCGAGGCTTTCCCACGAGGCTTTCCCACAGGGCTGTGCCACGTGCCACCTTGGTGTGAGTCGATCCTCGGCGTGAGAGACGAGCCGGTGAAGGGAAAAGAGGTTCCTCTGGAATGGACTGAGACATCTGGGGGACTCTTGGAATGGTGGCACGACCCTGGAGTTCCTCTCGCCGTTCCTGTTGAGAGGGCCTCCTCTTGAGATGCGACGGGAACGCCGGGAACTCTTTCCCGACGAAGCAGGAAAAGGATCCCTCATCTCGAGCTACGAGGCGGAAACGGGGCTCCTCTGGATGTGGGCGGGACCCTCCTGATTCCTCTCGAGTGGAGACGGGTATGTCGGGGAACTTCTTGTTTTACACCAAGGGTGTGAAGGACCCTTTCGAAGTTCCAGAGGTGAGGTGTGATCAGCCTCGAGACGCCTCAGCGGAAATGGGCCTCATCTCGCCTGGAGGGGAGAACCTCCTGGATTTTCTCGATTTGCGGCAGGTCTTCTCGAGTTACGACGGGGACCTCAGAGACCCGCTCTGGTGGCCTCAGGAAAGGCCAGTCCCCATGCGAGTTGCTAGGGGACCTTTCGGAATTCCTCTCCCGTCCATGCCGGGGCCTCAGTCCTTGTGTGGATTCGGGGCCGGAACCTGAGGATTCCTCTCCAGTGTTGCCATGGATCTTGGGGTGCTTCTGAGTCTCCCCAGGGGAGTCAGGCCTCGTCTCGAGTGGGGGCATGCACGTGCACTTTCCTCCCGAGCTGCAGCAGTAGTGTCACGCGTCCTGTCACGTGCATCAAGGGATCTGTGGCTTTCCCTCGAGGCTGTCCCTCGAGGCTTTCCCACGAGGCTTTCCCACAGGGCTGTGCCACGTGCCACCTTGGTGTGAGTCGATCCTCGGCGTGAAAGACGAGCCGGTGAAGGGAAAAGAGGTTCCTCTGCAATGGACTGAGACATCTGGGGGACTCTTGGAATGGTGGCACGACCCTGGAGTTCCTCTCGCCATTCCTGTTGAGAGGGCCTCCTCTTGAGATGCGACGGGAACGCCGGGAACTCTTTCCCGACGAAGCAGGGAAAGGATCCCTCATCTCGAGCTACGAGGCGGAAACGGGGCTCCTCTGGATGTGGGCGGGACCCTCGTGATTCCTCTCGAGTGGAGACGGGTATGTCGGGGAACCTCTTGATTTGCACCAAGGGTGTGAAAGACCCTTTCGAAGTTCCAGAGGTGAGGTGTGATCAGCCTCGAGACGCCTCAGCGGAAATGGGCCTCATCTCGCCAGGAGGGGAGAACCTCCTGGATTTTCTCGAGTTGCGGCAGGTCTTCTCGAGTTACGAAGGGGACCTCAGGGACCCGCTCTGGTGGCATCAGGAAAGGCCAGTCCCCATGCGAGTTGCTAGGGGACCTCTCGGGATTCCTCTCCCGACCATGCCGGGGCCTCAGTCCTTGTGTGGAGTCGGGGCCGGAACCTGAGGATTCCTCTGCAGTGTTGCCATGGATCTTGGGGTGCTTCTGAGTCTCCCCAGGGGAGTCAGGCCTCGTCTCGAGTGGGGGCATGCACGTGCGCTTTCCTCCCGAGCTGCAGCAGTAGTGTCACGCTTCCTGTCACGTGGATCAAGGGATCTGTGGCTTTCCCTCGAGGCTGTCCCTCGAGGCTTTCCCACGAGGCTTTCCCACAGGGCTGTGCCACGTGCCACCTTGGTGTGAGTCGATCCTCGGCGTGAAAGACGAGCCGGTGAAGGGAAAAGAGGTTCCTCTGGAATGGACTGAGACATCTGGGGGACTCTTGGAATGGTGGCACGACCCTGGAGTTCCTCTCGCCGTTCCTGTTGAGAGGGCCTCCTCTTGAGATGCGACGGGAACGCCGGGAACTCTTTCCCGACGAAGCAGGGAAAGGATCCCTCATCTCGAGCTACGAGGCGGAAATGGGGCTCCTCTGGATGTGGGCGGGACCCTCGTGATTCCTCTCGAGTGGAGACGGGTATGTCGGGGAACTTCTTGATTTGCACCAAGGGTGTGAAGGACCCTTTCGAAGTTCCAGAGATGAGGTGTGATCAGCCTCGAGACGCCTCAGCGGAAATGGGCCTCATCTCGCCTGGAGGGGAGAACCTCCTGGATTTTCTCGAGTTGCGGCAGGTCTTCTCGAGTTACGACGGGGACCTCAGGGACCCGCTCTGGTGGCCTCAGGAAAGGCCAGTCCCCATGCGAGTTGCTAGGGGACCTCTCGGGATTCCTCTCCCGTCCATGCCGGGGCTTCAGTCCTTGTGTGGAGTCGGGGCCGGAACCTGAGGATTCCTCTCAAGTGTTGCCATGGATCTTGGGGTGCTTCTGAGTCTCCCCAGGGGAGTCAGGCCTCGTCTCGAGTGGGGGCATGCACGTGCGCTTTCCTCCCGAGCTGCAGCAGTAGTGTCACGCTTCCTGTCACGTTGATCAAGGGATTTGTGGCTTTCCCTCAAGGCTGTCCCTCGAGGCTTTCCCACGAGCCTTTCCCACAGGGCTGTGCCACGTGCCACCTTGGTGTGAGTCGATCCTCGGCGTGAAAGACGAGCCGGTGAAGGGAAAAGAGGTTCCTCTGCAATGGACTGAGACATCTGGGGGACTCTTGGAATGGTGGCACGACCCTGGAGTCCCTCTCGCCGTTCCTGTTGAGAGGGCCTCCTCTTGAGATTCGACGGGAACGCCGGGAACTCTTTCCCGACGAAGCAGGGAAAGGATCCCTCATCTCGAGCTACGAGGCGGAAACGGGGCTCCTCTGGATGTGGGCGGGACCCTCGTGATTCCTCTCGAGTGGAGACGGGTATGTCGGGGAACTTCTTGATTTGCACCAAGGGTGTGAAGGACCCTTTCGAAGTTCCAGAGGGGAGGTGTGATCAGCCTCGAGACGCCTCAGCGGAAATGGGCCTCATCTCGCCTGGAGGGGAGAACCTCCTGGATTTTCTCGAGTTGCGGCAGGTCTTCTCGAGTTACGACGGGGACCTCAGGGACCCGCTCTGGTGGCCTCAGGAAATGCCAGTCCCCATGCGAGTTGCTAGGGGACCTCTCGGGATTCCTCTCCCGTCGATGCCGGGGCCTCAGTCCTTGTGTGGATTCGGGGCCGGAACCTGAGGATTCCTCTCCAGTGTTGCCATGGATCTTGGGGTGCTTCTGAGTCTCCCCAGGGGAGTCAGGCCTCGTCTCGAGTTGGGGCATGCACGTGCGCTTTCCTCCCGAGCTGCAGCAGTAGTGTCACGCTTCCTGTCACGTGGATCAAGGGATCTGTGGCTTTCCCTCGAGGCTGTCCCTCGAGGCTTTCCCACGAGGCTTTCCCACAGGGCTGTGCCACGTGCCACCTTGGTGTGAGTCGATCCTCGGCGTGAAAGACGAGCCGGTGAAGGGAAAAGAGGTTCCTCTGGAATGGACTGAGACATCTGGGGGACTCTTGGAATGGTGGCACGACCCTGGAGTTCCTCTCGCTGTTCCTGTTGAGAGGGCCTCCTCTTGAGATGCGACGGGAACGCCGGGAACTCTTTCCCGACGAAGCAGGGAAAGGATCCCTCATCTCGAGCTACGAGGCGGAAACGGGGCTCCTCTGGATGTGGGCGGGACCCTCGTGATTCCTCTCGAGTGGAGACGGCTAGGTCGGGGAACTTCTTGATTTGCACCAAGGGTGTGAAGGACCCTTTCGAAGTTCCAGAGGTGAGGTGTGATCAGCTTCGAGACGCCTCAGCGGAAATGGGCCTCATTTCGCCTGGAGGGGAGAACCTCCTGGATTTTCTCGAGTTGCGGCAAGTCTTCTCGAGTTACGACGGGGACCTCAGGGACACGCTCTGGTGGCCTCAGGAAAGGCCAGTCCCCATGTGAGTTGCTAGGGGACCTCTCGGGATTCCTCTCCCGTCCATGCCGGGGCTTCAGTCCTTGTGTGGAGTCGGGGCCCTAACCTGAGGATTCCTCTCCAGTGTTGCCATGGATCTTGGGGTGCTTCTGAGTCTCCCCAGGGGAGTCAGGCCTCGTCTCGAGTGGGGGCATGCACGTGCGCTTTCCTTCCGAGCTGCAGCAGTAGTGTCACGCTTCCTGTCACGTGGATCAAGGGATCTGTGGCTTTCCCTCGAGGCTGTCCCTCGAGGCTTTCCCACGAGGCTTTCCCACAGGGCTGTGCCACGTGCCACCTTGGTGTGAGTCGATCCTCGGCGTGAAAGACGAGCCGGTGAAGGGAAAAGAGGTTCCTCTGCAATGGACTGAGACATCTGGGGGACTCTTGGAATGGTGGCACGACCCTGGAGTTCCTCTCGCCGTTCCTGTTGAGAGGTCCTCCTCTTGAGATGCGACGGGAACGCCGGGAACTCTTTCCCGACGAAGCAGGGAAAGGATCCCTCATCTCGAGCTACGAGGCGGAAACGGGGCTCCTCTGGATGTGGGCGGGACCCTCGTGATTCCTCTCGAGTGGAGACGGGTATGTCGGGGAACTTCTTGATTTGCACCAAGGGTGTGAAGGACCCTTTCGAAGTTCCAGAGGTGAGGTGTGATCAGCCTCGAGACGCCTCAGCGGAAATGGGCCTCATCTCGCCTGGAGGGGAGAACCTCCTGGATTTTCTCGAGTTGCGGCAGGTCTTCTCGAGTTACGACGGGGACCTCAGGGACCCGCTCTGGTGGCCTCAGGAAAGGCCAGTCCCCATGCGAGTTGCTAGGGGACCTCTCGGGATTCCTCTCCCGTCCATGCCGGGGCCTCAGTCCTTGTGTGCAGTCGGGGCCGGAACCTGAGGATTCCTCTCCAGTGTTGCCATGGATCTTGGGGTGCTTCTGAGTCTCCCCAGGGGAGTCAGGCCTCGTCTCGAGTGGGGGCATGCACGTGCGCTTTCCTCCCGAGCTGCAGCAGTAGTGTCACGCTTCCTGTCACGTGGATCAAGGGATCTGTGGCTTTCCCTCGAGGCTGTCCCTCGAGGCTTTCCCACGAGGCTTTCCCACAGGGCTGTGCCACGTGCCACCTTGTTGTGAGTCGATCCTCGGCGTGAAAGACGAGCCGGTGAAGGGAAAAGAGGTTCCTCTGGAATGGACTGAGACATCTGGGGGACTCTTGGAATGGTGGCACGACCCTGGAGTTCCTCTCGCCGTTCCTGTTGAGAGGGCCTCCTCTTGAGATGCGACGGGAACGCCGGGAACTCTTTCCCGACGAAGCAGGGAAAGGATCCCTCATCTCGAGATACGAGGCGGAAACGGGTCTCCTCTGGATGTGGGCGGGTCCCTCGTGATTCCTCTCGAGTGGAGACGGGTATGTCGGCGAACTTCTGGATTTGCAGCAAGGGTGTGAAGGAGCCTTTCGAAGTTCCAGAGGTGAGGTGTGATCCGCTTCGAGACACCTCAGCAGAAATGGGCCTCATCTCGCCTGGAGGGGAGAACCTCCTGGATTTTCTCGAGTTGCGGCAGGTCTTCTCGAGTTACGACGGGGACCTCAGGGACCCGCTCTGGTGGCCTCAGGAAAGGCCAGTCCCCATGCGAGTTGCTAGGGGACCTCTCGGGATTCCTCTCCCGTCCATGCCGGGGCCTCAGTCCTTGTGTGGAGTCGGGGCCGGAACCTGAGGATTCCTCTCCAGTGTTGCCATGGATCTTGGGGTGCTTCTGAGTCTCCCCAGGGGAGTCAGGCCTCGTCTCGAGTGGGGGCATGCACGTGCGCTTTCCTCCCGAGCTGCAGCAGTAGTGTCACGCTTCCTGTCACGTGGATCAAGGGATCTGTGGCTTTCCCTCGAGGCTGTCCCTCGAGGCTTTCCCACGAGGCTTTCCCACAGGGCTGTGCCACGTGCCACCTTGGTGTGAGTCGATCCTCGGCATGAAAGACGAGCCGGTGAAGGGAAAAGAGGTTCCTCTGCAATGGACTGAGACATCTGGGGGACTCTTGGAATGGTGGCACGACCCTGGAGTTCCTCTCGCCGTTCCTGTTGAGAGGGCCTCCTCTTGAGATGCGACGGGAACGCCGGGAACTCTTTCCCGACGAAGCAGGGAAAGGATCCCTCATCTCGAGTTACGAGGCTGAAACGGGGCTCCTCTGGATGTGGGCGGGACCCTCGTGATTCCTCTCGAGTGGAGACGGGTATGTCGGGGAACTTCTTGATTTGCACCAAGGGTGTGAAGGACCCTTTCGAAGTTCCAGAGGGGAGGTGTGATCAGCCTCGAGACGCCTCAGCGGAAATGGGCCTCATCTCGCCTGGAGGGGAGAACCTCCTGGATTTTCTCGAGTTGCGGCAGGTGTTCTCGAGTTACGACGGGGACCTCAGGGACCCGCTCTGGTGGCCTCAGGAAAGGCCAGTCCCCATGCGAGTTGCTAGGGGACCTCTCGGGATTCCTCTCCCGTCCATGCCGGGGCCTCAGTCCTTGTGTGGAGTCGGGGCCGGAACCTGAGGATTCCTCTCCAGTGTTGCCATGGATCTTGGGGTGCTTCTGAGTCTCCCCAGGGGAGTCAGGCCTCGTCTCGAGTGGGGGCATGCACGTGCGCTTTCCTCCCGAGCTGCAGCAGTAGTGTCACGCTTCCTGTCACGTGGATCAAGGGATCTGTGGCTTTCCCTCGAGGCTGTCCCTCGAGGCTTTCCCACGAGGCTTTCCCACAGGGCTGTGCCACGTGCCACCTTGGTGTGAGTCGATCCTCGGCGTGAAAGACGAGCCGGTGAAGGGAAAAGAGGTTCCTCGGGAATGGACTGAGACATCTGGGGGACTCTTGGAATGGTGGCACGACCCTGGAGTTCCTCTCGCCGTTCCTGCTGAGAGGGCCTCCTCTTGAGATGCGACGGGAACGCCGGGAACTCTTTCCCGACGAAGCAGGGAAAGGATCCCTCATCTCGAGCTACGAGGCGGAAACGGGGCTCCTCTGGATGTGGGCGGGACCCTCGTGATTCCTCTCGAGTGGAGACGGGTATGTCGGGGAACCTCTTGATTTGCACCAAGGGTGTGAAAGACCCTTTCGAAGTTCCAGAGGTGAGGTGTGATCAGCCTCGAGACGCCTCAGCGGAAATGGGCCTCATCTCGCCAGGAGGGGAGAACCTCCTGGATTTTCTCGAGTTGCGGCAGGTCTTCTCGAGTTACGAAGGGGACCTCAGGGACCCGCTCTGGTGGCATCAGGAAAGGCCAGTCCCCATGCGAGTTGCTAGGGGACCTCTCGGGATTCCTCTCCCGACCATGCCGGGGCCTCAGTCCTTGTGTGGAGTTGGGGCCGGAACCTGAGGATTCCTCTGCAGTGTTGCCATGGATCTTGGGGTGCTTCTGAGTCTCCCCAGGGGAGTCAGGCCTCGTCTCGAGTGGGGGCATGCACGTGCGCTTTCCTCCCGAGCTGCAGCAGTAGTGTCACGCTTCCTGTCACGTGGATCAAGGGATCTGTGGCTTTCCCTCGAGGCTGTCCCTCGAGGCTTTCCCACGAGGCTTTCCCACAGGGCTGTGCCACGTGCCACCTTGGTGTGAGTCGATCCTCGGCGTGAAAGACGAGCCGGTGAAGGGAAAAGAGGTTCCTCTGGAATGGACTGAGACATCTGGGGGACTCTTGGAATGGTGGCACGACCCTGGAGTTCCTCTCGCCGTTCCTGTTGAGAGGGCCTCCTCTTGAGATGCGACGGGAACGCCGGGAACTCTTTCCCGACGAAGCAGGGAAAGGATCCCTCATCTCGAGCTACGAGGCGGAAACGGGGCTCCTCTGGATGTGGGCGGGACCCTCGTGATTCCTCTCGAGTGGAGACGGGTATGTCGGGGAACTTCTTGATTTGCACCAAGGGTGTGAAGGACCCTTTCGAAGTTCCAGAGATGAGGTGTGATCAGCCTCGAGACGCCTCAGCGGAAATGGGCCTCATCTCGCCTGGAGGGGAGAACCTCCTGGATTTTCTCGAGTTGCGGCAGGTCTTCTCGAGTTACGACGGGGACCTCAGGGACCCGCTCTGGTGGCCTCAGGAAAGGCCAGTCCCCATGCGAGTTGCTAGGGGACCTCTCGGGATTCCTCTCCCGTCCATGCCGGGGCTTCAGTCCTTGTGTGGAGTCGGGGCCGGAACCTGAGGATTCCTCTCAAGTGTTGCCATGGATCTTGGGGTGCTTCTGAGTCTCCCCAGGGGAGTCAGTCCTCGTCTCGAGTGGGGGCATGCACGTGCGCTTTCCTCCCGAGCTGCAG
Source organism: Budorcas taxicolor (assembly GCF_023091745.1). Taxonomy (NCBI): domain Eukaryota; kingdom Metazoa; phylum Chordata; class Mammalia; order Artiodactyla; family Bovidae; genus Budorcas; species Budorcas taxicolor. The sequence goes on from NW_026291583.1 coordinate 551,020, forward strand.
CAGTAGTGTCACGCTTCCTGTCACGTTGATCAAGGGATTTGTGGCTTTCCCTCAAGGCTGTCCCTCGAGGCTTTCCCACGAGGCTTTGCCACAGGGCTGTGCCACGTGCCACCTTGGTGTGAGTCGATCCTCGGCGTGAAAGACGAGCCGGTGAAGGGAAAAGAGGTTCCTCTGCAATGGACTGAGACATCTGGGGGACTCTTGGAATGGTGGCACGACCCTGGAGTCCCTCTCGCCGTTCCTGTTGAGAGGGCCTCCTCTTGAGATTCGACGGGAACGCCGGGAACTCTTTCCCGACGAAGCAGGGAAAGGATCCCTCATCTCGAGCTACGAGGCGGAAACGGGGCTCCTCTGGATGTGGGCGGGACCCTCGTGATTCCTCTCGAGTGGAGACGGGTATGTCGGGGAACTTCTTGATTTGCACCAAGGGTGTGAAGGACCCTTTCGAAGTTCCAGAGGGGAGGTGTGATCAGCCTCGAGACGCCTCAGCGGAAATGGGCCTCATCTCGCCTGGAGGGGAGAACCTCCTGGATTTTCTCGAGTTGCGGCAGGTCTTCTCGAGTTACGACGGGGACCTCAGGGACCCGCTCTGGTGGCCTCAGGAAATGCCAGTCCCCATGCGAGTTGCTAGGGGACCTCTCGGGATTCCTCTCCCGTCCATGCCGGGGCCTCAGTCCTTGTGTGGATTCGGGGCCGGAACCTGAGGATTCCTCTCCAGTGTTGCCATGGATCTTGGGGTGCTTCTGAGTCTCCCCAGGGGAGTCAGGCCTCGTCTCGAGTTGGGGCATGCACGTGCTCTTTCCTCCCGAGCTGCAGCAGTAGTGTCACGCTTCCTGTCACGTGGATCAAGGGATCTGTGGCTTTCCCTCGAGGCTGTCCCTCGAGGCTTTCCCACGAGGCTTTCCCACAGGGCTGTGCCACGTGCCACCTTGGTGTGAGTCGATCCTCGGCGTGAAAGACGAGCCGGTGAAGGGAAAAGAGGTTCCTCTGGAATGGACTGAGACATCTGGGGGACTCTTGGAATGGTGGCACGACCCTGGAGTTCCTCTCGCTGTTCCTGTTGAGAGGGCCTCCTCTTGAGATGCGACGGGAACGCCGGGAACTCTTTCCCGACGAAGCAGGGAAAGGATCCCTCATCTCGAGCTACGAGGCGGAAACGGGGCTCCTCTGGATGTGGGCGGGACCCTCGTGATTCCTCTCGAGTGGAGACGGCTAGGTCGGGGAACTTCTTGATTTGCACCAAGGGTGTGAAGGACCCTTTCGAAGTTCCAGAGGTGAGGTGTGATCAGCTTCGAGACGCCTCAGCGGAAATGGGCCTCATTTCGCCTGGAGGGGAGAACCTCCTGGATTTTCTCGAGTTGCGGCAAGTCTTCTCGAGTTACGACGGGGACCTCAGGGACACGCTCTGGTGGCGTCAGGAAAGGCCAGTCCCCATGTGAGTTGCTAGGGGACCTCTCGGGATTCCTCTCCCGTCCATGCCGGGGCTTCAGTCCTTGTGTGGAGTCGGGGCCCTAACCTGAGGATTCCTCTCCAGTGTTGCCATGGATCTTGGGGTGCTTCTGAGTCTCCCCAGGGGAGTCAGGCCTCGTCTCGAGTGGGGGCATGCACGTGCGCTTTCCTCCCGAGCTGCAGCAGTAGTGTCACGCTTCCTGTCACGAGGTTCAAGGGATCTGTGGCTTTCCCTCGAGGCTGTCCCTCGAGGCTTTCCCACGAGGCTTTCCCACAGGGCTGTGCCACGTGCCACCTTGGTGTGAGTCGATCCTCGGCGTGAAAGACGAGCCGGTGAAGGGAAAAGAGGTTCCTCTGCAATGGACTGAGACATCTGGGGGACTCTTGGAATGGTGGCACGACCCTGGAGTTCCTCTCGCCGTTCCTGTTGAGAGGGCCTCCTCTTGAGATGCGACGGGAACGCCGGGAACTCTTTCCCGACGAAGCAGGGAAAGGATCCCTCATCTCGAGCTACGAGGCGGAAACGGGGCTCCTCTGGATGTGGGCGGGACCCTCGTGATTCCTCTCGAGTGGAGACGGGTATGTCGGGGAACTTCTTGATTTGCACCAAGGGTGTGAAGGACCCTTTCGAAGTTCCAGAGGTGAGGTGTGATCAGCCTCGAGACGCCTCAGCGGAAATGGGCCTCATCTCGCCTGGAGGGGAGAACCTCCTGGATTTTCTCGAGTTGCGGCAGGTCTTCTCGAGTTACGACGGCGACCTCAGGGACCCGCTCTGGTGGCCTCAGGAAAGGCCAGTCCCCATGCGAGTTGCTAGGGGACCTCTCGGGATTCCTCTCCCGTCCATGCCGGGGCCTCAGTCCTTGTGTGCAGTCGGGGCCGGAACCTGAGGATTCCTCTCCAGTGTTGCCATGGATCTTGGGGTGCTTCTGAGTCTCCCCAGGGGAGTCAGGCCTCGTCTCGAGTGGGGGCATGCACGTGCGCTTTCCTCCCGAGCTGCAGCAGTAGTGTCACGCTTCCTGTCACGTGGATCAAGGGATCTGTGGCTTTCCCTCGAGGCTGTCCCTCGAGGCTTTCCCACGAGGCTTTCCCACAGGGCTGTGCCACGTGCCACCTTGGTGTGAGTCGATCCTCGGCGTGAAAGACGAGCCGGTGAAGGGAAAAGAGGTTCCTCTGGAATGGACTGAGACATCTGGGGGACTCTTGGAATGGTGGCACGACCCTGGAGTTCCTCTCGCCGTTCCTGTTGAGAGGGCCTCCTCTTGAGATGCGACGGGAACGCCGGGAACTCTTTCCCGACGAAGCAGGGAAAGGATCCCTCATCTCGAGATACGAGGCGGAAACGGGTCTCCTCTGGATGTGGGCGGGTCCCTCGTGATTCCTCTCGAGTGGAGACGGGTATGTCGGCGAACTTCTGGATTTGCAGCAAGGGTGTGAAGGAGCCTTTCGAAGTTCCAGAGGTGAGGTGTGATCCGCTTCGAGACGCCTCAGCAGAAATGGGCCTCATCTCGCCTGGAGGGGAGAACCTCCTGGATTTTCTCGAGTTGCGGCAGGTCTTCTCGAGTTACGACGGGGACCTCAGGGACCCGCTCTGGTGGCCTCAGGAAAGGCCAGTCCCCATGCGAGTTGCTAGGGGACCTCTCGGGATTCCTCTCCCGTCCATGCCGGGGCCTCAGTCCTTGTGTGGAGTCGGGGCCGGAACCTGAGGATTCCTCTCCAGTGTTGCCATGGATCTTGGGGTGCTTCTGAGTCTCCCCAGGGGAGTCAGGCCTCGTCTCGAGTGGGGGCATGCACGTGCGCTTTCCTCCCGAGCTGCAGCAGTACTGTCACGCTTCCTGTCACGTGGATCAAGGGATCTGTGGCTTTCCCTCGAGGCTGTCCCTCGAGGCTTTCCCACGAGGCTTTCCCACAGGGCTGTGCCACGTGCCACCTTGGTGTGAGTCGATCCTCGGCGTGAAAGACGAGCCGGTGAAGGGAAAAGAGGTTCCTCTGCAATGGACTGAGACATCTGGGGGACTCTTGGAATGGTGGCACGACCCTGGAGTTCCTCTCGCCGTTCCTGTTGAGAGGGCCTCCTCTTGAGATGCGACGGGAACGCCGGGAACTCTTTCCCGACGAAGCAGGGAAAGGATCCCTCATCTCGAGTTACGAGGCGGAAACGGGGCTCCTCTGGATGTGGGCGGGACCCTCGTGATTCCTCTCGAGTGGAGACGGGTATGTCGGGGAACTTCTTGATTTGCACCAAGGGTGTGAAGGACCCTTTCGAAGTTCCAGAGGGGAGGTGTGATCAGCCTCGAGACGCCTCAGCGGAAATGGGCCTCATCTCGCCTGGAGGGGAGAACCTCCTGGATTTTCTCGAGTTGCGGCAGGTGTTCTCGAGTTACGACGGGGACCTCAGGGACCCGCTCTGGTGGCCTCAGGAAAGGCCAGTCCCCATGCGAGTTGCTAGGGGACCTCTCGGGATTCCTCTCCCGTCCATGCCGGGGCCTCAGTCCTTGTGTGGAGTCGGGGCCGGAACCTGAGGATTCCTCTCCAGTGTTGCCATGGATCTTGGGGTGCTTCTGAGTCTCCCCAGGGGAGTCAGGCCTCGTCTCGAGTGGGGGCATGCACGTGCGCTTTCCTCCCGAGCTGCAGCAGTAGTGTCACGCTTCCTGTCACGTGGATCAAGGGATCTGTGGCTTTCCCTCGAGGCTGTCCCTCGAGGCTTTCCCACGAGGCTTTCCCACAGGGCTGTGCCACGTGCCACCTTGGTGTGAGTCGATCCTCGGCGTGAAAGACGAGCCGGTGAAGGGAAAAGAGGTTCCTCGGGAATGGACTGAGACATCTGGGGGACTCTTGGAATGGTGGCACGACCCTGGAGTTCCTCTCGCCGTTCCTGCTGAGAGGGCCTCCTCTTGAGATGCGACGGGAACGCCGGGAACTCTTTCCCGACGAAGCAGGGAAAGGATCCCTCATCTCGAGCTACGAGGCGGAAACGGGGCTCCTCTGGATGTGGGCGGGACCCTCGTGATTCCTCTCGAGTGGAGACGGCTAGGTCGGGGAACTTCTTGATTTGCACCAAGGGTGTGAAGGACCCTTTCGAAGTTCAAGAGGTGAGGTGTGATCAGCCTCGAGAGGCCTCAGCGGAAATGGGCCTCATCTCGCCTGGAGGGGAGAACCTCCTGGATTTTCTCGAGTTGCGGCAGGTGTTCTCGAGTTACGACGGGGACCTCAGGGACCCGCTCTGTTGGCCTCAGGAAAGGCCAGTCCCCATGCGAGTTGCTAGGGGACCTCTCGGGATTCCTCTCCCGTCCATGCCGGGGCCTCAGTCCTTGTGTGGAGTCGGGGCCGGAACCTGAGGATTCCTCTCCAGTGTTGCCATGGATCTTGGGGTGCTTCTGAGTCTCCCCAGGGGAGTCAGGCCTCGTCTCGAGTGGGGGCATGCACGTGCGCTTTCCTCCCGAGCTGCAGCAGTAGTGTCACGCTTCCTGTCACGTGGATCAAGGGATCTGTGGCTTTCCCTCGAGGCTGTCCCTCGAGGCTTTCCCACGAGGCTTTCCCACAGGGCTGTGCCACGTGCCACCTTGGTGTGAGTCGATCCTCGGCGTGAAAGACGAGCCGGTGAAGGGAAAAGAGGTTCCTCTGCAATGGACTGAGACATCTGGGGGACTCTTGGAATGGTGGCACGACCCTGGAGTTCCTCTCGCCGTTCCTGCTGAGAGGGCCTCCTCTTGAAATGCGACGGGAACGCCGGGAACTCTTTCCCGACGAAGCAGGGAAAGGATCCCTCATCTCGAGCTACGAGGCGGAAACGGGGCTCCTCTGGATGTGGGCGGGACCCTCGTGATTCCTCTCGAGTGGAGACGGGTATGTCGGGGAACTTCTTGATTTGCACCAAGGGTGTGAAGGACCCTTTCGAAGTTCCAGAGGTGAGGTGTGATCAGCCTCGAGACGCCTCAGCGGAAATGGGCCTCATCTCGCCTGGAGGGGAGAACCTCCTGGATTTTCTCGAGTTGCGGCAGGTCTTCTCGAGTTACGACGGGGACCTCAGGGACCCGCTCTGGTGGCATCAGGAAAGGCCAGTCCCCATGCGAGTTGCTAGGGGACCTCTCGGGATTCCTCTCCCGTCCATGCCGGGGCCTCAGTCCTTGTGTGGAGTCGGGGCCGGAACCTGAGGATTCCTCTGCAGTGTTGCCATGGATCTTGGGGTGCTTCTGAGTCTCCCCAGGGGAGTCAGGCCTCGTCTCGAGTGGGGGCATGCACGTGCGCTTTCCTCCCGAGCTGCAGCAGTAGTGTCACGCTTCCTGTCACGTGGATCAAGGGATCTGTGGCTTTCCCTCGAGGCTGTCCCTCGAGGCTTTCCCACGAGGCTTTCCCACAGGGCTGTGCCACGTGCCACCTTGGTGTGAGTCGATCCTCGGCGTGAAAGACGAGCCGGTGAAGGGAAAAGAGGTTCCTCTGGAATGGACTGAGACATCTGGGGGACTCTTGGAATGGTGGCACGACCCTGGAGTTCCTCTCGCCGTTCCTGTTGAGAGGGCCTCCTCTTGAGATGCGACGGGAACGCCGGGAACTCTTTCCCGACGAAGCAGGGAAAGGATCCCTCATCTCGAGCTACGAGGTGGAAACGGGGCTCCTCTGGATGTGGGCGGGACCCTCGTGATTCCTCTCGAGTGGAGACGGGTATGTCGGGGAACTTCTTGATTTGCACCAAGGGTGTGAAGGACCCTTTCGAAGTTCCAGAGATGAGGTGTGATCAGCCTCGAGACGCCTCAGCGGAAATGGGCCTCATCTCGCCTGGAGGGGAGAACCTCCTGGATTTTCTCGAGTTGCGGCAGGTCTTCTCGAGTTACGATGGGGACCTCAGGGACCCGCTCTGGTGGCCTCAGGAAAGGCCAGTCCCCATGCGAGTTGCTAGGGGACCTCTCGGGATTCCTCTCCCGTCCATGCCGGGGCCTCAGTCCTTGTGTGGAGTCGGGGCCGGAACCTGAGGATTCCTCTCCAGTGTTGCCATGGATCTTGGGGTGCTTCTGAGTCTCCACAGGGGAGTCAGGCCTCATCTCGAGTGGGGGCATGCACGTGCGCTTTCCTCCCGAGCTGCAGCAGTAGTGTCACGCTTCCTGTCACGTGGATCAAGGGATCTGTGGCTTTCCCTCGAGGCTGTCCCTCGAGGCTTGCCCACGAGGCTTTCCCACAGGGCTGTGCCACGTGCCACCTTGGTGTGAGTCGATCCTCGGCGTGAAAGACGAGCCGGTGAAGGGAAAAGAGGTTCCTCTGCAATGGACTGAGACATCTGGGGGACTCTTGGAATGGTGGCACGACCCTGGAGTTCCTCTCGCCATTCCTGTTGAGAGGGCCTCCTCTTGAGATGCGACGGGAACGCCGGGAACTCTTTCCCGACGAAGCAGGGAAAGGATCCCTCATCTCGAGCTACGAGGCGGAAACGGGGCTCCTCTGGATGTGGGCGGGACCCTCGTGATTCCTCTCGAGTGGAGACGGGTATGTCGGGGAACCTCTTGATTTGCACCAAGGGTGTGAAAGACCCTTTCGAAGTTCCAGAGGTGAGGTGTGATCAGCCTCGAGACGCCTCAGCGGAAATGGGCCTCATCTCGCCTGGAGAGGAGAACCTCCTGGATTTTCTCGAGTTGCGGCAGGTCTTCTCGAGTTACGACGGGGACCTCAGGGACCCGCTCTGGTGGCCTCAAGAAAGGCCAGTCCCCATGCGAGTTGCTAGGGGACCTCTCGGGATTCCTCTCCCGTCCATGCCGGGGCCTCAGTCCTTGTGTGGAGTCGGGGCCGGAACCTGAGGATTCCTCTCCAGTGTTGCCATGGATCTTGGGGTGCTTCTGAGTCTCCCCAGGGGAGTCAGGCCTCATCTCGAGTGGGGGCATGCACGTGCGCTTTCCTCCCGAGCTGCAGCAGTAGTGTCACGCTTCCTGTCACGTGGATCAAGGGATCTGTGGCTTTCCCTCGAGGCTGTCCCTCGAGGCTTTCCCACGAGGCTTTCCCAAGGGCTGTGCCACGTGCCACCTTGGTGTGAGTCGATCCTCGGCGTGAAAGACGAGCCGGTGAAGGGAAAAGAGGTTCCTCTGGAATGGACTGAGACATCTGGGGGACTCTTGGAATGGTGGCACGACCCTGGAGTTCCTCTCGCCGTTCCTCTTGAGAGGGCCTTCTCTTGAGATGCGACGGGAACGCCGGGAACTCTTTCCCGACGAAGCAGGGATAGGATCCCTCATCTCGAGCTACGAGGCGGAAACGGGGCTCCTCTGGATGTGGGCGGGACCCTCGTGATTCCACTCGAGTGGAGACGGCTAGGTCGGGGAACTTCTTGATTTGCACCAAGGGTGTGAAGGACCCTTTCGAAGTTCCAGAGGTGAGGTGTGATCAGCCTCGAGACGCCTCAGCGGAAATGGGCCTCATCTCGCCTGGAGGGGAGAACCTCCTGGATTTTCTCGAGCTGAGGCAGGTCTTCTCGAGTTACGACGGTGACCTCAGGGACCCGCTCTTGTTGCCTCAAGAAAGGCCAGTCCCCATGCGAGATGCTAGGGGACCTCTCGGGATTCCTCTCCCGTCCATGCCGGGGCCTCAGTCCTTGTGTGGAGTCGGGGCCGGAACCTGAGGATTCCTCTCCAGTGTTGCCATGGGTCTTGGGGTGCTTCTGAGTCTCCCCAGGGGAGTCAGGCCTCGTCTCGAGTGGGGGCATGCACGTGCGCTTTCCTCCCGAGCTGCAGCAGTAGTGTCACGCTTCCTGTCACGTGGATCAAGGGATCTGTGGCTTTCCCTCGAGGCTGTCCCTCGAGGCTTTCCCACGAGGCTTTCCCACAGGGCTGTGCCACGTGCCACCTTGGTGTGAGTCTATCCTCGGCGTGAAAGACGAGCCGGTGAAGGGAAAAGAGGTTCCTCTGGAATGGACTGAGACATCTGGGGGACTCTTGGAATGGTGGCACGACCCTGGAGTTCTTCTCGCCGTACCTGTTCAGAGGGCCTCCTCTTGAGATGCGACGGGAACGCCGGGAACTCTTTCCCGACGAAGCAGGGAAAGGATCCCTCATCTCGAGCTACGAGGCGGAAACGGGGCTCCTCTGGATGTGGGCGGGACCCTCGTGATTCCTCTCGAGTGGAGACGGCTAGGTCGGGGAACTTCTTGATTTGCACCAAGGGTGTGAAGGACCCTTTCGAAGTTCCAGAGGTGAGGTGTGATCAGCCTCGAGACGCCTCAGCGGAAATGGGCCTCATCTCGCCTGGAGGGGAGAACCTCCTGGATTTTCTCGAGCTGTGGCAGGGCTTCTCGAGTTACGACGGGGACCTCAGGGACCCGCTCTGGTGGCCTCAGGAAAGGCCAGTCCCCATGCGTGTTGCTAGGGGACCACTTGGGATTCCTCTCCCGTCCATGCCGGGGCCTCAGTCCTTGTGTGGAGTCGGTGCCGGAACCTGAGGATTCCTCTCCAGTGTTGCCATGGATCTTGGGGTGCTTCTGAGTCTCCCCAGGGGAGTCAGGCCTCGTCTCGTGTGGGGGCATGCACGTGCGCTTTCCTCCCGAGCTGCAGCAGTAGTGTCACGCTTCCTGTCACGTGGATCAAGGGATCTGTGGCTTTCCCTCGAGGCTGTCCCTCGACGCTTTCCCACGAGGCTTTCCCACAGGGCTGTGCCACGTGCCACCTTGGTGTGAGTCGATCCTCGGCGTGAAAGACGAGCCGGTGAAGGGAAAAGAGGTTCCTCTGGAATGGACTGAGACATCTGGGGGACTCTTGGAATGGTGGCACGACCCTGGAGTTCCTCTCGCCGTTCCTGTTGAGAGGGCCTCCTCTTGAGATGCGACGGGAACGCCGGGAACTCTTTCCCGACGAAGCAGGGAAAGGATCCCTCATCTCGAGCTACGAGGCGGAAACGGGGCTCCTCTGGATGTGGGCGGGACCCTCGTGATTCCTCTCGAGTGGAGATGGGTATGTCGGGGAACTTCTTGATTTGCACCAAGGGTGTGAAGGACCCTTTCAAAGTTCCAGAGGTGAGGTGTGATCAGCCTCGAGACGCCTCAGCGGAAATGGGCCTCATCTCGCCTGGAGGGGAGAACCTCCTGGATTTTCTCGAGCTGAGGCAGGTCTTCTCGAGTTACGACGGGGACCTCAGGGACCCGCTCTGGTTGCCTCAGGAAAGGCCAGTCCCCGTGCGAGTTGCTAGGGGACCTCTCGGGATTCCTCTCCCGTCCATGCCGGGGCCTCAGTCCTTGTGTGGAGTCGGGGCCGGAAACTGAGGATTCCTCTCCAGTGTTGCCATGGATCTTGGGGTGCTTCTGAGTCTCCCCAGGGGAGTCAGGCCTCGTCTCGAGTGGGGGCATGCACGTGCGCTTTCCTCCCGAGCTGCAGCAGTAGGGTCACGCTTCCTGTCACGTGGATCAAGGGATCTGTGGCTTTCCCTCGAGGCTGTCCCTCGAGGCTTTCCCACGAGGCTTTCCCACAGGGCTGTGCCACGTGCCACCTTGGTGTGAGTCGATCCTCGGCGTGAAAGACGAGCCGGTGAAGGGAAAAGAGGTTCCTCTGGAATGGACTGAGAAATTTGGGGGACTCTTGGAATGGTGGCACGACCCTGGAGTTCCTCTCGCCGTACCTGTTCAGAGGACCTTCTCTTGAGATGCGACGGGAACGCCGGGAACTCTTTCCCGACGAAGCAAGGAAAGGATCCCTCATCTCGAGCTACGAGGCGGAAACGGGGCTCCTCTGGATGTGGGCGGGACCCTCGTGATTCCTCTCGAGTGGAGACGGCTAGGTCGGGGAACTTCTTGATTTGAACCAAGGGTGTGAAGGACCCTTTCGAAGTTCCAGAGGTGAGGTGTGATCAGCCTCGAGACGCCTCAGCGGAAATGGGCCTCATCTCGCCTGGAGGGGAGAACCTCCTGGATTTTCTCGAGTTGCGGCAGGTCTTCTCGAGTTACGACGGGGACCTCAGGGACCCGCTCTGGTGGCCTCAGGAAAGGCCAGTCCCCATGCGAGTTGCTAGGGGACCTCTCGGGATTCCTCTCCCATCCATGCCGGGGCCTCAGTCCTTGTGTGGAGTCGGGGCCGGAACCTGAGGATTCCTCTCCAGTGTTGCCATGGATCTTGGGGTGCTTCTGAGTCTCCCCAGGGGAGACAGGCCTCGTCTCGAGTGGGGGCATGCACGTGCGCTTTCCTCCCGAGCTGCAGCAGTAGTGTCACGCTTCCCGTCACGTGGATCAAGGGATCTGTGGCTTTCCCTCGAGGCTGTCCCTCGAGGCTTTCCCACGAGGCTTTCCCACAGGGCTGTGCCACGTGCCACCTTGGTGTGAGTCGATCCTCGGCGTGAAAGACGAGCCGGTGAAGGGAAAAGAGGTTCCTCTGGAATGGACTGAGACATCTGGGGGACTCTTGGAATGGTGGCACGACCCTGGAGTTCCTCTCGCCGTTCCTGTTGAGAGGGCCTCCTCTTGAGATGCGACGGGAACGCCGGGAACTCTTTCCCGACGAAGCAGGGAAAGGATCCCTCATCTCGAGCTACGAGGCGGAAACGGGGCTCCTCTGGATGTGGGCGGGACCCTCGTGATTCCTCTCGAGTGGAGACGGGTATGTCGGGGAACTTCTTGATTTGCACCAAGGGTGTGAAGGACCCTTTCGAAGTTCCAGAGGTGAGGTGTGATCAGCCTCGAGACGCCTCAGCGGAAATGGGCCTCATCTCGCCTGGAGGGGAGAACCTCCTGGATTTTCTCGAGTTGCGGCAGTTCTTCTCGAGTTACGACTGGGACCTCAGGGACCCGCTCTGGTGGCCTCAGGAAAGGCCAGTCCCCATGCGAGTTGCTAGGGCACCTCTCGGGATTCCTCTCCCGTCCATGCCGGGGCCTCAGTCCTTGTGTGGAGTCGGGGCCGGAACCTGAGGATTCCTCTCCAGTGTTGCCATGGATCTTGGGGTGCTTCTGAGTCTCCCCAGGGGAGTCAGGCCTCGTCTCGAGTGGGGGCATGCACGTGCGCTTTCCTCCCGAGCTGCAGCAGTAGTGTCACGCTTCCTGTCACGTGGATCAAGGGATCTGTGGCTTTCCCTCGAGGCTGTCCCTCGAGGCTTTCCCACGAGGCTTTCCCACAGGGCTGTGCCACGTGCCACCTTGGTGTGAGTCGATCCTCGGCGTGAAAGACGAGCCGGTGAAGGGAAAAGAGGTTCCTCTGGAATGGACTGAGACATCTGGGGGACTCTTGGAATGGTGGCACGACCCTGGAGTTCCTCTCGCCGTTCCTGTTGAGAGGGCCTCCTCTTGAGTTGCGACGGGAACGCCGGGAACTCTTTCCCGACGAAGCAGGGAAAGGATCACTCATCTCGAGCTACGAGGCGGAAACGGGGCTCCTCTGGATGTGGGCGGGACCCTCGTGATTCCTCTCGAGTGGAGACGGGTATGTCGGGGAACTTCTTGATTTGCACCAAGGGTGTGAAGGACCCTTTCGAAGTTCCAGAGGTGAGGTGTGATCAGCCTCGAGACGCCTCAGCGGAAATGGGCCTCATCTCGCCTGGAGGGGAGAACCTCCTGGATTTTCTCGAGCTGAGGCAGGTCTTCTCGAGTTACGACGGTGACCTCAGGGACCCGCTCTTGTTGCCTCAAGAAAGGCCAGTCCCCATGCGAGTTGCTAGGGGACCTCTCGGGATTCCTCTCCCGTCCATGCCGGGGCCTCAGTCCTTGTGTGGAGTCGGGGCCGGAACCTGAGGATTCCTCTCCAGTGTTGCCATGGGTCTTGGGGTGCTTCTGAGTCTCCCCAGGGGAGTCAGGCCTCGTCTCGAGTGGGGGCATGCACGTGCGCTTTCCTCCCGAGCTGCAGCAGTAGTGTCACGCTTCCTGTCACGTGGATCAAGGGATCTGTGGCTTTCCCTCGAGGCTGTCCCTCGAGGCTTTCCCACGAGGCTTTCCCACAGGGCTGTGCCACGTGCCACCTTGGTGTGAGTCTATCCTCGGCGTGAAAGACGAGCCGGTGAAGGGAAAAGAGGTTCCTCTGGAATGGACTGAGACATCTGGGGGACTCTTGGAATGGTGGCACGACCCTGGAGTTCTTCTCGCCGTACCTGTTCAGAGGGCCTCCTCTTGAGATGCGACGGGAAGGCCGGGAACTCTTTCCCGACGAAGCAGGGAAAGGATCCCTCATCTCGAGCTACGAGGCGGAAACGGGGCTCCTCTGGATGTGGGCAGGACCCTCGTGATTCCTCTCGAGTGGAGACGGCTAGGTCGGGGAACTTCTTGATTTGCACCAAGGGTGTGAAGGACCCTTTCGAAGTTCCAGAGGTGAGGTGTGATCAGCCTCGAGACGCCTCAGCGGAAATGGGCCTCATCTCGCCTGGAGGGGAGAACCTCCTGGATTTTCTCGAGCTGTGGCAGGGCTTCTCGAGTTACGACGGGGACCTCAGGGACCCGCTCTGGTGGCCTCAGGAAAGGCCAGTCCCCATGCGTGTTGCTAGGGGACCACTTGGGATTCCTCTCCCGTCCATGCCGGGGCCTCAGTCCTTGTGTGGAGTCGGTGCCGGAACCTGAGGATTCCTCTCCAGTGTTGCCATGGATCTTGGGGTGCTTCTGAGTCTCCCCAGGGGAGTCAGGCCTCGTCTCGTGTGGGGGCATGCACGTGCGCTTTCCTCCCGAGCTGCAGCAGTAGTGTCACGCTTCCTGTCACGTGGATCAAGGGATCTGTGGATTTCCCTCGAGGCTGTCCCTCGACGCTTTCCCACGAGGCTTTCCCACAGGGCTGTGCCACGTGCCACCTTGGTGTGAGTCGATCCTCGGCGTGAAAGACGAGCCGGTGAAGGGAAAAGAGGTTCCTCTGGAATGGACTGAGACATCTGGGGGACTCTTGGAATGGTGGCACGACCCTGGAGTTCCTCTCGCCGTTCCTGTTGAGAGGGCCTCCTCTTGAGATGCGACGGGAACGCCGGGAACTCTTTCCCGACGAAGCAGGGAAAGGATCCCTCATCTCGAGCTACGAGGCGGAAACGGGGCTCCTCTGGATGTGGGCGGGACCCTCGTGATTCCTCTCGAGTGGAGACGGGTATGTCGGGGAACTTCTTGATTTGCACCAAGGGTGTGAAGGACCCTTTCGAAGTTCCAGAGGTGAGGTGTGATCAGCCTCGAGACGCCTCAGCGGAAATGGGCCTCATCTCGCCTGGAGGGGAGAACCTCCTGGATTTTCTCGAGTTGCGGCAGGTCTTCTCGAGTTACGACGGGGACCTCAGGGACACGCTCTTGTGGCCTCAGGAAAGGCCAGTTCCGTGCGAGTTGCTAGGGGACCTCTCGGGATTCCTCTCCCGTCCATGCCGGGGCCTCAGTCCTTGAGTGGAGTCGGGGCCGGAACCTGAGGATTCCTCTCCAGTGTTGCCATGGATCTTGGGGTGCTTCTGAGTCTCCCTAGGGGAGTCAGGCCTCGTCTCGAGTGGGGGCATGCACGTGCGCTTTCCTCCCGAGCTGCAGCAGTAGTGTCACGCTTCCTGTCAGGTGGATCAAGGGATCTGTGGCTTTCCCTCGAGGCTGTCCCTCGAGGCTTTCCCACGAGGCTTTCCCACAGGGCTGTGCCACGTGCCACCTTGGTGTGAGTCGATCCTCGGCGCGAAAGACGAGCCGGTGAAGGGAAAGAGATTCCTCTGGAATGGACTGAGACATCTGGGGGACTCTTGGAATGGTGGCACGACCCTGGAGTTCCTCTCGCCGTTCCTGTTGAGAGGGCCTCCTCTTGAGATGCGACGGGAACGCCGGGAACTCTTTCCCGACGAAGCAGGGAAAGGATCCCTCATCTCGAGCTACGAGGCGGAAACGGGGCTCCTCTGGATGTGGGCGGGACCCTCGTGATTCCTCTCGAGTGGAGACGGCTAGGTCGGGGAACTTCTTGATTTGCACCAAGGGTGTGAAGGAGCCTTTCTAAGTTCCAGAGGTGAGGTGTGATCAGCCTCGAGACGCCTCAGCGGAAATGGGCCTCATCTCGCCTGGAGGGGAGAACCTCCTGGATTTTCTCGAGCTGCGGCAGATCTTCTCGAGTTATGACGGGGACCTCAGGGACCCGCTCTGGTTGCCTCAGGAAAGGCCAGTCCCCGTGCGAGTTGCTAGGGGACATCTCGAGATTCCTCTCCCGTCCATGCCGGGGCCTCAGTCCTTGTGTGGAGTCGGGGCCGGAACCTGAGGATTCCTCTCCAGTGTTGCCATGGATCTTGGGGTGCTTCTGAGTCTCCCCAGGGGAGTCAGGCCTCGTCTCGAGTGGGGGCATGCACGTGCGCTTTCCTCCCTAGCTGCAGCAGTAATGTCACGCTTCCTGTCACGTGGATCAAGGGATCTGTGGCTTTCCCACGAGGCTGTCCCTCGAGGCTTTCCCACGAGGCTTTCCCACAGGGCTGTGCCACGGGCCACCTTGGTGTGAGTCGATCCTCGGCGTGAAAGACGAGCCGGTGAAGGGAAAAGAGGTTCCTCTGGAATGGACTGAGACATCTGGGGGACTCTTGGAATGGTGGCACGACCCTGGAGTTCCTCTCGCCGTTCCTCTTGAGAGGGCCTTCTCTTGAGATGCGACGGGAACGCCGGGAACTCTTTCCCGACGAAGCAGGGAAAGGATCCCTCATCTCGAGCTACGAGGCGGAAACGGGGCTCCTCTGGATGTGGGCGGGACCCTCGTGATTCCTCTCGAGTGGAGACGGCTAGGTCGGGGAACTTCTTGATTTGCACCAAGGGTGTGAAGGACCCTTTCGAAGTTCCAGAGGTGAGGTGTGATCAGCCTCGAGACGCCTCAGCGGAAATGGGCCTCATCTCGCCTGGAGGGGAGAACCTCCTGGATTTTCTCGAGCTGCGGCAGGTCTTCTCGAGTTACGACGGGGACCTCAGGGACCCGCTCTGGTTGCCTCAGGAAAGGCCAGTCCCCATGCGAGTTGCTAGGGGACCTCTCGGGATTCCTCTCCCATCCATGCCGGGGCCTCAGTCCTTGTGTGGAGTCGGGGCCGGAACCTGAGGATTCCTCTCCAGTGTTGCCATGGATCTTGGGGTGCTTCTGAGTCTCCCCAGGGGAGACAGGCCTCGTCTCGAGTGGGGGCATGCACGTGCGCTTTCCTCCCGAGCTGCAGCAGTAGTGTCACGCTTCCCGTCACGTGGATCAAGGGATCTGTGGCTTTCCCTCGAGGCTGTCCCTCGAGGCTTTCCCACGAGGCTTTCCCACAGGGCTGTGCCACGTGCCACCTTGGTGTGAGTCGATCCTCGGCGTGAAAGACGAGCCGGTGAAGGGAAAAGAGGTTCCTCTGGAATGGACTGAGACATCTGGGGGACTCTTGGAATGGTGGCACGACCCTGGAGTTCCTCTCGCCGTTCCTGTTGAGAGGGCCTCCTCTTGAGATGCGACGGGAACGCCGGGAACTCTTTCCCGACGAAGCAGGGAAAGGATCCCTCATCTCGAGCTACGAGGCGGAAACGGGGCTCCTCTGGATGTGGGCGGGACCCTCGTGATTCCTCTCGAGTGGAGACGGGTATGTCGGGGAACTTCT
Source organism: Budorcas taxicolor (assembly GCF_023091745.1). NCBI lineage: Eukaryota > Metazoa > Chordata > Mammalia > Artiodactyla > Bovidae > Budorcas > Budorcas taxicolor. The sequence continues at coordinate 566,935 of NW_026291583.1, forward strand.
TGATTTGCACCAAGGGTGTGAAGGACCCTTTCGAAGTTCCAGAGGTGAGGTGTGATCAGCCTCGAGACGCCTCAGCGGAAATGGGCCTCATCTCGCCTGGAGGGGAGAACCTCCTGGATTTTCTCGAGTTGCGGCAGGTCTTCTCGAGTTACGACGGGGACCTCAGGGACCCGCTCTGGTGGCCTCAGGAAAGGCCAGTCCCCATGCGAGTTGCTAGGGCACCTCTCGGGATTCCTCTCCCGTCCATGCCGGGGCCTCAGTCCTTGTGTGGAGTCGGGGCCGGAACCTGAGGATTCCTCTCCAGTGTTGCCATGGATCTTGGGGTGCTTCTGAGTCTCCCCAGGGGAGTCAGGCCTCGTCTCGAGTGGGGGCATGCACGTGCGCTTTCCTCCCGAGCTGCAGCAGTAGTGTCACGCTTCCTGTCACGTGGATCAAGGGATCTGTGGCTTTCCCTCGAGGCTGTCCCTCGAGGCTTTCCCACGAGGCTTTCCCACAGGGCTGTGCCACGTGCCACCTTGGTGTGAGTCGATCCTCGGCGTGAAAGACGAGCCGGTGAAGGGAAAAGAGGTTCCTCTGGAATGGACTGAGACATCTGGGGGACTCTTGGAATGGTGGCACGACCCTGGAGTTCCTCTCGCCGTTCCTGTTGAGAGGGCCTCTTCTTGAGATGCGACGGGAACGCCGGGAACTCTTTCCCGACGAAGCAGGGAAAGGATCACTCATCTCGAGCTACGAGGCGGAAACGGGGCTCCTCTGGATGTGGGCGGGACCCTCGTGATTCCTCTCGAGTGGAGACGGGTATGTCGGGGAACTTCTTGATTTGCACCAAGGGTGTGAAGGACCCTTTCGAAGTTCCAGAGGTGAGGTGTGATCAGCCTCGAGACGCCTCAGCGGAAATGGGCCTCATCTCGCCTGGAGGGGAGAACCTCCTGGATTTTCTCGAGCTGAGGCAGGTCTTCTCGAGTTACGACGGTGACCTCAGGGACCCGCTCTTGTTGCCTCAAGAAAGGCCAGTCCCCATGCGAGTTGCTAGGGGACCTCTCGGGATTCCTCTCCCGTCCATGCCGGGGCCTCAGTCCTTGTGTGGAGTCGGGGCCGGAACCTGAGGATTCCTCTCCAGTGTTGCCATGGGTCTTGGGGTGCTTCTGAGTCTCCCCAGGGGAGTCAGGCCTCGTCTCGAGTGGGGGCATGCACGTGCGCTTTCCTCCCGAGCTGCAGCAGTAGTGTCACGCTTCCTGTCACGTGGATCAAGGGATCTGTGGCTTTCCCTCGAGGCTGTCCCTCGAGGCTTTCCCACGAGGCTTTCCCACAGGGCTGTGCCACGTGCCACCTTGGTGTGAGTCTATCCTCGGCGTGAAAGACGAGCCGGTGAAGGGAAAAGAGGTTCCTCTGGAATGGACTGAGACATCTGGGGGACTCTTGGAATGGTGGCACGACCCTGGAGTTCTTCTCGCCGTACCTGTTCAGAGGGCCTCCTCTTGAGATGCGACGGGAAGGCCGGGAACTCTTTCCCGACGAAGCAGGGAAAGGATCCCTCATCTCGAGCTACGAGGCGGAAACGGGGCTCCTCTGGATGTGGGCGGGACCCTCGTGATTCCTCTCGAGTGGAGACGGCTAGGTCGGGGAACTTCTTGATTTGCACCAAGGGTGTGAAGGACCCTTTCGAAGTTCCAGAGGTGAGGTGTGATCAGCCTCGAGACGCCTCAGCGGAAATGGGCCTCATCTCGCCTGGAGGGGAGAACCTCCTGGATTTTCTCGAGCTGTGGCAGGGCTTCTCGAGTTACGACGGGGACCTCAGGGACCCGCTCTGGTGGCCTCAGGAAAGGCCAGTCCCCATGCGTGTTGCTAGGGGACCACTTGGGATTCCTCTCCCGTCCATGCCGGGGCCTCAGTCCTTGTGTGGAGTCGGTGCCGGAACCTGAGGATTCCTCTCCAGTGTTGCCATGGATCTTGGGGTGCTTCTGAGTCTCCCCAGGGGAGTCAGGCCTCATCTCGTGTGGGGGCATGCACGTGCGCTTTCCTCCCGAGCTGCAGCAGTAGTGTCACGCTTCCTGTCACGTGGATCAAGGGATCTGTGGCTTTCCCTCGAGGCTGTCCCTCGACGCTTTCCCACGAGGCTTTCCCACAGGGCTGTGCCACGTGCCACCTTGGTGTGAGTCGATCCTCGGCGTGAAAGACGAGCCGGTGAAGGGAAAAGAGGTTCCTCTGGAATGGACTGAGACATCTGGGGGACTCTTGGAATGGTGGCACGACCCTGGAGTTCCTCTCGCCGTTCCTGTTGAGAGGGCCTCCTCTTGAGATGCGACGGGAACGCCGGGAACTCTTTCCCGACGAAGCAGGGAAAGGATCCCTCATCTCGAGCTACGAGGCGGAAACGGGGCTCCTCTGGATGTGGGCGGGACCCTCGTGATTCCTCTCGAGTGGAGACGGGTATGTCGGGGAACTTCTTGATTTGCACCAAGGGTGTGAAGGACCCTTTCGAAGTTCCAGAGGTGAGGTGTGATCAGCCTCGAGACGCCTCAGCGGAAATGGGCCTCATCTCGCCTGGAGGGGAGAACCTCCTGGATTTTCTCGAGTTGCGGCAGGTCTTCTCGAGTTACGACGGGGACCTCAGGGACACGCTCTTGTGGCCTCAGGAAAGGCCAGTTCCGTGCGAGTTGCTAGGGGACCTCTCGGGATTCCTCTCCCGTCCATGCCGGGGCCTCAGTCCTTGAGTGGAGTCGGGGCCGGAACCTGAGGATTCCTCTCCAGTGTTGCCATGGATCTTGGGGTGCTTCTGAGTCTCCCTAGGGGAGTCAGGCCTCGTCTCGAGTGGGGGCATGCACGTGCGCTTTCCTCCCGAGCTGCAGCAGTAGTGTCACGCTTCCTGTCAGGTGGATCAAGGGATCTGTGGCTTTCCCTCGAGGCTGTCCCTCGAGGCTTTCCCACGAGGCTTTCCCACAGGGCTGTGCCACGTGCCACCTTGGTGTGAGTCGATCCTCGGCGCGAAAGACGAGCCGGTGAAGGGAAAGAGATTCCTCTGGAATGGACTGAGACATCTGGGGGACTCTTGGAATGGTGGCACGACCCTGGAGTTCCTCTCGCCGTTCCTGTTGAGAGGGCCTCCTCTTGAGATGCGACGGGAACGCCGGGAACTCTTTCCCGACGAAGCAGGGAAAGGATCCCTCATCTCGAGCTACGAGGCGGAAACGGGGCTCCTCTGGATGTGGGCGGGACCCTCGTGATTCCTCTCGAGTGGAGACGGCTAGGTCGGGGAACTTCTTGATTTGCACCAAGGGTGTGAAGGAGCCTTTCTAAGTTCCAGAGGTGAGGTGTGATCAGCCTCGAGACGCCTCAGCGGAAATGGGCCTCATCTCGCCTGGAGGGGAGAACCTCCTGGATTTTCTCGAGCTGCGGCAGATCTTCTCGAGTTATGACGGGGACCTCAGGGACCCGCTCTGGTTGCCTCAGGAAAGGCCAGTCCCCGTGCGAGTTGCTAGGGGACCTCTCGAGATTCCTCTCCCGTCCATGCCGGGGCCTCAGTCCTTGTGTGGAGTCGGGGCCGGAACCTGAGGATTCCTCTCCAGTGTTGCCATGGATCTTGGGGTGCTTCTGAGTCTCCCCAGGGGAGTCAGGCCTCGTCTCGAGTGGGGGCATGCACGTGCGCTTTCCTCCCTAGCTGCAGCAGTAATGTCACGCTTCCTGTCACGTGGATCAAGGGATCTGTGGCTTTCCCACGAGGCTGTCCCTCGAGGCTTTCCCACGAGGCTTTCCCACAGGGCTGTGCCACGGGCCACCTTGGTGTGAGTCGATCCTCGGCGTGAAAGACGAGCCGGTGAAGGGAAAAGAGGTTCCTCTGGAATGGACTGAGACATCTGGGGGACTCTTGGAATGGTGGCACGACCCTGGAGTTCCTCTCGCCGTTCCTCTTGAGAGGGCCTTCTCTTGAGATGCGACGGGAACGCCGGGAACTCTTTCCCGACGAAGCAGGGAAAGGATCCCTCATCTCGAGCTACGAGGCGGAAACGGGGCTCCTCTGGATGTGGGCGGGACCCTCGTGATTCCTCTCGAGTGGAGACGGCTAGGTCGGGGAACTTCTTGATTTGCACCAAGGGTGTGAAGGACCCTTTCGAAGTTCCAGAGGTGAGGTGTGATCAGCCTCGAGACGCCTCAGCGGAAATGGGCCTCATCTCGCCTGGAGGGGAGAACCTCCTGGATTTTCTCGAGCTGCGGCAGGTCTTCTCGAGTTACGACGGGGACCTCAGGGACCCGCTCTGGTTGCCTCAGGAAAGGCCAGTCCCCGTGCGAGTTGCTAGGGGACCTCTCGGGATTCCTCTCCCATCCATGCTGGGGCCTCAGTCCTTGTGTGGAGTCGGGGCCGGAACCTGAGGATTCCTCTCCAGTGTTGCCATGGATCTTGGGGTGCTTCTGAGTCTCCCCAGGGGAGACAGGCCTCGTCTCGAGTGGGGGCATGCACGTGCGCTTTCCTCCCGAGCTGCAGCAGTAGTGTCACGCTTCCTGTCACGTGGATCAAGGGATCTGTGGCTTTCCCTCGAGGCTGTCCCTCGAGGCTTTCCCACGAGGCTTTCCCACAGGGCTGTGCCACATGCCACCTTGGTGTGAGTCGATCCTCGGCGTGAAAGACGAGCCGGTGAAGGGAAAAGAGGTTCCTCTGGAATGGACTGAGACATCTGGGGGACTCTTGGAATGGTGGCACGACCCTGGAGTTCCTCTCGCCGTTCCTCTTGAGAGGGCCTCCTCTTGAGATGCGACGGGAACGCCGGGAACTCTTTCCCGACGAAGCAGGGAAAGGATCCCTCATCTCGAGCTACGCGGCGGAAACGGGGCTCCTCTGGATGTGGGCGGGACCCTCGTGATTCCTCTCGAGTGGAGACGGCTAGGTCGGGGAACTTCTTGATTTGCACCAAGGGTGTGAAGGACCCTTTCGAAGTTCCAGAGGTGAGGTGTGATCAGCCTCGAGACGCCTCAGCGGAAATGGGCCTCATCTCGCCTGGAGGGGAGAACCTCCTGGATTCTCTCGAGGTGCGGCAGGTCTTCTCGAGTTACGACGGGGACCTCAGGGACCCGCTCTGGTTGCCTCAGGAAAGGCCAGTCCCCGAGCGAGTTGCTAGGGGACCTCTCGGGATTCCTCTCCCGTCCATGCCGGGGCCTCAGTCCTTGTGTGGAGTCGGGGCCGGAACCTGAGGATTCCTCTCCAGTGTTGCCATGGATCTTGGGGTGCTTCTGAGTGTCCCCAGGGAGTCAGGCCTCGTCTCGAGTGGGGGCATGCACGTGCGCTTTCCTCCCGAGCTGCAGCAGTAGTGTCACGCTTCCTGTCACGTGGATCAAGGGATCTGTGGCTTTCCCTCAAGGCTGTCCCTCGAGGCTTTCCCACGAGGCTTTCCCACAGGGCTGTGCCACGTGCCACCTTGGTGTGAGTCGATCCTCGGCGTGAAAGACGAGCCGGTGAAGGGAAAAGAGGTTCCTCTGGAATGGACTGAGACATCTGGGGGACTCTTGGAATGGTGGCACGACCCTGGAGTTCCTCTCGCCGTTCCTGTTGAAAGGGCCTCCTCTTGAGATGCGAAGGGAACGCCGGGAACTCTTTCCCGACGAAGCAGGGAAAGGATCCCCCATCTCGAGCTACGAGGCGGAAACGGGGCTCCTCTGGATGTGGGCGGGACCCTCGTGATTCCTCTCGAGTGGAGACGGATAGGTCGGGGAACTTCTTGATTTGCACCAAGGGTGTGAAGGACCCTTTCGAAGTTCCAGAGGTGAGGTGTGATCAGCCTCGAGACGCCTCAGCGGAAATGGGCCTCATCTCGCCTGGAGGGGAGAACCTCCTGGATTTTCTCGAGCTGCGGCAGGTCTTCTCGAGTTACGACGGGGACCTCAGGGACGCGCTCTTGTTGCCTCAGGAAAGGCCAGTCCCCATGCGAGTTGCTAGGGGACCACTTGGGATTCCTCTCCCGTCCATGCCGGGGCCTCAGTCCTTGTGTGCAGTCGGGGCCGGAACCTGAGGATTCCTCTCCAGTGTTGCCATGGATCTTGGGGTGCTTCTGAGTGTCCCCAGGGAGTCAGGCCTCGTCTCGAGTGGGGGCATGCACGTGCGCTTTCCTCCCGAGCTGCAGCAGTAGTGTCACGCTTCCTGTCACGTGGATCAAGGGATCTGTGGCTTTCCCTCAAGGCTGTCCCTCGAGGCTTTCCCACGAGGCTTTCCCACAGGGCTGTGCCACGTGCCACCTTGGTGTGAGTCGATCCTCGGCGTGAAAGATGAGCCGGTGAAGGGAAAAGAGGTTCCTCTGGAATGGACTGAGACATCTGGGGGACTCTTGGAATGGTGGCACGACCCTGGAGTTCCTCTCGCCGTTCCTGTTGAGAGCGCCTCCTCTTGAGATGCGACGGGAACGCCGGGAACTCTTTCCCGACGAAGCAGGGAAAGGATCCCTCATCTCGAGCTACGCGGCGGAAACGGGGCTCCTCTGGATGTGGGCGGGACCCTCGTGATTCCTCTCGAGTGGAGACGGCTAGGTCGGGGAACTTCTTGATTTGCACCAAGGGTGTGAAGGACCCTTTCGAAGTTCCAGAGGTGAGGTGTGATCAGCCTCGAGACACCTCAGCGGAAATGGGCCTCATCTCGCCTGGAGGGGAGAACCTCCTGGATTTTGTCGAGTTGCGGCAGGTCTTCTCGAGTTACGACGGGGACCTCAGGGACCCGCTCTGGTTGCCTCAGGAAAGGCCAGTCCCCGTGCGAGTTGCTAGGGGACCTCTCGGGATTCCTCTCCCGTCCATGCCGGGACCTCAGTCCTTGAGTGGAGTCGGGGCCGGAACCTGAGGATTCCTCTCCAGTGTTGCCATGGATCTTGGGGTGCTTCTGAGTCTCCCCAGGGGAGTCAGGCCTCGTCTCGAGTGGGGGCATGCACGTGCGCTTTCCTCCCGAGCTGCAGCAGTAGTGTCACGCTTCCTGTCACGTGGATGAAGGGATCTGTGGCTTTCCCTCGAGGCTGTCCCTCGAGGCTTTCCCACGAGGCTTTCCCACAGGGCTGTGCCACGTGCCACCTTGGTGTGAGTCGATCCTCAGCGTGAAAGACGAGCCGGTGATGGGAAAAGAGGTTCCTCTGGAATGGACTGAGACATCTGGGGGACTCTTGGAATGGTGGCATGACCCTGGAGTTCCTCTCACTGTTCCTGTTGAGAGGGCCTCCTCTTGAGATGTGACGGGAACGCCGGGAACTCTTTCTCGACGAAGCAGGGAAAGGATCCCTCATCTCGAGCTACGAGGAGGAAACGGGGCTCCTCTGGATGTGGGCGGGACCCTCGTGATTCCTCTCGAGTGGAGACGGCTAGGTTGGGGAACTTCTTGATTTGCACCAAGGGTGTGAAGGACCCTTTCGAAGTTCCAGAGGTGAGGTGTGATCAGCCTCGAGACGCCTCAGCGGAAATGGGCCTCATCTCGCCTGGAGGGGAGAACCTCCTGGATTTTCTCGAGCTGCGGCAGGTCTTCTCGAGTTACGACGGGGACCTCAGGGACCCGCTCTGGTTGCCTCAGGAAAGGCCAGTCCCCGTGCGAGTTGCTAGGGGACCTCTCGGGATTACTCTCCCGTCCATGCCGGGGCCTCAGTCCTTGTGTGGAGTCGGGGCCGGAACCTGAGGATTCCTCTCCAGTGTTGCCATGGATCTTGGGGTGCTTCTGAGTCTCCCCAGGGAGTCAGGCCTCGTCTCGAGTGGGGGCATGCACGTGCGCTTTCCTCCCGAGCTGCAGCAGTAGTGTCACGCTTCCTGTCACGTGGATCAAGGGATCTGTGGCTTTCCCTCAAGGCTGTCACTCGAGGCTTTCCCACGAGGCTTTCCCACAGGGCTGTGCCACGGGCCACCTTGGTGTGAGTCGATCCTCGGCGTGAAAGACGAGCCGGTGAAGGGAAAAGAGGTTCCTCTGGAATGGACTGAGACATCTGGGGGACTCTTGGAATGGTGGCACGACCCTGGAGTTCCTCTCGCCGTTCCTGTTGAGAGGGCCGCCTCTTGAGATGCGACGGGAACGCCGGGAACTCTTTCCCGACGAAGCAGGGAAAGGATCCCACATCTCGAGCTACGAGGCGGAAACGGGGCTCCTCTGCATGTGGGCGGGACCCTCGTGATTCCTCTCGAGTGGAGACGGGTATGTCGGGGAACTTCTTGATTTGCACCAAGGGTGTGAAGGACCCTTTCGAAGTTCCAGAGGTGAGGTGTGATCAGCCTCGAGACGCCTCAGGGGAAATGGGCCTCATCTCGCCTGGAGGGGAGAACCTCCTGGATTTTCTCGAGTTGCGGCAGGTCTTCTCGAGTTACGACGGGGACCTCAGGGAGCCGCTCTGGTGGCCTCAGGAAAGGCCAGTCCCCATGCGAGTTGCTAGGTGACCACTCGGGATTCCTCTCCCGTCCATGCCGGGTCCTCAGTCCTTGAGTGGAGTCGGGGCCGGAACCTGAGGATTCCTCTCCAGTGTTGCCATGGATCTTGGGGTGCTTCTGAGTCTCCCCAGGGGAGTCAGGCCTCGTCTCGAGTGGGGGCATGCACGTGCGCTTTCCTCCCGAGCTGCAGCAGTAGTGTCAGGCTTCCTGTCACGTGGATCAAGGGATCTGTGACTTTCCCTCGAGGCTGTCCCACAGGGCTGTTCCACGTGCCACCTTGGTGTGAGTCGATCCTCGGCGTGAAAGACGAGCTGGTGAAGGGAAAAGAGGTTCCTCTGGAATGGACTGAGACATCTGGGGGACTCTTGGAATGGTGGCACGACCCTGCAGTTCCTCTCGCCGTTCCTGTTGAGAGGGCCGCCTCTTGAGATGCGACGGGAACGCCGGGAACTCTTTCCCGATGAAGCAGGGAAAGGATCCCTCATCTCGAGCTACGAGGCGGAAACGGGGCTCCTCTGGATGTGGGCGGGACCCTCGTGATTCCTCTCGAGTGGAGACGGCTAGGTCGGGGAACTTCTTGATTTGCACCAAGGGTGTGAAGGACCCTTTCGAAGTTCCAGAGGTGAGGTGTGATCAGCCTCGAGACGCCTCAGCGGAAATGGGCCTCATCTCGCCTGGATTGGAGAACCTCCTGGATTTTCTCGAGCTGCGGCAGGTCTTCTCGAGTTAAGACGGGGACCTCAGGGACCCGCTCTGGTGGCCTCAGGAAAGGCCAGTCCCCATGCGAGTTGCTAGGGGACCACGCAGGATTCCTCTCCCGTCCATGCCGGGGCCTCAGTCCTTGTGTGGAGTCGGGGCCGGAACCTGAGGATTCCTCTCCAGTGTTGCCATGGATCTTGGGGTGCTTCTGAGTCTCCCCAGGGGAGTCAGGCCTTGTCTCGAGTGGGGGCATGCACGTGCGCTTTCTTCCCGAGCTGCAGCAGTAGTGTCACGCTTCCTGTCACGTGGATCAAGGGATCTGTGGCTTTCCCTCGAGGCTGTCCCTCGAGGCTTTCCCACGAGGCTTTCCCACAGGGCTGTGCCACGTGCCACCTTGGTGTGAGTCGATCCTCGGCGTGAAAGACGAGCCGGTGAAGGGAAAAGAGGTTCCTCTGGAATGGACTGAGACATCTGGGGGACTCTTGGAATGGTGGCACGACCCTGGAGTTCCTCTCGCCGTTCCTGTTGAGAGGACCTCCTCTTGAGATGCGACGGGAACGTCGGGAACTCTTTCCCGACGAAGCAGGGAAAGGATCCCTCATCTCGCGCTACGAGGCGGAAACGGGGCTCCTCTGGATGTGTGCGGGACCCTCGTGATTCCTCTCGAGTGGAGACGGCTAGGTCGGGGAACTTCTTGATTTGCACCAAGGGTGTGAAGGACCCTTTCGAAGTTCCAGAGGTGAGGTGTGATCAGCCTCGAGACGCCTCAGCGGAAATGGGCCTCATCTCGCCTGGAGGGGAGAACCTCCTGGATTTTCTCGAGCTGCGGCAGGTCTTCTCGAGTTACGACGGGGACCACAGGGACCCGCTCTGGTGGCCTCAGGAAAGGCCAGTCCCCATGCGAGTTGCTAGGGGACCTCTCGGGATTCCTCTCCCGTCCATGCCGGGGCCTCAGTCCTTGTGTGGAGTCGGGGCCGGAACCTGAGGATTCCTCTCCAGTGTTGCCATGGATCTTGGGGTGCTTCTGAGTCTCCCCAGGGGAGTCAGGCCTCGTCTCGAGTGGGGGCATGCACGTGCGCTTTCCTCCCGAGCTGCAGCAGTAGTGTCACGCTTCCTGTCACGTGGATCAAGGGATCTGTGGCTTTCCCTCGAGGCTGTCCCTCGAGGCTTTCCCACGAGGCTTTCCCACAGGGCTGTGCCACGTGCCACCTTGGTGTGAGTCGATCCTCGGCGTGAAAGACGAGCCGGTGAAGGGAAAAGAGGTTCCTCTGGAATGGACTGAGACATCTGGGGGACTCTTGGAATGGTGGCATGACCCTGGAGTTCCTCTCACTGTTCCTGTTGAGAGGGCCTCCTCTTGAGATGTGACGGGAACGCCGGGAACTCTTTCTCGACGAAGCAGGGAAAGGATCCCTCATCTCGAGCTACGAGGAGGAAACGGGGCTCCTCTGGATGTGGGCGGGACCCTCGTGATTCCTCTCGAGTGGAGACGGCTAGGTTGGGGAACTTCTTGATTTGCACCAAGGGTGTGAAGGACCCTTTCGAAGTTCCAGAGGTGAGGTGTGATCAGCCTCGAGACGCCTCAGCGGAAATGGGCCTCATCTCGCCTGGAGGGGAGAACCTCCTGGATTTTCTCGAGCTGCGGCAGGTCTTCTCGAGTTACGACGGGGACCTCAGGGACCCGCTCTGGTTGCCTCAGGAAAGGCCAGTCCCCGTGCGAGTTGCTAGGGGACCTCTCGGGATTACTCTCCCGTCCATGCCGGGGCCTCAGTCCTTGTGTGGAGTCGGGGCCGGAACCTGAGGATTCCTCTCCAGTGTTGCCATGGATCTTGGGGTGCTTCTGAGTCTCCCCAGGGAGTCAGGCCTCGTCTCGAGTGGGGGCATGCACGTGCGCTTTCCTCCCGAGCTGCAGCAGTAGTGTCACGCTTCCTGTCACGTGGATCAAGGGATCTGTGGCTTTCCCTCAAGGCTGTCCCTCGAGGCTTTCCCACGAGGCTTTCCCACAGGGCTGTGCCACGGGCCACCTTGGTGTGAGTCGATCCTCGGCGTGAAAGACGAGCCGGTGAAGGGAAAAGAGGTTCCTCTGGAATGGACTGAGACATCTGGGGGACTCTTGGAATGGTGGCATGACCCTGGAGTTCCTCTCGCCGTTCCTGTTGAGAGGGCCGCCTCTTGAGATGCGACGGGAACGCCGGGAACTCTTTCCCGACGAAGCAGGGAAAGGATCCCACATCTCGAGCTACGAGGCGGAAACGGGGCTCCTCTGCATGTGGGCGGGACCCTCGTGATTCCTCTCGAGTGGAGACGGGTATGTCGGGGAACTTCTTGATTTGCACCAAGGGTGTGAAGGACCCTTTCGAAGTTCCAGAGGTGAGGTGTGATCAGCCTCGAGACGCCTCAGGGGAAATGGGCCTCATCTCGCCTGGAGGGGAGAACCTCCTGGATTTTCTCGAGTTGCGGCAGTTCTTCTCGAGTTACGACGGGGACCTCAGGGAGCCGCTCTGGTGGCCTCAGGAAAGGCCAGTCCCCGTGCGAGTTGCTAGGGGACCACTCGGGATTCCTCTCCCGTCCATGCCGGGTCCTCAGTCCTTGAGTGGAGTCGGGGCCGGAACCTGAGGATTCCTCTCCAGTGTTGCCATGGATCTTGGGGTGCTTCTGAGTCTCCCCAGGGGAGTCAGGCCTCGTCTCGAGTGGGGGCATGCACGTGCGCTTTCCTCCCGAGCTGCAGCAGTAGTGTCACGCTTCCTGTCACGTGGATCAAGGGATCTGTGACTTTCCCTCGAGGCTGTCCCACAGGGCTGTTCCACGTGCCACATTGGTGTGAGTCGATCCTCGGCGTGAAAGACGAGCTGGTGAAGGGAAAAGAGTTTCCTCTGGAATGGACTGAGACATCTGGGGGACTCTTGGAATGGTGGCACGACCCTGGAGTTCCTCTCGCCGTTCCTGTTGAGAGGGCCGCCTCTTGAGATGCGACGGGAACGCCAGGAACTCTTTCCCGATGAAGCAGGGAAAGGATCCCTCATCTCGAGCTACGAGGCGGAAACGGGGCTCCTCTGGATGTGGGCCGGACCCTCGTGATTCCTCTCGAGTGGAGACGGCTAGGTCGGGGAACTTCTTGATTTGCACCAAGGGTGTGAAGGACCCTTTCGAAGTTCCAGAGGTGAGGTGTGATCAGCCTCGAGACGCCTCAGCGGAAATGGGCCTCATCTCGCCTGGAGGGGAGAACCTCCTGGATTTTCTCGAGCTGCGGCAGGTCTTCTCGAGTTAAGACGGGGACCTCAGGGACCCGCTCTGGTGGCCTCAGGAAAGGCCAGTCCCCATGCGAGTTGCTAGGGGACCACGCGGGATTCCTCTCCCGTCCATGCCGGGGCCTCAGTCCTTGTGTGGAGTCGGGGCCGGAACCTGAGGATTCCTCTCCAGTGTTGCCATGGATCTTGGGGTGCTTCTGAGTCTCCCCAGGGGAGTCAGGCCTCGTCTCGAGTGGGGGCATGCACGTGCGCTTTCCTCCCGAGCTGCAGCAGTAGTGTCACGCTTCCTGTCACGTGGATCAAGGGATCTGTGGCTTTCCCTCGAGGCTGTCCCTCGAGGCTTTCCCACGAGGCTTTCCCACAGGGCTGTGCCACGTGCCACCTTGGTGTGAGTCGATCATCGGCGTGAAAGACGAGCTGGTGAAGGGAAAAGAGGTTCCTCTGGAATGGACTGAGACATCTGGGGGACTCTTGGAATGGTGGCACGACCCTGGAGTTCCTCTCGCCGTTCCTGTTGAGAGGGCCTCCTCTTGAGATGCGACGGGAACGCCGGGAACTCTTTCCCGACGAAGCAGGGAAAGGATCCCTCATCTCGACCTACGAGGCGGAAACGGGGCTCCTCTGGATGTGGGCGGGACCCTCGTGATTCCTCTCGAGTGGAGACGGCTAGGTCGGGGAACTTCTTGATTTGAACCAAGGGTGTGAAGGACCCTTTCGAAGTTCCAGAGGCGAGGTGTGATCAGCCTCGAGACGCCTCAGCGGAAATGGGCCTCATCTCGCCTGGAGGGGAGAACCTCCTGGATTTTCTCGAGCTGCGGCAGGTCTTCTCGAGTTACGACGGGGACCTCAGGGACCCGCTCTGGTGGCCTCAGGAAAGGCCAGTCCCCATGCGAGTTGCTAGGGGACCTCTCGGGATTCCTCTCCCGTCCATGCCGGGGCCTCAGTCCTTGTGTGGAGTCGGGGCCGGAACCTGAGGATTCCTCTCCAGTGTTGCCATGGATCTTGGGGTGCTTCTGAGTCTCCCCAGGGGAGTCAGGCCTCGTCTCGAGTGGGGGCATGCACGTGCGCTTTCCTCCCGAGCTGCAGCAGTAGTGTCACGCTTCCTGTCACGTGGATCAAGGGATCTGTGGCTTTCCCTCGAGGCTGTCCCTCGAGGCTTTACCACGAGGCTTTCCCACAGGGCTGTGCCACGTGCCACCTTGGTGTGAGTCTATCCTCGGCGTGAAAGACGAGCCGGTGAAGGGAAAAGAGGTTCCTCTGGAATGGACTGAGACATCTGGGGGACTCTTGGAATGGTGGCACGACCCTGGAGTTCCTCTCGCCGTTCCTGTTGAGAGGGCCCCCTCTTGAGATGCGACGGGAACGCCGGGAAATCTTTCCCGACGAAGCAGGGAAAGGATCCCTCATCTCGAGCTACGAGGCGGAAACGGGGCTCCTCTGGATGTGGGCGGGACCCTCGTGATTCCTCTCGAGTGGAGACGGGTATGTCGGGGAACTTCTTGATTTGCACCAAGGGTGTGAAGGACCCTTTCGAAGTTCCAGAGGTGAGGTGTGATACGCCTCGAGACGCCTCAGCGGAAATGGGCCTCATCTCGCCTGGAGGGGAGAACCTCCTGGATTTTCTCGAGCTGCGGCAGGTCTTCTCGAGTTACGACGGGGACCTCAGGGACCCGCTCTGGTTGCCTCAGGAAAGGCCAGTCCCCATGCGAGTTGCTAGGGGACCTCTCGGGATTCCTCTCCCGTCCATGCCGGGGCCTCAGTCCTTGTGTGGAGTCGGGGCCGGAACCTGAGGATTCCTCTCCAGTGTTGCCATGGATCTTGGGGTGCTTCTGAGTCTCCCCAGGGGAGTCAGGCCTCGTCTCGAGTGGGGCCATGCACGTGCGATTTCCTCCCGAGCTGCAGCAGTAGTGTCACGCTTCCTGTCACGTGGATCAAGGGATCTGTGGCTTTCCCTCGAGGCTGTCCCTCGAGGCTTTCCAACGAGGCTTTCCCACAGGGCTGTGCCACGTGCCACCTTGGTGTGAGTCGATCCTCAGCGTGAAAGACGAGCCGGTGAAGGGAAAGAGGTTCCTCTGGAATGGACTGAGACATCTGGGGGACTCTTGGAATGGTGGCACGACCCTGGAGTTCCTCTCGCCGTTCCTGTTGAGAGGGCCTCCTCTTGAGATGCGACGGGAACCCCGGGAACTCTTTCCCGACGAATCAGGGAAAGGATCCCTCATCTCGAGCTACGAGGCGGAAACGGGGCTCCTCTGGATGTGGGCGGGACCCTCGTGATTCCTCTCGAGTGGAGACGGCTAGGTCGGGGAACTTCTTGATTTGCACCAAGGGTGTGAAGGAGCCTTTCGAAGTTCCAGATGTGAGGTGTGATCAGCCTCGAGACGCCTCAGCGGAAATGGGCCTCACCTCGCCTGGAGGGGAAAACCTCCTGGATTTTCTCGAGTTGCGGCAGGTCTTCTCGAGTTACGACGGGGACCTCAGGGACCCGCTCTGGTGGCCTCAGGAAAGGCCAGTCCCCATGCGAGTTGCTAGGGGACCTCTCGGGATTCCTCTCCCGTCCATGCCGGGGCCTCAGTCCTTGTGTGGAGTCGGGGCCGGAACCTGAGGATTCCTCTCCAGTGTTGCCATGGATCTTGGGGTGCTTCTGAGTCTCCCCAGGGGAGTCAGGCCTCGTCTCGAGTGGGGGCATGCACGTGCGCTTTCCTCCCGAGCTGCAGCAGTAGTGTCACGCTTCCTGTCACGTGGATCAAGGGATCTGTGGCTTTCCCTCGAGGCTGTCCCTCGAGGCTTTCCCACGAGGCTTTCCCACAGGGCTGTGCCACGTGCCACCTTGGTGTGAGTCGATCCTCGGCGTGAAAGACGAGCCGGTGAAGGGAAAAGAGGTTCCTCTGGAATGGACTGAGACATCTGGGGGACTCTTGGAATGGTGGCACGACCCTGGAGTTCCTCTCGCCGTTCCTGTTGAGAGGGCCTCCTCTTGAGATGCGACGGGAACGCCGGGAACTCTTTCCCGACGAAGCAGGGAAAGGATCCCTCCTCTCGAGCTACGAGGCGGAAACGGGGCTCCTCTGGATGTGGGCGGGACCCTCGTGATTCCTCTCGAGTGGAGACGGCTAGGTCGGGGAACTTCTTGATTTGAACCAAGGGTGTGAAGGACCCTTTCGAAGTTCCAGAGGCGAGGTGTGATCAGCCTCGAGACGCCTCAGCGGAAATGGGCCTCATCTCGCCTGGAGGGAAGAACCTCCTGGATTTTCTCGAGCTGCGCCAGGTCTTCTCGAGTTACGACGGGGACCTCAGGGACCCGCTCTGGTGGCCTCAGGAAAGGCCAGTCCCCATGCGAGTTGCTAGGGGACCTCTCGGGATTCCTCTCCCGTCCATGCCGGGGCCTCAGTCCTTGTGTGGAGTCGGGGCCGGAACCTGAGGATTCCTCTCCAGTGTTGCCATGGATCTTGGGGTGCTTCTGAGTCTCCCCAGGGGAGTCAGGCCTCGTCTCGAGTGGGGGCATGCACGTGCGCTTTCCTCCCGAGCTGCAGCAGTAGTGTCACGCTTCCTGTCACGTGGATCAAGGGATCTGTGGCTTTCCCTCGAGGCTGTCCCTCGAGGCTTTCCCACGAGGCTTTCCCACAGGGCTGTGCCACGTGCCACCTTGGTGTGAGTCTATCCTCAGCGTGAAAGACGAGCCGGTGAAGGGAAAAGAGGTTCCTCTGGAATGGACTGAGACATCTGGGGGACTCTTGGAATGGTGGCACGACCCTGGAGTTCCTCTCGCCGTTCCTGTTGAGAGGGCCCCCTCTTGAGATGCGACGGGAACGCCGGGAAATCTTTCCCGACGAATCAGGGAAAGGATCCCTCATCTCGAGCTACGAGGCGGAAACGGGGCTCCTCTGGATGTGGGCGGGACCCTCGTGATTCCTCTCGAGTGGAGACGGCTAGGTCGGGGAACTTCTTGATTTGCACCAAGGGTGTGAAGGAGCCTTTCGAAGTTCCAGATGTGAGGTGTGATCAGCCTCGAGACGCCTCAGCGGAAATGGGCTTCATCTCGCCTGGAGGGGAGAACCTCCTGGATTTTCTCGAGCTGCGGCAGATCTTCTCGGGTTACGACGGGGACCTCAGGGACCCGCTCTGGTTGACTCAGGAAAGGCCAGTCCCCGTGCGAGTTGCTAGGGGACCTCTCGGGATTCCTCTCCCGTCCATGCCGGGGCCTCAGTCCTTGTGTGGAGTCGGGGCCGGAACCTGAGGATTCCTCTCCAGTGTTGCCATGGATCTTGGGGTGCTTCTGAGTCTCCCCAGGGGAGTCAGGCCTCGTCTCGAGTGGGGGCATGCACGTGCGCTTTCCTCCCGAGCTGCAGCAGTAGTGTCACGCTTCCTGTCACGTGGATCAAGGGATCTGTGGCTTTCCCTCGAGGCTGTCCCTCGAGGCTTTCCCACGAGGCTTTCCCACAGGGCTGTGCCACGTGCCACCTTGGTGTGAGTCGATCCTCGGCGTGAAAGACGAGCCGGTGACGGGAAAAAAGGTTTCTCTGGAATGGACTGAGACATCTGGGGGACTCTTGGAATGGTGGCACGACCCTGGAGTTCCTCTCGCCGTTCCTGTTGAGAGGGCCTCCTCTTGAGATGCGAAGGGAACGCCGGGAACTCTTTCCCGACGAAGCAGGGAAAGGATCCCTCCTCTCGAGCTACGAGGCGGAAACGGGGCTCCTCTGGATGTGGGCGGGACCCTCGTGATTCCTCTCGAGTGGAGACGGCTAGGTCGGGGAACTTCTTGATTTGAACCAAGGGTGTGAAGGACCCTTTCGAAGTTCCAGAGGCGAGGTGTGATCAGCCTCGAGACGCCTCAGCGGAAATGGGCCTCATCTCGCCTGGAGGGGAGAACCTCCTGGATTTTCTCGAGCTGCGCCAGGTCTTCTCGAGTTACGACGGGGACCTCAGGGACCCGCTCTGGTGGCCTCAGGAAAGGCCAGTCCCCATGCGAGTTGCTAGGGGACCTCTCGGGATTCCTCTCCCGTCCATGCCGGGGCCTCAGTCCTTGTGTGGAGTCGGGGCCGGAACCTGAGGATTCCTCTCCAGTGTTGCCATGGATCTTGGGGTGCTTCTGAGTCTCCCCAGGGGAGTCAGGCCTCGTCTCGAGTGGGGGCATGCACGTGCGCTTTCCTCCCGAGCTGCAGCAGTAGTGTCACGCTTCCTGTCACGTGGATCAAGGGATCTGTGGCTTTCCCTCGAGGCTGTCCCTCGAGGCTTTCCCACGAGGCTTTCCCACAGGGCTGTGCCACGTGCCACCTTGGTGTGAGTCTATCCTCAGCGTGAAAGACGAGCCGGTGAAGGGAAAAGAGGTTCCTCTGGAATGGACTGAGACATCTGGGGGACTCTTGGAATGGTGGCACGACCCTGGAGTTCCTCTCGCCGTTCCTGTTGAGAGGGCCCCCTCTTGAGATGCGATGGGAACGCCGGGAAATCTTTCCCGACGAATCAGGGAAAGGATCCCTCATCTCGAGCTACGAGGCGGAAACGGGGCTCCTCTGGATGTGGGCGGGACCCTCGTGATTCCTCTCGAGTGGAGACGGCTAGGTCGGGGAACTTCTTGATTTGCACCAAGGGTGTGAAGGAGCCTTTCGAAGTTCCAGATGTGAGGTGTGATCAGCCTCGAGACGCCTCAGCGGAAATGGGCTTCATCTCGCCTGGAGGGGAGAACCTCCTGGATTTTCTCGAGCTGCGGCAGATCTTCTCGGGTTACGACGGGGACCTCAGGGACCCGCTCTGGTTGACTCAGGAAAGGCCAGTCCCCGTGCGAGTTGCTAGGGGACCTCTCGGGATTCCTCTCCCGTCCATGCCGGGGCCTCAGTCCTTGTGCGGAGTCGGGGCCGGAACCTGAGGATTCCTCTCCAGTGTTGCCATGGATCTTGGGGTGCTTCTGAGTCTCCCCAGGGGAGTCAGGCCTCGTCTCGAGTGGGGGCATGCACGTGCGCTTTCCTCCCGAGCTGCAGCAGTAGTGTCACGCTTCCTGTCACGTGGATCAAGGGATCTGTGGCTTTCCCTCGAGGCTGTCCCTCGAGGCTTTCCCACGAGGCTTTCCCACAGGGCTGTGCCACGTGCCACCTTGGTGTGAGTCGATCCTCGGCGTGAAAGACGAGCCGGTGAAGGGAAAAGAGGTTCCTCTGGAATGGACTGAGACATCTGGGGGACTCTTGGAATGGTGGCACGACCCTGGAGTTCCTCTCGCCGTTCCTGTTGAGAGGGCCTCCTCTTGAGATGCGACGGGAACGCCGGGAACTCTTTCCCGACGAAGCAGGGAAAGGATCCCTCCTCTCGAGCTACGAGGCGGAAACGGGGCTCCTCTGGATGTGGGCGGGACCCTCGTGATTCCTCTCGAGTGGAGACGGCTAGGTCGGGGAACTTCTTGATTTGAACCAAGGGTGTGAAGGACCCTTTCGAAGTTCCAGAGGCGAGGTGTGATCAGCCTCGAGACGCCTCAGCGGAAATGGGCCTCATCTCGCCTGGAGGGAAGAACCTCCTGGATTTTCTCGAGCTGCGCCAGGTCTTCTCGAGTTACGACGGGGACCTCAGGGACCCGCTCTGGTGGCCTCAGGAAAGGCCAGTCCCCATGCGAGTTGCTAGGGGACCTCTCGGGATTCCTCTCCCGTCCATGCCGGGGCCTCAGTCCTTGTGTGGAGTCGGGGCCGGAACCTGAGGATTCCTCTCCAGTGTTGCCATGGATCTTGGGGTGCTTCTGAGTCTCCCCAGGGGAGTCAGGCCTCGTCTCGAGTGGGGGCATGCACGTGCGCTTTCCTCCCGAGCTGCAGCAGTAGTGTCACGCTTCCTGTCACGTGGATCAAGGGATCTGTGGCTTTCCCTCGAGGCTGTCCCTCGAGGCTTTCCCACGAGGCTTTCCCACAGGGCTGTGCCACGTGCCACCTTGGTGTGAGTCTATCCTCAGCGTGAAAGACGAGCCGGTGAAGGGAAAAGAGGTTCCTCTGGAATGGACTGAGACATCTGGGGGACTCTTGGAATGGTGGCACGACCCTGGAGTTCCTCTCGCCGTTCCTGTTGAGAGGGCCCCCTCTTGAGATGCGACGGGAACGCCGGGAAATCTTTCCCGACGAATCAGGGAAAGGATCCCTCATCTCGAGCTACGAGGCGGAAACGGGGCTCCTCTGGATGTGGGCGGGACCCTCGTGATTCCTCTCGAGTGGAGACGGCTAGGTCGGGGAACTTCTTGATTTGCACCAAGGGTGTGAAGGAGCCTTTCGAAGTTCCAGATGTGAGGTGTGATCAGCCTCGAGACGCCTCAGCGGAAATGGGCTTCATCTCGCCTGGAGGGGAGAACCTCCTGGATTTTCTCGAGCTGCGGCAGATCTTCTCGGGTTACGACGGGGACCTCAGGGACCCGCTCTGGTTGACTCAGGAAAGGCCAGTCCCCGTGCGAGTTGCTAGGGGACCTCTCGGGATTCCTCTCCCGTCCATGCCGGGGCCTCAGTCCTTGTGTGGAGTCGGGGCCGGAACCTGAGGATTCCTCTCCAGTGTTGCCATGGATCTTGGGGTGCTTCTGAGTCTCCCCAGGGGAGTCAGGCCTCGTCTCGAGTGGGGGCATGCACGTGCGCTTTCCTCCCGAGCTGCAGCAGTAGTGTCACGCTTCCTGTCACGTGGATCAAGGGATCTGTGGCTTTCCCTCGAGGCTGTCCCTCGAGGCTTTCCCACGAGGCTTTCCCACAGGGCTGTGCCACGTGCCACCTTGGTGTGAGTCGATCCTCGGCGTGAAAGACGAGCCGGTGACGGGAAAAAAGGTTTCTCTGGAATGGACTGAGACATCTGGGGGACTCTTGGAATGGTGGCACGACCCTGGAGTTCCTCTCGCCGTTCCTGTTGAGAGGGCCTCCTCTTGAGATGCGACGGGAACGCCGGGAACTCTTTCCCGACGAAGCAGGGAAAGGATCCCTCCTCTCGAGCTACGAGGCGGAAACGGGGCTCCTCTGGATGTGGGCGGGACCCTCGTGATTCCTCTCGAGTGGAGACGGCTAGGTCGGGGAACTTCTTGATTTGAACCAAGGGTGTGAAGGACCCTTTCGAAGTTCCAGAGGCGAGGTGTGATCAGCCTCGAGACGCCTCAGCGGAAATGGGCCTCATCTCGCCTGGAGGGGAGAACCTCCTGGATTTTCTCGAGCTGCGCCAGGTCTTCTCGAGTTACGACGGGGACCTCAGGGACCCGCTCTGGTGGCCTCAGGAAAGGCCAGTCCCCATGCGAGTTGCTAGGGGACCTCTCGGGATTCCTCTCCCGTCCATGCCGGGGCCTCAGTCCTTGTGTGGAGTCGGGGCCGGAACCTGAGGATTCCTCTCCAGTGTTGCCATGGATCTTGGGGTGCTTCTGAGTCTCCCCAGGGGAGTCAGGCCTCGTCTCGAGTGGGGGCATGCACGTGCGCTTTCCTCCCGAGCTGCAGCAGTAGTGTCACGCTTCCTGTCACGTGGATCAAGGGATCTGTGGCTTTCCCTCGAGGCTGTCCCTCGAGGCTTTCCCACGAGGCTTTCCCACAGGGCTGTGCCACGTGCCACCTTGGTGTGAGTCTATCCTCAGCGTGAAAGACGAGCCGGTGAAGGGAAAAGAGGTTCCTCTGGAATGGACTGAGACATCTGGGGGACTCTTGGAATGGTGGCACGACCCTGGAGTTCCTCTCGCCGTTCCTGTTGAGAGGGCCCCCTCTTGAGATGCGATGGGAACGCCGGGAAATCTTTCCCGACGAATCAGGGAAAGGATCCCTCATCTCGAGCTACGAGGCGGAAACGGGGCTCCTCTGGATGTGGGCGGGACCCTCGTGATTCCTCTCGAGTGGAGACGGCTAGGTCGGGGAACTTCTTGATTTGCACCAAGGGTGTGAAGGAGCCTTTCGAAGTTCCAGATGTGAGGTGTGATCAGCCTCGAGACGCCTCAGCGGAAATGGGCTTCATCTCGCCTGGAGGGGAGAACCTCCTGGATTTTCTCGAGCTGCGGCAGATCTTCTCGGGTTACGACGGGGACCTCAGGGACCCGCTCTGGTTGACTCAGGAAAGGCCAGTCCCCGTGCGAGTTGCTAGGGGACCTCTCGGGATTCCTCTCCCGTCCATGCCGGGGCCTCAGTCCTTGTGCGGAGTCGGGGCCGGAACCTGAGGATTCCTCTCCAGTGTTGCCATGGATCTTGGGGTGCTTCTGAGTCTCCCCAGGGGAGTCAGGCCTCGTCTCGAGTGGGGGCATGCACGTGCGCTTTCCTCCCGAGCTGCAGCAGTAGTGTCACGCTTCCTGTCACGTGGATCAAGGGATCTGTGGCTTTCCCTCGAGGCTGTCCCTCGAGGCTTTCCCACGAGGCTTTCCCACAGGGCTGTGCCACGTGCCACCTTGGTGTGAGTCGATCCTCGGCGTGAAAGACGAGCCGGTGACGGGAAAAAAGGTTTCTCTGGAATGGACTGAGACATCTGGGGGACTCTTGGAATGGTGGCACGACCCTGGAGTTCCTCTCGCCGTTCCTGTTGAGAGGGCCTCCTCTTGAGATGCGACGGGAACGCCGGGAACTCTTTCCCGACGAAGCAGGGAAAGGATCCCTCATCTCGAGCTACGAGGCGGAAACGGGGCTCCTCTGGATGTGGGCGGGACCCTCGTGATTCCTCTCGAGTGGAGACGGGTATGTCGGGGAACTTCTTGATTGGCACCAAGGCTGTGAAGTACGCTTTCGAAGTTCCAGAGGTGAGGTGTGATCAGCCTCGAGAGGCCTCAGCGGAAATGGGCCTCATCTCGCCTGGAGGGGAGAACCTCCTGGATTTTCTCGAGTTGCGGCAGGTCTTCTCGAGTTACGACGGGGACCTCAGGGACCCGCTCTGGTGGCCTCAGGAAAGGCCAGTCCCCGTGCGAGTTGCTAGGGGACCTCTCGGGATTCCTCTCCCGTCCATGCCGGGGCCTCAGTCCTTGTGTGGAGTCGGGGCCAGAACCTGAGGATTCCTCTCCAGTGTTGCCATGGATCTTGGGGTGCTTCTGAGTCTCCCCAGGGGAGTCAGGCCTCATCTCGAGTGGGGGCATGCACGTGCGCTTTCCTCCCGAGCTGCAGCAGTAGTGTCACGCTTCCTGTCACGTGGATCAAGGGATCTGTGGCTTTCCCTCGAGGCTGTCCCTCGAGGCTTTCCCACGAGGCTTTCCCACAGGGCTGTGCCACGTGCCACCTTGGTGTGAGTCGATCCTCGGCGTGAAAGACGAGCCGGTGAAGGGAAAAGAGGTTCCTCTGGAATGGACTGAGACATCTGGGGGACTCTTGGAATGGTGGCACGACCCTGGAGTTCCTCTCGACGTTCCTGTTCAGAGGGCCTCCTCTTGAGATGCGACGGGAACGGCGGGAACTCTTTCCCGACGAAGCAGGGAAAGGATCCCTCATCTCGAGCTACGAGGCGGAAACGGGGCTCCTCTGGATGTGGGCGGGACCCTCGTGATTCCTCTCGAGTGGAGACGGGTATGTCAGGGAACTTCTTGATTTGCACCAAGGGTGTGAAGGACGCTTTCGAAGTTCCAGAAGTGAGGTGTGATCAGCCTCGAGACGCCTCAGCGGAAATGGGCCTCATCTCGCCTGGAGGGGAAACCTCCTGGATTTTCTCGAGTTGCGGCAGGTCTTCTCGAGTTACGACGGGGACCTCAGGGACCCGCTCTGGTGGCCTCAGGAAAGGCCAGTCCCCATGCGAGTTGCTAGGGGACCTCTCGGGATTCCTCTCCCGTCCATGCCGGGGCCTCAGTCCTTGTGTGGAGTCGGGGCCGGAACCTGAGGATTCCTCTCCAGTGTTGTCATGGATCTTGGGGTGCTTCTGAGTCTCCCCAGGGGAGTCAGGCCTCGTCTCGAGTGGGGGCATGCACGTGCGCTTTCCTCCCGAGCTGCAGCAGTAGTGTCACGCTTCCTGTCACGTGGATCAAGGGATCTGTGGCTTTCCCTCGAGGCTGTCCCTCGAGGCTTTCCCACGAGGCTTTCCCACAGGGCTGTGCCACGTGCCACCTTGGTGTGAGTCGATCCTCGGCGTGAAAGACGAGCCGGTGAAGGGAAAAGAGGTTCCTCTGGAATGGACTGAGACATCTGGGGGACTCTTGGAATGGTGGCACGACCCTGGAGTTCCTCTCGCCGTTCCTGTTGAGAGGGCCTCCTCTTGAGATGCGACGGGAACGCCGGGAACTCTTTCCCGACGAAGCAGGGAAAGGATCCCTCCTCTCGAGCTACGAGGCGGAAACGGGGCTCCTCTGGATGTGGGCGGGACCCTCGTGATTCCTCTCGAGTGGAGACGGCTAGGTCGGGGAACTTCTTGATTTGAACCAAGGGTGTGAAGGACCCTTTCGAAGTTCCAGAGGCGAGGTGTGATCAGCCTCGAGACGCCTCAGCGGAAATGGGCCTCATCTCGCCTGGAGGGGAGAACCTCCTGGATTTTCTCGAGCTGCGGCAGGTCTTCTCGAGTTACGACGGGGACCTCAGGGACCCGCTCTGGTGGCCTCAGGAAAGGCCAGTCCCCATGCGAGTTGCTAGGGGACCTCTCGGGATTCCTCTCCCGTCCATGCCGGGGCCTCAGTCCTTGTGTGGAGTCGGGGCCGGAACCTGAGGATTCCTCTCCAGTGTTGCCATGGATCTTGGGGTGCTTCTGAGTCTCCCCAGGGGAGTCAGGCCTCGTCTCGAGTGGGGGCATGCACGTGCGCTTTCCTCCCGAGCTGCAGCAGTAGTGTCACGCTTCCTGTCACGTGGATCAAGGGATCTGTGGCTTTCCCTCGAGGCTGTCCCTCGAGGCTTTCCAACGAGGCTTTCCCACAGGGCTGTGCCACGTGCCACCTTGGTGTGAGTCGATCCTCAGCGTGAAAGACGAGCCGGTGAAGGGAAAGAGGTTCCTCTGGAATGGACTGAGACATCTGGGGGACTCTTGGAATGGTGGCACGACCCTGGAGTTCCTCTCGCCGTTCCTGTTGAGAGGGCCTCCTCTTGAGATGCGACGGGAACCCCGGGAACTCTTTCCCGACGAATCAGGGAAAGGATCCCTCATCTCGAGCTACGAGGCGGAAACGGGGCTCCTCTGGATGTGGGCGGGACCCTCGTGATTCCTCTCGAGTGGAGACGGCTAGGTCGGGGAACTTCTTGATTTGCACCAAGGGTGTGAAGGAGCCTTTCGAAGTTCCAGATGTGAGGTGTGATCAGCCTCGAGACGCCTCAGCGGAAATGGGCTTCATCTCGCCTGGAGGGGAGAACCTCCTGGATTTTCTCGAGCTGCGGCAGATCTTCTCGGGTTACGACGGGGACCTCAGGGACCCGCTCTGGTTGACTCAGGAAAGGCCAGTCCCCGTGCGAGTTGCTAGGGGACCTCTCGGGATTCCTCTCCCGTCCATGCCGGGGCCTCAGTCCTTGTGTGGAGTCGGGGCCGGAACCTGAGGATTCCTCTCCAGTGTTGCCATGGATCTTGGGGTGCTTCTGAGTCTCCCCAGGGGAGTCAGGCCTCGTCTCGAGTGGGGGCATGCACGTGCGCTTTCCTCCCGAGCTGCAGCAGTAGTGTCACGCTTCCTGTCACGTGGATCAAGGGATCTGTGGCTTTCCCTCGAGGCTGTCCCTCGAGGCTTTCCCACGAGGCTTTCCCACAGGGCTGTGCCACGTGCCACCTTGGTGTGAGTCTATCCTCAGCGTGAAAGACGAGCCGGTGAAGGGAAAAGAGGTTCCTCTGGAATGGACTGAGACATCTGGGGGACTCTTGGAATGGTGGCACGACCCTGGAGTTCCTCTCGCCGTTCCTGTTGAGAGGGCCCCCTCTTGAGATGCGATGGGAACGCCGGGAAATCTTTCCCGACGAATCAGGGAAAGGATCCCTCATCTCGAGCTACGAGGCGGAAACGGGGCTCCTCTGGATGTGGGCGGGACCCTCGTGATTCCTCTCGAGTGGAGACGGCTAGGTCGGGGAACTTCTTGATTTGCACCAAGGGTGTGAAGGAGCCTTTCGAAGTTCCAGATGTGAGGTGTGATCAGCCTCGAGACGCCTCAGCGGAAATGGGCTTCATCTCGCCTGGAGGGGAGAACCTCCTGGATTTTCTCGAGCTGCGGCAGATCTTCTCGGGTTACGACGGGGACCTCAGGGACCCGCTCTGGTTGACTCAGGAAAGGCCAGTCCCCGTGCGAGTTGCTAGGGGACCTCTCGGGATTCCTCTCCCGTCCATGCCGGGGCCTCAGTCCTTGTGCGGAGTCGGGGCCGGAACCTGAGGATTCCTCTCCAGTGTTGCCATGGATCTTGGGGTGCTTCTGAGTCTCCCCAGGGGAGTCAGGCCTCGTCTCGAGTGGGGGCATGCACGTGCGCTTTCCTCCCGAGCTGCAGCAGTAGTGTCACGCTTCCTGTCA
The DNA here is from genome assembly GCF_023091745.1 of Budorcas taxicolor. Lineage (NCBI taxonomy): Eukaryota > Metazoa > Chordata > Mammalia > Artiodactyla > Bovidae > Budorcas > Budorcas taxicolor. Next base: position 592,595 of record NW_026291583.1, read on the forward strand.
CGTGGATCAAGGGATCTGTGGCTTTCCCTCGAGGCTGTCCCTCGAGGCTTTCCCACGAGGCTTTCCCACAGGGCTGTGCCACGTGCCACCTTGGTGTGAGTCGATCCTCGGCGTGAAAGACGAGCCGGTGAAGGGAAAAGAGGTTCCTCTGGAATGGACTGAGACATCTGGGGGACTCTTGGAATGGTGGCACGACCCTGGAGTTCCTCTCGCCGTTCCTGTTGAGAGGGCCTCCTCTTGAGATGCGACGGGAACGCCGGGAACTCTTTCCCGACGAAGCAGGGAAAGGATCCCTCCTCTCGAGCTACGAGGCGGAAACGGGGCTCCTCTGGATGTGGGCGGGACCCTCGTGATTCCTCTCGAGTGGAGACGGCTAGGTCGGGGAACTTCTTGATTTGAACCAAGGGTGTGAAGGACCCTTTCGAAGTTCCAGAGGCGAGGTGTGATCAGCCTCGAGACGCCTCAGCGGAAATGGGCCTCATCTCGCCTGGAGGGAAGAACCTCCTGGATTTTCTCGAGCTGCGCCAGGTCTTCTCGAGTTACGACGGGGACCTCAGGGACCCGCTCTGGTGGCCTCAGGAAAGGCCAGTCCCCATGCGAGTTGCTAGGGGACCTCTCGGGATTCCTCTCCCGTCCATGCCGGGGCCTCAGTCCTTGTGTGGAGTCGGGGCCGGAACCTGAGGATTCCTCTCCAGTGTTGCCATGGATCTTGGGGTGCTTCTGAGTCTCCCCAGGGGAGTCAGGCCTCGTCTCGAGTGGGGGCATGCACGTGCGCTTTCCTCCCGAGCTGCAGCAGTAGTGTCACGCTTCCTGTCACGTGGATCAAGGGATCTGTGGCTTTCCCTCGAGGCTGTCCCTCGAGGCTTTCCCACGAGGCTTTCCCACAGGGCTGTGCCACGTGCCACCTTGGTGTGAGTCTATCCTCAGCGTGAAAGACGAGCCGGTGAAGGGAAAAGAGGTTCCTCTGGAATGGACTGAGACATCTGGGGGACTCTTGGAATGGTGGCACGACCCTGGAGTTCCTCTCGCCGTTCCTGTTGAGAGGGCCCCCTCTTGAGATGCGACGGGAACGCCGGGAAATCTTTCCCGACGAATCAGGGAAAGGATCCCTCATCTCGAGCTACGAGGCGGAAACGGGGCTCCTCTGGATGTGGGCGGGACCCTCGTGATTCCTCTCGAGTGGAGACGGCTAGGTCGGGGAACTTCTTGATTTGCACCAAGGGTGTGAAGGAGCCTTTCGAAGTTCCAGATGTGAGGTGTGATCAGCCTCGAGACGCCTCAGCGGAAATGGGCTTCATCTCGCCTGGAGGGGAGAACCTCCTGGATTTTCTCGAGCTGCGGCAGATCTTCTCGGGTTACGACGGGGACCTCAGGGACCCGCTCTGGTTGACTCAGGAAAGGCCAGTCCCCGTGCGAGTTGCTAGGGGACCTCTCGGGATTCCTCTCCCGTCCATGCCGGGGCCTCAGTCCTTGTGTGGAGTCGGGGCCGGAACCTGAGGATTCCTCTCCAGTGTTGCCATGGATCTTGGGGTGCTTCTGAGTCTCCCCAGGGGAGTCAGGCCTCGTCTCGAGTGGGGGCATGCACGTGCGCTTTCCTCCCGAGCTGCAGCAGTAGTGTCACGCTTCCTGTCACGTGGATCAAGGGATCTGTGGCTTTCCCTCGAGGCTGTCCCTCGAGGCTTTCCCACGAGGCTTTCCCACAGGGCTGTGCCACGTGCCACCTTGGTGTGAGTCGATCCTCGGCGTGAAAGACGAGCCGGTGACGGGAAAAAAGGTTTCTCTGGAATGGACTGAGACATCTGGGGGACTCTTGGAATGGTGGCACGACCCTGGAGTTCCTCTCGCCGTTCCTGTTGAGAGGGCCTCCTCTTGAGATGCGACGGGAACGCCGGGAACTCTTTCCCGACGAAGCAGGGAAAGGATCCCTCCTCTCGAGCTACGAGGCGGAAACGGGGCTCCTCTGGATGTGGGCGGGACCCTCGTGATTCCTCTCGAGTGGAGACGGCTAGGTCGGGGAACTTCTTGATTTGAACCAAGGGTGTGAAGGACCCTTTCGAAGTTCCAGAGGCGAGGTGTGATCAGCCTCGAGACGCCTCAGCGGAAATGGGCCTCATCTCGCCTGGAGGGGAGAACCTCCTGGATTTTCTCGAGCTGCGCCAGGTCTTCTCGAGTTACGACGGGGACCTCAGGGACCCGCTCTGGTGGCCTCAGGAAAGGCCAGTCCCCATGCGAGTTGCTAGGGGACCTCTCGGGATTCCTCTCCCGTCCATGCCGGGGCCTCAGTCCTTGTGTGGAGTCGGGGCCGGAACCTGAGGATTCCTCTCCAGTGTTGCCATGGATCTTGGGGTGCTTCTGAGTCTCCCCAGGGGAGTCAGGCCTCGTCTCGAGTGGGGGCATGCACGTGCGCTTTCCTCCCGAGCTGCAGCAGTAGTGTCACGCTTCCTGTCACGTGGATCAAGGGATCTGTGGCTTTCCCTCGAGGCTGTCCCTCGAGGCTTTCCCACGAGGCTTTCCCACAGGGCTGTGCCACGTGCCACCTTGGTGTGAGTCTATCCTCAGCGTGAAAGACGAGCCGGTGAAGGGAAAAGAGGTTCCTCTGGAATGGACTGAGACATCTGGGGGACTCTTGGAATGGTGGCACGACCCTGGAGTTCCTCTCGCCGTTCCTGTTGAGAGGGCCCCCTCTTGAGATGCGATGGGAACGCCGGGAAATCTTTCCCGACGAATCAGGGAAAGGATCCCTCATCTCGAGCTACGAGGCGGAAACGGGGCTCCTCTGGATGTGGGCGGGACCCTCGTGATTCCTCTCGAGTGGAGACGGCTAGGTCGGGGAACTTCTTGATTTGCACCAAGGGTGTGAAGGAGCCTTTCGAAGTTCCAGATGTGAGGTGTGATCAGCCTCGAGACGCCTCAGCGGAAATGGGCTTCATCTCGCCTGGAGGGGAGAACCTCCTGGATTTTCTCGAGCTGCGGCAGATCTTCTCGGGTTACGACGGGGACCTCAGGGACCCGCTCTGGTTGACTCAGGAAAGGCCAGTCCCCGTGCGAGTTGCTAGGGGACCTCTCGGGATTCCTCTCCCGTCCATGCCGGGGCCCTCAGTCCTTGTGCGGAGTCGGGGCCGGAACCTGAGGATTCCTCTCCAGTGTTGCCATGGATCTTGGGGTGCTTCTGAGTCTCCCCAGGGGAGTCAGGCCTCGTCTCGAGTGGGGGCATGCACGTGCGCTTTCCTCCCGAGCTGCAGCAGTAGTGTCACGCTTCCTGTCACGTGGATCAAGGGATCTGTGGCTTTCCCTCGAGGCTGTCCCTCGAGGCTTTCCCACGAGGCTTTCCCACAGGGCTGTGCCACGTGCCACCTTGGTGTGAGTCGATCCTCGGCGTGAAAGACGAGCCGGTGACGGGAAAAAAGGTTTCTCTGGAATGGACTGAGACATCTGGGGGACTCTTGGAATGGTGGCACGACCCTGGAGTTCCTCTCGCCGTTCCTGTTGAGAGGGCCTCCTCTTGAGATGCGACGGGAACGCCGGGAACTCTTTCCCGACGAAGCAGGGAAAGGATCCCTCATCTCGAGCTACGAGGCGGAAACGGGGCTCCTCTGGATGTGGGCGGGACCCTCGTGATTCCTCTCGAGTGGAGACGGGTATGTCGGGGAACTTCTTGATTGGCACCAAGGCTGTGAAGTACGCTTTCGAAGTTCCAGAGGTGAGGTGTGATCAGCCTCGAGAGGCCTCAGCGGAAATGGGCCTCATCTCGCCTGGAGGGGAGAACCTCCTGGATTTTCTCGAGTTGCGGCAGGTCTTCTCGAGTTACGACGGGGACCTCAGGGACCCGCTCTGGTGGCCTCAGGAAAGGCCAGTCCCCGTGCGAGTTGCTAGGGGACCTCTCGGGATTCCTCTCCCGTCCATGCCGGGGCCTCAGTCCTTGTGTGGAGTCGGGGCCAGAACCTGAGGATTCCTCTCCAGTGTTGCCATGGATCTTGGGGTGCTTCTGAGTCTCCCCAGGGGAGTCAGGCCTCATCTCGAGTGGGGGCATGCACGTGCGCTTTCCTCCCGAGCTGCAGCAGTAGTGTCACGCTTCCTGTCACGTGGATCAAGGGATCTGTGGCTTTCCCTCGAGGCTGTCCCTCGAGGCTTTCCCACGAGGCTTTCCCACAGGGCTGTGCCACGTGCCACCTTGGTGTGAGTCGATCCTCGGCGTGAAAGACGAGCCGGTGAAGGGAAAAGAGGTTCCTCTGGAATGGACTGAGACATCTGGGGGACTCTTGGAATGGTGGCACGACCCTGGAGTTCCTCTCGACGTTCCTGTTCAGAGGGCCTCCTCTTGAGATGCGACGGGAACGGCGGGAACTCTTTCCCGACGAAGCAGGGAAAGGATCCCTCATCTCGAGCTACGAGGCGGAAACGGGGCTCCTCTGGATGTGGGCGGGACCCTCGTGATTCCTCTCGAGTGGAGACGGGTATGTCAGGGAACTTCTTGATTTGCACCAAGGGTGTGAAGGACGCTTTCGAAGTTCCAGAAGTGAGGTGTGATCAGCCTCGAGACGCCTCAGCGGAAATGGGCCTCATCTCGCCTGGAGGGGAAACCTCCTGGATTTTCTCGAGTTGCGGCAGGTCTTCTCGAGTTACGACGGGGACCTCAGGGACCCGCTCTGGTGGCCTCAGGAAAGGCCAGTCCCCATGCGAGTTGCTAGGGGACCTCTCGGGATTCCTCTCCCGTCCATGCCGGGGCCTCAGTCCTTGTGTGGAGTCGGGGCCGGAACCTGAGGATTCCTCTCCAGTGTTGTCATGGATCTTGGGGTGCTTCTGAGTCTCCCCAGGGGAGTCAGGCCTCGTCTCGAGTGGGGGCATGCACGTGCGCTTTCCTCCCGAGCTGCAGCAGTAGTGTCACGCTTCCTGTCACGTGGATCAAGGGATCTGTGGCTTTCCCTCGAGGCTGTCCCTCGAGGCTTTCCCACGAGGCTTTCCCACAGGGCTGTGCCACGTGCCACCTTGGTGTGAGTCGATCCTCGGCGTGAAAGACGAGCCGGTGAAGGGAAAAGAGGTTCCTCTGGAATGGACTGAGACATCTGGGGGACTCTTGGAATGGTGGCACGACCCTGGAGTTCCTCTCGCCGTTCCTGTTGAGAGGGCCTCCTCTTGAGATGCGACGGGAACGCCGGGAACTCTTTCCCGACGAAGCAGGGAAAGGATCCCTCCTCTCGAGCTACGAGGCGGAAACGGGGCTCCTCTGGATGTGGGCGGGACCCTCGTGATTCCTCTCGAGTGGAGACGGCTAGGTCGGGGAACTTCTTGATTTGAACCAAGGGTGTGAAGGACCCTTTCGAAGTTCCAGAGGCGAGGTGTGATCAGCCTCGAGACGCCTCAGCGGAAATGGGCCTCATCTCGCCTGGAGGGGAGAACCTCCTGGATTTTCTCGAGCTGCGGCAGGTCTTCTCGAGTTACGACGGGGACCTCAGGGACCCGCTCTGGTGGCCTCAGGAAAGGCCAGTCCCCATGCGAGTTGCTAGGGGACCTCTCGGGATTCCTCTCCCGTCCATGCCGGGGCCTCAGTCCTTGTGTGGAGTCGGGGCCGGAACCTGAGGATTCCTCTCCAGTGTTGCCATGGATCTTGGGGTGCTTCTGAGTCTCCCCAGGGGAGTCAGGCCTCGTCTCGAGTGGGGGCATGCACGTGCGCTTTCCTCCCGAGCTGCAGCAGTAGTGTCACGCTTCCTGTCACGTGGATCAAGGGATCTGTGGCTTTCCCTCGAGGCTGTCCCTCGAGGCTTTACCACGAGGCTTTCCCACAGGGCTGTGCCACGTGCCACCTTGGTGTGAGTCTATCCTCGGCGTGAAAGACGAGCCGGTGAAGGGAAAAGAGGTTCCTCTGGAATGGACTGAGACATCTGGGGGACTCTTGGAATGGTGGCACGACCCTGGAGTTCCTCTCGCCGTTCCTGTTGAGAGGGCCCCCTCTTGAGATGCGACGGGAACGCCGGGAAATCTTTCCCGACGAAGCAGGGAAAGGATCCCTCATCTCGAGCTACGAGGCGGAAACGGGGCTCCTCTGGATGTGGGCGGGACCCTCGTGATTCCTCTCGAGTGGAGACGGGTATGTCGGGGAACTTCTTGATTTGCACCAAGGGTGTGAAGGACCCTTTCGAAGTTCCAGAGGTGAGGTGTGATCAGCCTCGAGACGCCTCAGCGGAAATGGGCCTCATCTCGCCTGGAGGGGAGAACCTCCTGGATTTTCTCGAGCTGCGGCAGGTCTTCTCGAGTTACGACGGGGACCTCAGGGACCCGCTCTGGTTGCCTCAGGAAAGGCCAGTCCCCATGCGAGTTGCTAGGGGACCTCTCGGGATTCCTCTCCCGTCCATGCCGTGGCCTCAGTCCTTGTGTGGAGTCGGGGTCGGAACCTGAGGATTCCTGTCCAGTGTTGCCATGGATCTTGGGGTGCTTCTGAGTCTCCCCAGGGGAGTCAGGCCTCGTCTCGAGTGGGGCCATGCACGTGCGATTTCCTCCCGAGCTGCAGCAGTAGTGTCACGCTTCCTGTCACGTGGATCAAGGGATCTGTGGCTTTCCCTCGAGGCTGTCCCTCGAGGCTTTCCAACGAGGCTTTCCCACAGGGCTGTGCCACGTGCCACCTTGGTGTGAGTCGATCCTCAGCGTGAAAGACGAGCCGGTGAAGGGAAAGAGGTTCCTCTGGAATGGACTGAGACATCTGGGGGACTCTTGGAATGGTGGCACGACCCTGGAGTTCCTCTCGCCGTTCCTGTTGAGAGGGCCTCCTCTTGAGATGCGACGGGAACCCCGGGAACTCTTTCCCGACGAATCAGGGAAAGGATCCCTCATCTCGAGCTACGAGGCGGAAACGGGGCTCCTCTGGATGTGGGCGGGACCCTCGTGATTCCTCTCGAGTGGAGACGGCTAGGTCGGGGAACTTCTTGATTTGCACCAAGGGTGTGAAGGAGCCTTTCGAAGTTCCAGATGTGAGGTGTGATCAGCCTCGAGACGCCTCAGCGGAAATGGGCTTCATCTCGCCTGGAGGGGAGAACCTCCTGGATTTTCTCGAGCTGCGGCAGATCTTCTCGGGTTACGACGGGGACCTCAGGGACCCGCTCTGGTTGACTCAGGAAAGGCCAGTCCCCGTGCGAGTTGCTAGGGGACCTCTCGGGATTCCTCTCCCGTCCATGCCGGGGCCTCAGTCCTTGTGTGGAGTCGGGGCCGGAACCTGAGGATTCCTCTCCAGTGTTGCCATGGATCTTGGGGTGCTTCTGAGTCTCCCCAGGGGAGTCAGGCCTCGTCTCGAGTGGGGGCATGCACGTGCGCTTTCCTCCCGAGCTGCAGCAGTAGTGTCACGCTTCCTGTCACGTGGATCAAGGGATCTGTGGCTTTCCCTCGAGGCTGTCCCTCGAGGCTTTCCCACGAGGCTTTCCCACAGGGCTGTGCCACGTGCCACCTTGGTGTGAGTCGATCCTCGGCGTGAAAGACGAGCCGGTGAAGGGAAAAGAGGTTCCTCTGGAATGGACTGAGACATCTGGGGGACTCTTGGAATGGTGGCACGACCCTGGAGTTCCTCTCGCCGTTCCTGTTGAGAGGGCCTCCTCTTGAGATGCGACGGGAACGCCGGGAACTCTTTCCCGACGAAGCAGGGAAAGGATCCCTCATCTCGAGCTACGAGGCGGAAACGGGGCTCCTCTGGATGTGGGCGGGACCCTCGTGATTCCTCTCGAGTGGAGACGGCTAGGTCGGGGAACTTCTTGATTTGAACCAAGGGTGTGAAGGACCCTTTCGAAGTTCCAGAGGCGAGGTGTGATCAGCCTCGAGACGCCTCAGCGGAAATGGGCCTCATCTCGCCTGGAGGGGAGAACCTCCTGGATTTTCTCGAGCTGCGGCAGGTCTTCTCGAGTTACGACGGGGACCTCAGGGACCCGCTCTGGTGGCCTCAGGAAAGGCCAGTCCCCATGCGAGTTGCTGGGGGACCTCTCGGGATTCCTCTCCCGTCCATGCCGGGGCCTCAGTCCTTGTGTGGAGTCGGGGCCGGAACCTGAGTATTCCTCTCCAGTGTTGCCATGGATGTTGCGGTGCTTCTGAGTCTCCCCAGGGGAGTCAGGCCTCGTCTCGAGTGGGGGCATGCACGTGCGCTTTCCTCCCGAGCTGCAGCAGTAGTGTCACGCTTACTGTCACGTGGATCAAGGGATCTGTGGCTTTCCCTCGAGGCTGTCCCTCGAGGCTTTACCACGAGGCTTTCCCACAGGGCTGTGCCACGTGCCACCTTGGTGTGAGTCTATCCTCGGCGTGAAAGACGAGCCGGTGAAGGGAAAAGAGGTTCCTCTGGAATGGACTGAGACATCTGGGGGACTCTTGGAATGGTGGCACGACCCTGGAGTTCCTCTCGCCGTTCCTGTTGAGAGGGCCCCCTCTTGAGATGCGACGGGAACGCCGGGAAATCTTTCCCGACGAAGCAGGGAAAGGATCCCTCATCTCGAGCTACGAGGCGGAAACGGGGCTCCTCTGGATGTGGGCGGGACCCTCGTGATTCCTCTCGAGTGGAGACGGGTATGTCGGGGAACTTCTTGATTTGCACCAAGGGTGTGAAGGACCCTTTCGAAGTTCCAGAGGTGAGGTGTGATACGCCTCGAGACGCCTCAGCGGAAATGGGCCTCATCTCGCCTGGAGGGGAGAACCTCCTGGATTTTCTCGAGCTGCGGCAGGTCTTCTCGAGTTACGACGGGGACCTCAGGGACCCGCTCTGGTTGCCTCAGGAAAGGCCAGTCCCCATGCGAGTTGCTAGGGGACCTCTCGGGATTCCTCTCCCGTCCATGCCGGGGCCTCAGTCCTTGTGTGGAGTCGGGGCCGGAACCTGAGGATTCCTCTCCAGTGTTGCCATGGATCTTGGGGTGCTTCTGAGTCTCCCCAGGGGAGTCAGGCCTCGTCTCGAGTGGGGCCATGCACGTGCGATTTCCTCCCGAGCTGCAGCAGTAGTGTCACGCTTCCTGTCACGTGGATCAAGGGATCTGTGGCTTTCCCTCGAGGCTGTCCCTCGAGGCTTTCCAACGAGGCTTTCCCACAGGGCTGTGCCACGTGCCACCTTGGTGTGAGTCGATCCTCAGCGTGAAAGATGAGCCGGTGAAGGGAAAGAGGTTCCTCTGGAATGGACTGAGACATCTCGGGGACTCTTGGAATGGTGGCACGACCCTGGAGTTCCTCTCGCCGTTCCTGTTGAGAGGGCCTCCTCTTGAGATACGACGGGAACCCCGGGAACTCTTTCCCGACGAATCAGGGAAAGGATCCCTCATCTCGAGCTACGAGGCGGAAACGGGGCTCCTCTGGATGTGGGCGGGACCCTCGTGATTCCTCTCGAGTGGAGACGGCTAGGTCGGGGAACTTCTTGATTTGCACCAAGGGTGTGAAGGAGCCTTTCGAAGTTCCAGATGTGAGGTGTGATCAGCCTCGAGACGCCTCAGCGGAAATGGGCTTCATCTCGCCTGGAGGGGAGAACCTCCTGGATTTTCTCGAGCTGCGGCAGGTCTTCTCGGGTTACGACGGGGACCTCAGGGACCCGCTCTGGTTGACTCAGGAAAGGCCAGTCCCCGTGCGAGTTGCTAGGGGACCTCTCGGGATTCCTCTCCCGTCCATGCCGGGGCCTCAGTCCTTGTGTGGAGTCGGGGCCGGAACCTGAGGATTCCTCTCCAGTGTTGCCATGGATCTTGGGGTGCTTCTGAGTCTCCCCAGGGGAGTCAGGCCTCGTCTCGAGTGGGGGCATGCACGTGCGCTTTCCTCCCGAGCTGCAGCAGTAGTGTCACGCTTCCTGTCACGTGGATCAAGGGATCTGTGGCTTTCCCTCGAGGCTGTCCCTCGAGGCTTTCCCACGAGGCTTTCCCACAGGGCTGTGCCACGTGCCACCTTGGTGTGAGTCGATCCTCGGCGTGAAAGACGAGCCGGTGAAGGGAAAAGAGGTTCCTCTGGAATGGACTGAGACATCTGGGGGACTCTTGGAATGGTGGCACGACCTTGGAGTTCCTCTCGCCGTTCCTCTTGAGAGGGCGTTTTCTTGAGATGCGACGGGAACGCCGGGAACTCTTTCCCGACGAAGCAGGGAAAGGATCCCTCATCTCGAGCTACGAGGCGGAAACGGGGCTCCTCTGGATGTGGGCGGGACCCTCGTGATTCCTCGCGAGTGGAGACGGCTAGGTCGGGGAACTTCTTGATTTGCACCAAGGGTGTGAAGGACCCTTTCGAAGTTCCAGAGGTGAGGTGTGATCAGCCTCGAGACGCCTCAGCGGAAATGGGCCTCATCTCGCCTGGAGGGGAGAACCTCCTGGATTTTCTCGAGCTGCGGCAGGTCTTCTCGAGTTACGACGGGGACCTCAGGGACCCGCTTTTGTGGCCTCAGGAAAGGCCAGTCCCCATGCGAGTTGATAGGGGACCTCTCGGGATTCCTCTCCCGTCCATGCCGGGGCCTCAGTCCTTGTGTGGAGTCGGGGCCGGAACCTGAGGATTCCTCTCCAGTGTTGCCATGGATCTTGGGGTGCTTCTGAGTCTCCCCAGGGGAGTCAGGCCTCGTCTCGAGTGGGGCCATGCACGTGCGCTTTCCTCCCGAGCTGCAGCAGTAGTGTCATGCTTCCTGTCACGTGGATCAAGGGATCTGTGGCTTTCCCTCGAGGCTGTCCGTCGAGGCTTTCCCACGAGGCTTTCCCACAGGGCTGTGCCACGTGCCACCTTGGTGTGAGTCGATCCTCGGCGTGAAAGACGAGCCGGTGAAGGGAAAAGAGGTTCCTCTGGAATGGACTGAGACATCTGGGGGACTCTTGGAATGGTGGCACGACCCTGGAGTTCCTCTCGCCGTTCCTGTTGAGAGGGCCTCCTCCTGAGATGCGACGGGAACGCCGGGAACTCTTTCCCGACGAAGCAGGGAAAGGATCCCTCATCTCGAGCTACGAGGCGGAAACGGGGCTCCTCTGGATGTGGGCGGGACCCTCGTGATTCCTCTCGAGTGGAGACGGCTAGGTCGGGGAGCTTCTTGATTTGCACCAAGGGTGTGAAGGACCCTTTCGAAGTTCCAGAGGTGAGGTGTGATCAGCCTCGAGACGCCTCAGCGGAAATGGGCCTCATCTCGCCTGGAGGGGAGAACCTCCTGGATTTTCTCGAGTTGCGGCAGGTCTTCTCGAGTTACGACGGGGACCTCAGGGACCCGCTCTGGTGGCCTCAGGAAAGGCCAGTCCCCATGCGAGTTGCTAGGGGACCTCTCGGGATTCCTCTCCCGTCCATGCCGGGGCCTCAGTCCTTGAGTGGAGTCGGGGCCGGAACCTGAGGATTCCTCTCCAGGTTTGCCATGGATCTTGGGGTGCTTCTGAGTCTCCCCAGGGGAGTCAGGCCTCGTCTCGAGTGGGGGCATGCACGTGCGCTTTCCTCCCGAGATGCAGCAGTAGTGTCACGCTTCCTGTCACGTGGATCAAGGGTTCTGTGGCTTTCCCTCGAGGATGTCCCTCGAGGCTTTCCCAAGAGGCTTTCCCACAGGGCTGTGCCACGTGCCACCTTGGTGTGAGTTGATCCTCGGCGTGAAAGACGAGCCGGTGAAGGGAAAGAGGTTCCTCTGGAATGGACTGAGACATCTGGGGGACTCTTGGAATGGTGGCACGACCCTGGAGTTCCTCTCGCCGTTCCTGTTGAGAGGGCCTCCTCTTGAGATGCGACGGGAACGCCGGGAACTCTTTCCCGACGAAGCAGGGAAAGGATCCCTCATCTCGAGCTACGAGGCGGAAACGGGGCTCCTCTGGATGTGGGCGGGACCCTCGTGATTCCTCTCGAGTGGAGACGGCTAGGTCGGGGAACTTCTTGATTTGCACCAAGGGTGTGAAGGACCCTTTCGAAGTTCCAGAGGTGAGGTGTGATCAGCCTCGAGACGCCTCAGCGGAAATGGGCCTCATCTCGCCTGGAGGGGAGAACCTCCTGGATTTTCTCGAGCTGCGGCAGATCTTCTCGAGTTACGACGGGGACCTCAGGGACCCGCTCTGGTGGCCTCAGGAAAGGCCAGTCCCCATGCGAGTTGATAGGGGACCTCTCGGGATTCCTCTCCCGTCCATGCCGGGGCCTCAGTCCTTGTGTGGAGTCGGGGCCGGAACCTGAGGATTCCTCTCCAGGTTTGCCATGGATCTTGGGGTGCTTCTGAGTCTCCCCAGGGGAGTCAGGCCTCGTCTCGAGTGGGGGCATGCACGTGCGCTTTCCTCCCGAGATGCAGCAGTAGTGTCACGTTTCCTGTCACGTGGATCAAGGGTTCTGTGGCTTTCCCTCGAGGATGTCCCTCGAGGCTTTCACAAGAGGCTTTCCCACAGGGCTGTGCCACGTGCCACCTTGGTGTGAGTTGATCCTCGTCGTGAAAGACGAGCCGGTGAAGGGAAAGAGGTTCCTCTGGAATGGACTGAGACATCTGGGGGACTCTTGGAATGGTGGCACGACCCTGGAGTTCCTCTCGCCGTTCCTGTTGAGAGGGCCTCCTCTTGAGATGCGACGGGAACACCGGGAACTCTTTCCCGACGAAGCAGGGAAAGGATCCCTCATCTCGAGCTACGAGGCGGAAACGGGGCTCCTCTGGATGTGGGCGGGACCCTCGTGATTCCTCTCGAGTGGAGACGGCTAGGTCGGGGAACTTCTTGATTTGCACCAAGGGTGTGAAGGACCCTTTCGAAGTTCCAGAGGTGAGGTGTGATCAGCCTCGAGACGCCTCAGCGGAAATGGGCCTCATCTCGCCTGGAGGGGAGAACCTCCTGGATTTTCTCGAGCTGCGACAGATCTTCTCGAGTTACGACGGGGACCTCAGGGACCCGCTCTGGTGGCCTCAGGAAAGGCCAGTGCCCATGCGAGTTGCTAGGGGACCTCTCGGGATTCCTCTCCCGTCCATGCCGGGGCCTCAGTCCTTGTGTGGAGTCGGGGCCGGAACCTGAGGATTCCTCTCCAGTGTTGCCATGGATCTTGGGGTGCTTCTGAGTCTCCCCAGGGGAGTCAGGCCTCGTCTCGAGTGGGGGCATGCACGTGCGCTTTCCTCCCGAGCTGCAGCAGTAGTGTCACGTTTCCTGTCACGTGGATGAAGGGATCTGTGGCTTTCCCTCGAGGCTGTCCCTCGAGGCTTTCCCACAGGGCTGTGCCACGTGCCACCTTGGTGTGAGTCGATCCTCGGCGTGAAAGTCGAGCCGGTGAAGGGAAAAGAGGTTCCTCTGGAATGGACTGAGACATCTGGGGGACTCTTGGAATGGTGGCACGACCCTGGAGTTCCTCTCGCCGTTCCTGTTGAGAGGGCCTCCTCTTGAGATGCGACGGAAACGCCGGGAACTCTTTCGCGACGAAGCAGGGAAAGGATCCCTCATCTCGAGCTACGAGGCGGAAACGGGGCTCCTCTGGATGTGGGCGGGACCCTCGTGATTCCTCTCGAGTGGAGACGGATAGGTCGGGGAACTTCTTGATTTGCACCAAGGGTGTGAAGGACCCTTTCGAAGTTCCAGAGGCGAGGTGTGATCAGCCTCGAGACGCCTCAGCGGAAATGGGCCTCATCTCGCCTGGAGGGGAGAACCTCCTGGATTTTCTCGAGCTGCGGCAGGTCTTCTCGAGTTACGACGGGGACCTCAGGGACCCGCTCTGGTTGCCTCAGGAAAGGCCAGTCCCCATGCGAGTTGCTAGGGGACCTCTCGGGATTCCTCTCCCGTCCATGCCGGGGCCTCAGTCCTTGTGTGGAGTCGGGGCCGGAACCTGAGGATTCCTCTCCAGTGTTGCCATGGATCTTGGGGTGCTTCTGAGTCTCCCCAGGGTAGTCAGGCCTCGTCTCGAGTGGGGGCATGCACGTGCGCTTTCCTCCCGAGCTGCAGCAGTAGTGTCACGCTTCCTGTCACGTGGATCAAGGGATCTGTGGCTTTCCCTCGAGGCTGTCCCTAGAGGCTTTCCCACGAGGCTTTCCCACAGGGCTGTGCCACGTGCCACCTTGGTGTGAGTCGATCCTCGTCGTGAAAGACGAGCCGGTGAAGGGAAAAGAGGTTCCTCTGGAATGGACTGAGACATCTGGGGGACTCTTGGAATCGTGGCACGACCCTGGAGTTCCTCTCGCCGTTCCTGTTGAGAGGGCCTCCTCTTGAGATGCGACGGGAACGCCGGGAACTCTTTCCCGACGAAGCAGGGAAAGGATCCCTCATCTCGAGCTACGAGGCGGAAACGGGGCTCCTCTGGATGTGGGCGGGAGCCTCGTGATTCCTCTCGAGTGGAGACGGCTAGGTCGGGGAACTTCTTGATTTGCACCAAGGGTGTGAAGGAGCCTTTCGAAGTTCCAGAGGTGAGGTGTGATCAGCCTCGAGACGCCTCAGCGGAAATGGGCCTCATCTCGCCTGGAGGAGAGAACCTCCTGGATTTTCTCGAGTTGCGGCAGCTCTTCTCGAGTTATGACGGGGACCTCAGGGACCCGCTCTGGTGGCCTCAGGAAAGGCCAGTCCCCATGCGAGTTGCTAGGGGACCTCTCGGGATTCCTCTCCCGTCCATGCCGCGGCCTCAGTCCTTGTGTGGAGTCGGGGCCGGAACCTGAGGATTCCTCTCCAGTGTTGCCATGGATCTTGGGGTGCTTCTGAGTCTCCCCAGGGGAGTCAGGCCTCGTCTCGAGTGGGGGCATGCACGTGCGCTTTCCTCCCGAGCTGCAGCAGTAGTGTCACGCTTCCTGTCACGTGGATCAAGGGATCTGTGGCTTTCCCTCGAGGCTGTCCCTCGAGGCTTTCCCACGAGGCTTTCCCACAGGGCTGTGCCACGTGCCACCTTGGTGTGAGTCGATCCTCGGCGTGAAAGACGAGCCGGTGAAGGGAAAAGAGGTTCCTCTGGAATGGACTGAGACATCTGGGGGACTCTTGGAATGGTGGCACGACCCTGGAGTTCCTCTCGCCGTTCCTGTTGAGAGGGCCTCCTCTTGAGATGCGACGGGAACGCCGGGAACTCTTTCCCGACGAAGCAGGGAAAGGATCCCTCATCTCGAGCTACGAGGCGGAAACGGGGCTCCTCTGGATGTGGGCGGGACCCTCGTGATTCCTCTCGAGTGGAGACGGCTAGGTCGGGGAACTTCTTGATTTGCACCAAGGGTGTGAAGGACCCTTTCAAAGTTCCAGAGGTGAGGTGTGATCAGCCTCGAGACGCCTCAGCGGAAATGGGCCTCATCTCGCCTGGAGGGGAGAACCTCCTGGATTTTCTCGAGTTGCGGCAGGTCTTCTCGAGTTACGACGGGGACCTCAGGGACCCGCTCTGGTGGCCTCAGGAAAGGCCAGTCCCCATGCGAGTTGCTAGGGGACCTCTCTGGATTCCTCTCCCGTCCATGCCTGGGCCTCAGTCCTTGTGTGGAGTCGGGGCCGGAACCTGAGGATTCCTCTCCAGTGTTGCCATGGATCTTGGGGTGCTTCTGAGTCTCCCCAGGGGAGTCAGGCCTCATCTCGAGTGGGGGCATGCACGTGCACTTTCCTCCCGAGCTGAAGCAGTAGTGTCACGCTTCCTGTCACGTGGATCAAGTGATCTGTGGCTTTCCCTCGAGGCTGTCCCTCGAGGCTTTCCCACGAGGCTTTCCCACAGGGCTGTGCCACGTGCCACCTTGGTGTGAGTCGATCCTTGGCGTGAAAGACGAGCCGGTGAAGGGAAAAGAGGTTCCTCTGGAATGGACTGAGACATCTGGGGGACTCTTGGAATGGTGGCACGACCCTGGAGTTCCTCTCGCCGTTCCTCTTGAGAGGGCGTTCTCTTGAGATGCGACGGGAACGCCGGGAACTCTTTCCCGACGAAGCAGGGAAAGGATCCCTCATCTCGAGCTACGAGGCGGAAACGGGGCTCCTCTGGATGTGGGCGGGACCCTCGTGATTCCTCTCGAGTGGAGACGGCTAGGTCGGGGAACTTCTTGATTTGCACCAAGGGTGTGAAGGACCCTTTCGAAGTTCCAGAGGTGAGGTGTGATCAGCCTCGAGACGCCTCAGCGGAAATGGGCCTCATCTCGCCTGGAGGGGAGAACCTCCTGGATTTTCTCGAGCTGCGGCAGATCTTCTCGAGTTACGACGGGGACCTCAGGGACCCGCTCTGGTTGCCTCAGGAAAGGCCAGTCCCCATGCGAGTTGCTAGGGGACCTCTCGGGATTCCTCTCCCGTCCATGCCGGGGCCTCAGTCCTTGTGTGGAGTCGGGGCCGGAACCTGAGGATTCCGCTCCAGTGTTGCCATGGATCTTGGGGTGCTTCTGAGTCTCCCCAGGGGAGTCAGGCCTCGTCTCGAGTGGGGGCATGCACGTGCGCTTTCCTCCCGAGCTGCAGCAGTAGTGTCACGCTTCCTGTCACGTGGATCAAGGGATCTGTGGCTTTCCCTCGAGGCTGTCCCTCGAGGCTTTCCCACAGGGCTGTGCCACGTGCCACCTTGGTGTGAGTCGATCCTCAGCGTGAAAGTCGAGCCGGTGAAGGGAAAAGAGGTTCCTCTGGAATGGACTGAGACATCTGGGGGACTCTTGGAATGGTGGCACGACCCTGGAGTTCCTCTCGCCGTTCCTGTTGAGAGGGCCTCCTCTTGAGATGCGACGGGAACGCCGGGAACTCTTTCCCGACGAAGCAGGGAAAGGATCCCTCATCTCGACCTACGAGGCGGAAACGGGGCTCCTCTGGATGTGGGCGGGACCCTCGTGATTCCTCTCGAGTGGAGACGGCTAGGTCGGGGAACTTCTTGATTTGCACCAAGGGTGTGAAGGACGCTTTCGAAGTTCCAGAGGCGAGGTGTGATCAGCCTCGAGACGCCTCAGCGGAAATGGGCCTCATCTCGCCTGGAGGGGAGAACCTCCTGGATTTTCTCGAGTTGCGGCAGCTCTTCTCGAGTTACCACGGGGACCTCAGGGACCCGCTCTGGTGGCCTCAGGAAAGGCCAGTCCCCATGCGAGTTGCTAGGGGACCTCTCGGGATTCCTCTCCCGTCCATGCCGGGGCCTCAGTCCTTGTGCGGAGTCGGGGCCGGAACCTGAGGATTCCTCTCCAGTGTTGCCATGGATCTTGGGGTGCTTCTGAGTCTCCCCAGGGGAGTCAGGCCTCGTCTCGAGTGGGGCCATGCACGTGCGCTTTCCTCCCGAACTGCAGCAGTAGTGTCACGCTTCCTGTCACGTGGATCAAGGGATCTGTGGCTTTCCCTCGAGGCTGTCCCTAGAGGCTTTCCCACGAGGCTTTCCCACAGGGCTGTGCCACGTGCCACCTTGGTGTGAGTCGATCCTCGTCGTGAAAGACGATCCGGTGAAGGGAAAAGAGGTTCCTCTGGAATGGACTGAGACATCTTGGGGACTCTTGGAATGGTGGCACGACCCTGGAGTTCCTCTCGCCGTTCCTGTTGAGAGGGCCTCCTCTTGAGATGCGACGGGAACGCCGGGAACTCTTTCCCGACGAAGCAGGGAAAGGATCCCTCATCTCGAGCTACGAGGCGGAAACGGGGCTCCTCTGGATGTGGGCGGGACCCTCGTGATTCCTCTCGAGTGGAGACGGCTAGGTCGGGGAACTTCTTGATTTGCACCAAGGGTGTGAAGGACCCTTTCGAAGTTCCAGAGGCGAGGTGTGATCAGCCTCGAGACGCCTCAGCGGAAATGGGCCTCATCTCGCCTGGAGGGGAGAACCTCCTGGATTTTCTCGAGCTGCGGCAGGTCTTCTCGAGTTACGACGGGGACCTCAGGGACCCGCTCTGGTTGCCTCAGGAAAGTCCAGTCCCCATGCGAGTTGCTAGGGGACCTCTCGGGATTCCTCTCCCGTCCATGCCGGGGCCTCAGTCCTTGTGCGGAGTCGGGGCCGGAACCTGAGGATTCCTCTCCAGTGTTGCCATGGATCTTGGGGTGCTTCTGAGTCTCCCCAGGGGAGTCAGGCCTCGTCTCGAGTGGGGGCATGCACGTGCACTTTCCTCCCGAACTGCAGCAGTAGTGTCACGCTTCCTGTCACGTGGATCAAGGGATCTGTGGCTTTCCCTCGAGGCTGTCCCTAGAGGCTTTCCCACGAGGCTTTCCCACAGGGCTGTGCCACGTTCCACCTTGGTGTGAGTCGATCCTCGTCGTGAAAGACGAGCCGGTGAAGGGAAAAGAGGTTCCTCTGGAATGGACTGAGACATCTGGGGGACTCTTGGAATGGTGGCACGACCCTGGAGTTCCTCTCGCCGTTCCTCTTGAGAGGGCCTCCTCTTGAGATGCGACGGGAACGCCGGGAACTCTTTCCCGACGAAGCAGGGAAAGGATCCCTCATCTCGAGCTACGAGGCGGAAACGGGGCTCCTCTGGATGTGGGCGGGACCCTCGTGATTCCTCTCGAGTGGAGACGGCTAGGTCGGGGAACTTCTTGATTTGCACCAAGGGTGTGAAGGACCCTTTCGAAGTTCCAGAGGTGAGGTGTGATCAGCCTCGAGACGCCTCAGTGGAAATGGGCCTCATCTCGCCTGGAGGGGAGAACCTCCTGGATTTTCTCGAGTTGCGGCAGGTCTTCTCGAGTTACGACGGGGACCTCAGGGAGCCGCTCTGGTGGCCTCAGGAAAGGCCAGTCCCCATGCGAGTTGCTAGGGGACCTCTCGGGATTCCTCTCCCGTCCATGCCGGGGCCTCAGTCCTTGTGTGGAGTCGGGGCCGGAACCTGAGGATTCCTCTCCAGTGTTGCCATGGATCTTGGGGTGCTTCTGAGTCTCCCCAGGGGAGTCAGGCCCCGTCTCGAGTTGGGGCATGCACGTGCGCTTTCCTCCCGAGCTGCAGCAGTAGTGTCACGCTTCCTGTCACGTGGATCAAGGAATCTGTGGCTTTCCCTCGAGGCTGTCCCTCGAGGCTTTCCCACGAGGCTTTCCCACAGGGCTGTGCCACGTGCCACCTTGGTGTGAGTCGATCCTCGGCGTGAAAGACGAGCCGGTGAAGGGAAAAGAGGTTCCTCTGGAATGGACTGAGACATCTGGGGGACTCTTGGAATGGTGGCACGACCCTGGAGTTCCTCTCGCCGTTCCTCTTGAGAGGGCCTCCTCTTGAGATGCGACGGGAACGCCGGGAACTCTTTCCCGACGAAGCAGGGAAAGGATCCCTCATCTCGAGCTACGAGGCGGAAACGGGGATCCTCTGGATGTGGGCGGGACCCTCGTGATTCCTCTCGAGTGGAGACGGCTAGGTCGGGGAACTTCTTGATTTGCACCAAGGGTGTGAAGGACCCTTTCGAAGTTCCAGAGGTGAGGTGTGATCAGCCTCGAGACGCCTCAGCGGAAATGGGCCTCATCTCGCCTGGAGGGGAGAACCTCCTGGATTTTCTCGAGTTGCGGCAGCTCTTCTCGAGTTACGACGGGGACCTCAGGGACCCGCTCTGTTGGCCTCAGGAAATGCCAGTCCCCATGCGAGTTGCTAGGGGACCTCTCGGGATTCCTCTCCCGTCCATGCCGGGGCCTCAGTCCTTGTGTGGAGTCGGGGCCGGAACCTGAGGATTCCTCTCCAGTGTTGCCATGGATCTTGGGGTGCTTTTGAGTCTCCCCAGGGGAGTCAGGCCTCGTCTCGAGTGGGGGCATGCAGGTGCGCTTTCCTCCCGAGCTGCAGCAGTAGTGTCATGCTTCCTGTCACGTGGATCAAGGGATCTGTGGCTTTCCCTCGAGGCTGTCCCTCGAGGCTTTCCCACGAGGCTTTCCCACAGGGCTGTGCCACGTGCCACCTTGGTGTGAGTCGATCCTCGGCGTGAAAGACGAGCCGGTGAAGGGAAAAGAGGTTCCTCTGGAATGGACTGAGACATCTGGGGGACTCTTGGAATGGTGGCACGACCCTGGAGTTCCTCTCGCCGTTCCTGTTGAGAGGGCCTCCTCTTGAGATGCGATGGGAACGCCGGGAACTCTTTCCCGACGAAGCAGGGAAAGGATCCCTCATCTCGAGCTACGAGGCGGAAACGGGGCTCCTCTGTATGTGGGCGGGACCCTCGTGATTCCTCTCGAGTGGAGACGGCTAGGTCGGGGAACTTCTTGATTTGCACCAAGGGTGTGAAGGACCCTTTCGAAGTTCCAGAGGCGAGGTGTGATCAGCCTCGAGACGCCTCAGCGGAAATGGGCCTCATCTCGCCTGGAGGGGAGAACCTCCTGGATTTTCTCGAGCTGCGGCAGGTCTTCTCGAGTTACGACGGGGACCTCAGGGACCCGCTCTGGTTGCCTCAGGAAAGGCCAGTCCCCATGCGAGTTGCTAGGGGACCTCTCGGGATTCCTCTCCCGTCCATGCCGGGGCCTCAGTCCTTGTGCGGAGTCGGGGCCGGAACCTGAGGATTCCTCTCCAGTGTTGCCATGGATCTTGGGGTGCTTCTGAGTCTCCCCAGGGGAGTCAGGCCTCGTCTCGAGTGGGGGCATGCACGTGCACTTTCCTCCCGAACTGCAGCAGTAGTGTCACGCTTCCTGTCACGTGGATCAAGGGATCTGTGGCTTTCCCTCGAGGCTGTCCCTCGAGGCTTTCCCACGAGGCTTTCCCACAGGGCTGTGCCACGTGCCACCTTGGTGTGAGTCGATCCTCGTCGTGAAAGACGAGCCGGTGAAGGGAAAAGAGGTTCCTCTGGAATGGACTGAGACATCTGGGGGACTCTTGGAATGGTGGCACGACCCTGGAGTTCCTCTCGCCGTTCCTCTTGAGAGGGCCTCCTCTTGAGATGCGACGGGAACGCCGGGAACTCTTTCCCGACGAAGCAGGGAAAGGATCCCTCATCTCGAGCTACGAGGCGGAAACGGGGCTCCTCTGGATGTGGGCGGGACCCTCGTGATTCCTCGCGAGTGGAGACGGGTATGTCGGGGAACTTCTTGATTTGCACCAAGGGTGTGAAGGACCCTTTCGAAGTTCCAGAGGTGAGGTGTGATCAGCCTCGAGACGCCTCAGCGGAAATGGGCCTCATCTCGCCTGGAGGGGAGAACCTCCTGGATTTTCTCGAGTTGCGGCAGGTCTTCTCGAGTTACGACGGGGACCTCAGGGAGCCGCTCTGGTGGCCTCAGGAAAGGCCAGTCCCCATGCGAGTTGCTAGGGGACCTCTCGGGATTCCTCTCCCGTCCATGCCGGGGCCTCAGTCCTTGTGTGGAGTCGGGGCCGGAACCTGAGGATTCCTCTCCAGTGTTGCCATGGATCTTGGGGTGCTTCTGAGTCTCCCCAGGGGAGTCAGGCCCCGTCTCGAGTTGGGGCATGCACGTGCGCTTTCCTCCCGAGCTGCAGCAGTAGTGTCACGCTTCCTGTCACGTGAATCAAGGAATCTGTGGCTTTCCCTCGAGGCTGTCCCTCGAGGCTTTCCCACGAGGCTTTCCCACAGGGCTGTGCCACGTGCCACCTTGGTGTGAGTCGATCCTCGGCGTGAAAGACGAGCCGGTGAAGGGAAAAGAGGTTCCTCTGGAATGGACTGAGACATCTGGGGGACTCTTGGAATGGTGGCACGACCCTGGAGTTCCTCTCGCCGTTCCTGTTGAGAGGGCCTCCTCTTGAGATGCGACGGGAACGCCGGGAACTCTTTCCCGACGAAGCAGGGAAAGGATCCCTCATCTCGAGCTACGAGGCGGAAACGGGGCTCCTCTGGATGTGGGCGGGACCCTCGTGATTCCTCTCGAGTGGAGACGGCTAGGTCGGGGAACTTCTTGATTTGCACCAAGGGTGTGAAGGACCCTTTCGAAGTTCCAGAGGTGAGGTGTGATCAGCCTCGAGACGCCTCAGCGGAAATGGGCCTCATCTCGCCTGGAGGGGAGAACCTCTTGGACTTTCTCGAGTTGCGGCAGGTCTTCTCGAGTTACGACTGGGACCTCAGGGACCCGCTCTGGTGGCCTCAGGAAAGGCCAGTCCCCATGCGAGTTGCTAGGGCACCTCTCGGGATTCCTCTCCCGTCCATGCCGGGGCCTCAGTCCTTGTGTGGAGTCGGGGCCGGAACCTGAGGATTCCTCTCCAGTGTTGCCATGGATCTTGGGGTGCTTTTGAGTCTCCCCAGGGTAGTCAGGCCTCGTCTCGAGTGGGGGCATGCACGTGCGCTTTCCTCCCGAGCTGCAGCAGTAGTGTCATGCTTCCTGTCACGTGGATCAAGGGATCTGTGGCTTTCCCTCGAGGCTGTCCCTCGAGGCTTTCCCACGAGGCTTTCCCACAGGGCTGTGCCAAGTGCCACCTTGGTGTGAGTCGATCCTCGGCGTGAAAGACGAGCCGGTGAAGGGAAAAGAGGTTCCTCTGGAATGGACTGAGACATCTGGGGGACTCTTGGAATGGTGGCACGACCCTGGAGTTCCTCTCGCCGTTCCTGTTGAGAGGGCCTCCTCTTGAGATGCGACGGGAACGCCGGGAACTCTTTCCCGACGAAGCAGGGAAAGGATCCCTCCTCTCGAGCTACGAGGCGGAAACGGGGCTCCTCTGTATGTGGGCGGGACCCTCGTGATTCCTCTCGAGTGGAGACGGCTAGGTCGGGGAACTTCTTGATTTGCACCAAGGGTGTGAAGGACCCTTTCGAAGTTCCAGAGGTGAGGTGTGATCAGCCTCGAGACGCCTCAGCGGAAATGGGCCTCATCTCGCCTGGAGGGGAGAACCTCCTGGATTTTCTCGAGCTGCGGCAGGTCTTCTCGAGTTACGACGGGGACCTCAGGGAGCCGCTCTGGTGGCCTCAGGAAAGGCCAGTCCCCATGCGAGTTGCTAGGGGACCTCTCGGGATTCCTCTCCCGTCCATGCCGGGGCCTCAGTCCTTGTGTGGAGTCGGGGCCGGAACCTGAGGATTCCTCTCCAGTGTTGCCATGGATCTTGGGGTGCTTCTGAGTCTCCCCAGGGGAGTCAGGCCCCGTCTCGAGTTGGGGCATGCACGTGCGCTTTCCTCCCGAGCTGCAGCAGTAGTGTCACGCTTCCTGTCACGTGGATCAAGGGATCTGTGGCTTTCCCTCGAGGCTGTCCCTCGAGGCTTTCCCACGAGGCTTTCCCACAGGGCTGTGCCACGTGCCACCTTGGTGTGAGTCGATCGTCGGCGTGAAAGACGAGCCGGTGAAGGGAAAAGAGGTTCCTCTGGAATGGACTGAGACATCTGGGGGACTCTTGGAATGGTGGCACGACCCTGGAGTTCCTCTCGCCGTTCCTGTTGAGAGGGCCTCCTCTTGAGATGCGACGGGAACGCCGGGAACTCTTTCCCGACGAAGCAGGGAAAGGATCCCTCATCTCGAGCTACGAGGCGGAAACGGGGCTCCTCTGGATGTGGGCGGGACCCTCGTGATTCCTCTCGAGTGGAGACGGGTATGTCCGGGAACTTCTTGATTTGCACCAAGGGTGCGAAGGACCCTTTCGAAGTTCCAGAGGTGAGGTGTGATCAGCCTCGAGACGCCTCAGCGGAAATGGGCCTCATCTCGCCTGGAGGGGAGAACCTCCTGGATTTTCTCGAGTTGCGGCAGGTCTTCTCGAGTTACGACGGGGACCTCAGGGAGCCGCTCTGGTGGCCTCAGGAAAGGCCAGTCCCCATGCGAGTTGCTAGGGGACCTCTCGGGATTCCTCTCCCGTCCATGCCGGGGCCTCAGTCCTTGTGTGGAGTCGGGGCCGGAACCTGAGGATTCCTCTCCAGTGTTGCCATGGATCTTGGGGTGCTTCTGAGTCTCCCCAGGGGAGTCAGGCCCCGTCTCGAGTTGGGGCATGCACGTGCGCTTTCCTCCCGAGCTGCAGCAGTAGTGTCACGCTTCCTGTCACGTGGATCAAGGAATCTGTGGCTTTCCCTCGAGGCTGTCCCTCGAGGCTTTCCCACGAGGCTTTCCCACAGGGCTGTGCCACGTGCCACCTTGGTGTGAGTCGATCGTCGGCGTGAAAGACGAGCCGGTGAAGGGAAAAGAGGTTCCTCTGGAATGGACTGAGACATCTGGGGGACTCTTGGAATGGTGGCACGACCCTGGAGTTCCTCTCGCCGTTCCTCTTGAGAGGGCCTCCTCTTGAGATGCGACGGGAACGCCGGGAACTCTTTCCCGACGAAGCAGGGAAAGGATCCCTCATCTCGAGCTACGAGGCGGAAACGGGGCTCCTCTGGATGTGGGCGGGACCCTCGTGATTCCTCTCGAGTGGAGACGGCTAGGTCGGGGAACTTCTTGATTTGCACCAAGGGTGTGAAGGACCCTTTCGAAGTTCCAGAGGTGAGGTGTGATCAGCCTCGAGACGCCTCAGCGGAAATGGGCCTCATCTCGCCTGGAGGGGAGAACCTCCTGGATTTTCTCGAGTTGCGGCAGCTCTTCTCGAGTTACGACGGGGACCTCAGGGACCCGCTCTGTTGGCCTCAGGAAATGCCAGTCCCCATGCGAGTTGCTAGGGGACCTCTCGGGATTCCTCTCCCGTCCATGCCGGGGCCTCAGTCCTTGTGTGGAGTCGGGGCCGGAACCTGAGGATTCCTCTCCAGTGTTGCCATGGATCTTGGGGTGCTTCTGAGTCTCCCCAGGGGAGTCAGGCCTCGTCTCGAGTGGGGGCATGCACGTGCACTTTCCTCCCGAACTGCAGCAGTAGTGTCACGCTTCCTGTCACGTGGATCAAGGGATCTGTGGCTTTCCCTCGAGACTGTCCCTCGAGGCTTTCCCACGAGGCTTTCCCACAGGGCTGTGCCACGTGCCACCTTGGTGTGAGTCGATCCTCGTCGTGAAAGACGAGCCGGTGAAGGGAAAAGAGGTTCCTCTGGAATGGACTGAGACATCTGGGGGACTCTTGGAATGGTGGCACGACCCTGGAGTTCCTCTCGCCGTTCCTGTTGAGAGGGCCTCCTCTTGAGATGCGACGGGAACGCCGGGAACTCTTTCCCGACGAAGCAGGGAAAGGATCCCTCATCTCGAGCTACGAGGCGGAAACGGGGCTCCTCTGGATGTGGGCGGGACCCTCGTGATTCCTCTCGAGTGGAGACGGGTATGTCCGGGAACTTCTTGATTTGCACCAAGGGTGCGAAGGACCCTTTCGAAGTTCCAGAGGTGAGGTGTGATCAGCCTCGAGACGCCTCAGCGGAAATGGGCCTCATCTCGCCTGGAGGGGAGAACCTCCTGGATTTTCTCGAGTTGCGGCAGGTCTTCTCGAGTTACGACGGGGACCTCAGGGAGCCGCTCTGGTGGCCTCAGGAAAGGCCAGTCCCCATGCGAGTTGCTAGGGGACCTCTCGGGATTCCTCTCCCGTCCATGCCGGGGCCTCAGTCCTTGTGTGGAGTCGGGGCCGGAACCTGAGGATTCCTCTCCAGTGTTGCCATGGATCTTGGGGTGCTTCTGAGTCTCCCCAGGGGAGTCAGGCCCCGTCTCGAGTTGGGGCATGCACGTGCGTTTTCCTCCCGAGCTGCAGCAGTAGTGTCACGCTTCCTGTCACGTGGATCAAGGGATCTGTGGCTTTCCCTCGAGGCTGTCCCTCGAGGCTTTCCCACGAGGCTTTCCCACAGGGCTGTGCCACGTGCCACCTTGGTGTGAGTCGATCGTCGGCGTGAAAGACGAGCCGGTGAAGGGAAAAGAGGTTCCTCTGGAATGGACTGAGACATCTGGGGGACTCTTGGAATGGTGGCACGACCCTGGAGTTCCTCTCGCCGTTCCTGTTGAGAGGGCCTCCTCTTGAGATGCGACGGGAACGCCGGGAACTCTTTCCCGACGAAGCAGGGAAAGGATCCCTCATCTCGAGCTACGAGGCGGAAACGGGGCTCCTCTGGATGTGGGCGGGACCCTCGTGATTCCTCTCGAGTGGAGACGGGTATGTCCGGGAACTTCTTGATTTGCACCAAGGGTGCGAAGGACCCTTTCGAAGTTCCAGAGGTGAGGTGTGATCAGCCTCGAGACGCCTCAGCGGAAATGGGCCTCATCTCGCCTGGAGGGGAGAACCTCCTGGATTTTCTCGAGTTGCGGCAGGTCTTCTCGAGTTACGACGGGGACCTCAGGGAGCCGCTCTGGTGGCCTCAGGAAAGGCCAGTCCCCATGCGAGTTGCTAGGGGACCTCTCGGGATTCCTCTCCCGTCCATGCCGGGGCCTCAGTCCTTGTGTGGAGTCGGGGCCGGAACCTGAGGATTCCTCTCCAGTGTTGCCATGGATCTTGGGGTGCTTCTGAGTCTCCCCAGGGGAGTCAGGCCCCGTCTCGAGTTGGGGCATGCACGTGCGCTTTCCTCCCGAGCTGCAGCAGTAGTGTCACGCTTCCTGTCACGTGGATCAAGGAATCTGTGGCTTTCCCTCGAGGCTGTCCCTCGAGGCTTTCCCACGAGGCTTTCCCACAGGGCTGTGCCACGTGCCACCTTGGTGTGAGTCGATCGTCGGCGTGAAAGACGAGCCGGTGAAGGGAAAAGAGGTTCCTCTGGAATGGACTGAGACATCTGGGGGACTCTTGGAATGGTGGCACGACCCTGGAGTTCCTCTCGCCGTTCCTCTTGAGAGGGCCTCCTCTTGAGATGCGACGGGAACGCCGGGAACTCTTTCCCGACGAAGCAGGGAAAGGATCCCTCATCTCGAGCTACGAGGCGGAAACGGGGCTCCTCTGGATGTGGGCGGGACCCTCGTGATTCCTCTCGAGTGGAGACGGCTAGGTCGGGGAACTTCTTGATTTGCACCAAGGGTGTGAAGGACCCTTTCGAAGTTCCAGAGGTGAGGTGTGATCAGCCTCGAGACGCCTCAGCGGAAATGGGCCTCATCTCGCCTGGAGGGGAGAACCTCCTGGATTTTCTCGAGTTGCGGCAGCTCTTCTCGAGTTACGACGGGGACCTCAGGGACCCGCTCTGTTGGCCTCAGGAAATGCCAGTCCCCATGCGAGTTGCTAGGGGACCTCTCGGGATTCCTCTCCCGTCCATGCCGGGGCCTCAGTCCTTGTGTGGAGTCGGGGCCGGAACCTGAGGATTCCTCTCCAGTGTTGCCATGGATCTTGGGGTGCTTCTGAGTCTCCCCAGGGGAGTCAGGCCTCGTCTCGAGTGGGGGCATGCACGTGCACTTTCCTCCCGAACTGCAGCAGTAGTGTCACGCTTCCTGTCACGTGGATCAAGGGATCTGTGGCTTTCCCTCGAGACTGTCCCTCGAGGCTTTCCCACGAGGCTTTCCCACAGGGCTGTGCCACGTGCCACCTTGGTGTGAGTCGATCCTCGTCGTGAAAGACGAGCCGGTGAAGGGAAAAGAGGTTCCTCTGGAATGGACTGAGACATCTGGGGGACTCTTGGAATGGTGGCACGACCCTGGAGTTCCTCTCGCCGTTCCTGTTGAGAGGGCCTCCTCTTGAGATGCGACGGGAACGCCGGGAACTCTTTCCCGACGAAGCAGGGAAAGGATCCCTCATCTCGAGCTACGAGGCGGAAACGGGGCTCCTCTGGATGTGGGCGGGACCCTCGTGATTCCTCTCGAGTGGAGACGGGTATGTCCGGGAACTTCTTGATTTGCACCAAGGGTGCGAAGGACCCTTTCGAAGTTCCAGAGGTGAGGTGTGATCAGCCTCGAGACGCCTCAGCGGAAATGGGCCTCATCTCGCCTGGAGGGGAGAACCTCCTGGATTTTCTCGAGTTGCGGCAGGTCTTCTCGAGTTACGACGGGGACCTCAGGGAGCCGCTCTGGTGGCCTCAGGAAAGGCCAGTCCCCATGCGAGTTGCTAGGGGACCTCTCGGGATTCCTCTCCCGTCCATGCCGGGGCCTCAGTCCTTGTGTGGAGACGGGGCCGGAACCTGAGGATTCCTCTCCAGTGTTGCCATGGATCTTGGGGTGCTTCTGAGTCTCCCCAGGGGAGTCAGGCCCCGTCTCGAGTTGGGGCATGCACGTGCGCTTTCCTCCCGAGCTGCAGCAGTAGTGTCACGCTTCCTGTCACGTGGATCAAGGAATCTGTGGCTTTCCCTCGAGGCTGTCCCTCGAGGCTTTCCCACGAGGCTTTCCCACAGGGCTGTGCCACGTGCCACCTTGGTGTGAGTCGATCCTCGGCGTGAAAGACGAGCCGGTGAAGGGAAAAGAGGTTCCTCTGGAATGGACTGAGACATCTGGGGGACTCTTGGAATGGTGGCACGACCCTGGAGTTCCTCTCGCCGTTCCTCTTGAGAGGGCCTCCTCTTGAGATGCGACGGGAACGCCGGGAACTCTTTCCCGACGAAGCAGGGAAAGGATCCCTCATCTCGAGCTACGAGGCGGAAACGGGGCTCCTCTGGATGTGGGCGGGACCCTCGTGATTCCTCTCGAGTGGAGACGGCTAGGTCGGGGAACTTCTTGATTTGCACCAAGGGTGTGAAGGACCCTTTCGAAGTTCCAGAGGTGAGGTGTGATCAGCCTCGAGACGCCTCAGCGGAAATGGGCCTCATCTCGCCTGGAGGGGAGAACCTCCTGGATTTTCTCGAGTTGCGGCAGCTCTTCTCGAGTTACGACGGGGACCTCAGGGACCCGCTCTGTTGGCCTCAGGAAATGCCAGTCCCCATGCGAGTTGCTAGGGGACCTCTCGGGATTCCTCTCCCGTCCATGCCGGGGCCTCAGTCCTTGTGTGGAGTCGGGGTCGGAACCTGAGGATTCCTCTCCAGTGTTGCCATGGATCTTGGGGTGCTTTTGAGTCTCCCCAGGGGAGTCAGGCCTCGTCTCGAGTGGGGGCATGCAGGTGCGCTTTCCTCCCGAGCTGCAGCAGTAGTGTCATGCTTCCTGTCACGTGGATCAAGGGATCTGTGGCTTTCCCTCGAGGCTGTCCCTCGAGGCTTTCCCACGAGGCTTTCCCACAGGGCTGTGCCACGTGCCACCTTGGTGTGAGTCGATCCTCGGGGTGAAAGACGAGCCGGTGAAGGGAAAAGAGGTTCCTCTGGAATGGACTGAGACATCTGGGGGACTCTTGGAATGGTGGCACGACCCTGGAGTTCCTCTCGCCGTTCCTCTTGAGAGGGC
This sequence comes from Budorcas taxicolor, assembly GCF_023091745.1. NCBI lineage: Eukaryota > Metazoa > Chordata > Mammalia > Artiodactyla > Bovidae > Budorcas > Budorcas taxicolor. Next base: position 621,356 of record NW_026291583.1, read on the forward strand.
CTCCTCTTGAGATGCGACGGGAACGCCGGGAACTCTTTCCCGACGAAGCAGGGAAAGGATCCCTCATCTCGAGCTACGAGGCGGAAACGGGGCTCCTCTGGATGTGGGCGGGACCCTCGTGATTCCTCGCGAGTGGAGACGGGTATGTCGGGGAACTTCTTGATTTGCACCAAGGGTGTGAAGGACGCTTTCGAAGTTCCAGAGGTGAGGTGTGATCAGCCTCGAGACGCCTCAGCGGAAATGGGCCTCATCTCGCCTGGAGGGGAGAACCTCCTGGATTTTCTCGAGTTGCGGCAGGTCTTCTCGAGTTACGATGGGGACCTCAGGGAGCCGCTCTGGTGGCCTCAGGAAAGGCCAGTCCCCATGCGAGTTTCTAGGGGACCTCTCGGGATTCCTCTCCCGTCCATGCCGGGGCCTCAGTCCTTGTGTGGAGTCGGGGCCGGAACCTGAGGATTCCTCTCCAGTGTTGCCATGGATCTTGGGGTGCTTCTGAGTCTCCCCAGGGGAGTCAGGCCTCGTCTCGAGTGGGGGCATGCACGTGCGCTTTCCTCCCGAGCTGCAGCAGTAGTGTCACGCTTCCTGTCACGTGGATCAAGGGATCTGTGGCTTTCTCTCGAGGCTGTCCCTAGAGGATTTCCCACGAGGCTTTCCCACAGGGCTGTGCCACGTGCCACCTTGGTGTGAGTCGATCCTCGTCGTGAAAGACGAGCCGGTGAAGGGAAAAGAGGTTCCTCTGGAATGGACTGAGACATCTGGGGGACTCTTGGAATGGTGGCACGACCCTGGAGTTCCTCTCGCCGTTCCTCTTGAGAGGGCCTCCTCTTGAGATGCGACGGGAACGCCGGGAACTCTTTCCCGGAGAAGCAGGGAAAGGATCCCTCATCTCGAGCTACGAGGCGGAAACGGGGCTCCTCTGGATGTGGGCGGGACCCTCGTGATTCCTCTCGAGTGGAGACGGCTAGGTCGGGGAACTTCTTGATTTGCACCAAGGGTGTGAAGGACCCTTTCGAAGTTCCAGAGGTGAGGTGTGATCAGCCTCGAGACGCCTCAGCGGAAATGGGCCTCATCTCGCCTGGAGGGGAGAACCTCCTGGATTTTCTCGAGCTGCGGCAGGTCTTCTCGAGTTACGACGGGGACCTCAGGGAGCCGCTCTGGTGGCCTCAGGAAAGGCCAGTCCCCATGCGAGTTGCTAGGGGACCTCTCGGGATTCCTCTCCCGTCCATGCCGGGGCCTCAGTCCTTGTGTGGAGTCGGGGCCGGAACCTGAGGATTCCTCTCCAGTGTTGCCATGGATCTTGGGGTGCTTCTGAGTCTCCCCAGGGGAGTCAGGCCCCGTCTCGAGTTGGGGCATGCACGTGCGCTTTCCTCCCGAGCTGCAGCAGTAGTGTCACGCTTCCTGTCACGTGGATCAAGGGATCTGTGGCTTTCCCTCGAGGCTGTCCCTCGAGGCTTTCCCACGAGGCTTTCCCACAGGGCTGTGCCACGTGCCACCTTGGTGTGAGTCGATCGTCGGCGTGAAAGACGAGCCGGTGAAGGGAAAAGAGGTTCCTCTGGAATGGACTGAGACATCTGGGGGACTCTTGGAATGGTGGCACGACCCTGGAGTTCCTCTCGCCGTTCCTGTTGAGAGGGCCTCCTCTTGAGATGCGACGGGAACGCCGGGAACTCTTTCCCGACGAAGCAGGGAAAGGATCCCTCATCTCGAGCTACGAGGCGGAAACGGGGCTCCTCTGGATGTGGGCGGGACCCTCGTGATTCCTCTCGAGTGGAGACGGGTATGTCCGGGAACTTCTTGATTTGCACCAAGGGTGCGAAGGACCCTTTCGAAGTTCCAGAGGTGAGGTGTGATCAGCCTCGAGACGCCTCAGCGGAAATGGGCCTCATCTCGCCTGGACGGGAGAACCTCCTGGATTTTCTCGAGTTGCGGCAGGTCTTCTCGAGTTACGACGGGGACCTCAGGGAGCCGCTCTGGTGGCCTCAGGAAAGGCCAGTCCCCATGCGAGTTGCTAGGGGACCTCTCGGGATTCCTCTCCCGTCCATGCCGGGGCCTCAGTCCTTGTGTGGAGTCGGGGCCGGAACCTGAGGATTCCTCTCCAGTGTTGCCATGGATCTTGGGGTGCTTCTGAGTCTCCCCAGGGGAGTCAGGCCCCGTCTCGAGTTGGGGCATGCACGTGCGCTTTCCTCCCGAGCTGCAGCAGTAGTGTCACGCTTCCTGTCACGTGGATCAAGGAATCTGTGGCTTTCCCTCGAGGCTGTCCCTCGAGGCTTTCCCACGAGGCTTTCCCACAGGGCTGTGCCACGTGCCACCTTGGTGTGAGTCGATCCTCGGCGTGAAAGACGAGCCGGTGAAGGGAAAAGAGGTTCCTCTGGAATGGACTGAGACATCTGGGGGACTCTTGGAATGGTGGCACGACCCTGGAGTTCCTCTCGCCGTTCCTCTTGAGAGGGCCTCCTCTTGAGATGCGATGGGAACGCCGGGAACTCTTTCCCGACGAAGCAGGGAAAGGATCCCTCATCTCGAGCTACGAGGCGGAAACGGGGCTCCTCTGTATGTGGGCGGGACCCTCGTGATTCCTCTCGAGTGGAGACGGCTAGGTCGGGGAACTTCTGGATTTGCACCAAGGGTGTGAAGGACCCTTTCGAAGTTCCAGAGGCGAGGTGTGATCAGCCTCGAGACGCCTCAGCGGAAATGGGCCTCATCTCGCCTGGAGGGGAGAACCTCCTGGATTTTCTCGAGCTGCGGCAGGTCTTCTCGAGTTACGACGGGGACCTCAGGGACCCGCTCTGGTTGCCTCAGGAAAGGCCAGTCCCCATGCGAGTTGCTAGGGGACCTCTCGGGATTCCTCTCCCGTCCATGCCGGGGCCTCAGTCCTTGTGCGGAGTCGGGGCCGGAACCTGAGGATTCCTCTCCAGTGTTGCCATGGATCTTGGGGTGCTTCTGAGTCTCCCCAGGGGAGTCAGGCCTCGTCTCGAGTGGGGGCATGCACGTGCACTTTCCTCCCGAACTGCAGCAGTAGTGTCACGCTTCCTGTCACGTGAATCAAGGGATCTGTGGCTTTCCCTCGAGGCTGTCCCTAGAGGCTTTCCCACGAGGCTTTCCCACAGGGCTGTGCCACGTTCCACCTTGGTGTGAGTCGATCCTCGTCGTGAAAGACGAGCCGGTGAAGGAAAAAGAGGTTCCTCTGGAATGGACTGAGACATCTGGGGGACTCTTGGAATGGTGGCACGACCCTGGAGTTCCTCTCGCCGTTCCTCTTGAGAGGGCCTCCTCTTGAGATGCGACGGGAACGCCGGGAACTCTTTCCCGACGAAGCAGGGAAAGGATACCTCATCTCGAGCTACGAGGCGGAAACGGGGCTCCTCTGGATGTGGGCGGGACCCTCGTGATTCCTCTCGAGTGGAGACGGCTAGGTCGGGGAACTTCTTGATTTGCACCAAGGGTGTGAAGGACCCTTTCGAAGTTCCAGAGGTGAGGTGTGATCAGCCTCGAGACGCCTCAGTGGAAATGGGCCTCATCTCGCCTGGAGGGGAGAACCTCCTGGATTTTCTCGAGTTGCGGCAGGTCTTCTCGAGTTACGACGGGGACCTCAGGGAGCCGCTCTGGTGGCCTCAGGAAAGGCCAGTCCCCATGCGAGTTGCTAGGGGACCTCTCGGGATTCCTCTCCCGTCCATGCCGGGGCCTCAGTCCTTGTGTGGAGTCGGGGCCGGAACCTGAGGATTCCTCTCCAGTGTTGCCATGGATCTTGGGGTGCTTCTGAGTCTCCCCAGGGGAGTCAGGCCCCGTCTCGAGTTGGGGCATGCACGTGCGCTTTCCTCCCGAGCTGCAGCAGTAGTGTCACGCTTCCTGTCACGTGGATCAAGGAATCTGTGGCTTTCCCTCGAGGCTGTCCCTCGAGGCTTTCCCACGAGGCTTTCCCACAGGGCTGTGCCACGTGCCACCTTGGTGTGAGTCGATCCTCGGCGTGAAAGACGAGCCGGTGAAGGGAAAAGAGGTTCCTCTGGAATGGACTGAGACATCTGGGGGACTCTTGGAATGGTGGCACGACCCTGGAGTTCCTCTCGCCGTTCCTCTTGAGAGGGCCTCCTCTTGAGATGCGATGGGAACGCCGGGAACTCTTTCCCGACGAAGCAGGGAAAGGATCCCTCATCTCGAGCTACGAGGCGGAAACGGGGCTCCTCTGTATGTGGGCGGGACCCTCGTGATTCCTCTCGAGTGGAGACGGCTAGGTCGGGGAACTTCTGGATTTGCACCAAGGGTGTGAAGGACCCTTTCGAAGTTCCAGAGGCGAGGTGTGATCAGCCTCGAGACGCCTCAGCGGAAATGGGCCTCATCTCGCCTGGAGGGGAGAACCTCCTGGATTTTCTCGAGCTGCGGCAGGTCTTCTCGAGTTACGACGGGGACCTCAGGGACCCGCTCTGGTTGCCTCAGGAAAGGCCAGTCCCCATGCGAGTTGCTAGGGGACCTCTCGGGATTCCTCTCCCGTCCATGCCGGGGCCTCAGTCCTTGTGCGGAGTCGGGGCCGGAACCTGAGGATTCCTCTCCAGTGTTGCCATGGATCTTGGGGTGCTTCTGAGTCTCCCCAGGGGAGTCAGGCCTCGTCTCGAGTGGGGGCATGCACGTGCACTTTCCTCCCGAACTGCAGCAGTAGTGTCACGCTTCCTGTCACGTGAATCAAGGGATCTGTGGCTTTCCCTCGAGGCTGTCCCTAGAGGCTTTCCCACGAGGCTTTCCCACAGGGCTGTGCCACGTTCCACCTTGGTGTGAGTCGATCCTCGTCGTGAAAGACGAGCCGGTGAAGGGAAAAGAGGTTCCTCTGGAATGGACTGAGACATCTGGGGGACTCTTGGAATGGTGGCACGACCCTGGAGTTCCTCTCGCCGTTCCTCTTGAGAGGGCCTCCTCTTGAGATGCGACGGGAACGCCGGGAACTCTTTCCCGACGAAGCAGGGAAAGGATACCTCATCTCGAGCTACGAGGCGGAAACGGGGCTCCTCTGGATGTGGGCGGGACCCTCGTGATTCCTCTCGAGTGGAGACGGCTAGGTCGGGGAACTTCTTGATTTGCACCAAGGGTGTGAAGGACCCTTTCGAAGTTCCAGAGGTGAGGTGTGATCAGCCTCGAGACGCCTCAGTGGAAATGGGCCTCATCTCGCCTGGAGGGGAGAACCTCCTGGATTTTCTCGAGTTGCGGCAGGTCTTCTCGAGTTACGACGGGGACCTCAGGGAGCCGCTCTGGTGGCCTCAGGAAAGGCCAGTCCCCATGCGAGTTGCTAGGGGACCTCTCGGGATTCCTCTCCCGTCCATGCCGGGGCCTCAGTCCTTGTGTGGAGTCGGGGCCGGAACCTGAGGATTCCTCTCCAGTGTTGCCATGGATCTTGGGGTGCTTCTGAGTCTCCCCAGGGGAGTCAGGCCCCGTCTCGAGTTGGGGCATGCACGTGCGCTTTCCTCCCGAGCTGCAGCAGTAGTGTCACGCTTCCTGTCACGTGGATCAAGGAATCTGTGGCTTTCCCTCGAGGCTGTCCCTCGAGGCTTTCCCACGAGGCTTTCCCACAGGGCTGTGCCACGTGCCACCTTGGTGTGAGTCGATCCTCGGCGTGAAAGACGAGCCGGTGAAGGGAAAAGAGGTTCCTCTGGAATGGACTGAGACATCTGGGGGACTCTTGGAATGGTGGCACGACCCTGGAGTTCCTCTCGCCGTTCCTCTTGAGAGGGCCTCCTCTTGAGATGCGACGGGAACGCCGGGAACTCTTTCCCGACGAAGCAGGGAAAGGATCCCTCATCTCGAGCTACGAGGCGGAAACGGGGATCCTCTGGATGTGGGCGGGACCCTCGTGATTCCTCTCGAGTGGAGACGGCTAGGTCGGGGAACTTCTTGATTTGCACCAAGGGTGTGAAGGACCCTTTCGAAGTTCCAGAGGTGAGGTGTGATCAGCCTCGAGACGCCTCAGCGGAAATGGGCCTCATCTCGCCTGGAGGGGAGAACCTCCTGGATTTTCTCGAGTTGCGGCAGCTCTTCTCGAGTTACGACGGGGACCTCAGGGACCCGCTCTGTTGGCCTCAGGAAATGCCAGTCCCCATGCGAGTTGCTAGGGGACCTCTCGGGATTCCTCTCCCGTCCATGCCGGGGCCTCAGTCCTTGTGTGGAGTCGGGGCCGGAACCTGAGGATTCCTCTCCAGTGTTGCCATGGATCTTGGGGTGCTTTTGAGTCTCCCCAGGGGAGTCAGGCCTCGTCTCGAGTGGGGGCATGCAGGTGCGCTTTCCTCCCGAGCTGCAGCAGTAGTGTCATGCTTCCTGTCACGTGGATCAAGGGATCTGTGGCTTTCCCTCGAGGCTGTCCCTCGAGGCTTTCCCACGAGGCTTTCCCACAGGGCTGTGCCACGTGCCACCTTGGTGTGAGTCGATCCTCGGCGTGAAAGACGAGCCGGTGAAGGGAAAAGAGGTTCCTCTGGAATGGACTGAGACATCTGGGGGACTCTTGGAATGGTGGCACGACCCTGGAGTTCCTCTCGCCGTTCCTGTTGAGAGGGCCTCCTCTTGAGATGCGATGGGAACGCCGGGAACTCTTTCCCGACGAAGCAGGGAAAGGATCCCTCATCTCGAGCTACGAGGCGGAAACGGGGCTCCTCTGTATGTGGGCGGGACCCTCGTGATTCCTCTCGAGTGGAGACGGCTAGGTCGGGGAACTTCTTGATTTGCACCAAGGGTGTGAAGGACCCTTTCGAAGTTCCAGAGGCGAGGTGTGATCAGCCTCGAGACGCCTCAGCGGAAATGGGCCTCATCTCGCCTGGAGGGGAGAACCTCCTGGATTTTCTCGAGCTGCGGCAGGTCTTCTCGAGTTACGACGGGGACCTCAGGGACCCGCTCTGGTTGCCTCAGGAAAGGCCAGTCCCCATGCGAGTTGCTAGGGGACCTCTCGGGATTCCTCTCCCGTCCATGCCGGGGCCTCAGTCCTTGTGCGGAGTCGGGGCCGGAACCTGAGGATTCCTCTCCAGTGTTGCCATGGATCTTGGGGTGCTTCTGAGTCTCCCCAGGGGAGTCAGGCCTCGTCTCGAGTGGGGGCATGCACGTGCACTTTCCTCCCGAACTGCAGCAGTAGTGTCACGCTTCCTCTCACGTGGATCAAGGGATCTGTGGCTTTCCCTCGAGGCTGTCCCTCGAGGCTTTCCCACGAGGCTTTCCCACAGGGCTGTGCCACGTGCCACCTTGGTGTGAGTCGATCCTCGTCGTGAAAGACGAGCCGGTGAAGGGAAAAGAGGTTCCTCTGGAATGGACTGAGACATCTGGGGGACTCTTGGAATGGTGGCACGACCCTGGAGTTCCTCTCGCCGTTCCTCTTGAGAGGGCCTCCTCTTGAGATGCGACGGGAACGCCGGGAACTCTTTCCCGACGAAGCAGGGAAAGGATCCCTCATCTCGAGCTACGAGGCGGAAACGGGGCTCCTCTGGATGTGGGCGGGACCCTCGTGATTCCTCGCGAGTGGAGACGGGTATGTCGGGGAACTTCTTGATTTGCACCAAGGGTGTGAAGGACCCTTTCGAAGTTCCAGAGGTGAGGTGTGATCAGCCTCGAGACGCCTCAGCGGAAATGGGCCTCATCTCGCCTGGAGGGGAGAACCTCCTGGATTTTCTCGAGTTGCGGCAGGTCTTCTCGAGTTACGACGGGGACCTCAGGGAGCCGCTCTGGTGGCCTCAGGAAAGGCCAGTCCCCATGCGAGTTGCTAGGGGACCTCTCGGGATTCCTCTCCCGTCCATGCCGGGGCCTCAGTCCTTGTGTGGAGTCGGGGCCGGAACCTGAGGATTCCTCTCCAGTGTTGCCATGGATCTTGGGGTGCTTCTGAGTCTCCCCAGGGGAGTCAGGCCCCGTCTCGAGTTGGGGCATGCACGTGCGCTTTCCTCCCGAGCTGCAGCAGTAGTGTCACGCTTCCTGTCACGTGAATCAAGGAATCTGTGGCTTTCCCTCGAGGCTGTCCCTCGAGGCTTTCCCACGAGGCTTTCCCACAGGGCTGTGCCACGTGCCACCTTGGTGTGAGTCGATCCTCGGCGTGAAAGACGAGCCGGTGAAGGGAAAAGAGGTTCCTCTGGAATGGACTGAGACATCTGGGGGACTCTTGGAATGGTGGCACGACCCTGGAGTTCCTCTCGCCGTTCCTGTTGAGAGGGCCTCCTCTTGAGATGCGACGGGAACGCCGGGAACTCTTTCCCGACGAAGCAGGGAAAGGATCCCTCATCTCGAGCTACGAGGCGGAAACGGGGCTCCTCTGGATGTGGGCGGGACCCTCGTGATTCCTCTCGAGTGGAGACGGCTAGGTCGGGGAACTTCTTGATTTGCACCAAGGGTGTGAAGGACCCTTTCGAAGTTCCAGAGGTGAGGTGTGATCAGCCTCGAGACGCCTCAGCGGAAATGGGCCTCATCTCGCCTGGAGGGGAGAACCTCTTGGACTTTCTCGAGTTGCGGCAGGTCTTCTCGAGTTACGACGGTGACCTCAGGGACCCGCTCTGGTGGCCTCAGGAAAGGCCAGTCCCCATGCGAGTTGCTAGGGCACCTCTCGGGATTCCTCTCCCGTCCATGCCGGGGCCTCAGTCCTTGTGTGGAGTCGGGGCCGGAACCTGAGGATTCCTCTCCAGTGTTGCCATGGATCTTGGGGTGCTTTTGAGTCTCCCCAGGGGAGTCAGGCCTCGTCTCGAGTGGGGGCATGCACGTGCGCTTTCCTCCCGAGCTGCAGCAGTAGTGTCATGCTTCCTGTCACGTGGATCAAGGGATCTGTGGCTTTCCCTCGAGGCTGTCCCTCGAGGCTTTCCCACGAGGCTTTCCCACAGGGCTGTGCCACGTGCCACCTTGGTGTGAGTCGATCCTCGGCGTGAAAGACGAGCCGGTGAAGGGAAAAGAGGTTCCTCTGGAATGGACTGAGACATCTGGGGGACTCTTGGAATGGTGGCACGACCCTGGAGTTCCTCTCGCCGTTCCTGTTGAGAGGGCCTCCTCTTGACATGCGACGGGAACGCCGGGAACTCTTTCCCGACGAAGCAGGGAAAGGATCCCTCATCTCGAGCTACGAGGCGGAAACGGGGCTCCTCTGTATGTGGGCGGGACCCTCGTGATTCCTCTCGAGTGGAGACGGCTAGGTCGGGGAACTTCTTGATTTGCACCAAGGGTGCGAAGGACCCTTTCGAAGTTCCAGAGGTGAGGTGTGATCAGCCTCGAGACGCCTCAGCGGAAATGGGCCTCATCTCGCCTGGAGGGGAGAACCTCCTGGATTTTCTCGAGCTGCGGCAGGTCTTCTCGAGTTACGACGGGGACCTCAGGGAGCTGCTCTGGTGGCCTCAGGAAAGGCCAGTCCCCATGCGAGTTGCTAGGGGACCTCTCGGGATTCCTCTCCCGTCCATGCCGGGGCCTCAGTCCTTGTGTGGAGTCGGGGCCGGAACCTGAGGATTCCTCTCCAGTGTTGCCATGGATCTTGGGGTGCTTCTGAGTCTCCCCAGGGGAGTCAGGCCCCGTCTCGAGTTGGGGCATGCACGTGCGCTTTCCTCCCGAGCTGCAGCAGTAGTGTCACGCTTCCTGTCACGTGGATCAAGGGATCTGTGGCTTTCCCTCGAGGCTGTCCCTCGAGGCTTTCCCACGAGGCTTTCCCACAGGGCTGTGCCACGTGCCACCTTGGTGTGAGTCGATCGTCGGCGTGAAAGACGAGCCGGTGAAGGGAAAAGAGGTTCCTCTGGAATGGACTGAGACATCTGGGGGACTCTTGGAATGGTGGCACGACCCTGGAGTTCCTCTCGCCGTTCCTGTTGAGAGGGCCTCCTCTTGAGATGCGACGGGAACGCCGGGAACTCTTTCCCGACGAAGCAGGGAAAGGATCCCTCATCTCGAGCTACGAGGCGGAAACGGGGCTCCTCTGGATGTGGGCGGGACCCTCGTGATTCCTCTCGAGTGGAGACGGGTATGTCCGGGAACTTCTTGATTTGCACCAAGGGTGCGAAGGACCCTTTCGAAGTTCCAGAGGTGAGGTGTGATCAGCCTCGAGACGCCTCAGCGGAAATGGGCCTCATCTCGCCTGGAGGGGAGAACCTCCTGGATTTTCTCGAGTTGCGGCAGGTCTTCTCGAGTTACGACGGGGACCTCAGGGAGCCGCTCTGGTGGCCTCAGGAAAGGCCAGTCCCCATGCGAGTTGCTAGGGGACCTCTCGGGATTCCTCTCCCGTCCATGCCGGGGCCTCAGTCCTTGTGTGGAGTCGGGGCCGGAACCTGAGGATTCCTCTCCAGTGTTGCCATGGATCTTGGGGTGCTTCTGAGTCTCCCCAGGGGAGTCAGGCCCCGTCTCGAGTTGGGGCATGCACGTGCGCTTTCCTCCCGAGCTGCAGCAGTAGTGTCACGCTTCCTGTCACGTGGATCAAGGAATCTGTGGCTTTCCCTCGAGGCTGTCCCTCGAGGCTTTCCCACGAGGCTTTCCCACAGGGCTGTGCCACGTGCCACCTTGGTGTGAGTCGATCCTCGGCGTGAAAGACGAGCCGGTGAAGGGAAAAGAGGTTCCTCTGGAATGGACTGAGACATCTGGGGGACTCTTGGAATGGTGGCACGACCCTGGAGTTCCTCTCGCCGTTCCTCTTGAGAGGGCCTCCTCTTGAGATGCGACGGGAACGCCGGGAACTCTTTCCCGACGAAGCAGGGAAAGGATCCCTCATCTCGAGCTACGAGGCGGAAACGGGGCTCCTCTGGATGTGGGCGGGACCCTCGTGATTCCTCTCGAGTGGAGACGGCTAGGTCGGGGAACTTCTTGATTTGCACCAAGGGTGTGAAGGACCCTTTCGAAGTTCCAGAGGTGAGGTGTGATCAGCCTCGAGACGCCTCAGCGGAAATGGGCCTCATCTCGCCTGGAGGGGAGAACCTCCTGGATTTTCTCGAGTTGCGGCAGCTCTTCTCGAGTTACGACGGGGACCTCAGGGACCCGCTCTGTTGGCCTCAGGAAATGCCAGTCCCCATGCGAGTTGCTAGGGGACCTCTCGGGATTCCTCTCCCGTCCATGCCGGGGCCTCAGTCCTTGTGTGGAGTCGGGGCCGGAACCTGAGGATTCCTCTCCAGTGTTGCCATGGATCTTGGGGTGCTTCTGAGTCTCCCCAGGGGAGTCAGGCCTCGTCTCGAGTGGGGGCATGCACGTGCACTTTCCTCCCGAACTGCAGCAGTAGTGTCACGCTTCCTGTCACGTGGATCAAGGGATCTGTGGCTTTCCCTCGAGACTGTCCCTCGAGGCTTTCCCACGAGGCTTTCCCACAGGGCTGTGCCACGTGCCACCTTGGTGTGAGTCGATCCTCGTCGTGAAAGACGAGCCGGTGAAGGGAAAAGAGGTTCCTCTGGAATGGACTGAGACATCTGGGGGACTCTTGGAATGGTGGCACGACCCTGGAGTTCCTCTCGCCGTTCCTGTTGAGAGGGCCTCCTCTTGAGATGCGACGGGAACGCCGGGAACTCTTTCCCGACGAAGCAGGGAAAGGATCCCTCATCTCGAGCTACGAGGCGGAAACGGGGCTCCTCTGGATGTGGGCGGGACCCTCGTGATTCCTCTCGAGTGGAGACGGGTATGTCCGGGAACTTCTTGATTTGCACCAAGGGTGCGAAGGACCCTTTCGAAGTTCCAGAGGTGAGGTGTGATCAGCCTCGAGACGCCTCAGCGGAAATGGGCCTCATCTCGCCTGGAGGGGAGAACCTCCTGGATTTTCTCGAGTTGCGGCAGGTCTTCTCGAGTTACGACGGGGACCTCAGGGAGCCGCTCTGGTGGCCTCAGGAAAGGCCAGTCCCCATGCGAGTTGCTAGGGGACCTCTCGGGATTCCTCTCCCGTCCATGCCGGGGCCTCAGTCCTTGTGTGGAGACGGGGCCGGAACCTGAGGATTCCTCTCCAGTGTTGCCATGGATCTTGGGGTGCTTCTGAGTCTCCCCAGGGGAGTCAGGCCCCGTCTCGAGTTGGGGCATGCACGTGCGCTTTCCTCCCGAGCTGCAGCAGTAGTGTCACGCTTCCTGTCACGTGGATCAAGGAATCTGTGGCTTTCCCTCGAGGCTGTCCCTCGAGGCTTTCCCACGAGGCTTTCCCACAGGGCTGTGCCACGTGCCACCTTGGTGTGAGTCGATCCTCGGCGTGAAAGACGAGCCGGTGAAGGGAAAAGAGGTTCCTCTGGAATGGACTGAGACATCTGGGGGACTCTTGGAATGGTGGCACGACCCTGGAGTTCCTCTCGCCGTTCCTCTTGAGAGGGCCTCCTCTTGAGATGCGACGGGAACGCCGGGAACTCTTTCCCGACGAAGCAGGGAAAGGATCCCTCATCTCGAGCTACGAGGCGGAAACGGGGCTCCTCTGGATGTGGGCGGGACCCTCGTGATTCCTCTCGAGTGGAGACGGCTAGGTCGGGGAACTTCTTGATTTGCACCAAGGGTGTGAAGGACCCTTTCGAAGTTCCAGAGGTGAGGTGTGATCAGCCTCGAGACGCCTCAGCGGAAATGGGCCTCATCTCGCCTGGAGGGGAGAACCTCCTGGATTTTCTCGAGTTGCGGCAGCTCTTCTCGAGTTACGACGGGGACCTCAGGGACCCGCTCTGTTGGCCTCAGGAAATGCCAGTCCCCATGCGAGTTGCTAGGGGACCTCTCGGGATTCCTCTCCCGTCCATGCCGGGGCCTCAGTCCTTGTGTGGAGTCGGGGTCGGAACCTGAGGATTCCTCTCCAGTGTTGCCATGGATCTTGGGGTGCTTTTGAGTCTCCCCAGGGGAGTCAGGCCTCGTCTCGAGTGGGGGCATGCAGGTGCGCTTTCCTCCCGAGCTGCAGCAGTAGTGTCATGCTTCCTGTCACGTGGATCAAGGGATCTGTGGCTTTCCCTCGAGGCTGTCCCTCGAGGCTTTCCCACGAGGCTTTCCCACAGGGCTGTGCCACGTGCCACCTTGGTGTGAGTCGATCCTCGGCGTGAAAGACGAGCCGGTGAAGGGAAAAGAGGTTCCTCTGGAATGGACTGAGACATCTGGGGGACTCTTGGAATGGTGGCACGACCCTGGAGTTCCTCTCGCCGTTCCTCTTGAGAGGGCCTCCTCTTGAGATGCGACGGGAACGCCGGGAACTCTTTCCCGGAGAAGCAGGGAAAGGATCCCTCATCTCGAGCTACGAGGCGGAAACGGGGCTCCTCTGGATGTGGGCGGGACCCTCGTGATTCCTCGCGAGTGGAGACGGGTATGTCGGGGAACTTCTTGATTTGCACCAAGGGTGTGAAGGACCCTTTCGAAGTTCCAGAGGTGAGGTGTGATCAGCCTCGAGACGCCTCAGCGGAAATGGGCCTCATCTCGCCTGGAGGGGAGAACCTCCTGGATTTTCTCGAGTTGCGGCAGGTCTTCTCGAGTTACGATGGGGACCTCAGGGAGCCGCTCTGGTGGCCTCAGGAAAGGCCAGTCCCCATGCGAGTTTCTAGGGGACCTCTCGGGATTCCTCTCCCGTCCATGCCGGGGCCTCAGTCCTTGTGTGGAGTCGGGGCCGGAACCTGAGGATTCCTCTCCAGTGTTGCCATGGATCTTGGGGTGCTTCTGAGTCTCCCCAGGGGAGTCAGGCCTCGTCTCGAGTGGGGGCATGCACGTGCGCTTTCCTCCCGAGCTGCAGCAGTAGTGTCACGCTTCCTGTCACGTGGATCAAGGGATCTGTGGCTTTCCCTCGAGGCTGTCCCTAGAGGATTTCCCACGAGGCTTTCCCACAGGGCTGTGCCACGTGCCACCTTGGTGTGAGTCGATCCTCGTCGTGAAAGACGAGCCGGTGAAGGGAAAAGAGGTTCCTCTGGAATGGACTGAGACATATTTGGGACTCTTGGAATGGTGGCACGACCCTGGAGTTCCTCTCGCCGTTCCTCTTGAGAGGGCCTCCTCTTGAGATGCGACGGGAACGCCGGGAACTCTTTCCCGGAGAAGCAGGGAAAGGATCCCTCATCTCGAGCTACGAGGCGGAAACGGGGCTCCTCTGGATGTGGGCGGGACCCTCGTGATTCCTCTCGAGTGGAGACGGCTAGGTCGGGGAACTTCTTGATTTGCACCAAGGGTGTGAAGGACCCTTTCGAAGTTCCAGAGGTGAGGTGTGATCAGCCTCGAGACGCCTCAGCGGAAATGGGCCTCATCTCGCCTGGAGGGGAGAACCTCCTGGATTTTCTCGAGCTGCGGCAGGTCTTCTCGAGTTACGACGGGGACCTCAGGGAGCCGCTCTGGTGGCCTCAGGAAAGGCCAGTCCCCATGCGAGTTGCTAGGGGACCTCTCGGGATTCCTCTCCCGTCCATGCCGGGGCCTCAGTCCTTGTGTGGAGTCGGGGCCGGAACCTGAGGATTCCTCTCCAGTGTTGCCATGGATCTTGGGGTGCTTCTGAGTCTCCCCAGGGGAGTCAGGCCCCGTCTCGAGTTGGGGCATGCACGTGCGCTTTCCTCCCGAGCTGCAGCAGTAGTGTCACGCTTCCTGTCACGTGGATCAAGGGATCTGTGGCTTTCCCTCGAGGCTGTCCCTCGAGGCTTTCCCACGAGGCTTTCCCACAGGGCTGTGCCACGTGCCACCTTGGTGTGAGTCGATCGTCGGCGTGAAAGACGAGCCGGTGAAGGGAAAAGAGGTTCCTCTGGAATGGACTGAGACATCTGGGGGACTCTTGGAATGGTGGCACGACCCTGGAGTTCCTCTCGCCGTTCCTGTTGAGAGGGCCTCCTCTTGAGATGCGACGGGAACGCCGGGAACTCTTTCCCGACGAAGCAGGGAAAGGATCCCTCATCTCGAGCTACGAGGCGGAAACGGGGCTCCTCTGGATGTGGGCGGGACCCTCGTGATTCCTCTCGAGTGGAGACGGGTATGTCCGGGAACTTCTTGATTTGCACCAAGGGTGCGAAGGACCCTTTCGAAGTTCCAGAGGTGAGGTGTGATCAGCCTCGAGACGCCTCAGCGGAAATGGGCCTCATCTCGCCTGGAGGGGAGAACCTCCTGGATTTTCTCGAGTTGCGGCAGGTCTTCTCGAGTTACGACGGGGACCTCAGGGAGCCGCTCTGGTGGCCTCAGGAAAGGCCAGTCCCCATGCGAGTTGCTAGGGGACCTCTCGGGATTCCTCTCCCGTCCATGCCGGGGCCTCAGTCCTTGTGTGGAGTCGGGGCCGGAACCTGAGGATTCCTCTCCAGTGTTGCCATGGATCTTGGGGTGCTTCTGAGTCTCCCCAGGGGAGTCAGGCCCCGTCTCGAGTTGGGGCATGCACGTGCGCTTTCCTCCCGAGCTGCAGCAGTAGTGTCACGCTTCCTGTCACGTGGATCAAGGAATCTGTGGCTTTCCCTCGAGGCTGTCCCTCGAGGCTTTCCCACGAGGCTTTCCCACAGGGCTGTGCCACGTGCCACCTTGGTGTGAGTCGATCCTCGGCGTGAAAGACGAGCCGGTGAAGGGAAAAGAGGTTCCTCTGGAATGGACTGAGACATCTGGGGGACTCTTGGAATGGTGGCACGACCCTGGAGTTCCTCTCGCCGTTCCTCTTGAGAGGGCCTCCTCTTGAGATGCGATGGGAACGCCGGGAACTCTTTCCCGACGAAGCAGGGAAAGGATCCCTCATCTCGAGCTACGAGGCGGAAACGGGGCTCCTCTGGATGTGGGCGGGACCCTCGTGATTCCTCTCGAGTGGAGACGGCTAGGTCGGGGAACTTCTTGATTTGCACCAAGGGTGTGAAGGACCCTTTCGAAGTTCCAGAGGTGAGGTGTGATCAGCCTCGAGACGCCTCAGCGGAAATGGGCCTCATCTCGCCTGGAGGGGAGAACCTCCTGGATTTTCTCGAGTTGCGGCAGCTCTTCTCGAGTTACGACGGGGACCTCAGGGACCCGCTCTGTTGGCCTCAGGAAATGCCAGTCCCCATGCGAGTTGCTAGGGGACCTCTCGGGATTCCTCTCCCGTCCATGCCGGGGCCTCAGTCCTTGTGTGGAGTCGGGGCCGGAACCTGAGGATTCCTCTCCAGTGTTGCCATGGATCTTGGGGTGCTTCTGAGTCTCCCCAGGGGAGTCAGGCCTCGTCTCGAGTGGGGGCATGCACGTGCACTTTCCTCCCGAACTGCAGCAGTAGTGTCACGCTTCCTGTCACGTGGATCAAGGGATCTGTGGCTTTCCCTCGAGACTGTCCCTCGAGGCTTTCCCACGAGGCTTTCCCACAGGGCTGTGCCACGTGCCACCTTGGTGTGAGTCGATCCTCGTCGTGAAAGACGAGCCGGTGAAGGGAAAAGAGGTTCCTCTGGAATGGACTGAGACATCTGGGGGACTCTTGGAATGGTGGCACGACCCTGGAGTTCCTCTCGCCGTTCCTGTTGAGAGGGCCTCCTCTTGAGATGCGACGGGAACGCCGGGAACTCTTTCCCGACGAAGCAGGGAAAGGATCCCTCATCTCGAGCTACGAGGCGGAAACGGGGCTCCTCTGGATGTGGGCGGGACCCTCGTGATTCCTCTCGAGTGGAGACGGGTATGTCCGGGAACTTCTTGATTTGCACCAAGGGTGCGAAGGACCCTTTCGAAGTTCCAGAGGTGAGGTGTGATCAGCCTCGAGACGCCTCAGCGGAAATGGGCCTCATCTCGCCTGGAGGGGAGAACCTCCTGGATTTTCTCGAGTTGCGGCAGGTCTTCTCGAGTTACGACGGGGACCTCAGGGAGCCGCTCTGGTGGCCTCAGGAAAGGCCAGTCCCCATGCGAGTTGCTAGGGGACCTCTCGGGATTCCTCTCCCGTCCATGCCGGGGCCTCAGTCCTTGTGTGGAGACGGGGCCGGAACCTGAGGATTCCTCTCCAGTGTTGCCATGGATCTTGGGGTGCTTCTGAGTCTCCCCAGGGGAGTCAGGCCCCGTCTCGAGTTGGGGCATGCACGTGCGCTTTCCTCCCGAGCTGCAGCAGTAGTGTCACGCTTCCTGTCACGTGGATCAAGGAATCTGTGGCTTTCCCTCGAGGCTGTCCCTCGAGGCTTTCCCACGAGGCTTTCCCACAGGGCTGTGCCACGTGCCACCTTGGTGTGAGTCGATCCTCGGCGTGAAAGACGAGCCGGTGAAGGGAAAAGAGGTTCCTCTGGAATGGACTGAGACATCTGGGGGACTCTTGGAATGGTGGCACGACCCTGGAGTTCCTCTCGCCGTTCCTCTTGAGAGGGCCTCCTCTTGAGATGCGACGGGAACGCCGGGAACTCTTTCCCGACGAAGCAGGGAAAGGATCCCTCATCTCGAGCTACGAGGCGGAAACGGGGCTCCTCTGGATGTGGGCGGGACCCTCGTGATTCCTCTCGAGTGGAGACGGCTAGGTCGGGGAACTTCTTGATTTGCACCAAGGGTGTGAAGGACCCTTTCGAAGTTCCAGAGGTGAGGTGTGATCAGCCTCGAGACGCCTCAGCGGAAATGGGCCTCATCTCGCCTGGAGGGGAGAACCTCCTGGATTTTCTCGAGTTGCGGCAGCTCTTCTCGAGTTACGACGGGGACCTCAGGGACCCGCTCTGTTGGCCTCAGGAAATGCCAGTCCCCATGCGAGTTGCTAGGGGACCTCTCGGGATTCCTCTCCCGTCCATGCCGGGGCCTCAGTCCTTGTGTGGAGTCGGGGTCGGAACCTGAGGATTCCTCTCCAGTGTTGCCATGGATCTTGGGGTGCTTTTGAGTCTCCCCAGGGGAGTCAGGCCTCGTCTCGAGTGGGGGCATGCAGGTGCGCTTTCCTCCCGAGCTGCAGCAGTAGTGTCATGCTTCCTGTCACGTGGATCAAGGGATCTGTGGCTTTCCCTCGAGGCTGTCCCTCGAGGCTTTCCCACGAGGCTTTCCCACAGGGCTGTGCCACGTGCCACCTTGGTGTGAGTCGATCCTCGGCGTGAAAGACGAGCCGGTGAAGGGAAAAGAGGTTCCTCTGGAATGGACTGAGACATCTGGGGGACTCTTGGAATGGTGGCACGACCCTGGAGTTCCTCTCGCCGTTCCTCTTGAGAGGGCCTCCTCTTGAGATGCGACGGGAACGCCGGGAACTCTTTCCCGACGAAGCAGGGAAAGGATCCCTCATCTCGAGCTACGAGGCGGAAACGGGGCTCCTCTGGATGTGGGCGGGACCCTCGTGATTCCTCGCGAGTGGAGACGGGTATGTCGGGGAACTTCTTGATTTGCACCAAGGGTGTGAAGGACCCTTTCGAAGTTCCAGAGGTGAGGTGTGATCAGCCTCGAGACGCCTCAGCGGAAATGGGCCTCATCTCGCCTGGAGGGGAGAACCTCCTGGATTTTCTCGAGTTGCGGCAGGTCTTCTCGAGTTACGATGGGGACCTCAGGGAGCCGCTCTGGTGGCCTCAGGAAAGGCCAGTCCCCATGCGAGTTTCTAGGGGACCTCTCGGGATTCCTCTCCCGTCCATGCCGGGGCCTCAGTCCTTGTGTGGAGTCGGGGCCGGAACCTGAGGATTCCTCTCCAGTGTTGCCATGGATCTTGGGGTGCTTCTGAGTCTCCCCAGGGGAGTCAGGCCTCGTCTCGAGTGGGGGCATGCACGTGCGCTTTCCTCCCGAGCTGCAGCAGTAGTGTCACGCTTCCTGTCACGTGGATCAAGGGATCTGTGGCTTTCCCTCGAGGCTGTCCCTAGAGGATTTCCCACGAGGCTTTCCCACAGGGCTGTGCCACGTGCCACCTTGGTGTGAGTCGATCCTCGTCGTGAAAGACGAGCCGGTGAAGGGAAAAGAGGTTCCTCTGGAATGGACTGAGACATCTGGGGGACTCTTGGAATGGTGGCACGACCCTGGAGTTCCTCTCGCCGTTCCTCTTGAGAGGGCCTCCTCTTGAGATGCGACGGGAACGCCGGGAACTCTTTCCCGACGAAGCAGGGAAAGGATCCCTCATCTCGAGCTACGAGGCGGAAACGGGGCTCCTCTGGATGTGGGCGGGACCCTCGTGATTCCTCTCGAGTGGAGACGGCTAGGTCGGGGAACTTCTTGATTTGCACCAAGGGTGTGAAGGAGCCTTTCGAAGTTCCAGAGGTGAGGTGTGATCAGCCTCGAGACGCCTCAGCGGAAATGGGCCTCATCTCGCCTGGAGGGGAGAACCTCCTGGATTTTCTCGAGTTGCGGCAGCTCTTCTCGAGTTATGACGGGGACCTCAGGGACCCGCTCTGGTGGCCTCAGGAAAGGCCAGTCCCCATGCGAGTTGCTAGGGGACCTCTCGGGATTCCTCTCCCGTCCATGCCGGGGCCTCAGTCCTTGTGTGGAGTCGGGGCCGGAACGTGAGGATTCCTCTCCAGTGTTGCCATGGATCTAGGGGTGCTTCTGAGTCTCCCCAGGGGAGTAGGCCTCGTCTCGAATGGGGGCATTTATGTGCGCTTTCCTCCCGAGCTGCAGCAGTAGTGTCACGCTTCCTGTCACGTGGATCAAGGGATCTGTGGCTTTCCCTCGAGGCTGTCCCTCGAGGCTTTCCCACGAGGCTTTCCCACAGGGCTGTGCCACGTGCCACCTTGGTGTGAGTCGATCCTCGGCGTGAAAGACGAGCCGGTGAAGGGAAAAGAGGTTCCTCTGAAATGGACTGAGACATCTTGGGGACTCTTGGAATGGTGGCACGACCCTGGAGTTCCTCTCGCCGTTCCTGTTGAGAGGGCCTCCTCTTGAGATGCGACGGGAACGCCGGGAACTCTTTCCCGACGAAGCAGGGAAAGGATCCCTCATCTCGACCTACGAGGCGGAAACGGGGCTCCTCTGTATGTGGGCGGGACCCTCGTGATTCCTCTCGAGTGGAGACGGCTAGGTCGGGGAACTTCTGGATTTGCACCAAGGGTGTGAAGGACCCTTTCGAAGTTCCAGAGGCGAGGTGTGATCAGCCTCGAGACGCCTCAGCGGAAATGGGCCTCATCTCGCCTGGAGGGGAGAACCTCCTGGATTTTCTCGAGCTGCGGCAGGTCTTCTCGAGTTACGACGGGGACCTCAGGGACCCGCTCTGGTTGCCTCAGGAAAGGCCAGTCCCCATGCGAGTTGCTAGGGGACCTCTCGGGATTCCTCTCCCGTCCATGCCGGGGCCTCAGTCCTTGTGCGGAGTCGGGGCCGGAAACTGAGGATTCCTCTCCAGTGTTGCCATGGATCTTGGGGTGCTTCTGAGTCTCCCCAGGGGAGTCAGGCCTCGTCTCGAGTGGGGGCATGCACGTGCGCTTTCCTCCCGAACTGCAGCAGTAGTGTCACGCTTCCTGTCACGTGGATCAAGGGATCTGTGGCTTTCCCTCGAGGCTGTCCCTAGAGGCTTTCCCACGAGGCTTTCCCACAGGGCTGTGCCACGTGCCACCTTGGTGTGAGTCGATCCTCGTCGTGAAAGACGAGCCGGTGAAGGGAAAAGAGGTTCCTCTGGAATGGACTGAGACATCTGGGGGACTCTTGGAATGGTGGCACGACCCTGGAGTTCCTCTCGCCGTTCCTGTTGAGAGGGCCTCCTCTTGAGATGCGACGGGAACGCCGGGAAATCTTTCCCGGAGAAGCAGGGAAAGGATCCCTCATCTCGAGCTACGAGGCGGAAACGGGGCTCCTCTGGATTTGGGCGGGACCCTCGTGATTCCTCTCGAGTGGAGACGGCTAGGTCGGGGAACTTCTTGATTTGCACCAAGGGTGTGAAGGAGCCTTTCGAAGTTCCAGAGGTGAGGTGTGATCAGCCTCGAGACGCCTCAGCGGAAATGGGCCTCATCTCGCCTGGAGGGGAGAACCTCCTGGATTTTCTCGAGCTGCGGCAGCTCTTCTCGAGTTATGACGGGGACCTCAGGGACCCGCTCTGGTGGCCTAAGGAAAGGCCAGTCCCCATGCGAGTTGCTAGGGGACCTCTCGGGATTCCTCTCCCGTCCATGCCGGGGCCTCAGTCCTTGTGTGGAGTCGGGGCCGGAACCTGAGGATTCCTCTCCAGTGTTGCCATGGATCTAGGGGTGCTTCTGAGTCTCCCCAGGGGAGTCAGGCCTCGTCTCGAGTGGGGGCATGCACGTGCGCTTTCCTCCCGAGCTGCAGCAGTAGTGTCACGCTTCCTGTCACGTGGATCAAGGGATCTGTGGCTTTCCCTGGAGGCTGTCCCTCGAGGCTTTCCCACGAGGCTTTCCCACAGGGCTGTGCCACGTGCCACCTTGGTGTGAGTCGATCCTCGGCGTGAAAGACGAGCCGGTGAAGGGAAAAGAGGTTCCTCTGGAATGGACTGAGACATCTGGGGGACTCTTGGAATGGTGGCACGACCCTGGAGTTCCTCTCGCCGTTCCTCTTGAGAGGGCCTCCTCTTGAGATGCGACGGGAACGCCGGGAACTCTTTCCCGGAGAAGCAGGGAAAGGATCCCTCATCTCGAGCTACGAGGCGGAAACGGGGCTCCTCTGGATGTGGGCGGGACCCTCGTGATACCTCTCGAGTGGAGACGGCTAGGTCGGGGAACTTCTTGATTTGCACCAAGGGTGTGAAGGAGCCTTTCGAAGTTCCAGAGGTGAGGTGTGATCAGCCTCGAGACGCCTCAGCGGAAATGGGCCTCATCTCGCCTGGAGGGGAGAACCTCCTGGATTTTCTCGAGTTGCGGCAGCTCTTCTCGAGTTATGACGGGGACCTCAGGGACCCGCTCTGGTGGCCTCAGGAAAGGCCAGTCCCCATGCGAGTTGCTAGGGGACCTCTCGGGATTCCTCTCCCGTCCATGCCGGGGCCTCAGTCCTTGTGTGGAGTCGGGGCCGGAACGTGAGGATTCCTCTCCAGTGTTGCCATGGATCTAGGGGTGCTTCTGAGTCTCCCCAGGGGAGTCAGGCCTCGTCTCGAATGGGGGCATTTACGTGCGCTTTCCTCCCGAGCTGCAGCAGTAGTGTCACGCTTCCTGTCACGTGGATCAAGGGATCTGTGGCTTTCCCTCGAGGCTGTCCCTCGAGGCTTTCCCACGAGGCTTTCCCACAGGGCTGTGCCACGTGCCACCTTGGTGTGAGTCGATCCTCGGCGTGAAAGACGAGCCGGTGAAGGGAAAAGAGGTTCCTCTGGAATGGACTGAGACATCTGGGGGACTCTTGGAATGGTGGCACGACCCTGGAGTTCCTCTCGCCGTTCCTGTTGAGAGGGCCTCCTCTTGAGATGCGACGGGAACGCCGGGAACTCTTTCCCGACGAAGCAGGGAAAGGATCCCTCATCTCGACCTACGAGGCGGAAACGGGGGCTCCTCTGGATGTGGGCGGGACCCTCGTGATTCCTCTCGAGTGGAGACGGCTAGGTCGGGGAACTTCTGGATTTGCACCAAGGGTGTGAAGGACCCTTTCGAAGTTCCAGAGGCGAGGTGTGATCAGCCTCGAGACGCCTCAGCGGAAATGGGCCTCATCTCGCCTGGAGGGGAGAACCTCCTGGATTTTCTCGAGCTGCGGCAGGTCTTCTCGAGTTACGACGGGGACCTCAGGGACCCGCTCTGGTTGCCTCAGGAAAGGCCAGTCCCCATGCGAGTTGCTAGGGGACCTCTCGGGATTCCTCTCCCGTCCATGCCGGGGCCTCAGTCCTTGTGTGGAGTCGGGGCCGGAACCTGAGGATTCCTCTCCAGTGTTGCCATGGATCTTGGGGTGCTTCTGAGTCTCCCCAGGGGAGTCAGGCCTCGTCTCGAGTGGGGGCATGCACGTGCGCTTTCCTCCCGAACTGCAGCAGTAGTGTCACGCTTCCTGTCACGTGGATCAAGGGATCTGTGGCTTTCCCTCGAGGCTGTCCCTAGAGGCTTTCCCACGAGGCTTTCCCACAGGGCTGTGCCACGTGCCACCTTGGTGTGAGTCGATCCTCGTCGTGAAAGACGAGCCGGTGAAGGGAAAAGAGGTTCCTCTGGAATGGACTGAGACATCTGGGGGACTCTTGGAATGGTGGCACGACCCTGGAGTTCCTCTCGCCGTTCCTGTTGAGAGGGCCTCCTCTTGAGATGCGACGGGAACGCCGGGAAATCTTTCCCGGAGAAGCAGGGAAAGGATCCCTCATCTCGAGCTACGAGGCGGAAACGGGGCTCCTCTGGATTTGGGCGGGACCCTCGTGATTCCTCTCAAGTGGAGACGGCTAGGTCGGGGGAACTTCTTGATTTGCACCAAGGGTGTGAAGGAGCCTTTCGAAGTTCCAGAGGTGAGGTGTGATCAGCCTCGAGACGCCTCAGCGGAAATGGGCCTCATCTCGCCTGGAGGGGAGAACCTCCTGGATTTTCTCGAGCTGCGGCAGCTCTTCTCGAGTTATGACGGGGACCTCAGGGACCCGCTCTGGTGGCCTAAGGAAAGGCCAGTCCCCATGCGAGTTGCTAGGGGACCTCTCGGGATTCCTCTCCCCGTCCATGCCGGGGCCTCAGTCCTTGTGTGGAGTCGGGGCCGGAACGTGAGGATTCCTCTCCAGTGTTGCCATGGATCTAGGGGTGCTTCTGAGTCTCCCCAGGGGAGTCAGGCCTCGTCTCGAGGGGGGCATGCACGTGCGCTTTCCTCCCGAGCTGCAGCAGTAGTGTCACGCTTCCTGTCACGTGGATCAAGGGATCTGTGGCTTTCCCTCGAGGCTGTCCCTCGAGGCTTTCCCATGAGGCTTTCCCACAGGGCTGTGCCACGTGCCACCTTGGTGTGAGTCGATCCTCGGCGTGAAAGACGAGCCGGTGAAGGGAAAAGAGGTTCCTCTGGAATGGACTGAGACATCTGGGGGACTCTTGGAATGGTGGCACGACCCTGGAGTTCCTCTCGCCGTTCCTCTTGAGAGGGCCTCCTCTTGAGATGCGACGGGAACGCCGGGAACTCTTTCCCGACGAAGCAGGGAAAGGATCCCTCATCTCGAGCTACGAGGCGGAAACGGGGCTCCTCTGGATGTGGGCGGGACCCTCGTGATTCCTCTCGAGTGGAGACGGCTAGGTCGGGGAACTTCTTGATTTGCACCAAGGGTGTGAAGGACCCTTTCGAAGTTCCAGAGGTGAGGTGTGATCAGCCTCGAGACGCCTCAGCGGAAATGGGCCTCATCTCGCCTGGAGGGGAGAACCTCCTGGATTTTCTCGAGTTGCGGCAGCTCTTCTCGGGTTACGACGGGGACCTCAGGGACCCGCTCTGTTGGCCTCAGGAAAGGCCAGTCCCCATGCGAGTTGCTAGGGGACCTCTCGGGATTCCTCTCCCGTCCATGCCGGGGCCTCAGTCCTTGTGTGGAGTCGGGGCCGGAACCTGAGGATTCCTCTCCAGTGTTGCCATGGATCTTGGGGTGCTTCTGAGTCTCCCCAGGGGAGTCAGGCCTCGTCTCGAGTGGGGGCATGCACGTGCGCTTTCCTCCCGAGCTGCAGCAGTAGTGTCACGCTTCCTGTCACGTGGATCAAGGGATCTGTGGCTTTCCCTCGAGGCTGTCCCTCGAGGCTTTCCCACGAGGCTTTCCCACAGGGCTGTGCCACGTGCCACCTTGGTGTGAGTCGATCCTCGTCGTGAAAGACGAGCCGGTGAAGGGAAAAGAGGTTCCTCTGGAATGGACTGAGACATCTGGGGGACTCTTGGAATGGTGGCACGACCCTGGAGTTCCTCTCGCCGTTCCTGTTGAGAGGGCCTCCTCTTGAGATGCGACGGGAACGCCGGGAACTCTTTCCCGGAGAAGCAGGGAAAGGATCCCTCATCTCGAGCTACGAGGCGGAAACGGGGCTCCTCTGGATGTGGGCGGGACCCTCGTGATTCCTCTCGAGTGGAGACGGCTAGGTCGGGGAACTTCTTGATTTGCACCAAGGGTGTGAAGGAGCCTTTCGAAGTTCCAGAGGTGAGGTGTGATCAGCCTCGAGACGCCTCAGCGGAAATGGGCCTCATCTCGCCTGGAGGGGAGAACCTCCTGGATTTTCTCGAGTTGCGGCAGCTCTTCTCGAGTTATGACGGGGACCTCAGGGACCCGCTCTGGTGGCCTCAGGAAAGGCCAGTCCCCATGCGAATTGCTAGGGGACCTCTCGGGATTCCTCTCCCGTCCATGCCGGGGCCTCAGTCCTTGTGTGGAGTCGGGGCCGGAACGTGAGGATTCCTCTCCAGTGTTGCCATGGATCTAGGGGTGCTTCTGAGTCTCCCCAGGGGAGTCAGGCCTCGTCTCGAATGGGGGCATTTACGTGCGCTTTCCTCCCGAGCTGCAGCAGTAGTGTCACGCTTCCTGTCACGTGGATCAAGGGATCTGTGGCTTTCCCTCGAGGCTGTCCCTCGAGGCTTTCCCACGAGGCTTTCCCACAGGGCTGTGCCACGTGCCACCTTGGTGTGAGTCGATCCTCGGCGTGAAAGACGAGCCGGTGAAGGGAAAAGAGGTTCCTCTGGAATGGACTGAGACATCTGGGGGACTCTTGGAATGGTGGCACGACCCTGGAGTTCCTCTCGCCGTTCCTGTTGAGAGGGCCTCCTCTTGAGATGCGACGGGAACGCCGGGAACTCTTTCCCGACGAAGCAGGGAAAGGATCCCTCATCTCGACCTACGAGGCGGAAACGGGGCTCCTCTGTATGTGGGCGGGACCCTCGTGATTCCTCTCGAGTGGAGACGGCTAGGTCGGGGAACTTCTGGATTTGCACCAAGGGTGTGAAGGAC
Source organism: Budorcas taxicolor (assembly GCF_023091745.1). NCBI lineage: Eukaryota > Metazoa > Chordata > Mammalia > Artiodactyla > Bovidae > Budorcas > Budorcas taxicolor. The sequence goes on from NW_026291583.1 coordinate 646,839, forward strand.
CCTTTCGAAGTTCCAGAGGCGAGGTGTGATCAGCCTCGAGACGCCTCAGCGGAAATGGGCCTCATCTCGCCTGGAGGGGAGAACCTCCTGGATTTTCTCGAGCTGCGGCAGGTCTTCTCGAGTTACGACGGGGACCTCAGGGACCCGCTCTGGTTGCCTCAGGAAAGGCCAGTCCCCATGCGAGTTGCTAGGGGACCTCTCGGGATTCCTCTCCCGTCCATGCCGGGGCCTCAGTCCTTGTGCGGAGTCGGGGCCGGAACCTGAGGATTCCTCTCCAGTGTTGCCATGGATCTTGGGGTGCTTCTGAGTCTCCCCAGGGGAGTCAGGCCTCGTCTCGAGTGGGGGCATGCACGTGCGCTTTCCTCCCGAACTGCAGCAGTAGTGTCACGCTTCCTGTCACGTGGATCAAGGGATCTGTGGCTTTCCCTCGAGGCTGTCCCTAGAGGCTTTCCCACGAGGCTTTCCCACAGGGCTGTGCCACGTGCCACCTTGGTGTGAGTCGATCCTCGTCGTGAAAGACGAGCCGGTGAAGGGAAAAGAGGTTCCTCTGGAATGGACTGAGACATCTGGGGGACTCTTGGAATGGTGGCACGACCCTGGAGTTCCTCTCGCCGTTCCTCTTGAGAGGGCCTCCTCTTGAGATGCGACGGGAACGCCGGGAACTCTTTCCCGACGAAGCAGGGAAAGGATCCCTCATCTCGAGCTACGAGGCGGAAACGGGGCTCCTCTGGATGTGGGCGGGACCCTCGTGATTCCTCGCGAGTGGAGACGGCTAGGTCGGGGAACTTCTTGATTTGCACCAAGGGTGTGAAGGACCCTTTCGAAGTTCCAGAGGTGAGGTGTGATCAGCCTCGAGACGCCTCAGCGGAAATGGGCCTCATCTCGCCTGGAGGGGAGTACCTCCTGGATTTTCTCGAGTTGCGGCAGGTCTTCTCGAGTTACGACGGGGACCTCAGGGAGCCGCTCTGGTGGCCTCAGGAAAGGCCAGTCCCCATGCGAGTTGCTAGGGGACCACTCGGGATTCCTCTCCCGTCCATGCCGGGGCCTCAGTCCTTGTGTGGAGTCGGGGCCGGAACCTGAGGATTCCTGTCCAGTGTTGCCATGGATCTTGGGGTGCTTCTGAGTCTCCCCAGGGGAGTCAGGCACCGTCTCGAGTTGGGGCATGCACGTGCGCTTTCCTCCCGAGCTGCAGCAGTAGTGTCACGCTTCCTGTCACGTGGATCAAGGGATCTGTGGCTTTCCCTCGAGGCTGTCCCTCGAGGCTTTCCCACGAGGCTTTCCCACAGGGCTGTGCCACGTGCCACCTTGGTGTGAGTCTATCCTCGGCGTGAAAGACGAGCCGGTGAAGGGAAAAGAGGTTCCTCTGGAATGGACTGAGACATCTGGGGGACTCTTGGAATGGTGGCACGACCCTGGAGTTCCTCTCGCCGTTCCTCTTGAGAGGGCCTCCTCTTGAGATGCGACGGGAACGCCGGGAACTCTTTCCCGACGAAGCAGGGAAAGGATCCCTCATCTCGAGCTACGAGGCGGAAACGGGGCTCCTCTGGATGTGGGCGGGACCCTCGTGATTCCTCTCTAGTGGAGACGGGTATGTCCGGGAACTTCTTGATTTGCACCAAGGGTGTGAAGGACCCTTTCGAAGTTCCAGAGGTGAGGTGTGATCAGCCTCGAGACGCCTCAGCGGAAATGGGCCTCATCTCTCCTGGAGGGGAGAACCTCCTGGATTTTCCCGAGTTGCGGCAGGTCTTCTCGAGTTACGACGGGGACCTCAGGGAGCCGCTCTGGTGGCCTCAGGAAAGGCCAGTCCCCATGCGAGTTGCTAGGGGACCTCTCGGGATTCCTCTCCCGTCCATGCCGGGGCCTCAGTCCTTGTGTGGAGTCGGGGCCGGAACCTGAGGATTCCTCTCCAGTGTTGCCATGGATCTTGGGGTGCTTCTGAGTCTCCCCAGGGGAGTCAGGCCTCGTCTCGAGTGGGGGCATGCACGTGCGCTTTCCTCCCGAGCTGCAGCAGTAGTGTCACGCTTCCTGTCACGTGGATCAAGGGATCTGTGGCTTTCCCTCGAGGCTGTCCCTAGAGGATTTCCCACGAGGCTTTCCCACAGGGCTGTGCCACGTGCCACCTTGGTGTGAGTCGATCCTCGGCGTGAAAGACGAGCCGGTGAAGGGAAAAGAGGTTCCTCTGGAATGGACTGAGACATCTGGGGGACTCTTGGAATGGTGGCACGACCCTGGAGTTCCTCTCGCCGTTCCTGTTGAGAGGGCCTCCTCTTGAGATGCGACGGGAACGCCGGGAACTCTTTCCCGGAGAAGCAGGGAAAGGATCCCTCATCTCGAGCTACGAGGCGGAAACGGGGCTCCTCTGGATGTGGGCGGGACCCTCGTGATTCCTCTCGAGTGGAGACGGCTAGGTCGGGGAACTTCTTGATTTGCACCAAGGGTGTGAAGGAGCCTTTCGAAGTTCCAGAGGTGAGGTGTGATCAGCCTCGAGACGCCTCAGCGGAAATGGGCCTCATCTCGCCTGGAGGGGAGAACCTCCTGGATTTTCTCGAGTTGCGGCAGCTCTTCTCGAGTTATGACGGGGACCTCAGGGACCCGCTCTGGTGGCCTCAGGAAAGGCCAGTCCCCATGCGAGTTGCTAGGGGACCTCTCGGGATTCCTCTCCCGTCCATGCCGGGGCCTCAGTCCTTGTGTGGAGTCGGGGCCGGAACGTGAGGATTCCTCTCCAGTGTTGCCATGGATCTAGGGGTGCTTCTGAGTCTCCCCAGGGGAGTCAGGCCTCGTCTCGAGTGGGGGCATGCACGTGCGCTTTCCTCCCGAGCTGCAGCAGTAGTGTCACGCTTCCTGTCACGTGGATCAAGGGATCTGTGGCTTTCCCTCGAGGCTGTCCCTAGAGGCTTTCCCACGAGGCTTTCCCACAGGGCTGTGCCACGTGCCACCTTGGTGTGAGTCGATCCTCGGCGTGAAAGACGAGCCGGTGAAGGGAAAAGAGGTTCCTCTGGAATGGACTGAGACATCTGGGGGACTCTTGGAATGGTGGCACGACCCTGGAGTTCCTCTCGCCGTTCCTCTTGAGAGGGCCTCCTCTTGAGATGCGACGGGAACGCCGGGAACTCTTTCCCGACGAAGCAGGGAAAGGATCCCTCATCTCGAGCTACGAGGCGGAAACGGGGCTCCTCTGGATGTGGGCGGGACCCTCGTGATTCCTCTCGAGTGGAGACGGGTAAGTCCGGGAACTTCTTGATTTGCACCAAGGGTGTGAAGGACCCTTTCGAAGTTCCAGAGGTGAGGTGTGATCAGCCTCGAGACGCCTCAGCGGAAATGATCCTCATGTCGCCTGGAGGGGAGAACCTCCTGGATTTTCCCGAGTTGCGGCAGGTCTTCTCGAGTTACGACGGGGACCTCAGGGAGCCGCTCTGGTGGCCTCAGGAAAGGACAGTCCCCATGCGAGTTGCTAGGGGACCTCTCGGGATTCCTCTCCCGTCCATGCCGGGGCCTCAGTCCTTGTGTGGAGTCGGGGCCGGAACCTGAGGATTCCTCTCCAGTGTTGCCATGGATCTTGGGGTGCTTCTGAGTCTCCCCAGGGGAGTCAGGCCTCGTCTCGAGTGGGGGCATGCACGTGCGCTTTCCTCCCGAGCTGCAGCAGTAGTGTCACGCTTCCTGTCACGTGGATCAAGGGATCTGTGGCTTTCCCTCGAGGCTGTCCCTAGAGGATTTCCCACGAGGCTTTCCCACAGGGCTGTGCCACGTGCCACCTTGGTTGTGAGTCGATCCTCGGCGTGAAAGACGAGCCGGTGAAGGGAAAAGAGGTTCCTCTGGAATGGACTGAGACATCTGGGGGACTCTTGGAATGGTGGCACGACCCTGGAGTTCCTCTCGCCGTTCCTGTTGAGAGGGCCTCCTCTTGAGATGCGACGGGAACGCCGGGAAATCTTTCCCGGAGAAGCAGGGAAAGGATCCCTCATCTCGAGCTACGAGGCGGAAACGGGGCTCCTCTGGATGTGGGCGGGACCCTCGTGATTCCTCTCGAGTGGAGACGGGTATGTCCGGGAACTTCTTGATTTGCACCAAGGGTGTGAAGGACCCTTTCGAAGTTCCAGAGGTGAGGTGTGATCAGCCTCGAGACGCCTCAGCGGAAATGGGCCTCATCTCGCCTGGAGGGGAGAACCTCCTGGATTTTCCCGAGTTGCGGCAGGTCTTCTCGAGTTACGACGGGGACCTCAGGGAGCCGCTCTGGTGGCCTCAGGAAAGGCCAGTCCCCATGCGAGTTGCTAGGGGACCTCTCGGGATTCCTCTCCCGTCCATGCCGGGGCCTCAGTCCTTGTGTGGAGTCGGGGCCGGAACCTGAGGATTCCTCTCCAGTGTTGCCATGGATCTTGGGGTGCTTCTGAGTCTCCCCAGGGGAGTCAGGCCTCGTCTCGAGTGGGGGCATGCACGTGCGCTTTCCTCCCGAGCTGCAGCAGTAGTGTCACGCTTCCTGTCACGTGGATCAAGGGATCTGTGGCTTTCCCTCGAGGCTGTCCCTAGAGGATTTCCCACGAGGCTTTCCCACAGGGCTGTGCCACGTGCCACCTTGGTGTGAGTCGATCCTCGGCGTGAAAGACGAGCCGGTGAAGGGAAAAGAGGTTCCTCTGGAATGGACTGAGACATCTGGGGGACTCTTGGAATGGTGGCACGACCCTGGAGTTCCTCTCGCCGTTCCTGTTGAGAGGGCCTCCTCTTGAGATGCGACGGGAACGCCGGGAACTCTTTCCCGGAGAAGCAGGGAAAGGATCCCTCATCTCGAGCTACGAGGCGGAAACGGGGCTCCTCTGGATGTGGGCGGGACCCTCGTGATTCCTCTCGAGTGGAGACGGCTAGGTCGGGGAACTTCTTGATTTGCACCAAGGGTGTGAAGGACCCTTTCGAAGTTCCAGAGGTGAGGTGTGATCAGCCTCGAGACGCCTCAGCGGAAATGGGCCTCATCTCGCCTGGAGGGGAGAACCTCCTGGATTTTCTCGAGTTGCGGCAGCTCTTCTCGAGTTATGACGGGGACCTCAGGGACCCGCTCTGGTGGCCTCAGGAAAGGCCAGTCCCCATGCGAGTTGCTAGGGGACCTCTCGGGATTCCTCTCCCGTCCATGCCGGGGCCTCAGTCCTTGTGTGGAGTCGGGGCCGGAACGTGAGGATTCCTCTCCAGTGTTGCCATGGATCTAGGGGTGCTTCTGAGTCTCCCCAGGGGAGTCAGGCCTCGTCTCGAATGGGGGCATTTACGTGCGCTTTCCTCCCGAGCTGCAGCAGTAGTGTCACGCTTCCTGTCACGTGGATCAAGGGATCTGTGGCTTTCCCTCGAGGCTGTCCCTCGAGGCTTTCCCACGAGGCTTTCCCACAGGGCTGTGCCACGTGCCACCTTGGTGTGAGTCGATCCTCGGCGTGAAAGACGAGCCGGTGAAGGGAAAAGAGGTTCCTCTGGAATGGACTGAGACATCTGGGGGACTCTTGGAATGGTGGCACGACCCTGGAGTTCCTCTCGCCGTTCCTGTTGAGAGGGCCTCCTCTTGAGATGCGACGGGAACGCCGGGAACTCATTCCCGACGAAGCAGGGAAAGGATCCCTCATCTCGACCTACGAGGCGGAAACGGGGCTCCTCTGGATGTGGCCGGGACCCTCGTGATTCCTCTCGAGTGGAGACGGCTAGGTCGGGGAACTTCTGGATTTGCACCAAGGGTGTGAAGGACCCTTTCGAAGTTCCAGAGGCGAGGTGTGATCAGCCTCGAGACGCCTCAGCGGAAATGGGCCTCATCTCGCCTGGAGGGGAGAACCTCCTGGATTTTCTCGAGCTGCGGCAGGTCTTCTCGAGTTACGACGGGGACCTCAGGGACCCGCTCTGGTTGCCTCAGGAAAGGCCAGTCCCCATGCGAGTTGCTAGGGGACCTCTCGGGATTCCTCTCCCGTCCATGCCGGGGCCTCAGTCCTTGTGCGGAGTCGGGGCCGGAACCTGAGGATTCCTCTCCAGTGTTGCCATGGATCTTGGGGTGCTTCTGAGTCTCCCCAGGGGAGTCAGTCCTCGTCTCGAGTGGGGGCATGCACGTGCGCTTTCCTCCCGAACTGCAGCAGTAGTGTCACGCTTCCTGTCACGTGGATCAAGGGATCTGTGGCTTTCCCTCGAGGCTGTCCCTAGAGGCTTTCCCACGAGGCTTTCCCACAGGGCTGTGCCACGTGCCACCTTGGTGTGAGTCGATCCTCGTCGTGAAAGACGAGCCGGTGAAGGGAAAAGAGGTTCCTCTGGAATGGACTGAGACATCTGGGGGACTCTTGGAATGGTGGCACGACCCTGGAGTTCCTCTCGCCGTTCCTGTTGAGAGGGCCTCCTCTTGAGATGCGACGGGAACGCCGGGAACTCTTTCCCGACGAAGCAGGGAAAGGATCCCTCATCTCGAGCTACGAGGCGGAAACGGGGCTCCTCTGGATGTGGGCGGGACCCTCGTGATTCCTCGCGAGTGGAGACGGCTAGGTCGGGGAACTTCTTGATTTGCACCAAGGGTGTGAAGGACCCTTTCGAAGTTCCAGAGGTGAGGTGTGATCAGCCTCGAGACGCCTCAGCGGAAATGGGCCTCATCTCGCCTGGAGGGGAGTACCTCCTGGATTTTCTCGAGTTGCGGCAGGTCTTCTCGAGTTACGACGGGGACCTCAGGGAGCCGCTCTGGTGGCCTCAGGAAAGGCCAGTCCCCATGCGAGTTGATAGGGGACCACTCGGGATTCCTCTCCCGTCCATGCCGGGGCCTCAGTCCTTGTGTGGAGTCGGGGCCGGAACCTGAGGATTCCTCTCCAGTGTTGCCATGGATCTTGGGGTGCTTCTGAGTCTCCCCAGGGGAGTCAGGCCTCGTCTCGAGTGGGGGCATGCACGTGCGCTTTCCTCCCGAGCTGCAGCAGTAGTGTCACGCTTCCTGTCACGTGGATCAAGGGATCTGTGGCTTTCCCTCGAGGCTGTCCCTAGAGGATTTCCCACGAGGCTTTCCCACAGGGCTGTGCCACGTGCCACCTTGGTTGTGAGTCGATCCTCGGCGTGAAAGACGAGCCGGTGAAGGGAAAAGAGGTTCCTCTGGAATGGACTGAGACATCTGGGGGACTCTTGGAATGGTGGCACGACCCTGGAGTTCCTCTCGCCGTTCCTGTTGAGAGGGCCTCCTCTTGAGATGCGACGGGAACGCCGGGAAATCTTTCCCGGAGAAGCAGGGAAAGGATCCCTCATCTCGAGCTACGAGGCGGAAACGGGGCTCCTCTGGATTTGGGCGGGACCCTCGTGATTCCTCTCGAGTGGAGACGGCTAGGTCGGGGAACTTCTTGATTTGCACCAAGGGTGTGAAGGAGCCTTTCGAAGTTCCAGAGGTGAGGTGTGATCAGCCTCGAGACGCCTCAGCGGAAATGGGCCTCATCTCGCCTTGAGGGGAGAACCTCCTGGATTTTCTCGAGCTGCGGCAGCTCTTCTCGAGTTATGACGGGGACCTCAGGGACCCGCTCTGGTGGCCTAAGGAAAGGCCAGTCCCCATGCGAGTTGCTAGGGGACCTCTCGGGATTCCTCTCCCGTCCATGCCGGGGCCTCAGTCCTTGTGTGGAGTCGGGGCCGGAACGTGAGGATTCCTCTCCAGTGTTGCCATGGATCTTGGGGTGCTTCTGAGTCTCCCCAGGGGAGTCAGGCCTCGTCTCGAGTGGGGGCATGCACGTGCGCTTTCCTCCCGAGCTGCAGCAGTAGTGTCACGCTTCCTGTCACGTGGATCAAGGGATCTGTGGCTTTCCCTCGAGGCTGTCCCTCGAGGCTTTCCCACGAGGCTTTCCCACAGGGCTGTGCCACGTGCCACCTTGGTGTGAGTCTATCCTCAGCGTGAAAGACGAGGCGGTGTAGGGAAAAGAGTTTACTCTGGTATGGACTGAGACATCTGGAGGACTCTTGGAATGGTGGCACGACCCTGGAGTTCCTCTCACCGTTCCTGTTGAGAGGGCCTCCACTTGAGATGCGACGGGAACGCCGGGAACTCTTTCCCGACGAAGCAGGGAAAGGATCCCTCATCTCGAGCTACGAGACGGAAACGGCGCTCCTCTGGATGTGGGCGGGACCCTCGTGTTTCCTCTCGAGTGGAGACGGGTATGTCGGGGAACTTCTTGATTTGCACCAAGGGTGTGAAGGACCCTTTCGAAGGTACAGAGTTGAGGTGTGATCAGCATCGAGAAGCCTCAGCGGAAATGGGCCTCATCTCGCCTTGAGGGGAGAACCTCCTGGATTTTCTCGAGTTGAGGCAGGTCTTCTCGAGTTAAGACGGGGACCTCAGGGACCCGCTCTGGTGGCCTCAGGAAAGGCCAGTCCCCATGCGAGTTGCTAGGGGACCTCTCGGGATTCCTCTCCCGTCCATGCCGGGGCCTAAGACCTTGTGTTGAGTCGGGGCCGAACCTGAGGATTCCTCTACAGTGTTGCCATGGATCTTGGGGTGCTTCTGAGTCTCCCGAGGGGAGTCAGGCCTCGTCTCGAATGGGGGCATGCACGTGCGCTTCCCTCCCGAGTTGCAGCAGTAGTGTCACGCTTCCTGTCACGTAGATCAAGGGATCTGTGGCTTTCCCTCGAGGCTGTCCCTCGAGGTTTACCCACGAGTCTTTCCCACAGGGCTGTGCCACGTGCCACCTTGTTGTGAGTCGATCCTCGGCGTGAAAGAGGAGCGGGTGAAGGGAAAAGAGGTTCCTCTGGAATGGACTGAGACATCTGGGGGACTCTTGGAATGCTGGCACGACCATGGAGTTCCTCTCTCCGCGCCTGTTCAGAGGGCCTCCTCTTGAGAGGAGACGGGAACGCCGAGAACTCTTTCCCGACGAAGCAGGGAAAGGATCCCTCATCTCGAGCTACGAGGCGGAAACGGGGCTCCTCTGGATGTGGGCAGGACCCACGTGATTCCTCTCGAGGGGAGACGGGTATGTCGGGGAACTTCTTGATTTGCACCAAGGGTGTGAAGGACCCTTTCGATTTTCCAGAGGTGAGGTGTGATCAGCCTCGAGATGCCTCAGCGGAAATGGGCCTCATCTCGCCTGGAGGGGAGAACCTCCTGGATTTTCTCGAGTTGCGGCAGGTCTTCTCGAGTTACGACGGGGACCTCAGGGACCCGCTCTGGTGGCCTCAGGAAAGGCCAGTCCCCATGCGAGTTGCTAGGGGACCTCTCGGGATTCCTCTCCCGTCCATGCCGGGGCCTAAGACCTTGTGTTGAGTCGGGGCCGAACCTGAGGATTCCTCTCGAGTGTTGCCATGGATCTTGGGGTGCTTCTGAGTCTCCCGAGGGGAGTCAGGCCTCGTCTCGAATGGGGGCATGCACGTGCGCTTCCCTCCCGAGCTGCAGCAGTAGTGTCACGCTTCCTGTCACGTGGATCAAGGGATCTGTGGCTTTCCCTCGCGGCTGTCCCTCGAGGTTTACCCACGAGGCTTTCCCACAGGGTTGTGCCACGTGCCACCTTGTTGTGAGTCGATCCTTGGCGTGAAAGACGAGCCGGTGAAGGGAAAAGAGGTTCCTCTGGAATGGACTGAGACATCTGAGGGACTCTTGGAATGCTGGCACGACCATGGAGTTCCTCTCGCCGTTCCTGTTGAGAGGGCCTCCTCTTGAGATGCGACGGGAACGCCGGGAACTCTTTCCCGACGAAGCAGGGAAAGGATCCCTCATCTCGAGCTACGAGGCGGAAACGGGGCTCCTCTGGATGTGGGCGGGACCCTCGTGATTCCTCTCGAGTGGAGACGGGTATGTCGGGGAACTTCTTGATTTCCACCAAGGGTGTGAAGGACCCTTTCGAAGTTCCAGAGGTGAGGTGTGATCAGCCTCGAGACGCCTCAGCGGAAATGGGCCTCATCTCGCCTGGAGGGGAGAACCTCCTGGATTTTCTCGAGTTGCGGCAGGTCTTCTCGAGTTACGACGGGGACCTCAGGGACCCGCTCTGGTTGCCTCAGGAAAGGCCAGTCCCCATGCGAGTTGCTAGGGGTCCTCTCGGGATTCCTCTCCCGTCCATGCCGGGGTCTCAGTCCTTGTGTGGAGTCGGGGCCGGAACCTGAGGATTCCTCGCCAGTGTTGCCATGGATCTAGGGGTGCTTCTGAGTCTCCCCAGGGGAGTCAGGCCTCGTCTCGAGTGGGGGCATGCACGTGCGCTTTCCTCCCGAGCTGCAGCTTAGTGTCACGCTTCCTGTCACGTGGATCAAGGGATCTGTGGCTTTCCCTCGAGGCTGTCCCTCGAGGCTTTCCCACGAGGCTTTCCCACATGGCTGTGCCACGTGCCACCTTGGTGTGAGTCGTACCTCGGCGTGAAAGACGAGGCGGTGTAGGGAAAAGAGGTTACTCTGGTATGGACTGAGACATCTGGGGGACTCTTGGAATGGTGGCACGACCCTGGAGTTCCTCTCACCTCTCCTGTTGAGAGGTCCTCCTCTTGAGATGCGACGGGAACGCCGAGAACTCTTTCCCGACGAAGCAGGGAAAGGATCCCTCATCTCGAGCTACGAGGCGGAAACGGGGCTCCTCTGGATGTGGGCGGGACCCTCGTGATTCCTCTCGAGTGGAGACGGGTATGTCGGGGAACTTCTTGATTTGCACCAAGGGTGTGAAGGACCCTTTCGAAGTTCCAGAAGTGAGGTGTGATTAGCCTCGAGACGCCTCAGCGGAAATGGGCCTCATCTCGCCTGGAGGGGAGAACCTCCTGGATTTTCTCGAGTTGCGGCAGGTCTTCTCGAGTTACGACGGGGACCTCAGGGATCCGCTCTGGTGGCCTCAGGAAAGGCCAGTCCCCATGCGAGTTGCTAGGGGACCTCTCGGGATTCCTCTCCCGTCCATGTCGGGGTCTCAGTCCTTGTGTGGAGTCGGGGCCGGAACCTGAGGATTCCTCTCCAGTGTTGCCATGGATCTTTGGGTGCTTCTGAGTCTACCGAGGGGAGTCAGGCCTCGTCTCGAGGGGGGGCATGCACGTGCGCTTTCCTCCCGAGCTGCAGCAGTAGTGTCACGCTTCCTGTCACGTGGATCAAGGGATCTGTGGTTTTCCCTCGAGGCTGTCCCTCGAGGCTTTCCCACGAGGCTTTCCCACAGGGCTGTGCCACATGGCACCTTGGTGTGAGTCGTACCTCGGCGTGAAAGACGAGCCGGTGTAGGGAAAAGAGGTTCCTCTGGTATGGACTGAGATATCTGGGGGACTCTTGGAATGCTGGCACGACCATGGAGTTCCTCTCGCCGCTCCTGTTCAGAGGGCCTCCTCTTGAGATGGGACGGGAACGCCGGGAACTCTTTCCCGACAAAGCAGGGAAAGGATCCCTCATCTCGTGCTACGAGGCGGAAACGGGGCTCCTCTGGATGTGGGCGGGACCCGCGTGATTCCTCTCGAGTGGAGACGGGTATGTCTGGAAACTTCTTGATTTGCACCAAGGGTGTGAAGGACCCTTTTGAAGTTCCAGAGGTGAGATGTGATCAGCCTCGAGATGACTCAGGGGAAATTGGCCTCATCTCGCCTGGAGGGGAGAACCTCCTCTATTTTCTCGAATTGTGGCAGGTATTCTCGAGTTACGACGGGGACCTTAGGGACCCGCTATGGTGGCCTCAGGAAAGGCCAGTTCCCATGCGAGTTGATAGGGGACCTCTCGGGATTCCTCTCCCGTCCATGCCGGGGCCTCAGTCCTTGTGTGGAGTCGGGGCCGAACCTGAGGATTCCTCTCCAGTGTTGCCATGGATCTTGGGGTGCTTCTGAGTCTACCGAGGGGACTCAGGCCTCGTCTCGAGGGGGGGCATGCACGTGCGCTTTCCTCCCGAGCTGCAGCAGTAGTGTCACGCTTCCTGTCACGTGGATCAAGGGATCTGTGGTTTTCCCTCGAGGCTGTCCCTCGAGGCTGTCCCTCGAGGCTTTCCCACAGGGCTGTGCCACGTGCCACCTTGGTGTGAGTCGATCCTCGGCGTGAAAGACGAGCCGGTGAAGGGAATACAGGTTCCTCTGGAATGGACTGAGACATCTGGGGGACTCTTGGAATGGTGGCACGACCCTGGAGTTCCTCTCGCCGTTCCTGTTGAGAGGGCCTCCTCTTGAGAGGCGACGGGAACGCCGGGAACTCTTTCCCGACGAAGCAGGGAAAGGATCCCTCATCTCGAGCTACGAGGCGGAAACGGGGCTCCTCTGGATGTGGGCGGGACCCTCGTGTTTCCTCTCGAGTGGAGACGGGTATGTCGGGGAACTTCTTTATTTGCACCAAGGGTGTGAAGGACCCTATCGAAGTTCCAGAGGTGAGGTGTGATCAGCCTCGAGACGCCTCAGCGGAAATGGGCCTCATCTCGCCTGGATGGGAGAACCTCCTGGATTTTCTCGAGTTGCGGCAGGTCTTCTCGAGTTAAGACGGGGACCTCAGGGACCCGCTCTGGTGGCCTCAGGAGAGGCCAGTCCCCATGCGAGTTGCTGGGGGCCATCTCGGGTTTCCTCTCCCGTCCATGCCCGGGCCTAAGACCTTGTGTGGAGTCGGGGCCGGAACCTGAGGATTCCTCTCCAGTGTTGCCATGGATCTTGGGGTGCTTCTGAGTCTCTCCAGGGGAGTCAGGCCTCGTCTCGAGTGGGGACACTCACGTGCGCTTTCCTCCCGAGCTGCAGCAGTAGTGTCACGCTTCCTGTCACGTGGATCAAGGGATCTGTGGCTCTCCCTCGAGGCCTTCCCACGAGGCTTTCCCACGAGGCTTTCCCCCAGGGCTGATCCACGTGCCACCTTGGTGTGAGTCGATCCTCGGCGTGAAAGACGAGCCGGTGAAGGGAAAAGAGGTTCCTCTGGAATGAACTGAGACATCTGGGGGACTCTTGGAATGGTGGCACGACCCTGGAGTTCCTCTCGCCGTTCCTGTTGAGAGGGCCTCCTCCTGAGATGCGACGGGAACGCCGGGAACTCTTTCCCGACGAAGCAGGGAAAGGATCCCTCATCTCGAGCTTCGAGGCGGAAACGGGGTTCCTCTGGATGTGGGCGGCACCCTCGTGTTTCCTCTCGAGTGGAGACGGGTATGTCGGGGAACTTCTTGATTTGCACCAAGGGTGTGAAGGACCCTTTCGAAGTTCCAGAGGTGAGGTGTGATCAGCCTCGAGACGCCTCAGCGGAAATGGGCCTCATCACGCCTGGAGGGGAGAACCTCCTGGATATTCTCGAGTTCTGGCAGGTCTTCTCGAGTTACCACGGGGACCTCAGGGACCCGCTCTGGTGGCCTCAGGAAAGGCCAGTCCCCATGCGAGTTGCTAGGGGCCAACTCGGGATTTCTCTCCCGTCCATGCCGGGGCCTCAGTCCTTCTGTGGAGTCGTGGCCGGAACGTGAGGATTCCTCTCCAGTGTTGCCATGGATCTTGGGGTGCTTCGGAGTCTCCCCAGGGGAGTCAGGCCTCGTCTCGAGTGGGGGCATGAACGTGCGCTTTCCTCCCGAGCTGCAGCAGTAGTGTCACGCTTCCTGTCACGGGGATCAAGGGATCTGCGGCTTTGCCTCGAGGCTTTCCGAAGAGGCTTTCCCCCAGGGCTGTGCCACGTGCCACCTTGGTGTGAGTCATTCCTCAGCGTGAAAGACGAGCCGGTGAAGGGAAAAGAGGTTCCTCTGGAATGGACTGAGACATCTGGGGGACTCTTGGAATGGTGGCACGACTCTGGAGTTCCTCTCGCCGTTCCTGTTGAGAGGGCCTCCTCTTGAGATGCGACGGGAACGCCGGGAACTCTTTCCCGACGAAGCAGGGAAAGGATCCCTCATCTCGAGCTACGAGGCGGAAACGGGGCTCCTCTGGATATGGGCGGGACCCTCGTGTTATCTCTCGAGTGAGACGGGTATGTCGGGGAACTTCTTGATTTGCACCAAGGTTGTCAAAGACCCTTTCGAAGTTCAAGAGGTGAGGTGTGATCAGCCTCGAGACGCCTTAGCGGAAATGGGCCTCATTTCGCCTGGAAGGGAGATCCTCCTGGATTTTCTCGAGTTGCGGCAGGTCTTCTCGAGTTACGACGGGGACCTCAGGGGTACGCTCTCGTGGCCTCAGGAAAGGCCAGTCGCCATGCGAGTTGCTAGGGGCCATCTCGGGATTCCTCTCCCGTCCATGCCGGGGCCTAAGACCTTGTGTGGAGTCGGAGCCGGTACCTGAGGATTCCTCTCCCGTGTTGCCATGGATCTTGGGGTGCTTCTGAGTCTCCCCAGGGGAATCGGGCCTCGTCTCGAGTGGGGGCATGCACGTGCGCTTTCCTCCCGAGCTGTAGCAGTAGTGTCACGCTTCCTGTCACGTGGATCAAGGGATCTGTGGCTTTCCCTCGAGGCTGTCCTTCGAGGCTTACACACGAGGCTTTCCCACAGGGCTGTGCCACGTGCCACCTTGGTGTGAGTCGATCCTCGGCGGGAAAGATGTGCCGGTGAAGGGAAAAGAGGTTCATCTGGAATGGACTGAGACATCTGGGGGACTCTTGGAATGGTGGCACGACCCTGGAGTTCCTCTCGCCGTTCCTGTTGAGAGGGCCTCCTCTTGAGATGCGACGGGAACGCCGGGAACTCTTTCCCGACGAAGCAGGGAAAGGATCCCTCATCTCGAGCTACGAGGCGCAAACGGGGCTCCTCTGGATGTGGGCGGGACCCTCGTGATTCCTCTCGAGTGGAGACGGGTATGTAGGGGAACTTCTTGATTTGCACCAAGGGTGTGAAGAACCCTTTCGAAGTTCCAGAGGTGAGGTGTGATCAGCCTCGAGACGCCTCAGCGGCAATGGGCCTCATCTCGCCTGGAGGGGAGAACCTCCTGGATTTTCTCGAGTTGCGCAGGTCTTCTCGAGTTACGACGGGGACCTCAGGAACCCGCTCTGGTGGCCTCAGGAAAGGCCAGTCCCCATGCAAGTTGCTAGGAGCCATCTCGGGATTCCTCTCCCGTCCATGCCGTGGCCTAAAGCCCTGTGTGGAGTCGGGGTCGGAACCTGAGAATTCCTCTCCAGTGTTGCCATGGATCTTGGGGTGCTTCTGAGTCTCCCCAGGGGAGTCAGGCCTCGTCTCGAGTTGGGGCATGCCCTTGCGCTTTCCTCCCGAGCTGCAGCAGTAGTGTCACGCTTCCTGTCACGTGGATCAAGGGATCTGTGGCTTTCCCTCGAGGCTGTCCCTCGAGGCTTTCCCACGAGGCTTTCCCACAGGGCTGTGCCACGTGCCACCTTGGTGTGAGTCGATCCTCGGCGTGAAAGACGAGCCGGTGAAGGGAAAAGAGGTTCCTCTGGTATGGACTGAGACATCTGGGGGACTCTTGGAATGGTGGCACGACCCTGGAGTTCCTCTTGCCGTTCCTGTTGAGAGGGCCTCCTCTTGAGATGCGACGGGAAGGCCGGGAACTGTTTCCCGACGAAGCAGGGAAAGATTCCCTCATCTCGAGCTACGAGGCGGAAACGGGGCTCCTCTGGATGTGGGCAGGACCCGCGTGATTCCCCTCGAGTGGACACGGGTATGTCTGGGAACTTCTTCATTTGCACCAAGGGTGTGAAGGACCCTTTCGAAGTTCCAGAAGTGATGTGTGATCAGCCTCGAGACCCCTCAGCGGAAATGGGCCTCATCTCGCCTGGAGGGGAGAACCTCCTGGATTTTCTCGAGTTGCGCAGGTCTTCTCGAGTTACAACGGGGACCTCAGGGACCCGCTCAGGTGGCCTCAGGAAAGGCCAGTCCCCATGCGAGTTGCTAGGGGACCTCTCTGGATTCCTCTCCCGTCCATGCTGGGGCCTCAGTCCTTGTGTGGAGTCGGGGCTGGAACCTGAAGATTCCTCTCCAGTGTTGCCATGGATCTTGGGGTGCTTCTGAGTCTCCCCAGGGGAATCAGGCCTCGTCTCGAGTGGGGGCATGCACGTGCGCTTTCCTCCCGAGCTGCAGCAGTAGTGTCACGCTTCCTGTCACGTGGATCAAGGGATCTGTGGCTTTCCCTCGAGGCTGTCCCTCGAGGCTTTCCCACGAGGCTTTCCCACAGGGCTGTGCCACGTGCCACCTTGGTGTGAGTCGATCCTCGGCGTGAGAGACGAGCCGGTGAAGGGAAAAGAGGTTCCTCTGGAATGGACTGAGACATCTGGGGGACTCTTGGAATGGTGGCACGACCCTGGAGTTCCTCTCGCCGTTCCTGTTGAGAGGGCCTCCTCTTGAGAGGCGACGGGAAAGCCGGGAAATCTTTCCCGACGAAGCAGGGAAAGAATCCCTCATCTCGAGCTACGAGGCGGAAACGGGGCTCCTCTGGATGTGGGCGGGACCCTCGTGATTCCTCTCCAGTGGAGACGGGTATGTCTGGGAACTTCTTGATTTGCACCAAGGGTGTGAAGGACCCTTTCGAAGTTCCAGAAGTGATGTGTGATCAGCCTCGAGACGCCTCAGCGGAAATGGGCCTCATCTCGCCTGGAGGGGAGAACCTCCTGGATTTTCTCGAGTTGCGGCAGGTCTTCTCGAGTTACGACGGGGACCTCAGGGACCCGCTCTGGTGGCCTCAGGAAAGGAGAGTCCCCATGCGACTTGCTAGGGGACCTCTCGGGATTCCTCTGCTGTCCATGCCGGGGCCTCAGTCCTTGTGTGGAGTCGGGGCCCGAACCTCAGGATTCCTCTCCAGTGTTGCCATGGATCTTGGGGTGCTTCTGAGTCTCCCCAGGGGAGTCAGGCCTCGTCTCGAGTGGGGGCATGCACGTGCGCTTTCCTCCCGAGTTGCAGCAGTAGTGTCACGCTTCCTGTCACGTGGATCAAGGCATCTGTGGCTTTCCCTCGAGGCTGTCCCTCGAGTCTTTCCCACGAGGCTTTCCAACAGGGCTGTGCCATGTGCCAGCTTGGTGAGAGTCGATCCTTGGCGTGAAAGACGAGCAGGTGAAGGGAAAAGAGTTTCCTCTGGAATGGACTGAGACATCTGGGGGACTCTTGGAATGGTGGCATGACCCTGGAGTTCCTCTCGCCGTTCCTGTTGAGAGGGCCTCCTCTTGAGATGCGACGGGAACGCCGGGAACTCTTTCCCGACGAAGCAGGGAAAGGATCCCTCATCTCGAGCTCCGAGGCGGAAACGGGGCTGATCTGGATGGGGGCGGGACCCTCGTGTTTCCTCTCGAGTGGAGACGGGTATGTCGGCGAACTTCTTGATTTGCACCAAGGGTGTGAAGGACCCTTTCGAAGTTCCAGAGGGGAGGTGTGATCAGCCTCGAGACGCCTCAGCTAAAATGGGCCTCATCTCGCCTGGAGGGGAGAACCTCCTGGATTTTCTCGAGTTGCGGCAGGTCTTCTCGAGTTACGACGGGGACCTCAGGGACCCGCTCTGGTGGCCTCAGGAAAGGCCAGTCCCCATGCGAGTTGCTAGGGGACCTCTTGGGATTCCTCTCCCGTCCATGCCGGGGCCTCAGTCCTTCTGTGGAGTCGGGGCCGGAACCTGAGGATTCCTCTCCAGTGTTGCCATGGATCTTGGGGTGCTTCTGAGTCTCCCCAGGGGAGTCAGGCCTCGTCTCGAGTGGGGGCTTGCACGTGCGCTTTCCTCCCGAGCTGCAGCAGTAGTGTCACGCTTCCTGTCACGTGGATCAAGGGATCTGTGGCTTTCCCTCGAGGCTGTCCCTCGAGGCTTTCCCACGAGGCTTTCCCACAGGGCTGTGCCACGTGCCACCTTGGTGTGAGTCGATCCTCGGCGTGAAAGACGAGCCGGAGTAGGGAAAAGAGGTTCCTCTGGTATAGACTGAGACATCTGGGGGACTCTTGCAACGGTGGAACGACCCTGGAGTTCCTCTCGCGGTTCCTGTTGAGATCGCCTCCTCTTGAGATGCGACGGGAACGCCGGGAACTCTTTCCCGACGAAGCAGGGAAAGGATCCCTCATCTCCAGCTACGAGGCGGAAACGGGGCTCCTCTGGATGTGGGCGGGACCCTCGTGTTTCCTCTCGAGTGGAGACGGGTATGTCGGGGAACTTCTTGATTAGCACCAAGGGTGTGAAGGACCCTTCCGAAGTTCCAGAGGGGAGGTGTGATCAGCCTCGAGACGCCTCAGCGGAAATGGGCCTCATCTCGCCTGGAGGGGAGAACCTCCTGGATTTTCTCGAGTTGCGGCAGGTCTTCTCGAGTTACGACGGGGACCTCAGGGACCCGCTCTGGTGGCCTCAGGAAAGGCCAGTCCCCATGCCAGTTGCTAGGGGACCACACGGGATTCCTCTCCCGTCCATGCCGGGGCCTCAGTCCTTGTGTGGAGTCGGGGCCGGAACCTGAGGATTCCTCTCCAGTGTTGCCATGGATCATGGGGTGCTTCTGAGTCTCCCCAGGGGAGTCAGGCCTCGTCTCGAGTGGGGGCATGCCCGTGCGCTTTCCTCCCGAGCTGCAGCTGTAGTGTCACGCTTCCTGTCACGTGGATCAAGGGATCTGTGGCTTTCCCTCGAGGCTGTCCCTCGAGGCTTTCCCACGAGGCTTTCCCACAGGGCTGTGCCACGTGCTACCTTGGTGTGAGTCGTACCTCGGCGTGAAAGACGAGCCGGTGTAGGGAAAAGAGTTTCCTCTGGTATGGACTGAGACATCTGGGGGACTCTTGGAATGGTGGCACGACCCTGGAATTCCTCTCGCGGTTCCTGTTGAGAGGGCCTCCTCTTGAGATGCGACGGGAACGCCGGGAACTCTTTCCCGACGAAGCAGGGAATGGATCTCTCATCTCGAGCTACGAGGCGGAAACGGGGCTCCACTGGATGTGGTCAGGATCCTCGTGTTTCCTCTCGAGTGGAGACGTGTATGTCAGGGAACTTCTTGATTTGCACCAAGGGTGTGAAGGACCCTTTCGAAGTTCCAGAGGTGAGGTGTGATCAGCCTCGAGACGCCTCAGCGGAAATGCGCCTCATCTCGCCTGGAGGGGAGAACCTCCTGGATTTTCTCGAGTTGCGGCAGGTCTTCTCGAGTTACGACGGGGACCTCAGGGACCCGCTCTGGTGGCCTCAGGAAAGGCCAGTCCCCATGCGAGTTGCTGGGGACCTCTCGGAATTCCTCTCCCGTCCATGCCGGGGCCTCAGTCCTTGTTTGGAGTCGGGGCCGGAACCTGAGGATTCCTCTCCAGTGTTGCCATGGATCTTGGGGTGCTTCTGAGTCTCCCCAGGGGAGTCAGGCCTCGTCTCGAGTGGGGGCTTGCACGTGCGCTTTCCTCCCGAGCTGCAGCAGTAGTGTCACGCTTCCTGTCACGTGGATCAAGGGATCTGTGGCTTTCCCTCGAGGCTGTCCCTCGAGGCTTTCCCACGAGGCTTTCCCACAGGGCTGTGCCACGTGCCACCTTGGTGTGAGTCGATCCTCGGCGTGAAAGACGAGCCGGAGTAGGGAAAAGAGGTTCCTCTGGTATAGACTGAGACATCTGGGGGACTCTTGCAACGGTGGAATGACCCTGGAGTTCCTCTCGCGGTTCCTGTTGAGATCGCCTCCTCTTGAGATGTGACGGGAACGACGGGAACTCTTTCCCGACGAAGCAGGGAAAGGATCCCTCATCTCGAGCTACGAGGCGGAAACGGGGTTCCTCTGGATGTGGGCGGGACCCTCGTGTTTCCTCTCGAGTGGAGACGGGTATGTCGGGGAACTTCTTGATTTGTACCAAGGGTGTGAAGGACCCTTTCGAGGTTCCAGAGGGCAGGTGTTATCAGCCTCAAGACGCCTCAGCGGAAAGGGGCCTCATCTAGCCTGGAGGGGGGAACCTCCTGCATTTTCTCGAGTTGCGGCAGGTCTTCTCGAGTTACGACGGGGACCTCAGGGACCCGCTCTGGTGGCCTCAGGAAAGGCCAGTCCCCATGCGAGTTGCTAGGGCACCTCTCGGGATTCCTCTCCCGTCCGTGCCGGGGCCTCAGTCCTTGTGTGGAGTCGGGGCCGGAACCTGAGGATTCCTCTCCAGTGTTGCCATGGATCTTGGGGTGCTTCTGAGTCTCCCCAGGGGAGTCAGGCCTCATCCCGAGTGGGGGCATGCACGTGCGCTTTCCTCCCGAGCTGCAGCAGTAGTGTCACGCTTCCTGTCACGTGGATCAAGGCATCTGTGGCTTTCCCACGAGGCTTTCTCACAGGGCTGTGCCACGTGCCACCTTGGTGTGAGTCGTACCACGGCGTGAAAGACGAGCCGGTGTAGGGAAAAGAGTTTCCTCTGGTATGGACTGAGACATCTGGGGGACTCTTGGAATGGTGGCACGACCCTGGAGTTCCTCTCGCGGTTCCTGTTGAGAGGGCCTCCTCTTGAGATGCGACGGGAAGGCCGGGAACTCTTTCCCGACGAAACAGGGAAAGGGTCCCTCATCTCGAGCTACGAGGCGGAAACGGGGCTCCTCTGGATGTGGTCGGGACCCTCGTGTTTCCTCTCGAGTGGAGACGGGTATGTCGGGGAACTTCTTGATTTGCACCAAGGGTGTGAAGGACCCTTTCGAAGTTCCAGAGGGGAAGTGTGATTAGCCTCGAGACGCCTCAGGGGAAATGGGCCTCATCTCGCCTGGAGGGGAGAACCTCCTGGATTTTCTCGAGTTGCGGCAGGTCTTCTCGAGTTACGACGGGGACCTCAGGGGCCCGCTCTGGTGGCCTCAGGAAAGGCCAGACCCCATGCGAGTTGCTAGGGGACATCTCGGGATTCCTCTCCCGTCCATGCCGGGGCCTCAGTCCTTGTGTGGAGTCGGGGCCGGAACCTGAGGATTCCTCTCCAGTGTTGCCATGGATCTTGGGGTGCTTCTGAGTCTCCCCAGGGGAGTCAGGCCTCGTCTCGAGTGGGGGCATGCACGTGCGCTTCCCTCCCGAGATGCAGCAGTAGTGTCACGCTTCATGTCACGTGGATCAAGGGATCTGTGGCTTTCCCTCGAGGCTGTCCCTCGAGGCTTTCCCACGAGGCTTTCCCACAGGGCTGTGCCACGTGCCACCTTGGTGTGAGTCGATCCTCGGCGTGAAAGACGAGCCGGTGAAGGGAAAAGAGGTTCCTCTGGAATGGACTGAGACATCTGGGGGACTCGTGGAATGGTGGCACGACCCTGGAGTTCCTCTCGCCGTTCCTGTTGAGAGGGCCTCCTCTTGAGATGCGACGGGAACGCCGGGAACTCTTTCCCGACGAAGCAGGGAAAGGATCCCTCATCTCGAGCTCCGAGGCGGAAACGGGGCTGATCTGGATGGGGGCGGGACCCTCGTGTTTCCTCTCGAGTGGAGACGGGTATGTCGGCGAACTTCTTGATTTGCACCAAGGGTGTGAAGGACCCTTTCGAAGTTCCAGAGGGGAGGTGTGATCAGCCTCGAGACGCCTCAGTGGAAATGGGCCTCATCTCGCCTGAAGGGGAGTACCTCCTGGATTTTCTCGAGTTGCGGCAGGTCTTCTCGAGTTACGATGGGGACCTCAGGGACCCGCTCTGGTGGCCTCAGGAAAGGCCAGTCCCCGTGCGAGTTGCTAGGGGACCTCTCGGGATTCCTCTCCCGTCCATGCCAGGGCCTCAGTCCTTGTGTGGAGTCGGGGCCGGAACCTGAGGATTCCTCTCCAGTGTTGCCATGGATCTTGGGGTGCTTCTGAGTCTCCCCAGGGGAGTCAGGCCTCGTCTCGAGTGGGGGCATGCACGTGCGCTTTCCTCCCGAGCTGCAGCAGTAGTGTCACGCTTCCTGTCACGTGGATCAAGGGATCTGTGGCTTTCCCTCGAGGCTGTCCCTCGAGGCTTTCCCACGAGGCTTTCCCACAGGGCTGTGCCACGTGCCACCTTGGTGTGAGTCGATCCTCGGCGTGAAAGACGAGCCAGTGTAGGGAAAAGAGGTTCCTCTGGTATGGACTGAGACATCTGGGGGACTCTTGCAACGGTGGAACGACCCTGGAGTTCCTCTCGCGGTTCCTGTTGAGAGGGCCTCCTCTTGAGATGCGACGGGAACGCCGGGAACTCTTTCCCGACGAAGCAGGGAAAGGATCCCTCATCTCGAGCTACGAGGCGGAAACGGGGCTGATCTGGATGTGGGCGGGACCCTCGTGTTTCCTCTCGAGTGGAGACGGGTATGTCGGGGAACTTCTTGATTAGCACCAAGGGTGTGAAGGACCCTTTCGAAGTTCCAGAGGGGAGGTGTGATCAGCCTCGAGACGCCTCAGCTAAAATGGGCCTCATCTCGCCTGGAGGGGAGAACCTCCTGGATTTTCTCGAGTTGCGGCAGGTCTTCTCGAGTTACGACGGGGACCTCAGGGACCCGCTATGGTGGCCTCAGGAAAGGCCAGTCCCCATGCGAGTTGCTGGGGGACCTCTCGGGATTCCTCTCCCGTCCATGCCGGGGCCTCAGTCCTTGTGTGGAGTCGGGGCTGGAACCTGAAGATTCCTCTCCAGTGTTGCCATGGATCTTGGGGTGCTTCTGAGTCTCCCCAGGGGAATCAGGCCTCGTCTCGAGTGGGGGCATGCACGTGCGCTTTCCTCCCGAGCTGCAGCAGTAGTGTCACGCTTCCTGTCACGTGGATCAAGGGATCTGTGGCTTTCCCTCGAGGCTGTCCCTCGAGGCTTTCCCACGAGGCTTTCCCACAGGGCTGTGCCACGTGCCACCTTGGTGTGAGTCGATCCTCGGCGTGAGAGACGAGCCGGTGAAGGGAAAAGAGGTTCCTCTGGAATGGACTGAGACATCTGGGGGACTCTTGGAATGGTGGCACGACCCTGGAGTTCCTCTCGCCGTTCCTGTTGAGAGGGCCTCCTCTTGAGAGGCGACGGGAAAGCCGGGAAATCTTTCCCGACGAAGCAGGGAAAGAATCCCTCATCTCGAGCTACGAGGCGGAAACGGGGCTCCTCTGGATGTGGGCGGGACCCTCGTGATTCCTCTCCAGTGGAGACGGGTATGTCTGGGAACTTCTTGATTTGCACCAAGGGTGTGAAGGACCCTTTCGAAGTTCCAGAAGTGATGTGTGATCAGCCTCGAGACGCCTCAGCGGAAATGGGCCTCATCTCGCCTGGAGGGGAGAACCTCCTGGATTTTCTCGAGTTGCGGCAGGTCTTCTCGAGTTACGACGGGGACCTCAGGGACCCGCTCTGGTGGCCTCAGGAAAGGAGAGTCCCCATGCGACTTGCTAGGGGACCTCTCGGGATTCCTCTGCCGTCCATGCCGGGGCCTCAGTCCTTCTGTGGAGTCGGGGCCGGAACCTGAGGATTCCTCTCCAGTGTTGCCATGGATCTTGGGGTGCTTCTGAGTCTCCCCAGGGGAGTCAGGCCTCGTCTCGAGTGGGGGCTTGCACGTGCGCTTTCCTCCCGAGCTGCAGCAGTAGTGTCACGCTTCCTGTCACGTGGATCAAGGGATCTGTGGCTTTCCCTCGAGGCTGTCCCTCGAGGCTTTCCCACGAGGCTTTCCCACAGGGCTGTGCCACGTGCCACCTTGGTGTGAGTCGATCCTCGGCGTGAAAGACGAGCCGGAGTAGGGAAAAGAGGTTCCTCTGGTATAGACTGAGACATCTGGGGGACTCTTGCAACGGTGGAACGACCCTGGAGTTCCTCTCGCGGTTCCTGTTGAGATCGCCTCCTCTTGAGATGCGACGGGAACGCCGGGAACTCTTTCCCGACGAAGCAGGGAAAGGATCCCTCATCTCCAGCTACGAGGCGGAAACGGGGCTCCTCTGGATGTGGGCGGGACCCTCGTGTTTCCTCTCGAGTGGAGACGGGTATGTCGGGGAACTTCTTGATTAGCACCAAGGGTGTGAAGGACCCTTCCGAAGTTCCAGAGGGGAGGTGTGATCAGCCTCGAGACGCCTCAGCGGAAATGGGCCTCATCTCGCCTGGAGGGGAGAACCTCCTGGATTTTCTCGAGTTGCGGCAGGTCTTCTCGAGTTACGACGGGGACCTCAGGGACCCGCTCTGGTGGCCTCAGAAAAGGCCAGTCCCCATGCCAGTTGCTAGGGGACCACACGGGATTCCTCTCCCGTCCATGCCGGGGCCTCAGTCCTTGTGTGGAGTCGGGGCCGGAACCTGAGGATTCCTCTCCAGTGTTGCCATGGATCATGGGGTGCTTCTGAGTCTCCCCAGGGGAGTCAGGCCTCGTCTCGAGTGGGGGCATGCCCGTGCGCTTTCCTCCCGAGCTGCAGCTGTAGTGTCACGCTTCCTGTCACGTGGATCAAGGGATCTGTGGCTTTCCCTCGAGGCTGTCCCTCGAGGCTTTCCCACGAGGCTTTCCCACAGGGCTGTGCCACGTGCTACCTTGGTGTGAGTCGTACCTCGGCGTGAAAGACGAGCCGGTGTAGGGAAAAGAGTTTCCTCTGGTATGGACTGAGACATCTGGGGGACTCTTGGAATGGTGGCACGACCCTGGAATTCCTCTCGCCGTTCCTGTTGAGAGGGCCTCCTCTTGAGATGCGACGGGAACGCCGGGAACTCTTTCCCGACGAAGCAGGGAATGGATCTCTCATCTCGAGCTACGAGGCGGAAACGGGGCTCCACTGGATGTGGTCAGGATCCTCGTGTTTCCTCTCGAGTGGAGACGTGTATGTCAGGGAACTTCTTGATTTGCACCAAGGGTGTGAAGGACCCTTTCGAAGTTCCAGAGGTGAGGTGTGATCAGCCTCGAGACGCCTCAGCGGAAATGCGCCTCATCTCGCCTGGAGGGGAGAACCTCCTGGATTTTCTCGAGTTGCGGCAGGTCTTCTCGAGTTACGACGGGGACCTCAGGGACCCGCTCTGGTGGCCTCAGGAAAGGCCAGTCCCCATGCGAGTTGCTGGGGACCTCTCGGAATTCCTCTCCCGTCCATGCCGGGGCCTCAGTCCTTGTTTGGAATCGGGGCCGGAACCTGAGGATTCCTCTCCAGTGTTGCCATGGATCTTGGGGTGCTTCTGAGTCTCCCCAGGGGAGTCAGGCCTCGTCTCGAGTGGGGGCTTGCACGTGCGCTTTCCTCCCGAGCTGCAGCAGTAGTGTCACGCTTCCTGTCACGTGGATCAAGGGATCTGTGGCTTTCCCTCGAGGCTGTCCCTCGAGGCTTTCCCACGAGGCTTTCCCACAGGGCTGTGCCACGTGCCACCTTGGTGTGAGTCGATCCTCGGCGTGAAAGACGAGCCGGAGTAGGGAAAAGAGGTTCCTCTGGTATAGACTGAGACATCTGGGGGACTCTTGCAACGGTGGAACGACCCTGGAGTTCCTCTCGCGGTTCCTGTTGAGATCACCTCCTCTTGAGATGTGACGGGAACGACGGGAACTCTTTCCCGACGAAGCAGGGAAAGGATCCCTCATCTCGAGCTACGAGGCGGAAACGGGGTTCCTCTGGATGTGGGCGGGACCCTCGTGTTTCCTCTCGAGTGGAGACGGGTATGTCGGGGAACTTCTTGATTTGCACCAAGGGTGTGAAGGACCCTTTCGAGGTTCCAGAGGGCAGGTGTTATCAGCCTCAAGACGCCTCAGCGGAAAGGGGCCTCATCTAGCCTGGAGGGGGGAACCTCCTGGATTTTCTCGAGTTGCGGCAGGTCTTCTCGAGTTACGACGGGGACCTCAGGGACCCGCTCTGGTGGCCTCAGGAAAGGCCAGTCCCCATGCGAGTTGCTAGGGCACCTCTCGGGATTCCTCTCCCGTCCGTGCCGGGGCCTCAGTCCTTGTGTGGAGTCGGGGCCGGAACCTGAGGATTCCTCTCCAGTGTTGCCATGGATCTTGGGGTGCTTCTGAGTCTCCCCAGGGGAGTCAGGCCTCATCCCGAGTGGGGGCATGCACGTGCGCTTTCCTCCCGAGCTGCAGCAGTAGTGTCACGCTTCCTGTCACGTGGATCAAGGCATCTGTGGCTTTCCCACGAGGCTTTCTCACAGGGCTGTGCCACGTGCCACCTTGGTGTGAGTCATACCACGGCGTGAAAGACGAGCCGGTGTAGGGAAAAGAGTTTCCTCTGGTATGGACTGAGACATCTGGGGGACTCTTGGAATGGTGGCACGACCCTGGAGTTCCTCTCGCGGTTCCTGTTGAGAGGGCCTCCTCTTGAGATGCGACGGGAAGGCCGGGAACTCTTTCCCGACGAAACAGGGAAAGGGTCCCTCATCTCGAGCTACGAGGCGGAAACGGGGCTCCTCTGGATGTGGTCGGGACCCTCGTGTTTCCTCTCGAGTGGAGACGGGTATGTCGGGGAACTTCTTGATTTGCACCAAGGGTGTGAAGGACCCTTTCGAAGTTCCAGAGGGGAAGTGTGATTAGCCTCGAGACGCCTCAGGGGAAATGGGCCTCATCTCGCCTGGAGGGGAGAACCTCCTGGATTTTCTCGAGTTGCGGCAGGTCTTCTCGAGTTACGACGGGGACCTCAGGGGCCCGCTCTGGTGGCCTCAGGAAAGGCCAGACCCCATGCGAGTTGCTAGGGGACATCTCGGGATTCCTCTCCCGTCCATGCCGGGGCCTCAGTCCTTGTGTGGAGTCGGGGCCGGAACCTGAGGATTCCTCTCCAGTGTTGCCATGGATCTTGGGGTGCTTCTGAGTCTCCCCAGGGGAGTCAGGCCTCGTCTCGAGTGGGGGCATGCACGTGCGCTTCCCTCCCGAGATGCAGCAGTAGTGTCACGCTTCATGTCACGTGGATCAAGGGATCTGTGGCTTTTCCTCGAGGCTGTCCCTCGAGGCTTTCCCACGAGGCTTTCCCACAGGGCTGTGCCACGTGCCACCTTGGTGTGAGTCGATCCTCGGCGTGAAAGACGAGCCGGTGAAGGGAAAAGAGGTTCCTCTGGAATGGACTGAGACATCTGGGGGACTCGTGGAATGGTGGCACGACCCTGGAGTTCCTCTCGCCGTTCCTGTTGAGAGGGCCTCCTCTTGAGATGCGACGGGAACGCCGGGAACTCTTTCCCGACGAAGCAGGGAAAGGATCCCTCATCTCGAGCTCCGAGGCGGAAACGGGGCTGATCTGGATGGGGGCGGGACCCTCGTGTTTCCTCTCGAGTGGAGACGGGTATGTCGGCGAACTTCTTGATTTGCACCAAGGGTGTGAAGGACCCTTTCGAAGTTCCAGAGGGGAGGTGTGATCAGCCTCGAGACGCCTCAGTGGAAATGGGCCTCATCTCGCCTGGAGGGGAGTACCTCCTGTATTTTCTCGAGTTGCGGCAGGTCTTCTCGAGTTACGACGGGGACCTCAGGGACCCGCTCTGGTGGCCTCAGGAAAGGCCAGTCCCCGTGCGAGTTGCTAGGGGACCTCTCGGGATTCCTCTCCCGTCCATGCCAGGGCCTCAGTCCTTGTGTGGAGTCGGGGCCGGAACCTGAGGATTCCTCTCCAGTGTTGCCATGGATCTTGGGGTGCTTCTGAGTCTCCCCAGGGGAGTCAGGCCTCGTCTCGAGTGGGGGCATGCACGTGCGCTTTCCTCCCGAGCTGCAGCAGTAGTGTCACGCTTCCTGTCACGTGGATCAAGGGATCTGTGGCTTTCCCTCGAGGCTGTCCCTCGAGGCTTTCCCACGAGGCTTTCCCACAGGGCTGTGCCACGTGCCACCTTGGTGTGAGTCGATCCTCGGCGTGAAAGACGAGCCGGTGTAGGGAAAAGAGGTTCCTCTGGTATGGACTGAGACATCTGGGGGACTCTTGCAACGGTGGAACGACCCTGGAGTTCCTCTCGCGGTTCCTGTTGAGAGGGCCTCCTCTTGAGATGCGACGGGAACGCCGGGAACTCTTTCCCGACGAAGCAGGGAAAGGATCCCTCATCTCGAGCTACGAGGCGGAAACGGGGCTGATCTGGATGTGGGCGGGACCCTCGTGTTTCCTCTCGAGTGGAGACGGGTATGTCGGGGAACTTCTTGATTAGCACCAAGGGTGTGAAGGACCCTTTCGAAGTTCCAGAGGGGAGGTGTGATCAGCCTCGAGACGCCTCAGCTAAAATGGGCCTCATCTCGCCTGGAGGGGAGAACCTCCTGGATTTTCTCGAGTTGCGGCAGGTCTTCTCGAGTTACGACGGGGACCTCAGGGACCCGCTATGGTGGCCTCAGGAAAGGCCAGTCCCCATGCGAGTTTCTGGGGGACCTCTCGGGATTCCTCTCCCGTCCATGCCGGGGCCTCAGTCCTTGTGTGGAATCGGGGCCGGAACCTGAGTATTCCTCTCCAGTGTTGCCATGGATCTTGGGGTGCTTCTGAGTCTCCCGAGGGGAGTCAGGCCTCGTCTCGACTGGGGGTATGCACGTGCGCTTTCCTCCCGAGCGGCAGCAGTAGTGTCACGCTTCATGTCACGTGGATCAAGGGATCTGTGGCTTTCCCTCGAGGGTGTCCCTCGAGGCTTTCCCACGAGGCTTTCCCACAGGGCTGTGCCACGTGCCACCTTGGTGTGAGTCGATCCTCGGCGTGAAAGACGAGCCGGTGAAGGGAAAAGAGGTTCCTCTGGAATGGACTGAGACATCTGGGGACTCGTGGAATGGTGGCACGACCCTGGAGTTCCTCTCGCCGTTCCTGTTGAGAGGGCCTCCTCTTGAGATGCGACGGGAACGCCGGGAACTCTTTCCCGACGAAGCAGGGAAAGGATCCCTCATCTCGAGCTACGAGGCGGAAACGGGGCTCCTCTGGATGTGGGCGGGACCCCCGTGATTCCTCTCGAGTGGAGACGGGTATGTCGGGGAACTTCTTGATTTGCACCATGGGTGTGAAGGACCCTTTCGAAGTTCCAGAGGGGAGGTGTGATCAGCCTCGAGACGCCTCAGCGGAAATGAGCCTCATCTCGCCTGGAGGGGAGAACCTCCTGGATTTTCTCGAGTTGCGGCAGGTCTTCTCGAGTTACGACGGGGACCTCAGGGACCCGCTCTGGTGGCCTCAGGAAAGGCCAGTCCCCATGCGAGTTGCTAGGGGACCTCTCGGGATTCCTCTCCCGTCCATGCCGGGGCCTCAGTCCTTGTGTGGAGTCGGGGCCGGAACCTGAGTATTCCTCTCCAGTGTTGCCATGGATCTTGGGGTGCTTCTGAGTCTCCCCAGGGGAGTCAGGCCTCGTCTCGAGTCGGGACATGCACGTGCGCTTTCCTCCCGAGCTGCAGCAGTAGTGTCACGCTTCCTGTCACGTGGATCAAGAGATCTGTGGCTTTCCCTCGAGGCTGTCCCTCGAGGCTTTCCCACGAGGCTTTCCCACAGGGCTGTGCCACGTGCCACCATGGTGTGAGTCGTACCTCGGCGTGAAAGACGAGCCGGTGAAGTTAAAAGAGGTTCCTCTGGAATGGACTGAGACATCTGGGGGACTCTTGCAATGGTGGCCCGACCCTGGAGTTCCTCTCGCCGTTCCTGTTGAAAGGGCCTCCTCTTGAGATGCGACGGGAACGCCGGGAACTCTTTCCCGTCGAAGCAGGGAAAGGATCCCTCATCTCGAGCTACGAGGCGGAAACGGGGCTGATCTGGATGTGGGCGGGACCCTCGTGTTTCCTCTCGAGTGGAGACGGGTATGTCGGCGAACTTCTTGATTTGCACCAAGGGTGTGAAGGACCCTTTCGAAGTTCCAGAGGTGAGGTGTGATCAGCCTCGAGACGCCTCAGTGGAAATGGGCCTCATCTCGTCTGGAGGGGAGTACCTCCTGGATTTTCTCGAGTTGCGGCAGGTCTTCTCGAGTTACGACGGGGACCTCAGGGACCCGCTCTGGTGGCCTCAGGAAAGGCCAGTCCCCGTGCGAGTTGCTAGGGGACCTCTCGGGATTCCTCTCCCGTCCATGCCGGGGCCTCAGTCCTTGTGTGGAGTTGGGGCCGGAACCTGAGGATTCCTCTCCAGTGTTGCCATGGATTTTGGGGTGATTCTGAGTCTCCCCAGGGGAGTCAGGCCTCGTCTCGAGTCGGGGCATGCACGTGCGCTTTCCTCCCGAGCTGCAGCAGTAGTGTCACGCTTCCTGTCACGTGGATCAAGGGATCTGTGGCTTTCCCTCGAGGCTGTCCCTCGAGGCTTTCCCACGAGGCTTTCCCACAGGGCTGTGCCACGTGCCACCATGGTGTGAGTCGTACCTCGGCGTGAAAGACGAGCCGGTGTAGGGAAAAGAGTTTCCTCTGGTATGGACTGAGACATCTGGGGGACTCTTGGAATGGTGGCACGACCCTGGAGTTCCTCTCGCGGTTCCTGTTGAGAGGGCCTCCTCTTGAGATGCGACGGGAAGGCCGGGAACTCTTTCCCGACGAAACAGGGAAAGGGTCCCTCATCTCGAGCTACGAGGCGGAAACGGGGCTCCTCTGGATGTGGTCGGGACCCACGTGATTCCTCTCGAGTGGAGACGGCTAGGTCGGGGAACTTCTTGATTTGCACCAAGGGTGTGAAGGACCCTTTCGAAGTTCCAGAGGTGAGGTGTGATCAGCCTCGAGACGCCTCAGCGGAAATGGGCCTCATCTCGCCTGGAGGGGAGAACCTCCTGGATTTTCTCGAGTTGCGGCAGGTCTTCTCGTGTTACGACGGGGACCTCAGGGACCCGCTCTGCTGGCCTCAGGAAGGGCCAGTCCCCATGTGAGTTGCTAGGAGCCATCTCGGGATTCCTCTCCCGGGGTTGCCGGGGCCTAAGACCTTGTGTGGAGTCTGGGCCGGAACCTGAGGATTCCTCTCCAGTGTTGCCATGGATCTTGGGGTGCCTCTGTGTCTCCCCAGGGGGGTCAAGCCTCGCCTTGAGTGGGGGCATGCACGTGCGCTTCCCTCCCTAGCTGCAGCAGTAGGGTCACGCTTCCTGTCACGTGGATCAAGGGATCTGTGGCTTTCCCTCGAGGCTTTCCGACGAGGCTTTCCCACAGGGCTGTGCCAAGTGCCACCTTGGTGTGAGTCGATCCTCGGCGTGAAAGACGAGCCTGTGAAGGGAAAAGAGGTTCCTCTGGAATGGACTGAGACATCGGGGGTACTCTTGGAATGATGGCACGACCCTGGAGTTCCTCTCGCCGTTCCTGTTGAGAGGGCCTCCTCTTGAGATGCGACTGGAACGCCGGGAATTCTTTCCCGACGAAGCAGGGAAAGGTTCCGTCACCTCGAGCTACGAGGCGGAAACGGGGCCCCTCTGGATGTGGGCGGGACCCTCGTGTTTCCTCTCGAGTGGAAAAGCGTATGTCGGGGAACTTCTTGAGTTGCACAAAGGGTGTGAAGGACCCTTTCGACGTTGCAGAGGTGAGGTGTGATTAGCCCTGGAAGCCTCTGCGGAAATGTGCCTCATCTCGCCTGCAGGGGAGAACCTCCTGGATATTCTCGAGTTGCGGCACGTCTTCTCGAGTTACGACGGGGACCTCAGGGACCCGCTCTGGTGGCCTCAGGAAAGGCCAGTCCCCATGCGAGTTGCTAGGGGACCTCTCGGGATTCCTCTCCCGTCCATGCCGGGGCCTCAGTCCTTGTGTGGAGTCGGGGCTGGAACCTGAAGATTCCTCTCCAGTGTTGCCATGGATCTTGGGGTGCTTGTGAGTCTCCCCAGGGGAGTCAGGCCTCGTCTCGAGTGGGGCATGCACGTGCGCTTCCCTCCCGAGATGCAGCAGTAGTGTCACGCTTCCTGTCACGTGGATCAAGGGATCTGTGGCTTTCCCTCGAGGTTGTTCCTCAAGGCTTTCCCACGAGGCTTTCCCACAGGGCTGTGCCACGTGCCACCTTGGTGTGAGTCGTACCTCGGCGTGAAAGAAGAGCCGGTGTAGGGTAAAGAGTTTCCTCTGGTATGGACTGAGATATCTGGGGGACTCTTGGAATGGTGGCACGACCCTGGAGTTCCTCTCGCCGCTCCTGTTGAGAGGGCCTCCTCTTGAGATGCGACGGGAACGCCGGGAACTCTTTCCCGACGAAGCAGGGAAAGGATCCCTCATCTCGAGCTACGAGGCGGAAACGGGGCTCCTCTGGATGTGGGCGGGACCCTCGTGTTTCCTCTCGAGTGGAGACGGGTATGTCGGGGAACTTCTTGATTTGCACCAAGGTTGTGAAAGACCCTTTCGAAGTTCCAGAGGGGAAGTGTGATTAGCCTCGAGACGCCTCAGCGCAAATGGGCCTCATCTCACCTGGAGGGGAGAACCTCCTGGATTTTCTCGAGTTGCGGCATGTCTTCTCGAGTTACGACGGGGACCTCAGGGACCCGCTCTGGTGGCCTCAGGAAAGGCCAGTCCCCATGCGAGTTGCTAGGGGACCTCTCGGGATTCCTCTCCCGTCCATGCCGGGGCCTCAGTCCTTGTGTGGAGTCGGGGCCGGAACCTGAGGATTGCTCTCCAGTGTTGCCATGGATCTAGGGGTGCTTCTGAGTCTCCCCAGGGGAGTCAGGCCTCGTCTCGAGTGGGGGCATGCACGTGCGCTTTCCTCCCGAGCTGCAGCAGTAGTGTCACGCTTCCTGTCATGTGGATTAAGGGATCTGTGGCTTTCCCTCGAGGCTGTCCCTCGAGGCTTTCCCACGAGGCTTTCCCACAGGGCTGTGCCACGTGCCACCTTGGTGTGAGTCGATCCTCGGTGTGAAAGACGAGCCGGTGAAGGGAAAAGAGGTTCCTCTGGAATGGACTGAGACGTCTGGGGGACTCTTGGAATGGTGGCACGACCCTGGAGTTCCTCTCGCCGTTCCTGTTGAGAGGGCCTCCTCTTGAGAGGCGACGGGAACGCCGGGAACTCTTTCCCGACGAAGCAGGGAAAGGATCCCTCATCTCGAGCTACGAGGCGGAAACGGGGCTCCTCTGGATTTGGGCGGGACCACCGTGATTCCTCTCGAGTGGAGACGGGTATGTCGGGGAACTTCTTGATTTGCACCAAGGGTGTGAAGGACCCTTTCGAAGTTCCAGAGGGGAAGTGTGATTAGCCTCGAGACGCCTCAGCGGAAATGGGCCTCATCTCGCCTGGAGGGGAGAACCTCCTGGATTTTCTCGAGTTGCGGCACGTCTTCTCGAGTTACGACGGGGACCTCAGGGACCCGCTCTGGTGGCCTCAGGAAAGGCCAGTCCCCATGCGAGTTGCTAGGGGACCTCTCGGGATTCCTCTCCCGTCCATGCCGGGGCCTCAGTCCTTGTGTGGAGTCGGGGCTGGAACCTGAAGATTCCTCTCGAGTGTTGCCATGGATCTTGGGGTGCTTCTGAGTCTCCCCAGGGGAGTCAGGCCTCGTCTCGAGTGGGGGCATGCACGTGCGCTTTCCTCCCGAGCTGCAGCAGTAGTGTCACGGTTCCTGTCACGTGGATCAAGGGATCTGTGGCTTTCCCTCAAGGCTGTCCCTCGAGGCTTTCTCACGAGGCTTTCCCACAGGGCTGTGCCACGTGCCACCTTGGTGTGAGTCGATCCTCGGCGTGAAAGACGAGCCGGTGAAGGGAAAAGAGGTTCCTCTGGAATGGACTGAGACATCTGGGGGACTCTTGGAATGGTGGCACGGCCCTGGCGTTCCTCTCGCCGTTCCTGTTGAAAGGGCCTCCTCTTGAGATGCGACGGGAAGGCCGGGAACTCTTTCCCGACGAAACAGGGAAAGGGTCCCTCATCTCGAGCTACGAGGCGGAAACGGCGCTCCTCTGGATGTGGGCGGGACCCTCGTGATTCCTCTCGAGGGGAGACAGGTATGTCAGGGAACTTCTGGATTTGCACCAAGGGTGTGAAGGACCCTTTCGAAGTTCCAGAAGTGATGTGTGATCAGCCTCGAGACGCCTCTGCGGAAATGGTCCTCATCTCGCCTGGAGGGGAGAACCTCCTGGATTTTCTCGAGTTGCGGCAGGTCTTCTCGAGTTACGACGGGGACCTCAGGGACCCGATCTTGTGGCCTCAGGATAGGCCAGTCCCCATGCGAGTTGCTAGGGGACCTCTCAGGATTCCTCTCCCGTCCATGCCGGGGCCTCAGTCCTTGTGTGCAGTCGGGGCTGGAACCTGAGGATTCCTCTCCAGTGTTGCCATGGATTTTGGGGTGCTTCTGAGTCTCCCCAGGGGAGTCAGGCCTCGTCTCGAGTGGGGGCATGCCCGTGCGCTTTCCTCCCGAGCTGCAGCAGTAGTGTCACGCTTCCTGTCACGTGGATCAAGGGATCTGTGGCTTTCCCACGAGGCTTTCCCACAGGGCTGTGCCACGTGCCACCTTGGTGTGAGTCGTACCTCGGCGTGAAAGACGAGTCGGTGTAGGGAAAAGAGGTTCCTCTTTTATGGACTGAGACATCTGGGGAACTCTTGGAATGGTGGCACGACCCTGGAGTTCCTCTCGCCGTTCCTGTTGAGAGGTCCTCCTCTTGAGATGTGACGGGAACGACGGGAACTCTTTCCCGACGAAGCAGGGAAAGGATCCCTCATCTCGACCTACGAGGCGGAAACGGGGCTACTCTGGATGTGGGCGGGACCCTCGTGTTTCCTCTCGAGTGGAGACGGGTATGACGGGGAACTTCTAGATTTGCACCAAGGGTGTGAAGGACCCTTTCGAAGTTCCAGAAGGGAGGTGTGATCAGCCTCGAGACGCCTCAGCGGAAATGGGCCTCATCTCGCCTGGAGGGGAGAACCTCCTGGATTTTCTCGAGTTGCGGCAGGTCTTCTCGAGTTACGACGGGAACCTCAGGGACCCGCTCTGGTGGCCTCAGGAAAGGCCAGTCCCCATGCGAGTTGCTAGGGGACCTCTCGGGATTCCTCTCCCGTCCATGCCGGGGCCTCAGTCCTTGTGTGGAGTCGGGGCCCGAACCTGAGGATTCCTCTCCAGTGTTGCCTTGGATCTTGGGGTGCTTCTGAGTCTCCCCAGGGGAGTCAGGCCTCGTCTCGAGTGGGGGCATGCCCGTGCGCTTTCCTCCCGAGCTGCAGCAGTAGTGTCACGCTTCCTGTCACGTGGATCAAGGGATCTGTGGCTTTCCCTCGAGGCTGTCCCTCGAGCCTTTCCCACGAGGCTTTCCCACAGGGCTGTGCCACGTGCCACATTGGTGTGAGTCGATCCACGGCGTGAAAGACGTGCCGGTGAAGGGAAAAGAGTTTCCTCTGGTATGGACTGAGACATCTGGGGGACTCTTGGAATGGTGGCACGACCCTGGAGTTCCTCTCGCCGTTCCTGTTGAGAGGGCCTCCTCTTGAGATGCGACGGGAACGCCGGGAACTCTTTCCCGACGAAGCAGGGAAAGGATCCCTCATCTCGAGCTACGAGGCGGAAACGGGGCCCCTCTGGATGTGGGCGGGACCCTCGTGTTTCCTCTCGAGTGGAGACGGGTATGTCGGGGAACTTCTTGATTAGCACCAAGGGTGTGAAGGACCCTTTCGAAGTTCCAGAGGGGAGGTGTGATCAGCCTCGAGACGCCTCAGCGGAAATGGGCCTCATCTCGCCTGGCGTGGAGAACCTCCTGGATTTTCTCGAGTTGCGGCAGGTCTTCTCGAGTTACGACGGGGACCTCAGGGACCCGCTCTGGTGGCCTCAGGAAAGGCCAGTCCCCATGCGAGTTGCTAGGGGACCTCTCGGGATTCCTCTCCCGTCCATGCCGGGGCCTCAGTCCTTGTGTGGAGTCGGGGCCGGAACCTGAGGATTCCTCTCCAGTGTTGCCATGGATCTTGGGGTGCTTCTGAGTCTCCCCAGGGGAGTCAGGCCTCGTCTCGAGTGGGGGCATGCACGTGCGCTTTCCTCCCGAGGTGCAGCAGTAGTGTCACGCTTCCTGTCACGTGGATCAAGGGATCTGTGGCTTTCCCTCGAGGCTGTCCCTCGAGGATTTCCCACAGGGCTGTGCCACGTGCCACCTTGGTGTGAGTTGTACCTCGGCGTGAAAGACGAGCCGGTGTAGGGAAAAGAGGTTCCTCTGGAATGGACTGAGACATCTGGGGTCTCTTGGAATGGTGGCACGACCCTGGTTTCCTCTCGCCGTTCCTGTTGAGAGGGCCTCCTCTTGAGATGCGACGGGAAGGCCGGGAACTCTTTCCCGACGAAGCAGGGAAAGATTCCCTCATCTCGAGCTACGAGGCGGAAACGGCGCTCCTCTGGATGTGGGCGGGACCCTCGTGATTCCTCTCGAGGGGAGACGGGTATGTCTGGGAACTTCTGGATTTGCACCAAGGGTTTGAAGGACCCTTTCGAAGTTCCAGAAGTGATGTGTGATCAGCCTCGAGACGCCTCAGCGGAAATGGGCCTCATCTCGCCTGGAGGGGAGAACCTCCTTGATTTTCTCGAGTTGCGCAGGTCTTCTCGAGTTACGACGGGGACCTCAGGGACCCGCTCTGGTGGCCTCAGGAAAGGCAGGTCCCCATGCGAGTTGCTAGGGGACCTCTCGGGATTCCTCTCCCGTCCATGCCGGGGCCTCAGTCCTTGTGTGGAGTCGGGGCTGGAACCTGAAGATTCCTCTCCAGTGTTGCCATGGATCTTGGGGTGCTTCTGAGTCTCCCCAGGGGAGTCAGGCCTCGTCTCGAGTGGGGGCATGCACGTGCGCTTTCCTCCCGAGCTGCAGCAGTAGGGTCACGCTTCCTGTCACGTGGATCAAGGGATCTGTGGCTTTCCCTCGAGGCTGTCCCTCGAGGCTTTCCCACGAGGCTTTCCCACAGGGCTGTGCCACGTGCCACCTTGGTGTGAGTCGATCCTCGGCGTGAAAGACGAGCCGGTGAAGGGAAAGAGGTTCCTCTGGAATGGACTGAGACATCTGGGGGACTCTTGCAATGGTGGCACGACCCTGGAGTTCCTCTCGCCGTTCCTGTTGAGAGGGCCGTCCTCTTGAGATGCGACGGGAACGCCGGGAACCCTTTCCCGACGAAGCAGGGAAAGGATCCCTCATCTCGAGCTACGAGGCGGAAGCGGGGCTCCTCTGGATGTGGGCGGGACCCTCGTGATTCCTCTCGAGTGGAGACGGGTATGTCGGGGAACTTCTTGATTTGCACCAAGGGTGTGAAAGACCCTTTCGAAATTCCAGAAGGGAGGTGTGATCAGCCTCGAGACGCCTCAGCGGAAATGGGCCTCATCTCGCCTGGAGGGGAGAACCTCCTGGATTTTCTCGAGTTGCGGCAGGTCTTCTCGAGTTACGACGGGGACCTCAGGGACCCGCTCTGGTGGCCTCAGGATAGGCCAGTCCCAATGCGAGTTGCTAGGGGACCTCTCAGGATTCCTCTCCCCTCCATTCCCGGGCCTCAGTCCTTGTGTGGAGTCGGGGCTGGAACCTGAGGATTCCTCTCCAGTGTTGCCATGGATCTTGGGGTGCTTCTGAGTCTCCCCAGGGGAGTCAGGCCTCGTCTCGAGTGGGGGCATGCCCGTGCGCTTTCCTCCCGAGCTGCAACAGTAGTGTCATGCTTCCTGTCACGTGGATCAAGGCATCTGTGGCTTTCCCACGAGGCTTTCCCACAGGGCTGTGCCACGTGCCACCTTGGTGTGAGTCGTACCTCGGCGTGAAAGACGAGCCGGTGTAGGGAAAAGAGGTTCCTCTTTTATGGACTGAGACATCTGGGGGGACTCTTGGAAATGGTGGCACGACCCTGGAGTTCCTCTCGCCGTTCCTGTTGAGAGGGCCTCCCCTTGAGATGCGATGGGAACGCCGGGAACTCTTTCCCGACGAAGCAGGGAAAGGATCCCTCATCTCGAGCTACGAGGGGGGAAACGGGGCTGATCTGGATGGGGGCGGGACCCACGTGTTTTCCTCTCGAGTTGAGACGGGTATGTCGGCGAACTTCTTGATTTGCACCAAGGGTGTGAAGGACCCCTTTCGAAGTTCCAGAGGTGAGGTGTGATCAGCCTCGAGACGCCCTCAGTGGGAAATGGGCCTTATCTCGCCTGGAGGGGAGTATCTCCTGGATTTTCTCGAGTTGCGGCAGGTCTTCTCGTGTTACGACGGGGGACCTCAGGGGACCCGCTCTGGTGGCCTCAGGAAAGGCCAGTCCCCATGCGAGTTGCTAGGGGACCTCTCGGGATTCCTCTCCCGTCCATGCCGGGGCCTCAGTCCTTGTGTGGAGTCGGGGGCCGGAACCTGAGGATTCCTCTCCAGTGTTGGCATGGATCTTGGGGTGCTTCTGAGTCTCCCCCAGGGGAGTCAGGCCTCGTCTCGAGTGGGGGCATGCACGTGCGCTTTCCTCCCGAGCTGCAGCAGTAGTGTCACGCTTCCTGTCACGTGGATCAAGGGATCTGTGGCTTTCCCTCGAGGCTGTCCCTCGAGGCTTTCCCACGAGGCTTTCCCACAGGGCTGTGCCACGTGCCACCTTGGTGTGAGTCGATCCTCGGCGTGAAAGACGAGCCGGTGAAGGGAAAAGAGGTTCCTCTGGAATGGACTGAGACATCTGGGGGACTCTTGCAATGGTGGCACGACCCTGGAGTTCCTCTCGCCGTTCCTGTTGAGAGGGCCTCCTCTTGAGATGCGACGGGAACGCCGGGAACTCTTTCCCGATGAAGCAGGGAAAGGATTCCTCATCTCGAGCTACGAGGCGGAAACGGGGCTCCTCTGGATTCCTCATCTCGAGCTACGAGGCGGAAACGGGGCTCCTCTGGATGTGGGCTGGACCCTCGTGTTTCCTCTCGAGTGGAGACGGGTATGTCGGGGAACTTCTTGATTAGCACCAAGGGTGTGAAGGACCCTTCCGAAGTTCCAGAGGGGAGGTGTGATCAGCCTCGAGACGCCTCAGGGAAAGGGGCCTCATCTCGCCTGGAGGGGAGAACCTCCTGGATTTTCTCGAGTTGCGGCAGGTCTTCTCGAGTTACGACGGGGACCTCAGGGACCCGCTCTGGTGGCCTCAGGAAAGGCCAGTCCCCATGCGAGTTGCTAGGGGACCTCTCGGGATTCCTCTCCCGTCCATGCCATGGCCTCAGTCCTTGTGTGGAGTCGGGGCTGGAACCTGAGGATTCCTCTCCAGTGTTGCCATGGATCTTGGGGTGCTTCTGAGTCTCCCCAGGGGAGTCAGGCCTCGTCTCGAGTGGGGGCATGCACGTGCGCTTTCCTCCCGAGGTGCAGCAGTAGTGTCACGCTTCCTGTCACGTGGATCAAGGGATCTGTGGCTTTCCCTCGAGGCTGTCCCTCGAGGCTTTCCCACGAGGCTTTCCCACAGGGCTGTGCCACGTGCCACCTTGGTGTGAGTCGATCCTTGGCGTGAAAGACGAGCCGGTGAAGGGAAAAGAGGTTCCTCTGGAATGGACTGAGACATCTGGGGAACTCTTGGAATGGTGGCACGACCCTGGACTTCCTCTCGCCATTCCTGTTGAGAGGGCCTCCTCTTGAGATGCGACGGGAACGCCGGGAACTCTTTCCCGAAGAAGCAGGGAAAGGATCCCTCATCTCGAGCTACGAGGCAGAAACGGGGCTCCTCTGGATGTGGGCGGGACCCGCGTTTTTCCTCTCGAGTGGAGACGGGTATGTCGGGGAATATCTTGATTAGCCTCAAGGGTGTGAAGGACCGTTCCGAAGTTCCAGAGGGGAGGTGTGATCAGCCTCGAGACGCCTCAGCGGAAAGGGGCCTCATCTCGCCTGGAGCGGAGAACCTCCTGGATTTTCTCGAGTTGCGGCAGGTCTTCTCGAGTTACGACGGGGACCTCAGGGACCCGCTCTGGTGGCCTCAGGAAAGGCCAGTCCCCATGCGAGTTGCTAGGGGACCTCTCGGGATTCCTCTCCCGTCCATGCCGGGGCCTCAGTCCTTGTGTGGAGTCGGGGCCGGAACCTGAGGATTCCTCTCCAGTGTTGCCATGGATCTTGGGGTGCTTCTGAGTCTCCCCAGGGGAGTCAGGCCTCGTCTCGAGTGGGGGCATGCACGTGCGCTTTCCTCCCGAGCTGCAGCAGTAGTGTCACGCTTCCTGTCACGTGGATCAAGGGATCTGTGGCTTTCCCTCGAGGCTGTCCCTCGAGGCTTTCCCACGAGGCTTTCCCACAGGGCTGTGCCACGTGCCACCTTGGTGTGAGTCGATCCTTGGCGTGAAAGACGAGCCGGTGAAGGGAAAAGAGGTTCCTCTGGAATGGACTGAGACATCTGGGGGACTCTTGGAATGGTGGCACGACCCTGGAGTTCCTCTCGCCGTTCCTGTTGAGAGGGCCTCCTCTTGAGATGCGATGGGAACGCCGGGAACTCTTTCCCGACGAAGCAGGGAAAGGATCCCTCATCTCGAGCTACGAGGGGGAAACGGGGCTGATCTGGATGGGGGCGGGACCCACGTGTTTCCTCTCGAGTTGAGACGGGTATGTCGGCGAACTTCTTGATTTGCACCAAGGGTGTGTAGGACCCTTTCGAAGTTCCAGATGTGAGGTGTGATCAGCCTCGAGACGCCTCAGTGGAAATGGGCCTTATCTCGCCTGGAGGGGAGTACCTCCTGGATTTTCTCGAGTTGCGGCAGGTCTTCTCGTGTTACGACGGGGACCTCAGGGACCCGCTCTGGTGGCCTCAGGAAAGGCCAGTCCCCATGGGAGTTGCTAGGGGACCTCTCGGGATTCCTCTCCCGTCCATGCCGGGGCCTCAGTCCTTGTGTGGAGTCGGGGCCGGAACCTGAGGATTCCTCTCCAGTGTTGCCATGGATCTTGGGGTGCTTCTGAGTCTCCCCAGGGGAGTCAGGCCTCGTCTCGAGTGGGGGCATGCACGTGCGCTTTCCTCCCGAGCTGCAGCAGTAGTGTCACGCTTCCTGTCACGTGGATCAAGGGATCTGTGGCTTTCCCTCGAGGCTGTCCCTCGAGGCTTTCCCACGAGGCTTTCCCACAGGGCTGTGCCACGTGCCACCTTGGTGTGAGTCGATCCTTGGCGTGAAAGACGAGCCGGTGAAGGGAAAAGAGGTTCCTCTGGAATGGACTGAGACATCTGGGG
This sequence comes from Budorcas taxicolor, assembly GCF_023091745.1. NCBI lineage: Eukaryota > Metazoa > Chordata > Mammalia > Artiodactyla > Bovidae > Budorcas > Budorcas taxicolor. The sequence continues at coordinate 687,292 of NW_026291583.1, forward strand.
GACTCTTGGAATGGTGGCACGACCCTGGATTTCCTCTCGCCGTTCCTGTTGAGAGGGCCTCCTCTTGAGATGCGATGGGAACGCCGGGAACTCTTTCCCGACGAAGCAGGGAAAGGATCCCTCATCTCGAGCTACGAGGGGGAAACGGGGCTGATCTGGATGGGGGCGGGACCCACGTGTTTCCTCTCGAGTTGAGACGGGTATGTCGGCGAACTTCTTGATTTGCACCAAGGGTGTGAAGGACCCTTTCGAAGTTCCAGAGGTGAGGTGTGATCAGCCTCGAGACGCCTCAGTGGAAATGGGCCTTATCTCGCCTGGAGGGGAGTACCTCCTGGATTTTCTCGAGTTGCGGCAGGTCTTCTCGTGTTACGACGGGGACCTCAGGGACCCGCTCTGGTGGCCTCACGAAAGGCCAGTCCCCATGCGAGTTGCTAGGGGACCTCTCGGGATTCCTCTCCCGTCCATGCCGGGGCCTCAGTCCTTGTGTGGAGTCGGGGCCGGAACCTGAGGATTCCTCTCCAGTGTTGGCATGGATCTTGGGGTGCTTCTGAGTCTCCCCAGGGGAGTCAGGCCTCGTCTCGAGTGGGGGCATGCACGTGCGCTTTCCTCCCGAGCTGCAGCAGTAGTGTCACGCTTCCTGTCACGTGGATCAAGGGATCTGTGGCTTTCCCTCGAGGCTGTCCCTCGAGGCTTTCCCACGAGGCTTTCCCACAGGGCTGTGCCACGTGCCACCTTGGTGTGAGTCGATCCTCGGCGTGAAAGACGAGCCGGTGAAGGGAAAAGAGGTTCCTCTGGAATGGACTGAGACATCTGGGGGACTCTTGCAATGGTGGCACGACCCTGGAGTTCCTCTCGCCGTTCCTGTTGAGAGGGCCTCCTCTTGAGATGCGACGGGAACGCCGGGAACTCTTTCCCGACGAAGCAGGGAAAGGATCCCTCATCTCGAGCTACGAGGCGGAAACGGGGCTCCTCTGGATGTGGGCTGGACCCTCGTGTTTCCTCTCGAGTGGAGACGGGTATGTCGGGGAACTTCTTGATTAGCACCAAGGGTGTGAAGGACCCTTCCGAAGTTCCAGAGGGGAGGTGTGATCAGCCTCGAGACGCCTCAGCGGAAAGGGGCCTCATCTCGCCTGGAGGGGAGAACCTCCTGGATTTTCTCGAGTTGCGGCAGGTCTTCTCGAGTTACGACGGGGACCTCAGGGACCCGCTCTGGTGGCCTCAGGAAAGGCCAGTCCCCATGCGAGTTGCTAGGGGACCTCTCGGGATTCCTCTCCCGTCCATGCCATGGCCTCAGTCCTTGTGTGGAGTCGGGGCTGGAACCTGAGGATTCCTCTCCAGTGTTGCCATGGATCTTGGGGTGCTTCTGAGTCTCCCCAGGGGAGTCAGGCCTCGTCTCGAGTGGGGGCATGCACGTGCGCTTTCCTCCCGAGGTGCAGCAGTAGTGTCACGCTTCCTGTCACGTGGATCAAGGGATCTGTGGCTTTCCCTCGAGGCTGTCCCTCGAGGCTTTCCCACGAGGCTTTCCCACAGGGCTGTGCCACGTGCCACCTTGGTGTGAGTCGATCCTTGGCGTGAAAGACGAGCCGGTGAAGGGAAAAGAGGTTCCTCTGGAATGGACTGAGACATCTGGGGGACTCTTGGAATGGTGGCACGACCCTGGAGTTCCTCTCGCCGTTCCTGTTGAGAGGGCCTCCTCTTGAGATGCGATGGGAACGCCGGGAACTCTTTCCCGACGAAGCAGGGAAAGGATCCCTCATCTCGAGCTACGAGGGGGAAACGGGGCTGATCTGGATGGGGGCGGGACCCACGTGTTTCCTCTCGAGTTGAGACGGGTATGTCGGCGAACTTCTTGATTTGCACCAAGGGTGTGAAGGACCCTTTCGAAGTTCCAGATGTGAGGTGTGATCAGCCTCGAGACGCCTCAGTGGAAATGGGCCTTATCTCGCCTGGAGGGGAGTACCTCCTGGATTTTCTCGAGTTGCGGCAGGTCTTCTCGTGTTACGACGGGGACCTCAGGGACCCGCTCTGGTGGCCTCAGGAAAGGCCAGTCCCCATGCGAGTTGCTAGGGGACCTCTCGGGATTCCTCTCCCGTCCATGCCGGGGCCTCAGTCCTTGTGTGGAGTCCGGGCCGGAAACTGAGGATTCCTCTCCAGTGTTGCCATGGATCTTGGGGTGCTTCTGAGTCACCCCAGGGGAGTCAGGCCTCGTCTCGAGTGGGGGCATGCACGTGCGCTTTCCTCCCGAGCTGCAGCAGTAGTGTCACGCTTCCTGTCACGTGGATCAAGGGATCTGTGGCTTTCCCTCGAGGCTTTCCCTCGAGGCTTTCCCACGAGGCTTTCCCACAGGGCTGTGCCACGTGCCACCTTGGTGTGAGTCGATCCTCGGCGTGAAAGACGAGCCGGTGTAGGGAAAAGAGGTTCCTCTGGAATGGACTGAGACATCTGGGGGACTCTTGCAACGGTGGAACGACCCTGGAGTTTCTCTCGCGGTTCCTGTTGAGAGGGCCTCCTCTTGAGAGGCGACGGGAACGCCGGGAACTCTTTCCCGACGAAGTAGGGAAAGGATCCCTCATCTCGAGCTACGAGGCGGAAACGGGGCTCCTCTGGATGTGGGCTGGACCCTCGTGTTTCCTCTCGAGTGGAGACGGGTATGTCGGGGAACTTCTTGATTAGCACCAAGGGTGTGAAGGACCCTTTCGAAGTTCCAGAGGGGAGGTGTGATCAGCCTCGAGACGCCTCAGCGGAAATGGGCCTCATCTCGCCTGGAGGGGAGAACCTCCTGGATTTTCTCGAGTTGCGGCAGGTCTTCTCGAGTTAAGACGGGGACCTCAGGGACCCGCTCTGGTGGCCTCAGGATAGGCCAGTACCCATGCGAGTTGCTAGGGGACCTCTCAGGATTCCTCTCCCGTCCATGCCGGGGCCTAAGTCCTTGTGTGGCGTCGGGTCCGGAACCTGAGGATTCCTCTCCAGTGTTGCCATGGATCTTGGGGTGCTTCTGAGTCTCCCCAGGGGAGTCAGGCCACGTCTCGTGTGGGGGCATGCACGTGCGCTTTCCTCCCGAGCTGCAGCAGTAGTGTCACGCTTCCTGTCACGTGGATCAAGGGATCTGTGGCTTTCCCTCGAGGCTGTCCCTCGAGGCTTTCCCACGAGGCTTTCCCACAGGGCTGTGCCACGTGCCATCTTGGTGTGAGTCGATCCTCGGCGTGAAAGACGAGCCGGTGTAGGGAAAAGAGGTTCCTCTGGTATGGACTGAGACATCTGGGGGACTCTTGGAATGATGGCACGACCCTGGAGTTCCTCTCGCCGTTCCTGTTGAGAGGGCCTCCTCTTGAGATGCGACGGGAACGCCGGGAACTCTTTCCCGACGAAGCAGGGAAAGGATCCCTCATCTCGAGCTACGAGGCGGAAACAGGGCTACTCTGGATGTGGGCGGGAGCCTCGTGTTTCCTCTCGAGTGGAGACGGGTATGTCAGGGAACTTCTTGATTAGCACCAAGGGTGTGAAGGACCCTTCCGAAGTTCCAGAGGGGAGGTGTGATCAGCCTCAAGACGCCTCAGCGGAAAGGGGCCTCATCTCGCCTGGAGGGGAGAACCTCCTGGATTTTCTCGAGTTGCGGCAGGTCTTCTCGAGTTACGACGGGGACCTCAGGGACCCGCTCTGGTGGCCTCAGGAAAGGCCAGTCCCCGGGCGAGTTGCTAGGGGACCTCTCGGGATTCCTCTCCCGTCCATGCCGGGGCCTCAGTCCTTGTGTGGAGTCGGGGCCGGAAACTGAGGATTCCTCTCCAGTGTTGCCATGGATCTTGGGGTGCTTCTGAGTCTCCCCAGGGGAGTCAGGCCTCGTCTCGAGTGGGGGCATGCACGTGCGCTTTCCTCCCGAGCTGCAGCAGTAGTGTCACGCTTCCTGTCACGTGGATCAAGGGATCTGTGGCTTTCCCTCGAGGCTGTCCCTCGAGGCTTTCCCACGAGGCTTTCCCACAGGGCTGTGCCACGTGCCACCTTGGTGTGAGTCGATCCTCGGCGTGAAAGACGAGCGGGTGAAGGGAAAAGAGGTTCCTCTGGAATGGACTGACACATCTGGGGGTCTCTTGCAATGGTGGCACGACCCTGGAGTTCCTCTCGCCGTTCCTGTTGAGAGGGCCTCCTCTTGAGATGCGACGGGAACTCCGCGAACCCTTTCCCGACGAAGCAGGGAAAGGATCCCTCATCTCGAGCTACGAGGCGGAAACGGGGCTGATCTGGATGGGGGCGGGACCCACGTGTTTCCTCTCGAGTTGAGACGGGTATGTCGGCGAACTTCTTGATTTGCACCAAGGGTGTGAAGGACCCTTTCGAAGTTCCAGAGGTGAGGTGTGATCAGCCTCGAGACGCATCAGTGGAAATGGGCCTCATCTCGCCTGGAGCGGAGTACCTCCTGGATTTTCTCGAGTTGCGGCAGGTCTTCTCGATTTACGACGGGGACCTCAGGGACCCGCTCTGGTGGCCTCAGGAAAGGCCAGTCCCCGTGCGAGTTGCTAGGGGACCTCTCGGGATTCCTCTCCCGTCCATGCCGGGGCCTCAGTCCTTGTGTGGAGTCGGGGCGGGAAACTGAGGATTCCTCTCCAGTGTTGCCATGGATCTTGGGGTGCTTCTGAGTCTCCCCAGGGGAGTCAGGCCTCGTCTCGTGTGGGGGCATGCACGTGCGCTTTCCTCCCGAGCTGCAGCAGTAGTGTCACGCTTCCTGTCACGTGGATCAAGGGATCTGTGGCTTTCCCTCGAGGCTGTCCCTCGAGGCTTTCCCACGAGGCTTTCCCACAGGGCTGTGCCACGTGCCACCTTGGTGTGAGTCGATCCTCGGCGTGAAAGACGAGCCGGTGTAGCGAAAAGAGGTTCCTCTGGTATGGACTGAGACATCTGGGGGACTCTTGGAATGATGGCACGACCCTGGAGTTCCTCTCGCCGTTCCTGTTGAGAGGGCCTCCTCTTGAGATGCGACGGGAACGCCGGGAACTCTTTCCCGACGAAGCAGGGAAAGGATCCCTCATCTCGAGCTACGAGGGGGAAACGGGGCTGATCTGGATGGGGGCGGGACCCACGTGTTTCCTCTCGAGTTGAGACGGGTATGTCGGCGAACTTCTTGATTTGCACCAAGGGTGTGAAGGACCCTTTCGAAGTTCCAGAGGTGAGGTGTGATCAGCCTCGAGACGCCTCAGTGGAAATGGGCCTTATCTCGCCTGGAGGGGAGTACCTCCTGGATTTTCTCGAGTTGCGGCAGGTCTTCTCGTGTTACGACGGGGACCTCAGGGACCCGCTCTGGTGGCCTCAGGAAAGGCCAGTCCCCATGCGAGTTGCTAGGGGACCTCTCGGGATTCCTCTCCCGTCCATGCCGGGGCCTCAGTCCTTGTGTGGAGTCGGGGCCGGAACCTGAGGATTCCTCTCCAGTGTTGGCATGGATCTTGGGGTGCTTCTGAGTCTCCCCAGGGGAGTCAGGCCTCGTCTTGAGTGGGGGCATGCACGTGTGCTTTCCTCCCGAGCTGCAGCAGTAGTGTCACGCTTCCTGTCACGTGGATCAAGGGATCTGTGGCTTTCCCTCGAGGGTGTCCCTCGAGGCTTTCCCACGAGGCTTTCCCACAGGGCTGTGCCACGTGCCACCTTGGTGTGAGTCGATCCTCGGCGTGAAAGACGAGCCGGTGAAGGGAAAAGAGGTTCCTCTGGAATGGACTGAGACATCTGGGGGTCTCTTGCAATGGTGGCACGACCCTGGAGTTCCTCTCGCCGTTCCTGTTGAGAGGGCCTCCTCTTGAGATGCGACGGGAACGCCGGGAACTCTTTCCCGATGAAGCAGGGAAAGGATTCCTCATCTCGAGCTACGAGGCGGAAACGGGGCTCCTCTGGATGTGGGCGGGACCCTCGTGTTTCCTCTCGAGTGGAGACGGGTATGTCGGGGAACTTCTTGATTAGCACCAAGGGTGTGAAGGACCCTTCCGAAGTTCCAGAGGGGAGGTGTGATCAGCCTCGAGACGCCTCAGCGGAAAGGGGCCTCATCTCGCCTGGAGGGGAGAACCTCCTGGATTTTCTCGAGTTGCGGCAGGTCTTCTCGAGTTACGACGGGGACCTCAGGGACCCGCTCTGGTGGCCTCAGGAAAGGCCAGTCCCCATGCGAGTTGCTAGGGGACCTCTCGGGATTCCTCTCCCGTCCATGCCATGGCCTCAGTCCTTGTGTGGAGTCGGGGCTGGAACCTGAGGATTCCTCTCCAGTGTTGCCATGGATCTTGGGGTGCTTCTGAGTCTCCCCAGGGGAGTCAGGCCTCGTCTCGAGTGGGGGCATGCACGTGCGCTTTCCTCCCGAGCTGCAGCAGTAGTGTCACGCTTCCTGTCACGTGGATCAAGGGATCTGTGGCTTTCCCTCGAGGCTGTCCCTCGAGGCTTTCCCACGAGGCTTTCCCACAGGGCTGTGCCACGTGCCACCTTGGTGTGAGTCGATCCTTGGCGTGAAAGACGAGCCGGTGAAGGGAAAAGAGGTTCCTCTGGAATGGACTGAGGCATCTGGGGAACTCTTGGAATGGTGGCACGACCCTGGACTTCCTCTCGCCGTTCCTGTTGAGAGGGCCTCCTCTTGAGATGCGACGGGAACGCCGGGAACTCTTTCCCGAAGAAGCAGGGAAAGGATCCCTCATCTCGAGCTACGAGGCAGAAACGGGGCTCCTCTGGATGTGGGCGGGACCCGCGTTTTTCCTCTCGAGTGGAGACGGGTATGTCGGGGAATATCTTGATTAGCCTCAAGGGTGTGAAGGACCGTTCCGAAGTTCCAGAGGGGAGGTGTGATCAGCCTCGAGACGCCTCAGCGGAAAGGGGCCTCATCTCGCCTGGAGCGGAGAACCTCCTGGATTTTCTCGAGTTGCGGCAGGTCTTCTCGAGTTACGACGGGGACCTCAGGGACCCGCTCTGGTGGCCTCAGGAAAGGCCAGTCCCCATGCGAGTTGCTAGGGGACCTCTCGGGATTCCTCTCCCGTCCATGCCGGGGCCTCAGTCCTTGTGTGGAGTCGGGGCCGGAACCTGAGGATTCCTCTCCAGTGTTGCCATGGATCTTGGGGTGCTTCTGAGTCTCCCCAGGGGAGTCAGGCCTCGTCTCGAGTGGGGGCATGCACGTGCGCTTTCCTCCCGAGCTGCAGCAGTAGTGTCACGCTTCCTGTCACGTGGATCAAGGGATCTGTGGCTTTCCCTCGAGGCTGTCCCTCGAGGCTTTCCCACGAGGCTTTCCCACAGGGCTGTGCCACGTGCCACCTTGGTGTGAGTCGATCCTTGGCGTGAAAGACGAGCCGGTGAAGGGAAAAGAGGTTCCTCTGGAATGGACTGAGACATCTGGGGGACTCTTGGAATGGTGGCACGACCCTGGAGTTCCTCTCGCCGTTCCTGTTGAGAGGGCCTCCTCTTGAGATGCGATGGGAACGCCGGGAACTCTTTCCCGACGAAGCAGGGAAAGGATCCCTCATCTCGAGCTACGAGGGGGAAACGGGGCTGATCTGGATGGGGGCGGGACCCACGTGTTTCCTCTCGAGTTGAGACGGGTATGTCGGCGAACTTCTTGATTTGCACCAAGGGTGTGAAGGACCCTTTCGAAGTTCCAAAGGGGAGGTGTTATCAGCCTCAAGACGCCTCAGCGGAAAGGGGCCTCATCTCGCCTGGAGGGGGGAACCTCCTGGATTTTCTCGAGTTGCGGCAGGTCTTCTCGAGTTACGACGGGGACCTCAGGGACCCGCTCTGGTGGCCTCAGGAAAGGCCAGTCCCCATGCGAGTTGCTAGGGGACCTCTCGGGATTCCTCTCCCGTCCGTTCCGGGGCCTCAGTCCTTGTGTGGAGTCGGGGCCGGAACCTGAGGATTCCTCTCCAGTGTTGCCATGGATCTTGGGGTGCTTCTGAGTCTCCCCACGGGAGTCAGGCCTCATTCCGAGTGGGGGCATGCACGTGCGCTTTCCTCCCGAGCTGCAGCAGTAGTGTCACGCTTCCTGTCATGTGGATGAAGGCATCTGTGGCTTTCCCACGAGGCTTTCCCACAGGGCTGTGCCACGTGCCCCCTTGGTGTGAGTCGTACCTCGGCGTGAAAGACGAGCCGGTGTAGGGAAAAGAGTTTCCTCTGGAATGGACTGAGACATCTGGGGGACTCTTGGAATGGTGGCACGACCCTGGAGTTCCTCTCGCCGTTCCTGTTGAGAGGGCCTCCTCTTGAGATGCGCCGGGAAGGCCGGGAACTCTTTCCCGATGAAGCAGGGAAAGGATCCCTCATCTCGAGCTACGAGGCGGAAACGGGGCTCCTCTGGATGTGGGCGGGACCCTCGTGATTCCTCTCGAGTGCAGACGCCTAGGTCGGGGAGCTTGTTGATTTGCACCAAGGGTGTGAAGGACCCTTTCGAAGTTCCAGAGGTGAGGTGTGATCAGCCTCGAGACGCCTCAGCGGAAATGGGCCTCATCTCGCCTGGAGGGGAGAACCTCCTGGATTTTCTCGAGCTGCGGCAGGTCTTCTCGAGTTACGACGGTGACCTCAGGGACCCGCTCTGTTGGCCTCAGGAAAGGCCAGTCCCCATGCGAGTTGCTAGGGGACCTCTCGGGATTCCTCTCCCGTCCATGCCGGGGCCTCAGTCCTTGTGTGGAGTCGGGGCCGGAACCTGAGGATTCCTCTCCAGTGTTGCCATGGATCTTGGGGTGCTTCTGAGTCTCCCCAGGGGAGTCAGGCCTCGTCTCGAGTGGGGGCATGCACGTGCGCTTTCCTCCCGAGCTGCAGCAGTAGTGCCACGCTTCCTGTCACGTGGATCAAGGGATCTGTGGCTTTCCCTCGAGGCTGTCCCTCGAGGCTTTCCCACGAGGCTTTCCCACAGGGCTGTGCCACGTGCCACCTTGGTGTGAGTCGATCCTCGGCGTGAAAGACGAGCCGGTGAAGGGAAAAGAGGTTCCTCTGGAATGGACTGAGACATCTGGGGGACTCTTGCAATGGTGGCACGACCCTGGAGTTCCTCTCGCCGTTCCTGTTGAGAGGGCCTCCTCTTGAGATGCGACGGGAACGCCGGGAACTCTTTCCCGATGAAGCAGGGAAAGGATTCCTCATCTCGAGCTACGAGGCGGAAACGGGGCTCCTCTGGATGTGGGCGGGACCCTCGTGTTTCCTCTCGAGTGGAGACGGGTATGTCGGGGAACTTCTTGATTAGCACCAAGGGTGTGAAGGACCCTTCCGAAGTTCCAGAGGGGAGGTGTGATCAGCCTCGAGACGCCTCAGCGGAAAGGGGCCTCATCTCGCCTGGAGCGGAGAACCTCCTGGATTTTCTCGAGTTGCGGCAGGTCTTCTCGAGTTACGACGGGGACCTCAGGGACCCGCTCTGGTGGTCTCAGGAAAGGCCAGTCCCCGTGCGAGTTGCTAGGGGACCTCTCGGGATTCCTCTCCCGTCCATGCCGGGGCCTCAGTCCTTGTGTGGAGTCGGGGCCGGAACCTGAGGATTCCTCTCCAGTGTTGCCATGGATCTTGGGGTGCTTCTGAGTCTCCCCAGGGGAGTCAGGCCTCGTCTCGAGTGGGGGCATGCACGTGCGCTTTCCTCCCGAGCTGCAGCAGTAGTGTCACGCTTCCTGTCACGTGGATCAAGGGATCTGTGGCTTTCCCTCGAGGCTGTCCCTCTAGGCTTTCCCACGAGGCTTTCCCACAGGGCTGTGCCACGTGCCACCTTGGTGTGAGTCGATCCTCGGCGTGAAAGACGAGCCGGTGTAGGGAAAAGAGGTTCCTCTGGTATGGACTGAGACATCTGGGGGACTCTAGCAACGGTGGAACGACCCTGGAGTTCTTCTCGCTGTTCCTGTTGAGAGGGCCTCCTCTTGAGATGCGACGGGAACGCCGGGAACTCTTTCCCGACGAAGCAGGGAAAGGATCCCTCATCTCGAGCTACGAGGCGGAAACGGGGCTCCTCTGGATGTGGGCTGGACCCTCGTGTTTCCTCTCGAGTGGAGACGGGTATGTCGGGGAACTTCTTGATTAGCACCAAGGGTGTGAAGGACCCTTCCGAAGTTCCAGAGGGGAGGTGTGATCAGCCTCGAGACGCCTCAGCGGAAAGGGGCCTCATCTCGCCTGGAGGGGAGAACCTCCTGGATTTTCTCGAGTTGCGGCAGGTCTTCTCGAGTTACGACGGGGACCTCAGGGACCCGCTCTGGTGGCCTCAGGAAAGGCCAGTCCCCATGCGAGTTGCTAGGGGACCTCTCGGGATTCCTCTCCCGTCCATGCCATGGCCTCAGTCCTTGTGTGGAGTCGGGGCTGGAACCTGAGGATTCCTCTCCAGTGTTGCCATGGATCTTGGGGTGCTTCTGAGTCTCCCCAGGGGAGTCAGGCCTCGTCTCGATTGGGGGCATGCACGTGCGCTTTCCTCCCGAGCTGCAGCAGTAGTGTCACGCTTCCTGTCACGTGGATCAAGGGATCTGTGGCTTTCCCTCGAGGCTGTCCCTCGAGGCTTTCCCACGAGGCTTTCCCACAGGGCTGTGCCACGTGCCACCTTGGTGTGAGTCGATCCTTGGCGTGAAAGACGAGCCGGTGAAGGGAAAAGAGGTTCCTCTGGAATGGACTGAGACATCTGGGGAACTCTTGGAATGGTGGCACGACCCTGGACTTCCTCTCGCCGTTCCTGTTGAGAGGGCCTCCTCTTGAGATGCGACGGGAACGCCGGGAACTCTTTCCCGAAGAAGCAGGGAAAGGATCCCTCATCTCGAGCTACGAGGCAGAAACGGGGCTCCTCTGGATGTGGGCGGGACCCGCGTTTTTCCTCTCGAGTGGAGACGGGTATGTCGGGGAATATCTTGATTAGCCTCAAGGGTGTGAAGGACCGTTCCGAAGTTCCAGAGGGGAGGTGTGATCAGCCTCGAGACGCCTCAGCGGAAAGGGGCCTCATCTCGCCTGGAGCGGAGAACCTCCTGGATTTTCTCGAGTTGCGGCAGGTCTTCTCGAGTTACGACGGGGACCTCAGGGACCCGCTCTGGTGGCCTCAGGAAAGGCCAGTCCCCATGCGAGTTGCTAGGGGACCTCTCGGGATTCCTCTCCCGTCCATGCCGGGGCCTCAGTCCTTGTGTGCAGTCGGGGCCGGAACCTGAGGATTCCTCTCCAGTGTTGCCATGGATCTTGGGGTGCTTCTGAGTCTCCCCAGGGGAGTCAGGCCTCGTCTCGAGTGGGGGCATGCACGTGCGCTTTCCTCCCGAGCTGCAGCAGTAGTGTCACGCTTCCTGTCACGTGGATCAAGGGATCTGTGGCTTTCCCTCGAGGCTGTCCCTCGAGGCTTTCCCACGAGGCTTTCCCACAGGGCTGTGCCACGTGCCACCTTGGTGTGAGTCGATCCTTGGCGTGAAAGACGAGCCGGTGAAGGGAAAAGAGGTTCCTCTGGAATGGACTGAGACATCTGGGGGACTCTTGGAATGGTGGCACGACCCTGGAGTTCCTCTCGCCGTTCCTGTTGAGAGGGCCTCCTCTTGAGATGCGATGGGAACGCCGGGAACTCTTTCCCGACGAAGCAGGGAAAGGATCCCTCATCTCGAGCTACGAGGGGAAACGGGGCTGATCTGGATGGGGGCGGGACCCACGTGTTTCCTCTCGAGTTGAGACGGGTATGTCGGCGAACTTCTTGATTTGCACCAAGGGTGTGAAGGACCCTTTCGAAGTTCCAGATGTGAGGTGTGATCAGCCTCGAGACGCCTCAGTGGAAATGGGCCTTATCTCGCCTGGAGGGGAGTACCTCCTGGATTTTCTCGAGTTGCGGCAGGTCTTCTCGTGTTACGACGGGGACCTCAGGGACCCGCTCTGGTGGCCTCAGGAAAGGCCAGTCCCCATGCGAGTTGCTAGGGGACTTCTCGGGATTCCTCTCCCGTCCATGCCGGGGCCTCAGTCCTTGTGTGGAGTCCGGGCCGGAAACTGAGGATTCCTCTCCAGTGTTGCCATGGATCTTGGGGTGCTTCTGAGTCACCCCAGGGGAGTCAGGCCTCGTCTCGAGTGGGGACATGCACGTGCGCTTTCCTCCCGAGCTGCAGCAGTAGTGTCACGCTTCCTGTCACGTGGATCAAGGGATCTGTGGCTTTCCCTCGAGGCTTTCCCTCGAGGCTTTCCCACGAGGCTTTCCCACAGGGCTGTGCCACGTGCCACCTTGGTGTGAGTCGATCCTCGGCGTGAAAGACGAGCCGGTGTAGGGAAAAGAGGTTCCTCTGGAATGGACTGAGACATCTGGGGGACTCTTGCAACGGTGGAACGACCCTGGAGTTTCTCTCGCGGTTCCTGTTGAGAGGGCCTCCTCTTGAGAGGCGACGGGAACGCCGGGAACTCTTTCCCGACGAAGTAGGGAAAGGATCCCTCATCTCGAGCTACGAGGCGGAAACGGGGCTCCTCTGGATGTGGGCTGGACCCTCGTGTTTCCTCTCGAGTGGAGACGGGTATGTCGGGGAACTTCTTGATTAGCACCAAGGGTGTGAAGGACCCTTTCGAAGTTCCAGAGGGGAGGTGTGATCAGCCTCGAGACGCCTCAGCGGAAATGGGCCTCATCTCGCCTGGAGGGGAGAACCTCCTGGATTTTCTCGAGTTGCGGCAGGTCTTCTCGAGTTACGACGGGGACCTCAGGGACCCGCTCTGGTGGCCTCAGGATAGGCCAGTACCCATGCGAGTTGCTAGGGGACCTCTCAGGATTCCTCTCCCGTCCATGCCGGGGCCTAAGTCCTTGTGTGGCGTCGGGTCCGGAACCTGAGGATTCCTCTCCAGTGTTGCCATGGATCTTGGGGTGCTTCTGAGTCTCCCCAGGGGAGTCAGGCCACGTCTCGTGTGGGGGCATGCACGTGCGCTTTCCTCCCGAGCTGCAGCAGTAGTGTCACGCTTCCTGTCACGTGGATCAAGGGATCTGTGGCTTTCCATCGAGGCTGTCCCTCGAGGCTTTCCCACGAGGCTTTCCCACAGGGCTGTGCCACGTGCCATCTTGGTGTGAGTCGATCCTCGGCGTGAAAGACGAGCCGGTGTAGGGAAAAGAGGTTCCTCTGGTTTGGACTGAGATATCTGGGGGACTCTTGGAATGATGGCACGACCCTGGAGTTCCTCTCGCCGTTCCTGTTGAGAGGGCCTCCTCTTGAGATGCGACGGGAACGCCGGGAACTCTTTCCCGACGAAGCAGGGAAAGGATCCCTCATCTCGAGCTACGAGGCGGAAACAGGGCTACTCTGGATGTGGGCGGGAGCCTCGTGTTTCCTCTCGAGTGGAGACGGGTATGTCAGGGAACTTCTTCATTAGCACCAAGGGTGTGAAGGACCCTTCCGAAGTTCCAGAGGGGAGGTGTGATCAGCCTCAAGACGCCTCAGCGGAAAGGGGCCTCATCTCGCCTGGAGGGGAGAACCTCCTGGATTTTCTCGAGTTGCGGCAGGTCTTCTCGAGTTACGACGGGGACCTCAGGGACCCGGTCTGGTGGCCTCAGGAAAGGCCAGTCCCCGGGCGAGTTGCTAGGGGACCTCTCGGGATTCCTCTCCCGTCCATGCCGGGGCCTCAGTCCTTGTGTGGAGTCGGGGCCGGAAACTGAGGATTCCTCTCCAGTGTTGCCATGGATCTTGGGGTGCTTCTGAGTCTCCCCAGGGGAGTCAGGCCTCGTCTCGATTGGGGGCATGCACGTGCGCTTTCCTCCCGAGCTGCAGCAGTAGTGTCACGCTTCCTGTCACGTGGATCAAGGGATCTGTGGCTTTCCCTCGAGGCTGTCCCTCGAGGCTTTCCCACGAGGCTTTCCCACAGGGCTGTGCCACGTGCCACCTTGGTGTGAGTCGATCCTCGGCGTGAAAGACGAGCCGGTGTAGCGAAAAGAGGTTCCTCTGGTATGGACTGAGACATCTGGGGGACTCTTGGAATGATGGCACGACCCTGGAGTTCCTCTCGCCGTTCCTCTTGAGAGGGCCTCCTCTTGAGATGCGACGGGAACGCCGGGAACTCTTTCCCGACGAAGCAGGGAAAGGATCCCTCATCTCGAGCTAGGAGGCGGAAACAGGGCTCCTCTGGATGTGGGCGGGAGCCTCGTGTTTCCTCTCGAGTGGAGACGGGTATGTCGGGGAACTTCTTGATTAGCACCAAGGGTGTGAAGGACCCTTCCGAAGTTCCAGAGGGGAGGTGTGATCAGCCTCGAGACGCCTCAGCGAAAATGGGCCTCATCTCGCCTGGAGGGGAGAACCTCCTGGATTTTCTCGAGTTGCGGCAGGTCTTCTCGAGTTACGACGGGGACCTCAGGGACCCGCTCTGGTGGCCTCAGGAAAGGCCAGTCCCCATGCGAGTTGCTAGGGGACCTCTCGGGATTCCTCTCCCGTCCATGCCGGGGCCTCAGTCCTTGTGTGGAGTCGGGGCCGGAACCTGAGGATTCCTCTCCAGTGTTGCCATGGATCTTGGGGTGCTTCTGAGTCTCCCCAGGGGAGTCAGGCCTCGTCTCGAGTGGGGGCATGCACGTGCGCTTTCCTCCCGAGCTGCAGCAGTAGTGTCACGCTTCCTGTCACGTGGATCAAGGGATCTGTGGCTTTCCCTCGAGGCTGTCCCTCGAGGCTTTCCCACGAGGCTTTCCCACAGGGCTGTGCCACGTGCCACCTTGGTGTGAGTCGATCCTTGGCATGAAAGACGAGCCGGTGAAGGGAAAAGAGGTTCCTCTGGAATGGACTGAGACATCTGGGGGACTCTTGGAATGGTGGCACGACCCTGGAGTTCCTCTCGCCGTTCCTGTTGAGAGGGCCTCCTCTTGAGATGCGATGGGAACGCCGGGAAATCTTTCCCGGAGAAGCAGGGAAAGGATCCCTCATCTCGAGCTACGAGGGGGAAACGGGGCTGATCTGGATGGGGGCGGGACCCACGTGTTTCCTCTCGAGTTGAGACGGGTATGTCGGCGAACTTCTTGATTTGCACCAAGGGTGTGAAGGACCCTTTCGAAGTTCCAGAGGTGAGGTGTGATCAGCCTCGAGACGCCTCAGCGGAAATGGGCCTTATCTCGCCTGGAGGGGAGTACCTCCTGGATTTTCTCGAGTTGCGGCAGGTCTTCTCGTGTTACGACGGGGACCTCAGGGACCCGCTCTGGTGGCCTCAGGAAAGGCCAGTCCCCATGCGAGTTGCTAGGGGACCTCTCGGGATTCCTCTCCCGTCCATGCCGGGGCCTCAGTCCTTGTGTGGAGTCGGGGCCGGAACCTGAGGATTCCTCTCCAGTGTTGGCATGGATCTTGGGGTGCTTCTGAGTCTCCCCAGGGGAGTCAGGCCTCGTCTCGAGTGGGGGCATGCACGTGCGCTTTCCTCCCGAGCTGCAGCAGTAGTGTCACGCTTCCTGTCACGTGGATCAAGGGATCTGTGGCTTTCCCTCGAGGCTGTCCCTCGAGGCTTTCCCACGAGGCTTTCCCACAGGGCTGTGCCACGTGCCACCTTGGTGTGAGTCGATCCTCGGCGTGAAAGACGAGCCGGTGAAGGGAAAAGAGGTTCCTCTGGAATGGACTGAGACATCTGGGGGACTCTTGCAATGGTGGCACGACCCTGGAGTTCCTCTCGCCGTTCCTGTTGAGAGGGCCTCCTCTTGAGATGCGACGGGAACGCCGGGAACTCTTTCCCGATGAAGCAGGGAAAGGATTCCTCATCTCGAGCTACGAGGCGGAAACGGGGCTCCTCTGGATGTGGGCTGGACCCTCGTGTTTCCTCTCGAGTGGAGACGGGTATGTCGGGGAACTTCTTGATTAGCACCAAGGGTGTGAAGGACCCTTCCGAAGTTCCAGAGGGGAGGTGTGATCAGCCTCGAGACGCCTCAGCGGAAAGGGGCCTCATCTCGCCTGGAGGGGAGAACCTCCTGGATTTTCTCGAGTTGCGGCAGGTCTTCTCGAGTTACGACGGGGACCTCAGGGACCCGCTCTGGTGGCCTCAGGAAAGGCCAGTCCCCATGCGAGTTGCTAGGGGACCTCTCGGGATTCCTCTCCCGTCCATGCCATGGCCTCAGTCCTTGTGTGGAGTCGGGGCTGGAACCTGAGGATTCCTCTCCAGTGTTGCCATGGATCTTGGGGTGCTTCTGAGTCTCCCCAGGGGAGTCAGGCCTCGTCTCGAGTGGGGGCATGCACGTGCGCTTTCCTCCCGAGGTGCAGCAGTAGTGTCACGCTTCCTGTCACGTGGATCAAGGGATCTGTGGCTTTCCCTCGAGGCTGTCCCTCGAGGCTTTCCCACGAGGCTTTCCCACAGGGCTGTGCCACGTGCCACCTAAGTGTGAGTCGATCCTTGGCGTGAAAGACGAGCCGGTGAAGGGAAAAGAGGTTCCTCTGGAATGGACTGAGACATCTGGGGAACTCTTGGAATGGTGGCACGACCCTGGACTTCCTCTCGCCGTTCCTGTTGAGAGGGCCTCCTCTTGAGATGCGACGGGAACGCCGGGAACTCTTTCCCGAAGAAGCAGGGAAAGGATCCCTCATCTCGAGCTACGAGGCAGAAATGGGGCTCCTCTGGATGTGGGCGGGACCCGCGTTTTTCCTCTCGAGTGGAGACGGGTATGTCGGGGAATATCTTGATTAGCCTCAAGGGTGTGAAGGACCGTTCCGAAGTTCCAGAGGGGAGGTGTGATCAGCCTCGAGACGCCTCAGCGGAAAGGGGCCTCATCTCGCCTGGAGCGGAGAACCTCCTGGATTTTCTCGAGTTGCGGCAGGTCTTCTCGAGTTACGACGGGGACCTCAGGGACCCGCTCTGGTGGCCTCAGGAAAGGCCAGTCCCCATGCGAATTGCTAGGGGACCTCTCCGGATTCCTCTCCCGTCCGTTCCGGGGCCTCAGTCCTTTGTGGAGTCGGGGCCGGAACCTGAGGATTCCTCTCCAGTGTTGCCATGGATCTTGGGGTGCTTCTGAGTCTCCCCAGGGAAGTCAGGCCTCATCCCGAGTGGGGGCATGCACGTGCGCTTTCCTCCCGAGCTGCAGCAGTAGTGTCACGCTTCCTGTCACGTGGATCAAGGCATCTGTGGCTTTCCCACGAGGCTTTCCCACAGGGCTGTGCCACGTGCCACCTTGGTGTGAGTCGTACCTCGGCGTGAAAGACGAGCCGGTGTAGGGAAAAGAGTTTCCTCTGGTATGGACTGAGACATCTGGGGGACTCTTGGAATGGTGGCACGACCCTGGAGTTCCTCTCGCCGTTCCTATTGAGAGGGCCTCCTCTTGAGATGCGACGGGAACGCCGGGAACTCTTTCCCGACGAGGCAGGGAAAGGATCCCTCATCTCGAGCTACGAGGCGGAAACGGGGCTCCACTGGATGTGGTCGGGACCCTCGTGTTTCCTCTCGAGTGGAGACGGGTATGTCGGGGAACTTCTTGATTAGCACCAAGGGTGTGAAGGACCCTTTCGAAGTTCCAGAGGTGAGGTGTGATCAGCCTCGAGACGCCTCAGCGGAAAGGGGCCTCATCTCGCCTGGAGGGGAGAACCTCCTGGATTTTCTCGAGTTGCGGCAGGTCTTCTCGAGTTACGACGGGGACCTCAGGGACCCGCTCTGGTGGCCTCAGGAAAGGCCAGTCCCCATGCGAGTTGCTAGGGGACCTCTCCGGATTCCTCTCCCGTCCGTTCCGGGGCCTCAGTCCTTTGTGGAGTCGGGGCCGGAACCTGAGGATTCCTCTCCAGTGTTGCCATGGAACTTGGGGTGCTTCTGAGTCTCCCCAGGGGAGTCAGGCCTCGTCTCGAGTGGGGGCATGCACGTGCGCTTCCCTCCCGTGCTGCAGCAGTAGTGTCACGCTTCCTGTCACGTGGATCAAGGGATCTGTGGCTTTCCCTCGAGGCTGTCCCTCGAGGCTTTCCCACGAGGCTTTCCCACAGGGCCGTTCCACGTGCCACGTTGGTGTGAGTCGATCCTCGGCTTGAAAGACGAGCGGGTGAAGGGAAAAGAGGTTCTCTGGAATGGATTGAGACATCTGGGGGACTCTTGGAATGGTGGGACGACCATGGAGTTCCTCTCGCCGCTCCTGTTCAGAGGGCCTCCTCTTGAGATGCGACGGGAATGCCGGGAACTCTTTCCCGACGAAACAGGGAAAGAATCCCTCATCTCGAGATAGGAGGAGGAAACGGGGCTCCTCTGGATGTGGGCGGGACCCTCGTGTTTTCTCTCGAGGGGAGACGGGTTTGTCGGGGAACTTCTTGATTTGCACCAAGGGTGTGAAGGACCCTTTCGAAGTTCCAGAGGGGAGGTGTGATCAGCCTCGAGACGCCTCAGCGGAAATGGGCCTCATCTCGCCTGGAGGGGAGAACCTCCTGTATTTTCTCGAGTTGCGGCAGGTCTTCTCGAGTTACGACGGGGACCTCAGGGACCCGCTCTGGTGGCCTCAGGAAAGGCCAGTCCCCATGCGAGTTGCTAGGGGACCTCTCGGGATTCCTCTCCCGTCCATGCCGGGGCCTCAGTCCTTGTGTGGAGTCGGGTCCGGAACCTGAGGATTCCTCTCCAGTGTTGACATGGATCTTGGGGTGCCTCTGAGTCTCCCCAGGGGAGTCAGGCCTGGTCTCGTGTGGGGGCCTGCACGTGCGCTTTCCTCCCGAGCTGCAGCTGTAGGGTCACGCTTCCTGTCACGTGGATCAAGGGATCTGTGGCTTTCCCTCGAGGCTTTCCCTCGAGGCTTTCCCACGAAGCTTTTCCACAGGGCTGTGCCACGTGCCACCTTGGTGTGAGTCGATCCTCGGCGTGAAAGACGAGCCGGTGAAGGGAAAAGAGGTTCCTCTCGAATGGACTGAGACATCTGGGGGACTCTTGGAATGGTGTCAGGACCCTGGAGTTCCTCTCGCCGTTCCTGTTGAGAGGGCCTCCCCTTGAGATGCGACGGGAACGCCGGGAATTCTTTCCCGACGAAGCAGGGAAAGGATCCCACTCCTCGAGCTACTAGGCGGAAACGGGGCTCCTCTGGATGTGGGCGGGACCCTCGTGTTTCCTCTCGAGTGGAGACGGGTATGTCGGGGAACTTCTTGAGTTGCACCAAGGGTGTGAAGGACCCTTTCGACGTTCCAGAGATGAGGTGTGATTAGACCCGAGAAGCCTCATCGGAAATGGGCCTCATCTCGCCTGCAGGGGAGAACCTCCTGGATATTCTCGAGTTGCGGCAGGTTTTCTCGAGTTACGACGGGGTCCTCAGGGACCCGCTCTGGTGGCCTCAGGAAGGGCCAGTCCCCATGCGTGTTGCTAGGGGCCATCTCGTGATTCCTCTCCCGTCCATGCCGGGGCCTAAGACTTTGTGTGGAATCGGGGCCGGAACCTGAGGATTCCTCTACAGTGTTGACATGGATCTTGGGGTGCCTCTGAGTCTCCCCAGGGGAGTCAGGCCTCGTCTCGAGTGGGGGCATGCACGTGCGCTTCCCTCCCGAGCTGCAGCAGTAGGGTCACGCTTCCTGTCACGTGGATCAAGGGATCTGTGGCTTTCCCTCGAGGCTTTCCCTCGAGGCTTTCCGACGAGGCTTTCCCACAGGGCTGTGCCAAGTGCCACAGTGGTGTGAGTCGATCCTCGGCGTGAAAGACGAGCCGGTGAAGGGAAAAGAGCTTCCTCTGGAATGGACTGAGACATCTGGGGGACTCTTGCAATGGTGGCACGACCCTGGAGTTCCTCTCGCCGTTCCTGTTGAGAGGGCCTCCTCTTGAGATGCGTCGGGAACGCCGGGAATTCTTTCCCGACGAAGCAGCGAAAGGATCCCTCACCTCGAGCTAGGAGGCGGAAACGGGGCTCCTCTGGATGTGGGCGGGACCCTCGTGTTTCCTGTCGAGTGGAGACGGGTATGTCGGGGAGCTTCTTGATTTGCACCAAGGGTGTGAAGGACCCTTTCGAAGTTCCAGAGGGGAGGTGTGATCAGCCTCGAGACGCCTCAGCGGAAAGGGGCCTCATCTCGCCTGGAGGAGAGAACCTCCTGGATTTTCTCGAGTTGCCGCACGTCTTCTCGAGTTACAACGGGAACCTCACGGACCCGCTCTGGTGGCCTCAGGAAAGGCCAGTCCCCATGCGAGTTGCTTGGGGACCTCTCGGGATTCCTCTCCCGTCCATGCCGGGGCCTCAGTCCTTGTGTGGAGTCGGGGCCGGAACCTGAGGATTCCTCTCCAGTGTTGCCATGGACCTTGGGGTGCTTCTGAGTCTCCCCAGGGGAGTCACGCCTCATCCCGAGTGGGGGCATGCACGTGCGCTTTCCTCCCGAGCTGCAACAGTAGTGTCACGCTTCCTGTCACGTGGATCAAGGCATCTGTGGCTTTCCCTCGAGGCCGTCCCTCGAGGCTTTCCCACGAGGCTTTCCCACAGGGCTGTGCCACGTGCCACCTTGGTGTGAGTCGTACCTCGGCGTGAAAGGCGAGCCGGTGTAGGGAAAAGAGATTCCTCTGGTATGGACTGAGACATCTGGGGGACTCTTGGAATGGTGGCCCGACCCTGGAGTTCCTCTCGCCGTTCCTATTGAGAGGGCCTCCTCTTTAGATGCGACGGGAACGCCGGGAACTCTTTCCCGACGAAGCAGGGAAAGGATCCCTCATCTCGAGCTACGAGGCGGAAACGGGGCTCCACTGGATGTGGTCGGTACCCTCGTGTTTCCTCTCCAGTGGAAACGTGTATGTCAGGGAACTTCTTGATTTGCACCAAGGGTGTGAAGGACCCTTTCGAAGTTCCAGAGGTGAGGTGTGATCAGCCTCGAGACGCCTCAGCGGAAAGGGGCCTCATCTCGCCTGGAGGGGTGAACCTCCTGGATTTTCTCGAGTTGCGGCAGGTCTTCTCGAGTTACGACGGGGACCTCAGGGACCCGCACTGGTGGCCTCAGGAAAGGCCAGTCCGCATGCGAGTTGCTAGGGGACCTCTCGGGATTCCTCTCCCGTCCATGCCGGGGCCTCAGTCGTTGTGTTGAGTCGGGGCCGGAACCTGAGGATTCCTCTCCAGTGTTGCCATGGATCTTGGGGTGCTTCTGAGTCTCCCCAGGGGAGTCAGGCCTCGTCTCGAGTGGGGGCATGCACGTGCGCTTCCCTCCCGTGCTGCAGCAGTAGTGTCACGCTTCCTGTCACGTGGATCAAGGGATCTGTGGCTTTCCCTCGAGGCTGTCCCTCGAGGCTTTCCCACGAGGCTTTCCCACAGGGCCGTGCCACGTGCCACGTTGGTGTGAGTCAATCCTCGGCTTGAAAGACGAGCGGGTGAAGGGAAAAGAGGTTCCTCTGGAATGGACTGAGACATCTGGGGGTCTCTTGGAATGGTGGCACGACCCTGGAATTCCTCTCGCCGTTCCTGTTGAGAGGGCTTCCTCTTGAGATGCGACGGGAACGCCGGGAATTCTTTCCCGACGAAGCAGGGAAAGGATCCCTCACCTCGAGCTACGAGGTGGAAACGGGGCGCCTCTGGATGTGGGCGGGACCCTCGTGTTTCCTCTCGAGTGGAGACGGGTATGTCGGGGAACTTCTTGAGTTGCACCAAGGGTATGAAGGACCCTTTCGAAGTTCCAGAGGTGAGGTGTGATTAGCCCCGAAAAGCCTCATCGGAAATGGGCCTCGTCTCTCCTGGAGGGGAGAACGTCCTGGATTTTCTCGAGTTGCGGCAGGTCTTCTCGAATTATGACGGGGACCTCAGGGACCCGCTCTAGTGGCCTCAGGAAGGGCCAGTCCCCATGCGAGTTGCTAGGGGCCATCTCGGGATTCCTCTCCTGTCGATGCCGGGGCCTAAGACCTTGTGTGGAGTCGGGGCCGGAACCTGAGCATTCCTCTCCAGTGTTGACATGGATCTTGGGGTGCCTCTGAGTCTCCCCAGGGGAGTCAGGCCTCGTCTCGAGTAGGGGCATGCACGTGCGCTTTCCTCCCGAGCTGCAGCAGTAGGGTCACGCTTCCTGTCACGTGGATCAAGGGATCTGTGGCTTTCCCTCGAGGCTTTCCCTCGAGGCTTTCCCACGAGGCTTTCCCACAGGGCTGTGCCAAGTGCCACCTTGGAGTGAGTCGATCCTCGGCGTGAAAGACGAGCCGGTGAAGGGAAAAGAGGTTCCTCTGGAATGGACTGAGACATCTGGGGGACTCTTGGAATGGTGGCACGACCCCGGAGTTCCTCTCGTCGTTCCTGTTCAGAGGGCCTCCTCTTGAGATGCGACGGGAACGCCGGGAATTCTTTCCCGACGAAGCAGGGAAAGGATCCCTCACCTCGAGCTACGAGGTGGAAATGGGGCGCCTCTGGATGTGGGCGGGACCCTCGTGTTTCCTCTCGAGTGGAGACGGGTATGTCGGGGAACTTCTTGAGTTGCACCCAGGGTGTGAAGGGCCCTTTCGAAGTTCCAGAGGTGAGGTGTGATTAGCCCCGAGAAGCCTCTGCGGAAATGGGCCTCCTCTCGCCTGGAGGGGAGAACCTCCTGGATTTTCTCGAGTTGCGGCAGGTCTTCTCGAGATATGACGGGGACCTCAGGGACCCGCTCTGGTGGCCTCAGGAAGGGCCAGTCCCCATGCGAGTTGCTAGGGGCCATCTCGGGATTCCTCTCCCGTCAATGCCGGGGCCTAAGACCTTGTGTGGAGTCGGGTCCGGAACCTGAGGATTCCTCTCCAGTGTTGACATGGATCTTGGGGTGCCTCTGAGTCTCCCCAGGGGAGTCAGGCCTGGTCTCGTGTGGGGGCCTGCACGTGCGCTTTCCTCCCGAGCTGCAGCTGTAGGGTCACGCTTCCTGTCACGTGGATCAAGGGATCTGTGGCTTTCCCTCGAGGCTTTCCCTCGATTCTTTCCCACGAGGCTTTTCCACAGGGCTGTGCCAAGTGCCACCTTGGTGTGAGTCGATCCTCGGCGTGAAAGACGAGCCGTTGAAGGGAAAAGAGGTTCCTCTCGAATGGACTGAGACATCTGGGGGACTCTTGGAATGGTGTCAGGACCCTGGAGTTCCTCTCGCCGTTCCTGTTGAGAGGGCCTCCCCTTGAGATGCGACGGGAACGCCGGGAATTCTTTCCCGACGAAGCAGGGAAAGGATCCCACTCCTCGAGCTACTAGGCGGAAACGGGGCTCCTCTGGATGTGGGCGGGACCCTCGTGTTTCCTCTCGAGTGGAGACGGGTATGTCGGGGAACTTCTTGAGTTGCACCAAGGGTGTGAAGGACCCTTTCGACGTTCCAGAGATGAGGTGTGATTAGACCCGAGAAGCCTCATCGGAAATGGGCCTCATCTCGCCTGCAGGGGAGAACCTCCTGGATATTCTCGAGTTGCGGCAGGTTTTCTCGAGTTACGACGGGGTCCTCAGGGACCCGCTCTGGTGGCCTCAGGAAGGGCCAGTCCCCATGCGTGTTGCTAGGGGCCATCTCGTGATTCCTCTCCCGTCCATGCCGGGGCCTAAGACTTTGTGTGGAATCGGGGCCGGAACCTGAGGATTCCTCTACAGTGTTGACATGGATCTTGGGGTGCCTCTGAGTCTCCCCAGGGGAGTCAGGCCTCGTCTCGAGTGGGGGCATGCACGTGCGCTTCCCTCCCGAGCTGCAGCAGTAGGGTCACGCTTCCTGTCACTTGGATCAAGGGATCTGTGGCTTTCCCTCGAGGCTTTCCCTCGAGGCTTTCCGACGAGGCTTTCCCACAGGGCTGTGCCAAGTGCCACAGTGGTGTGAGTCGATCCTCGGCGTGAAAGACGAGCCGGTGAAGGGAAAAGAGCTTCCTCTGGAATGGACTGAGACATCTGGGGGACTCTTGGAATGGTGGCACGACCCTGGAGTTCCTCTCGCCGTTCCTGTTGAGAGGGCCTCCTCTTGAGATGCGTCGGGAACGCCGGGAATTCTTTCCCGACGAAGCAGCGAAAGGATCCCTCACCTCGAGCTAGGAGGCGGAAACGGGGCTCCTCTGGATGTGGGCGGGACCCTCGTGTTTCCTGTCGAGTGGAGACGGGTATGTCGGGGAAATTCTTGAGTTGCACCAAGGGTGTGAAGGACCCTTTCGACGTTCCAGAGGTGAGGTGTGATTAGCCCCGAGAAGCCTCTGCGGAAATGGGCCTCATCTCGCCTGCAGGGGAGAACCTCCTGGATATTTTTGAGTTGCGGCAGGTCTTCTCGAGTTACGACGGGGACCTCAGGGACCCGCTCTGGTGTCCTCAGGAAGGGCCAGTCCCCATGCGAGTTGCTAGGGGCCATCTCGGGATTCCTCTCCCGTCGATGCCAGGGCCAAATACCTTGTGTGGAGTCGGGGCCGGAACCTGAGCATTCCTCTCCAGTGTTGACATGGATCTTGGGGTGCCTCTGAGTCTCCTCAGGGGAGTCAGGCCTCGTCTCGAGTGGGGGCATGCACGTGCGCTTCCCTCCCGAGCTGCAGCAGTAGGGTCACACTTCCTGTCACGTGGATCAAGGGATCTGTGGCTTTCAATCGAGGCTTTCCCTCGAGGCTTTCCCACGAGGCTTTCCCCCAGGGCTGTGCCAAGTGCCACCTTGGAGTGAGTCGATCCTCGGCGTGAAAGACGAGCCGGTGAAGGGAAAAGAGGTTCCTCTGGAATGGACAGAGACATCAGGGGGACTCTTGGAAAGGTGGCTCGACCCTGGAGTTCCTCTCGCCGTTCCTGTTGAGAGGGCCTCCTCTTGAGATGCGACGGGAATACCGGGAATTCTTTCCCGACGAAGCAGGGAAAGGATCCCTCACCTCGAGCTACGAGGCGGAAACGGGGCTCCTCTGGATGTGGGCGGGACCATCATGTTTTCTCTCGAGTGGAGAAGGGTATGTCGGGGAACTTCTTGAGTTGCACCAAGGGTGTGAAGGACCCTTTCGACGTTCCAGAGGTGAGGTGTGATTAGCCCCGAGAAGCCTCTGCGGAAATGGGCCTCATCTCGCCTGCAGGGGAGAACCTCCTGGATATTCTCGAGTTGCGGCAAGTCTTCTCGAGTTACGACGGGGACCTCAGGGACCCGCTCTGGTGGCCTCAGGAAGGGCCAGTCCCCATGCGAGTTGCTAGGGGCCATCTCGTGATTCCTCTCCCGTCGATGCGGGGGCCTGAGACATTATGTGGAGTCGGGGCAGGGACCTGAGGATTCCTCTACAGTGTTGACATGGATCTTGGGGTGCCTCTGAGTCTCCCCAGGGGAGTCAGGCCTCGTCTCGAGTGGGGGCATGCACGAGCGCTTCCCTCCCGAGCTGCAGCAGTAGGGTCAGGCTTCCTGTCACGTGGATCAAGGGATCTGTGGCTTTCCCTCGAGGCTTTCCCTCGAGGCTTTCCCACGAGGCTTTCCCACAGGGCTGTGCCAAGTGCCACCTTGGAGTGAGTCGATCCTCGGCGTGAAAGACGAGCCGGTGAAGGGAAAAGAGGTTCCTCTGGAATGGACTGAGACATCTGGGGGACTCTTGGAATGGTGGCACGACCCCGGAGTTCCTCTCGTCGTTCCTGTTCAGAGGGCCTCCTCTTGAGATGCGACGGGAACGCCGGGAATTCTTTCCCGACGAAGCAGGGAAAGGATCCCTCACCTCGAGCTACGAGGTGGAAATGGGGCGCCTCTGGATGTGGGCGGGACCCTCGTGTTTCCTCTCGAGTTGAGACGGGTATGTCGGGGAACTTCTTGAGTTGCACCCAGGGTGTGAAGGACCCTTTCGAAGTTCCAGAGGTGAGGTGTGATTAGCCCCGAGAAGCCTCTGCGGAAATGGGCCTCCTCTCGCCTGGAGGGGAGAACCTCCTGGATTTTCTCGAGTTGCGGCAGGTCTTCTCGAGATATGACGGGGACCTCAGGGACCCGCTCTGGTGGCCTCAGGAAGGGCCAGTCCCCATGCGAGTTGCTAGGGGCCATCTCGGGATTCCTCTCCCGTCAATGCCGGGGCCTAAGACCTTGTGTGGAGTCGGGGCCGGAACCTGAGGATTCCTCTCCAGTGTTGACATGGATCTTGGGGTGCCTCTGAGTCTCCCCAGGGGAGTCAGGCCTGGTCTCGTGTGGGGGCCTGCACGTGCGCTTTCCTCCCGAGCTGCAGCTGTAGGGTCACGCTTCCTGTCACGTGGATCAAGGGATCTGTGGCTTTCCCTCGAGGCTGTCCCTCGAGGCTTTCCCACGAGGCTTTTCCACAGGGCTGTGCCAAGTGCCACCTTGGTGTGAGTCGATCCTCGGCGTGAAAGACGAGCCGTTGAAGGGAAAAGAGGTTCCTCTCGAATGGACTGAGACATCTGGGGGACTCTTGGAATGGTGTCAGGACCCTGGAGTTCCTCTCGCCGTTCCTGTTGAGAGGGCCTCCCCTTGAGATGCGACGGGAACGCCGGGAATTCTTTCCCGACGAAGCAGGGAAAGGATCCCACTCCTCGAGCTACTAGGCGGAAACGGGGCTCCTCTGGATGTGGGCGGTACCCTAGTGTTTCCTCTCGAGTGGAGACGGGTATGTCGGGGAACTTCTTGAGTTGCACCAAGGGTGTGAAGGACCCTTTCGACGTTCCAGAGATGAGGTGTGATTAGACCCGAGAAGCCTCATCGGAAATGGGCCTCATCTCGCCTGCAGGGGAGAACCTCCTGGATATTCTCGAGTTGCGGCAGGTTTTCTCGAGTTACGACGGGGTCCTCAGGGACCCGCTCTGGTGGCCTCAGGAAGGGCCAGTCCCCATGCGTGTTGCTAGGGGCCATCTCGTGATTCCTCTCCCGTCCATGCCGGGGCCTAAGACTTTGTGTGGAATCGGGGCCGGAACCTGAGGATTCCTCTACAGTGTTGACATGGATCTTGGGGTGCCTCTGAGTCTCCCCAGGGGAGTCAGGCCTCGTCTCGAGTGGGGGCATGCACGTGCTCTTCCCTCCCGAGCTGCAGCAGTAGGGTCACGCTTCCTGTCACGTGGATCAAGGGATCTGTGGCTTTCCCTCGAGGCTTTCCCTCGAGGCTTTCCCACGAGGCTTTCCCCCAGGGCTGTGCCAAGTGCCACCTTGGAGTGAGTCGATCCTCGGCGTGAAAGACGAGCCGGTGAAGGGAAAAGAGGTTCCTCTGGAATGGACAGAGACATCAGGGGGACTCTTGGAATGGTGGCTCGACCCTGGAGTTCCTCTCGCCGTTCCTGTTGAGAGGGCCTCCTCTTGAGATGCGACGGGAATGCCGGGAATTCTTTCCCGACGAAGCAGGGAAAGGATCCCTCACCTCGAGCTACGAGGCGGAAACGGGGCTCCTCTGGATGTGGGCGGGACCATCGTGTTTTCTCTCGAGTGGAGAAGGGTATGTCGGGGAACTTCTTGAGTTGCACCAAGGGTGTGAAGGACCCTTTCGACGTTCCAGAGGTGAGGTGTGATTAGCCCCGAGAAGCCTCTGCGGAAATGGGCCTCATCTCGCCTGCAGGGGAGAACCTCCTGGATATTCTCGAGTTGCGGCAAGTCTTCTCGAGTTACGACGGGGACCTCAGGGACCCGCTCTGGTGGCCTCAGGAAGGGCCAGTCCCCATGCGAGTTGCTAGGGGCCATCTCGTGATTCCTCTCCCGTCGATGCGGGGGCCTGAGACATTATGTGGAGTCGGGGCAGGGACCTGAGGATTCCTCTCCAGTGTTGACATGGATTTTGGGGTGCCTCAGACTCTCCTCATGGGAGTCAGGCCTCGTCTCGAGTGGGGGCATGCATGTGCGCTTCCCTCCCGAGGTGCAGCAGTAGGGTCAGGCTTCCTGTCACGTGGATCAAGGGATCTGTTGCTTTTCCTCCAGGCTTTCCCTCGAGGCTTTCCCACGAGGCTTTCCCACAGGGCTGTGCCAAGTGCCACCTTGGTGTGAGTCGATCCTCGGCGTGAAAGACGAGCCGTTGAAGGGAAAAGAGGTTCCTCTGGAATGGACAGAGACATCAGGGGGACTCTTGGAATGGTGGCTCGACCCTGGAGTTCCTCTCGCCGTTCCTGTTGAGAGGGCCTCCTTTTGAGATGCGACGGGAACGCCGGAAATTCTTTCCCGACGAAGCAGAGAAAGGATCCGTCACCTCGAACTACGAGGCGGAAACGTGGCTCCTCTGGATGTGGGCGGGACCCTCGTGTTTCCTCTCGAGTGGAAAAGCGTATGTCGGGGAACTTCTTGAGTTGCACAAAGGGTGTGAAGGACCCTTTCGACGTTGCAGAGGTGAGGTGTGATTAGCCCTGGAAGCCTCTGCGGAAATGTGCCTCATCTCGCCTGCAGGGGAGAACCTCCTGGATATTCTCGAGTTGGGGCAGGTCTTCTCGAGTTACGACGGGGACCTCAGGGACCCGCTCTGGTGGCCTCAGGAAGGGCCAGTCCCCATGCGAGTTGCTAGGTGCCATCTCGGGGTTCCTCTCCCGTCGATGAAGGGGCCTGAGACCTTGTGTACAGTCGTGGCCAGAACCTGAGGATTCCTTTCCACTGTTGACATGGATTTTGGGGTGCCTCTGAGTCTCCCCAGGGGAGTCAGGCCTCGTCTCGAGTTGGGGCATGCACGTGCGCTTCCCTCCCGAGCTGCTGCAGTAGGGTCACGCTTCCTGTCACGTGGATCAAGGGATCTGTGATTTCCCTCGGGGCTTTCCCTCGAGGCTTTCCCACAGGGCTGTGCCAAGTGCCACCTTTGTGTGAGTCGATACTCGGCGTGAAAGACGAACCATTGAAGGGAAAAGAGGTTCCTCTGGAATGGACTGAGACATCTGGGGGACTCTTGGAATGGTGGCACGACCCTGGAGTTCCTCTCGCCGTTCCTGTAGAGAGGGCCTCCACTTGAGATGCGCCGGGAACGCCGGGAATTCTTTCCCGACGGAGAAGGGAAAGGATCCGTCACCTCGAGCTACGAGGCGGAAACGGGGCTCCTCTGGATGTGGGCGGGACCCTCGTGTTTCCTCTCGAGTGGAGAAGGGTATGTCGGGGAACTTCTTGAGTTGCACCAAGGGTGTGAAGGACCCATTCTAAGTTCCAAAGGTGAGGTGTGATTAGCCCCGAGAAGCCTCTGCGGAAATGGGCCTCATCTCGCCTGCAGGGGAGAACCTCCTGGATATTCCTGAGTTGCAGCAGGTCTTCTCGAGTTACGACGGGGACCTCAGGGACCCGCTCTGGTGGCCACAGGAAGGGCCAGGCACCATGCGAGTTGCTAGGGGCCTTCTCGGGATTCCTCTCCTGTCGATGCCTGGGCCTAAGACTTTGTGTGGAGTCGGGGCCGGAACCTGAGGATTCCTCTCCAGTGTTGACATGGATCTCAGGGTGCCTCTGAGTCTCCCCATGGGAGTCAGGCCTCCTCTCGAGTTGGGGCATGCACGTGTGCTTCCCTCCCGACTGCAGCAGTAGGGTCAGGCTTCCTGTCACGTGGATCAAGGGATCTGTGGCTTTCCCTCAAGAATTTCCCTCGAGGCTTTCCCACGAGGCTTTCCCACAGGGCCATGCCAAGTGCCACCTTGGTGTGAGTCGATCCTCGGCGTGAAAGACGAGCCGTTGAAGGGAAAAGAGGTTCCTCTGGAATGGTCTGAGACATCTGGGGGACTCTTCGAATGGTGGCACGACCCCGGAGTTCCTCTCGCCGTTCCTGTTGAGAGGGCCTCCTCTTGAGATGCGACGGGAACGCCGGGAATTCTTTCCCGACGAAGCAGGGAAAGGATCCCTCACCTCGAGCTACGAGGCGGAAACGTGGCTCCTCTGGATGTGGGCGGGTCCCTCGTGTTTCCTCTCGAGTGGAGACGGGTATGTCGGGGAACTTCTTAAGTTGCACCAAAGGTGTGAAGGACCCTTTCGACGTTCCAGAGGAGAGGTGTGATTAGCCCCGAGAAGCCTCTGCGGAAATGGGCCTCATCTCTCCTGGAGGGGAGAACCTCCTGGATATTCTCGAGTTGCGGCAGGTCTTCTCGAGTTACGACGGGGACCTCAGGGACCCGCTCTGGTGGCCTCAGGAAGGGCCAGTCCCCATGCGAGTTGCTAGGGGCCATCTCGGGATTCCTCTCCCGTAGATGCCAGGGCCGAACACCTTGTGTGGAGTCGGGGCCGGAACCTGAGCATTCCTCTCCAGTGTTGACATGGATCTTGGGGTGCCTCTGAGTCTCCCCAGGGGAGTCAGGCCTCGTCTCGAGTGGGGGCATGCACGTGCGCTTCCCTCCCTAGCTGCAGCAGTAGGGTCACGCTTCCTGTCACGTGGATCAAGGGATCTGTGGCTTTCCCTCGAGGCTTTCCCTCGAGGCTTTCCCACGAGGCTTTCCCACAGGGCTGTTCCAAGTGCCACCTTGGTGTGAGTCGATCCTCGGCGTGAAAGACGAGCCGGTGAAGGGAAAAGAGGTTCCTCTGGAATGGACTGAGACATCTGGGGGACTCTTGGAATGGTGGCTCGACCCTGGAGTTCCTCTCGCCGTTCCTGTTGAGAGGGCCTCCTCTTGAGATGCGACGGGAACGCCGGGAATTCTTTCCCGACGAAACAGGGAAAGGATCCCTCACCTCGAGCTACGAGGCGGAAACGGGGCTCCTCTGGATGTGGGCGGGACCCTCGTGTTTCCTGTCGAGTGGAGACGGGTACGTCAGGGAACTTCTTGAGTTGCACCAAGGGTGTGAAGGACCCTTTCTAAGTTCCAGAGGTGAGGTGTGATTAGCCCCGAGAAGCCTCTGCCGAAATGCGCCTTATCTGGCCTGCAGAGGAGAACCTCCTGGATATTCTCGAGTGGGGCAGGTCTTCTCGAGTTACGACGGGGACCTCAGGGACCCGCTCTGTTGGCCTCAGGAAGGGCCAGCCCCATGCGAGTTGCTAGGGGCCATCTCGGGATTCCTCTCCCTTCGATGCCGGGGCCTAAGACCTTGTGTGGTGTCGGGGCCGGTACCTGAGGATTCCTCTCCAGTGTTGACATGGATTTTGGGGTGCCTCTGAGTCTCCCCAGGGGAGTCAGGCCTCGTCTCGAGTGGGGGCATGCACGTGCGCTTCCCTCCCGAGCTGCAGCAGTAGGGTCACGCTTCCTGTCACGTGGATCAAGGGATCTGTGGCTTTCCCTCGAGGCTTTCCCTCGAGGCTTTCCCAGGAGGCTTTCCCACAGGGCTGTGCCAAGTGTCACCTTGGTGTGAGTCGATCCTCGGCGTGAAAGACGAACCGGTGAAGGGAAAAGAGGTTCCTCTGGAATGGACTGAGACATCTGGGGGACTCTTGGAATGGTGGCACGACCCTGGAGTTCCTCTCACCGTTACTGTTTAGAGGGCCTCCTCTTGAGATGCGACGGGAACGCCGGGAATTCTTTCCCGACGAAGCAGGGAAGGATCCCTCACCTCGAGCTACGAGGCGGAAACGGGGCTCCTCTGGATGTGGGCGGGACCCTCGTGTTTCCTCTCTAGTGGAGACGGGTATGTCGGGGAACTTCTTGAGTTGCTCCAAGGTTGTGAAGGACCCTTTCGACGTTCCAGAGTTCAGGTGTGATTAGCCCCGAGAAGCCTCTGCCGAAATGGGCCTTATCTGGCCTGCAGGGGAGAACCTCCTGGATATTCTCGAGTTGCGGCAGGTCTTCTCGAGTTTCAACGGGGACCTCAGGAACCCGCTCTGGTGGCCTCAGGAAGGGCCAGTCCCGATGCGAGTTGCTAGGGGCCACCTCAGGATTCCTCTCCCGTCGATGCCGGGGCCTAAGACCTTGTGTGGAGTCGGGGCCGGAACCTGAGAATTCCTCTCCAGTGTTCACTTGGATTTTGGGGTGCCTCTGAGTCTCCCCAGGGGATTCAGGCCTCGTCTCGAGTGGGGGCATGCACGTGCGCTTCCCTCCCGACCTGCAGCCGTAGGGTCACGCTTCCTGTCACGTGGATCAAGGGATCTGTGGCTTTCCCTCGAGGCTTTCCCTCGAGGCTTTCCCACGAGGCTTTCCCACAGGGCTGTGCTAAGTGCCACCTTGGGTGAGTCGATCCTCGGCGTGAAAGACGAGCCAGTGAAGGGAAAAGAGGTTCCTCTGGAATGGACAGAGACATCTTGGGGACTCTTGGAATGGTGGCATGACCCTGGAGTTCCTCTCGCCGTTCCTGTTTAGAGGGCCTCCTTTTGAGATGCGACAGGAACGCCCGGAATTCTTTCCCGACGAAGCAGGGAAAGGATCCCTCACCTCGAGCTACGAGGCGGAAACGGGGCTCCTCTGGATGTGGGCGGGACCCTCGTGTTTCCTCTCGAGTGGAGACGGGTATGTCGGGGAAATTCTTGAGTTGCACCAAGGGTGTGAAGGACCCTTTCGACGTTCCAGACGTGAGGTGTGATTAGCCCCGAGAAGCCTCTGCGGAAATGGGCCTCATCTCGCCTGCAGGAGAGAACCTCCTGGATATTCTCGAGTTGCGGCAGGTCTTCTAGAGTTACGACGGGGATATCAGGGACCCGCTCTGGTAGCCTCA
Source organism: Budorcas taxicolor (assembly GCF_023091745.1). Lineage (NCBI taxonomy): Eukaryota > Metazoa > Chordata > Mammalia > Artiodactyla > Bovidae > Budorcas > Budorcas taxicolor. The sequence continues at coordinate 719,445 of NW_026291583.1, forward strand.
GGAAGGGCCAGTCCCCATGCGTGTTGCTAGGGCCCATCTCGGGATTCCTCTCCCGTCGGGGCCTAAGACATTTTGTGGAGTAGGGGCCAGAACCTGAGCATTCCTCTCCAATGTTGACATGGATCTTGGGGTGCCTCTGAGTCTCCCCAGGGGAGACAGGCCTCGTCTCGAGTGGGGGCATGCACGTGCGCTTCCCTCCCGAGCTGAAGCAGTAGGGTACGATTCCTGTCACGTGGATGAAGGGATCTGTGGCTTTCCCTCGAGGCTTTCCCTCTAGGATTTCCCACAGGGCTGTGCCATGTGCCACCTTGGTGTGAGTCGATCCTCGGCGTGAAAGACGAGCCGGTGAAGGGAAAAGCGGATCCTCTGGAATGGACAGCGACATCTGGGGGCTCTTGGAATGGTGGCACGACCCTGGAGTTCCTCTCGCCGTTCCTGTTGAGAGGGCCTCCTCTTGAGATGCGACGGGAACGCCGGGAATTCTTTCCCGACGAAGCAGGGAAAGGATCCCTCACCTCGAGCTACGAGGTGGAAACGGGGCTCCTCTGGATGTGGCCGGGACCCTCGTGTTTCCTGTCGAGTGGAGACGGGTATGTCGGGGAACTTCTTGAGTTGCACCAAGGGTGTGAAGGACCCTTTCGACGTTCCAGAGGTGAGGTGTGATTAGCCCCGAGAAGCCTCTGCGGAAATGGGCCTCATCTCGCCTGCAGGGGAGAACCTCCTGGATATTCTCGAGTTGCGGCAGGTCTTCTCGAGTTACGACGGGGACCTCAGGGACCCGCTCTGGTGTCCTCAGGAAGGGCCAGTCCCCATGCGAGTTGCTAGGGGCCATCTCGGGATTCCTCTCCCATCGATGCCGGGGCCTAAGACCTTGTGTGGAGTCGGGGCCGGAACCTGAGGATTCCTCTCCAGTGTTCACATGGATTTTGGGGTGCCTCTGAGTCTCCGCAGGGGATTCAGGCCTCGTCTCGAGTGGGGGCATGCACGTGCGCTTCCCTCCCGAGCTGCAGCAGTAGGGTCAGGCTTCCTGTCACGTGGATCAAGGGATCTGTGGCTTTCCCTCGAGGCTTTCCCTCGAGGCTTTCCCACAGGGCTGTGCCAAGTGCCACCTTGGTGTGAGTCGATCCTCGGCGTGAAAGACGAGCCGGTGAAGGGAAAAGAGGTTCCTCTGGAATGGACAGAGACATCTGGGGGACTCTTGGAATGGTGGCACGACCCTGGAGTTCCTCTCGCCGTTCCTGTTGAGAAGGCCTCCTCTTGAGATGCGACGGGAACGCCGGGAATTCTTTCCCGACGAAGAAGGGAAAGGATCCCTCACCTCGAGCTACGAGGCGAAAACGGGGCTCCTCTGGATGTGGGCGGGACCCTCGTGTTTCCTCTCGAGTGGAGACGGGTATGTCGGGGAACTTCTTGAGTTGCACCAAGGGTGTGAAGGACCCTTTCGACATTCCAGAGGTGAGGTGTGATTAACCCCGAGAAGCCTCTGCGGAAATGGGCCTCATCTCGCCTGCAGGGGAGAACCTCCTGGATATTCTCGAGTTGCGGCAGGTCTTCTCCAGTTACGACGGGGACCTCAGGGACCCGCTCTGGTGGCCTCAGGAAGGGCCAGTCCCCATGCGAGTTGCTAGGGGCCATCTCGGCATTCCTCTCCCATCGATGCCGGGGCCTAAGACCTTGTGTGGAGTCGGGGCCGGAACCTGAGGATTCCTCTCCAGTGTTCACATGGATTTTGGGGTGCCTCTGAGTCTCCGCAGGGGATTCAGGCCTCGTCTCGAGTGGGGGCATGCACGTGCGCTTCCCTCCCGAGCTGCAGCAGTAGGGTCACGCTTCCTGTCATGTGGATCAAGGGATCTGTGGCTTTCCCTCGAGGCTTTCCCACAGGGCTGTGCCAAGTGCCACCTTGGTGTGAGTCCATCCTCGGCGTGAAAGACGAGCCGGTGAAGGGAAAAGAGGTTCCTCTGGAATGGACAGAGACATCTGGGGGACTCTTGGAATGGTGGCACGACCCTGGAGTTCCTCTCGCCGTTCCTGTTGAGAAGGCCTCCTCTTGAGATGCGACGGGAACGCCGGGAATTCTTTCCCGACGAAGCAGGGAAAGGATCCCTCACCTCGAGCTACGAGGCGGAAACGGGGCTCCATTGGATGTGGGCGGGACCCTCGTGTTTCCTCTCGAGTGGAGACGGGTATGTCGGGGAACTTCTTGAGTTGCACCAAGGGTGGGAAGGACCCTTTCGACGTTCCAGAGGTGAGGTGTGATTAGCCCCGAGAAGCCTCTGCGGAAATGGGCCTCGTCTCGCCTGCAGGGGAGAACCTCCTGGATATTCTCGAGTTGCAGCAGTTCTTCTCGAGTTACGACGGGGACCTCAGGGACCCGCTCTGGTGGCCTCAGGAAGGGCCACTCCCCATGCGCGTTGCTAGGGGCCATCTCGGGATTCCTCTCCCATCGATGCCGGGGCTTAAGACCTTGTGTGGAGTCGGCGCCGGAACCTGAGGATTCCTCTCCAGTGTTGACATGGATCTTGGGGAGCCTCTGAGTCTCCCCAGGGAAGTCAGGCCTCGTCTCGAGTGGGGGCATGCACGTGCGCTTCCCTCCCGATCTGCTACAGTAGGGTCACGCTTCCTGTCACGTGGTTCAAGGGATCTGTGGCTTTCCCTCGAAGCTTTCCCTCGAGGCTTTCCCACGAGGCTTTCCCACAGGGCTGTGCCAAGTGCCACCTTGGTGTGAGTCGATCCTCGGCGTGAAAGACGAGCCGGTGAAGGGAAAAGAGGTTCCTCTGGAATGGACTGAGACATCTGGGGGACTCTTGGAATGGTGGCACGACCGTGGAGTTCCTCTCGCCGTTCCTGTTGAGAGGGTCTCCTCTTGAGATGCGACGGGAACGCCGGGAATTCTTTCCCGACGAAGCAGGGAATGGATCCCTCACCTCGAGCTACGAGGCGGAAACGGGGCTCCTCTGTATGTGGGCGGGACCCTCGTGTTTCCACTCGAGTGGAGAAGGGTATGTCGGGGAACTTCTTGAGTTGCACCCAGGGTGTGACGGACCATTTCGACGTTCCAGAGGTGAGGTGTGGTTAGCCCCGAGAAGCCTCTGCGGAAATAGGCCTCATCTCGCCTGCAGGGGAGAACCTCCTGGATATTCTCGAGTTGCGGCAGGTCTTCTCGAGTTACGACGGGGACCTCAGGGACCCGCTCTGGTGGCCTCAGGAAGGGCCTGTCCCCATGCGAGTTGCTAGGGGCCATCTCGGGATTCCTCTCGCAACGATGCCGGGGCCTAAGACCTTGTGTGGAGTCGGGGCCGGAACCTGAGGATTCCTCTCCAGTGTTCACATGGATTTTGGGGTGCCTCTGAGTCTCCGCAGGGGATTCAGGCCTCGTCTCGAGTGGGGGCATGCACGTGCGCTTCCCTCCCGAGCTGCAGCAGTAGGGTCAGGCTTCCTATCACGTGGACCAAGGGATCTGTGTCTTTCCCTCGAGGCTTTCCCTCGAGGCTTTCCAACGAGGCTTTGCCACAGGTCTGTGCCACGTGCCACCTTGGTGTGAGTCGATCCTCGGCGTGAAATGCCAGCGGGTGAAGGGATACGAGATTGCTCTGTAATGGACTGAGACATCTGGGGGACTCTTGGAATGGTGGCAAGAACCTGAAGTTCCTCTCGCCGTTCCTGTTGAGAGGGCCTCCTCTTGAGATGCGACGGGATCGCCGGGAACTCTTTCCCGAAGAAGCAGGGAAAGGATCCCTCATCTTGAGCTACGAGGCCGAAACGGGGCTCCTCTGATGTGGGCGGGACCCTCGTGTTTCCTCTCGAGTGGAGACGGGTATGTCGGGGAACTTCTTGATTTGCACCAAGGGTGTGAAGGACCCTTTCGAAATTCCAGAGGTGAGGTGTGATCAGCCTTGAGACGCCTCAGCGGAAATGGGCCTCATCTCGCCTGGAGGGGAGAACCTCCTGGATTTTCTCGAGTTGCGGCAGGTCTTCTCGACTTACGATGGGGACCTCAGGGACCCGCTCTGGTGTCCTCAGGAAAGGCCAGTCCCCATGCGAGTTGCTAGGCGCCCTCTCGGGATTCCTCTCCCGTCCATGCCGGGGCCTAAGACCTTGTGTAGAGTCGGGGCCGGAACCTGAGGATTCCTGTCCAGTGTTGCCATGGATCTTGGGGTGCTTCTGAGTCCCCCCAGGGGAGTCAGGCCTCATCTCGAGTTGGTACATGCACGTGGGCTTTCATTCCAAGCTGCAGCAGTAGTGTCACGCTTCCTGTCACCTGGATCAAGGGATCTGTGGCTTTCCCTTGAGGCTTTCCCTCGAGGCTTTCCCACAGGGCTGTGCCACGTGCCACCTTGGTGTGAGTCGATCCTTGGCGTGAAAGACGAGCCGGTGAAGGGAAAAGAGGTTCCTCTGGAATGGACTGAGACATCTGGGGGACTCTTGGAATGGTGGCACGACCCTGGAGTTCCTCTCGCCGTTCCTGTTGAGAGGGCCTCCTCTTGAGATGCGACGGGAACGCCGGGAACTCTGTCCCGTCGAAGCAGGGAAAGGAACCCTCATCTCGAGCTACGAGGCGGAAACGGGGCTCCTCTGGATGTGGGCGGGACCCTCGTGTTTCCTCTCGAGTGGAGACGGGTATGTCGGGGAACTTCTTGATTTGCACCAAGAGTGTGAAGGACCCTTTCGAAGTTCCAGAGGTGAGGTTTCATCAGCCTCGAGACGCCTCAGCGGAAATGGGCCTCATCTCGCCTGGAGGGGAGAACCTCCAGGATTTTGTCGAGTTGCGCCTGGTCTTCTCGAGTTACGACGGGGACCTCAGGGACCCGCTCTGGTGGCCTCAGGAAAGGCCAGTCCCCATGCGAGTTGCTATGGGCCATCTCGGGATTCCTCCCCCGTCCATGCCGGGGCCTAAGTCCTTGTGTAGTCGGGGCCGGAACCTGAGGATTCCTTTCCAGTGTTGCCATGGATCTTGGGGTGCTTCTGAGTCTCACCAGGGGAGTCAGGCATCGTCTCGAGTGGGGGCATGCACGTGCGCTTTCCTCCCGAGCTGCAGCAGTAGTGTCACGCTTCCTGTCACGTGGATGAAGGGATCTGTGGCTTTCCCTCGAGGCTTTCCCACGAGGCTTTCCCACAGGGCTGTGCCAAGTGCCACCTTGGTGTGAGTCGCTCCTCGGCGTGAAAGACGAGCCGGTGAAGGGAAAAGAGGTTCCTCTGGAATGGACTGAGACATCTTGGGGACTCTTGGAACGGTGGCATGACCCTGAAGTTCCTCTCGCCGTTCCTGTTGAGAGGGCCTCCTCTTGAGATGCGACGGGATGGCCGGGAACTCTTTCCCGAAGAAGCAGGGAAACGATACCTATCTCGAGCTACGAGGCGGAAACGGGGCTCCTCTGGATATGGGCGGGACCCTCGTGTTTCCTCTCGAGTGGAGACGGGTATGTCGGGGAACTTCTTGATTTGCACCAAGGGTGTGAAGGACCCTTTCGAAGTTCCATAGGTGAGGTGTGATCTGCCTCGAGACGCCTCAGAGGAAATAGGCCTCATCTCGCCTGGAGGGGAGAACCTCCTGGATTTTCTCGAGTTGCGGCAGGTCTTCTCGACTTTCAACGGGGACCTCAGAGACCCGCTCTGGTGGCCTCAGGAAAGGCCAGTCCCCATGCGAGTTGCTAGGGGCCATCTCGGGATTCCTGTCCCATCGATGCCGGGGCCTAAGACCTTGTGTGGAGTAGGGGCCGGAACCTGAGGATCCCTCTCCAGTGTTGCCATGGCTCTTGGAGTGGCTCTGTGTCTCCCCAGGGGAGTCAGGCCTCGTCTCAAGTGGGGGCATGCACGTTCGCTTTCCTCCCGAGCTGCAGCAGTAGTGCACGCTTCCTGTCACGTGGATCAAGGGATCTGTGGCTTTCCCTCGAGGCTTACCCTCGAGGCTTTCCAACGAGGCTTTCCCACAGGGCTGTGCCACGTGCCACCTTGGTGTGAGTCGATCCTCGCCTGAAATGCCAGCGGGTGAAGGCATACGAGATTCCTCTGTAATGGACTGAGACATCTGGGGGACTCTTGGAATGGTGGCAAGAACCTGAAGTTCCTCTCGCCGTTCCTGTTGAGAGGGCCTCCTCTTGAGATGCGACAGGATCGCCGGGAACTCTTTCCCGAAGAAGCAGGGAAAGGATCCCTCGTCTTGAGCTACGAGTCCGAAACGGGGCTCCTCTGATGTGGGCGGGACCCTCGTGTTTCCTCTCGAGTGGAGACGAGTATGTCGGGGAACTTCTTGATTTGCACCAAGGGTGTGAAGGACCCTTTCGAAGTTCCAGAGGTGAGGTGTGATCAGCCTTGAGACGCCTCAGCGGAAATGGGCCTCATCTCGCCTGGAGGGGAGAACCTCCTGGATTTTCTCGAGTTGCGGCAGGTCTTCTCGACTTACGATGGGGACCTCAGGGACCCGCTCTGGTGGCCTCAGGAAAGGCCAGTCCCCATGCGAGTTGCTAGGGGCCCTCTCGGGATTCCTCTCCCATCCATGCCGGGGCCTAAGACCTTGTGTAGAGTCGGGGCCGGAACCTGAGGATTCCTCTCCAGTGTTGCCATGGATCCTGGGGTGCTTCTGAGTCCCCCCAGGGGAGTCAGGCCTCATCTCGAGTTGGGACATGCACGTGGGCTTTCATTCCAAGCTCCAGCAGTAGTGTCACGCTTCCTGTCACCTGGATCAAGGGATCTGAGGCTTTCCCTCGAGGTTTTCCCACGAGGCTTTCCCCCAGTGCTTTGCCACGTGCCACCTTGGTGTGAGTCCATCCTCGGCGTGAAAGACGAGCCGGTGAAGGGAAAAGATGTTCCTCTGGAATGGACTGAGACATCTAGGGGACTCTTGGAATGGTGGCACGACCCTGCATTTCCTCTCGCCGTTCCTGGTTAGAGGGCCTCCTCTTGAAATGCGTCAGGAACACCGGGAAATCTTTCCCGAAGAAGCAGGGAAAGATCCCTCAACTCGAGCTACGAGGCTGAAACGGGGCACTTCTGGATGAGGGTGGGACCCTTGTGATTCCTCTCGAGTGGAGATGGGTATGTCGGGGAACTTCTTGATTTGCACCAAGGGTGTGAAGGACCCTTTCGAAGTTCCAGAGGTGAGGTTTGATCAGCCTCGAGACGCCTCAGCGGAAATGGGCCTCATCTCGCCTGGAGGGGAGAACCTCCTGGATTTTCTCGAGTTGCGGCAGGTCTTCTCGAGTTACGACGGGGACCTCAGGGACCCGCTCTGGTGGCCTCAGGAAAGGCCAGTCCCCATGCGAGTTGCTAGGGGCCATCTCGGGATTCCTCTCCCGTCCATGCCGGTGCCTAAGACCTAGGGTGAAGTCGGGGCCGGAACCTGAGGATTCCTCTCCAGTGTTGCCATGGATCTTGGGGTGCTTCTGAGTCTCCCCAGGGGAGTCAGGCCTCGTCTTGAGTGGGGGAATGCACGTGCGCTTTCATTCCAAGCTACAGCAGTAGTGTCACGCTTCCTGTCACGTGGATCAAGGGATCTGTGGCTTTTCCATCGAGGCTTTCCCACGAGTCTTTCCCACAGGGCTGTGCCACGTGCCACCTTGGTGTGAGTCGATCCTCCGCGTGAAAGACGAGCCGGTGAAAGGAAAAGAGGTTCCTCTGGAATGGACTGAGACATCTGGGGGACTCTTGGCATGGTGGCACCACCATGGAGTTCCTCTCGCCGTTCCTGTTGAGAGGGCCTCCTCTTGAGATGCGACGGGAAAGCCGGGAACTCTTTCCCGAAGAAGCAGGTAAAGGATCCTTCATCTCGAGCTACGAGGCGGAAACGGGACTCCTCTGGAAGAGGGTGGGACCCTCGTGTTTCCTCTCGAGTGGAGACGGGTATGTCGGGGAACCTCTTGATTTGCACCAAGGGTGTGAAGGACCCTTTCGAAGTTCCAGAGGTGAGGTGTGATCAGCCTCGAGACGCCTCAGCGGAAATGGGCCTCATCTCGCCTGGAGGGGAGAACCTCCTGGATTTTCTCGAGTTGCGCCAGGTCTTCTCGAGTTACGACGGGGACCTCAGGGACACGCTCTGGTGGCCTCAGGAAAGGCCAGTCCCCATGCGAGTTGCTAGGGGCCCTCTCGGGATTCCTCTCCCTTCGATGCCGGGGCCTAAGACCTTGTGTGGGGTCTGGGCCAGAACCTGAGGATCCCTCTCCAGTGTTTCCATGGATCTTGGAGTGCCTCTGAGTCTCCCCAGGGGAGTCAGGCCTCGTCTCAAGTGGGGGCATGCACGTGCGCTTTCCTCCTGAGCTGCAGCAGTAGTGCACGCTTCCTGTCACGTGGATCAAGGGATCTGTGGCTTTCCCTCGAGGCTTTCCCTCGAGGCTTTCCCACGAGGCTTTCCCACAGGGCTGTGCCACGTGCCACCTTGGTGTGAGTCGATCCTTGGCGTGAAAGGCGAGCCGGTGAAGGGATACGAGATTCCTCTGTAATGGACTGAGACATCTGGGTGACTCTTGGAATGGTGGCACGACCCTGGAGTTCCTCTCGCCGTTCCTATTGAGAGGGCCTCCTCTTGAGATGCGACGGGATCGCCGGGAACTCTTTCCCGACGAAGCAGGGAAAGGTTCCCTCATCTGGAGCTACCATGGGGACACGGGGCTCCTCTGGATGTGGGCGGGACCCTCGTGTTTCCTCTCGAGTGGAGCCGGAATGTCGGGGAACTTCTTGATTTGCACCAAGGGTGTGAAGGACCCTTTCGAAGTTCCATAGGTGAGGTGTGATCAGCCTCGAGACGCCTCAGCGGAAATGGGCCTCATCTCGCCTGGAGGGGAGAACCTCCTGGATTTTCTCGAGTTGCGGCAGGTCTTCTCGAGTTACGACGGGGACCTCAGGGACCCGCTCTGGTGGCCTCAGGAAAGGCCAGTCCCCATGCGAGTTGCTAGGGGCCCTCTCAGGATTCCTCTCCCATCCATGCCGGGGCCTAAGACCTTGTGTGGAGTCGGGGCCGGAACCTGAGGATTCCTCTCCAGTGTTGCCATGGATCTTGGGGTGTTTCTGAGTCTCCCCAGGGGAGTCAGGCCTCGACTCGAGTGGGGGCATGCTCGTGGGCTTTCATTCCAAGCTGCACCAGTAGTGTCACGCTTCCTGTCACGTGGATCAAGGGATCTGTGGTTGTCCCTCGAGGCTTTCCCTCGAGGCTTTCCCACGAGGCTTTCCCACAGGGCTGTGCCACGTGCCACCTTGGTGTGAGTCGATCCTCGGCGTGAAAGACGAGCCGGTGAAGGGAAAAGAGGTTCCTCTGGAATGGACTGAGACATCTGGGGGACTCTTGGAATGGTGGCATGACCCTGGAGTTCCTCTCGCCATTCCTGTTGAGAGGGCCTCCTCTTGAAATGCGTCGGGAACGCCGGGAACTCTTTCCCGAAGAAGCAGGGAAAGGATCCCTCATCTCGAGCTACGAGGCGGAAACGGGGCACTTCTTGATGAGGGTGGGACACTCGTGATTCCTCTCGAGTGGAGACGGGAATGTCGGGGAACTTCTTGATTTGCACCAAGGGTGTGAAGGACCCTTTCGAAGTTCCAGAGGTGAGGTTTGATCAGCCTCGAGACGCCTCAGCGGAAATAGGCCTCATCTCGCCTGGAGGGGAGAACCTCCTGGATTTTCTCGAGTTGCGGCAGGTCTTCTCGAGTTACGACGGGGACCTCAGGGACCCGCTCTGGTGGCCTCAGGAAAGGCCAGTCCCCATGCGACTTGCTAGGGGCCAACTCGGGGTTCCTCTCCCGTCCATGCCCGGGCCTAAGACCTTGTGTGGAGTCGGGGCCGGATCCTGAGGATTCCTCTCCAGTGTTGGCATGGATCTTGGGGTGCTTCTGAGTTTCCTCAGGGGAATCAGCCCTCGTCTCGAGTGGGGGCATGCACGTGCGATTTCCTCCCGAGCTGCAGCAGTGGTGGCACGCTTCCTGTCACGTGGATCAAGGGATCTGTGGCTTTCCCTCGAGGTTTTCCCTCGAGGCTTTCCCACGAGGCTTTCCCACAGGGCCGTGCCACGTGCCACCTTGGTGTGAGTCGATCCTCGGCATTAAAGACGTGCCGGTGAAGGGAAAAGAGGTTCCTCTGGAATGGACTGAGACATCTGGGGGACTCTTGGAATGGTGGCACGACCCTATAGTTCCTCTCGCCGTTTCTGTTGAGAGGGCCTCCTCTTGAGATGCGATGGAACGCCGGGAACTGTTTCCCGACGAAGCAGGGAAAGGATCCCTCATCTCGAGCTACGAGGTGGAAACGGGGCGCCTCTGGATGTGGGCGCGACCCTCGTGTTTCCTCTCGAGTGGAGACGGGTATGTCGGGGAACTTCTTGATTTGCACCAAGGGTGTGAAGGACCCTTTCGAAGTTCCAGAGGGGAGGTGTGATCAGCCTCGAGACGCCTCAGCGGAAAGGGGCCTCATCTCGCCTGGAGGGGAGAACCTCCTGGATTTTCTCGAGTTGCGGCAGGTCTTCTCGAGTTACGACGGGGACCTCAGGGACCCGCTCTGGTGGCCACAGGAAAGGCCAGTCCCCATGCGAGTTGCTAGGGGCCATCTTGGGATTCCTCTCCCATCGATGCCGGGGCCTAAACCTCGTGTGGTCGTGGCCGGAACCTGAGGATTCCTCTCCAGTGTTGACGTGTATCTTTGGTACTTCTGAGTCTCCCCAGGGGAGTGAGGCCTCGTCTCGAGTGGGGGCATGCACGTGCGCTTTCCTCCCGAGCTGCAGCAGTAGTGTCACGCTTCCTGTCCCGTGGATCAAGGGATCTGTGGCTTTCCCTCGAGGCTTTCCCTCGAGGCTTTCCCACAAGGCTTTCCCACAGGGCTGTGCCACGTACCACCTTGGTGTGAGTCGATCCTCGGCGTGAAAGACGAGCCGGTGAAGGGAAAAGAGGTTCCTCTGGAATGGACTGAGACATCTGGGGGACTCTTGGAATGGTGGCACGACCCTGGAGTTCCTCTCGCCGTTCCTGTTGAGAGGGCCTCCTCTTGAAATGCGTCGGGAACCCCGGGAACTCTTTCCCGAAGAAGCAGGGAAAGGATCCCTCATCTCGAGCTACGAGGCGGAAACGGGGCACTTCTGGATGAGGGTGGGACACTCGTGATTCCTCTCGAGTGGAGACGGGAATGTCGGGGAACTTCTTGATTTGCACCAAGGGTGTGAAGGACCCTTTCGAAGTTCCAGAGGTGAGGTTTGATCAGCCTCGAGACGCCTCAGCGGAAATAGGCCTCATCTCACCTGGAGGGGAGAACCTCCTGGATTTTCTCGAGTTGCGGCAGGTGCTCTCGAGTTACTTCGGGGACCTCAGGGACCTTCTCTGGTGGCCTCAGTAATGGCCAGTCCATATGCGTGTTGCTTGGAGGCCTCACTGGATTCCTCTCCAGTGGATGCCGGGGCCTAAGACCTTGTGTGGAGTCGGGGCCGGAACCTGAGGATTCCTCTCCAGTGCTGACATGGATCTTGGGGTACTTCTGGAGGCTCACCAGGTGATTCCGTTCTCGTTCTGAAGGGGGGCATGTACGTGCACTTTCCTCCCGAGCTGTAGCAGCCGTGTCAGGCTTCCCATCACGTGGATCAAGGGATCTGTGGCTCTTCCTCAAGGTTTTCCCACGTGGCTTTCGCACAGGTCTGTCACACGTGACACCGTGTGTGAATCGATACTCGGCGTGAATTTCGAGGCAGTGCAGGGAAATCAGGTCCCTCGGAGTGGGCTGAGACATTTGGGGGACTTTTGCACTGTGGCACGAACCCTATAGTTCCTCTCGACTTTCTCATTGAGACCTCCTACTCTTGAGATGCGATGGGAACGCCAGGAATCCTTTCCCGATGAAGCACAGAAAGGATCTCTCATCTCGATTACGAGGTGGAAACAAGGCTCCTCTTGATGTTTCCTGAACCCTCTTTCTTCCTCTCAAGTGGAGACAGGATTGTTCTGAACTTCCTGAGTTGCAGCAAAAATGTGAAGGACCATTTGGAAGTTCTAGAGGGATGGTGCATTTTGCCAGGATATGCCTCAGCGTTAAAGGGCCTCATCTCTCCTGGACGCCTCCAGCATGTTTATCTCAGGGGCTGCTTCCACTGAGCTGCGGCTGTGGGACGGAGCCCAGACACGAGGGCCAGGCCAAAACCACCTGTACACGTCTCTGATGGGAGGAGAGTGCTCGGGAACCCACGTTTGTCAGGCACCTGCTAGGCTCCTACGGAGTCAGCCTCCGGGTGTTGGGGGCTGCAGACTCCATCCACAACCCCAGGGAGCCTGGTGCTCTCCGTGCGGCGGTGAGTCTGGGCGGCCAAACAAAGGCTGTAGAAGCCCTGCAGTTTCACTTCCCATCCATCTGACAGACCTCTAACTGCTGTAGCCCTCGGCAGGTTGGAACACACTGGCCCCTAACCCATCCACAAGGACGCCTGGGGAATAGGTTCAAAGGCAAAGAAGGAGTGTAGCTGAGGCCAGGAAGGCACAAGCGGCATCTCCCAAACTCGCCCAGCCTGCTCCTTCCTGGGCAGGAAGCCTAGCAGCGAGGAAAGTCTGGGAAAGGCTCGCCCAGGACAGAACTGCCTCGCGCCCTGGGCTGTGCCAGATCGGGACTCTGAGCCGAGCTGGAGCTCTGCCATACTGGAGGCGCACTCGGCTCCGCCCAAGCAGGGCTTCCAGCCGCACGCGGCTGGGCTGGCTCACCTTCCCCCGAGGAGGCTCCATCCCCGCATGCTGTCCACTCGGCTTCGAGGCTGGGGCGCCCAGCTCCTCCTGCATGTCTTAGCTCAGGGGCTGCTTCCCCTGAGCTGCAGCTGTGGGTGGGAGCCCAGACACGCAGGTGAAGGCCCCAACCACCTGCACAGGTCTCTGCTGGGGAAGAGAGCGCTAGGGAACCTAAGACTGTCAGGCACCTGCCGGGCGCCCGCTGAGTCAGCCTCCATGTGTGCTGGGCTGCAAACCCCAGCCAGGGGCCCTGGGAGCCTGGTGCTCTCCGTGCGATGCTGAGTCTGGGCAGCCAAGCAACCACTGGAGGAGCCCTGCAGTTGCCCTTCCCTTCCCTCTGACCGAGCTCTCACTGCTGGAGCCCTTGGCAGTGCGCATCGCACCGGCCCCTAAGCCCTCCCCAAGGATGCCTTGGGCCTAAGTGCAAAGGCAAGGCAGGGCCGGAGCTGAGGCCAGGAAGCCATCAGTGTCGTCTCCCAGCCTCGCGCAGCCTACTGCTTCCTGGTCAGGAAGCCTAGCAGCCAGGCAAGTCTGGGCAAGGCTCGCCCAGGGCAGAGCAGCTTGGCGCCAGGAACTCTGACAGAACGGGCCTCTGAGCAGAGCTGGAGCTCTGCCGTGATGGAGGCGCAATCGGTTCCGTCCAACCAGGGCTTGCAGCCGCACGTGGCTGAGCTGCCTCGTCTTCCCCCAAGGAGGCACTCTTTCCCCCATGCTGGGCACTCAAGTTTCAGGTGGGGGCGCCCCGCCCTTCCGACAGGTCTTGGCTCAGGGGCTGCTTCCCCTGAACTGGGTCTGTGGGCGAAGCCCAGACACGCAGGGGCAGGCCCCAACCACCTGCACACGTCTCTGCTGGGGAGGAGAGCCCGAGGGAAACTACGTCTGTCAGGAAGCTTCCAGGTAACCATGGAGTCAGCCTCCGGGTGTGTGGGGCTGCAGACCACAGCCAGGGGACCTGTGAGCCTTGTGCTCTCCAGTGGGGCTAAATCTGGGCGGCCAAGCATTCACTGGAGAAGCCCTGCAGTTGCCCTTCCCTTCCCTCTGACAGAGCCCTCAGTGCTGGAGCGCTTGGCTTTGTGGCACTCACTAGCGCCTAACCGGGACTCCAAACCACGAACTCGACCCTGACTTCAAAACCGTATATCCCGAACCCAGAAACCGAATCCGGAGCTCCAGTCCGCAAACTGTGAACCTGAACCCTAACCCAACTCCGAGCCTGAACACCATCCCCTATATTTCAATCTCAGACTCCAATTTCTTAACCGAAAGCGCAAACCGGGAACCTCTAACCCCAAGCCGAACCCCATACCCCAAACCCCAAACCCATAATCAGAACCAGAAACCCCAAACCGCTAACCCGAACACCGAACCGTGTACCCCAACCCATATACCGAATCCAAATCTTGAACCCCAAGGGCCGAACTCCCAACCTGAAGCAGGATCCCCTAACCCAAACCCCTACCTGAACCCCTAATCCAAACCCGAAATCCAAGCACCAAACCCCTAACCCATAACCTGAACTGCAAACCCCTACCCTAAAACACCAACCCCAATCACTAACCCCTAACCTGAACAGCGAACCCCTTAACTGAACCCCAATCCATGAATCCCGAACCTCGAGCCCCAAACCCCAAACCCCAAACCCCAATGCCAAACCCAAATCGCAAACCCCTAAACTGAATCGAAACCCCAGAACCTAAACCCCAGACCCCAAACTCCTAACCCATACCCCAAAGTCCAAACTGCAAAACCCTAACCGGAACCCCAAACCCCAAACAATGAACCACGTACCCCAAACCCCGAACCACATACCCCAAACATGGAACCCAAACCCCAAACCCCATACCCTGAATCCGAACCCCTATCCCAACTGCAAACCCCAAACCCTGAACCGGGAACCCCAAACCCCTAACCCGAACTCAAAACCCCTAACCCAATCCCCAAACTCCGAACCACAAACCCCTAACCCGAACCGTGAACCCCTAACCCTAACCCGAACCCGAACCCCTAACCCGAGCCCCAAACCCCAAACTCAAACCCCGACCCCCATACCCCAAACCGCAAACCCCGAACCACGTAGCCCAAACCCCGAATCCATAACTTGAACCCCGAACCCCAAATCCGGAACCCAAACCCCGAACCCCAAACCGCTAACCCAAACCCCAAACCTAAACCCAAACCGCACACCCCTAATCCCTTACCGGAACCGCAAACCCCTAAACCGAACCCTAAACCCTGAACCCAAACCCCTAACCTGTACCACACACCCCACACCTCGAACCCTAACCCCAAACCCCTAACCCGAATCACAAACCCCTAACCCGAACCCCAAAGCCCAACCGCGAACACCAAAGCCGAACCCTAAAATCCGAAACCCAAACCCCAAAACCCAAACCCCCAAACCCAAACTCCAAACCCCTAACCCGAACCCCAAACCCCAAACCCCTAAACAGAACCCCAAACCGCACACCCCAAACCCCTAAGCCAAACCCCGAACCTCCCACCCCTAACTCCTAAGCCGAACAGCGAAACTCTAAACTGCACCTCACAACCCCAACCCCAAACCAAGAACCCAAACCCCCCAACCCCAAACCCCAAATCTCTAATCTCGACCACCGAACCACAAACCTCACATACTGAACCCCTAATCAGAACCCCAAACCCCAATCCCCGAAACCCAAACCCCAATCCCAAACCCCTAATCCCTAACCCGAACCGCGAACCCATAAACTGAACCCAAAACCCCCAACCCCCAACCCTGAACCCAAACCCCAAACCCATAACAGGAACCCCAAACCGCGAATCCCTGACCCAAATCCCAAACTCCAAACCCCAAACCCCTAACCCCTAACCAATACCGCGAACCCCTAATCTGAACCGAGAACCCCTAACCCGAACCCCAAACCCCAAACCCTAACCGAGAGCCCCTAACACAAACCCCAAACCCCAAACCCAAACCGCGAAGCCCAAACCCCAAACCCCTAACCCGAATCCCAAACACAAAACCCTTAACCCAAATCCGAAACCCCCAACCCAAACCGCGAACCCCAAACCCCAAACCCTTAACCCGATCCTCAAATCCCAAACCCGAACCGCGAACCCCTAACCCGAACCCCAAATCCCAAACCCCTAAGCTGAACCTTGAACCCCTAATCGGAACCCCAAACCCCAAACTAGAACCACGAACCCCTAACCCCAAACCCTGAACTCCAAACCCCAAACACGAACCGCGTACCCCAAACCCGAACCCTGAACCCTAACCCAAACCCGAATCCAAACCCTAAGAAGAGAGGGGATTCCCTGAACCCGAACTCTGAACCTGAACCCTAACAAGTTGAGGGGATGCCAGAACCCTAACCCTACCCCTAACAATAAAACTCTAAAATAAACAGAAACTTTTCTGGCCTAAGCCGCGCCCCTTGCGGGCCCCCACCCGCTAAAAGCGAAAGAGACAATCCCGTACTTGAACTTCTGACCCACGGAGCCAGATTGCCAATTTACTTGGCTCTCCACCTAACCGCTATGCTACCCAGGCTCACTGGGTTGTATGTTGCTCCCAGGCACTCTTCAAGCCTCGGCCCGCCAGGGCAGGCTAATAAAGAACTATGGGCCCTATTAGCGCTCACTTTAAGCTGTAACCCTAACCCTAATGCCAACCCTAACCTGAACTCTAAGAAGAGGGGGGTTCCCCGAATTCTAACCCTAACCCCGAACCAGAACAAGTTGGGGGGTTGCCCGAACCCTAACCCTAAGCTTAACAATAAACCTCTAAAATAAAAATAAACTTTTCTGGTCGAAGCCCCGCCTCTTGCGGTCCCCCGCCCCCTAAGAGCAAAAGAGTTAAACTAGGTACTTGAACTCCAGACTTACAGACCATAGTCTGCCTGCCTACCAGCCCGCCTAACCGCTTCACTACAGAGGCTGGCTGCTTCTAACACACCTCCCGGGCCCTCTTCAAGCCTCTGCCCACCAGGGTCTGGTTCTATAGAATATCATGGCTGTCCTAGGTCATCTTTGCTTTCTGTAGTCATCGTTTTATCCCAAAATCATAGACAGATCAGCTGAGAAAAAGCGTGGATTGTCTCGGTGGGGTGGATTTGCTTGTCCTTGTGTGTCACCTGGAGGCAGGCGCGGTCCCGCGGGCTGTCCTGGAAGGGGGCGTGGGGGTGGGGCGCACCGTGCGCGCGTCGGGGGCGGGGCGAACCTGGGCGGGTCTGGGGCGGGATGAACACGGCGGCGCGTCGGGGCCAGGGGTTCCGGGTTGTGCTCTCAGGGCTCGCCATTGCAGCTGGGAATGCTCGTTTCGTGGGCTCCTGGGTCCCCGTCGATCGGCATCCAGCGAGCAGAGCGGAGGGCTGTGGACCACAGGTAAGGGAACTCGGACTCGGCGGAGCAGGGAACCATGTATTCTGCCCTCTTTGTTTGCAGTCTCGGAGGCGACTAACACGGCGGTCGCAGAAAAGCCTCGCCTTTGGGGCCAAGGGTTTTACCGCTTTACCTCTTTGCATAAAGCTCAGACCCGCGCGGTTTTCCCAAGCAGCTTAGTGTATTGCTTCCTACAGGCCTGGAGAGGATACCAGGCAGGAAGGCCAGGCGTCTCCAGACAGGGAAAATAGACTGCAAGTGTCAGACGTTTTTTTCTCTCTCTGAAGAGGCAGGAGGAGACAAAAGAGTGTTGCATTTTTTTTCTCCATCTTGATACAAATTTAAAAGGAGGTTTCTGGGAAGATTCTGTGTTGCCATGACAACTCCTGGCTCCACCTGAATGTAACTTTTCTCAAACCTTGAACTAAGCAATGCCTTTTTCTTATGGAAATGTTTGTCTTAAGGTATGGAAATGTTAGTCTTCAGTTATGTTAATGTACTATTTACCCAAGGCTCTGTCTTCCTGTCAGTTCCCCCTAAAGGCTCAGAAACGACTTGACAAACCAGTCTGTTTACTCATACCTTGTTCTCTTAATCTATGTGAATGAAACTATATATTTGCTTGGAAATCTGCCTTTCTTCAAGATTCATGTCCATCATTTTATGGCCTGGGATGACTCATCTGCTGCCAATGTTATCTCAATGCATGCTGTGGGTGAGGGGCCTGGTGCCATTCTCGGAGACATTGTCTTTCTTTCATTAGCAGACTGCTAGTGGCTGTATAACATCTGGCTAAAGACTAGCAGGGGGTCCTCTTTCTTCCGCCTTCTAATGTCTACGTCAGCAGCTCTCTCGATCTCTTTTATACTTTAATAAAACTTTTTAACAGAAAACCTCTGAGCCATCAAGCTTCGTCACTTGCCCTGGATTGAATTCTCCTCTGGAGGCCAAGAATGCTGGCATCTTTTGTGGTTTAGCAACCACCTTTCAGCCTTTTGTAATTCATATTGAATCTTCATTTCAGATTGAAGATGCATTCCACGGTATTGCCAACTGAAGTCTTCTCATCGCTATGGAGTATCTGTCCATGTCTTTAGGGTATTTTTCAGCAATCATGTATCATTTCCAGTGTGCCAGTCTTGTCATCCTCATTCCGTCCATAGCAAAATCTTTTATTAATGTTGACATGATTGAAAGGGAATTGTTTGTTTAAATTCCTTTTCAGATTGTTATTTGCTGGTGTATACAGATAACACTGTGTCATCATTCATTTGTATCAGTTTGGACAGCTTGATAGTTGTCTTTAATTTCTTTAATTTCTCATAATTTAAGATGACCCTGGCTCATATATTTACAGTCTCACCCCTAGTCTCAGTCATTTCTTCAAAGAACTGTCCCTTTTTTTAACATTACATTATTTTTGACTATGCTGGGTCTTTACTGCTAGTTTGTCTAGTTGTAGTGAGCAGAGGCTACCCTCTAGTTGCTGTGCCATGGCTTCTCATTGCAGTGCTTTCTCTGTTTGCAGAACTTGGGCTCTGGAGCATGCAAACTTCAAGAGTTGTTCAAAGGCTTCGTTGTCCCTGGGCGTGTGGAATCTTCTACACAGGGATTGAACCCGTGTTCCCTGCATCGGTAGGCAGATTCTTTACCACCGGGCCATCGGAGATGTTTCCTGTTCCCTTTTATTAGAGAATGATATTTAAAACATACATGGAGGAGCTCAATATGCTCAGCTGACAATGCATGGATATATATATATACATGTATTCCAGCTCACCTTTGAACATATGCAGTTAAAGGTAATTTGTGATGATGTCTCCAACCCGATCCGCCAGGACATGGACATTGTAACGTTTCCTTTTGTTTATCTGTAACTTTGCATTCCAATGGTAAGATACCTGGCTTCCACCGCTTGTCATACACAGAATTCAGTGCTTGTCCCACGTGGTTACTGAGAAAAAACTGTCAGATTGTCTTTCAAAGGGGGCTCTGCGTGCATTGCACCAGTATCTTGAGGATGTTTTTGTATGCTAGTTTACTATCAGTATACCCTCAGTGGCCAGGTGTCTATTTCAGTCGCTACCAGTTATGAATGGGCTTGTTTGCTCTAGTGTTCTTGGATAATGCGAGTACAGTTTCTTTGTCAGATATGCATTTTTTTTAGGAAAACAGTTTTATTTATTGTTGGCTGTGTTGCATCTTTGTGTGTGGGCTTTTCTCTGGTTTTGGTGAGCATGGGCCATAACTAGTGGTTTTCAGGCTTCTCACTGCAGTGTCTCTTCTTGTTGAGGGGCACAGGCTCACGGGCTTCAGTGGCTGCAGCATGTGAACTCGGCATCGTGGCTTCCAGGATCTAGAGCACAGGCTGGGCAATTGTGGCACACGGGCTCCATAGGATGTGGGATCTTCCCATCCTAGGGATCGCACATGCATCTCCAGCACTGGCAGGTGGATTCTTTACTATGGAACCACCAGGGCATGTTTTAGATTCTAGTTTTCCACACATGTATCTAGTGAAAGAGGCCAGGATCAAGAGGCATGGCAGCTGGGAATCCTCAGCCACAGCTCTGGTGTGCTATCCAAAGCTCTGGGGCCTTTGGTGAGCAGCTCAGCTTCCCTGGGACTGTTTCCTCCCCTCAGAAATGCCCTGCTTTTGGACTGCAGCCCACCAAGCTCCTCTGTCCCTGGGATTTCTGAGACCAGAGTACTGCAGGTGGTGCCATTTCTTTCTCTGCTGCTGCTGCTGCGTCGCTTCAGTCGTGCCTGACTCTGCATGACCCCATAGACAGCAGCCTCCCAGGCTCCTCTGTCCCTGGGATTCTCCAGGCAAGAACACTGGAGTGGGTTGCCATGTGCTTCTCCAGTGCAGGAAAGTGAAAAGTGAAAGGGAAGTCACTCAGTGAAGTCGTGTCCGACTCTTAGTGACCCCGGGGTTGCAGCCTACCAGGCTCCTCTGTCCATGGGATTCTCCAGGCAATGGTACCGGAGCGGCTGCCATTGCCATTTCCTTCTCTACAAGATAGCGTTTTGAAGATATTTTCTCCTGGATATTGCTTTTGATGAAGGAAGGGGGATCCCTTCCAGGGCTTGAGAGTGAGTTCTTGTCTGACACTGGGCAATGAGTTGTCTGAGGAGAGGAGTGCTGTCCAAGCGAGAGGCTTTATTGGGAAGGGCTGCCGGGGTGGAGGGCAGGAGGGTGAGGGAAACGGAGAGAACCACTCTGTCACGTGGCTCACAGTCTCAGGTTTTATGGTCATTGGGTTCATTTCTGGTTTGTCTCTTGCCAGGCATTCTGAACTGGGATCCTTCTTGGGGGCACACACATCACTCAGCCGAGATGGATTCCAGCGAAGTGGATCCTGGGAGGTTGGTAGGACCTCTGAACTGGAGCCTCCCATCACCTGACCTCTCCAGAATTCTGGTTGGTGGTAGCTTGTTCGTTCCTTGTTCCTTCCCAGGACCTCCTGTTGTAAGATGACTCCTGCAAGTGTTTTCTTTTCTCTGTCGCCTGGCCAGGGTGGGTGGTCCGTGGTTCATTTAACCGTTTGTTTTGGTTCTCTCGAGTAAGGTCCTCCACAGGGTAAATGTATGAAATGATAAAAGGCAATGTTTTAAATAATTGATATTCATAATTTGGTAAGCTGGCTTTTTTTGTGTGTGTTAGACCTGATCACCAGACCAAAGGTCATGTAGAACTTTTGTAGTTTTCTAAAATTTCCATAGTATTTTAAATGGAGTTACCTTGTTGCAAAGTTTGTGTTTCTGTTCATATTTTTTTAAACAGTTATTTCTTTTTAGTTGATTGATCATTGCTTTACAATATTGGTTTGATTTGTCATACATCCACATTAGGTGTACCTATGTCCTCTTGCTCTGGAATCTCCCTCCCACTTCACACCCATTCCCACCTCTCTAGGTTACTACAGAGCCCCAGTTTGAGTTCCCTGAATCATACAGCAAATTCCCATTGGTTGTCTATTTACAAATGTTGGTGTACCTGCATCCATGCTGCTCTCTCCATTCCTCTCACCCTCTCCTTCTTGTTCCCCACCCTCGTCTGTAAGTCTGTTCTCCATGTCTGGATCTCCATTGCTGCTCTGGGAACAGCCTCATCAGTACCATCCTTCTAGATTCCATGTTTTTCTCTCTTTGACTGACTCCCTCCCCTTTATTAGAACAGACTCAAATGTGTTCCTTTTTATGGCTGCATTCCATACAGGCTCTGATTGTTCCTTAGCCATGTTTTGCGGAGGGTCACGGAGCTATTCTGCTCCATTTCAGTTTGGGCTTCCAGTCTGAGTGCTCGCAGCAGAGCTGCTTCTGGGTGAGCCCTCTGAGGTCTGTGAGCGCAGGGCTGCCCGCTCTGCTCTTGTGGCCCGCAGGGGGCGCCAAACCCCGCTCTGAGCCGCGGGCGCAGGACGCTTTGCCTTTAGACTCTGCTCCGTGAGCAGCTGGCGGGAGCTTTGTCTCGTCAGGACCATCAGGGCTCAGGCTTCTGGAGAACAGGGCTGCATCCAGGCTGAGAGGAGCAGGGTTGCCTCAGTGCCCACCAGCAGGGAGGCACTGCCAAAGCGAAAAATGAGGACCGAGTAGACGTTTCCTGTGTCCAGCTGAGGGCTGAGTGGAGGTCCATCTCAGAGGACTCAGGGGGAAAGAGCTCCGTGTGCAAAACGGTGGGTTTTTAGTTAGATTTGCGTTAGATGATGTAGAGGATGAACACTGATGTTCTTCCGTGTAGGTGGCCGTTTCCCTGTCACTGTTTCTTGAGAAGACTGTCCTTTCCTCTTCGCTCGTTCCTGGTTTGATTTTCAGGAATTGACCATGTACATGTGGGTTCGTTTCTGGGCTCTCTATTCTCTCCTGGAGGCCATGTGTCTGTGTTCCTGCCAGTTCCTCACTGTGGTGATCACTCCAGCTCCGTGATGTCGTTTGAAGAGGGATAGGAAGATGCCTCCGGCTGTGTTCCTCTTTCTCAGAGTCTTTTTGGCCGTTTAAGGTCCTGTTCAACATTAGCAGTCTAATATTAGGAATATTTCTATTTCTGTGAAAAATGCCATTGAATATCATTTTGTGATTGCAGTCAGTGTATTTGTTGATGACTTTGGTTGGAATGGACCTTTTAATTCCTCATTGTTCCAGTGCATGCGCGTGGAATAATTTTCTGTGTATTTGTATTTTCTTTGGTTTCTATATCAGGGCTTTCTAGTTTTCTGACTACTGGTCTTTTATGTTCTTGATTAAGTTTGTTGCTAGATGTTTTATTTAAGTGGGATTGTCTTAATTTTTTTTTTCTGATTGTTATTAGTGTATAGAAATGCAAGTGATTTTTGGACTGTAAATGGTAGTATTTTATAGGATTGTAAATTGATCCAAAATGATTCAGCTTTACTGAATGTAGTCTAACAACTTTTTGTGAAGTTATGTGGAACATTTTATCTGTCAAATCTGTTTCTCCTGCAGTAGGTCATCCAGAGGACCCAAGACATGGTGGTTACTAATAGACTTCCCACAGTACTTCTTCATTCCATGTGGACTCCTTCAAGGGCAGTGAGCATCGCAGCTTCCCTTGAACTTCGTCTGGGTAAGTCTTGGCCTGTGTAAGAAAGTTTCCTGCCTGTCTACTCTAAATGTCTTTTGTGGTATTGACATGGTTGTTTTGAAACCTAGTATACTTTCCAGTCATTTAAAATGTACAGAAAATGCCCAGCAATGGGAACAAGTGCTAGCATTTGCCACATCATCTAAAATACTCTCTGTGTTTTATCCAAAATGGGTACCTTCTGCAGAACCAGCACATAATCTCCAAAATCAGGAAATCGTATTGAATCTACATTATAATGTAATCCACAGCCCCACTTCCGCTTTTAGCAATTGTTCAAGTGTATGAGTATATCTTTTTTTTTCCATCTTCATCCTTTTTTCTTTATTTAGAGTGTTACTGAAATTTTCAGTTATTTGGACAGACTTGATGGATTGAAAGCAGACATGGTGAATAAGGGTTCTGGGTGGCCTTTCCTATATGGATTTTTTTTTCACTGAAGATGGTTTTACTATTTCTTCATGTTGTAACATGTATGAATCCTGCATTCTTTCTCCCCCCATAGTAATTAAAAATAAATAATATGCCATTTACCATTTAGACATTTGTAAGCATACAGTGTTGTAGCAGACAACCTTTTCTTGTTTTGCAAACCAGTGTAATAATGTGCACCTTGTGCATGCTTTGGAGAAACTCAGGAAACTGAGTCAGTGACTGAAATGGCCCAAGATATCACCTTAGATTCCATCTTCATCTAAAAACAAAACAGGCACTTCCTGGTGGTCCAGTGGCTGAGACTGGACTCTCAGGAGGCCCAGGTTCATTGCCTGATCCAAGAAGTAGATCTCCCATGCCACAACAGAGAATTTGCATGCTGTAGCTAAATATCTGGCTTGCCTCAATGAAGGTTGACCTGGCACAGCCAAATTAAAAAAGAAACAAATATTTAAAAAATACAACCAAAGGAAAGGAAGGGTATGGTTGTTGTGCAGATTTATGGCTTAGCTTTCCCTATGGGTAGAAAAGAAAAAAGAGTTTCAAAAGACTGTGTCTCATCCTTCTATCTGGCATATAGAGAGGATTCCTTTGAAATGAGATTTCTCTGGTAAATGTGACTCACAGAAGAGCTGTCTTGAACTTGGGTTTCAGAGATGATCATGTGTCCTCTAAAAAAATAAAAGTTAATTGGGTCCAACTAACTCTCATGCTGAGGTGGTATATTTTGTGGTAGCATTTGCTCCCCTTCACTTTGGATGTATCCCCATTTGTTTACACTGTCGTCTACTGAAGACATCCTGATATTTGAAAGTGTTTAGTTATTACAAGTAGAGCTGTTGTATATAATCATGCGATCCTTTTTGTCTGGACGTTTTCAAAGCTGTTTAGTAAGCGCTAGACATGCAGTATTCAGGTCACAGGTGAGCCTTGTTTAGCTGTGGGAAAATCCAGCTATGTTTCTCTGTGGCATGTGGGATCTTCTGGGGTAAGGGATCGAACGAGAGTGTCTTGCAGCCACCGGAGAAGCTGTGCCCTACCCCCTTTCTTTGGAGTTGACTGGATCTAATAGGTGTGCAGTGCTACCTCACTGTTATTTTCATTTGTCATTTCCTAATGATAGGTGATTTTGAGTCTTTTTGACAGGCTTATTTACTATCTTTGTATTTTTGTAGGCCAGGTGTTTAGGTGTATACATTTTTTATGAGATTGTTCTAGATTTTTTGGTATATTTGGAGTACAATCCTTTATCAGATATGTATTTTATAAATATATTTTCCTGTGGCTTGTGTTTAAGTTTTGTGAATAAGGTTTTTCACAGTTTAAATTTCTAATTGTTTAAAGTTGATGTTATATATGTTTTATATCCTTTTTTGGATAGACTTTAGTGTGTCGTTGTTGTTGTTGTTAAATTTTATAAGCAGATGTGAGGTAATGTAGATACGGTTTTAAGCTAAGCTGAGGTACCATAGATACAGTTTTGCCTTTTGTATGTTGAGAAGTTTGAGTGAGCTTGGTGTACACTGTAACGTTATGTCAACATTGATTTGACTGGATATAGCTTCCAATTATTTGTCTAATTGGTTTTGGAGATATCACGGGAAGTCAGTTTTTCCAAGGGAAACTGAGGTCCATGAAACATGAACTCTCTTCGATCGGTCGGAATCACTTTCTGCTATTTCTGACAGATTTGACTTGTTTGGATATCTCATACGAGGGGAATCACAGAACGTTTGTCTTTTTCTTGGTCTGGTTTCTTTCACTTAATCTAATGACCATAAGGTTTGTCCACATTGTCGCATTGTCAGAATTACTGACTTTGAAGGGCCGAATCAGATTCCATTGTGTGTATACCACAGTTTGTTTATGGAATTGGCTGCCATGGACACTTAGATTACTTCTCTTTGTTTGCCAGTGTGAATCATGCTGGTGTGAGTATGACTGAAGAAGTATCCATTTTTTCAGCCCCCTTTCCCAATCTTTTTGGGTACATAGCATGAATTGGATTCGAACTATGTGTTTATTCCACGTGTTCATTTTGGAGTCATTTCTGTAATGTCTTGCAGAGTGGCAGCACCATTTCATGGACTTTTTTGTATGGTGGAATACCGTTCAAGCTTCCGAATATACCTTGTGTTGCATATTCAGTCTCCCACCAACGGACACTTGAATGAGCTCTACCTTTGAGCTATTGTGAATGTCACTGTGAATATTTGTGTACCAGTTTTTGTTTGAATTATTAACAAATACATTACTATATATAAAAGAAGCCACAAGGACCTACGGTACAGTTTAGGAAACTATTAAATATCTTATGATAATGTATAATGGAAGAGAATCTCAAAAGGAATATAGGAAAAGCACATAGTAAGCATGATATTTATTGTGCCAACACTATGAGTTATCAGAGCACTACTCAACGTGTATTTATACATGTCACTAAAATATTCACATCTGTAAGGATATTATAAAAAATTATATAAAAAATCAAGAATTCAAACAGAGAATAAATAAACTTCCTGCCATTGCTCCTCATCATGTATACGCTAATACTACCTGTAACACTCATTGTATAAGTGCTGGACTAGCAATTGACATTCTTGTAAACCAAGAGATTGTGAAGGTGTAAGGAAATATAACTTATTGAATTCCTTAATGAAGGATTATAGAACTCTATGTCCATGAAGCGAATGAAATTCCGTTTTATTGAGCCACATTCTGACTAGAGTGATGAGCTTCCACCCCACCCAACGTTAGTTCACAATGAAATCCTGCAGTCCTCTGGCCTCAATGTCTGCTTCCTGCTACCGAGAAAGAAAAGATGAGGAAGTCCTGACCAAACCGATGCTATTTTTCTTTTTCTGATTTGTATTTTATCACAGGGCTTGGCAAAAAGAGGGCCCAACCTGTTTTTAGAGTTCCATCCCGAGGGTTCCTCCGGCATGTTCCCTGTGTTGACAAACTGCTGATTATTTTCAACAAAGGACAGTGATCTGCACTTCACTATCTGTTGCTTGAGCTGGAATAGCAGGCATCCCTTGAAGTGCAGTCCTTCATGCTGAAGTAGGCATCCCTGAAGCAATAGTATAAGAGGAACACATTTATCATGTAGACATCACATCCCATGCTTTTGTAATAATTTTTCAGTTATACCCATCATCATCGGAGGAACTGACTTATCCCAGTAATAACAAGAGTGCCCAGTATAACAGTTCCTTGACTTATGAGTACTTCCTATGAGTACCCTTATGAGTACTTCTTCCAATGTTGTTTCTCCTACTTTGGTCATGAACAGTAGAAGCTGATGGCAGTGGTCCTTGAAATGTATGTCGATTCCCAGGTGGCGCAGTTGATAAATAAATAATCTGCCTACCAGTGCAGGAGGTGGAAGTGATGTGGGTTTGATCCCTGGTTCAGGAAGATAACAATTCATACACATGTTTTATGTGAACAAGTTTGATACTCATGAGTTTCTTTCTTCTGTATACAGAAAAACAAATGCTGTTCAAGGACACTGACAGAACCCTGATTTCGAAAATCAGATCTGTATTGTGAGCAATGCTTAGATATCCATGAGTCGAAGCATAGCATTATGCCTATCATCCTTGTATTTCCCTCAGTGAAATATGTGGAGGAAAACTCTTCATTCATGGTCTAGATTCACGAAGAAGCTAAAGAGCATTCATCCTTTACGTTGACAACTGTGAATTTAAATCTGTGAATCCTATGTGACAACCACACATACCAACATGAGTTATTAGTATTATATCAATATTTTTAGTCCTATTGTATGTCAACTAAAAAAATCAATGTATAATTGTACATGAAGTCAAGACATAAAATCAGTGCAAATACAAAATGTTCCATCCTTTGAGAAAGGGAGAAAAACATCTCTGTGCTTAGCCTATTGCATTTTTATGTATTAGATCCTTAAGTAGTTTATTCACCACACCCTATGAATGATTCACAGATCTTCAGAGAAGAAAGGAGCATTTCTCTTTAACAATGAGTAGTTCAACTCTTCTCAAAGCCAAGTCATAAGTGAGTCTAATTTTGTGTGAGACCATGAAAACTCAGTGTTTTCATTATGCTTGTGCTTATGATGGGAGGAGGTCTGAGAAGGCACTTCTGAAGGTTTATTCATACCAGTCGTTCTCATATGTATCGAGTCTTTGAAGGTCGAATCACCGAGGTGTTGCTTCTACACTTGGACTAGGCTGAGTAGCAACATTCCCTTTCTCCCTAAGTGCAGTAGACGTGTTCCCAACCTGTCTGTCTTCTGTCCTCTGGAGTATGTATTGCTTGAGCTCACCACAGCCTATTAGATGGAAATCGTCAGGATATTCTGGAAGCCCTTTTTATTTCAGTCTGTTCAGGAGGTTACCACTGCTGCAAACCTCTGGATTTTACCATGCACTTTTAACAACCTCAGATGAAGGATCCAAGTCAACAGTCGTGACAGCCACGGGCTTCCATGGCCTATCCATGATTGTTGGCTTTGCTTTCATAATCATCCTGTTTCTTATACCAACTAAACTGTCACTGTATTTTTTTATTACCATTCTATCTTTGATGGTTTTTAGATCTATTATGGATTTTCCTATATATCTTCACTTATCGGTGAGGGTCTTATGTTAGTAGTAGTTACGACAACTGACTTCCAGTCAGTTAGCTGTGGCAGAATAGAAAAAAGAATGACCCACTGTATATTATTAATATTATGTATCAATATATTATTCGTTTTATTGTTTGCAGTCATCCACTTCCAAGTTTCCGAAATAAACTGTCAGAAAAATCACATCCTTTTGAATGTCCGTTTGACTGAGTAGGAGCACGGAAATGTTATTCCATAAAATTGTTTACAGTTTCCATTCCGTTTCTCCTGTTTGATGTAGATATTGGCCTTTGGTTCTATCACTAGCTTTGCAAGTAAAAAAAAAATTAATTAGAGCTCATATGGTAATTTTACTGTTAGCAATAATTTTAGCATAAAATGAACACAGAAGAGGTTACAGTAGACCGAATATGAAAGTCAGTTTAAAAGAAAACATAGTGTTGAATGTTTACAGTAGGAATATAGTTATGAAGTTCCTTTATTATGATTCTATCCTTTCCGTTTCTTTTGCAGGGGTGTGAATGTACAGATTCCAGTACTATGGCTGGAGTGAATAATAGTATCGTTATTCTTGAGAGCAACTCTACTAAGTCTTCACGCTCACGTCACTCAAGGTTTTGTAATACCTATTATGTTAGTCGTGTTTGTTGTTTGTGAAGTCACATAAGTTGCATTCATTCAAGCAATAGTATCAAACAGCTATGGCATCAATTATAGATGTGAATCGATAGCGAATGTGAATCCATTTCACTGTGACAAGTTATTATTGTAGATATTCTATTCATGCCAGTAACAAAGCTGTGCAGAAATCATACAATGTTTATTAAGAAAATGAGATTTACTAATTTGTTTTATTCTTCTATTTCTTTTAAACAGATTGAATGACAACAGGCTCAACTTTT
The DNA here is from genome assembly GCF_023091745.1 of Budorcas taxicolor. Taxonomy (NCBI): domain Eukaryota; kingdom Metazoa; phylum Chordata; class Mammalia; order Artiodactyla; family Bovidae; genus Budorcas; species Budorcas taxicolor. Next base: position 748,030 of record NW_026291583.1, read on the forward strand.
CATTCACTTGTATGACTGTGAGCAGTTTGACCAAGTTGAAGAAGATGACTCGTTTGTAGTCTTCCTCATCAGCTCATTCCATCTACTGGCTTTCAAATCATTTAGTACAGAGCTCACCGTCTAGGTGTTCATCCAGTGTTTTGTTTGCTTATCATGCAGGATCATTTGAAAAGGATAAGTATGTGTGTATGAGTTAGAGCTCTGATCCCAAGAGTCCATGTAGAAGCTTCCCCTGAGAAATGTATCATTTTTGCACCAATGCTACTGAAATGTGTGAATGTGGTATACCACGCATCCCAATAAGTGTAAACAGCTTCACATGCTACTTATTTGAAACGACCAGTACTCATGACATTCCATTCATCTGAGGACTAAGTATAGCCAACTTAGGCTGTGTTTCCCAAATAGACTTTGAAGCATTCTTCACACAGTCCTTCATCGATGCCAGTTTTCAGATCGAAGAAACCCTTGCTCCGTGAAGTTTGTGAACACATATACTCATGTTTTGTTTGAGATTTTCAAGTCATTCTTCAGTTTTGTTGGAGGAATGGTTCTGTATTTGCCCCGTGGATCCCCAAATCCACTGATGTTCATGTGTCTTGGGGCTTCCCAGGTGGTTCTAGTGGTAAAGAACATGCGGAACATACCCATGCAGGAGACATAGGAGATATGGATTCGATCCCTGGGGCGGGAAGATCTCCTGAGGGAGAGCATGGCAACCCACTCCAGTATCCTTGCCTAGAGAATCTCATGGAGAGAAGAGCCTGGTGGGGCCTAGTCCATATGATCCCAAAGAGTTGGACACAATGTAAGTGACTCAGCACAGCACATGATTCATTGTCATAGCTAATATAATGGAGATGACATCAGAAGAAGCACCAGCGGGCAAAAGTCAATATCCATCACTTTTCAACTTTGGAATGTATTGTGATATTTTACATCCATATTTGTATGACTTGATAGTTGGCGAATCGATGCATATGAAGGCCTGATTGTGTTATATGTATGTTGAGGGAAGATATATTTTTCTGTGGTTTGACATATGGTTCCCATTTCATTCGTAGACATCTGCATACTCATCACTTATCATCATTTTTTTTGAAAAGACCATTGTTTTGAAAGGTTGTTGTCTAACCAGGAAAGATGCTTGAATTCTTGGGCTCCTTAGAGGAAGAATTCAACCCGGGGCCAGTGATGAGGCTTCATCACTCAGAGCTTTTGTGTCGCAACGTTTTATTAAAGTATAAAAGAGAGAAAGCTTCTGACATAGACATCAGAAGGGGGCAGAAAGAGTGCCCCCCTACTCATCTTTAGCTGGATGTTATCTAGCTACTAGCAGTCTACTCATTAGAGAAAGGAATGGCAGCAGACCCCTCACCCACAAGAAATATGGAGATGACCGTGGCACCAGGTGAGTCATCCTGGGCCATAAAACGATTGATATGAGCAAATAGATCGCTTCATTCACATAGATCAGGAGAACCATGTAAGAGTAAAGTATATTGGTTTGTCAAGTCAGTTCTGAGCCTTTAGGCAGAACCTACTTGAAGATAGAGTCTAGGGTAAATACATAGTACATTCACATAGCTTAAGGCAAACCTTTCCATAAGAAAAATGCCTTGGTCAGCTCAAAGTATGAGAAAAGTGACGTTCAGGTGGAACCAGGTGTCATTCTAGCAACACAGAATTGTAAGAGAAAACCTCTTTTTAAATTTGTATCGAGAAGGGGAAAAAAGAGAACAGCTTGTTTCCTCCTGCCTCGGAAGTGACACATAACAACTGTCTTGACACTTGCACCCCATCTCCTCCCTTTGGAGACCCCTGGCCTTCCTGGCTGTTACCCTCTCCGTTGCATTCATTGAGTGTTTTCTGCCTTGTGAAACATTGGGCATAGCAGTATGTGTTTATTTAGGGGTATCTCATCCAATTTCATTTAAATGCATATGTGAATTGGAAAGTTTGACATGCCGTTGCTTTGTATACCGATTGGGAAATGTGAGCCTCCAAGTTTAATTTAGTTTTTCATGTTCATTTTAGGGGTACAAAGAAAAATAATATGACTGCTAAGATCAGCTTTCGTATTTTTTGCCAAATATGAATTGAGATCACATCGATCGGAGATGAGTCTGTGCATGAAAGCCCTAATAACTAATGTTAATTGACTTCACTACCATGGGATGTTTTCATATCTACTGAAGATTTACTTCATGTATTTCGATTTTAACTTTCTGTCTTACAGCCTTGTTTGTAGATCAAAGCTATTTGAAATTGTCATCTGGTTTTCAATGGCTTGTGAGGTCATTCATGAGTGGTTTATAAAACCGAATGGATTGTACGTAGCCATACTTTGCTGTCATTCTATGAATTTGAAGAATGTCTGAAGAATGTCTGCAGTTATGCCTTAAAGATTCATACAATTGATGTCCAATATTTATCTCAATAGACTTGCTTTCAATGTGTAGTTTCCTATGCGTATGTCTTTCTTTATGGATTTGGGTAGAACTTGTATTGGAACACTGAAAAATCTGTGATGTCAACCGTGCTGACCTTTCTGGTGGTCATTTTTAAGATTTTCACGCTCACTGTCACTTTGTGCAATGCTATGGATCCTAGTGGAAACAGGTGCTGTTCATCCTACTTTTGTGAAGATTGAACTCATCGTAGAAAGTGGAATGTGTTGAAATATTTATGGTATAAATATATCTTGTGTATATAATTACCCAGATGACTGCTGCGTATTTGATTGCTAAGTTATAAAATGTATGAGAGAGATGTGATCCATCAATGGCGATTGGATACGTGGTGGAGAGGTATTTTGGTGATGCAAGAGATTTAAATGATGTGCTCACAGTATGTATATTCCTTTTATGTGGATACTGGGTCTTGGATCCATGTTTGAAACATTACGACCTTGTCTTTTGTTATGCATGGGAAGTGTCAAAAACGAAGATGAGGCGGGTACATGCTTCAAGGGTAAGTATAGGGTTGAGGGCGTGACTATGATATGGGTTAGGTTTAGGATATGGATAAGGTTTCGGGTTAGGGTAGGGTGCCCGGGGCCAGCGTGAGGAACTCCGCCCATGGCAAAGGTCATGAGGAAGGAGGCTTGGCATACGCAAAGGCGTGATCAAGCCTCAGGAAACCCCCTGTTCCCGAGCATCTACCCCAAAACCAGACTCTGTTTTATGCTCTCACCTACACCTCTGACTTTACGGGGGGCTCTCCCCCATAACCGTTTCTCTCGGAGAAGGAGTAAACGTGCAGCTCCAAGGCAATAAGAATTCTTGGGCGTGACAAGAGTGTTTCAGCTTACGGACTGCTCTGAAGGTTATCTAGCCCACCTGTATAGGTTAGTCCGGCCACATGTGATTGTTTACAGCGTCCCAATCTGAGAGGCACGAGATGTTTTAGAGTTATTAAAGGCAAATTATTTGGGGGAGTTAGAAATTATTAGTATAATGGGTTGGTTAGGAATTATATTGGTGAAGGGTTTTTTCATTTGTTGTGTCAATAATTGCTGCTAATTCCCTGCTCTGGGTGGGACAAGGATGTCTCAGGTCAAACCTCTCTGCTGACAGACTAGCTTGTGTGACAGGATTATCCATACTCCTGCCACATGATTGTTTACTACCTCTTAACCATAAACAGCACAGAGTTTTGGAGAGTCTTAATTAGCATAGGGCTTTTTCTTCTTGTTGAGTCAATGATTGCTGCCAGGCCTCCATATCCTTAGGCACTTGGGAATATATTAATCAATGTATTTGGAATATAGAAAAGGAAATACAGCAGTTTTTGATGTTAGCAATACTAGACTTTTTGAGCTAATGGATTTTCTCTTTTGTAATAGATCACTGTACTTTGTTATAAATCACTGTATCCTTGCTATGTAAGAATGTAACTATCATATCTTAAGACTAAATAGATCTTAAGGGGAGCATTGGTGAAAGGATTTTCATTTGTTGGGCTGATGTTTGCTGCTAAATCTCCATGTTCCCTACCCTTCTAGTGAATATAACTAACATATAGGAGAAATAAGTATTAACCTTTAAGATTAATCCAGTTAACCTTGGGTTAAATAAATTCCTTTCTTGATTGTAACTCACTACACCCGCACCCTATAGGAATGCAGCTTTATTTGGAGGGTGGTACCTGGTTTGAGAAAAAACACACTTGGAAAAAATAAGTTTTTTGGTTATCAGAAATAAAGGATCATAAAATGTCAGCAGGTCTCACTCATGGCCAGAAGATGATGTAATATCCCTAAGACCTTTTTTTATACATTTATGTGAAGCACCTGATTTTGATAAAGGTCAGGACTGCTGACCCCCACGTGATTCTGTATTCATCCCTATGTGTAACAAAAGGTATATAAGCAAACCCAAAAATAAAGAAATCGGATCAGTTTCCGGAAAGACTGATTCCCCCATGTCACTTCTTTCTTGCTCCCATTTTTCTGGCTGAATTCCCATCTGGAGCATGGATGCTATTCCACGTAATCTAAGTTATTCAGCCTCCTTTTCTCCACTAATCTTCCTACTACACTAACCATTTCTAATCTCTCTATATCTGTGATTAAATATGTATTTTTCCAAAGACGCCGGCTCCGCCCCCAACTTCGAATCACCCTGGATCCACTGGGGCTGGACCCCGGCAGTAGGGTTAAGGTTAGAGTTTGGGGAAGAGTCCCCCAACTTGTTAGGGTGAGGGGTGAGGCATGAGGGTTCAGGGTGAGGGTAAGGGTTCAGGGTGAGGGTGAGGGAGAGGATAAGGGTTCAGGGTGATGGTGAGGGTAAGGGTTCAGGGTGAGGGTGAGGGTTCAGGGTGAGGGTTCAGGGTGAGGGTGTGGGTGAGGGTAAGGGTTCGGGGTGAGGCTTCAGGGTGAGGGTGTGGGCCTCATATCTGATAAAGGATTGTACTCCAAATATACCCTTCCCTTCCCTCGAACAGAGCTCTCACTGCTGGAGCCCTTGGCAGTGTGGAACACACCAGCCCCTAAAACCTGCACAAGGACGCCTGGGGCCTAGGTGCAAAGGCAAGGCAGGAGCGAAGCTGAGGCCAGGAAGGCGCCAGTGGTGTCTCCGAGCCTCGCCCAGCCTGCTCCTTCCTGGGAACTAACAATAGCAGCGAGGCAAGTCTGGGGAACGCTCACCCAGAGCAGAGCAGCCTCGCACCAGGAACTCTGCAAGATCGGGCCTCTGAGCAGAGCTGAAGCTCTGCAGTAGTGGAGGCGCACTCGACTCCGCCCAAACTGGACTTGCAGCCGCACGCGGTTGGGCTGCCTCATCATCGCCCGAGGAGGCTCGTTTCCCCGCAGGTTGTGCACTCGGCTTCCAGGCAGGGGCCTCCTGCTTCTCCTACAGGTCTTGGCTCAGGGGCTGCTTCCCCTGAGCTGGGGCTCTGGGCGGGAGCCCAGACACGCAGGGGAAGGCCCCACCCGCCTGCACACGACTCTGCTGGGGACGAGAGCGCTGGGAAATATACATCTGTCAGGCACCTGCTGGCCACCCACGGAGTGAGTCTCCGGGTCTGGGGACTGCAGATCCCAGCCAGGGGCCCTGGGTGCATGGTGCTCTCCGTGAGGCACAAGTCTGGGCAGCCAAGCAACAACTGAAGGAGCCATGCAGTTGCCCTTCCATTCCCTCTGACAGAGCTCTCACTGCTCTAGCCCGTGGCAATGTGGAACACACCAGCCCGTAACTCCTCCCCAAGGACGCCTGGGGCCTACCTGCAAAAGCAAGGCAGGATCAGAGCTGAGGCAAGGAAGGCGCCCGTGGGGGATGCCAGCCTCGCACAGCCTGCTCCTTCATGGGCACTAAGCCTAGCAGCAAAGCACGTCTCAGCAAGGCTCGCCCAGGGCAGAGCAGCCTCCCGCCAGGAACTCTGCCAGATCGGGCCTCTGAGCAGAGCTGGAGCTCTGCCATACTGGAGGCTCACTGGGCTCCGCCCAAGAAGTGATTGCAGCCACAATCAGCTGGGCTGCCTCCTCTTCCCCAGAGGAGGCTCCCTTTCTGCATGCTGTGCACTAGCCTTCCAGGCGGGGGCGCCCCGAGCCTCCTGCAGGTCTTGCCTAAGGGGCTGCTTCCCCTGAGCTGGGGCTGTGGGCGGGAGCCCAGAAGGCAGGGGCAGGCCCCAACCACCTGAACACGTCTCTGCTGGGGAGGAGAGCGCTAGGGAAATGAAGTCTGTTAGGCACCTTCTGGGCGCTCACGGAGTCAGCCTCCGGGTGTGTGCGGCTGCAGACCAGAGCCAGGGGCCCTGGGAGCCTGGTGCTCTCCGTGCCCTGCTGAGTCTAGGCGGCCAAGGAACCGCTGGAGCAGCCCTGACGTGGCCCTCCCCTTCCCTGTGACAGAGCTCTCACTGCTGGAGCCCGTGGCAGTGTGCAACCCACCGGCCCCTAAGCCATCTGCAAGGAAGCCTGGGGCCTAGGTGCAAAGGCAAGGCAGGAGGGGAGCTGAGGCCAGGAAGGCGCCAGTGGCCTCTCCCAGCATCGCACAGCCTGCTCTTTCCTGGGAAGGAAGGCTACCAGGCGAAGCAAGCATGGGCAAGTGTCGCACAGGGCACAGCAGCCTCGCGCAAGGAACTTTACTAGATCAGCCCTCTGAGCAGAGCTAGGGGCTCTGCCGTACTGGAGGCACACTCGGCTCGGCCCAAGCAGGGATTGCAGCTGCACGCGGCTTGGCTCCCTCGACTCTTCCCAAGGAGGCTCGCTTCCCCGCGTACTGTGCACTTGGCTTGCAGGCAGGGACGCCCCGCGCCTCCTGCAGGTCTTGGCTCAGGGGCTGCTTCCCCTGAGCTGGGGCTGTGGGCGGGAGCCCAGACACGCAGGGGCAGGCCCCAACCACCTGCACACGTCTCTGCTGGGGAGGAGAGCGCTAGGGAAATGACGTCTGTCCGGCACCTTCTGGGCGCTCATGGAGTCAGCCTCTGGGTGTGTGGGGCTGCAGACCACAGCCAGGGGCCTGGGAGCCTGGTGCTCTCCGTGCTGTGCTGAGTCTGTGCGGTCAAGCAACCGCTGGAGCAGCCCTGCAGTTGCCTTCCCCTTCCCTGTGACAGAGCTCTCACTGCTTGAGCCCTTGGCAGTGTGCAACCCACCGGTCCCTAAGCCCTCTGCAAGGACGCCTGGGGACTAGGTGCAAAGGCAAGGCAGCAGTGGAGCTGAGGCCAGGAAGGCGCCAGGAGCGTCTCCCAGTCTCGCGCAGCCTGCTCCTTCCTGGTCAGGAAGCCTAGCAGCGAGGCAAGTCTGGGCAAGGCTCGCCCAGAGTAGAGCAGCCTCACGCCAGGTACTCTGCCAGATTGGGCCTCTGAGCAGAGCTGGAGCTCTGCCATACTGGAGGCGCACTCGGCTCCGCCCAAGCAGGGATTGCAGCTTCAGGCGGCTTGGCTCCCTCGGCTCTTCCCAAGGAGGCTCGCTTCCCCGGTAATGTGCACTTGGCTTCCAGCCGAGGGCGCCCCGCGCTACTACAGGTCTTGGCTCAGGGGCTGCTTGCCCTGAGCTGGGGCTGTGGGCGGGAGCCCAGACACGCAGGGGCACGCCCCACCACCTGCACACGTCTCTGCTGGGGAGGAGAGCGCTAGGGAAAAGACGTCTGTCAGGCAACTTCTGGGCGCCCATGGAGTCAGCCTCCGGGTGTGTGGGGCTGCAGACCACAGCCAGGGGACCTGGGAGCCTTGTGTTCTCCGTGCGGAGCTGAGTCTGGGCGGCCATACAACCGCGGGAGGAGCCCTGCAGTTGCCCTCAACTTCCCTCTAAGAGAGGCCTCACTGCTGTAGGGCTTGGCAGTGTGCAAGCCACCAGCTCCTAAGCCGTCCCCAAGGACGCCTGGGGCCTAAATGCAAAGGCAAGGCAGGAGAGGAGCTGAGGCCAGGAAGGCGCCAGGGGCCTCTCCCAGCATCGCACAGCCTGCTCCTACCTGGGCAGCAAGCCTAGCAGCGAGGCAAGCCTGGGTAAGTCTCACCCAGGGCAGAGCAGCCTCGCGCAAGGAACTTGACTAGATCGGGCCTCTGAGCAGAGCTGGAGCTCTGCGTACTGGAGGCACACTCGGCTCGGCCCAAGCAGGGATTGCAGCTGCACGCGGCTTGGCTCCCTCGACTCTTCCCATGGAGGCTCGCGTCCAAGCGTACTGTGCACTTGGCTTCCAGGCAGGGACGCCCCGCGCCTCCCACCAGTCTTGGCACAGGGGCTGCTTCCCCTGAGCTGAGGCTGAGGGCGGCAGCACAGACACGCAGGGGCAGGCCCCAACCACCTGCACACGTCTCTGCTGGAGGGGAGAGCACTAGGGAAATGACGTCTGTCAGGCACCTTCTGGGCACTCACGGAGTCAGCCTCCGGGTGTGTGGGGCTGCAGACCACAGCCAGGGGCCCTGGAAGCCTGGTGCTCTCCGTGCTCTGCTGAGTCTGGGCGGCCAAGCGACCGCTGGAGGAGCCCTGCACTTGCCATTTCCTTCCCTATGACAGAGCTCTCACGGCTGGAGGGCTTGGCAGAGGGCAACCCACCGGCCCCGAAGCCCTCCGCAAGGACGCCTGGGGACTAGGTGCAAAGGCAAGGCAGGAGTGGAGCTGAGGCCAGGAAGGCGCCAGGAGCGTCTGCCTGTCTCGCGCAGCCAGCTCCTTCCTGCGCAGGAAGCCTGGCAGCGAGGCAAGTCTTGGCAAGGCTCGCCCAGGGCAGAGCAGCCTCACGCCAGCCACTCTGCCAGATCGGGCCTCTGAGCAGAGCTGGAGCTCTGCCGTACTGGAGGCTCACTGGGCTCGGCCCAAGGAGTGAGTGCAGACGCACGCAGCTGGGCTGCCTCCTCTTCTCCCGAGAAGGCTCGCCTCCCGCATGCTGTGCACCAGGCTTCCAGGCGGGGGCGCCCCGCGCCTCCTACAGGTCTTGCCTCAGGGGCTGCTTCCCTTGAGCTGGGGCTGCCGGCGGGAGCCCAGACACGCAGGGGCAGGCCCCAACCACCTGCACACGTCTCTACTGGGGAGGAGAGCGCTAGGGACATGACGTCTGTCAGGCACCTTCTGGGCGCCCACGGAGTCAGCCTCCGGGTGTGTGGGGCGGCAGACTACAGCCAGGGGACCTCGGAGCTTTCTGCTCTCCGTGTGGCGCTGAGTCTGGGCGGCCAAGCAACCGCGGGAGGAGCCCTGCACTTGCCCTCCCCTCCCCTCTAAGAGAGGCCTCACTGCTGGAGGGCTTGGCAGTGTGCAAGCCACCGGCTCCTAAGCCTTCCCCAAGGACGCCTGGGGCCTAGATGCAAAGGCAAGGCAGGAGTGGAGCTGAGGCCAGGAAGGCGCCAGGGGCCTCTCCCAGCATCGCACAGCCTGCTCCTTCCTGGACAGCAAGCCTAGCAGCGAGGCAAGCATGGACAAGTCTCGCCCAGGGCAGAGCAGCCTCGAACAAGGCACTTGACTAGATCCGGCCTCTGGGCAGAGCTGGAGCTCTGCCGTACTGGAGGCACACTCGGCTCGGCCCAAGCAGGGATTGCAGCTGCACGCGGCTTGGCTCCCTCGACTCTTCCCAAGGAGGCTCGCTTGAAGCCTACTGTGCACTTGGCTTCAGGGCAGGGACGCCCCACGCCTCATGCAAGTCTTGGCACAGGGCCTGCTTCCCCTGAGCTGAGGCTGTGGGCGGCAGCCCAGACACGCAGGGGCAGGCCCCAACCACCTGCACACGTCTCTGCTGGTGGGGAGAGCACTAGGGAAATGACGTCTGTCAGGCACCTTCTGGGCGCTCACGGAGTCAGCCTCCGGGTGTGTGGGGCTGCAGACCACAGCCAGGGGCCCTGGGAGCCTGGTGCTCTCCGTGCCCTGCTGAGTCTGGCCGGCAAAGCGACCGCTGGAGGAGCCCTGCACTTGCCTTCCCCTCCCCTCTAAGAGAGGCCTCACTGCTGGAGGGCTTGGCAGTGTGCAAGACACCGGCTCCTAAACTTTCCCCAAGGACGCCTGGAGCCTAGATTCAAAGGCAAGGCAGGAGTGGAGCTGAGGCCAGGAAGGCGCCAGGGGCCTCTCCCAGCATCGCACAGCCTGCTCCATCCTGGGCAGCAAGCCTAGCAGCGAGGCAAGCCTGGGCAAGTCTCGCCCAGGGCAGAGCATCCTCACGGAAGGAACTTGACTAGATCCGGCCTCTGCGCAGAGCTGGAGCTCTGCCGTACTGGAGGCGCACTCGGCTCGGCCCAAGCAGGGATTGCAGCTGCTAGCGGCTTGGCTCCCTCGACTCTTCCCAAGGAGGCTCGCTTCCAAGCATACTGTGCACTTGGCTTCCAGGCAGGGATGCCACGCGCCTCCTGCAAGTCTGGCAAAGGGGCTGCTTCCCCTGACCTGGGGCTGTGGGCGGGAGCCCAGACACGCAGGGGCAGGCCCCAACCACCTGCACACGTCTCTGCTGGGGAGGACAGCACTAGGGAAATGACGTCTGTCAGGCACCTTCTGGGCACTCACGGAGTCAGCCTCCGGGTGTGCGGGGCTGCAGACCCCACCAGGGACCCTGGGAGCCTGGTGCTCTCCGTGTGGCGCTGAGTCTGGGCGGCCAATTAACCGCTGGAGGAGCGCTGCGGTTGCCCGTCCCTTCCCTCTGACAGAGCTCTCACTGATGGAGCCCTCGGCAGTGTGCAACCCACCGGCCCCTAAGCCCTCCCCAAGGACGCCTGGGGACTAGGTGCAAAGGCAAGGCAGGCGTGGAGCTGAGGCCAGGAAGGAGCCAGGAGCGTCTGCCTGTCTCGCGCAGCCTGCTCCTTCCTGGTCAGGAAGCCTAGGAGTGAGGCAAGTCTGGGCAAGGCTCGCCCAGGGCCGAGCAGCCTCACGCCAGGAACTCTGCCAGATTGGGCCTCTGAGCAGAGCTGGAACTCTGCCGTACTTGAGGCACACTCGGCTCCGCCCAAGCAGGAATTGCAGCTTCAGGCGGCTTGGCTCCCTCGGCTCTTCACAAGGAGGCTCTCTTCCCCGCGTACTGTGCACTTGGCTTCCAGGCGAGGGCGCCCCGCGCTCCTACAGGTCTTGGCTCAGGTGCTGCTTCCACTGAGCTGGGGCTGTGGGCGGGAGCCCAGACACGCAGGGGCATGCCCCACCACCTGCACACGTCTCTGCTGGGGAGGAGAGCGCTAGGGAAATGACGTCTGTCAGGCAACTTCTGGGCGCCCACGGAGTCAGCCTCTGGGTGTGTGGGGCTGCAGACCACAGCCAGGGGCCCTGGGAGCCTTGTGTTCTCCGTGCGGCGCTGAGTCTGGGCGGCCATACAACCGCTGGAGGAGCCCTGCAGTTGCCCTCCCCTTCCCTGTGACAGAGCTCTCACTACTGGAGCCCTTGGCAGTGTGCAACCCACCGGCCCCTAAGCCCTCTGCAAAGACGCCTGGGGACTAGGTGCAAAGCTAAGGCAGGTGTGGAGCTGAGGCCAGGAAGGCGCCAGGAGCCTTTCCCATTCTCGCTAGCCTGCTCCTTCCTGGTCAGGAAGCCTAGCAGCGAGGCAAGTCTGGGCAAGGCTCGGCCAGGGCAGAGCAGCCTCATGCCAGCAACTCTGCCAGATCGGGCCTCCGAGCAGAGCTGGAGCTCTGCCGTACTGGAGGCAAACTCGGCTCCGCCCAAGAAGTGATTGCAGCCGCACGCAGCTGGGCTGCGTCCTCTTCCCTGGAGGAGGCTCCCGTCCCGTATGCTGTGCACGAGGCTTCCAGGCGGGGGCGCCGTGTGTCTCCTACAGGTCTTGGCTCAGCGGCTGCTTGCCCTGAGCTGGGGCTGTGGGAGCGAGCCCAGACACGCAGGGGCACGCCCCACCACCTGCACACGTCTCTGCTGGGGAGGAGAGCGCTAGTGATATGACGTCTGTCAGGCACCTTCTGGGCCCTCAAGGAGTCAGCCTCTGGGTGTGTGGGGCTGCAGACCACAGCCAGGGGACCTGGGAGCCTTGTGTTCTCCGTGCGGCGCTGAGTCTGGGCGGCCATACAACCGCTGGAGGAGCCCTGCAGTTGCCCTCAACTTCCCTCTAATAGAGCCTTCACTGCTGGAGCGCTTGGCAGTGTGCAACCCACGGGCCCTTAAGCCCTCCCCAAGGACTACTGGCGACTAGGTGCAAACGCGAGGCAGGAGTGGAGCTGAGGCCAGGAAAGTGCCAGCAGCGTCTCCCAGTCTCATTCCGCCTGCTCCATCCCGGTCAGGAAGCCTAACAGCGAGGCAAGTCTGGGCAAGACTCGCCCAGGGCAGAGCAGCCTAACGCCAGGAACTGTGCCAGATTGGGCCTCTGAGCAGAGCTGGAACTCTGCCGTACTGGAGGCGCACTCGGCTCCGCCCAAGCAGGGATTGCAGCTGCAAGCGGCTTGGCTCCCTCGACTCTTCCCAAGGAGGCTCGCTTCGCAGCGTATTGTGCACTTGGCTTGCAGGCAGGGACGCCCCGCGCCTCCTGCAGGTCTTGGCTCAGGGGCTGCTTCCCCTGACCTGGGGCTGTGGGCGGGAGCCCAGACACGCAGGGGCAGGCCCCAACCACCTGCACACGTCTCTGCTGGGGAGGACAGCACTAGGGAAATGACGTCTGTCAGGCACCTTCTGGGCACTCACGGAGTCAGCCTCCGGGTGTGCGGGGCTGCAGACCCCACCAGGGACCCTGGGAGCCTGGTGCTCTCCGTGTGGCGCTGAGTCTGGGCGGCCAATTAACCGCTGGAGGAGCGCTGCGGTTGCCCTTCCCTTCCCTCTGACAGAGCTCTCACTGCTGGAGCCCTCGGCAGTGTGCAACCCACCGGCCCCTAAGCCCTCCCCAAGGACGCCTGGGGACTAGGTGCAAAGGCAAGGCAGGCGTGGAGCTGAGGCCAGGAAGGAGCCAGGAGCGTCTGCCTGTCTCGCGCAGCCTGCTCCTTCCTGGTCAGGAAGCCTAGGAGTGAGGCAAGTCTGGGCAAGGCTCGCCCAGGGCCGAGCAGCCTCACGCCAGGAACTCTGCCAGATTGGGCCTCTGAGCAGAGCTGGAACTCTGCCGTACTTGAGGCACACTCGGCTCCGCCCAAGCAGGAATTGCAGCTTCAGGCGGCTTGGCTCCCTCGGCTCTTCACAAGGAGGCTCTCTTCCCCGCGTACTGTGCACTTGGCTTCCAGGCGAGGGCGCCCCGCGCTCCTACAGGTCTTGGCTCAGGTGCTGCTTCCACTGAGCTGGGGCTGTGGGCGGGAGCCCAGACACGCAGGGGCATGCCCCACCACCTGCACACGTCTCTGCTGGGGAGGAGAGTGCTAGGGAAATGACGTCTGTCAGGCAACTTCTGGGCGCCCACGGAGTCAGCCTCTGGGTGTGTGGGGCTGCAGACCACAGCCAGGGGACCTGGGAGCCTTGTGTTCTCCGTGCGGCGCTGAGTCTGGGCGGCCATACAACCGCTGGAGGAGCCCTGCAGTTGCCCTCAACTTCCCTCTAAGAGAGGCCTCACTGCTGTAGGGCTTGGCAGTGTGCAAGCCACCAGCTCCTAAGCCGTCCCCAAGGACGCCTGGGGCCTAAATGCAAAGGCAAGGCAGGAGAGGAGCTGAGGCCAGGAAGGCGCCAGGGGCCTCTCCCAGCATCGCACAGCCTGCTCCTACCTGGGCAGCAAGCCTAGCAGCGAGGCAAGCCTGGGTAAGTCTCACCCAGGGCAGAGCAGCCTCGCGCAAGGAACTTGACTAGATCGGGCCTCTGAGCAGAGCTGGAGCTCTGCGTACTGGAGGCACACTCGGCTCGGCCCAAGCAGGGATTGCAGCTGCACGCGGCTTGGCTCCCTCGACTCTTCCCATGGAGTCTCGCGTCCAAGCGTACTGTGCACTTGGCTTCCAGGCAGGGACGCCCCGCGCCTCCCACCAGTCTTGGCACAGGGGCTGCTTCCCCTGAGCTGAGGCTGAGGGCGGCAGCACAGACACGCAGGGGCAGGCCCCAACCACCTGCACACGTCTCTGCTGGAGGGGAGAGCACTAGGGAAATGACGTCTGTCAGGCACCTTCTGGGCACTCACGGAGTCAGCCTCCGGGTGTGTGGGGCTGCAGACCACAGCCAGGGGCCCTGGAAGCCTGGTGCTCTCCGTGCTCTGCTGAGTCTGGGCGGCCAAGCGACCGCTGGAGGAGCCCTGCACTTGCCATTTCCTTCCCTATGACAGAGCTCTCACGGCTGGAGGGCTTGGCAGAGTGCAACCCACCGGCCCCGAAGCCCTCCGCAAGGACGCCTGGGGACTAGGTGCAAAGGCAAGGCAGGAGTGGAGCTGAGGCCAGGAAGGCGCCAGGAGCGTCTGCCTGTCTCGCGCAGCCAGCTCCTTCCTGCGCAGGAAGCCTGGCAGCGAGGCAAGTCTGGGCAAGGCTCGCCCAGGGCCGAGCAGCCTCACGCCAGCCACTCTGCCAGATCGGGCCTCTGAGCAGAGCTGGAGCTCTGCCGTACTGGAGGCTCACTGGGCTCGGCCCAAGGAGTGAGTGCAGACGCACGCAGCTGGGCTGCCTCCTCTTCTTCCGAGAAGGCTCGCCTCCCGCATGCTGTGCACCAGGCTTCCAGGCGGGGGCGCCCCGCGCCTCCTACAGGTCTTGCCTCAGGGGCTGCTTCCCTTGAGCTGGGGCTGCCGGCGGGAGCCCAGACACGCAGGGGCAGGCCCCAACCACCTGCACACGTCTCTACTGGGGAGGAGAGCGCTAGGGACATGACGTCTGTCAGGCACCTTCTGGGCGCCCACGGAGTCAGCCTCCGGGTGTGTGGGGCGGCAGACTACAGCCAGGGGACCTGGGAGCTTTCTGCTCTCCGTGCGGCGCTGAGTCTGGGCGGCCAAGCAACCGCGGGAGGAGCCCTGCACTTGCCCTCCCCTCCCCTCTAAGAGAGGCCTCACTGCTGGAGGGCTTGGCAGTGTGCAAGCCACCGGCTCCTAAGCCTTCCCCAAGGACGCCTGGGGCCTAGATGCAAAGGCAAGGCAGGAGTGGAGCTGAGGCCAGGAAGGCGCCAGGGGCCTCTCCCAGCATCGCACAGCCTGCTCCTTCCTGGACAGCAAGCCTAGCAGCGAGGCAAGCATGGACAAGTCTCGCCCAGGGCAGAGCAGCCTCGAACAAGGCACTTGACTAGATCCGGCCTCTGGGCAGAGCTGGAGCTCTGCCGTACTGGAGGCACACTCGGCTCAGCCCAAGCAGGGATTGCAGCTGCACGCGGCTTGGCTCCCTCGACTCTTCCCAAGGAGGCTCGCTTGAAGCCTACTGTGGACTTGGCTTCAGGGCAGGGACGCCCCACGCCTCCTGCAGGTCTTGGCACAGGGCCTGCTTCCCCTGAGCTGAGGCTGTGGGCGGCAGCCCAGACACGCAGGGGCAGGCCCCAACCACCTGCACACGTCTCTGCTGGTGGGGAGAGCACTAGGGAAATGACGTCTGTCAGGCACCTTCTGGGCGCTCACGGAGTCAGCCTCCGGGTGTGTGGGGCTGCAGACCACAGCCAGGGGCCCTGGGAGCCTGGTGCTCTCCGTGCCCTGCTGAGTCTGGCCGGCAAAGCGACCGCTGGAGGAGCCCTGCACTTGCCTTCCCCTCCCCTCTAAGAGAGGCCTCACTGCTGGAGGGCTTGGCAGTGTGCAAGACACCGGCTCCTAAACTTTCCCCAAGGACGCCTGGAGCCTAGATTCAAAGGCAAGGCAGGAGTGGAGCTGAGGCCAGGAAGGCGCCAGGGGCCTCTCCCAGCATCGCACAGCCTGCTCCATCCTGGGCAGCAAGCCTAGCAGCGAGGCAAGCCTGGGCAAGTCTCGCCCAGGGCAGAGCATCCTCACGGAAGGAACTTGACTAGATCCGGCCTCTGCGCAGAGCTGGAGCTCTGCCGTACTGGAGGCGCACTCGGCTCGGCCCAAGCAGGGATTGCAGCTGCTAGCGGCTTGGCTCCCTCGACTCTTCCCAAGGAGGCTCGCTTCCAAGCATACTGTGCACTTGGCTTCCAGGCAGGGATGCCACGCGCCTCCTGCAAGTCTGGCACAGGGGCTGCTTCCCCTGACCTCGGGCTGTGGGCGGGAGCCCAGACACGCAGGGGCAGGCCCCAACCACCTGCACACGTCTCTGCTGGGGAGGACAGCACTAGGGAAATGACGTCTGTCAGGCACCTTCTGGGCACTCACGGAGTCAGCCTCCGGGTGTGCGGGGCTGCAGACCCCACCAGGGACCCTGGGAGCCTGGTGCTCTCCGTGTGGCGCTGAGTCTGGGCGGCCAATTAACCGCTGGAGGAGCGCTGCGGTTGCCCTTCCCTTCCCTCTGACAGAGCTCTCACTGATGGAGCCCTCGGCAGTGTGCAACCCACCGGCCCCTAAGCCCTCCCCAAGGACGCCTGGGGACTAGGTGCAAAGGCAAGGCAGGCGTGGAGCTGAGGCCAGGAAGGAGCCAGGAGCGTCTGCCTGTCTCGCGCAGCCTGCTCCTTCCTGGTCAGGAAGCCTAGGAGTGAGGCAAGTCTGGGCAAGGCTCGCCCAGGGCCGAGCAGCCTCACGCCAGGAACTCTGCCAGATTGGGCCTCTGAGCAGAGCTGGAACTCTGCCGTACTTGAGGCACACTCGGCTCCGCCCAAGCAGGAATTGCAGCTTCAGGCGGCTTGGCTCCCTCGGCTCTTCACAAGGAGGCTCTCTTCCCCGCGTACTGTGCACTTGGCTTCCAGGCGAGGGCGCCCCGCGCTCCTACAGGTCTTGGCTCAGGTGCTGCTTCCACTGAGCTGGGGCTGTGGGCGGGAGCCCAGACACGCAGGGGCATGCCCCACCACCTGCACACGTCTCTGCTGGGGAGGAGAGCGCTAGGGAAATGACGTCTGTCAGGCAACTTCTGGGCGCCCACGGAGTCAGCCTCTGGGTGTGTGGGGCTGCAGACCACAGCCAGGGGCCCTGGGAGCCTTGTGTTCTCCGTGCGGCGCTGAGTCTGGGCGGCCATACAACCGCTGGAGGAGCCCTGCAGTTGCCCTCCCCTTCCCTGTGACAGAGCTCTCACTACTGGAGCCCTTGGCAGTGTGCAACCCACCGGCCCCTAAGCCCTCTGCAAAGACGCCTGGGGACTAGGTGCAAAGCTAAGGCAGGTGTGGAGCTGAGGCCAGGAAGGCGCCAGGAGCCTTTCCCATTCTCGCTAGCCTGCTCCTTCCTGGTCAGGAAGCCTAGCAGCGAGGCAAGTCTGGGCAAGGCTCGGCCAGGGCAGAGCAGCCTCATGCCAGCAACTCTGCCAGATCGGGCCTCCGAGCAGAGCTGGAGCTCTGCCGTACTGGAGGCAAACTCGGCTCCGCCCAAGAAGTGATTGCAGCCGCACGCAGCTGGGCTGCGTCCTCTTCCCTGGAGGAGGCTCCCGTCCCGTATGCTGTGCACGAGGCTTCCAGGCGGGGGCGCCGTGTGTCTCCTACAGGTCTTGGCTCAGCGGCTGCTTGCCCTGAGCTGGGGCTGTGGGAGCGAGCCCAGACACGCAGGGGCACGCCCCACCACCTGCACACGTCTCTGCTGGGGAGGAGAGCGCTAGTGATATGACGTCTGTCAGGCACCTTCTGGGCCCTCAAGGAGTCAGCCTCTGGGTGTGTGGGGCTGCAGACCACAGCCAGGGGACCTGGGAGCCTTGTGTTCTCCGTGCGGCGCTGAGTCTGGGCGGCCATACAACCGCTGGAGGAGCCCTGCAGTCGCCCTCAACTTCCCTCTAATAGAGCCTTCACTGCTGGAGCGCTTGGCAGTGTGCAACCCACGGGCCCTTAAGCCCTCCCCAAGGACTACTGGCGACTAGGTGCAAACGCGAGGCAGGAGTGGAGCTGAGGCCAGGAAAGTGCCAGCAGCGTCTCCCAGTCTCATTCCGCCTGCTCCATCCCGGTCAGGAAGCCTAACAGCGAGGCAAGTCTGGGCAAGACTCGCCCAGGGCAGAGCAGCCTAACGCCAGGAACTGTGCCAGATTGGGCCTCTGAGCAGAGCTGGAACTCTGCCGTACTGGAGGCGCACTCGGCTCCGCCCAAGCAGGGATTGCAGCTGCAAGCGGCTTGGCTCCCTCGACTCTTCCCAAGGAGGCTCGCTTCGCAGCGTATTGTGCACTTGGCTTGCAGGCAGGGACGCCCCGCGCCTCCTGCAGGTCTTGGCTCAGGGGCTGCTTCCCCTGACCTGGGGCTGTGGGCGGGAGCCCAGACACGCAGGGGCAGGCCCCAACCACCTGCACACGTCTCTGCTGGGGAGGACAGCACTAGGGAAATGACGTCTGTCAGGCACCTTCTGGGCACTCACGGAGTCAGCCTCCGGGTGTGCGGGGCTGCAGACCCCACCAGGGACCCTGGGAGCCTGGTGCTCTCCGTGTGGCGCTGAGTCTGGGCGGCCAATTAACCGCTGGAGGAGCGCTGCGGTTGCCCTTCCCTTCCCTCTGACAGAGCTCTCACTGCTGGAGCCCTCGGCAGTGTGCAACCCACCGGCCCCTAAGCCCTCCCCAAGGACGCCTGGGGACTAGGTGCAAAGGCAAGGCAGGCGTGGAGCTGAGGCCAGGAAGGAGCCAGGAGCGTCTGCCTGTCTCGCGCAGCCTGCTCCTTCCTGGTCAGGAAGCCTAGGAGTGAGGCAAGTCTGGGCAAGGCTCGCCCAGGGCCGAGCAGCCTCACGCCAGGAACTCTGCCAGATTGGGCCTCTGAGCAGAGCTGGAACTCTGCCGTACTTGAGGCACACTCGGCTCCGCCCAAGCAGGAATTGCAGCTTCAGGCGGCTTGGCTCCCTCGGCTCTTCACAAGGAGGCTCTCTTCCCCGCGTACTGTGCACTTGGCTTCCAGGCGAGGGCGCCCCGCGCTCCTACAGGTCTTGGCTCAGGTGCTGCTTCCACTGAGCTGGGGCTGTGGGCGGGAGCCCAGACACGCAGGGGCATGCCCCACCACCTGCACACGTCTCTGCTGGGGAGGAGAGCGCTAGGGAAATGACGTCTGTCAGGCAACTTCTGGGCGCCCACGGAGTCAGCCTCTGGGTGTGTGGGGCTGCAGACCACAGCCAGGGGACCTGGGAGCCTTGTGTTCTCCGTGCGGCGCTGAGTCTGGGCGGCCATACAACCGCTGGAGGAGCCCTGCAGTTGCCCTCAACTTCCCTCTAAGAGAGGCCTCACTGCTGTAGGGCTTGGCAGTGTGCAAGCCACCAGCTCCTAAGCCGTCCCCAAGGACGCCTGGGGCCTAAATGCAAAGGCAAGGCAGGAGAGGAGCTGAGGCCAGGAAGGCGCCAGGGGCCTCTCCCAGCATCGCACAGCCTGCTCCTACCTGGGCAGCAAGCCTAGCAGCGAGGCAAGCCTGGGTAAGTCTCACCCAGGGCAGAGCAGCCTCGCGCAAGGAACTTGACTAGATCGGGCCTCTGCGCAGAGCTGGAGCTCTGCGTACTGGAGGCACACTCGGCTCGGCCCAAGCAGGGATTGCAGCTGCACGCGGCTTGGCTCCCTCGACTCTTCCCAAGGAGGCTCGCTTCCAAGCGTACTGTGCACTAGGCTTCCAGGCAGGGACGCCCCGCGCCTCCCACCAGTCTTGGCACAGGGGCTGCTTCCCCTGAGCTGAGGCTGAGGGCGGCAGCACAGACACGCAGGGGCAGGCCCCAACCACCTGCACACGTCTCTGCTGGAGGGGAGAGCACTAGGGAAATGACGTCTGTCAGGCACCTTCTGGGCACTCACGGAGTCAGCCTCCGGGTGTGTGGGGCTGCAGACCACAGCCAGGGGCCCTGGAAGCCTGGTGCTCTCCGTGCCCTGCTGAGTCTGGGCGGCCAAGCGACCGCTGGAGGAGCCCTGCACTTGCCATTTCCTTCCCTATGACAGAGCTCTCACGGCTGGAGGGCTTGGCAGAGTGCAACCCACCGGCCCCGAAGCCCTCCGCAAGGACGCCTGGGGACTAGGTGCAAAGGCAAGGCAGGAGTGGAGCTGAGGCCAGGAAGGCGCCAGGAGCGTCTGCCTGTCTCGCGCAGCCAGCTCCTTCCTGCGCAGGAAGCCTGGCAGCGAGGCAAGTCTGGGCAAGGCTCGCCCAGGGCAGAGCAGCCTCACGCCAGCCACTCTGCCAGATCGGGCCTCTGAGCAGAGCTGGAGCTCTGCCGTACTGGAGGCTCACTGGGCTCGGCCCAAGGAGTGAGTGCAGACGCACGCAGCTGGGCTGCCTCCTCTTCTCCCGAGAAGGCTCGCCTCCCGCATGCTGTGCACCAGGCTTCCAGGCGGGGGCGCCCCGCGCCTCCTACAGGTCTTGCCTCAGGGGCTGCTTCCCTTGAGCTGGGGCTGCCGGCGGGAGCCCAGACACGCAGGGGCAGGCCCCAACCACCTGCACACGTCTCTACTGGGGAGGAGAGCGCTAGGGACATGACGTCTGTCAGGCACCTTCTGGGCGCCCATGGAGTCAGCCTCCGGGTGTGTGGGGCGGCAGACTACAGCCAGGGGACCTGGGAGCTTTCTGCTCTCCGTGCGGCGCTGAGTCTGGGCGGCCAAGCAACCGCGGGAGGAGCCCTGCACTTGCCCTCCCCTCCCCTCTAAGAGAGGCCTCACTGCTGGAGGGCTTGGCAGTGTGCAAGCCACCGGCTCCTAAGCCTTCCCCAAGGACGCCTGGGGCCTAGATGCAAAGGCAAGGCAGGAGTGGAGCTGAGGCCAGGAAGGCGCCAGGGGCCTCTCCCAGCATCGCACAGCCTGCTCCTTCCTGGACAGCAAGCCTAGCAGCGAGGCAAGCATGGACAAGTCTCGCCCAGGGCAGAGCAGCCTCGAGCAAGGCACTTGACTAGATCCGGCCTCTGGGCAGAGCTGGAGCTCTGCCGTACTGGAGGCTCACTGGGCTCGGCCCAAGCAGGGATTGCAGCTGCACGCGGCTTGGCTCCCTCGACTCTTCCCAAGGAGGCTCGCTTCCAAGCCTACTGTGCACTTGGCTTCAGGGCAGGGACGCCCCACGCCTCCTGCAAGTCTTGGCACAGGGCCTGCTTCCCCTGAGCTGAGGCTGTGGGCGGCAGCCCAGACACGCAGGGGCAGGCCCCAACCACCTGCACACGTCTCTGCTGGTGGGGAGAGCACTAGGGAAATGACGTCTGTCAGGCACCTTCTGGGCGCTCACGGAGTCAGCCTCCGGGTGTGTGGGGCTGCAGACCACAGCCAGGGGCCCTGGGAGCCTGGTGCTCTCCGTGCCCTGCTGAGTCTGGCCGGCAAAGCGACCGCTGGAGGAGCCCTGCACTTGCCTTCCCCTCCCCTCTAAGAGAGGCCTCACTGCTGGAGGGCTTGGCAGTGTGCAAGACACCGGCTCCTAAACTTTCCCCAAGGACGCCTGGAGCCTAGATTCAAAGGCAAGGCAGGAGTGGAGCTGAGGCCAGGAAGGCGCCAGGGGCCTCTCCCAGCATCGCACACCCTGCTCCATCCTGGGCAGCAAGCCTAGCAGCGAGGCAAGCCTGGGCAAGTCTCGCCCAGGGCAGAGCATCCTCACGGAAGGAACTTGACTAGATCCGGCCTCTGCGCAGAGCTGGAGCTCTGCCGTACTGGAGGCACACTCGGCTCGGCCCAAGCAGGGATTGCAGCTGCTAGCGGCTTGGCTCCCTCGACTCTTCCCAAGGAGGCTCGCTTCCAAGCATACTGTGCACTTGGCTTCCAGGCAGGGATGCCACGCGCCTCCTGCAAGTCTGGCACAGGGGCTGCTTCCCCTGAGCTGAGGCTGTGGGCGGCAGCACAGACACGCAGGGTCAGGCCCCAACCACCTGCACACGTCTCTGCTGGTGGGGAGAGCACTAGGGAAATGACGTCTGTCAGGCATCTTCTGGGCGCTCACGGAGTCAGCCTCCGGGTGTGTGGAGCTGCAGACCACAGCCAGGGGCCCTGGGAGCCTGGTGCTATCCGTGCCCTGCTGAGTCTGGGCGGTCAAGGAACCGCTGGAGCAGCCCTGACGTTGCCCTCCCCTTCCCTGTGACAGAGCTTTCACTGCTGGAGCTCTTGGCAGTGTGCAACCCACCGGCCCCTAAGCCCTCTGCAAGGACGCCTGGGGACTAGGTGCAAAGCTAAGGCAGGCGTGGAGCTAAGGCCAGGAAGTCGCCAGGAGCGTCTCCCATTCTCGTAGCCTGCTCCTTCCTGGTCAGGAAGCCTAGCAGCGAGGCAATTCTGGGCAAGGCTCTGCCAGGGCAGAGCAGCCTCACGCCAGGAACTCTGCCAGATCGGGCCTCTGAGCAGAGCTGGAGCTCTGCCGTACTGGAGGCAAACTCGGCTCCGCCCAAGAAGTGATTGCAGCCGCACGCAGCTGGGCTGCGTCCTCTTCCCCCGAGGAGGCTCGCTTCCCGAATGCTGTGCACGAGGCTTCCAGGCGGGGGCGCCGCGCGCCTCCTACAGGTCTTGGCTCAGCGGCTGCTTGCCCTGAGCTGGGGCTGTGGGAGGGAGCCCAGACACGCAGGGGCAGGCCCCACCACCTGCACACGTCTCTGATGGGGAGGAGAGCGCTAGGGAAATGACGTCTGTCAGGCATCTTCTGGGCGCCCACGGAGTCAGCCTCCAGGTGTGTGGGGCTGCAGACAACAGCCAGGGGACCTGTGAGCCTGGTGCTCTCCGTGCGGCACTGAGTCTGGGCGGCCAAGCAACCGCTGGAGGAGCCCTGCAGTTGCCCTCCCCTTCCCTCTAATAGAGCCCTCACTGCTGGAGCGCTTGCCAGAGTGCAACCCACCGGCCCTTAAGCCCTCCCCAAGGACTACTGGCGACTAGGTGCAAAGGCAAGGCAGGAGTGGAGCTGAGGCCAGGAAAGTGCCAGCAGCGTCTCCCAGTCTCATTCCGCCTGCTCCATCCTGGTCAGGAAGCCTAACAGCGAGGCAAGTCTGGGCCAGACTCGCCCAGGGCAGAGCAGCCTAACGCCAGGAACTCTGCCAGATTGGGCCTCTGAGCAGAGCTGGAACTCTGCCGTACTGGAGGCGCACTCGGCTCCGCCCAAGCAGGGATTGCAGCTGCAAGCGGCTTGGCTCCCTCGACTCTTCCCAAGGAGGCTCGCTTCGCCGCGTATTGTGCACTTGGCTTGCAGGCAGGGACGCCCCGCGCCTCCTGCAGGTCTTGGCTCAGGGGCTGCTTCCCCTGACCTGGGGCTGTGGGCGGGAGCCCAGACACGCAGGGGCAGGCCCCAACCACCTGCACACGTCTCTGCTGGGGAGGACAGCACTAGGGAAATGACGTCTGTCAGGCACCTTTTGGGCACTCACGGAGTCAGCCTCCGGGTGTGCGGGGCTGCAGACCCCACCAGGGACCCTGGGAGCCTGGTGCTCTCCGTGTGGCGCTGAGTCTGGGCGGCCAATTAACCGCTGGAGGAGCGCTGCGGTTGCCCTTCCCTTCCCTCTGACAGAGCTCTCACTGCTGGAGCCCTCGGCAGTGTGCAACCCACCGGCCCCTAAGCCCTCCCCAAGGACGCCTGGGGACTAGGTGCAAAGGCAAGGCAGGCGTGGAGCTGAGGCCAGGAAGGAGCCAGGAGCGTCTGCCTGTCTCGCGCAGCCTGCTCCTTCCTGGTCAGGAAGCCTAGGAGTGAGGCAAGTCTGGGCAAGGCTCGCCCAGGCCGAGCAGCCTCACGCCAGGAACTCTGCCAGATTGGGCCTCTGAGCAGAGCTGGAACTCTGCCGTACTTGAGGCACACTCGGCTCCGCCCAAGCAGGAATTGCAGCTTCAGGCGGCTTGGCTCCCTCGGCTCTTCACAAGGAGGCTCTCTTCCCCGCGTACTGTGCACTTGGCTTCCAGGCGAGGGCGCCCCGTGCTCCTACAGGTCTTGGCTCAGGTGCTGCTTCCACTGAGCTGGGGCTGTGGGCGGGAGCCCAGACACGCAGGGGCATGCCCCACCACCTGCACACGTCTCTGCTGGGGAGGAGAGCGCTAGGGAAATGACGTCTGTCAGGCAACTTCTGGGCGCCCACGGAGTCAGCCTCTGGGTGTGTGGGGCTGCAGACCACAGCCAGGGGACCTGGGAGCCTTGTGTTCTCCGTGCGGCGCTGAGTCTGGGCGGCCATACAACCGCTGGAGGAGCCCTGCAGTTGCCCTCAACTTCCCTCTAAGAGAGGCCTCACTGCTGTAGGGCTTGGCAGTGTGCAAGCCACCAGCTCCTAAGCCGTCCCCAAGGACGCCTGGGGCCTAAATGCAAAGGCAAGGCAGGAGAGGAGCTGAGGCCAGGAAGGCGCCAGGGGCCTCTCCCAGCATCGCACAGCCTGCTCCTACCTGGGCAGCAAGCCTAGCAGCGAGGCAAGCCTGGGTAAGTCTCGCCCAGGGCAGAGCAGCCTCGCGCAAGGAACTTGACTAGATCGGGCCTCTGAGCAGAGCTGGAGCTCTGCGTACTGGAGGCACACTCGGCTCGGCCCAAGCAGGGATTGCAGCTGCACGCGGCTTGGCTCCCTCGACTCTTCCCATGGAGGCTCGCATCCAAGCGTACTGTGCACTTGGCTTCCAGGCAGGGACGCCCCGCGCCTCCCGCCAGTCTTGGCACAGGGGCTGCTTCCCCTGAGCTGAGGCTGAGGGCGGCAGCACAGACACGCAGGGGCAGGCCCCAACCACCTGCACACGTCTCTGCTGGAGGGGAGAGCACTAGGGAAATGACGTCTGTCAGGCACCTTCTGGGCGCTCACGGAGTCAGCCTCCGGGTGTGTGGGGCTGCAGACCACAGCCAGGGGCCCTGGAAGCCTGGTGCTCTCCGTGCTGTGCTGAGTCTGGGTGGCCAAGCGACCGCTGGAGGAGCCCTGCACTTGCCATTTCCTTCCCTATGACAGAGCTCTCACGGCTGGAGGGCTTGGCAGAGTGCAACCCACCGGCCCCGAAGCCCTCCGCAAGGACGCCTGGGGACTAGGTGCAAAGGCAAGGCAGGAGTGGAGCTGAGGCCAGGAAGGCGCCAGGAGTGTCTGCCTGTCTCGCGCAGCCAGCTCCTTCCTGCGCAGGAAGCCTGGCAGCGAGGCAAGTCTGGGCAAGGCTCGCCCAGGGCAGAGCAGCCTCACGCCAGCCACTCTGCCAGGTCGGGCCTCTGAGCAGAGCTGGAGCTCTGCCGTACTGGAGGCTCACTGGGCTCGGCCCAAGGAGTGAGTGCAGACGCACGCAGCTGGGCTGCCTCCTCTTCTCCCGAGAAGGCTCGCCTCCCGCATTCTGTGCACCAGGCTTCCAGGCGGGGGCGCCCCGCGCCTCCTACAGGTCTTGCCTCAGGGGCTGCTTCCCTTGAGCTGGGGCTGCCGGCGGGAGCCCAGACACGCAGGGGCAGGCCCCAACCACCTGCACACGTCTCTACTGGGGAGGAGAGCGCTAGGGACATGACGTCTGTCAGGCACCTTCTGGGCGCCCACGGAGTCAGCCTCCGGGTGTGTGGGGCTGCAGACTACAGCCAGGGGACCTGGGAGCTTTCTGCTCTCCGTGCGGCGCTGAGTCTGGGCGGCCAAGCAACCGCGGGAGGAGCCCTGCACTTGCCCTCCCCTCCCCTCTAAGAGAGGCCTCACTGCTGGAGGGCTTGGCAGTGTGCAAGCCACCGGCTCCTAAGCCTTCCCCAAGGACGCCTGGGGCCTAGATGCAAAGGCAAGGCAGGAGTGGAGCTGAGGCCAGGAAGGCGCCAGGGGCCTCTCCCAGCATCGCACAGCCTGCTCCTTCCTGGACAGCAAGCCTAGCAGCGAGGCAAGCATGGACAAGTCTCGCCCAGGGCAGAGCAGCCTCGAGCAAGGCACTTGACTAGATCCGGCCTCTGGGCAGAGCTGGAGCTCTGCCGTACTGGAGGCACACTCGGCTCGGCCCAAGCAGGGATTGCAGCTGCACGCGGCTTGGCTCCCTCGACTCTTCCCAAGGAGGCTCGCTTCCAAGCCTACTGTGCACTTGGCTTCAGGGCAGGGACGCCCCACGCCTCCTGCAAGTCTTGGCACAGGGCCTGCTTCCCCTGAGCTGAGGCTGTGGGCGGCAGCCCAGACACGCAGGGGCAGGCCCCAACCACCTGCACACGTCTCTGCTGGTGGGGAGAGCACTAGGGAAATGACGTCTGTCAGGCACCTTCTGGGCGCTCACGGAGTCAGCCTCCGGGTGTGTGGGGCTGCAGACCACAGCCAGGGGCCCTGGGAGCCTGGTGCTCTCCGTGCCCTGCTGAGTCTGGCCGGCAAAGCGACCGCTGGAGGAGCCCTGCACTTGCCTTCCCCTCCCCTCTAAGAGAGGCCTCACTGCTGGAGGGCTTGGTAGTGTGCAAGACACCGACTCCTAGACTTTCCCCAAGGACGCCTGGAGCGTAGATTCAAAGGCAAGGCAGGAGTGGAGCTGAGGCCAGGAAGGCGCCAGGGGAATCTCCCAGCATCGCACAGCCTGCTCCATCCTGGGCAGCAAGCCTAGCAGCGAGGCAAGCCTGGGCAAGTCTCGCCCAGGGCAGAGCAGCCTCGAGCAAGGCACTTGACTAGATCTGGCCTCTGGGCAGAGCTGGAGCTCTGCCGTACTGGAGGCACACTCGGCTCGGCCCAAGCAGGGATTGCAGCTGCACGCGGCTTGGCTCCCTCGACTCTTCCCAAGGAGGCTCGCTTCCAAGCATACTGTGCACTTGGCTTCCAGGCAGGGATGCCACGCGCCTCCTGCAAGTCTGGCACAGGGGCTGCTTCCCCTGAGCTGAGGCTGTGGGCGGCAGCACAGACACGCAGGGGCAGGCCCCAACCACCTGCACACGTCTCTGCTGGTGGGGAGAGCACTAGGGAAATGACGTCTGTCAGGCATCTTCTGGGCGCTCACGGAGTCAGCCTCCGGGTGTGTGGGGCTGCAGACCACAGCCAGGGGCCCTGGGAGCCTGGTGCTATCCGTGCCCTGCTGAGTCTGGGCGGTCAAGGAACCGCTGGAGCAGCCCTGACGTTGCCCTCCCCTTCCCTGTGACAGAGCTTTCACTGCTGGAGCTCTTGGCAGTGTGCAACCCACCGGCCCCTAAGCCCTCTGCAAGGACGCCTGGGGACTAGGTGCAAAGCTAAGGCAGGCGTGGAGCTAAGGCCAGGAAGTCGCCAGGAGCGTCTCCCATTCTCGTAGCCTGCTCCTTCCTGGTCAGGAAGCCTAGCAGCGAGGCAATTCTGGGCAAGGCTCTGCCAGGGCAGAGCAGCCTCACGCCAGGAACTCTGCCAGATCGGGCCTCTGAGCAGAGCTGGAGCTCTGCCGTACTGGAGGCAAACTCGGCTCCGCCCAAGAAGTGATTGCAGCCGCACGCAGCTGGGCTGCATCCTCTTCCCCCGAGGAGGCTCGCTTCCCGAATGCTGTGCACGAGGCTTCCAGGCGGGGGCGCCGCGCGCCTCCTACAGGTCTTGGCTCAGCGGCTGCTTGCCCTGAGCTGGGGCTGTGGGAGGGAGCCCAGACACGCAGGGGCAGGCCCCACCACCTGCACACGTCTCTGCTGGGGAGGAGAGCGCTAGGGAAATGACGTCTGTCAGGCATCTTCTGGGCGCCCACGGAGTCAGCCTCCAGGTGTGTGGGGCTGCAGACAACAGCCAGGGGACCTGTGAGCCTGGTGCTCTCCGTGCGGCACTGAGTCTGGGCGGCCAAGCAACCGCTGGAGGAGCCCTGCAGTTGCCCTCCCCTTCCCTCTAATAGAGCCCTCACTGCTGGAGCGCTTGCCAGAGTGCAACCCACCGGCCCTTAAGCCCTCCCCAAGGACTACTGGCGACTAGGTGCAAAGGCAAGGCAGGAGTGGAGCTGAGGCCAGGAAAGTGCCAGCAGCGTCTCCCAGTCTCATTCCGCCTGCTCCATCCTGGTCAGGAAGCCTAACAGCGAGGCAAGTCTGGGCCAGACTCGCCCAGGGCAGAGCAGCCTAACGCCAGGAAATCTGCCAGATTGGGCCTCTGAGCAGAGCTGGAACTCTGCCGTACTGGAGGCGCACTCGGCTCCGCCCAAGCAGGGATTGCAGCTGCAAGCGGCTTGGCTCCCTCGACTCTTCCCAAGGAGGCTCGCTTCGCCGCGTATTGTGCACTTGGCTTGCAGGCAGGGACGCCCCGCGCCTCCTGCAGGTCTTGGCTCAGGGGCTGCTTCCCCTGACCTGGGGCTGTGGGCGGGAGCCCAGACACGCAGGGGCAGGCCCCAACCACCTGCACACGTCTCTGCTGGGGAGGACAGCACTAGGGAAATGACGTCTGTCAGGCACCTTCTGGGCACTCACGGAGTCAGCCTCCGGGTGTGCGGGGCTGCAGACCCCACCAGGGACCCTGGGAGCCTGGTGCTCTCCGTGTGGCGCTGAGTCTGGGCGGCCAATTAACCGCTGGAGGAGCGCTGCGGTTGCCCTTCCCTTCCCTCTGACAGAGCTCTCACTGATGGAGCCCTCGGCAGTGTGCAACCCACCGGCCCCTAAGCCCTCCCCAAGGACGCCTGGGGACTAGGTGCAAAGGCAAGGCAGGCGTGGAGCTGAGGCCAGGAAGGAGCCAGGAGCGTCTGCCTGTCTCGCGCAGCCTGCTCCTTCCTGGTCAGGAAGCCTAGGAGTGAGGCAAGTCTGGGCAAGGCTCGCCCAGGGCCGAGCAGCCTCACGCCAGGAACTCTGCCAGATTGGGCCTCTGAGCAGAGCTGGAACTCTGCCGTACTTGAGGCACACTCGGCTCCGCCCAAGCAGGAATTGCAGCTTCAGGCGGCTTGGCTCCCTCGGCTCTTCACAAGGAGGCTCTCTTCCCTGCGTACTGTGCACTTGGCTTCCAGGCGAGGGCGCCCCGTGCTCCTACAGGTCTTGGCTCAGGTGCTGCTTCCACTGAGCTGGGGCTGTGGGCGGGAGCCCAGACACGCAGGGGCATGCCCCACCACCTGCACACGTCTCTGCTGGGGAGGAGAGCGCTAGGGAAATGACGTCTGTCAGGCAACTTCTGGGCGCCCACGGAGTCAGCCTCTGGGTGTGTGGGGCTGCAGACCACAGCCAGGGGACCTGGGAGCCTTGTGTTCTCCGTGCGGCGCTGAGTCTGGGCGGCCATACAACCGCTGGAGGAGCCCTGCAGTTGCCCTCAACTTCCCTCTAAGAGAGGCCTCACTGCTGTAGGGCTTGGCAGTGTGCAAGCCACCAGCTCCTAAGCCGTCCCCAAGGACGCCTGGGGCCTAAATGCAAAGGCAAGGCAGGAGAGGAGCTGAGGCCAGGAAGGCGCCAGGGGCCTCTCCCAGCATCGCACAGCCTGCTCCTACCTGGGCAGCAAGCCTAGCAGCGAGGCAAGCCTGGGTAAGTCTCGCCCAGGGCAGAGCAGCCTCGCGCAAGGAACTTGACTAGATCGGGCCTCTGAGCAGAGCTGGAGCTCTGCGTACTGGAGGCACACTCGGCTCGGCCCAAGCAGGGATTGCAGCTGCACGCGGCTTGGCTCCCTCGACTCTTCCCATGGAGGCTCGCATCCAAGCGTACTGTGCACTTGGCTTCCAGGCAGGGACGCCCCGCGCCTCCCGCCAGTCTTGGCACAGGGGCTGCTTCCCCTGAGCTGAGGCTGAGGGCGGCAGCACAGACACGCAGGGGCAGGCCCCAACCACCTGCACACGTCTCTGCTGGAGGGGAGAGCACTAGGGAAATGACGTCTGTCAGGCACCTTCTGGGCGCTCACGGAGTCAGCCTCCGGGTGTGTGGGGCTGCAGACCACAGCCAGGGGCCCTGGAAGCCTGGTGCTCTCCGTGCTGTGCTGAGTCTGGGTGGCCAAGCGACCGCTGGAGGAGCCCTGCACTTGCCATTTCCTTCCCTATGACAGAGCTCTCACGGCTGGAGGGCTTGGCAGAGTGCAACCCACCGGCCCCGAAGCCCTCCGCAAGGACGCCTGGGGACTAGGTGCAAAGGCAAGGCAGGAGTGGAGCTGAGGCCAGGAAGGCGCCAGGAGTGTCTGCCTGTCTCGCGCAGCCAGCTCCTTCCTGCGCAGGAAGCCTGGCAGCGAGGCAAGTCTGGGCAAGGCTCGCCCAGGGCAGAGCAGCCTCACGCCAGCCACTCTGCCAGGTCGGGCCTCTGAGCAGAGCTGGAGCTCTGCCGTACTGGAGGCTCACTGGGCTCGGCCCAAGGAGTGAGTGCAGACGCACGCAGCTGGGCTGCCTCCTCTTCTCCCGAGAAGGCTCGCCTCCCGCATTCTGTGCACCAGGCTTCCAGGCGGGGGCGCCCCGCGCCTCCTACAGGTCTTGCCTCAGGGGCTGCTTCCCTTGAGCTGGGGCTGCCGGCGGGAGCCCAGACACGCAGGGGCAGGCCCCAACCACCTGCACACGTCTCTACTGGGGAGGAGAGCGCTAGGGACATGACGTCTGTCAGGCACCTTCTGGGCGCCCACGGAGTCAGCCTCCGGGTGTGTGGGGCGGCAGACTACAGCCAGGGGACCTGGGAGCTTTCTGCTCTCCGTGCGGCGCTGAGTCTGGGCGGCCAAGCAACCGCGGGAGGAGCCCTGCACTTGCCCTCCCCTCCCCTCTAAGAGAGGCCTCACTGCTGGAGGGCTTGGCAGTGTGCAAGCCACCGGCTCCTAAGCCTTCCCCAAGGACGCCTGGGGCCTAGATGCAAAGGCAAGGCAGGAGTGGAGCTGAGGCCAGGAAGGCGCCAGGGGCCTCTCCCAGCATCGCACAGCCTGCTCCTTCCTGGACAGCAAGCCTAGCAGCGAGGCAAGCATGGACAAGTCTCGCCCAGGGCAGAGCAGCCTCGAGCAAGGCACTTGACTAGATCCGGCCTCTGGGCAGAGCTGGAGCTCTGCCGTACTGGAGGCACACTCGGCTCGGCCCAAGCAGGGATTGCAGCTGCACGCGGCTTGGCTCCCTCGACTCTTCCCAAGGAGGCTCGCTTCCAAGCCTACTGTGCACTTGGCTTCAGGGCAGGGACGCCCCACGCCTCCTGCAAGTCTTGGCACAGGGCCTGCTTCCCCTGAGCTGAGGCTGTGGGCGGCAGCCCAAACACGCAGGGGCAGGCCCCAACCACCTGCACACGTCTCTGCTGGTGGGGAGAGCACTAGGGAAATGACGTCTGTCAGGCACCTTCTGGGCGCTCACGGAGTCAGCCTCCGGGTGTGTGGGGCTGCAGACCACAGCCAGGGGCCCTGGGAGCCTGGTGCTCTCCGTGCCCTGCTGAGTCTGGCCGGCAAAGCGACCGCTGGAGGAGCCCTGCACTTGCCTTCCCCTCCCCTCTAAGAGAGGCCTCACTGCTGGAGGGCTTGGCAGTGTGCAAGACACCGGCTCCTAGACTTTCCCCAAGGACGCCTGGAGCGTAGATTCAAAGGCAAGGCAGGAGTGGAGCTGAGGCCAGGAAGGCGCCAGGGGAATCTCCCAGCATCGCACAGCCTGCTCCATCCTGGGCAGCAAGCCTAGCAGCGAGGCAAGCCTGGGCAAGTCTCGCCCAGGGCAGAGCAGCCTCGAGCAAGGCACTTGACTAGATCTGGCCTCTGGGCAGAGCTGGAGCTCTGCCGTACTGGAGGCACACTCGGCTCGGCCCAAGCAGGGATTGCAGCTGCACGCGGCTTGGCTCCCTCGACTCTTCCCAAGGAGGCTCGCTTCCAAGCATACTGTGCACTTGGCTTCCAGGCAGGGATGCCACGCGCCTCCTGCAAGTCTGGCACAGGGGCTGCTTCCCCTGAGCTGAGGCTGTGGGCGGCAGCACAGACACGCAGGGGCAGGCCCCAACCACCTGCACACGTCTCTGCTGGTGGGGAGAGCACTAGGGAAATGACGTCTGTCAGGCATCTTCTGGGCGCTCACGGAGTCAGCCTCCGGGTGTGTGGGGCTGCAGACCACAGCCAGGGGCCCTGGGAGCCTGGTGCTATCCGTGCCCTGCTGAGTCTGGGCGGTCAAGGAACCGCTGGAGCAGCCCTGACGTTGCCCTCCCCTTCCCTGTGACAGAGCTTTCACTGCTGGAGCTCTTGGCAGTGTGCAACCCACCGGCCCCTAAGCCCTCTGCAAGGACGCCTGGGGACTAGGTGCAAAGCTAAGGCAGGCGTGGAGCTAAGGCCAGGAAGTCGCCAGGAGCGTCTCCCATTCTCGTAGCCTGCTCCTTCCTGGTCAGGAAGCCTAGCAGCGAGGCAATTCTGGGCAAGGCTCTGCCAGGGCAGAGCAGCCTCACGCCAGCAACTCTGCCAGATCGGGCCTCTGAGCAGAGCTGGAGCTCTGCCGTACTGGAGGCAAACTCGGCTCCGCCCAAGAAGTGATTGCAGCCGCACGCAGCTGGGCTGCATCCTCTTCCCCCGAGGAGGCTCGCTTCCCGAATGCTGTGCACGAGGCTTCCAGGCGGGGGCGCCGCGCGCCTCCTACAGGTCTTGGCTCAGCGGCTGCTTGCCCTGAGCTGGGGCTGTGGGAGGGAGCCCAGACACGCAGGGGCAGGCCCCACCACCTGCACACGTCTCTGCTGGGGAGGAGAGCGCTAGGGAAATGACGTCTGTCAGGCATCTTCTGGGCGCCCACGGAGTCAGCCTCCAGGTGTGTGGGGCTGCAGACAACAGCCAGGGGACCTGTGAGCCTGGTGCTCTCCGTGCGGCACTGAGTCTGGGCGGCCAAGCAACCGCTGGAGGAGCCCTGCAGTTGCCCTCCCCTTCCCTCTAATAGAGCCCTCACTGCTGGAGCGCTTGCCAGAGTGCAACCCACCGGCCCTTAAGCCCTCCCCAAGGACTACTGGCGACTAGGTGCAAAGGCAAGGCAGGAGTGGAGCTGAGGCCAGGAAAGTGCCAGCAGCGTCTCCCAGTCTCATTCCGCCTGCTCCATCCTGGTCAGGAAGCCTAACAGCGAGGCAAGTCTGGGCCAGACTCGCCCAGGGCAGAGCAGCCTAACGCCAGGAAATCTGCCAGATTGGGCCTCTGAGCAGAGCTGGAACTCTGCCGTACTGGAGGCGCACTCGGCTCCGCCCAAGCAGGGATTGCAGCTGCAAGCGGCTTGGCTCCCTCGACTCTTCCCAAGGAGGCTCGCTTCGCCGCGTATTGTGCACTTGGCTTGCAGGCAGGGACGCCCCGCGCCTCCTGCAGGTCTTGGCTCAGGGGCTGCTTCCCCTGACCTGGGGCTGTGGGCGGGAGCCCAGACACGCAGGGGCAGGCCCCAACCACCTGCACACGTCTCTGCTGGGGAGGACAGCACTAGGGAAATGACGTCTGTCAGGCACCTTCTGGGCACTCACGGAGTCAGCCTCCGGGTGTGCGGGGCTGCAGACCCCACCAGGGACCCTGGGAGCCTGGTGCTCTCCGTGTGGCGCTGAGTCTGGGCGGCCAATTAACCGCTGGAGGAGCGCTGCGGTTGCCCTTCCCTTCCCTCTGACAGAGCTCTCACTGATGGAGCCCTCGGCAGTGTGCAACCCACCGGCCCCTAAGCCCTCCCCAAGGACGCCTGGGGACTAGGTGCAAAGGCAAGGCAGGCGTGGAGCTGAGGCCAGGAAGGAGCCAGGAGCGTCTGCCTGTCTCGCGCAGCCTGCTCCTTCCTGGTCAGGAAGCCTAGGAGTGAGGCAAGTCTGGGCAAGGCTCGCCCAGGGCCGAGCAGCCTCACGCCAGGAACTCTGCCAGATTGGGCCTCTGAGCAGAGCTGGAACTCTGCCGTACTTGAGGCACACTCGGCTCCGCCCAAGCAGGAATTGCAGCTTCAGGCGGCTTGGCTCCCTCGGCTCTTCACAAGGAGGCTCTCTTCCCTGCGTACTGTGCACTTGGCTTCCAGGCGAGGGCGCCCCGTGCTCCTACAGGTCTTGGCTCAGGTGCTGCTTCCACTGAGCTGGGGCTGTGGGCGGGAGCCCAGACACGCAGGGGCATGCCCCACCACCTGCACACGTCTCTGCTGGGGAGGAGAGCGCTAGGGAAATGACGTCTGTCAGGCAACTTCTGGGCGCCCACGGAGTCAGCCTCTGGGTGTGTGGGGCTGCAGACCACAGCCAGGGGCCCTGGGAGCCTTGTGTTCTCCGTGCGGCGCTGAGTCTGGGCGGCCATACAACTGCTGGAGGAGCCCTGCAGTTGCCCTCAACTTCCCTCTAAGAGAGGCCTCACTGCTGTAGGGCTTGGCAGTGTGCAAGCCACCAGCTCCTAAGCCGTCCCCAAGGACGCCTGGGGCCTAAATGCAAAGGCAAGGCAGGAGAGGAGCTGAGGCCAGGAAGGCGCCAGGGGCCTCTCCCAGCATCGCACAGCCTGCTCCTACCTGGGCAGCAAGCCTAGCAGCGAGGCAAGCCTGGGTAAGTCTCGCCCAGGGCAGAGCAGCCTCGCGCAAGGAACTTGACTAGATCGGGCCTCTGAGCAGAGCTGGAGCTCTGCGTACTGGAGGCACACTCGGCTCGGCCCAAGCAGGGATTGCAGCTGCACGCGGCTTGGCTCCCTCGACTCTTCCCATGGAGGCTCGCATCCAAGCGTACTGTGCACTTGGCTTCCAGGCAGGGACACCCCGCGCCTCCCGCCAGTCTTGGCACAGGGGCTGCTTCCCCTGAGCTGAGGCTGAGGGCGGCAGCACAGACACGCAGGGGCAGGCCCCAACCACCTGCACACGTCTCTGCTGGAGGGGAGAGCACTAGGGAAATGACGTCTGTCAGGCACCTTCTGGGCGCTCACGGAGTCAGCCTCCGGGTGTGCGGGGCTGCAGACCCCACCAGGGACCCTGGGAGCCTGGTGCTCTCCGTGTGGCGCTGAGTCTGGGCGGCCAATTAACCGCTGGAGGAGCGCTGCGGTTGCCCTTCCCTTCCCTCTGACAGAGCTCTCACTGCTGGAGCCCTCGGCAGTGTGCAACCCACCGGCCCCTAAGCCCTCCCCAAGGACGCCTGGGGACTAGGTGCAAAGGCAAGGCAGGCGTGGAGCTGAGGCCAGGAAGGAGCCAGGAGCGTCTGCCTGTCTCGCGCAGCCTGCTCCTTCCTGGTCAGGAAGCCTAGGAGTGAGGCAAGTCTGGGCAAGGCTCGCCCAGGGCCGAGCAGCCTCACGCCAGGAACTCTGCCAGATTGGGCCTCTGAGCAGAGCTGGAACTCTGCCGTACTTGAGGCACACTCGGCTCCGCCCAAGCAGGAATTGCAGCTTCAGGCGGCTTGGCTCCCTCGGCTCTTCACAAGGAGGCTCTCTTCCCCGCGTACTGTGCACTTGGCTTCCAGGCGAGGGCGCCCCGCGCTCCTACAGGTCTTGGCTCAGGTGCTGCTTCCACTGAGCTGGGGCTGTGGGCGGGAGCCCAGACACGCAGGGGCATGCCCCACCACCTGCACACGTCTCTGCTGGGGAGGAGAGCGCTAGGGAAATGAAGTCTGTTAGGCACCTTCTGGGCGCTCACGGAGTCAGCCTCCGGGTGTGTGCGGCTGCAGACCAGAGCCAGGGGCCCTGGGAGCCTGGTGCTCTCCGTGCCCTGCTGAGTCTAGGCGGCCAAGGAACCGCTGGAGCAGCCCTGACGTGGCCCTCCCCTTCCCTGTGACAGAGCTCTCACTGCTGGAGCCCGTGGCAGTGTGCAACCCACCGGCCCCTAAGCCATCTGCAAGGAAGCCTGGGGCCTAGGTGCAAAGGCAAGGCAGGAGGGGAGCTGAGGCCAGGAAGGCGCCAGTGGCCTCTCCCAGCATCGCACAGCCTGCTCTTTCCTGGGAAGGAAGGCTACCAGGCGAAGCAAGCATGGGCAAGTGTCGCACAGGGCACAGCAGCCTCGCGCAAGGAACTTTACTAGATCAGCCCTCTGAGCAGAGCTAGGGGCTCTGCCGTACTGGAGGCACACTCGGCTCGGCCCAAGCAGGGATTGCAGCTGCACGCGGCTTGGCTCCCTCGACTCTTCCCAAGGAGGCTCGCTTCCCCGCGTACTGTGCACTTGGCTTGCAGGCAGGGACGCCCCGCGCCTCCTGCAGGTCTGGGCTCAGGGGCTGCTTCCCCTGAGCTGGGGCTGTGGGCGGGAGCCCAGACACGCAGGGGCAGGCCCCAACCACCTGCACACGTCTCTGCTGGGGAGGAGAGCGCTAGGGAAATGACGTCTGTCCGGCACCTTCTGGGCGCTCATGGAGTCAGCCTCTGGGTGTGTGGGGCTGCAGACCACAGCCAGGGGCCTGGGAGCCTGGTGCTCTCCGTGCTGTGCTGAGTCTGTGCGGTCAAGCAACCGCTGGAGCAGCCCTGCAGTTGCCTTCCCCTTCCCTGTGACAGAGCTCTCACTGCTTGAGCCCTTGGCAGTGTGCAACCCACCGGTCCCTAAGCCCTCTGCAAGGACGCCTGGGGACTAGGTGCAAAGGCAAGGCAGCAGTGGAGCTGAGGCCAGGAAGGCGCCAGGAGCGTCTCCCAGTCTCGCGCAGCCTGCTCCTTCCTGGTCAGGAAGCCTAGCAGCGAGGCAAGTCTGGGCAAGGCTTGCCCAGAGTAGAGCAGCCTCACGCCAGGTACTCTGCCAGATTGGGCCTCTGAGCAGAGCTGGAGCTCTGCCATACTGTAGGCGCACTCGGCTCCGCCCAAGCAGGGATTGCAGCTTCAGGCGGCTTGGCTCCCTCGACTCTTCCCAAGGAGGCTCGCTTCCCCGGGAATGTGCACTTGGCTTCCAGCCGAGGGCGCCCCGCGCTACTACAGGTCTTGGCTCAGGGGCTGCTTGCCCTGAGCTGGGGCTGTGGGCGGGAGCCCAGACACGCAGGGGCACGCCCCACCACCTGCACACGTCTCTGCTGGGGAGGAGAGCGCTAGGGAAAAGACGTCTGTCAGGCAACTTCTGGGCGCCCATGGAGTCAGCCTCCGGGTGTGTGGGGCTGCAGACCACAGCCAGGGGCCCTGGGAGCCTTGTGTTCTCCGTGCGGCGCTGAGTCTGGGCGGCCATACAACCGCTGGAGGAGCCCTGCAGTTGCCCTCCCCTTCCCTGTGACAGAGCTCTCACTACTGGAGCCCTTGGCAGTGTGCAACCCACCGGCCCCTAAGCCCTCTGCAAAGACGCCTGGGGACTAGGTGCAAAGCTAAGGCAGGCGTGGAGCTGAGGCCAGGAAGGCGCCAGGAGCCTTTCCCATTCTCGCTAGCCTGCTCCTTCCTGGTCAGGAAGCCTAGCAGCGAGGCAAGTCTGGGCAAGGCTCGGCCAGGGCAGAGCAGCCTCATGCCAGCAACTCTGCCAGATCGGGCCTCCGAGCAGAGCTGGAGCTCTGCCGTACTGGAGGCAAACTCGGCTCCGCCCAAGAAGTGATTGCAGCCGCACGCAGCTGGGCTGCGTCCTCTTCCCTGGAGGAGGCTCCCGTCCCGTATGCTGTGCACGAGGCTTCCAGGCGGGGGCGCCGTGTGTCTCCTACAGGTCTTGGCTCAGCGGCTGCTTGCCCTGAGCTGGGGCTGTGGGAGCGAGCCCAGACACGCAGGGGCACGCCCCACCACCTGCACACGTCTCTGCTGGGGAGGAGAGCGCTAGTGATATGACGTCTGTCAGGCACCTTCTGGGCCCTCAAGGAGTCAGCCTCTGGGTGTGTGGGGCTGCAGACCACAGCCAGGGGACCTGGGAGCCTTGTGTTCTCCGTGCGGCGCTGAGTCTGGGCGGCCATACAACCGCTGGAGGAGCCCTGCAGTTGCCCTCAACTTCCCTCTAATAGAGCCTTCACTGCTGGAGCGCTTGGCAGTGTGCAACCCACGGGCCCTTAAGCCCTCCCCAAGGACTACTGGCGACTAGGTGCAAAGGCGAGGCAGGAGTGGAGCTGAGGCCAGGAAAGTGCCAGCAGCGTCTCCCAGTCTCATTCCGCCTGCTCCATCCCGGTCAGGAAGCCTAACAGCGAGGCAAGTCTGGGCCAGACTCGCCCAGGGCAGAGCAGCCTAACGCCAGGAACTGTGCCAGATTGGGCCTCTGAGCAGAGCTGGAACTCTGCCGTACTGGAGGCGCACTCGGCTCCGCCCAAGCAGGGATTGCAGCTGCAAGCGGCTTGGCTCCCTCGACTCTTCCCAAGGAGGCTCGCTTCGCAGCGTATTGTGCACTTGGCTTGCAGGCAGGGACGCCCCGCGCCTCCTGCAGGTCTTGGCTCAGGGGCTGCTTCCCCTGACCTGGGGCTGTGGGCGGGAGCCCAGACACGCAGGGGCAGGCCCCAACCACCTGCACACGTCTCTGCTGGGGAGGACAGCACTAGGGAAATGACGTCTGTCAGGCACCTTCTGGGCACTCACGGAGTCAGCCTCCGGGTGTGCGGGGCTGCAGACCCCACCAGGGACCCTGGGAGCCTGGTGCTCTCCGTGTGGCGCTGAGTCTGGGCGGCCAATTAACCGCTGGAGGAGCGCTGCGGTTGCCCGTCCCTTCCCTCTGACAGAGCTCTCACTGATGGAGCCCTCGGCAGTGTGCAACCCACCGGCCCCTAAGCCCTCCCCAAGGACGCCTGGGGACTAGGTGCAAAGGCAAGGCAGGCGTGGAGCTGAGGCCAGGAAGGAGCCAGGAGCGTCTGCCTGTCTCGCGCAGCCTGCTCCTTCCTGGTCAGGAAGCCTAGGAGTGAGGCAAGTCTGGGCAAGGCTCGCCCAGGGCCGAGCAGCCTCACGCCAGGAACTCTGCCAGATTGGGCCTCTGAGCAGAGCTGGAACTCTGCCGTACTTGAGGCACACTCGGCTCCGCCCAAGCAGGAATTGCAGCTTCAGGCGGCTTGGCTCCCTCGGCTCTTCACAAGGAGGCTCTCTTCCCCGCGTACTGTGCACTTGGCTTCCAGGCGAGGGCGCCCCGCGCTCCTACAGGTCTTGGCTCAGGTGCTGCTTCCACTGAGCTGGGGCTGTGGGCGGGAGCCCAGACACGCAGGGGCATGCCCCACCACCTGCACACGTCTCTGCTGGGGAGGAGAGCGCTAGGGAAATGACGTCTGTCAGGCAACTTCTGGGCGCCCACGGAGTCAGCCTCTGGGTGTGTGGGGCTGCAGACCACAACCAGGGGACCTGGGAGCCTTGTGTTCTCCGTGCGGCGCTGAGTCTGGGCGGCCATACAACCGCTGGAGGAGCCCTGCAGTTGCCCTCAACTTCCCTCTAAGAGAGGCCTCACTGCTGCAGGGCTTGGCAGTGTGCAAGCCACCAGCTCCTAAGCCGTCCCCAAGGACGCCTGGGGCCTAAATGCAAAGGCAAGGCAGGAGAGGAGCTGAGGCCAGGAAGGCGCCAGGGGCCTCTCCCAGCATCGCACAGCCTGCTCCTACCTGGGCAGCAAGCCTAGCAGCGAGGCAAGCCTGGGTAAGTCTCGCCCAGGGCAGAGCAGCCTCGCGCAAGGAACTTGACTAGATCGGGCCTCTGAGCAGAGCTGGAGCTCTGCGTACTGGAGGCACACTCGGCTCGGCCCAAGCAGGGATTGCAGCTGCACGCGGCTTGGCTCCCTCGACTCTTCCCATGGAGGCTCGCGTCCAAGCGTACTGTGCACTTGGCTTCCAGGCAGGGACGCCCCGCGCCTCCCGCCAGTCTTGGCACAGGGGCTGCTTCCCCTGAGCTGAGGCTGAGGGCGGCAGCACAGACACGCAGGGGCAGGCCCCAACCACCTGCACACGTCTCTGCTGGAGGGGAGAGCACTAGGGAAATGACGTCTGTCAGGCACCTTCTGGGCGCTCACGGAGTCAGCCTCCGGGTGTGCGGGGCTGCAGACCCCACCAGGGACCCTGGGAGCCTGGTGCTCTCCGTGTGGCGCTGAGTCTGGGCGGCCAATTAACCGCTGGAGGAGCGCTGCGGTTGCCCTTCCCTTCCCTCTGACAGAGCTCTCACTGCTGGAGCCCTCGGCAGTGTGCAACCCACCGGCCCCTAAGCCCTCCCCAAGGACGCCTGGGGACTAGGTGCAAAGGCAAGGCAGGCGTGGAGCTGAGGCCAGGAAGGAGCCAGGAGCGTCTGCCTGTCTCGCGCAGCCTGCTCCTTCCTGGTCAGGAAGCCTAGGAGTGAGGCAAGTCTGGGCAAGGCTCGCCCAGGGCCGAGCAGCCTCACGCCAGGAACTCTGCCAGATTGGGCCTCTGAGCAGAGCTGGAACTCTGCCGTACTTGAGGCACACTCGGCTCCGCCTAAGCAGGAATTGCAGCTTCAGGCGGCTTGGCTCCCTCGGCTCTTCACAAGGAGGCTCTCTTCCCCGCGTACTGTGCACTTGGCTTCCAGGCAAGGGCGGCCCGCGCTCCTACAGGTCTTGGCACAGGGCCTGCTTCCCCTGAGCTGAGGCTGTGGGCGGGAGCCCAGACACGCAGGGGCAGGCCCCAACCACCTGCACACGTCTCTCCTGGTGGGGAGAGCACTAGGGAAATGACGTCTGTCAGGCACCTTCTGGGCGCTCACGGAGTCAGCCTCCGGGTGTGTGGGGCTGCAGACCACAGCCAGGGGCCCTGGGAGCCTGGTGCTCTCCGTGCTGTGCTGTGTCTGGGCGGCAAAGCGACCGCTGGAGGAGCCCTGCACTTGCCCTCCCCTCCCCTCTAAGAGAGGCCTCACTGCTGGAGGGCTTGGCAGTGTGCAAGACACCGGCTCCTAAACTTTCCCCAAGGACGCCTGGAGCCTAGATTCAAAGGCAAGGCAGGAGTGGAGCTGAGGCCAGGAAGGCGCCAGGGGCCTCTCCCAGCATCGCACAGCCTGCTCCTTCCTGGGCAGCAAGCCTAGCAGCGAGGCAAGACTGGGCAAGTCTCGCCCAGGGCAGAGCATCCTCGCAGAAGGAACTTGACTAGATCCGGCCTCTGCGCAGAGCTGGAGCTCTGCCGTACTGGAGGCACAATCCGCTCAGCCCAAGCAGGGATTGCAGCTGCTAGCGTCTTGGCTCCCTCGACTCTTCCCAAGGAGGCTCGCTTCCAAGCGTACTGTGCACTTGGCTTCCAGGCGAGGGCGCCCCGCGCTCCTACATGTCTTGGCTCAGGGGCTGCTTCCCCTGAGCTGAGGCTGAGGGCGGCAGCACAGACACGCAGGGGCAGGCCCCAACCACCTGCACACGTCTCTGCTGGAGGGGAGAGCACTAGGGAAATGACGTCTGTCAGGCAACTTCTGGGCGATCAAGGAGTCAGCCTCTGGGTGTGTGGGTCTACAGACCACAGCCAGATGCCCTGGGAGCCTGGTGCTCTCCGTGCCCTGCTGAGTCTGGGCGGCCAAGGAACCGCTGGAGCAGCCCTGACGTTGCCCTCCCCTTCCCTGTGACAGAGCTTTCACTGCTGGAGCTCTTGGCAGTGTGCAACCCACCGGCCCCTAAGCCCTCTGCAAGGACGCCTGGGGACTAGGTGCAAAGGCAAGGCAGGAGTGGAGCTGAGGCTAGGAAGGTACCAGGTGCGTCTCCCAGTCTCGCGCAGCCTGCTCCTTCCTGGTCAGGAAGCCTAGCAGCGAGGCAAGTCTGGGCAAGGCTCTGCCAGGGCAGAGCAGGCTCACGCCAGGAACTCTGCCAGATTGGGCCTCTGAGCAGAGCTGGAAGTCTGCCGTACTGGAGGTGCACTCGGCTCCGCCCATGCAGGGATTGCAGCTGCACGGAGCTGGGCTGCGTCCTCTTCCCCCGAGGAGGCTCGCTTCCCTTATGCTGTGCACAGGCTTCCAGGCGGGGGCGCCACACGCCTCCTACAGGTCTTGGCTCAGTGGCTGCTTGCCCTGAGCTGGGGCTGTGGGAGGGAGCCCAGACACGCAGGGGCAGGCCCCACCACCTGCACACGTCTCTGCTGGGGAGGAGAGCGCTAGGGACATGACGTCTGTCAGGCACCTTCTGGGCGCCCACCGAGTCAGCCTCCGGGTGTGTGGGGCTGCAGACCACAGCCAGGGGCCCTGGGAGCCTTGTGTTCTCCGTGCGGCTCTGAGTCTGGGCGGCCATACAACCGCTGGAGGAGCCCTGCAGTTTCCCTCAACTTCCCTCTAATAGAGCCTTCACTGCTGGAGCGCTTGGCAGTGTGCAACCCACCGGTCCCTAAGCCCTCTGCAAGGACGCCTGGGGACTAGGTGCAAAGGCAAGGCAGGAGTGGTGCTGAGGCCAGGAAAGCGCCAGCAGCGTCTCCCAGTCTCGCGCAGCCTGCTCCTTCCTCGTCAGGAAGCCTAGCAGCGAGGCAAGTCTGGGCAAGACTCGCCCAGAACAGAGCAGCCTCACGCCAGGAACTCTGCCAGATTGGGCCTCTGAGCAGAGCTGGAGCTCTGCCGTACTAGAGGCACACTCGGCTCCGCCCAAGCAGGGATTGCAGCTTCAGGCGGCTTGGCTCCCTAGGCTCTTCCCAAGGAGGCTCGCTTCCCCGCGTACTGTGCACTTGGCTTTCAGGCGAGGGCGCCCCGCGCTCCTACAGGTCTTGGCTCAGGGGCTGCTTCCCCTGAGCTGTGGCTGTGGGCGGGAGCCCAGACACACAGTGGCACACCCCACCACCTGCCCATGTCTCTGCTGGGGAGGAGAGCGCTAGGGAAATGACGTCTGTCAGGCAACTTCTGGGCGCCCACGGAGTCAGCCTCTAGGTGTGTGGGGCTACAGACCACAGCCAGATGCCCTGGGAGCCTGGTGCTCTCCGTGCCCTGCGGAGTCTGGGCGGTCAAGGAACCGCTGGAGCAGCCCTGACGTTGCCCTCCCGTTCCCTGTGACAGAGCTTTCACTGCTGGAGCTCTTGGCAGTGTGCAACCCACCGGCCCCTAAGCCCTCTGCAAGGACGCCTGGGGACTAGGTGCAATGCTAAGGCAGGCGTGGAGCTGAGGCCAGGAAGTCACCAAGAGCGTCTCCCATTCTCGCTAGCCTGCTCCTTCCTGGTCAGGAAGCCGAGCAGCGAGGCAATTCTGGGCAAGGCTCGCCCAGGGCAGAGCAGCCTCACGCCAGGAACTCTGCCAGATCGGGCCTCTGAGCAGAGCTGGAGCTCTGCCGTACTGGAGGCAAACTCGGCTCTGCCCAAGAAGTGATTGCAGCCGCATGCAGCTGGGCTGCGTCCTCTTCCCCGGAGGAGGCTCGCTTCCCGAATGCTGTGCACGAGGCTTCCAGGCGGGGGCGCCGCACGCCTCCGACATGTCTTGGCTCAGCGGCTGCTTGCCCTGAGCTGGGGCTGTGGGAGGGAGCCCAGACACGCAGGGGAAGGCCCCACCACCTGCACACGTCTCTGCTGGGGAGGAGAGCGCTAGGGAAATGACGTCTGTCAGGCAACTTCTGGGCGCCCACGGAGTCAGCGTCCAGGTGTGTGGGGCTGCAGACAACAGCCAGGGGACCTGTGAGCCTGGTGCTCTCCGTGCGGCACTGAGTCTGGGCGGCCAAGCAACCGCTGGAGGAGCCCTGCAGTTGCCCTCCCCTTCCCTCTAATAGAGCCCTCACTGCTGGAGCGCTTGCCAGTGTGCAACCCACCGAACCCTAAGCCCTCCCCAAAGACTACTGGCGACTAGGTGCAAAGGCAAGGCAGGAGTGGAGCTGAGGCCAGGAAAGCGCCAGCAGCGTCTCCCAGTCTCATTCCGCCTGCTCCATCCTGGTCAGGAAGCCTAACAGCGAGGCAAGTCAGGGCAAGACTCGCCCAGGGCAGAGCAGCCTCACGCCAGCAACTCTGCCAGATCGGGCCTCTGAGCAGAGCTGGAGCTCTGCCGTACTGGAGGCAAACTCGGCTCCACCCAAGAAGTGATTGCAGCTGCACGGAGCTGGGCTGCCTCCTCTTCCCCAGAGGAGGCTCGCTTCCCGCATGCTGTGCACTAGCCTTCCAGGCGGGGGCGCCCCGCGCCTCCTGCAGGTCTTGGCTCAGGGGCTGCTTCCCCTGAGCTGGGGCTGTCGGCGGGAGCCCAGACACGCAGGGGCACGCCCCACCACCTGCACACGTCTCTGCTGGGGAGGAGAGCGCTAGGGAAATGACGTCTGTCAGGCAACTTCTGGGCGCTCAAGGAGTCAGCCTCTGGGTGTGTGGGGCTACAGACCACAGCCAGGGGACCTGGGAGCCTGGTGCTCTCCGTGCGGTGCTGAGTCTGGGCGGCCAAAGAACCGCTGGAGGAGCCCTGCAGTTGCCCTCCCCGTCCCTCTAATAGAGCCTTCACTGCTGGAACGCGTGGCAGTGTGCAACCCACGGGCCCTTAAGCCCTCCCCAAGGACGACTGGGGACTAGGTGCAAAGGCAAGGTAGGCGTGGAGCTGAGG
Organism: Budorcas taxicolor; assembly: GCF_023091745.1. Taxonomy (NCBI): domain Eukaryota; kingdom Metazoa; phylum Chordata; class Mammalia; order Artiodactyla; family Bovidae; genus Budorcas; species Budorcas taxicolor. The sequence goes on from NW_026291583.1 coordinate 791,661, forward strand.
CCAGGAAAGCGCCAGTAGCGTCTCCCAGTCTCATTCAGGCTGCTCCATCCTGGTCAGGAAGCCTAACATCGAGGCAAGTCTGGGCAAGGCTCGCCCAGGGCAGAGCAGCCTCACGCCAGATACTCTGCCAGATTGGGCCTCTGAGCAGAGCTGGAAGTCTGCCGTACTGGAGGCGCACTCGGCTCCGCCCATGCAGGGATTGCAGCTGCACGGAGCTGGGCTGCCTCCTCTTCCCCAGAGGAGGCTCGCTTCCCGCATGCTGTGCACTAGCCTTCCAGGCGGGGGCGCCCCGCGCCTCCTGCAGGTCTTGGCTCAGGGGTTGCTTCCCCTGAGCTGGGGCTGTGGGCGGGAGCCCAGACACGCAGGAGCACGCCCCACCACCTGCACATGTCTCTGCTGGGGAGGAGAGCACTAGGGAAATGACATCTGTTAAGCACCTTCTGGGCGCTCACGGAGTCAGCCTCCGGGTGTGTGGGGCTGCAGACCACAGCCAGGGGCCCTGGAAGCCTGGTGCTCTCCGTGCCCTGCTGAGTCTGTGCGGCCAAGGAACCGCTGGAGCAGCCCTGACGTTGCCCTCCCCTTCCTTGTGACAGAGCTTTCACTGCTGGAGCTCTTGGCAGTGTGCAACCCACCGGCCCCTAAGCCCTCTGCAAGGACGCCTGGGGACAAGGTGCAAAGCTAAGGCAGGCGTGGAGCGCAGGCCAGGAAGGCGCCAGGAGCGTCTCCCATTCTCGTAGCCTGCTCCTTCCTGGTCAGGAAGCCTAGCAGCGAGGCAAGTCTGGGCAAGGCTCTGCCAGGGCAGAGCAGGCTCACGCCAGGAACTCTGCCAGATCGGGCCTGTGAGCAGAGCTGGAGCTCTGCCGTACTGGAGGCAAACTCGGCTCTGCCCAAGAAGTGATTGCAGCCGCACGGAGCTGGGCTGCATCCTCTTCCCCTGAGGACGCTCGCTTCCCGAATGCTGTGCACGAGGCTTCCAGGCGGGGGCGCCGCGCGCCTCCTACAGGTCTTGGCTCAGCGGCTGCTTGCCCTGAGCTGGGGCTGTTGTAGGGAGCCCAGACACGCAGGGGCAGGCCCCACCACCTGCACACGTCTCTGCTGGGGAGGAGAGCGCTAGGGAAATGACGTCTGTCAGGCAACTTCTGGGCGCTCACGGAGTCAGCCTCTGGGTGTGTGGGGCTACAGACCACAGCCAGGGGACCTGGGAGCCTGGTGCTCTCCGTGCGGTGCTGAGTCTGGGCGTCCATACAACCGCTGGAGGAGCCCTGCAGTTGCCCTCCCCTTCCCTGTGACAGAGCTCTCACTGCTGGAGCCCTTGGCAGTGTGGAACCCACCGTCCCCTAAGCCCTCCACAAGGACGCCTTGGGCCTAGGTGCAAAGGCAAGGCAGGAGCGGAGCTGAGGCCAAGAAGGCGCCAGTGGGGTCTCCCCGTCTTGCACACCCTGCTCCTTCCTGGGCAGGGAGCCTAGCAGCGAGGCATGTCTCGGCAAGGCTCGCCCAGCCCAGAGCAGCCTCGGCCCAGGAACTCTGCCTGATCGGACCTCTGAGCAGAGCTGGAGCTCTGCCATACTGGATGCGCACTCGGCTTTGCTGAAGCAAGGCTTGCAGCCGCTCCCGGCTGGGCTGCTTCGCCTTCCCCCGAGGAGGCTCGCTTCCCCCCGTGCTGTGCACTTGGCTTTCAGGCGGTGGCGCCCCGCGCCTCCTTCAGGGCTTGTCTCAGGGGCTGCTTCCCTTCCCTTCCCTCTGACAGAGCTCTCACTGCTGGAGCCCTTGGCTTTGTGGCACTCACTAGCCCCTAACCGCGACCCCAAACCACGAACTCGACCCTGACCTCAAAACCCTATATCCCGAACCCGGAAACCGAATCCCGAGCTCCAGTCTCCAAACCGTGAACCTGAACCCGAACCCAACCCCGAGCCCGAACACCGACCCCTGAACCCCAAACACAAATTCCAGTCTCTAAACCGAAATCCCAAAGCGCGAACCTCTAACCCCAAGCCGAACCCCATACCCCAAACCCCAAGCCCATAATCAGAACCAGAAACCCCAAAATCCGAACCCTAAACCCCTAACCCGAACACCAAACCGTGTACCCCAACCCATATACCGAATCCAAATCTCGAACCCCAAGGACCGAACTCCCAACCTGAAGCAGGATCCCCTAACCCAAACCCCTACCTGAACCCCTAATCCAAACCCGAAATCCAAGCACCAAACCTCTAACCCATAACCTGAACTGCGAACCCCTACCTGAAAACACCAACCCCAATCACTATCCCCTTACCTGAACAGCGAACCCCTAAGCCGAACCCCAATCCATGAATCCCGAACCTCGAACCCCATACCCCAAACCCCAAAGCCCGACGCCCAACCCAAACCGCTAACCCCTAAACTGAATCGAAACCCCAAAACCTAAACCCCAGACCCCAAACTCCTAACCCATACCCCAAAGTCCAAACTGCAAATCCCTAACCGGAACCGCATACCCCAAACAACGAACCACGTACCCCAAACCCCGAACCACATACCCCAAACATGGAACCCAAACCCCAAACCCCATACCCTGAATCCGAACCCCTATCCCAACTGCAAAACCCAAACCCTGATCCGGGAACCCCAAACCCCTAACCCAAACCCCAAACTCCGAACCCCAAACCCCTAACCCGAACCGTGAACCCCTAACCCTAACCCTAACCCGAGCCCCAAACCCCAAACCCAAACCCCGACCCCCATACCCCAAACCGCAAACACCGAACCACGTAGCCCAAACCCCGAGTCCATAACTCGAACCCCGAACCCCAAATCCAGAACCCAAACCCCGAACCCCAAACCGCTAACCTGAACCCAAAACCTAACCCCAAACCCAAACCGCACACCCCTAATCCCTTACCGGAACCGCAAACCCCTAAACCGAACCCTAAACCCTGAACCCAAACCCCTAACCTGTACCCCACACCCCACACCCCGAACCCTAACCCCAAACCCCTAACCCGAATCCCGAACCCCAGAGTCCAACCGCGAGCACCGAAACTGAACCCTAAAACCCGAAACCCAAACCCCAAACCCCAAACCCCCAAACCCAAACTCCAAACCCCTAACCCGAACCCCAAACACCAAACCCCTAACCGGAACCCCAATCCTCAAACCCCAAACCGCACACCCCAAACCCCTAAGCCGAACCCCGAACCGCCAACCCCTAACTCCTAACCCAAACAGCGAAACTCTAAACTGCACCTCACACCCCCAACCCCAAACCATGAACCCAAACCCCCGAACCCCAAACCCCAAACCTCTCATCTCGGCCCCCAAACCACAAACCTCACATACTGAACCCCTAATTGGAACCCCGAACCCCAATCCCCGAACCCAAACCCCTAATCCCTAACCCGAACCGCGAAGCCATAAACTGAACCCAAAACCCCCAATCCCCAACCCTGAACCCAAACCCCAAACCCATAACAGGAACCCCAAACTGCGAACCCCTGACCAAATTCCAAACTCCAAACCCCAAACCCCTAAACCTTAACCTAAACCGCGAACCCCTAACCCGAACCGAGAACCCCTAACCCGAACCCCAAACCCCAAACCCTAACCGCGAACCCCTAACCCAAACCCCAAACCCCAAACACAAACCGCGAAGCCCAAACCCCAAACCCCTAACCCGAATCCCAAACCCAAAACCCTTAACCCAAATCCCAAACCCCCAACCCAAACCGTGAACCCCAAACCCCTAACCCTAACCTCATACCCCAAACCCGAACTGTGAACCCCTAACCCAAACCGAGAACCCCTAACCTGATCCCCAAACCCCAATCCCCAAACCCTTAACCCGATCCTCAAATCCCAAACCCGAACCGCGAACCCCTAACCCGAACCCCAAATCCCAAACCCCTAAGCTGGACCTTGAACCCCTAATCGGAACCCCAAACCCCAAACTAGAGCCGCGAAGCCCTAACCCCAAACCCTGAACTCCAAACCCCAAACACGAACCGCGTACCGCAAACCCGAACCCTGAACTCTAACCCGAACCTGAATCCAAACCCTAAGGAGAGAGGGGATTCCCTGAACCCGAACTCTGAACCTGAACCCTAACAAGTTGAGGGGATGCCGGAACCCTAACCCTAACCCTCACAATAAAACTCTAAAATAAAAAGAAACTTTTCTGGCCTAAGCCCCGCCCCTTGCGGTCCCCCACCCGCTAAAAGCAGAAGAGACAAACCTGGACTTGAACTTCTAACCCAAAGAGCCAGATTGCCTGTTTATTTAGCCGCCCCCCTAACCGCTATGCTACCCAGGCTCACTAGGTTTTGCGTTGCTCCCAGGCACCCTTCAAGCCTCGGCCCGCCAGGGCAGGCTAATAAAGAACTATGGGCCCTATTAGCGCTCACTTTAAGCTGTATCATTAACGCTAATGCGAACCCTAACCGTAACCTGAACCCTGACCCTGACCCTGACCTGAACCCTAACCCGAATCCAAACTCTAAGAAGAGGGGGGTCCCCGAATTCTAACCCTAACCCCGAACCCGAACCTGAACCCTAACAAGTGGGGGGGTTGCCCAAACCCTAACCCTAAACGTAACAGTAAACCTCTAAAATAAAAATAAGCTTTTCTGGTTTAAGCCCCCCGTCTTGCAGTCCCCTGCCCCCTAAAAGCAAAAGGGGGACAGGGGGGATTTGAACTCCTGACTTACAGGCCATAGTCTGCCTTCTTCACCGCCCACCTAACCCCGATGCTACAGACGCTTGCTGCTTCTAACAGGGCTCCCGCAGCCTCTTCAAGCCTCGGCCCGCCAGGGCAGGCTAATAAAGAACTATGGGCCCTATTAGCGCTCACTTTAAGCTGTAACCCTAACCCTAATGCCAACCCTAACCTGAACCCTAACCCAAAGCTGAACTCTAAGAAGAGGGGGGTTCCCCGAATTCTAACCCTAACCCCGAACCAGAACAAGTTGGGGGGTTGCCCGAACCCTAACCCTAAGCTTAACAATAAACCTCTAAACTAAAAATAAACTTTTCTGGTCGAAGCCCCGCCTCTTGCGGTCTCCCGCCCCCTAAGAGCAAAAGAGTTAAACTGCAGACTTGAACTCCTGACTTACAGACCATAGTTCGCCTGCCTACCAGCCCGCCTAACCGCTTCACTACAGAGGCTGGCTGTTTCTAACAGAGCGCCCGGCCCGTCTTCAAGGCTCTGCCCGCCAAGGTCTGGTTCTATAGAATATCATGGCTGTCCTAGGTCATCTTTGCTTTCTGTAGTCATCGTTTTATCCCTAAATCATAGACAGATCAGCTGAGAAAAAGCGTGGATTGTCTCGGTGGGGTGGATTTGCTTGTCCTTGTGTTTCACCTGGAGGCAGGCGCGGTCCCGCGGGCTGTCCTGGAGGGGGCGTGGGGGCGGGGCGAACCTGGGCGGGTCTGGGGCGGGATGAACGTGGCGGCGCGTCGGGGCCAGGGGTTCCGGGTTGTGCTCTCAGGGCTCGCCATTGCAGCTGGGAATGCTCGTTTCGTGGGCTCCTGGGTCCCCGTCGATCGGCATCCAGCGAGCAGAGCGGAGGGCTGTGGACCACAGGTAAGGGAACGCGGACTCGGCGGAGCAGGGAACCATGTATTCTGCCCTCTTTGTTTGCAGTCTCGGAGGCGACTAACACGGCGGTCGCAGAAAAGCCTCGCCTTTGGGGCCAAGGGTTTTACCGCTTTACCTCTTTGCATAAAGCTCAGACCCGCGCGGTTTTCCCAAGCAGCTTAGTGTATTGCTTCCTACAGGCCTGGAGAGGATAACAGGCAGGAAGGCCAGGGGTCTCCAGACAGGGAAAATAGACTGCAAGTGTCAGACGTTTTTTTCTCTCTCTGAAGAGGCAGGAGGAGACAAAAGACTGTTGCATTTTTTTTTCTCCATCTTGATACAAATTTAAAGGGAGGTTTCTGGGAAGATTCTGTGTTGCCATGACAACTCCTGGCTCCACCTGAATGTAACTTTTCTCAAACCTGGAACTAAGCAATGCCTTTTTCTTATGGAAATGTTTGTCTTAAGGTATGGAAATGTTAGTCTTCAGTTATGTTAATGTACTATTTACCCAAGGCTCTGTCTTCCTGTCAGTTCCCCCTAAAGGCTCAGAAACGACTTGACAAACCAGTCTGTTTACTCATACCTTGTTCTCTTAATCTATGTGGATGAAACTATATATTTGCTTGGAAATCTGCCTTTCTTCAAGATTCATGTCCATCATTTTATGGCCTGGGATGACTCATCTGCCTCCAATGTTATCTCAATGCATGCTGTGGGTGAGGGGCCTGGTGCCATTCTCGGAGACATTGTCTTTCTTTCATTAGCAGACTGCTAGTGGCTGTATAACATCTGGCTAAAGACTAGCAGGGGGTCCTCTTTCTTCCGCCTTCTAATGTCTACGTCAGCAGCTCTCTCGATCTCTTTTATACTTTAATAAAACTTTTTAACAGAAAACCTCTGAGCCATCAAGCTTCGTCACTTGCCCTGGATTGAATTCTCCTCTGGAGGCCAAGAATGCTGGCATCTTTTGTGGTTTAGCAACCACCTTTCAGCCTTTTGTAATTCATATTGAATCTTCATTTCAGATTGAAGATGCATTCCACGGTATTGCCAACTGAAGTCTTCTCATCGCTATGGAGTATCTGTCCATGCCTTTAGGGTATTTTTCAGCAATCATGTATCATTTCCAGTGTGCCAGTCTTGTCATCCTCATTCCGTCCATAGCAAAGTCTTTTATTAATGTTGACATGATTGAAAGGGAATTGTTTGTTTAAATTCCTTTTCAGATTGTTATTTGCTGGTGTATACAGATAACACTGTGTCATCATTCATTTGTATCAGTTTGGACAGCTTGATAGTTGTCTTTAATTTCTTTAATTTCTCATAATTTAAGATGACCCTGGCTCATATATTTACAGTCTCACCCCTAGTCTCAGTCATTTCTTCAAAGAACTGTCCCTTTTTTTAACATTACATTATTTTTGACTATGCTGGGTCTTTACTGCTAGTTTGTCTAGTTGTAGTGAGCAGAGGCTACCCTCTAGTTGCTGTGCCATGGCTTCTCATTGCAGTGCTTTCTCTGTTTGCAGAACTTGGGCTCTGGAGCATGCAAACTTCAAGAGTTGTTCAAAGGCTTCGTTGTCCCTGGGCGTGTGGAATCTTCTACACAGGGATTGAACCCGTGTTCCCTGCATCGGTAGGCAGATTCTTTACCACCGGGCCATCGGAGATGTTTCCTGTTCCCTTTTATTAGAGAATGATATTTAAAACATACATGGAGGAGCTCAATATGCTCAGCTGACAATACATGGATATATATATACATGTATTCCAGCTCACCTTTGAACATATGCAGTTAAAGGCAATTTGTGATGATGTCTCCAACCCGATCCGCCAGGACATGGACATTGTAACGTTTCCTTTTGTTTATCTGTAACTTTGCATTCCAATGGTAAGATACCTGGCTTCCACCGCTTGTCATACACAGAATTCAGTGCTTGTCCCATGTGGTTACTGAGAAAAAACTGTCAGATTGTCTTTCAAAGGGGGCTCTGCGTGCACTGCACCAGTATCTTGAGGATGTTTTTGTATGCTAGTTTACTATCAGTATACCCTCAGTGGCCAGGTGTCTATTTCAGTCGCTACCAATTATGAATGGGCTTGTTTGCTCTAGTGTTCTTGGACAATTCGAGTACAGTTTCTTTGTCAGATATGCATTTTTTTTAGGAAAACAGTTTTATTTATTTTTGGCTGTGTTGCATCTTTGTGTGTGGGCTTTTCTCTAGTTTTGGTGAGCATGGGCCATAACTAGTGGTTTGCAGGCTTCTCACTGCAGTGTCTCTTCTTGTTGAGGGGCACAGGCTCACGGGCTTCAGTGGCTGCAGCATGTGAACTCGGCATCGTGGCTTCCAGGATCTAGAGCACAGGCTGGGCAGTTGTGGCACACGGGCTCCATAGGATGTGGGATCTTCCCATCCTAGGGATCGCACATGCATCTCCAGCACTGGCAGGTGGATTCTTTACTATGGAACCACCAGGGCATATTTTAGATTCTAGTTTTCCACACATGTATCTAGTGAAAGAGGCCAGGATCAAGAGGCATGGCAGCTGGGAATCCTCAGCCACAGCTCTGGTGTGCTATCCAAAGCTCTGGGGCCTTTGGTGAGCAGCTCAGCTTCCCTGGGACTGTTTCCTGCTGTCAGGAATGCCCTGCTTTTGGACTGCAGCCCACCAAGCTCCTCTGTCCCTGGGATTTCTGAGACCAGAGTACTGCAGGTGGTGCCATTTCTTTCTCTGCTGCTGCTGCTGCGTCGCTTCAGTCGTGCCTGACTCTGCATGACCCCATAGACAGCAGCCTCCCAGGCTCCTCTGTCCCTGGGATTCTCCAGGCAAGAACACTGGAGTGGGTTGCCATGTGCTTCTCCAGTGCAGGAAAGTGAAAAGTGAAAGGGAAGTCACTCAGTGAAGTCGTGTCCGACTCTTAGTGACCCCGGTGTTGCAGCCTACCAGGCTCCTCTGTCCATGGGATTCTCCAGGCAATGGTACCGGAGCGGCTGCCATTGCCATTTCCTTCTCTACAAGATAGCGTTTTGAAGATATTTTCTCCTGGATATTGCTTTTGATGAAGGAAGGGGGATCCCTTCCAGGGCTTGAGAGTGAGTTCTTGTCTGACACTGGGCAATGAGTTGTCTGAGGAGAGGAGTGCTGTCCAAGCGAGAGGCTTTATTGGGAAGGGCTGCCGGGGTGGAGGGCAGGAGGGTGAGGGAAACGGAGAGAACCACTCTGTCACGTGGCTCACAGTCTCAGGTTTTATGGTCATTGGGTTCATTTCTGGTTTGTCTCTTGCCAGGCATTCTGAACTGGGATCCTTCTTGGGGGCACACACATCACTCAGCCGAGATGGATTCCAGCGAAGTGGATCCTGGGAGGTTGGTAGGACCTCTGAACTGGAGCCTCCCATCACCTGACCTCTCCAGAATTCTGGTTGGTGGTAGCTTGTTCGTTCCTTGTTCCTTCCCAGGACCTCCTGTTGTAAGATGACTCCTGCAAGTGTTTTCTTTTCTCTGTCGCCTGGCCAGGGTGGGTGGTCCGTGGTTCATTTAACCGTTTGTTTTTGGTTCTCTCGAGTAAGGTCCTCCACAGGGTAAATGTATGAAATGATAAAAGGCAATGTTTTAAATAATTTATATTCATAATTTGGTAAGCTGGCTTTTTTTGTGTATGTTAGACCTGATCACCAGACCAAAGGTCATGTAGAACTTTTGTAGTTTTCTAAAATTTCCATAGTATTTTAAATGGAGTTACCTTGTTGCAAAGTTTGTGTTTCTGTTCATATTTTTTTAAACAGTTATTTCTTTTTAGTTGATTGATCATTGCTTTACAATATTGGTTTGATTTGTCATACATCCACATTAGGTGTACCTATGTCCTCTTGCTCTGGAATCTCCCTCCCACTTCACACCCATTCCCACCTCTCTAGGTTACTACAGAGCCCCAGTTTGAGTTCCCTGAATCATACAGCAAATTCCCATTGGTTGTCTATTTACAAATGTTGGTGTACCTGCATCCATGCTGCTCTCTCCATTCCTCTCACCCTCTCCTTCTTGTTCCCCACCCTCGTCTGTAAGTCTGTTCTCCATGTCTGGATCTCCATTGCTGCCCTGTGAACAGACTCGTCAGTACCATCCTTCTAGATTCCATGTTTTTCTCTCTTTGACTGACTCCATCCCCTTTATTAGAACAGACTCAAATGTGTTCCTTTTTATGGCTGCATTCCATACAGGCTCTGATTGTTCCTTAGCCATGTTTTGCGGAGGGTCACGGAGCTATTCTGCTCCATTTCAGTTTGGGCTTCCAGTCTGAGTGCTCGCAGCAGAGCTGCTTCTGGGTGAGCCCTCTGAGGTCTGTGAGCGCCGGGCTGCCCGCTCTCCTCTTGTGGCCCGCAGGGGGCGCCAAACCCCCCTCTGAGCTGCGGGCGCAGGATGCTTTGCCTTTAGACTCTGCTCCGTGAGCAGCTGGCGGGAGCTTTGTCTCGTCAGGACCATCAGGGCTCAGGCTTCTGGATAACAGGGCTACATCCAGGCTGAGAGGAGCAGGGTTGCCTCAGTGCCCACCAGCAGGGAGGCGCTGCCAAAGCGAAAAATGAGGACCGAGTAGACGTTTCCTGTGTCCAGCTGAGGGCTGAGTGGAGGTCCATCTCAGAGGACTCAGGGGGAAAGAGCTCCGTGTGCAAAACGGTGGGTTTTTAGTTAGATTTGCGTTAGATGATGTAGAGGATGAACACTGATGTTCTTCCGTGTAGGTGGCCGTTTCCCTGTCACTGTTTCTTGGGAAGACTGTCCTTTCCTCTTCGCTCGTTCCTGGCTTGATGTTCAGGAATTGACCATGTACATGTGGGTTCGTTTCTGGGCTCTCTATTCTCTCCTGGAGGCCATGTGTCTGTGTTCCTGCCAGTTCCTCACTGTGGTGGTCACTCCAGCTCCGTGATGTCGTTTGAAGAGGGATAGGAAGATGCCTCCGGCTGTGTTCCTCTTTCTCAGAGTCTTTTTGGACCGTTTAAGGTCCTGTTCAACATTAGCAGTCTAATATTAGGAATATTTCTATTTCTGTGAAAAATGCCATTGAATATCATTTTGTGATTGCAGTCAGTGTATTTGTTGATGACTTTGGTTGGAATGGACCTTTTAATTCCTCATTGTTCCAGTGCATGCGCGTGGAATAATTTTCTGTGTATTTGTATTTTCTTTGGTTTCTATATCAGGGCTTTCTAGTTTTCTGACTACTGGTCTTTTATGTTCTTGATTAAGTTTGTTGCTAGATGTTTTATTTAAGTGGGATTGTCTTAATTTTTTTTTCTGATTGTTATTAGTGTATAGAAATGCAAGTGATTTTTGGACTGTAAATGGTAGTATTTTATAGGATTGTAAATTGATCCGAAATGATTCAGCTTTACTGAATGTAGTCTAACAACTTTTTGTGAAGTTATGTGGAACATTTTATCTGTCAAATCTGTTTCTCCTGCAGTAGGTCATCCAGAGGACCCAAGACATGGTGGTTACTCATAGACTTCCCACAGTACTTCTTCATTCCACGTGGACTCCTTCAAGGGCAGTGAGCATCGCAGCTTCCCTTGAACTTCGTCTGGGTAAGTCTTGGCCTGTGTAAGAAAGTTTCCTGCCTGTCTACTCTAAATGTCTTTTGTGGTATTGACATGGTTGTTTTGAAACCTAGTATACTTTCCAGTCATTTAAAATGTACAGAAAATGCCTAGCAATGGGAACAAGTGCTAGCATTTGCCACATCATCTAAAATACTCTCTGTGTTTTATCCAAAATGGGTACCTTCTGCAGAACCAGCACATAATCTCCAAAATCAGGAAATCATATGGTGTCTACATTATAATGTAATCCACAGCCCCACTTCCGCTTTTAGCAATTGTTCAAGTGTATGAGTATATCTTTTGTTTCCATCTTCATCCTTTTTTCTTTATTTAGAGTGTTACTGAGATTTTCAGTTATTTGGACAGACTTGATGGATTGAAAGCAGACATGGTGAATAAGGGTTCTGGGTGGCCTTTCCTATATGGATTTTTTTTTCACTGAAGATGGTTTTACTATTTCTTCATGTTGTAACATGTATGAATCCTGCATTCTTTCTCCCCCCATAGTAATTAAAAATAAATAATATGCCATTTACCATTTAGACATTTGTAAGCATACAGTGTTGTAGCAGACAACCTTTTCTTGTTTTGCAAACCAGCGTAATAATGTGCACCTTGTGCGTGCTTTGGAGAAACTCAGGAAACTGAGTCAGTGACTGAAATGGCCCAAGATATCACCTTAGATTCCATCTTCATCTAAAAACAAAACAGGCACTTCCTGGTGGTCCCGTGGCTGAGACTGGACACTCAGGAGGCCCAGGTTCATTGCCTGATCCAAGAAGTAGATCTCCCATGCCACAACGGAGAATTTGCATGCTGTAGCTAAACATCTGGCTTGCCTCAATGAAGGTTGACCTGGCACAGCCAAATTAAAAAAGAAACAAATATTTAAAAAATACAACCAAAGGAAAGGAAGGGTATGGTTGTTGTGCAGATTTATGGCTTAGCTTTCCCTATGGGTAGAAAAGAAAAAAGAGTTTCAAAAGACTGTGTCTCATCCTTCTATCTGGCATATAGAGAGGATTCCTTTGAAATGAGATTTCTCTGGTAAATGTGACTCACAGAAGAGCTGTCTTGAACTTGGGTTTCAGAGATGATCATGTGTCCTCTAAAAAAATAAAAGTTAATTGGGTCCAACTAACTCTCATGCTGAGGTGGTATATTTTGTGGTAGCATTTGCTCCCCTTCACTTTGGATGTATCCCCATTTGTTTACACTGTCGTCTACTGAAGACATCCTGATATTTGAAAGTGTTTAGTTATTACAAGTAGAGCTGTTGTATATAATCATGCGATCCTTTTTGTCTGGACGTTTTCAAAGCTGTTTAGTAAGTGCTAGACATGCAGTATTCAGGTCACAGGTGAGCCTTGTTTAGCTGTGGGAAAATCCAGCTATGTTTCTCTGTGGCATGTGGGATCTTCTGGGGTAAGGGATCGAACGAGAGTGTCTTGCAGCCACCGGAGAAGCTGTGCCCTACCCCCTTTCTTTGGAGTTGACTGGATCTAATAGGTGTGCAGTGCTACCTCACTGTTATTTTCGTTTGTCATTTCCTAATGATAGGTGATTTTGAGTCTTTTTGATAGGCTTATTTACTATCTATCTTTATATTTTTGTAGGCCGGGTGTTTAGGCGTATACATTTTCTATGAGATTGTTCTAGATTTTTTGGTATATTTGGAGTACAATCCTTTATCAGATATGTATTTTATAAATATATTTTCCTGTGGCTTGTGTTTAAGTTTTGTGAATAAGGTTTTTCACAGTTTAAATTTCTAATTGTTTAAAGTTGATGTTATATATGTTTTATATCCTTTTTTGGATAGACTTTAGTGTGTCGTTGTTGTTGTTGTTAAATTTTATAAGCAGAAGTGAGGTACTGTAGATACGGTTTTAAGCTAAGCTGAGGTACCATAGATACAGTTTTGCCTTTTGTCTGTTGAGAAGTTTGAGTGAGCTTGGTGTACACTGTAACATTATGTCGACATTGATTTGACTGGATATAGCTTCCAATTATTTGTCTAATTGGTTTTGGAGATATCACGGGAAGTCAGTTTTTCCAAGGGAAACTGAGGTCCATGAGACATGAACTCTCTTCGATCGGTCGGAATCACTTTCTGCTATTTCTGACAGATTTGACTTGTTTGGATATCTCATACGAGGGGAATCACAGAACGTTTGTCTTTTTCTTGGTCTGGTTTATTTCACTTAATCTAATGACCATAAGGTTTGTCCACATTGTCGCATTGTCAGAATTACTGACTTTGAAGGGCCGAATCAGATTCCATTGTGTGTATACCACAGTTTGTTTATGGAATTGGCTGCCATGGACACTTAGATTACTTCTCTTTGTTTGCCAGTGTGAATCATGCTGGTGTGAGTATGACTGAAGAAGTATCCATTTTTTCAGCCCCCTTTCCCAGTCCTTTTGGGTACATAGCATGAATTGGATTCGAACTATGTGTTTATTCCATGTGTTCGTTTTGGAGTCATTTCTGTAATGTCTTGCAGAGTGGCAGCACCATTTCATGGACTTTTTTGTATGGTGGAATACCGTTCAAGCTTCCGAATATACCTTGTGTTGCATATTCAGTCTCCCACCAACGGACACTTGAATGAGCTCTACCTTTGAGCTATTGTGAATGACACTGTGAATATTTGTGTACCAGTTTTTGTTTGAATAATTAACAAATACATTACTATATATAAAAGAAGCCACAAGGACCTACTGTACAGTTTAGGAAACTATTAAATATCTTATGATAATATATAATGGAAGAGAATCTCAAAAGGAATATAGGAAAAGCACATAGTAAGCATGATATTTATTGTGCCAACACTATGAGTATCATAGCACTACTCAACGTGTATTTATACATGTCACTAAAATATTCACATCTGTAAGGATATTATAAAAAATTATATTAAAAATCAAGAATTCAAACAGAGAATAAATAAACTTCCTGCCATTGCTCCTCATCATGTAAACACTCATACTACCTGTAACACTCATTGTATAAGTGCTGGACTAGCAATTGACATTCTTGTAAACCAAGAGATTGTGAAGGTGTAAGGAAATATAACTTATTGAATTCCTTAATGAAGGATTATAGAACTCTATGTCCATGAAGCGAATGAAATTCCGTTTTATTGAACCACATTCTGACTAGAGTGATGAGCTTCCACCCCACCCAACGTTAGTTCACAATGAAATCCTGCCGTCCTCTGGCCTCAATGTCTGCTTCCTGCTACCGAGAAAGAAAAGATGAGAAAGTCCTGACCAAACCGATGCTATTTTTCTTTTTCTGATTTGTATTTTATCGCAGGGCTTGGCAAAAAGAGGGCCCAACCTGTTTTTAGAGTTCCATCCCGAGGGTTCCTCCGGCATGTTCCCTGTGTTGACAAACTGCAGATTATTTTCAACAAAGGACAGTGATCTGCACTTCACTATCTGTTGCTTGAGCTGGAATAGCAGGCATCCCTTGAAGTGCAGTCCTTCATGCTGAAGTAGGCATCCCTGAAGAAATAGTATAAGAGGAACACATTTATCATGTAGACATCGCATCCCATGCATTTGTAATAATTTTTCAGTTATACCCATCATCATCGGAGGAACTGACTTGTCCCAGTAACAACGAGAGTACCCAGTATAACAGTTCCTTGACTTATGAGTACTTCCTATGAGTACCCTTATGAGTACTTCCAATGTTGTTTCTCCTACTTTGGTCATGAACAGTAGGAGCTGATGGCAGTGGTCCTTGAAATGTATGTCGATTCCCAGGTGGCGCAGTTGATAAATAATCTGCCTACCAGTGCAGGAGGTGGAAGTGATGTGGGTTTGACCCCTGGTTCAGGAAGATAACAATTCATACACATGTTTTATGTGAACAAGTTTGATACTCATGAGTTTGTTTCTTCTGTATACAGAAAAACAAATGCTGTTCAAGGACACTGAAAGAACCCTGATGTCGAAAATCAGATCTGTATTGTGAGCAATGCTTAGATATCCATGAGTCGAAGCATAGTATTATGCCTATCATCCTTGTATTTCCCTCAGTGAAATATGTGGAGGAAAACTCTTCATTCATGGTCTAGATTCACGAAGAAGCTAAATAGCAGTCATCCTTTATGTTGACAACTGTGAATTTAAATCTCCTGTGAATCCTATGTGACAACCACGCATACCAACATGAGTTATTAGTATTATATCAATATTTTTAGTCCTATTGTATGTCAACTAAAAAAATCAATATATAATTGTACATGAAGTCAAGACATAAAATCAGTGCAAATACAAAATGTTCCATCCTTTGAGAAAGGGAGAAAAACATCTCTGTGCTTAGCCTATTGCATTTTTACGTATTAGATCCTTAAGTAGTTTATTCACCACACCCTATGAATGATTCACAGATCTTCCGAGAAGAAAGGATCATTTCTCTTAAACAATGAGTAGTTCAACTCTTCTCAAAGCAAAGTCATAAGTGAGTCGAATTTTGCGTGAGACCATGAAAACTCAGTGTTTTCATTATGCTTGTGCTTATGATGGGAGGAGGTCTGAGAAGGCACTTCTGAAGGTTTATTCATACCAGTCGTTCTCATATGTATCGAGTCTTTAAAGGTCGAATCACCGAGGTGTTGCTTCTACACTTGGACTAGGCTGAGTAGCAACATTCCCTTTCTCCCTAAGTGCAGTAGACGTGTTCCCAACCTGTCTGTCTTCTGTCCTCTGGAGTATGTATTGCTTGAGCTCACCGCAGCCTAGTAGATGATAATCGTCAGGATATTCTGGAAACCCTTTTTATTTCAGTCTGTTCAGGAGGTTACCACTGCTGCTGCAAACCTCTGGATTTTACCACGCACTTTTAACAACCTCAGATGAAGGATACAAGTCAACACTCGTGACAGCCACGGGCTTCCATGGCCTATACATGATTGTTGGCTTTGCTTTCATAATCATCCTGTTTCTTATACCAACTAAACTGTCACTGTATTTTTTTTATTACCATTTTATCTTTGATGGTTTTTAGATCTATTATGGATTTTCCTATGTATCTTCACTTATCGGTGAGGGTCTTATGTTAGTAGTAGTTATGACAACTGACTTCCAGTCAGTTAGCTGTGGCAGAATAGGAAAAAGAATGACCCACTGTATATCCTTAATATTATGTATCAATATATTATTCGTTTTATTGTTTGCAGTCATCCACTTCCAAGTTTCCGAAATAAACTTTCAGAAAAATCACGTCCTTTTGAATGTCCGTTTGACTGAACAGGAGCACGGAAATGTTATTCCATAAAATTGTTTACAGTTTCCATTCCGTTCCTCCTGTTTGATGTAGATATCGGCCTTTGGTTCTATCACTAGCTTTGCAAGTAAAAAAAAAATTAATTAGAGCTCGTATGGTAATTTTACTGTTAGCAGTAAGTTTAGCATAAAATGAACACAGAAGAGGTTACAGTAGACCAAATATGAAAGTCAGTTTAAAAGAAAACATAGTGTTGAACGTTTACAGTAGGAATATAGTTATGAAGTCCCTTTATTATTATTCTATCCTTTCCGTTTCTTTTGCAGGGGTGTGAATGTACAGATTCCAGTACTATGGCTGGAGTGAATAATAGTATCGTTATTCTTGAGAGCAACTCTACTAAGTCTTCACGCTCACGTCACTCAAGGTTTTGTAATACCTATTATGTTAGTCGTGTTTGTAGTTTGTGAAGTCACATAAGTTGCATTCATTCAAGCAATGGTATCAAACAGCTATGGCATCAATGATAGATGTGACTCGATATCGAATGTGAATCCATTTCACTGTGACAAGTTATTATTGTAGATATTCTATTCATGCCAGTAACAAAGCTGTGCAGAAATCATACAATGTTTACTAAGAAAATAAGATTTACTAATTTGTTTTATTCTTCAATTTCTTTTAAACAGATTGAATGACAACAGGCTCAACTTTTCATTCACTTGTATGACTGTGAGCAGTTTGACCAAGTTGAAGAAGATGACTCGTTTGTAGTCTTCCTCATCAGCTCATTCCATCTACTGGCTTTAAAGTCATTTAGTACAGAGCTCACCGTCTAGGTGTTCATCCAGTGTTTTGTTTGCTTATCATGCAGGATCATTTGAAAAGGAAAAGTATGTGTGTATGAGTTAGAGCTCTGATCCCAAGAGTCCATGTAGAAGCTTCCCCTGAGAAATGTATCGTTTGGGCACCAATGCTACTGAAATGTGTGAATGTGGTATACCACGCATCCCAATAAGTGTAAACAGCTTCACATGCTACTTATTTGAAACGACCAGTACTCATGACATTCCATTCATCTGAGGACTAAATATAGCCAACTTAGGCTGTGTTTGCCAAATAGACTTTGAAGCATTCTTCACACAGACCTTCATTGACGCCAGTTTTCAGATCGAAGAAACCCGTGCTCCGTGAAGTTTGTGAACACATATACTCATGTGTTGTTTGAGATTTTCAAGTCATTCTTCAGTTTTGTTGGAGGAATGGTTCTGTATTTGCCCCATGGATCCCCAAATCCACTGATGTTCATGTGTCTTGGGGCTTCCCAGGTGGTTCTAGTGGTAAAGAACATGCGGAACATACCCATGCAGGACACATAGGAGATATGGATTCGATCCCTGGGGTGGGAAGATCTCCTGAGGGAGAGCATGGCAACCCACTCCAGTATCCTTGCCTAGAGAATCTCATGGAGAGAAGAGCCTGGTGGGGCCTAGTCCATATGATGCCAAAGAGTTGGACGCAATGTAAGTGACTTAGCACAGCACATGATTCATTGTCATAGCTAATATGATGGAGATGACATCAAAAGAAGCACCAGTGGGCAAAAGTCAATATCCATCACTTTTCAACTTTGGAATGTATTGTGATATTTTACATCCATATTTGTATGACTTGATAGTTGGCGAATCGATGCATATGAAGGCCTGATTGTGTTATATGTATGTTGAGGGAAGATATATTTTTCTGTGGTTTGACATATGGTTCCCATTTCATTCGTAGACATCTGCATACTCATCACTTATCATCATTTTTTTTGAAAAGACCATTGTTTGGAAAGGTTGTTGTCTAACCATGAAAGATGCTGGAATTCTTGGGCTCCTTAGAGGAAGAATTCAACCCGGGGCCAGTGATGAGGCTTGATCACTCAGAGCTTTTGTGTCGCAACGTTTTATTAAAGTATAAAAGAGAGAAAGCTTCTGACATAGACATCAGAAGGGGGCAGAAAGAGTGCCCCCTACTCATCTTTAGCTGGATGTTATCCAGCTACTAGCAGTCTACTCATTAGAGAAACGAATGGTAGCAGACCCCTCACCCACAAGATATATGGAGATGACCGTGGCACCAGGTGAGTCATCCTGGGCCATGAAACGATTGATATGAGCAAATAGATAGCTTCATTCACATAGATCAGGAGAACCATGTATGAGTAAAGCATATTGGTTTGTCAAGTCAGTTCTGAGCCTTTAGGCAGAACCTACTTGAAGACAGAGTCTAGGGTAAATACATAGTTCAGTCACATAGCTTAAGGCAAACCTTTCCATAAGAAAAATGCCTTGGTCAGCTCAAAGTATGAGAAAAGTGAAGTTCAGGTGGAACCAGGTGTCATTCTAGCAACACAGAATTGTAAGAGAAAACCTCTTTTTAAATTTGTATCGAGAAGGGGAAAAAAGAGAACAGCTTGTTTCCTCCTGCCTCGGAAGTGACAGATAACTGTCTTGACACTTGCACCCCATCTCCTCCCTTTGGAGACCCCTGGCCTTCCTGGCTGTTACCCTCTCCGTTGCATTCATTGAGTGTTTTCTGCCTTGTGAAACATTGGGCATAGCAGTATGTGTTTATTTAGGGGTATCTCATCCAATTTCATTTAAATGCATATGTGAATTGGAAAGTTTGACATGCCCTTGCTTTGTATACCGATTGGGAAATGTGAGCCTCCAAGTTTAATTTAGTTTTTCATGTTCATTTTAGGGGTACAAAGAAAAATAATATGACTGCTAAGATAAGCTTTTGTATTTTTTGCCAAATATGAATTGAGATCACATCGATCGGAGATGAGTCTGTGCATGAAAGCCCTAATAACTAATGTTAATTGACTTCACTACCATGGGATGTTTTCATATCTACTGAGGATTTACTTCATGTATTTCGATTTTAACTTTCTGTCTTACAGCCTTGTTTGTAGATCAAAGCTATTTGAAATTGTCATCTGGTTTTCAATGGCTTGTGAGGTCATTCATGAGTGGTTTATAAAACCGAATGGATTGTACGTAGCCATACTTTGTTGTCATTCTATGAATTTGAAGAATGTCTGAAGAATGTCTGCAGTTATGCCTTAAAGATTCATACAATTGATGTCCAATATTTATCTCAATAGACTTGCTTTCAATGTGTAGTTTCCTATGCGTATGTCTTTCTTTATGGATTTGGGTAGAACTTGTATTGGAACACTGAAAAATCTGTGATATCAACCGTGCTGACCTTCTTTCTGGTGGTCATCATTAAGATTTTCACGCTCACTGTCACTTTGTGCAATGCTATGGATCCTAGTGGAAACAGGTGCTGTTCATCCTACTTTTGTGAAGATTGAACTCATCGTAGAAAGCGGCATGTGTTGAAATATTTATGGTGTAAATATATCTTGTGTATATAATTACCCAGATGACTGCTGCGTATTTGATTGCTAAGTTATACAACGTATGAGATAGATGTGATCCATCAATGGCGATTGGATACGTGGTGGAGAGGTATTTTGGTGATGCAAGAGATTTAAATGATGTGCTCCCAGTATGTATATTCCTTTTATGTGGATAATGGGTCTCGGATCCATGTTTGAAACATTATGACCTTGTCTTTTGTTATGCATAGGAGGTGTCAAAAACGAAGTTGAGGCGGGTACGTACTTCAAGGGTAAGTATAGGGTTGAGGGCGTGACTATGATGTGGGTTAGGTTTAGGATGTGGGTAGGGTGTCGGGTTAGGGTAGGGTTAAGGTTAGAGTTTGGGGAATAGTCCCCCAACATGTTAGGGTGAGGGGTGAGGTGTGAGGGTTCAGGGTCAGGGTAAGGATGAGGGTAAGGGTTCAGGGTGAGGGTGTGGGCCTCATATCTGATAAAGGATTGTACTCCAAATATACCCTTCCTTTCACTCAAACAGAGTTCACACTGCTGGAGCCCTTGGCAGTGTGGAACACACCAGCCCCTAAAACCTCTGCAGACACCTAGGGCCTAGGTGCAAAGGCAAGTCAGGAGCGGAGCTGAGGCCAGGAAGGCGCCAGTGGCGTCTCCGAGCATCGCGCAGCCTGCTCCTTCCTGGTCAGGAAGCCTAGCAGCGAGGCAAGTCTGGGCAAGGCTCACCAAGAGCAGAGCAGCCTCGCGCCAGGAACTCTGCCAGATCAGGCCTCTGAGCAGAGCTGAAACGCTGCCTTACTGGAGGCGCACTCGGCTCAGCATAACAAGGGCTTGCAGCCTCAGGCGGTTAGGCTGCCTCATCTTAACCCAAGGAGGCTCGCTTCGCCACATGCTGTGCACGCGGCTTCCAGGCGGGGGTGTCCTGCTTCTCCTACAGGTCTTAGCTCAGGGACTGCTTCCCCTGAATTGGGGCTGTGGGTGAGAGCCCAGACACGCAGGGGCAGGCCCCACCCGCCTGCACACATCTCTGCTGAGGAGGACAGCGCTAGGGAACCTATGTTTGTCAGGAAACTGCTGGGCACCCACGGAGATGTCCATGTCTGGGGGCTGCAGACGCCAGCTAGGATACCTGGGTGCCTGGTGCTCTCAGTGTGGCGCTGAGTCTGGGTGTCCAAGCAACAGCTGGAGGAACCCTGCAGTTGCCCTTCCATTTCCTCTGAGAGAACTTTCAAGACTGGATCGATTGGCAGTGTGGAACTCACCGGACGCTGAGCCCTCCGAAAGGAGGCCTGGGGCCTAGTGGCAAAGGCAAGGCAGGAGCGCAGCTGAGGCCAGGAAGGCGCCAGTGGCCTCTCCCAACCTCGGGCAGACTGCTCCTTCCTGGGCAGTAAGCCTATCAGCGAGGCAAGTTTGGGAAAGACTCGCCCAGAGCAGAGCAGCCACGCGCAAGGAACTTTACTAGATCCGGCCTCAGAGCAGACCCAGAGCTCTGCCTTACTGGAGGCGCACTCGGCTCCGCCCAAGTAGGGTCTGCAGCTGCAAGTAACTTGGATCCCAGGAATCCTCCCAAGGAGGCTCGCTTCCGGCATACTGTGCACCTGGCTTCCAGGCATGGATGCCCCGCGCCTCCTGCAGGTCTTGGCTCAGGGGCTGCTTCCCCTGAGCTGGGGCTGTGGGCGGGAGCCCAGACACGCAGGGGCAGGCCCCAACGACCTGCACACGTCTCTGCTGGGGAGGAGAGCACTAGGGAAATGACGTCTGTCAGGCACCTTCTGGGCGCTCACGGAGTCAGCCTCCGGGTGTGTGGGGCTGCAGACCACAGCCAGCGGCCCTGGGAGCCTGGTGCTCTCCGTGCTGTGCTGAGTCTGGGCGGCCAAGCAACCGCTGGAGGAGCCCTGCACTTGCCCTCCCCTCCCCTCTAAGAGAGGCCTCACTGCTGGACGGCTTGGCAGTGTGCAAGCCAGGGGCTCCTAAGCCTTGCCCAAGGACGCCTGGGGCCTAGATGCAAAGGCAATGCAGGAGTGGAGCTGAGGCCAGGAAGGCGCCAGTGGCCTCTCCCAGCATCGCACAGCCTGCTCCTTCCTGGGCAGCAAGCCTAGCAGCGAGGCAAGCCTGGGCAAGTCTCGCCCAGGGCAGAGCAGCCTCGCGCAAGGCACTTGACTAGATCCGGCCTCTGAGCAGAGCTGGAGCTCTGCCGTCCTGGAGGCACACTTGGCTCGGCCCAAGCAGGGATTGCAGCTGCACGCGGCTTGGCTCCCTCGACTCTTCCCAAAGAGGCTCGCTTCCAAGCGTACTCTGCACTTGGCTTCCAGGCAGGGACGCTCCGCGCCTCCTGCCAGTCTTGGCACAGGGGCTGCTTCCCCTGAGTGGAGGCTGTGGGCGGCAGCCCAGACACGCAGGGGCAGGCCCCAACCACCAGCACACGTCTCTGCTGGAGGGGACAGCACGAGGGAAATGACGTCTGTCAGGCACTTTCTGGGCGCCCACCGAGTCAGCCTCAGGGTGTGTGGGGCTGCAGACCAGAGCCAGGGGCCCTGGGAGCCTGGTTCTCTCCGTGCTGTGCTGAGTCTGGGCGGCCAAGCGACTGCTGGAGGAGCCCTGCACTTGCCATTCCCTTCCCTATGACAGAGCTCTCACGGCTGCAGGGCTTGGCAGCGTGCAACCCAGCCGCCCCTAAGCCCTCCGCAAGGAGGCCTGGGGACTAGCTGCAAAGGCAGGGCAGGAGTGGAGCTGAGGCCAGGAAGGCGCCAGGAGCGTCTGCCTGTCTGGCGCAGCCTGCTCCTTCCTGGGCAGGAAGCCTAGCAGCGAGGCAAGTCTGGGCAAGGCTCGCCCAGGGCAGAGCAGCCTCACGCCAGCAACTCTGCCAGATCGGGCCTCTGAGCAGAGCTGGAGCTCTGCAATACTGGAGGCTCACTGGGCTCCGCCCAAGGAGTGATTGCAGACGCACGCAGCTGGGCTGCCTCCTCTTCTCCCGCGGAGGCTCGCTTCCCGCATGCTGTGCACTAGGCTTCCAGGCGGAGTCGCCCCGCGCCTCCTACAGGTCTTGCCTCAGGGGCTGCTTCCCTGGAGCTGGGGCTGCCGGCGGGAGCCCAGACACGTAGGGGCAGGCCCCACCACCTGCACACGTCTCTGCTGGGGAGGAGAGCGCTAGGGACATGACCTCTGTCAGCCAGCTTCTGGGCGCCCACGGAGTCAGCCTCCGGGAGTGTGGGGCTGCAGACCACAGCCAGGGGACCTGGGAGCCTTGTGCTCTCCGTGCGGCGCTGAGTATGGGCAGCCAAGCACCTGCTGGTGGAGCCCTGCACTTGCCCTCCCCTCCCCTCTACGAGAGGCCTCACTGCTGGAGGGCTTGGCAGTGTGCAAGCCACCGGCTCCTAAGCCTTCCCCACGGACGCCTGGGGCCTAGATGCAATGGAAAGGCAGGAGTGGAGCTGAGGCCAGGAAGGCGCCAGCGGCCTCTCCCAGCATCGCGCAGCCTGCTCCTTCCTGGGCAGCAAGCCTAGCAGCGAGGCAAGCCTGGGCAAGTCTCGCCCTGGGCAGAGCAGCCTCGCGCAAGGCACTTGACTAGATCCGGCCTCTGAGCAGAGCTGGAGCTCTGCCGTCCTGGAGGCACACTCGTCTCGGCCCAAGCAGGGATTGCAGCTGCACGCGGCTTGGCTCCCTCGACTCTTCCCAAGGAGGCTCGCTTCCAAGCGGACCGTGCACTTGGCTTCCAGGCAGGGACGCCCCGCGCCTCCTGCAGGTCTTGGCACAGGGGCTGCTTCCCCTGAGCGGAGGCTGTGGGCGGCAGCCCAGACACACAGGGGCAGGCCCCAACCACCTGCACACGTCTCTGCTGGTGGGGAGAGCACTAGGGAAATGACGTCTGTCAGGCACCTTCTGGGCGCTCACGGAGTCAGCCTCCGGGTGTGTGGGGCTGCAGACCACAGCCAGGGGCCCTGGGAAGCCTGGTGCTCTCCGTGCTGTGCTGAGTCTGGGCGGCCAAGCGACCGCTGGAGGAGCCCTGCACTTGCCATTCCCTACCCTATGCCAGAGCTCTCACGGCTGGAGGGCTTGGCAGCGTGCACCCCACCGGCCCCTAAGCCCTCCGCAAGGACGCCTGGGGACTAGGAGCAAAGGCAAGGCAGGAGTGGAGCTGAGGCCAGGAAGGCGCCAGGAGCGTCTGCCTGTCTCGCGCAGCCTGCTCCTTGCCGGGCAGGAAGCCTAGCAGCGAGGCAAGTCTGGGCAAGGCTCGCCCAGGGCAGAGCAGCCTCACGCCAGCAACTCTGCCAGATCAGGCCTCTAAGCAGAGCTGGAGCTCTGCCGTACTGGAGGCTCACTGGGCTCCGCCCAAGGAGTGAGTGCAGACGCAGGCAGCTGGGCTGCCTCCTCTTCTCCCTAGGAGGCTCGCTTCCTGCATGCTGTGCACTAGGCTTCCAGGCGGGGGCGCCCCGCGCCTCCTACAGGTCTTGGCTCAGGGGCTGCTTCCCTGGAGCTGGGGCTGCCGGCGGCAGCCCAGACACGCAGGGGCAGGCCCCACCCCCTGCACACCTCTCTGCCGGGGAGCAGAGCGCTAGGGACATGACGTCTGTCAGGCACCTTCTGGGCGCCCACGGAGTCAGCCTCCAGGAGTGTGGGGCTGCAGACCACAGCCAGGGGACCTGGGAGCCTTGTGCTCTCCGTGGGGCGCTGAGTCTGGACGGCCAAGCAACCGCTGGAGGAGCCCTGCACTTGCCCTCCCGTCCCCTCTACGGGAGGCCTCACTGCTGGAGGGCTTGGCAGTGTGCAAGCCACCGGCTCCTACGCCTTCCCCAAGGACGCCCGGGGCCTAGATGCAAAGGCAAGGCAGGAGTGGAGCTGAGGCCAGGAAGGCGCCAGTGGCCTCTCCCAGCATCGCACAGCCTGCTCCTTCCCGGGCAGCAAGCCTAGCATCGAGGCAAGCCTGGGCAATCTCGCCCTGGGCAGAGCAGCCTCGCGCAAGGCACTTGACTAGATCCGGCCTCTGAGCAGAGCTGGAGCTCTGCCGTCCTGGAGGCACACTCGGCTCGGCCCAAGCCGGGATTGCAGCTGCACGCGGCTTGGCTCCCTCGACTCTTCCCAAGGAGGCTCGCTTCCACGCGGACCGTGCACTTGGCTTCCAGGCAGGGACGCCCCGCGCCTCCTGCAGGTCTTGGCACAGGGGCTGCTTCCCCTGAGCGGAGGCTGTGGGCAGCAGCCCAGACACGCAGGGGCAGGCCCCAACCACCTGCACACGTCTCTGCTGGTGGGGAGAGCACTAGGGAAATGACGTCTGTCAGGCACCTTCTGGGCGCTCACGGAGTCAGCCTCCGGGTGTGTGGGGCTGCAGACCACAGCCAGGGGCCCTGGGAAGCCTGGTGCTCTCCGTGCTGTGCTGAGTCTGGGCGGCCAAGCGACCGCTGGAGGAGCCCTGCACTTGCCATTCCCTTCCCTATGACAGAGCTCTCACGACTGGAGGGCTTGGCAGCGTGCACCCCACCGGCCCCTAAGCCCTCCGCAAGGACGCCTGGGGACTAGGTGCAAAGGCAAGGCAGGAGTGGAGCTGAGGCCAGGAAGGCGCCAGGAGCGTCTGCCTGTCTGGCGCAGCCTGCTCCTTCCCGGGAAGGAAGCCTAGCAGCGAGGCAAGTCTGGGCAAGGCTCGCCCAGGGCAGAGCAGCCTCACGCCAGCAACTCTGCCAGATCGGGCCTCTGAGCAGAGCTGGAGCTCTGCCGTACTGGAGGCTCACTGGGCTCCGCCCAAGGAGTGAGTGCAGACGCACGCAGCTGGGCTGCCTCCTCTTCTCCCGAGGAGGCTCGCTTCCCGCATGCTGTGCACTAGGCTTCCAGGCGGGGGCGCCCCGCGCCCCCTACAGGTCTTGGCTCAGGGGCTGCTTCCCTGGAGCTGGGGCTGCCGGCGGGAGCCCAGACACGCAGGGACAGGCCCCACCACCTGCACACGTCTCTGCTGGGGAGCAGAGCGCTAGGGACATGACGTCTGTCAGGCACCTTCTGGGCGCCCACGGAGTCAGCCTCCGGGAGTGTGGGGCTGCAGACCACAGCCAGGGGACCTGGGAGCCTTGTGCTCCCCGTGCGGCGCTGAGTCTGGGCGGCCAAGCAACCGCTGGTGGAGCCCTGCACTTGCCCTCCCCTCCCCTCTACGAGAGGCCTCACTGCTGGAGGGCTTGGCAGTGTGCAAGCCACCGGCTCCTAAGCCTTCCCCAAGGACGCCCGGGGCCTAGATGCAAAGGCAAGGCAGGAGTGGAGCTGAGGCCAGGAAGGCGCCAGTGGCCTCTCCCAGCATCGCACAGCCTGCTCCTTCCCGGGCAGCAAGCCTAGCAGCGAGGCAAGCCTGGGCAAGTCTCGCCCAGGGCAGAGCAGCCTCGCGCAAGGCACTTGACTAGATCCGGCCTCTGAGCAGAGCTGGAGCTCTGCCGTCCTGGAGGCACACTCGTCTCGGCCCAAGCAGGGATTGCAGCTGCACGCGGCTTGGCTCCCTCGACTCTTCCCAAGGAGGCTCGCTTCCAAGCGGACTGTGCACTTGGCTTCCAGGCAGGGACGCCCCGCGCCTCCTGCAGGTCTTGGCACAGGGGCTGCTTCCCCTGAGCGGAGGCTGTGGGCGGCAGCCCAGACACGCAGGGGCAGGCCCCAACCACCTGCACACGTCTCTGCTGGTTGGGAGAGCACTAGGGAAATGACGTCTGTCAGGCACCTTCTGGGCGCTCACGGAGTCAGCCTCTGGGTGTGTGGGGCTGCAGACCACAGCCAGGGGCCCTGGGAAGCCTGGTGCTCTCCGTGCTGTGCTGAGTCTGGGCGGCCAAGCGACCGCTGGAAGAGCCCTGCACTTGCCATTCCCTACCCTATGACAGAGCTCTCACGGGTGGAGGGCTTGGCAGCGTGCACCCCACCGGCCCCTAAGCCCTCCGCAAGGACGCCTGGGGTCTAGGAGCAAAGGCAAGGCAGGAGTGGAGCTGAGGCCAGGAAGGCGCCAGGAGCGTCTGCCTGTCTCGCGCAGCCTGCTCCTTCCCGGGCAGGAAGCCTAGCAGCGAGGCAAGTCTGGGCAAGGCTCGCCCAGGGCAGAGCAGCCT
This sequence comes from Budorcas taxicolor, assembly GCF_023091745.1. Lineage (NCBI taxonomy): Eukaryota > Metazoa > Chordata > Mammalia > Artiodactyla > Bovidae > Budorcas > Budorcas taxicolor. The sequence goes on from NW_026291583.1 coordinate 818,529, forward strand.
CACGCCAGCAACTCTGCCAGATCGGGCCTCTGAGCAGAGCTGGAGCTCTGCCATACTGGAGGCTCACTGGGCTCCGCCCAAGGAGTGAGTGCAGACGCACGCAGCTGGGCTGCCTCCTCTTCTCCCGAGGAGGCTCGCTTCCCGCATGCTGTGCACTAGGCTTCCAGGCGGGGGCGCCCCGCGCCCCCTACAGGTCTTGGCTCAGGGGCTGCTTCCCTGGAGCTGGGGCTGCCGGCGGGAGCCCAGACACGCAGGGACAGGCCCCACCACCTGCACACGTCTCTGCTGGGGAGCAGAGCGCTAGGGACATGACGTCTGTCAGGCACCTTCTGGGCGCCCACGGAGTCAGCCTCCGGGAGTGTGGGGCTGCAGACCACAGCCAGGGGACCTGGGAGCCTTGTGCTCCCCGTGCGGCGCTGAGTCTGGGCGGCCAAGCAACCGCTGGTGGAGCCCTGCACTTGCCCTCCCCTCCCCTCTACGAGAGGCCTCCCTGCTGGAGGGCTTGGCAGTGTGCAAGCCACCGGCTCCTAAGCCTTCCCCAAGGACGCCCGGGGCCTAGATGCAAAGGCAAGGCAGGAGTGGAGCTGAGGCCAGGAAGGCGCCAGTGGCCTCTCCCAGCATCGCACAGCCTGCTCCTTCCCGGGCAGCAAGCCTAGCAGCGAGGCAAGCCTGGGCAAGTCTCGCCCAGGGCAGAGCAGCCTCGCGCAAGGCACTTGACTAGATCCGGCCTCTGAGCAGAGCTGGAGCTCTGCCGTCCTGGAGGCACACTCGTCTCGGCCCAAGCAGGGATTGCAGCTGCACGCGGCTTGGCTCCCTCGACTCTTCCCAAGGAGGCTCGCTTCCAAGCGGACTGTGCACTTGGCTTCCAGGCAGGGACGCCCCGCGCCTCCTGCAGGTCTTGGCACAGGGGCTGCTTCCCCTGAGCGGAGGCTGTGGGCGGCAGCCCAGACACGCAGGGGCAGGCCCCAACCACCTGCACACGTCTCTGCTGGTTGGGAGAGCACTAGGGAAATGACGTCTGTCAGGCACCTTCTGGGCGCTCACGGAGTCAGCCTCTGGGTGTGTGGGGCTGCAGACCACAGCCAGGGGCCCTGGGAAGCCTGGTGCAATCCGTGCTGTGCTGAGTCTGGGCGGCCAAGCGACCGCTGGAGGAGCCCTGCACTTGCCATTCCCTACCCTATGACAGAGCTCTCACGGGTGGAGGGCTTGGCAGCGTGCACCCCACCGGCCCCTAAGCCCTCCGCAAGGACGCCTGGGGTCTAGGAGCAAAGGCAAGGCAGGAGTGGAGCTGAGGCCAGGAAGGCGCCAGGAGCGTCTGCCTGTCTCGCGCAGCCTGCTCCTTCCCGGGCAGGAAGCCTAGCAGCGAGGCAAGTCTGGGCAAGGCTCGCCCAGGGCAGAGCAGCCTCACGCCAGCAACTCTGCCAGATCAGGCCTCTAAGCAGAGCTGGAGCTCTGCCGTACTGGAGGCTCACTGGGCTCCGCCCAAGGAGTGAGTGCAGACGCACGCAGCTGGGCTGCCTCCTCTTCTCCCGAGGAGGCTCGCTTCCTGCATGCTGTGCACTAGGCTTCCAGGCGGGGGCGCCCCGCGCCTCCTACAGGTCTTGGCTCAGGGGCTGCTTCCCTGGAGCTGGGGCTGCCGGCGGGAGCCCAGACACGCAGGGGCAGGCCCCACCCCCTGCACACGTCTCTGCCGGGGAGCAGAGCGCTAGGGACATGACGTCCGTCAGGCACCTTCTGGGCGCCCACGGAGTCAGCTTCCAGGAGTGTGGGGCTGCAGACCACAGCCAGGGGACCTGGGAGCCCTGTGCTCTCCGTGGGGCGCTGAGTCTGGGCGGCCAAGCAACCGCTGGAGGAGCCCTGCACTTGCCCTCCCCTCCCCTCTACGAGAGGCCTCACTGCTGGAGGGCTTGGCAGTGTGCAAGCCACCGGCTCCTAAGCCTTCCCCAAGGACGCCCGGGGCCTAGATGCAAAGGCAAGGCAGGAGTGGAGCTGAGGCCAGGAAGGCACCAGTGGCCTCTCCCAGCATCGCACAGCCTGCTCCTTCCCGGGCAGCAAGCCTAGCATCGAGGCAAGCCTGGGCAATCTCGCCCTGGGCAGAGCAGCCTCGCGCAAGGCACTTGACTAGATCCGGCCTCTGAGCAGAGCTGGAGCTCTGCCGTCCTGGAGGCACACTCGGCTCGGCCCAAGCCGGGATTGCAGCTGCACGCGGCTTGGCTCCCTCGACTCTTCCCAAGGAGGCTCGCTTCCAAGCGGACCGTGCACTTGGCTTCCAGGCAGGGACGCCCCGCGCCTCCTGCAGGTCTTGGCACAGGGGCTGCTTCCCCTGAGCGGAGGCTGTGGGCGGCAGCCCAGACACGCAGGGGCAGGCCCCAACCACCTGCACACGTCTCTGCTGGTGGGGAGAGCACTAGGGAAATGACGTCTGTCAGGCACCTTCTGGGCGCTCACGGAGTCAGCCTCCGGGTGTGTGGGGCTGCAGACCACAGCCAGGGGCCCTGGGAAGCCTGGTGCTCTCCGTGCTGTGCTGAGTCTGGGCGGCCAAGCGACCGCTGGAGGAGCCCTGCACTTGCCATTCCCTTCCCTATGACAGAGCTCTCACGACTGGAGGGCTTGGCAGCGTGCACCCCACCGGCCCCTAAGCCCTCCGCAAGGACGCCTGGGGACTAGGTGCAAAGGCAAGGCAGGAGTGGAGCTGAGGCCAGGAAGGCGCCAGGAGCGTCTGCCTGTCTGGCGCAGCCTGCTCCTTCCCGGGAAGGAAGCCTAGCAGCGAGGCAAGTCTGGGCAAGGCTCGCCCAGGGCAGAGCAGCCTCACGCCAGCAACTCTGCCAGATCGGGCCTCTGAGCAGAGCTGGAGCTCTGCCGTACTGGAGGCTCACTGGGCTCCGCCCAAGGAGTGAGTGCAGACGCACGCAGCTGGGCTGCCTCCTCTTCTCCCGAGGAGGCTCGCTTCCCGCATGCTGTGCACTAGGCTTCCAGGCGGGGGCGCCCCGCGCCCCCTACAGGTCTTGGCTCAGGGGCTGCTTCCCTGGAGCTGGGGCTGCCGGCGGGAGCCCAGACACGCAGGGACAGGCCCCACCACCTGCACACGTCTCTGCTGGGGAGCAGAGCGCTAGGGACATGACGTCTGTCAGGCACCTTCTGGGCGCCCACGGAGTCAGCCTCCGGGAGTGTGGGGCTGCAGACCACAGCCAGGGGACCTGGGAGCCTTGTGCTCCCCGTGCGGCGCTGAGTCTGGGCGGCCAAGCAACCGCTGGTGGAGCCCTGCACTTGCCCTCCCCTCCCCTCTACGAGAGGCCTCACTGCTGGAGGGCTTGGCAGTGTGCAAGCCACCGGCTCCTAAGCCTTCCCCAAGGACGCCCGGGGCCTAGATGCAAAGGCAAGGCAGGAGTGGAGCTGAGGCCAGGAAGGCGCCAGTGGCCTCTCCCAGCATCGCACAGCCTGCTCCTTCCCGGGCAGCAAGCCTAGCAGCGAGGCAAGCCTGGGCAAGTCTCGCCCAGGGCAGAGCAGCCTCGCGCAAGGCACTTGACTAGATCCGGCCTCTGAGCAGAGCTGGAGCTCTGCCGTCCTGGAGGCACACTCGTCTCGGCCCAAGCAGGGATTGCAGCTGCACGCGGCTTGGCTCCCTCGACTCTTCCCAAGGAGGCTCGCTTCCAAGCGGACTGTGCACTTGGCTTCCAGGCAGGGACGCCCCGCGCCTCCTGCAGGTCTTGGCACAGGGGCTGCTTCCCCTGAGCGGAGGCTGTGGGCGGCAGCCCAGACACGCAGGGGCAGGCCCCAACCACCTGCACACGTCTCTGCTGGTTGGGAGAGCACTAGGGAAATGACGTCTGTCAGGCACCTTCTGGGCGCTCACGGAGTCAGCCTCTGGGTGTGTGGGGCTGCAGACCACAGCCAGGGGCCCTGGGAAGCCTGGTGCTCTCCGTGCTGTGCTGAGTCTGGGCGGCCAAGCGACCGCTGGAGGAGCCCTGCACTTGCCATTCCCTACCCTATGACAGAGCTCTCACGGGTGGAGGGCTTGGCAGCGTGCACCCCACCGGCCCCTAAGCCCTCCGCAAGGACGCCTGGGGTCTAGGAGCAAAGGCAAGGCAGGAGTGGAGCTGAGGCCAGGAAGGCGCCAGGAGCGTCTGCCTGTCTCGCGCAGCCTGCTCCTTCCCGGGCAGGAAGCCTAGCAGCGAGGCAAGTCTGGGCAAGGCTCGCCCAGGGCAGAGCAGCCTCACGCCAGCAACTCTGCCAGATCGGGCCTCTGAGCAGAGCTGGAGCTCTGCCATACTGGAGGCTCACTGGGCTCCGCCCAAGGAGTGAGTGCAGACGCACGCAGCTGGGCTGCCTCCTCTTCTCCCGAGGAGGCTCGCTTCCCGCATGCTGTGCACTAGGCTTCCAGGCGGGGGCGCCCCGCGCCCCCTACAGGTCTTGGCTCAGGGGCTGCTTCCCTGGAGCTGGGGCTGCCGGCGGGAGCCCAGACACGCAGGGACAGGCCCCACCACCTGCACACGTCTCTGCTGGGGAGCAGAGCGCTAGGGACATGACGTCTGTCAGGCACCTTCTGGGCGCCCACGGAGTCAGCCTCCGGGAGTGTGGGGCTGCAGACCACAGCCAGGGGACCTGGGAGCCTTGTGCTCCCCGTGCGGCGCTGAGTCTGGGCGGCCAAGCAACCGCTGGTGGAGCCCTGCACTTGCCCTCCCCTCCCCTCTACGAGAGGCCTCCCTGCTGGAGGGCTTGGCAGTGTGCAAGCCACCGGCTCCTAAGCCTTCCCCAAGGACGCCCGGGGCCTAGATGCAAAGGCAAGGCAGGAGTGGAGCTGAGGCCAGGAAGGCGCCAGTGGCCTCTCCCAGCATCGCACAGCCTGCTCCTTCCCGGGCAGCAAGCCTAGCAGCGAGGCAAGCCTGGGCAAGTCTCGCCCAGGGCAGAGCAGCCTCGCGCAAGGCACTTGACTAGATCCGGCCTCTGAGCAGAGCTGGAGCTCTGCCGTCCTGGAGGCACACTCGTCTCGGCCCAAGCAGGGATTGCAGCTGCACGCGGCTTGGCTCCCTCGACTCTTCCCAAGGAGGCTCGCTTCCAAGCGGACTGTGCACTTGGCTTCCAGGCAGGGACGCCCCGCGCCTCCTGCAGGTCTTGGCACAGGGGCTGCTTCCCCTGAGCGGAGGCTGTGGGCGGCAGCCCAGACACGCAGGGGCAGGCCCCAACCACCTGCACACGTCTCTGCTGGTTGGGAGAGCACTAGGGAAATGACGTCTGTCAGGCACCTTCTGGGCGCTCACGGAGTCAGCCTCTGGGTGTGTGGGGCTGCAGACCACAGCCAGGGGCCCTGGGAAGCCTGGTGCTCTCCGTGCTGTGCTGAGTCTGGGCGGCCAAGCGACCGCTGGAGGAGCCCTGCACTTGCCATTCCCTACCCTATGACAGAGCTCTCACGGGTGGAGGGCTTGGCAGCGTGCACCCACCGGCCCCTAAGCCCTCCGCAAGGACGCCTGGGGTCTAGGAGCAAAGGCAAGGCAGGAGTGGAGCTGAGGCCAGGAAGGCGCCAGGAGCGTCTGCCTGTCTGGCGCAGCCTGCTCCTTCCCGGGCAGGAAGCCTAGCAGCGAGGCAAGTCTGGGCAAGGCTCGCCCAGGGCAGAGCAGCCTCACGCCAGCAACTCTGCCAGATCGGGCCTCTGAGCAGAGCTGGAGCTCTGCCGTACTGGAGGCTCACTGGGCTCCGCCCAAGGAGTGAGTGCAGACGCACGCAGCTGGGCTGCCTCCTCTTCTCCCGCGGAGGCTCGCTTCCCGCATGCTGTGCACTAGGCTTCCAGGCGGGGGCGCCCCGCGCCCCCTACAGGTCTTGGCTCAGGGGCTGCTTCCCTGGAGCTGGGGCTGCCGGCGGGAGCCCAGACACGCAGGGGCAGGCCCCACCACCTGCACACGTTTCTGCTGGGGAGCAGAGCGCTAGGGACATGACGTCTGTCAGGCACCTTCTGGGCGCCCACGGAGTCAGCCTCCGGGTGTGTGGGGCTGCAGACCACAGCAGGGGACCTGGGAGCCTTGTGCTCTCCGTGCGGCGCTGAGTCTGGGCGGCCAAGCGAGCGCTGGAGGAGCCCTGCACTTGCCCTCCCCTCCCCTCTAAGAGAGGCCTCACTGCTGGAGGGCTTGGCAGTGTGCAAGCCACCGGCTCCTAAGCCTTCCCCAAGGACGCCCGGGGCCTAGATGCAAAGGCAAGGCAGGAGTGGAGCTGAGGCCAGGAAGGCGCCAGTGGCCTCTCCCAGCATCGCACAGCCTGCTCCTTCCCGGGCAGCAAGCCTAGCAGCGAGGCAAGCCTGGGCAAGTCTCGCCCAGGGCAGAGCAGCCTCGCGCAAGGCACTTGACTAGATCCGGCCTCTGAGCAGAGCTGGAGCTCTGCCGTCCTGGAGGCACACTCGGCTCGGCCCAAGCCGGGATTGCAGCTGCACGCGGCTTGGCTCCCTCGACTCTTCCCAAGGAGGCTCGCTTCCAAGCGGACCGTGCACTTGGCTTCCAGGCAGGGACGCCCCGGGCCTCCTGCAGGTCTTGGCACAGGGGCTGCTTCCCCTGAGCGGAGGCTGTGGGCGGCAGCCCAGACACGCAGGGGCAGGCCCCAACCACCTGCACACGTCTCTGCTGGTGGGGAGAGCACTAGGGAAATGACGTCTGTCAGGCACCTTCTGGGCGCTCACGGAGTCAGCCTCCGGGTGTGTGGGGCTGCAGACCACAGCCAGGGGCCCTGGGAAGCCTGGTGCTCTCCGTGCTGTGCTGAGTCTGGGCACCCAAGCGACCGCTGGAGGAGCCCTGCACTTGCCATTCCCTTCCCTATGACAGAGCTCTCACGGCTGGAGGGCTTGGCAGCGTGCACCCCACCGGCCCCTAAGCCCTCCGCAAGGACGCCTGGGGACTAGGTGCAAAGGCAAGGCAGGAGTGGAGCTGAGGCCAGGAAGGCGCCAGGAGCGTCTGCCTGTCTGGCGCAGCCTGCTCCTTCCCGGGCAGGAAGCCTAGCAGCGAGGCCAGTCTGGGCAAGGCTCGCCCAGGGCAGAGCAGCCTCACGCCAGCAACTCTGCCAGATCGGGCCTCTGAGCAGAGCTGGAGCTCTGCCGTACTGGAGGCTCACTGGGCTCCGCCCAAGGAGTGAGTGCAGACGCACGCAGCTGGGCTGCCTCCTCTTCTCCCGCGGAGGCTCGCTTCCCGCATGCTGTGCACTAGGCTTCCAGGCGGGGGCGCCCCGCGCCCCCTACAGGTCTTGGCTCAGGGGCTGCTTCCCTGGAGCTGGGGCTGCCGGCGGGAGCCCAGACACGCAGGGGCAGGCCCCACCACCTGCACACGTCTCTGCTGGGGAGCAGAGCGCTAGGGACATGACGTCTGTCAGGCACCTTCTGGGCGCCCACGGAGTCAGCCTCCGGGAGTGTGGGGCTGCAGACCACAGCCAGGGGACCTGGGAGCCTTGTGCTCCCCGTGCGGCGCTGAGTCTGGGCGGCCAAGCAACCGCTGGTGGAGCCCTGCACTTGCCCTCCCCTCCCCTCTACGAGAGGCCTCCCTGCTGGAGGGCTTGGCAGTGTGCAAGCCACCGGCTCCTAAGCCTTCCCCAAGGACGCCCGGGGCCTAGATGCAAAGGCAAGGCAGGAGTGGAGCTGAGGCCAGGAAGGCGCCAGTGGCCTCTCCCAGCATCGCACAGCCTGCTCCTTCCCGGGCAGCAAGCCTAGCAGCGAGGCAAGCCTGGGCAAGTGTCGCCCTGGGCAGAGCAGCCTCGCGCAAGGCACTTGACTAGATCCGGCCTCTGAGCAGAGCTGGAGCTCTGCCGTCCTGGAGGCACACTCGGCTCGGCCCAAGCCGGGATTGCAGCTGCACGCGGCTTGGCTCCCTCGACTCTTCCCAAGGAGGCTCGCTTCCAAGCGGACCGTGCACTTGGCTTCCAGGCAGGGACGCCCCGCGCCTCCTGCAGGTCTTGGCACAGGGGCTGCTTCCCCTGAGCGGAGGCTGTGGGCGGCAGCCCAGACACGCAGGGGCAGGCCCCAACCACCTGCACACGTCTCTGCTGGTGGGGAGAGCACTAGGGAAATGACGTCTGTCAGGCACCTTCTGGGCGCTCACGGAGTCAGCCTCCGGGTGTGTGGGGCTGCAGACCACAGCCAGGGGCCCTGGGAAGCCTGGTGCTCTCCGTGCTGTGCTGAGTCTGGGCGGCCAAGCGACCGCTGGAGGAGCCCTGCACTTGCCATTCCCTTCCCTATGACAGAGCTCTCACGGCTGGAGGGCTTGGCAGCGTGCACCCCACCGGCCCCTAAGCCCTCCGCAAGGACGCCTGGGGACTAGGTGCAAAGGCAAGGCAGGAGTGGAGCTGAGGCCAGGAAGGCGCCAGGAGCGTCTGCCTGTCTGGCGCAGCCTGCTCCTTCCCGGGCAGGAAGCCTAGCAGCGAGGCAAGTCTGGGCAAGGCTCGCCCAGGGCAGAGCAGCCTCACGCCAGCAACTCTGCCAGATCGGGCCTCTGAGCAGAGCTGGAGCTCTGCCGTACTGGAGGCTCACTGGGCTCCGCCCAAGGAGTGAGTGCAGACGCACGCAGCTGGGCTGCCTCCTCTTCTCCCGCGGAGGCTCGCTTCCCGCATGCTGTGCACTAGGCTTCCAGGCGGGGGCGCCCCGCGCCCCCTACAGGTCTTGGCTCAGGGGCTGCTTCCCTGGAGCTGGGGCTGCCGGCGGGAGCCCAGACACGCAGGGGCAGGCCCCACCACCTGCACACGTCTCTGCTGGGGAGCAGAGCGCTAGGGACATGACGTCTGTCAGGCAACTTCTGGGCGCCCACGGAGTCAGCCTCCGGGTGTGTGGGGCTGCAGACCACAGCCAGGGGACCTGGGAGCCTTGTGCTCTCCGTGCGGCGCTGAGTCTGGGCGGCCAAGCGAGCGCTGGAGGAGCCCTGCACTTGCCCTCCCCTCCCCTCTAAGAGAGGCCTCACTGCTGGAGGGCTTGGCAGTGTGCAAGCCACCGGCTCCTAAGCCTTCCCCAAGGACGCCCGGGGCCTAGATGCAAAGGCAAGGCAGGAGTGGAGCTGAGGCCAGGAAGGCGCCAGTGGCCTCTCCCAGCATCGCACAGCCTGCTCCTTCCCGGGCAGCAAGCCTAGCAGCGAGGCAAGCCTGGGCAAGTCTCGCCCAGGGCAGAGCAGCCTCGCGCAAGGCACTTGACTAGATCCGGCCTCTGAGCAGAGCTGGAGCTCTGCCGTCCTGGAGGCACACTCGGCTCGGCCCAAGCAGGGATTGCAGCTGCACGCGGCTTGGCTCCCTCGACTCTTCCCAAGGAGGCTCGCTTCCAAGCGGACCGTGCACTTGGCTTCCAGGCAGGGACGCCCCGCGCCTCCTGCAGGTCTTGGCACAGGGGCTGCTTCCCCTGAGCGGAGGCTGTGGGCGGCAGCCCAGACACGCAGGGGCAGGCCCCAACCACCTGCACACGTCTCTGCTGGTGGGGAGAGCACTAGGGAAATGACGTCTGTCAGGCACCTTCTGGGCGCTCACGGAGTCAGCCTCCGGGTGTGTGGGGCTGCAGACCACAGCCAGGGGCCCTGGGAAGCCTGGTGCTCTCCGTGCTGTGCTGAGTCTGGGCGGCCAAGCGACCGCTGGAGGAGCCCTGCACTTGCCATTCCCTTCCCTATGACAGAGCTCTCACGGCTGGAGGGCTTGGCAGCGTGCACCCCACCGGCCCCTAAGCCCTCCGCAAGGACGCCTGGGGACTAGGTGCAAAGGCAAGGCAGGAGTGGAGCTGAGGCCAGGAAGGCGCCAGGAGCGTCTGCCTGTCTGGCGCAGCCTGCTCCTTCCCGGGCAGGAAGCCTAGCAGCGAGGCCAGTCTGGGCAAGGCTCGCCCAGGGCAGAGCAGCCTCACGCCAGCAACTCTGCCAGATCGGGCCTCTGAGCAGAGCTGGAGCTCTGCCGTACTGGAGGCTCACTGGGCTCCGCCCAAGGAGTGAGTGCAGACGCACGCAGCTGGGCTGCCTCCTCTTCTCCCGCGGAGGCTCGCTTCCCGCATGCTGTGCACTAGGCTTCCAGGCGGGGGCGCCCCGCGCCCCCTACAGGTCTTGGCTCAGGGGCTGCTTCCCTGGAGCTGGGGCTGCCGGCGGGAGCCCAGACACGCAGGGGCAGGCCCCACCACCTGCACACGTCTCTGCTGGGGAGCAGAGCGCTAGGGACATGACGTCTGTCAGGCACCTTCTGGGCGCCCACGGAGTCAGCCTCCGGGAGTGTGGGGCTGCAGACCACAGCCAGGGGACCTGGGAGCCTTGTGCTCCCCGTGCGGCGCTGAGTCTGGGCGGCCAAGCAACCGCTGGTGGAGCCCTGCACTTGCCCTCCCCTCCCCTCTACGAGAGGCCTCCCTGCTGGAGGGCTTGGCAGTGTGCAAGCCACCGGCTCCTAAGCCTTCCCCAAGGACGCCCGGGGCCTAGATGCAAAGGCAAGGCAGGAGTGGAGCTGAGGCCAGGAAGGCGCCAGTGGCCTCTCCCAGCATCGCACAGCCTGCTCCTTCCCGGGCAGCAAGCCTAGCAGCGAGGCAAGCCTGGGCAAGTGTCGCCCTGGGCAGAGCAGCCTCGCGCAAGGCACTTGACTAGATCCGGCCTCTGAGCAGAGCTGGAGCTCTGCCGTCCTGGAGGCACACTCGGCTCGGCCCAAGCCGGGATTGCAGCTGCACGCGGCTTGGCTCCCTCGACTCTTCCCAAGGAGGCTCGCTTCCAAGCGGACCGTGCACTTGGCTTCCAGGCAGGGACGCCCCGCGCCTCCTGCAGGTCTTGGCACAGGGGCTGCTTCCCCTGAGCGGAGGCTGTGGGCGGCAGCCCAGACACGCAGGGGCAGGCCCCAACCACCTGCACACGTCTCTGCTGGTGGGGAGAGCACTAGGGAAATGACGTCTGTCAGGCACCTTCTGGGCGCTCACGGAGTCAGCCTCCGGGTGTGTGGGGCTGCAGACCACAGCCAGGGGCCCTGGGAAGCCTGGTGCTCTCCGTGCTGTGCTGAGTCTGGGCGGCCAAGCGACCGCTGGAGGAGCCCTGCACTTGCCATTCCCTTCCCTATGACAGAGCTCTCACGGCTGGAGGGCTTGGCAGCGTGCACCCCACCGGCCCCTAAGCCCTCCGCAAGGACGCCTGGGGACTAGGTGCAAAGGCAAGGCAGGAGTGGAGCTGAGGCCAGGAAGGCGCCAGGAGCGTCTGCCTGTCTGGCGCAGCCTGCTCCTTCCCGGGCAGGAAGCCTAGCAGCGAGGCCAGTCTGGGCAAGGCTCGCCCAGGGCAGAGCAGCCTCACGCCAGCAACTCTGCCAGATCGGGCCTCTGAGCAGAGCTGGAGCTCTGCCGTACTGGAGGCTCACTGGGCTCCGCCCAAGGAGTGAGTGCAGACGCACGCAGCTGGGCTGCCTCCTCTTCTCCCGAGGAGGCTCGCTTCCCGCATGCTGTGCACTAGGCTTCCAGGCGGGGGCGCCCCGCGCCCCCTACAGGTCTTGGCTCAGGGGCTGCTTCCCTGGAGCTGGGGCTGCCGGCGGGAGCCCAGACACGCAGGGGCAGGCCCCACCACCTGCACACGTCTCTGCTGGGGAGCAGAGCGCTAGGGACATGACGTCTGTCAGGCACCTTCTGGGCGCCCACGGAGTCAGCCTCCGGGTGTGTGGGGCTGCAGACCACAGCCAGGGGACCTGGGAGCCTTGTGCTCTCCGTGCGGCGCTGAGTCTGGGCGGCCAAGCGAGCGCTGGAGGAGCCATGCACTTGCCCTCCCCTCCCCTCTAAGAGAGGCCTCACTGCTGGAGGGCTTGGCAGTGTGCAAGCCACCGGCTCCTAAGCCTTCCCCAAGGACGCCCGGGGCCTAGATGCAAAGGCAAGGCAGGAGTGGAGCTGAGGCCAGGAAGGCGCCAGTGGCCTCTCCCAGCATCGCACAGCCTGCTCCTTCCCGGGCAGCAAGCCTAGCAGCGAGGCAAGCCTGGGCAAGTCTCGCCCAGGGCAGAGCAGCCTCGCGCAAGGCACTTGACTAGATCCGGCCTCTGAGCAGAGCTGGAGCTCTGCCGTCCTGGAGGCACACTCGGCTCGGCCCAAGCAGGGCTTGCAGCTGCACGCGGCTTGGCTCCCTCGACTCTTCCCAAGGAGGCTCGCTTCCAAGCGGACCGTGCACTTGGCTTCCAGGCAGGGACGCCCCACGCCTCCTGCAGGTCTTGGCACAGGGGCTGCTTCCCCTGAGCGGAGGCTGTGGGCGGCAGCCCAGACACGCAGGGGCAGGCCCCAACCACCTGCACACGTCTCTGCTGGTGGGGAGAGCACTAGGGAAATGACGTCTGTCAGGCACCTTCTGGGCGCTCACGGAGTCAGCCTCCGGGTGTGTGGGGCTGCAGACCACAGCCAGGGGCCCTGGGAAGCCTGGTGCTCTCCGTGCTGTGCTGAGTCTGGGCGGCCAAGCGACCGCTGGAGGAGCCCTGCACTTGCCATTCCCTTCCCTATGACAGAGCTCTCACGGCTGGAGGGCTTGGCAGCGTGCACCCCACCGGCCCCTAAGCCCTCCGCAAGGACGCCTGGGGACTAGGTGCAAAGGCAAGGCAGGAGTGGAGCTGAGGCCAGGAAGGCGCCAGGAGCGTCTGCCTGTCTGGCGCAGCCTGCTCCTTCCCGGGCAGGAAGCCTAGCAGCGAGGCCAGTCTGGGCAAGGCTCGCCCAGGGCAGAGCAGCCTCACGCCAGCAACTCTGCCAGATCGGGCCTCTGAGCAGAGCTGGAGCTCTGCCGTACTGGAGGCTCACTGGGCTCCGCCCAAGGAGTGAGTGCAGACGCACGCAGCTGTGCTGCCTCCTCTTCTCCCGAGGAGGCTCGCTTCCCGCATGCTGTGCACTAGGCTTCCAGGCGGGGGCGCCCCGCGCCCCCTACAGGTCTTGGCTCAGGGGCTGCTTCCCTGGAGCTGGGGCTGCCGGCGGGAGCCCAGACACGCAGGGGCAGGCCCCACCACCTGCACACGTCTCTGCTGGGGAGCAGAGCGCTAGGGACATGACGTCTGTCAGGCACCTTCTGGGCGCCCACGGAGTCAGCCTCCGGGAGTGTGGGGCTGCAGACCACAGCCAGGGGACCTGGGAGCCTTGTGCTCCCCGTGCGGCGCTGAGTCTGGGCGGCCAAGCAACCGCTGGTGGAGCCCTGCACTTGCCCTCCCCTCCCCTCTACGAGAGGCCTCCCTGCTGGAGGGCTTGGCAGTGTGCAAGCCACCGGCTCCTAAGCCTTCCCCAAGGACGCCCGGGGCCTAGATGCAAAGGCAAGGCAGGAGTGGAGCTGAGGCCAGGAAGGCGCCAGTGGCCTCTCCCAGCATCGCACAGCCTGCTCCTTCCCGGGCAGCAAGCCTAGCAGCGAGGCAAGCCTGGGCAAGTGTCGCCCTGGGCAGAGCAGCCTCGCGCAAGGCACTTGACTAGATCCGGCCTCTGAGCAGAGCTGGAGCTCTGCCGTCCTGGAGGCACACTCGGCTCGGCCCAAGCCGGGATTGCAGCTGCACGCGGCTTGGCTCCCTCGACTCTTCCCAAGGAGGCTCGCTTCCAAGCGGACCGTGCACTTGGCTTCCAGGCAGGGACGCCCCGCGCCTCCTGCAGGTCTTGGCACAGGGGCTGCTTCCCCTGAGCGGAGGCTGTGGGCGGCAGCCCAGACACGCAGGGGCAGGCCCCAACCACCTGCACACGTCTCTGCTGGTGGGGAGAGCACTAGGGAAATGACGTCTGTCAGGCACCTTCTGGGCGCTCACGGAGTCAGCCTCCGGGTGTGTGGGGCTGCAGACCACAGCCAGGGGCCCTGGGAAGCCTGGTGCTCTCCGTGCTGTGCTGAGTCTGGGCGGCCAAGCGACCGCTGGAGGAGCCCTGCACTTGCCATTCCCTTCCCTATGACAGAGCTCTCACGGCTGGAGGGCTTGGCAGCGTGCACCCCACCGGCCCCTAAGCCCTCCGCAAGGACGCCTGGGGACTAGGTGCAAAGGCAAGGCAGGAGTGGAGCTGAGGCCAGGAAGGCGCCAGGAGCGTCTGCCTGTCTGGCGCAGCCTGCTCCTTCCCGGGCAGGAAGCCTAGCAGCGAGGCCAGTCTGGGCAAGGCTCGCCCAGGGCAGAGCAGCCTCACGCCAGCAACTCTGCCAGATCGGGCCTCTGAGCAGAGCTGGAGCTCTGCCGTACTGGAGGCTCACTGGGCTCCGCCCAAGGAGTGAGTGCAGACGCACGCAGCTGGGCTGCCTCCTCTTCTCCCGCGGAGGCTCGCTTCCCGCATGCTGTGCACTAGGCTTCCAGGCGGGGGCGCCCCGCGCCCCCTACAGGTCTTGGCTCAGGGGCTGCTTCCCTGGAGCTGGGGCTGCCGGCGGGAGCCCAGACACGCAGGGGCAGGCCCCACCACCTGCACACGTCTCTGCTGGGGAGCAGAGCGCTAGGGACATGACGTCTGTCAGGCACCTTCTGGGCGCCCACGGAGTCAGCCTCCGGGAGTGTGGGGCTGCAGACCACAGCCAGGGGACCTGGGAGCCTTGTGCTCCCCGTGCGGCGCTGAGTCTGGGCGGCCAAGCAACCGCTGGTGGAGCCCTGCACTTGCCCTCCCCTCCCCTCTACGAGAGGCCTCCCTGCTGGAGGGCTTGGCAGTGTGCAAGCCACCGGCTCCTAAGCCTTCCCCAAGGACGCCCGGGGCCTAGATGCAAAGGCAAGGCAGGAGTGGAGCTGAGGCCAGGAAGGCGCCAGTGGCCTCTCCCAGCATCGCACAGCCTGCTCCTTCCCGGGCAGCAAGCCTAGCATCGAGGCAAGCCTGGGCAAGTGTCGCCCTGGGCAGAGCAGCCTCGCGCAAGGCACTTGACTAGATCCGGCCTCTGAGCAGAGCTGGAGCTCTGCCGTCCTGGAGGCACACTCGGCTCGGCCCAAGCCGGGATTGCAGCTGCACGCGGCTTGGCTCCCTCGACTCTTCCCAAGGAGGCTCGCTTCCAAGCGGACCGTGCACTTGGCTTCCAGGCAGGGACGCCCCGCGCCTCCTGCAGGTCTTGGCACAGGGGCTGCTTCCCCTGAGCGGAGGCTGTGGGCGGCAGCCCAGACACGCAGGGGCAGGCCCCAACCACCTGCACACGTCTCTGCTGGTGGGGAGAGCACTAGGGAAATGACGTCTGTCAGGCACCTTCTGGGCGCTCACGGAGTCAGCCTCCGGGTGTGTGGGGCTGCAGACCACAGCCAGGGGCCCTGGGAAGCCTGGTGCTCTCCGTGCTGTGCTGAGTCTGGGCGCCCAAGCGACCGCTGGAGGAGCCCTGCACTTGCCATTCCCTTCCCTATGACAGAGCTCTCACGGCTGGAGGGCTTGGCAGCGTGCACCCCACCGGCCCCTAAGCCCTCCGCAAGGACGCCTGGGGACTAGGTGCAAAGGCAAGGCAGGAGTGGAGCTGAGGCCAGGAAGGCGCCAGGAGCGTCTGCCTGTCTGGCGCAGCCTGCTCCTTCCCGGGCAGGAAGCCTAGCAGCGAGGCCAGTCTGGGCAAGGCTCGCCCAGGGCAGAGCAGCCTCACGCCAGCAACTCTGCCAGATCGGGCCTCTGAGCAGAGCTGGAGCTCTGCCGTACTGGAGGCTCACTGGGCTCCGCCCAAGGAGTGAGTGCAGACTCACGCAGCTGGGCTGCCTCCTCTTCTCCCGCGGAGGCTCGCTTCCCGCATGCTGTGCACTAGGCTTCCAGGCGGGGGCGCCCCGCGCCCCCTACAGGTCTTGGCTCAGGGGCTGCTTCCCTGGAGCTGGGGCTGCCGGCGGGAGCCCAGACACGCAGGGGCAGGCCCCACCACCTGCACACGTCTCTGCTGGGGAGCAGAGCGCTAGGGACATGACGTCTGTCAGGCACCTTCTGGGCGCCCACGGAGTCAGCCTCCGGGAGTGTGGGGCTGCAGACCACAGCCAGGGGACCTGGGAGCCTTGTGCTCCCCGTGCGGCGCTGAGTCTGGGCGGCCAAGCAACCGCTGGTGGAGCCCTGCACTTGCCCTCCCCTCCCCTCTACGAGAGGCCTCCCTGCTGGAGGGCTTGGCAGTGTGCAAGCCACCGGCTCCTAAGCCTTCCCCAAGGACGCCCGGGGCCTAGATGCAAAGGCAAGGCAGGAGTGGAGCTGAGGCCAGGAAGGCGCCAGTGGCCTCTCCCAGCATCGCACAGCCTGCTCCTTCCCGGGCAGCAAGCCTAGCATCGAGGCAAGCCTGGGCAAGTGTCGCCCTGGGCAGAGCAGCCTCGCGCAAGGCACTTGACTAGATCCGGCCTCTGAGCAGAGCTGGAGCTCTGCCGTCCTGGAGGCACACTCGGCTCGGCCCAAGCCGGGATTGCAGCTGCACGCGGCTTGGCTCCCTCGACTCTTCCCAAGGAGGCTCGCTTCCAAGCGGACCGTGCACTTGGCTTCCAGGCAGGGACGCCCCGCGCCTCCTGCAGGTCTTGGCACAGGGGCTGCTTCCCCTGAGCGGAGGCTGTGGGCGGCAGCCCAGACACGCAGGGGCAGGCCCCAACCACCTGCACACGTCTCTGCTGGTGGGGAGAGCACTAGGGAAATGACGTCTGTCAGGCACCTTCTGGGCGCTCACGGAGTCAGCCTCCGGGTGTGTGGGGCTGCAGACCACAGCCAGGGGCCCTGGGAAGCCTGGTGCTCTCCGTGCTGTGCTGAGTCTGGGCGGCCAAGCGACCGCTGGAGGAGCCCTGCACTTGCCATTCCCTTCCCTATGACAGAGCTCTCACGGCTGGAGGGCTTGGCAGCGTGCACCCCACCGGCCCCTAAGCCCTCCGCAAGGACGCCTGGGGACTAGGTGCAAAGGCAAGGCAGGAGTGGAGCTGAGGCCAGGAAGGCGCCAGGAGCGTCTGCCTGTCTGGCGCAGCCTGCTCCTTCCCGGGCAGGAAGCCTAGCAGCGAGGCCAGTCTGGGCAAGGCTCGCCCAGGGCAGAGCAGCCTCACGCCAGCAACTCTGCCAGATCGGGCCTCTGAGCAGAGCTGGAGCTCTGCCGTACTGGAGGCTCACTGGGCTCCGCCCAAGGAGTGAGTGCAGACGCACGCAGCTGGGCTGCCTCCTCTTCTCCCGAGGAGGCTCGCTTCCCGCATGCTGTGCACTAGGCTTCCAGGCGGGGGCGCCCCGCGCCCCCTACAGGTCTTGGCTCAGGGGCTGCTTCCCTGGAGCTGGGGCTGCCGGCGGGAGCCCAGACACGCAGGGGCAGGCCCCACCACCTGCACACGTCTCTGCTGGGGAGCAGAGCGCTAGGGACATGACGTCTGTCAGGCACCTTCTGGGCGCCCACGGAGTCAGCCTCCGGGAGTGTGGGGCTGCAGACCACAGCCAGGGGACCTGGGAGCCTTGTGCTCCCCGTGCGGCGCTGAGTCTGGGCGGCCAAGCAACCGCTGGTGGAGCCCTGCACTTGCCCTCCCCTCCCCTCTACGAGAGGCCTCCCTGCTGGAGGGCTTGGCAGTGTGCAAGCCACCGGCTCCTAAGCCTTCCCCAAGGACGCCCGGGGCCTAGATGCAAAGGCAAGGCAGGAGTGGAGCTGAGGCCAGGAAGGCGCCAGTGGCCTCTCCCAGCATCGCACAGCCTGCTCCTTCCCGGGCAGCAAGCCTAGCATCGAGGCAAGCCTGGGCAAGTGTCGCCCTGGGCAGAGCAGCCTCGCGCAAGGCACTTGACTAGATCCGGCCTCTGAGCAGAGCTGGAGCTCTGCCGTCCTGGAGGCACACTCGGCTCGGCCCAAGCCGGGATTGCAGCTGCACGCGGCTTGGCTCCCTCGACTCTTCCCAAGGAGGCTCGCTTCCAAGCGGACCGTGCACTTGGCTTCCAGGCAGGGACGCCCCGCGCCTCCTGCAGGTCTTGGCACAGGGGCTGCTTCCCCTGAGCGGAGGCTGTGGGCGGCAGCCCAGACACGCAGGGGCAGGCCCCAACCACCTGCACACGTCTCTGCTGGTGGGGAGAGCACTAGGGAAATGACGTCTGTCAGGCACCTTCTGGGCGCTCACGGAGTCAGCCTCCGGGTGTGTGGGGCTGCAGACCACAGCCAGGGGCCCTGGGAAGCCTGGTGCTCTCCGTGCTGTGCTGAGTCTGGGCGGCCAAGCGACCGCTGGAGGAGCCCTGCACTTGCCATTCCCTTCCCTATGACAGAGCTCTCACGGCTGGAGGGCTTGGCAGCGTGCACCCCACCGGCCCCTAAGCCCTCCGCAAGGACGCCTGGGGACTAGGTGCAAAGGCAAGGCAGGAGTGGAGCTGAGGCCAGGAAGGCGCCAGGAGCGTCTGCCTGTCTGGCGCAGCCTGCTCCTTCCCGGGCAGGAAGCCTAGCAGCGAGGCCAGTCTGGGCAAGGCTCGCCCAGGGCAGAGCAGCCTCACGCCAGCAACTCTGCCAGATCGGGCCTCTGAGCAGAGCTGGAGCTCTGCCGTACTGGAGGCTCACTGGGCTCCGCCCAAGGAGTGAGTGCAGACGCACGCAGCTGTGCTGCCTCCTCTTCTCCCGAGGAGGCTCGCTTCCCGCATGCTGTGCACTAGGCTTCCAGGCGGGGGCGCCCCGCGCCCCCTACAGGTCTTGGCTCAGGGGCTGCTTCCCTGGAGCTGGGGCTGCCGGCGGGAGCCCAGACACGCAGGGGCAGGCCCCACCACCTGCACACGTCTCTGCTGGGGAGCAGAGCGCTAGGGACATGACGTCTGTCAGGCACCTTCTGGGCGCCCACGGAGTCAGCCTCCGGGAGTGTGGGGCTGCAGACCACAGCCAGGGGACCTGGGAGCCTTGTGCTCCCCGTGCGGCGCTGAGTCTGGGCGGCCAAGCAACCGCTGGTGGAGCCCTGCACTTGCCCTCCCCTCCCCTCTACGAGAGGCCTCCCTGCTGGAGGGCTTGGCAGTGTGCAAGCCACCGGCTCCTAAGCCTTCCCCAAGGACGCCCGGGGCCTAGATGCAAAGGCAAGGCAGGAGTGGAGCTGAGGCCAGGAAGGCGCCAGTGGCCTCTCCCAGCATCGCACAGCCTGCTCCTTCCCGGGCAGCAAGCCTAGCATCGAGGCAAGCCTGGGCAAGTGTCGCCCTGGGCAGAGCAGCCTCGCGCAAGGCACTTGACTAGATCCGGCCTCTGAGCAGAGCTGGAGCTCTGCCGTCCTGGAGGCACACTCGGCTCGGCCCAAGCCGGGATTGCAGCTGCACGCGGCTTGGCTCCCTCGACTCTTCCCAAGGAGGCTCGCTTCCAAGCGGACCGTGCACTTGGCTTCCAGGCAGGGACGCCCCGCGCCTCCTGCAGGTCTTGGCACAGGGGCTGCTTCCCCTGAGCGGAGGCTGTGGGCGGCAGCCCAGACACGCAGGGGCAGGCCCCAACCACCTGCACACGTCTCTGCTGGTGGGGAGAGCACTAGGGAAATGACGTCTGTCAGGCACCTTCTGGGCGCTCACGGAGTCAGCCTCCGGGTGTGTGGGGCTGCAGACCACAGCCAGGGGCCCTGGGAAGCCTGGTGCTCTCCGTGCTGTGCTGAGTCTGGGCGCCCAAGCGACCGCTGGAGGAGCCCTGCACTTGCCATTCCCTTCCCTATGACAGAGCTCTCACAGCTGGAGGGCTTGGCAGCGTGCACCCCACCGGCCCCTAAGCCCTCCGCAAGGACGCCTGGGGACTAGGTGCAAAGGCAAGGCAGGAGTGGAGCTGAGGCCAGGAAGGCGCCAGGAGCGTCTGCCTGTCTGGCGCAGCCTGCTCCTTCCCGGGCAGGAAGCCTAGCAGCGAGGCCAGTCTGGGCAAGGCTCGCCCAGGGCAGAGCAGCCTCACGCCAGCAACTCTGCCAGATCGGGCCTCTGAGCAGAGCTGGAGCTCTGCCGTACTGGAGGCTCACTGGGCTCCGCCCAAGGAGTGAGTGCAGACTCACGCAGCTGGGCTGCCTCCTCTTCTCCCGCGGAGGCTCGCTTCCCGCATGCTGTGCACTAGGCTTCCAGGCGGGGGCGCCCCGCGCCCCCTACAGGTCTTGGCTCAGGGGCTGCTTCCCTGGAGCTGGGGCTGCCGGCGGGAGCCCAGACACGCAGGGGCAGGCCCCACCACCTGCACACGTCTCTGCTGGGGAGCAGAGCGCTAGGGACATGACGTCTGTCAGGCACCTTCTGGGCGCCCACGGAGTCAGCCTCCGGGAGTGTGGGGCTGCAGACCACAGCCAGGGGACCTGGGAGCCTTGTGCTCCCCGTGCGGCGCTGAGTCTGGGCGGCCAAGCAACCGCTGGTGGAGCCCTGCACTTGCCCTCCCCTCCCCTCTACGAGAGGCCTCCCTGCTGGAGGGCTTGGCAGTGTGCAAGCCACCGGCTCCTAAGCCTTCCCCAAGGACGCCCGGGGCCTAGATGCAAAGGCAAGGCAGGAGTGGAGCTGAGGCCAGGAAGGCGCCAGTGGCCTCTCCCAGCATCGCACAGCCTGCTCCTTCCCGGGCAGCAAGCCTAGCATCGAGGCAAGCCTGGGCAAGTGTCGCCCTGGGCAGAGCAGCCTCGCGCAAGGCACTTGACTAGATCCGGCCTCTGAGCAGAGCTGGAGCTCTGCCGTCCTGGAGGCACACTCGGCTCGGCCCAAGCCGGGATTGCAGCTGCACGCGGCTTGGCTCCCTCGACTCTTCCCAAGGAGGCTCGCTTCCAAGCGGACCGTGCACTTGGCTTCCAGGCAGGGACGCCCCGCGCCTCCTGCAGGTCTTGGCACAGGGGCTGCTTCCCCTGAGCGGAGGCTGTGGGCGGCAGCCCAGACACGCAGGGGCAGGCCCCAACCACCTGCACACGTCTCTGCTGGTGGGGAGAGCACTAGGGAAATGACGTCTGTCAGGCACCTTCTGGGCGCTCACGGAGTCAGCCTCCGGGTGTGTGGGGCTGCAGACCACAGCCAGGGGCCCTGGGAAGCCTGGTGCTCTCCGTGCTGTGCTGAGTCTGGGCGGCCAAGCGACCGCTGGAGGAGCCCTGCACTTGCCATTCCCTTCCCTATGACAGAGCTCTCACGGCTGGAGGGCTTGGCAGCGTGCACCCCACCGGCCCCTAAGCCCTCCGCAAGGACGCCTGGGGACTAGGTGCAAAGGCAAGGCAGGAGTGGAGCTGAGGCCAGGAAGGCGCCAGGAGCGTCTGCCTGTCTGGCGCAGCCTGCTCCTTCCCGGGCAGGAAGCCTAGCAGCGAGGCCAGTCTGGGCAAGGCTCGCCCAGGGCAGAGCAGCCTCACGCCAGCAACTCTGCCAGATCGGGCCTCTGAGCAGAGCTGGAGCTCTGCCGTACTGGAGGCTCACTGGGCTCCGCCCAAGGAGTGAGTGCAGACGCACGCAGCTGGGCTGCCTCCTCTTCTCCCGCGGAGGCTCGCTTCCCGCATGCTGTGCACTAGGCTTCCAGGCGGGGGCGCCCCGCGCCCCCTACAGGTCTTGGCTCAGGGGCTGCTTCCCTGGAGCTGGGGCTGCCGGCGGGAGCCCAGACACGCAGGGGCAGGCCCCACCACCTGCACACGTCTCTGCTGGGGAGCAGAGCGCTAGGGACATGACGTCTGTCAGGCACCTTCTGGGCGCCCACGGAGTCAGCCTCCGGGAGTGTGGGGCTGCAGACCACAGCCAGGGGACCTGGGAGCCTTGTGCTCCCCGTGCGGCGCTGAGTCTGGGCGGCCAAGCAACCGCTGGTGGAGCCCTGCACTTGCCCTCCCCTCCCCTCTACGAGAGGCCTCCCTGCTGGAGGGCTTGGCAGTGTGCAAGCCACCGGCTCCTAAGCCTTCCCCAAGGACGCCCGGGGCCTAGATGCAAAGGCAAGGCAGGAGTGGAGCTGAGGCCAGGAAGGCGCCAGTGGCCTCTCCCAGCATCGCACAGCCTGCTCCTTCCCGGGCAGCAAGCCTAGCATCGAGGCAAGCCTGGGCAAGTGTCGCCCTGGGCAGAGCAGCCTCGCGCAAGGCACTTGACTAGATCCGGCCTCTGAGCAGAGCTGGAGCTCTGCCGTCCTGGAGGCACACTCGGCTCGGCCCAAGCCGGGATTGCAGCTGCACGCGGCTTGGCTCCCTCGACTCTTCCCAAGGAGGCTCGCTTCCAAGCGGACCGTGCACTTGGCTTCCAGGCAGGGACGCCCCGCGCCTCCTGCAGGTCTTGGCACAGGGGCTGCTTCCCCTGAGCGGAGGCTGTGGGCGGCAGCCCAGACACGCAGGGGCAGGCCCCAACCACCTGCACACGTCTCTGCTGGTGGGGAGAGCACTAGGGAAATGACGTCTGTCAGGCACCTTCTGGGCGCTCACGGAGTCAGCCTCCGGGTGTGTGGGGCTGCAGACCACAGCCAGGGGCCCTGGGAAGCCTGGTGCTCTCCGTGCTGTGCTGAGTCTGGGCGGCCAAGCGACCGCTGGAGGAGCCCTGCACTTGCCATTCCCTTCCCTATGACAGAGCTCTCACGGCTGGAGGGCTTGGCAGCGTGCACCCCACCGGCCCCTAAGCCCTCCGCAAGGACGCCTGGGGACTAGGTGCAAAGGCAAGGCAGGAGTGGAGCTGAGGCCAGGAAGGCGCCAGGAGCGTCTGCCTGTCTGGCGCAGCCTGCTCCTTCCCGGGCAGGAAGCCTAGCAGCGAGGCCAGTCTGGGCAAGGCTCGCCCAGGGCAGAGCAGCCTCACGCCAGCAACTCTGCCAGATCGGGCCTCTGAGCAGAGCTGGAGCTCTGCCGTACTGGAGGCTCACTGGGCTCCGCCCAAGGAGTGAGTGCAGACGCACGCAGCTGGGCTGCCTCCTCTTCTCCCGCGGAGGCTCGCTTCCCGCATGCTGTGCACTAGGCTTCCAGGCGGGGGCGCCCCGCGCCCCCTACAGGTCTTGGCTCAGGGGCTGCTTCCCTGGAGCTGGGGCTGCCGGCGGGAGCCCAGACACGCAGGGGCAGGCCCCACCACCTGCACACGTCTCTGCTGGGGAGCAGAGCGCTAGGGACATGACGTCTGTCAGGCACCTTCTGGGCGCCCACGGAGTCAGCCTCCGGGAGTGTGGGGCTGCAGACCACAGCCAGGGGACCTGGGAGCCTTGTGCTCCCCGTGCGGCGCTGAGTCTGGGCGGCCAAGCAACCGCTGGTGGAGCCCTGCACTTGCCCTCCCCTCCCCTCTACGAGAGGCCTCCCTGCTGGAGGGCTTGGCAGTGTGCAAGCCACCGGCTCCTAAGCCTTCCCCAAGGACGCCCGGGGCCTAGATGCAAAGGCAAGGCAGGAGTGGAGCTGAGGCCAGGAAGGCGCCAGGGGCCTCTCCCAGCATCGCACAGCCTGCTCCTTCCCGGGCAGCAAGCCTAGCAGCGAGGCAAGCCTGGGCAAGTCTCGCCCAGGGCAGAGCAGCCTCGCGCAAGGCACTTGACTAGATCCGGCCTCTGAGCAGAGCTGGAGCTCTGCCGTCCTGGAGGCACACTCGGCTCGGCCCAAGCCGGGATTGCAGCTGCACGCGGCTTGGCTCCCTCGACTCTTCCCAAGGAGGCTCGCTTCCAAGCGGACCGTGCACTTGGCTTCCAGGCAGGGACGCCCCGCGCCTCCTGCAGGTCTTGGCACAGGGGCTGCTTCCCCTGAGCGGAGGCTGTGGGCGGCAGCCCAGACACGCAGGGGCAGGCCCCAACCACCTGCACACGTCTCTGCTGGTGGGGAGAGCACTAGGGAAATGACGTCTGTCAGGCACCTTCTGGGCGCTCACGGAGTCAGCCTCCGGGTGTGTGGGGCTGCAGACCACAGCCAGGGGCCCTGGGAAGCCTGGTGCTCTCCGTGCTGTGCTGAGTCTGGGCGCCCAAGCGACCGCTGGAGGAGCCCTGCACTTGCCATTCCCTTCCCTATGACAGAGCTCTCACGGCTGGAGGGCTTGGCAGCGTGCACCCCACCGGCCCCTAAGCCCTCCGCAAGGACGCCTGGGGACTAGGTGCAAAGGCAAGGCAGGAGTGGAGCTGAGGCCAGGAAGGCGCCAGGAGCGTCTGCCTGTCTGGCGCAGCCTGCTCCTTCCCGGGCAGGAAGCCTAGCAGCGAGGCCAGTCTGGGCAAGGCTCGCCCAGGGCAGAGCAGCCTCACGCCAGCAACTCTGCCAGATCGGGCCTCTGAGCAGAGCTGGAGCTCTGCCGTACTGGAGGCTCACTGGGCTCCGCCCAAGGAGTGAGTGCAGACGCACGCAGCTGGGCTGCCTCCTCTTCTCCCGCGGAGGCTCGCTTCCCGCATGCTGTGCACTAGGCTTCCAGGCGGGGGCGCCCCGCGCCCCCTACAGGTCTTGGCTCAGGGGCTGCTTCCCTGGAGCTGGGGCTGCCGGCGGGAGCCCAGACACGCAGGGGCAGGCCCCACCACCTGCACACGTCTCTGCTGGGGAGCAGAGCGCTAGGGACATGACGTCTGTCAGGCACCTTCTGGGCGCCCACGGAGTCAGCCTCCGGGAGTGTGGGGCTGCAGACCACAGCCAGGGGACCTGGGAGCCTTGTGCTCCCCGTGCGGCGCTGAGTCTGGGCGGCCAAGCAACCGCTGGTGGAGCCCTGCACTTGCCCTCCCCTCCCCTCTACGAGAGGCCTCCCTGCTGGAGGGCTTGGCAGTGTGCAAGCCACCGGCTCCTAAGCCTTCCCCAAGGACGCCCGGGGCCTAGATGCAAAGGCAAGGCAGGAGTGGAGCTGAGGCCAGGAAGGCGCCAGTGGCCTCTCCCAGCATCGCACAGCCTGCTCCTTCCCGGGCAGCAAGCCTAGCATCGAGGCAAGCCTGGGCAAGTGTCGCCCTGGGCAGAGCAGCCTCGCGCAAGGCACTTGACTAGATCCGGCCTCTGAGCAGAGCTGGAGCTCTGCCGTCCTGGAGGCACACTCGGCTCGGCCCAAGCCGGGATTGCAGCTGCACGCGGCTTGGCTCCCTCGACTCTTCCCAAGGAGGCTCGCTTCCAAGCGGACCGTGCACTTGGCTTCCAGGCAGGGACGCCCCGCGCCTCCTGCAGGTCTTGGCACAGGGGCTGCTTCCCCTGAGCGGAGGCTGTGGGCGGCAGCCCAGACACGCAGGGGCAGGCCCCAACCACCTGCACACGTCTCTGCTGGTGGGGAGAGCACTAGGGAAATGACGTCTGTCAGGCACCTTCTGGGCGCTCACGGAGTCAGCCTCCGGGTGTGTGGGGCTGCAGACCACAGCCAGGGGCCCTGGGAAGCCTGGTGCTCTCCGTGCTGTGCTGAGTCTGGGCGGCCAAGCGACCGCTGGAGGAGCCCTGCACTTGCCATTCCCTTCCCTATGACAGAGCTCTCACGGCTGGAGGGCTTGGCAGCGTGCACCCCACCGGCCCCTAAGCCCTCCGCAAGGACGCCTGGGGACTAGGTGCAAAGGCAAGGCAGGAGTGGAGCTGAGGCCAGGAAGGCGCCAGGAGCGTCTGCCTGTCTGGCGCAGCCTGCTCCTTCCCGGGCAGGAAGCCTAGCAGCGAGGCCAGTCTGGGCAAGGCTCGCCCAGGGCAGAGCAGCCTCACGCCAGCAACTCTGCCAGATCGGGCCTCTGAGCAGAGCTGGAGCTCTGCCGTACTGGAGGCTCACTGGGCTCCGCCCAAGGAGTGAGTGCAGACGCACGCAGCTGGGCTGCCTCCTCTTCTCCCGCGGAGGCTCGCTTCCCGCATGCTGTGCACTAGGCTTCCAGGCGGGGGCGCCCCGCGCCCCCTACAGGTCTTGGCTCAGGGGCTGCTTCCCTGGAGCTGGGGCTGCCGGCGGGAGCCCAGACACGCAGGGGCAGGCCCCACCACCTGCACACGTCTCTGCTGGGGAGCAGAGCGCTAGGGACATGACGTCTGTCAGGCACCTTCTGGGCGCCCACGGAGTCAGCCTCCGGGAGTGTGGGGCTGCAGACCACAGCCAGGGGACCTGGGAGCCTTGTGCTCCCCGTGCGGCGCTGAGTCTGGGCGGCCAAGCAACCGCTGGTGGAGCCCTGCACTTGCCCTCCCCTCCCCTCTACGAGAGGCCTCCCTGCTGGAGGGCTTGGCAGTGTGCAAGCCACCGGCTCCTAAGCCTTCCCCAAGGACGCCCGGGGCCTAGATGCAAAGGCAAGGCAGGAGTGGAGCTGAGGCCAGGAAGGCGCCAGGGGCCTCTCCCAGCATCGCACAGCCTGCTCCTTCCCGGGCAGCAAGCCTAGCAGCGAGGCAAGCCTGGGCAAGTCTCGCCCAGGGCAGAGCAGCCTCGCGCAAGGCACTTGACTAGATCCGGCCTCTGAGCAGAGCTGGAGCTCTGCCGTCCTGGAGGCACACTCGGCTCGGCCCAAGCCGGGATTGCAGCTGCACGCGGCTTGGCTCCCTCGACTCTTCCCAAGGAGGCTCGCTTCCAAGCGGACCGTGCACTTGGCTTCCAGGCAGGGACGCCCCGCGCCTCCTGCAGGTCTTGGCACAGGGGCTGCTTCCCCTGAGCGGAGGCTGTGGGCGGCAGCCCAGACACGCAGGGGCAGGCCCCAACCACCTGCACACGTCTCTGCTGGTGGGGAGAGCACTAGGGAAATGACGTCTGTCAGGCACCTTCTGGGCGCTCACGGAGTCAGCCTCCGGGTGTGTGGGGCTGCAGACCACAGCCAGGGGCCCTGGGAAGCCTGGTGCTCTCCGTGCTGTGCTGAGTCTGGGCGCCCAAGCGACCGCTGGAGGAGCCCTGCACTTGCCATTCCCTTCCCTATGACAGAGCTCTCACGGCTGGAGGGCTTGGCAGCGTGCACCCCACCGGCCCCTAAGCCCTCCGCAAGGACGCCTGGGGACTAGGTGCAAAGGCAAGGCAGGAGTGGAGCTGAGGCCAGGAAGGCGCCAGGAGCGTCTGCCTGTCTGGCGCAGCCTGCTCCTTCCCGGGCAGGAAGCCTAGCAGCGAGGCCAGTCTGGGCAAGGCTCGCCCAGGGCAGAGCAGCCTCACGCCAGCAACTCTGCCAGATCGGGCCTCTGAGCAGAGCTGGAGCTCTGCCGTACTGGAGGCTCACTGGGCTCCGCCCAAGGAGTGAGTGCAGACGCACGCAGCTGGGCTGCCTCCTCTTCTCCCGCGGAGGCTCGCTTCCCGCATGCTGTGCACTAGGCTTCCAGGCGGGGGCGCCCCGCGCCCCCTACAGGTCTTGGCTCAGGGGCTGCTTCCCTGGAGCTGGGGCTGCCGGCGGGAGCCCAGACACGCAGGGGCAGGCCCCACCACCTGCACACGTCTCTGCTGGGGAGCAGAGCGCTAGGGACATGACGTCTGTCAGGCACCTTCTGGGCGCCCACGGAGTCAGCCTCCGGGAGTGTGGGGCTGCAGACCACAGCCAGGGGACCTGGGAGCCTTGTGCTCCCCGTGCGGCGCTGAGTCTGGGCGGCCAAGCAACCGCTGGTGGAGCCCTGCACTTGCCCTCCCCTCCCCTCTACGAGAGGCCTCCCTGCTGGAGGGCTTGGCAGTGTGCAAGCCACCGGCTCCTAAGCCTTCCCCAAGGACGCCCGGGGCCTAGATGCAAAGGCAAGGCAGGAGTGGAGCTGAGGCCAGGAAGGCGCCAGGGGCCTCTCCCAGCATCGCACAGCCTGCTCCTTCCCGGGCAGCAAGCCTAGCAGCGAGGCAAGCCTGGGCAAGTCTCGCCCAGGGCAGAGCAGCCTCGCGCAAGGCACTTGACTAGATCCGGCCTCTGAGCAGAGCTGGAGCTCTGCCGTCCTGGAGGCACACTCGGCTCGGCCCAAGCCGGGATTGCAGCTGCACGCGGCTTGGCTCCCTCGACTCTTCCCAAGGAGGCTCGCTTCCAAGCGGACCGTGCACTTGGCTTCCAGGCAGGGACGCCCCGCGCCTCCTGCAGGTCTTGGCACAGGGGCTGCTTCCCCTGAGCGGAGGCTGTGGGCGGCAGCCCAGACACGCAGGGGCAGGCCCCAACCACCTGCACACGTCTCTGCTGGTGGGGAGAGCACTAGGGAAATGACGTCTGTCAGGCACCTTCTGGGCGCTCACGGAGTCAGCCTCCGGGTGTGTGGGGCTGCAGACCACAGCCAGGGGCCCTGGGAAGCCTGGTGCTCTCCGTGCTGTGCTGAGTCTGGGCGGCCAAGCGACCGCTGGAGGAGCCCTGCACTTGCCATTCCCTTCCCTATGACAGAGCTCTCACGGCTGGAGGGCTTGGCAGCGTGCACCCCACCGGCCCCTAAGCCCTCCGCAAGGACGCCTGGGGACTAGGTGCAAAGGCAAGGCAGGAGTGGAGCTGAGGCCAGGAAGGCGCCAGGAGCGTCTGCCTGTCTGGCGCAGCCTGCTCCTTCCCGGGCAGGAAGCCTAGCAGCGAGGCCAGTCTGGGCAAGGCTCGCCCAGGGCAGAGCAGCCTCACGCCAGCAACTCTGCCAGATCGGGCCTCTGAGCAGAGCTGGAGCTCTGCCGTACTGGAGGCTCACTGGGCTCCGCCCAAGGAGTGAGTGCAGACGCACGCAGCTGGGCTGCCTCCTCTTCTCCCGCGGAGGCTCGCTTCCCGCATGCTGTGCACTAGGCTTCCAGGCGGGGGCGCCCCGCGCCCCCTACAGGTCTTGGCTCAGGGGCTGCTTCCCTGGAGCTGGGGCTGCCGGCGGGAGCCCAGACACGCAGGGGCAGGCCCCACCACCTGCACACGTCTCTGCTGGGGAGCAGAGCGCTAGGGACATGACGTCTGTCAGGCACCTTCTGGGCGCCCACGGAGTCAGCCTCCGGGAGTGTGGGGCTGCAGACCACAGCCAGGGGACCTGGGAGCCTTGTGCTCCCCGTGCGGCGCTGAGTCTGGGCGGCCAAGCAACCGCTGGTGGAGCCCTGCACTTGCCCTCCCCTCCCCTCTACGAGAGGCCTCCCTGCTGGAGGGCTTGGCAGTGTGCAAGCCACCGGCTCCTAAGCCTTCCCCAAGGACGCCCGGGGCCTAGATGCAAAGGCAAGGCAGGAGTGGAGCTGAGGCCAGGAAGGCGCCAGTGGCCTCTCCCAGCATCGCACAGCCTGCTCCTTCCCGGGCAGCAAGCCTAGCATCGAGGCAAGCCTGGGCAAGTGTCGCCCTGGGCAGAGCAGCCTCGCGCAAGGCACTTGACTAGATCCGGCCTCTGAGCAGAGCTGGAGCTCTGCCGTCCTGGAGGCACACTCGGCTCGGCCCAAGCCGGGATTGCAGCTGCACGCGGCTTGGCTCCCTCGACTCTTCCCAAGGAGGCTCGCTTCCAAGCGGACCGTGCACTTGGCTTCCAGGCAGGGACGCCCCGCGCCTCCTGCAGGTCTTGGCACAGGGGCTGCTTCCCCTGAGCGGAGGCTGTGGGCGGCAGCCCAGACACGCAGGGGCAGGCCCCAACCACCTGCACACGTCTCTGCTGGTGGGGAGAGCACTAGGGAAATGACGTCTGTCAGGCACCTTCTGGGCGCTCACGGAGTCAGCCTCCGGGTGTGTGGGGCTGCAGACCACAGCCAGGGGCCCTGGGAAGCCTGGTGCTCTCCGTGCTGTGCTGAGTCTGGGCGCCCAAGCGACCGCTGGAGGAGCCCTGCACTTGCCATTCCCTTCCCTATGACAGAGCTCTCACGGCTGGAGGGCTTGGCAGCGTGCACCCCACCGGCCCCTAAGCCCTCCGCAAGGACGCCTGGGGACTAGGTGCAAAGGCAAGGCAGGAGTGGAGCTGAGGCCAGGAAGGCGCCAGGAGCGTCTGCCTGTCTGGCGCAGCCTGCTCCTTCCCGGGCAGGAAGCCTAGCAGCGAGGCCAGTCTGGGCAAGGCTCGCCCAGGGCAGAGCAGCCTCACGCCAGCAACTCTGCCAGATCGGGCCTCTGAGCAGAGCTGGAGCTCTGCCGTACTGGAGGCTCACTGGGCTCCGCCCAAGGAGTGAGTGCAGACGCACGCAGCTGGGCTGCCTCCTCTTCTCCCGCGGAGGCTCGCTTCCCGCATGCTGTGCACTAGGCTTCCAGGCGGGGGCGCCCCGCGCCCCCTACAGGTCTTGGCTCAGGGGCTGCTTCCCTGGAGCTGGGGCTGCCGGCGGGAGCCCAGACACGCAGGGGCAGGCCCCACCACCTGCACACGTCTCTGCTGGGGAGCAGAGCGCTAGGGACATGACGTCTGTCAGGCACCTTCTGGGCGCCCACGGAGTCAGCCTCCGGGAGTGTGGGGCTGCAGACCACAGCCAGGGGACCTGGGAGCCTTGTGCTCCCCGTGCGGCGCTGAGTCTGGGCGGCCAAGCAACCGCTGGTGGAGCCCTGCACTTGCCCTCCCCTCCCCTCTACGAGAGGCCTCCCTGCTGGAGGGCTTGGCAGTGTGCAAGCCACCGGCTCCTAAGCCTTCCCCAAGGACGCCCGGGGCCTAGATGCAAAGGCAAGGCAGGAGTGGAGCTGAGGCCAGGAAGGCGCCAGGGGCCTCTCCCAGCATCGCACAGCCTGCTCCTTCCCGGGCAGCAAGCCTAGCAGCGAGGCAAGCCTGGGCAAGTCTCGCCCAGGGCAGAGCAGCCTCGCGCAAGGCACTTGACTAGATCCGGCCTCTGAGCAGAGCTGGAGCTCTGCCGTCCTGGAGGCACACTCGGCTCGGCCCAAGCCGGGATTGCAGCTGCACGCGGCTTGGCTCCCTCGACTCTTCCCAAGGAGGCTCGCTTCCAAGCGGACCGTGCACTTGGCTTCCAGGCAGGGACGCCCCGCGCCTCCTGCAGGTCTTGGCACAGGGGCTGCTTCCCCTGAGCGGAGGCTGTGGGCGGCAGCCCAGACACGCAGGGGCAGGCCCCAACCACCTGCACACGTCTCTGCTGGTGGGGAGAGCACTAGGGAAATGACGTCTGTCAGGCACCTTCTGGGCGCTCACGGAGTCAGCCTCCGGGTGTGTGGGGCTGCAGACCACAGCCAGGGGCCCTGGGAAGCCTGGTGCTCTCCGTGCTGTGCTGAGTCTGGGCGCCCAAGCGACCGCTGGAGGAGCCCTGCACTTGCCATTCCCTTCCCTATGACAGAGCTCTCACGGCTGGAGGGCTTGGCAGCGTGCACCCCACCGGCCCCTAAGCCCTCCGCAAGGACGCCTGGGGACTAGGTGCAAAGGCAAGGCAGGAGTGGAGCTGAGGCCAGGAAGGCGCCAGGAGCGTCTGCCTGTCTGGCGCAGCCTGCTCCTTCCCGGGCAGGAAGCCTAGCAGCGAGGCCAGTCTGGGCAAGGCTCGCCCAGGGCAGAGCAGCCTCACGCCAGCAACTCTGCCAGATCGGGCCTCTGAGCAGAGCTGGAGCTCTGCCGTACTGGAGGCTCACTGGGCTCCGCCCAAGGAGTGAGTGCAGACGCACGCAGCTGGGCTGCCTCCTCTTCTCCCGCGGAGGCTCGCTTCCCGCATGCTGTGCACTAGGCTTCCAGGCGGGGGCGCCCCGCGCCCCCTACAGGTCTTGGCTCAGGGGCTGCTTCCCTGGAGCTGGGGCTGCCGGCGGGAGCCCAGACACGCAGGGGCAGGCCCCACCACCTGCACACGTCTCTGCTGGGGAGCAGAGCGCTAGGGACATGACGTCTGTCAGGCACCTTCTGGGCGCCCACGGAGTCAGCCTCCGGGAGTGTGGGGCTGCAGACCACAGCCAGGGGACCTGGGAGCCTTGTGCTCCCCGTGCGGCGCTGAGTCTGGGCGGCCAAGCAACCGCTGGTGGAGCCCTGCACTTGCCCTCCCCTCCCCTCTACGAGAGGCCTCCCTGCTGGAGGGCTTGGCAGTGTGCAAGCCACCGGCTCCTAAGCCTTCCCCAAGGACGCCCGGGGCCTAGATGCAAAGGCAAGGCAGGAGTGGAGCTGAGGCCAGGAAGGCGCCAGGGGCCTCTCCCAGCATCGCACAGCCTGCTCCTTCCCGGGCAGCAAGCCTAGCAGCGAGGCAAGCCTGGGCAAGTCTCGCCCAGGGCAGAGCAGCCTCGCGCAAGGCACTTGACTAGATCCGGCCTCTGAGCAGAGCTGGAGCTCTGCCGTCCTGGAGGCACACTCGGCTCGGCCCAAGCCGGGATTGCAGCTGCACGCGGCTTGGCTCCCTCGACTCTTCCCAAGGAGGCTCGCTTCCAAGCGGACCGTGCACTTGGCTTCCAGGCAGGGACGCCCCGCGCCTCCTGCAGGTCTTGGCACAGGGGCTGCTTCCCCTGAGCGGAGGCTGTGGGCGGCAGCCCAGACACGCAGGGGCAGGCCCCAACCACCTGCACACGTCTCTGCTGGTGGGGAGAGCACTAGGGAAATGACGTCTGTCAGGCACCTTCTGGGCGCTCACGGAGTCAGCCTCCGGGTGTGTGGGGCTGCAGACCACAGCCAGGGGCCCTGGGAAGCCTGGTGCTCTCCGTGCTGTGCTGAGTCTGGGCGGCCAAGCGACCGCTGGAGGAGCCCTGCACTTGCCATTCCCTTCCCTATGACAGAGCTCTCACGGCTGGAGGGCTTGGCAGCGTGCACCCCACCGGCCCCTAAGCCCTCCGCAAGGACGCCTGGGGACTAGGTGCAAAGGCAAGGCAGGAGTGGAGCTGAGGCCAGGAAGGCGCCAGGAGCGTCTGCCTGTCTGGCGCAGCCTGCTCCTTCCCGGGCAGGAAGCCTAGCAGCGAGGCCAGTCTGGGCAAGGCTCGCCCAGGGCAGAGCAGCCTCACGCCAGCAACTCTGCCAGATCGGGCCTCTGAGCAGAGCTGGAGCTCTGCCGTACTGGAGGCTCACTGGGCTCCGCCCAAGGAGTGAGTGCAGACGCACGCAGCTGGGCTGCCTCCTCTTCTCCCGCGGAGGCTCGCTTCCCGCATGCTGTGCACTAGGCTTCCAGGCGGGGGCGCCCCGCGCCCCCTACAGGTCTTGGCTCAGGGGCTGCTTCCCTGGAGCTGGGGCTGCCGGCGGGAGCCCAGACACGCAGGGGCAGGCCCCACCACCTGCACACGTCTCTGCTGGGGAGCAGAGCGCTAGGGACATGACGTCTGTCAGGCACCTTCTGGGCGCCCACGGAGTCAGCCTCCGGGAGTGTGGGGCTGCAGACCACAGCCAGGGGACCTGGGAGCCTTGTGCTCCCCGTGCGGCGCTGAGTCTGGGCGGCCAAGCAACCGCTGGTGGAGCCCTGCACTTGCCCTCCCCTCCCCTCTACGAGAGGCCTCCCTGCTGGAGGGCTTGGCAGTGTGCAAGCCACCGGCTCCTAAGCCTTCCCCAAGGACGCCCGGGGCCTAGATGCAAAGGCAAGGCAGGAGTGGAGCTGAGGCCAGGAAGGCGCCAGTGGCCTCTCCCAGCATCGCACAGCCTGCTCCTTCCCGGGCAGCAAGCCTAGCATCGAGGCAAGCCTGGGCAAGTGTCGCCCTGGGCAGAGCAGCCTCGCGCAAGTCACTTGACTAGATCCGGCCTCTGAGCAGAGCTGGAGCTCTGCCGTCCTGGAGGCACACTCGGCTCGGCCCAAGCCGGGATTGCAGCTGCACGCGGCTTGGCTCCCTCGACTCTTCCCAAGGAGGCTCGCTTCCAAGCGGACCGTGCACTTGGCTTCCAGGCAGGGACGCCCCGCGCCTCCTGCAGGTCTTGGCACAGGGGCTGCTTCCCCTGAGCGGAGGCTGTGGGCGGCAGCCCAGACACGCAGGGGCAGGCCCCAACCACCTGCACACGTCTCTGCTGGTGGGGAGAGCACTAGGGAAATGACGTCTGTCAGGCACCTTCTGGGCGCTCACGGAGTCAGCCTCCGGGTGTGTGGGGCTGCAGACCACAGCCAGGGGCCCTGGGAAGCCTGGTGCTCTCCGTGCTGTGCTGAGTCTGGGCGGCCAAGCGACCGCTGGAGGAGCCCTGCACTTGCCATTCCCTTCCCTATGACAGAGCTCTCACGGCTGGAGGGCTTGGCAGCGTGCACCCCACCGGCCCCTAAGCCCTCCGCAAGGACGCCTGGGGACTAGGTGCAAAGGCAAGGCAGGAGTGGAGCTGAGGCCAGGAAGGCGCCAGGAGCGTCTGCCTGTCTGGCGCAGCCTGCTCCTTCCCGGGCAGGAAGCCTAGCAGCGAGGCCAGTCTGGGCAAGGCTCGCCCAGGGCAGAGCAGCCTCACGCCAGCAACTCTGCCAGATCGGGCCTCTGAGCAGAGCTGGAGCTCTGCCGTACTGGAGGCTCACTGGGCTCCGCCCAAGGAGTGAGTGCAGACGCACGCAGCTGGGCTGCCTCCTCTTCTCCCGCGGAGGCTCGCTTCCCGCATGCTGTGCACTAGGCTTCCAGGCGGGGGCGCCCCGCGCCCCCTACAGGTCTTGGCTCAGGGGCTGCTTCCCTGGAGCTGGGGCTGCCGGCGGGAGCCCAGACACGCAGGGGCAGGCCCCACCACCTGCACACGTCTCTGCTGGGGAGCAGAGCGCTAGGGACATGACGTCTGTCAGGCACCTTCTGGGCGCCCACGGAGTCAGCCTCCGGGAGTGTGGGGCTGCAGACCACAGCCAGGGGACCTGGGAGCCTTGTGCTCCCCGTGCGGCGCTGAGTCTGGGCGGCCAAGCAACCGCTGGTGGAGCCCTGCACTTGCCCTCCCCTCCCCTCTACGAGAGGCCTCCCTGCTGGAGGGCTTGGCAGTGTGCAAGCCACCGGCTCCTAAGCCTTCCCCAAGGACGCCCGGGGCCTAGATGCAAAGGCAAGGCAGGAGTGGAGCTGAGGCCAGGAAGGCGCCAGGGGCCTCTCCCAGCATCGCACAGCCTGCTCCTTCCCGGGCAGCAAGCCTAGCAGCGAGGCAAGCCTGGGCAAGTCTCGCCCAGGGCAGAGCAGCCTCGCGCAAGGCACTTGACTAGATCCGGCCTCTGAGCAGAGCTGGAGCTCTGCCGTCCTGGAGGCACACTCGGCTCGGCCCAAGCCGGGATTGCAGCTGCACGCGGCTTGGCTCCCTCGACTCTTCCCAAGGAGGCTCGCTTCCAAGCGGACCGTGCACTTGGCTTCCAGGCAGGGACGCCCCGCGCCTCCTGCAGGTCTTGGCACAGGGGCTGCTTCCCCTGAGCGGAGGCTGTGGGCGGCAGCCCAGACACGCAGGGGCAGGCCCCAACCACCTGCACACGTCTCTGCTGGTGGGGAGAGCACTAGGGAAATGACGTCTGTCAGGCACCTTCTGGGCGCTCACGGAGTCAGCCTCCGGGTGTGTGGGGCTGCAGACCACAGCCAGGGGCCCTGGGAAGCCTGGTGCTCTCCGTGCTGTGCTGAGTCTGGGCGGCCAAGCGACCGCTGGAGGAGCCCTGCACTTGCCATTCCCTTCCCTATGACAGAGCTCTCACGGCTGGAGGGCTTGGCAGCGTGCACCCCACCGGCCCCTAAGCCCTCCGCAAGGACGCCTGGGGACTAGGTGCAAAGGCAAGGCAGGAGTGGAGCTGAGGCCAGGAAGGCGCCAGGAGCGTCTGCCTGTCTGGCGCAGCCTGCTCCTTCCCGGGCAGGAAGCCTAGCAGCGAGGCCAGTCTGGGCAAGGCTCGCCCAGGGCAGAGCAGCCTCACGCCAGCAACTCTGCCAGATCGGGCCTCTGAGCAGAGCTGGAGCTCTGCCGTACTGGAGGCTCACTGGGCTCCGCCCAAGGAGTGAGTGCAGACGCACGCAGCTGGGCTGCCTCCTCTTCTCCCGCGGAGGCTCGCTTCCCGCATGCTGTGCACTAGGCTTCCAGGCGGGGGCGCCCCGCGCCCCCTACAGGTCTTGGCTCAGGGGCTGCTTCCCTGGAGCTGGGGCTGCCGGCGGGAGCCCAGACACGCAGGGGCAGGCCCCACCACCTGCACACGTCTCTGCTGGGGAGCAGAGCGCTAGGGACATGACGTCTGTCAGGCACCTTCTGGGCGCCCACGGAGTCAGCCTCCGGGAGTGTGGGGCTGCAGACCACAGCCAGGGGACCTGGGAGCCTTGTGCTCCCCGTGCGGCGCTGAGTCTGGGCGGCCAAGCAACCGCTGGTGGAGCCCTGCACTTGCCCTCCCCTCCCCTCTACGAGAGGCCTCCCTGCTGGAGGGCTTGGCAGTGTGCAAGCCACCGGCTCCTAAGCCTTCCCCAAGGACGCCCGGGGCCTAGATGCAAAGGCAAGGCAGGAGTGGAGCTGAGGCCAGGAAGGCGCCAGTGGCCTCTCCCAGCATCGCACAGCCTGCTCCTTCCCGGGCAGCAAGCCTAGCATCGAGGCAAGCCTGGGCAAGTGTCGCCCTGGGCAGAGCAGCCTCGCGCAAGGCACTTGACTAGATCCGGCCTCTGAGCAGAGCTGGAGCTCTGCCGTCCTGGAGGCACACTCGGCTCGGCCCAAGCCGGGATTGCAGCTGCACGCGGCTTGGCTCCCTCGACTCTTCCCAAGGAGGCTCGCTTCCAAGCGGACCGTGCACTTGGCTTCCAGGCAGGGACGCCCCGCGCCTCCTGCAGGTCTTGGCACAGGGGCTGCTTCCCCTGAGCGGAGGCTGTGGGCGGCAGCCCAGACACGCAGGGGCAGGCCCCAACCACCTGCACACGTCTCTGCTGGTGGGGAGAGCACTAGGGAAATGACGTCTGTCAGGCACCTTCTGGGCGCTCACGGAGTCAGCCTCCGGGTGTGTGGGGCTGCAGACCACAGCCAGGGGCCCTGGGAAGCCTGGTGCTCTCCGTGCTGTGCTGAGTCTGGGCGGCCAAGCGACCGCTGGAGGAGCCCTGCACTTGCCATTCCCTTCCCTATGACAGAGCTCTCACGGCTGGAGGGCTTGGCAGCGTGCACCCCACCGGCCCCTAAGCCCTCCGCAAGGACGCCTGGGGACTAGGTGCAAAGGCAAGGCAGGAGTGGAGCTGAGGCCAGGAAGGCGCCAGGAGCGTCTGCCTGTCTGGCGCAGCCTGCTCCTTCCCGGGCAGGAAGCCTAGCAGCGAGGCCAGTCTGGGCAAGGCTCGCCCAGGGCAGAGCAGCCTCACGCCAGCAACTCTGCCAGATCGGGCCTCTGAGCAGAGCTGGAGCTCTGCCGTACTGGAGGCTCACTGGGCTCCGCCCAAGGAGTGAGTGCAGACGCACGCAGCTGGGCTGCCTCCTCTTCTCCCGCGGAGGCTCGCTTCCCGCATGCTGTGCACTAGGCTTCCAGGCGGGGGCGCCCCGCGCCCCCTACAGGTCTTGGCTCAGGGGCTGCTTCCCTGGAGCTGGGGCTGCCGGCGGGAGCCCAGACACGCAGGGGCAGGCCCCACCACCTGCACACGTCTCTGCTGGGGAGCAGAGCGCTAGGGACATGACGTCTGTCAGGCACCTTCTGGGCGCCCACGGAGTCAGCCTCCGGGAGTGTGGGGCTGCAGACCACAGCCAGGGGACCTGGGAGCCTTGTGCTCCCCGTGCGGCGCTGAGTCTGGGCGGCCAAGCAACCGCTGGTGGAGCCCTGCACTTGCCCTCCCCTCCCCTCTACGAGAGGCCTCCCTGCTGGAGGGCTTGGCAGTGTGCAAGCCACCGGCTCCTAAGCCTTCCCCAAGGACGCCCGGGGCCTAGATGCAAAGGCAAGGCAGGAGTGGAGCTGAGGCCAGGAAGGCGCCAGTGGCCTCTCCCAGCATCGCACAGCCTGCTCCTTCCCGGGCAGCAAGCCTAGCATCGAGGCAAGCCTGGGCAAGTGTCGCCCTGGGCAGAGCAGCCTCGCGCAAGGCACTTGACTAGATCCGGCCTCTGAGCAGAGCTGGAGCTCTGCCGTCCTGGAGGCACACTCGGCTCGGCCCAAGCCGGGATTGCAGCTGCACGCGGCTTGGCTCCCTCGACTCTTCCCAAGGAGGCTCGCTTCCAAGCGGACCGTGCACTTGGCTTCCAGGCAGGGACGCCCCGCGCCTCCTGCAGGTCTTGGCACAGGGGCTGCTTCCCCTGAGCGGAGGCTGTGGGCGGCAGCCCAGACACGCAGGGGCAGGCCCCAACCACCTGCACACGTCTCTGCTGGTGGGGAGAGCACTAGGGAAATGACGTCTGTCAGGCACCTTCTGGGCGCTCACGGAGTCAGCCTCCGGGTGTGTGGGGCTGCAGACCACAGCCAGGGGCCCTGGGAAGCCTGGTGCTCTCCGTGCTGTGCTGAGTCTGGGCGGCCAAGCGACCGCTGGAGGAGCCCTGCACTTGCCATTCCCTTCCCTATGACAGAGCTCTCACGGCTGGAGGGCTTGGCAGCGTGCACCCCACCGGCCCCTAAGCCCTCCGCAAGGACGCCTGGGGACTAGGTGCAAAGGCAAGGCAGGAGTGGAGCTGAGGCCAGGAAGGCGCCAGGAGCGTCTGCCTGTCTGGCGCAGCCTGCTCCTTCCCGGGCAGGAAGCCTAGCAGCGAGGCCAGTCTGGGCAAGGCTCGCCCAGGGCAGAGCAGCCTCACGCCAGCAACTCTGCCAGATCGGGCCTCTGAGCAGAGCTGGAGCTCTGCCGTACTGGAGGCTCACTGGGCTCCGCCCAAGGAGTGAGTGCAGACGCACGCAGCTGGGCTGCCTCCTCTTCTCCCGCGGAGGCTCGCTTCCCGCATGCTGTGCACTAGGCTTCCAGGCGGGGGCGCCCCGCGCCCCCTACAGGTCTTGGCTCAGGGGCTGCTTCCCTGGAGCTGGGGCTGCCGGCGGGAGCCCAGACACGCAGGGGCAGGCCCCACCACCTGCACACGTCTCTGCTGGGGAGCAGAGCGCTAGGGACATGACGTCTGTCAGGCACCTTCTGGGCGCCCACGGAGTCAGCCTCCGGGAGTGTGGGGCTGCAGACCACAGCCAGGGGACCTGGGAGCCTTGTGCTCCCCGTGCGGCGCTGAGTCTGGGCGGCCAAGCAACCGCTGGTGGAGCCCTGCACTTGCCCTCCCCTCCCCTCTACGAGAGGCCTCCCTGCTGGAGGGCTTGGCAGTGTGCAAGCCACCGGCTCCTAAGCCTTCCCCAAGGACGCCCGGGGCCTAGATGCAAAGGCAAGGCAGGAGTGGAGCTGAGGCCAGGAAGGCGCCAGGGGCCTCTCCCAGCATCGCACAGCCTGCTCCTTCCCGGGCAGCAAGCCTAGCAGCGAGGCAAGCCTGGGCAAGTCTCGCCCAGGGCAGAGCAGCCTCGCGCAAGGCACTTGACTAGATCCGGCCTCTGAGCAGAGCTGGAGCTCTGCCGTCCTGGAGGCACACTCGGCTCGGCCCAAGCCGGGATTGCAGCTGCACGCGGCTTGGCTCCCTCGACTCTTCCCAAGGAGGCTCGCTTCCAAGCGGACCGTGCACTTGGCTTCCAGGCAGGGACGCCCCGCGCCTCCTGCAGGTCTTGGCACAGGGGCTGCTTCCCCTGAGCGGAGGCTGTGGGCGGCAGCCCAGACACGCAGGGGCAGGCCCCAACCACCTGCACACGTCTCTGCTGGTGGGGAGAGCACTAGGGAAATGACGTCTGTCAGGCACCTTCTGGGCGCTCACGGAGTCAGCCTCCGGGTGTGTGGGGCTGCAGACCACAGCCAGGGGCCCTGGGAAGCCTGGTGCTCTCCGTGCTGTGCTGAGTCTGGGCGCCCAAGCGACCGCTGGAGGAGCCCTGCACTTGCCATTCCCTTCCCTATGACAGAGCTCTCACGGCTGGAGGGCTTGGCAGCGTGCACCCCACCGGCCCCTAAGCCCTCCGCAAGGACGCCTGGGGACTAGGTGCAAAGGCAAGGCAGGAGTGGAGCTGAGGCCAGGAAGGCGCCAGGAGCGTCTGCCTGTCTGGCGCAGCCTGCTCCTTCCCGGGCAGGAAGCCTAGCAGCGAGGCCAGTCTGGGCAAGGCTCGCCCAGGGCAGAGCAGCCTCACGCCAGCAACTCTGCCAGATCGGGCCTCTGAGCAGAGCTGGAGCTCTGCCGTACTGGAGGCTCACTGGGCTCCGCCCAAGGAGTGAGTGCAGACGCACGCAGCTGGGCTGCCTCCTCTTCTCCCGCGGAGGCTCGCTTCCCGCATGCTGTGCACTAGGCTTCCAGGCGGGGGCGCCCCGCGCCCCCTACAGGTCTTGGCTCAGGGGCTGCTTCCCTGGAGCTGGGGCTGCCGGCGGGAGCCCAGACACGCAGGGGCAGGCCCCACCACCTGCACACGTCTCTGCTGGGGAGCAGAGCGCTAGGGACATGACGTCTGTCAGGCACCTTCTGGGCGCCCACGGAGTCAGCCTCCGGGAGTGTGGGGCTGCAGACCACAGCCAGGGGACCTGGGAGCCTTGTGCTCCCCGTGCGGCGCTGAGTCTGGGCGGCCAAGCAACCGCTGGTGGAGCCCTGCACTTGCCCTCCCCTCCCCTCTACGAGAGGCCTCCCTGCTGGAGGGCTTGGCAGTGTGCAAGCCACCGGCTCCTAAGCCTTCCCCAAGGACGCCCGGGGCCTAGATGCAAAGGCAAGGCAGGAGTGGAGCTGAGGCCAGGAAGGCGCCAGGGGCCTCTCCCAGCATCGCACAGCCTGCTCCTTCCCGGGCAGCAAGCCTAGCAGCGAGGCAAGCCTGGGCAAGTCTCGCCCAGGGCAGAGCAGCCTCGCGCAAGGCACTTGACTAGATCCGGCCTCTGAGCAGAGCTGGAGCTCTGCCGTCCTGGAGGCACACTCGGCTCGGCCCAAGCCGGGATTGCAGCTGCACGCGGCTTGGCTCCCTCGACTCTTCCCAAGGAGGCTCGCTTCCAAGCGGACCGTGCACTTGGCTTCCAGGCAGGGACGCCCCGCGCCTCCTGCAGGTCTTGGCACAGGGGCTGCTTCCCCTGAGCGGAGGCTGTGGGCGGCAGCCCAGACACGCAGGGGCAGGCCCCAACCACCTGCACACGTCTCTGCTGGTGGGGAGAGCACTAGGGAAATGACGTCTGTCAGGCACCTTCTGGGCGCTCACGGAGTCAGCCTCCGGGTGTGTGGGGCTGCAGACCACAGCCAGGGGCCCTGGGAAGCCTGGTGCTCTCCGTGCTGTGCTGAGTCTGGGCGCCCAAGCGACCACTGGAGGAGCCCTGCACTTGCCATTCCCTTCCCTATGACAGAGCTCTCACGGCTGGAGGGCTTGGCAGCGTGCACCCCACCGGCCCCTAAGCCCTCCGCAAGGACGCCTGGGGACTAGGTGCAAAGGCAAGGCAGGAGTGGAGCTGAGGCCAGGAAGGCGCCAGGAGCGTCTGCCTGTCTGGCGCAGCCTGCTCCTTCCCGGGCAGGAAGCCTAGCAGCGAGGCCAGTCTGGGCAAGGCTCGCCCAGGGCAGAGCAGCCTCACGCCAGCAACTCTGCCAGATCGGGCCTCTGAGCAGAGCTGGAGCTCTGCCGTACTGGAGGCTCACTGGGCTCCGCCCAAGGAGTGAGTGCAGACGCACGCAGCTGGGCTGCCTCCTCTTCTCCCGCGGAGGCTCGCTTCCCGCATGCTGTGCACTAGGCTTCCAGGCGGGGGCGCCCCGCGCCCCCTACAGGTCTTGGCTCAGGGGCTGCTTCCCTGGAGCTGGGGCTGCCGGCGGGAGCCCAGACACGCAGGGGCAGGCCCCACCACCTGCACACGTCTCTGCTGGGGAGCAGAGCGCTAGGGACATGACGTCTGTCAGGCACCTTCTGGGCGCCCACGGAGTCAGCCTCCGGGAGTGTGGGGCTGCAGACCACAGCCAGGGGACCTGGGAGCCTTGTGCTCCCCGTGCGGCGCTGAGTCTGGGCGGCCAAGCAACCGCTGGTGGAGCCCTGCACTTGCCCTCCCCTCCCCTCTACGAGAGGCCTCCCTGCTGGAGGGCTTGGCAGTGTGCAAGCCACCGGCTCCTAAGCCTTCCCCAAGGACGCCCGGGGCCTAGATGCAAAGGCAAGGCAGGAGTGGAGCTGAGGCCAGGAAGGCGCCAGTGGCCTCTCCCAGCATCGCACAGCCTGCTCCTTCCCGGGCAGCAAGCCTAGCATCGAGGCAAGCCTGGGCAAGTGTCGCCCTGGGCAGAGCAGCCTCGCGCAAGTCACTTGACTAGATCCGGCCTCTGAGCAGAGCTGGAGCTCTGCCGTCCTGGAGGCACACTCGGCTCGGCCCAAGCCGGGATTGCAGCTGCACGCGGCTTGGCTCCCTCGACTCTTCCCAAGGAGGCTCGCTTCCAAGCGGACCGTGCACTTGGCTTCCAGGCAGGGACGCCCCGCGCCTCCTGCAGGTCTTGGCACAGG
The DNA here is from genome assembly GCF_023091745.1 of Budorcas taxicolor. Taxonomy (NCBI): domain Eukaryota; kingdom Metazoa; phylum Chordata; class Mammalia; order Artiodactyla; family Bovidae; genus Budorcas; species Budorcas taxicolor. The sequence goes on from NW_026291583.1 coordinate 860,179, forward strand.
GGCTGCTTCCCCTGAGCGGAGGCTGTGGGCGGCAGCCCAGACACGCAGGGGCAGGCCCCAACCACCTGCACACGTCTCTGCTGGTGGGGAGAGCACTAGGGAAATGACGTCTGTCAGGCACCTTCTGGGCGCTCACGGAGTCAGCCTCCGGGTGTGTGGGGCTGCAGACCACAGCCAGGGGCCCTGGGAAGCCTGGTGCTCTCCGTGCTGTGCTGAGTCTGGGCGCCCAAGCGACCGCTGGAGGAGCCCTGCACTTGCCATTCCCTTCCCTATGACAGAGCTCTCACGGCTGGAGGGCTTGGCAGCGTGCACCCCACCGGCCCCTAAGCCCTCCGCAAGGACGCCTGGGGACTAGGTGCAAAGGCAAGGCAGGAGTGGAGCTGAGGCCAGGAAGGCGCCAGGAGCGTCTGCCTGTCTGGCGCAGCCTGCTCCTTCCCGGGCAGGAAGCCTAGCAGCGAGGCCAGTCTGGGCAAGGCTCGCCCAGGGCAGAGCAGCCTCACGCCAGCAACTCTGCCAGATCGGGCCTCTGAGCAGAGCTGGAGCTCTGCCGTACTGGAGGCTCACTGGGCTCCGCCCAAGGAGTGAGTGCAGACGCACGCAGCTGGGCTGCCTCCTCTTCTCCCGCGGAGGCTCGCTTCCCGCATGCTGTGCACTAGGCTTCCAGGCGGGGGCGCCCCGCGCCCCCTACAGGTCTTGGCTCAGGGGCTGCTTCCCTGGAGCTGGGGCTGCCGGCGGGAGCCCAGACACGCAGGGGCAGGCCCCACCACCTGCACACGTCTCTGCTGGGGAGCAGAGCGCTAGGGACATGACGTCTGTCAGGCACCTTCTGGGCGCCCACGGAGTCAGCCTCCGGGAGTGTGGGGCTGCAGACCACAGCCAGGGGACCTGGGAGCCTTGTGCTCCCCGTGCGGCGCTGAGTCTGGGCGGCCAAGCAACCGCTGGTGGAGCCCTGCACTTGCCCTCCCCTCCCCTCTACGAGAGGCCTCCCTGCTGGAGGGCTTGGCAGTGTGCAAGCCACCGGCTCCTAAGCCTTCCCCAAGGACGCCCGGGGCCTAGATGCAAAGGCAAGGCAGGAGTGGAGCTGAGGCCAGGAAGGCGCCAGTGGCCTCTCCCAGCATCGCACAGCCTGCTCCTTCCCGGGCAGCAAGCCTAGCAGCGAGGCAAGCCTGGGCAAGTGTCGCCCTGGGCAGAGCAGCCTCGCGCAAGGCACTTGACTAGATCCGGCCTCTGAGCAGAGCTGGAGCTCTGCCGTCCTGGAGGCACACTCGGCTCGGCCCAAGCCGGGATTGCAGCTGCACGCGGCTTGGCTCCCTCGACTCTTCCCAAGGAGGCTCGCTTCCAAGCGGACCGTGCACTTGGCTTCCAGGCAGGGACGCCCCGCGCCTCCTGCAGGTCTTGGCACAGGGGCTGCTTCCCCTGAGCGGAGGCTGTGGGCGGCAGCCCAGACACGCAGGGGCAGGCCCCAACCACCTGCACACGTCTCTGCTGGTGGGGAGAGCACTAGGGAAATGACGTCTGTCAGGCACCTTCTGGGCGCTCACGGAGTCAGCCTCCGGGTGTGTGGGGCTGCAGACCACAGCCAGGGGCCCTGGGAAGCCTGGTGCTCTCCGTGCTGTGCTGAGTCTGGGCGCCCAAGCGACCGCTGGAGGAGCCCTGCACTTGCCATTCCCTTCCCTATGACAGAGCTCTCACGGCTGGAGGGCTTGGCAGCGTGCACCCCACCGGCCCCTAAGCCCTCCGCAAGGACGCCTGGGGACTAGGTGCAAAGGCAAGGCAGGAGTGGAGCTGAGGCCAGGAAGGCGCCAGGAGCGTCTGCCTGTCTGGCGCAGCCTGCTCCTTCCCGGGCAGGAAGCCTAGCAGCGAGGCCAGTCTGGGCAAGGCTCGCCCAGGGCAGAGCAGCCTCACGCCAGCAACTCTGCCAGATCGGGCCTCTGAGCAGAGCTGGAGCTCTGCCGTACTGGAGGCTCACTGGGCTCCGCCCAAGGAGTGAGTGCAGACGCACGCAGCTGGGCTGCCTCCTCTTCTCCCGCGGAGGCTCGCTTCCCGCATGCTGTGCACTAGGCTTCCAGGCGGGGGCGCCCCGCGCCCCCTACAGGTCTTGGCTCAGGGGCTGCTTCCCTGGAGCTGGGGCTGCCGGCGGGAGCCCAGACACGCAGGGGCAGGCCCCACCACCTGCACACGTCTCTGCTGGGGAGCAGAGCGCTAGGGACATGACGTCTGTCAGGCACCTTCTGGGCGCCCACGGAGTCAGCCTCCGGGAGTGTGGGGCTGCAGACCACAGCCAGGGGACCTGGGAGCCTTGTGCTCCCCGTGCGGCGCTGAGTCTGGGCGGCCAAGCAACCGCTGGTGGAGCCCTGCACTTGCCCTCCCCTCCCCTCTACGAGAGGCCTCCCTGCTGGAGGGCTTGGCAGTGTGCAAGCCACCGGCTCCTAAGCCTTCCCCAAGGACGCCCGGGGCCTAGATGCAAAGGCAAGGCAGGAGTGGAGCTGAGGCCAGGAAGGCGCCAGGGGCCTCTCCCAGCATCGCACAGCCTGCTCCTTCCCGGGCAGCAAGCCTAGCAGCGAGGCAAGCCTGGGCAAGTCTCGCCCAGGGCAGAGCAGCCTCGCGCAAGGCACTTGACTAGATCCGGCCTCTGAGCAGAGCTGGAGCTCTGCCGTCCTGGAGGCACACTCGGCTCGGCCCAAGCCGGGATTGCAGCTGCACGCGGCTTGGCTCCCTCGACTCTTCCCAAGGAGGCTCGCTTCCAAGCGGACCGTGCACTTGGCTTCCAGGCAGGGACGCCCCGCGCCTCCTGCAGGTCTTGGCACAGGGGCTGCTTCCCCTGAGCGGAGGCTGTGGGCGGCAGCCCAGACACGCAGGGGCAGGCCCCAACCACCTGCACACGTCTCTGCTGGTGGGGAGAGCACTAGGGAAATGACGTCTGTCAGGCACCTTCTGGGCGCTCACGGAGTCAGCCTCCGGGTGTGTGGGGCTGCAGACCACAGCCAGGGGCCCTGGGAAGCCTGGTGCTCTCCGTGCTGTGCTGAGTCTGGGCGCCCAAGCGACCACTGGAGGAGCCCTGCACTTGCCATTCCCTTCCCTATGACAGAGCTCTCACGGCTGGAGGGCTTGGCAGCGTGCACCCCACCGGCCCCTAAGCCCTCCGCAAGGACGCCTGGGGACTAGGTGCAAAGGCAAGGCAGGAGTGGAGCTGAGGCCAGGAAGGCGCCAGGAGCGTCTGCCTGTCTGGCGCAGCCTGCTCCTTCCCGGGCAGGAAGCCTAGCAGCGAGGCCAGTCTGGGCAAGGCTCGCCCAGGGCAGAGCAGCCTCACGCCAGCAACTCTGCCAGATCGGGCCTCTGAGCAGAGCTGGAGCTCTGCCGTACTGGAGGCTCACTGGGCTCCGCCCAAGGAGTGAGTGCAGACGCACGCAGCTGGGCTGCCTCCTCTTCTCCCGCGGAGGCTCGCTTCCCGCATGCTGTGCACTAGGCTTCCAGGCGGGGGCGCCCCGCGCCCCCTACAGGTCTTGGCTCAGGGGCTGCTTCCCTGGAGCTGGGGCTGCCGGCGGGAGCCCAGACACGCAGGGGCAGGCCCCACCACCTGCACACGTCTCTGCTGGGGAGCAGAGCGCTAGGGACATGACGTCTGTCAGGCACCTTCTGGGCGCCCACGGAGTCAGCCTCCGGGAGTGTGGGGCTGCAGACCACAGCCAGGGGACCTGGGAGCCTTGTGCTCCCCGTGCGGCGCTGAGTCTGGGCGGCCAAGCAACCGCTGGTGGAGCCCTGCACTTGCCCTCCCCTCCCCTCTACGAGAGGCCTCCCTGCTGGAGGGCTTGGCAGTGTGCAAGCCACCGGCTCCTAAGCCTTCCCCAAGGACGCCCGGGGCCTAGATGCAAAGGCAAGGCAGGAGTGGAGCTGAGGCCAGGAAGGCGCCAGGGGCCTCTCCCAGCATCGCACAGCCTGCTCCTTCCCGGGCAGCAAGCCTAGCAGCGAGGCAAGCCTGGGCAAGTCTCGCCCAGGGCAGAGCAGCCTCGCGCAAGGCACTTGACTAGATCCGGCCTCTGAGCAGAGCTGGAGCTCTGCCGTCCTGGAGGCACACTCGGCTCGGCCCAAGCCGGGATTGCAGCTGCACGCGGCTTGGCTCCCTCGACTCTTCCCAAGGAGGCTCGCTTCCAAGCGGACCGTGCACTTGGCTTCCAGGCAGGGACGCCCCGCGCCTCCTGCAGGTCTTGGCACAGGGGCTGCTTCCCCTGAGCGGAGGCTGTGGGCGGCAGCCCAGACACGCAGGGGCAGGCCCCAACCACCTGCACACGTCTCTGCTGGTGGGGAGAGCACTAGGGAAATGACGTCTGTCAGGCACCTTCTGGGCGCTCACGGAGTCAGCCTCCGGGTGTGTGGGGCTGCAGACCACAGCCAGGGGCCCTGGGAAGCCTGGTGCTCTCCGTGCTGTGCTGAGTCTGGGCGCCCAAGCGACCGCTGGAGGAGCCCTGCACTTGCCATTCCCTTCCCTATGACAGAGCTCTCACGGCTGGAGGGCTTGGCAGCGTGCACCCCACCGGCCCCTAAGCCCTCCGCAAGGACGCCTGGGGACTAGGTGCAAAGGCAAGGCAGGAGTGGAGCTGAGGCCAGGAAGGCGCCAGGAGCGTCTGCCTGTCTGGCGCAGCCTGCTCCTTCCCGGGCAGGAAGCCTAGCAGCGAGGCCAGTCTGGGCAAGGCTCGCCCAGGGCAGAGCAGCCTCACGCCAGCAACTCTGCCAGATCGGGCCTCTGAGCAGAGCTGGAGCTCTGCCGTACTGGAGGCTCACTGGGCTCCGCCCAAGGAGTGAGTGCAGACGCACGCAGCTGGGCTGCCTCCTCTTCTCCCGCGGAGGCTCGCTTCCCGCATGCTGTGCACTAGGCTTCCAGGCGGGGGCGCCCCGCGCCCCCTACAGGTCTTGGCTCAGGGGCTGCTTCCCTGGAGCTGGGGCTGCCGGCGGGAGCCCAGACACGCAGGGGCAGGCCCCACCACCTGCACACGTCTCTGCTGGGGAGCAGAGCGCTAGGGACATGACGTCTGTCAGGCACCTTCTGGGCGCCCACGGAGTCAGCCTCCGGGAGTGTGGGGCTGCAGACCACAGCCAGGGGACCTGGGAGCCTTGTGCTCCCCGTGCGGCGCTGAGTCTGGGCGGCCAAGCAACCGCTGGTGGAGCCCTGCACTTGCCCTCCCCTCCCCTCTACGAGAGGCCTCCCTGCTGGAGGGCTTGGCAGTGTGCAAGCCACCGGCTCCTAAGCCTTCCCCAAGGACGCCCGGGGCCTAGATGCAAAGGCAAGGCAGGAGTGGAGCTGAGGCCAGGAAGGCGCCAGTGGCCTCTCCCAGCATCGCACAGCCTGCTCCTTCCCGGGCAGCAAGCCTAGCAGCGAGGCAAGCCTGGGCAAGTGTCGCCCTGGGCAGAGCAGCCTCGCGCAAGGCACTTGACTAGATCCGGCCTCTGAGCAGAGCTGGAGCTCTGCCGTCCTGGAGGCACACTCGGCTCGGCCCAAGCCGGGATTGCAGCTGCACGCGGCTTGGCTCCCTCGACTCTTCCCAAGGAGGCTCGCTTCCAAGCGGACCGTGCACTTGGCTTCCAGGCAGGGACGCCCCGCGCCTCCTGCAGGTCTTGGCACAGGGGCTGCTTCCCCTGAGCGGAGGCTGTGGGCGGCAGCCCAGACACGCAGGGGCAGGCCCCAACCACCTGCACACGTCTCTGCTGGTGGGGAGAGCACTAGGGAAATGACGTCTGTCAGGCACCTTCTGGGCGCTCACGGAGTCAGCCTCCGGGTGTGTGGGGCTGCAGACCACAGCCAGGGGCCCTGGGAAGCCTGGTGCTCTCCGTGCTGTGCTGAGTCTGGGCGGCCAAGCGACCGCTGGAGGAGCCCTGCACTTGCCATTCCCTTCCCTATGACAGAGCTCTCACGGCTGGAGGGCTTGGCAGCGTGCACCCCACCGGCCCCTAAGCCCTCCGCAAGGACGCCTGGGGACTAGGTGCAAAGGCAAGGCAGGAGTGGAGCTGAGGCCAGGAAGGCGCCAGGAGCGTCTGCCTGTCTGGCGCAGCCTGCTCCTTCCCGGGCAGGAAGCCTAGCAGCGAGGCCAGTCTGGGCAAGGCTCGCCCAGGGCAGAGCAGCCTCACGCCAGCAACTCTGCCAGATCGGGCCTCTGAGCAGAGCTGGAGCTCTGCCGTACTGGAGGCTCACTGGGCTCCGCCCAAGGAGTGAGTGCAGACGCACGCAGCTGGGCTGCCTCCTCTTCTCCCGCGGAGGCTCGCTTCCCGCATGCTGTGCACTAGGCTTCCAGGCGGGGGCGCCCCGCGCCCCCTACAGGTCTTGGCTCAGGGGCTGCTTCCCTGGAGCTGGGGCTGCCGGCGGGAGCCCAGACACGCAGGGGCAGGCCCCACCACCTGCACACGTCTCTGCTGGGGAGCAGAGCGCTAGGGACATGACGTCTGTCAGGCACCTTCTGGGCGCCCACGGAGTCAGCCTCCGGGAGTGTGGGGCTGCAGACCACAGCCAGGGGACCTGGGAGCCTTGTGCTCCCCGTGCGGCGCTGAGTCTGGGCGGCCAAGCAACCGCTGGTGGAGCCCTGCACTTGCCCTCCCCTCCCCTCTACGAGAGGCCTCCCTGCTGGAGGGCTTGGCAGTGTGCAAGCCACCGGCTCCTAAGCCTTCCCCAAGGACGCCCGGGGCCTAGATGCAAAGGCAAGGCAGGAGTGGAGCTGAGGCCAGGAAGGCGCCAGGGGCCTCTCCCAGCATCGCACAGCCTGCTCCTTCCCGGGCAGCAAGCCTAGCAGCGAGGCAAGCCTGGGCAAGTCTCGCCCAGGGCAGAGCAGCCTCGCGCAAGGCACTTGACTAGATCCGGCCTCTGAGCAGAGCTGGAGCTCTGCCGTCCTGGAGGCACACTCGGCTCGGCCCAAGCCGGGATTGCAGCTGCACGCGGCTTGGCTCCCTCGACTCTTCCCAAGGAGGCTCGCTTCCAAGCGGACCGTGCACTTGGCTTCCAGGCAGGGACGCCCCGCGCCTCCTGCAGGTCTTGGCACAGGGGCTGCTTCCCCTGAGCGGAGGCTGTGGGCGGCAGCCCAGACACGCAGGGGCAGGCCCCAACCACCTGCACACGTCTCTGCTGGTGGGGAGAGCACTAGGGAAATGACGTCTGTCAGGCACCTTCTGGGCGCTCACGGAGTCAGCCTCCGGGTGTGTGGGGCTGCAGACCACAGCCAGGGGCCCTGGGAAGCCTGGTGCTCTCCGTGCTGTGCTGAGTCTGGGCGGCCAAGCGACCCCTGGAGGAGCCCTGCACTTGCCATTCCCTTCCCTATGACAGAGCTCTCACGGCTGGAGGGCTTGGCAGCGTGCACCCCACCGGCCCCTAAGCCCTCCGCAAGGACGCCTGGGGACTAGGTGCAAAGGCAAGGCAGGAGTGGAGCTGAGGCCAGGAAGGCGCCAGGAGCGTCTGCCTGTCTGGCGCAGCCTGCTCCTTCCCGGGCAGGAAGCCTAGCAGCGAGGCCAGTCTGGGCAAGGCTCGCCCAGGGCAGAGCAGCCTCACGCCAGCAACTCTGCCAGATCGGGCCTCTGAGCAGAGCTGGAGCTCTGCCGTACTGGAGGCTCACTGGGCTCCGCCCAAGGAGTGAGTGCAGACGCACGCAGCTGGGCTGCCTCCTCTTCTCCCGCGGAGGCTCGCTTCCCGCATGCTGTGCACTAGGCTTCCAGGCGGGGGCGCCCCGCGCCCCCTACAGGTCTTGGCTCAGGGGCTGCTTCCCTGGAGCTGGGGCTGCCGGCGGGAGCCCAGACACGCAGGGGCAGGCCCCACCACCTGCACACGTCTCTGCTGGGGAGCAGAGCGCTAGGGACATGACGTCTGTCAGGCACCTTCTGGGCGCCCACGGAGTCAGCCTCCGGGAGTGTGGGGCTGCAGACCACAGCCAGGGGACCTGGGAGCCTTGTGCTCCCCGTGCGGCGCTGAGTCTGGGCGGCCAAGCAACCGCTGGTGGAGCCCTGCACTTGCCCTCCCCTCCCCTCTACGAGAGGCCTCCCTGCTGGAGGGCTTGGCAGTGTGCAAGCCACCGGCTCCTAAGCCTTCCCCAAGGACGCCCGGGGCCTAGATGCAAAGGCAAGGCAGGAGTGGAGCTGAGGCCAGGAAGGCGCCAGTGGCCTCTCCCAGCATCGCACAGCCTGCTCCTTCCCGGGCAGCAAGCCTAGCATCGAGGCAAGCCTGGGCAAGTGTCGCCCTGGGCAGAGCAGCCTCGCGCAAGGCACTTGACTAGATCCGGCCTCTGAGCAGAGCTGGAGCTCTGCCGTCCTGGAGGCACACTCGGCTCGGCCCAAGCCGGGATTGCAGCTGCACGCGGCTTGGCTCCCTCGACTCTTCCCAAGGAGGCTCGCTTCCAAGCGGACCGTGCACTTGGCTTCCAGGCAGGGACGCCCCGCGCCTCCTGCAGGTCTTGGCACAGGGGCTGCTTCCCCTGAGCGGAGGCTGTGGGCGGCAGCCCAGACACGCAGGGGCAGGCCCCAACCACCTGCACACGTCTCTGCTGGTGGGGAGAGCACTAGGGAAATGACGTCTGTCAGGCACCTTCTGGGCGCTCACGGAGTCAGCCTCCGGGTGTGTGGGGCTGCAGACCACAGCCAGGGGCCCTGGGAAGCCTGGTGCTCTCCGTGCTGTGCTGAGTCTGGGCGCCCAAGCGACCGCTGGAGGAGCCCTGCACTTGCCATTCCCTTCCCTATGACAGAGCTCTCACGGCTGGAGGGCTTGGCAGCGTGCACCCCACCGGCCCCTAAGCCCTCCGCAAGGACGCCTGGGGACTAGGTGCAAAGGCAAGGCAGGAGTGGAGCTGAGGCCAGGAAGGCGCCAGGAGCGTCTGCCTGTCTGGCGCAGCCTGCTCCTTCCCGGGCAGGAAGCCTAGCAGCGAGGCCAGTCTGGGCAAGGCTCGCCCAGGGCAGAGCAGCCTCACGCCAGCAACTCTGCCAGATCGGGCCTCTGAGCAGAGCTGGAGCTCTGCCGTACTGGAGGCTCACTGGGCTCCGCCCAAGGAGTGAGTGCAGACGCACGCAGCTGGGCTGCCTCCTCTTCTCCCGAGGAGGCTCGCTTCCCGCATGCTGTGCACTAGGCTTCCAGGCGGGGGCGCCCCGCGCCCCCTACAGGTCTTGGCTCAGGGGCTGCTTCCCTGGAGCTGGGGCTGCCGGCGGGAGCCCAGACACGCAGGGGCAGGCCCCACCACCTGCACACGTCTCTGCTGGGGAGCAGAGCGCTAGGGACATGACGTCTGTCAGGCACCTTCTGGGCGCCCACGGAGTCAGCCTCCGGGAGTGTGGGGCTGCAGACCACAGCCAGGGGACCTGGGAGCCTTGTGCTCCCCGTGCGGCGCTGAGTCTGGGCGGCCAAGCAACCGCTGGTGGAGCCCTGCACTTGCCCTCCCCTCCCCTCTACGAGAGGCCTCCCTGCTGGAGGGCTTGGCAGTGTGCAAGCCACCGGCTCCTAAGCCTTCCCCAAGGACGCCCGGGGCCTAGATGCAAAGGCAAGGCAGGAGTGGAGCTGAGGCCAGGAAGGCGCCAGGGGCCTCTCCCAGCATCGCACAGCCTGCTCCTTCCCGGGCAGCAAGCCTAGCAGCGAGGCAAGCCTGGGCAAGTCTCGCCCAGGGCAGAGCAGCCTCGCGCAAGGCACTTGACTAGATCCGGCCTCTGAGCAGAGCTGGAGCTCTGCCGTCCTGGAGGCACACTCGGCTCGGCCCAAGCCGGGATTGCAGCTGCACGCGGCTTGGCTCCCTCGACTCTTCCCAAGGAGGCTCGCTTCCAAGCGGACCGTGCACTTGGCTTCCAGGCAGGGACGCCCCGCGCCTCCTGCAGGTCTTGGCACAGGGGCTGCTTCCCCTGAGCGGAGGCTGTGGGCGGCAGCCCAGACACGCAGGGGCAGGCCCCAACCACCTGCACACGTCTCTGCTGGTGGGGAGAGCACTAGGGAAATGACGTCTGTCAGGCACCTTCTGGGCGCTCACGGAGTCAGCCTCCGGGTGTGTGGGGCTGCAGACCACAGCCAGGGGCCCTGGGAAGCCTGGTGCTCTCCGTGCTGTGCTGAGTCTGGGCGGCCAAGCGACCGCTGGAGGAGCCCTGCACTTGCCATTCCCTTCCCTATGACAGAGCTCTCACGGCTGGAGGGCTTGGCAGCGTGCACCCCACCGGCCCCTAAGCCCTCCGCAAGGACGCCTGGGGACTAGGTGCAAAGGCAAGGCAGGAGTGGAGCTGAGGCCAGGAAGGCGCCAGGAGCGTCTGCCTGTCTGGCGCAGCCTGCTCCTTCCCGGGCAGGAAGCCTAGCAGCGAGGCCAGTCTGGGCAAGGCTCGCCCAGGGCAGAGCAGCCTCACGCCAGCAACTCTGCCAGATCGGGCCTCTGAGCAGAGCTGGAGCTCTGCCGTACTGGAGGCTCACTGGGCTCCGCCCAAGGAGTGAGTGCAGACGCACGCAGCTGGGCTGCCTCCTCTTCTCCCGCGGAGGCTCGCTTCCCGCATGCTGTGCACTAGGCTTCCAGGCGGGGGCGCCCCGCGCCCCCTACAGGTCTTGGCTCAGGGGCTGCTTCCCTGGAGCTGGGGCTGCCGGCGGGAGCCCAGACACGCAGGGGCAGGCCCCAACCACCTGCACACGTCTCTGCTGGTGGGGAGAGCACTAGGGAAATGACGTCTGTCAGGCACCTTCTGGGCGCTCACGGAGTCAGCCTCCGGGTGTGTGGGGCTGCAGACCACAGCCAGGGGCCCTGGGAAGCCTGGTGCTCTCCGTGCTGTGCTGAGTCTGGGCGCCCAAGCGACCGCTGGAGGAGCCCTGCACTTGCCATTCCCTTCCCTATGACAGAGCTCTCACGGCTGGAGGGCTTGGCAGCGTGCACCCCACCGGCCCCTAAGCCCTCCGCAAGGACGCCTGGGGACTAGGTGCAAAGGCAAGGCAGGAGTGGAGCTGAGGCCAGGAAGGCGCCAGGAGCGTCTGCCTGTCTGGCGCAGCCTGCTCCTTCCCGGGCAGGAAGCCTAGCAGCGAGGCCAGTCTGGGCAAGGCTCGCCCAGGGCAGAGCAGCCTCACGCCAGCAACTCTGCCAGATCGGGCCTCTGAGCAGAGCTGGAGCTCTGCCGTACTGGAGGCTCACTGGGCTCCGCCCAAGGAGTGAGTGCAGACGCACGCAGCTGGGCTGCCTCCTCTTCTCCCGAGGAGGCTCGCTTCCCGCATGCTGTGCACTAGGCTTCCAGGCGGGGGCGCCCCGCGCCCCCTACAGGTCTTGGCTCAGGGGCTGCTTCCCTGGAGCTGGGGCTGCCGGCGGGAGCCCAGACACGCAGGGGCAGGCCCCACCACCTGCACACGTCTCTGCTGGGGAGCAGAGCGCTAGGGACATGACGTCTGTCAGGCACCTTCTGGGCGCCCACGGAGTCAGCCTCCGGGAGTGTGGGGCTGCAGACCACAGCCAGGGGACCTGGGAGCCTTGTGCTCCCCGTGCGGCGCTGAGTCTGGGCGGCCAAGCAACCGCTGGTGGAGCCCTGCACTTGCCCTCCCCTCCCCTCTACGAGAGGCCTCCCTGCTGGAGGGCTTGGCAGTGTGCAAGCCACCGGCTCCTAAGCCTTCCCCAAGGACGCCCGGGGCCTAGATGCAAAGGCAAGGCAGGAGTGGAGCTGAGGCCAGGAAGGCGCCAGGGGCCTCTCCCAGCATCGCACAGCCTGCTCCTTCCCGGGCAGCAAGCCTAGCAGCGAGGCAAGCCTGGGCAAGTCTCGCCCAGGGCAGAGCAGCCTCGCGCAAGGCACTTGACTAGATCCGGCCTCTGAGCAGAGCTGGAGCTCTGCCGTCCTGGAGGCACACTCGGCTCGGCCCAAGCCGGGATTGCAGCTGCACGCGGCTTGGCTCCCTCGACTCTTCCCAAGGAGGCTCGCTTCCAAGCGGACCGTGCACTTGGCTTCCAGGCAGGGACGCCCCGCGCCTCCTGCAGGTCTTGGCACAGGGGCTGCTTCCCCTGAGCGGAGGCTGTGGGCGGCAGCCCAGACACGCAGGGGCAGGCCCCAACCACCTGCACACGTCTCTGCTGGTGGGGAGAGCACTAGGGAAATGACGTCTGTCAGGCACCTTCTGGGCGCTCACGGAGTCAGCCTCCGGGTGTGTGGGGCTGCAGACCACAGCCAGGGGCCCTGGGAAGCCTGGTGCTCTCCGTGCTGTGCTGAGTCTGGGCGGCCAAGCGACCGCTGGAGGAGCCCTGCACTTGCCATTCCCTTCCCTATGACAGAGCTCTCACGGCTGGAGGGCTTGGCAGCGTGCACCCCACCGGCCCCTAAGCCCTCCGCAAGGACGCCTGGGGACTAGGTGCAAAGGCAAGGCAGGAGTGGAGCTGAGGCCAGGAAGGCGCCAGGAGCGTCTGCCTGTCTGGCGCAGCCTGCTCCTTCCCGGGCAGGAAGCCTAGCAGCGAGGCCAGTCTGGGCAAGGCTCGCCCAGGGCAGAGCAGCCTCACGCCAGCAACTCTGCCAGATCGGGCCTCTGAGCAGAGCTGGAGCTCTGCCGTACTGGAGGCTCACTGGGCTCCGCCCAAGGAGTGAGTGCAGACGCACGCAGCTGGGCTGCCTCCTCTTCTCCCGCGGAGGCTCGCTTCCCGCATGCTGTGCACTAGGCTTCCAGGCGGGGGCGCCCCGCGCCCCCTACAGGTCTTGGCTCAGGGGCTGCTTCCCTGGAGCTGGGGCTGCCGGCGGGAGCCCAGACACGCAGGGGCAGGCCCCACCACCTGCACACGTCTCTGCTGGGGAGCAGAGCGCTAGGGACATGACGTCTGTCAGGCACCTTCTGGGCGCCCACGGAGTCAGCCTCCGGGAGTGTGGGGCTGCAGACCACAGCCAGGGGACCTGGGAGCCTTGTGCTCCCCGTGCGGCGCTGAGTCTGGGCGGCCAAGCAACCGCTGGTGGAGCCCTGCACTTGCCCTCCCCTCCCCTCTACGAGAGGCCTCCCTGCTGGAGGGCTTGGCAGTGTGCAAGCCACCGGCTCCTAAGCCTTCCCCAAGGACGCCCGGGGCCTAGATGCAAAGGCAAGGCAGGAGTGGAGCTGAGGCCAGGAAGGCGCCAGTGGCCTCTCCCAGCATCGCACAGCCTGCTCCTTCCCGGGCAGCAAGCCTAGCATCGAGGCAAGCCTGGGCAAGTGTCGCCCTGGGCAGAGCAGCCTCGCGCAAGGCACTTGACTAGATCCGGCCTCTGAGCAGAGCTGGAGCTCTGCCGTCCTGGAGGCACACTCGGCTCGGCCCAAGCCGGGATTGCAGCTGCACGCGGCTTGGCTCCCTCGACTCTTCCCAAGGAGGCTCGCTTCCAAGCGGACCGTGCACTTGGCTTCCAGGCAGGGACGCCCCGCGCCTCCTGCAGGTCTTGGCACAGGGGCTGCTTCCCCTGAGCGGAGGCTGTGGGCGGCAGCCCAGACACGCAGGGGCAGGCCCCAACCACCTGCACACGTCTCTGCTGGTGGGGAGAGCACTAGGGAAATGACGTCTGTCAGGCACCTTCTGGGCGCTCACGGAGTCAGCCTCCGGGTGTGTGGGGCTGCAGACCACAGCCAGGGGCCCTGGGAAGCCTGGTGCTCTCCGTGCTGTGCTGAGTCTGGGCGGCCAAGCGACCGCTGGAGGAGCCCTGCACTTGCCATTCCCTTCCCTATGACAGAGCTCTCACGGCTGGAGGGCTTGGCAGCGTGCACCCCACCGGCCCCTAAGCCCTCCGCAAGGACGCCTGGGGACTAGGTGCAAAGGCAAGGCAGGAGTGGAGCTGAGGCCAGGAAGGCGCCAGGAGCGTCTGCCTGTCTGGCGCAGCCTGCTCCTTCCCGGGCAGGAAGCCTAGCAGCGAGGCCAGTCTGGGCAAGGCTCGCCCAGGGCAGAGCAGCCTCACGCCAGCAACTCTGCCAGATCGGGCCTCTGAGCAGAGCTGGAGCTCTGCCGTACTGGAGGCTCACTGGGCTCCGCCCAAGGAGTGAGTGCAGACGCACGCAGCTGGGCTGCCTCCTCTTCTCCCGCGGAGGCTCGCTTCCCGCATGCTGTGCACTAGGCTTCCAGGCGGGGGCGCCCCGCGCCCCCTACAGGTCTTGGCTCAGGGGCTGCTTCCCTGGAGCTGGGGCTGCCGGCGGGAGCCCAGACACGCAGGGGCAGGCCCCACCACCTGCACACGTCTCTGCTGGGGAGCAGAGCGCTAGGGACATGACGTCTGTCAGGCACCTTCTGGGCGCCCACGGAGTCAGCCTCCGGGAGTGTGGGGCTGCAGACCACAGCCAGGGGACCTGGGAGCCTTGTGCTCCCCGTGCGGCGCTGAGTCTGGGCGGCCAAGCAACCGCTGGTGGAGCCCTGCACTTGCCCTCCCCTCCCCTCTACGAGAGGCCTCCCTGCTGGAGGGCTTGGCAGTGTGCAAGCCACCGGCTCCTAAGCCTTCCCCAAGGACGCCCGGGGCCTAGATGCAAAGGCAAGGCAGGAGTGGAGCTGAGGCCAGGAAGGCGCCAGGGGCCTCTCCCAGCATCGCACAGCCTGCTCCTTCCCGGGCAGCAAGCCTAGCAGCGAGGCAAGCCTGGGCAAGTCTCGCCCAGGGCAGAGCAGCCTCGCGCAAGGCACTTGACTAGATCCGGCCTCTGAGCAGAGCTGGAGCTCTGCCGTCCTGGAGGCACACTCGGCTCGGCCCAAGCCGGGATTGCAGCTGCACGCGGCTTGGCTCCCTCGACTCTTCCCAAGGAGGCTCGCTTCCAAGCGGACCGTGCACTTGGCTTCCAGGCAGGGACGCCCCGCGCCTCCTGCAGGTCTTGGCACAGGGGCTGCTTCCCCTGAGCGGAGGCTGTGGGCGGCAGCCCAGACACGCAGGGGCAGGCCCCAACCACCTGCACACGTCTCTGCTGGTGGGGAGAGCACTAGGGAAATGACGTCTGTCAGGCACCTTCTGGGCGCTCACGGAGTCAGCCTCCGGGTGTGTGGGGCTGCAGACCACAGCCAGGGGCCCTGGGAAGCCTGGTGCTCTCCGTGCTGTGCTGAGTCTGGGCGGCCAAGCGACCGCTGGAGGAGCCCTGCACTTGCCATTCCCTTCCCTATGACAGAGCTCTCACGGCTGGAGGGCTTGGCAGCGTGCACCCCACCGGCCCCTAAGCCCTCCGCAAGGACGCCTGGGGACTAGGTGCAAAGGCAAGGCAGGAGTGGAGCTGAGGCCAGGAAGGCGCCAGGAGCGTCTGCCTGTCTGGCGCAGCCTGCTCCTTCCCGGGCAGGAAGCCTAGCAGCGAGGCCAGTCTGGGCAAGGCTCGCCCAGGGCAGAGCAGCCTCACGCCAGCAACTCTGCCAGATCGGGCCTCTGAGCAGAGCTGGAGCTCTGCCGTACTGGAGGCTCACTGGGCTCCGCCCAAGGAGTGAGTGCAGACGCACGCAGCTGGGCTGCCTCCTCTTCTCCCGCGGAGGCTCGCTTCCCACATGCTGTGCACTAGGCTTCCAGGCGGGGGCGCCCCGCGCCCCCTACAGGTCTTGGCTCAGGGGCTGCTTCCCTGGAGCTGGGGCTGCCGGCGGGAGCCCAGACACGCAGGGGCAGGCCCCACCACCTGCACACGTCTCTGCTGGGGAGCAGAGCGCTAGGGACATGACGTCTGTCAGGCACCTTCTGGGCGCCCACGGAGTCAGCCTCCGGGAGTGTGGGGCTGCAGACCACAGCCAGGGGACCTGGGAGCCTTGTGCTCCCCGTGCGGCGCTGAGTCTGGGCGGCCAAGCAACCGCTGGTGGAGCCCTGCACTTGCCCTCCCCTCCCCTCTACGAGAGGCCTCCCTGCTGGAGGGCTTGGCAGTGTGCAAGCCACCGGCTCCTAAGCCTTCCCCAAGGACGCCCGGGGCCTAGATGCAAAGGCAAGGCAGGAGTGGAGCTGAGGCCAGGAAGGCGCCAGGGGCCTCTCCCAGCATCGCACAGCCTGCTCCTTCCCGGGCAGCAAGCCTAGCAGCGAGGCAAGCCTGGGCAAGTCTCGCCCAGGGCAGAGCAGCCTCGCGCAAGGCACTTGACTAGATCCGGCCTCTGAGCAGAGCTGGAGCTCTGCCGTCCTGGAGGCACACTCGGCTCGGCCCAAGCCGGGATTGCAGCTGCACGCGGCTTGGCTCCCTCGACTCTTCCCAAGGAGGCTCGCTTCCAAGCGGACCGTGCACTTGGCTTCCAGGCAGGGACGCCCCGCGCCTCCTGCAGGTCTTGGCACAGGGGCTGCTTCCCCTGAGCGGAGGCTGTGGGCGGCAGCCCAGACACGCAGGGGCAGGCCCCAACCACCTGCACACGTCTCTGCTGGTGGGGAGAGCACTAGGGAAATGACGTCTGTCAGGCACCTTCTGGGCGCTCACGGAGTCAGCCTCCGGGTGTGTGGGGCTGCAGACCACAGCCAGGGGCCCTGGGAAGCCTGGTGCTCTCCGTGCTGTGCTGAGTCTGGGCGCCCAAGCGACCGCTGGAGGAGCCCTGCACTTGCCATTCCCTTCCCTATGACAGAGCTCTCACGGCTGGAGGGCTTGGCAGCGTGCACCCCACCGGCCCCTAAGCCCTCCGCAAGGACGCCTGGGGACTAGGTGCAAAGGCAAGGCAGGAGTGGAGCTGAGGCCAGGAAGGCGCCAGGAGCGTCTGCCTGTCTGGCGCAGCCTGCTCCTTCCCGGGCAGGAAGCCTAGCAGCGAGGCCAGTCTGGGCAAGGCTCGCCCAGGGCAGAGCAGCCTCACGCCAGCAACTCTGCCAGATCGGGCCTCTGAGCAGAGCTGGAGCTCTGCCGTACTGGAGGCTCACTGGGCTCCGCCCAAGGAGTGAGTGCAGACGCACGCAGCTGGGCTGCCTCCTCTTCTCCCGCGGAGGCTCGCTTCCCGCATGCTGTGCACTAGGCTTCCAGGCGGGGGCGCCCCGCGCCCCCTACAGGTCTTGGCTCAGGGGCTGCTTCCCTGGAGCTGGGGCTGCCGGCGGGAGCCCAGACACGCAGGGGCAGGCCCCACCACCTGCACACGTCTCTGCTGGGGAGCAGAGCGCTAGGGACATGACGTCTGTCAGGCACCTTCTGGGCGCCCACGGAGTCAGCCTCCGGGAGTGTGGGGCTGCAGACCACAGCCAGGGGACCTGGGAGCCTTGTGCTCCCCGTGCGGCGCTGAGTCTGGGCGGCCAAGCAACCGCTGGTGGAGCCCTGCACTTGCCCTCCCCTCCCCTCTACGAGAGGCCTCCCTGCTGGAGGGCTTGGCAGTGTGCAAGCCACCGGCTCCTAAGCCTTCCCCAAGGACGCCCGGGGCCTAGATGCAAAGGCAAGGCAGGAGTGGAGCTGAGGCCAGGAAGGCGCCAGGGGCCTCTCCCAGCATCGCACAGCCTGCTCCTTCCCGGGCAGCAAGCCTAGCAGCGAGGCAAGCCTGGGCAAGTCTCGCCCAGGGCAGAGCAGCCTCGCGCAAGGCACTTGACTAGATCCGGCCTCTGAGCAGAGCTGGAGCTCTGCCGTCCTGGAGGCACACTCGGCTCGGCCCAAGCCGGGATTGCAGCTGCACGCGGCTTGGCTCCCTCGACTCTTCCCAAGGAGGCTCGCTTCCAAGCGGACCGTGCACTTGGCTTCCAGGCAGGGACGCCCCGCGCCTCCTGCAGGTCTTGGCACAGGGGCTGCTTCCCCTGAGCGGAGGCTGTGGGCGGCAGCCCAGACACGCAGGGGCAGGCCCCAACCACCTGCACACGTCTCTGCTGGTGGGGAGAGCACTAGGGAAATGACGTCTGTCAGGCACCTTCTGGGCGCTCACGGAGTCAGCCTCCGGGTGTGTGGGGCTGCAGACCACAGCCAGGGGCCCTGGGAAGCCTGGTGCTCTCCGTGCTGTGCTGAGTCTGGGCGCCCAAGCGACCGCTGGAGGAGCCCTGCACTTGCCATTCCCTTCCCTATGACAGAGCTCTCACGGCTGGAGGGCTTGGCAGCGTGCACCCCACCGGCCCCTAAGCCCTCCGCAAGGACGCCTGGGGACTAGGTGCAAAGGCAAGGCAGGAGTGGAGCTGAGGCCAGGAAGGCGCCAGGAGCGTCTGCCTGTCTGGCGCAGCCTGCTCCTTCCCGGGCAGGAAGCCTAGCAGCGAGGCCAGTCTGGGCAAGGCTCGCCCAGGGCAGAGCAGCCTCACGCCAGCAACTCTGCCAGATCGGGCCTCTGAGCAGAGCTGGAGCTCTGCCGTACTGGAGGCTCACTGGGCTCCGCCCAAGGAGTGAGTGCAGACGCACGCAGCTGGGCTGCCTCCTCTTCTCCCGCGGAGGCTCGCTTCCCGCATGCTGTGCACTAGGCTTCCAGGCGGGGGCGCCCCGCGCCCCCTACAGGTCTTGGCTCAGGGGCTGCTTCCCTGGAGCTGGGGCTGCCGGCGGGAGCCCAGACACGCAGGGGCAGGCCCCACCACCTGCACACGTCTCTGCTGGGGAGCAGAGCGCTAGGGACATGACGTCTGTCAGGCACCTTCTGGGCGCCCACGGAGTCAGCCTCCGGGAGTGTGGGGCTGCAGACCACAGCCAGGGGACCTGGGAGCCTTGTGCTCCCCGTGCGGCGCTGAGTCTGGGCGGCCAAGCAACCGCTGGTGGAGCCCTGCACTTGCCCTCCCCTCCCCTCTACGAGAGGCCTCCCTGCTGGAGGGCTTGGCAGTGTGCAAGCCACCGGCTCCTAAGCCTTCCCCAAGGACGCCCGGGGCCTAGATGCAAAGGCAAGGCAGGAGTGGAGCTGAGGCCAGGAAGGCGCCAGGGGCCTCTCCCAGCATCGCACAGCCTGCTCCTTCCCGGGCAGCAAGCCTAGCAGCGAGGCAAGCCTGGGCAAGTCTCGCCCAGGGCAGAGCAGCCTCGCGCAAGGCACTTGACTAGATCCGGCCTCTGAGCAGAGCTGGAGCTCTGCCGTCCTGGAGGCACACTCGGCTCGGCCCAAGCCGGGATTGCAGCTGCACGCGGCTTGGCTCCCTCGACTCTTCCCAAGGAGGCTCGCTTCCAAGCGGACCGTGCACTTGGCTTCCAGGCAGGGACGCCCCGCGCCTCCTGCAGGTCTTGGCACAGGGGCTGCTTCCCCTGAGCGGAGGCTGTGGGCGGCAGCCCAGACACGCAGGGGCAGGCCCCAACCACCTGCACACGTCTCTGCTGGTGGGGAGAGCACTAGGGAAATGACGTCTGTCAGGCACCTTCTGGGCGCTCACGGAGTCAGCCTCCGGGTGTGTGGGGCTGCAGACCACAGCCAGGGGCCCTGGGAAGCCTGGTGCTCTCCGTGCTGTGCTGAGTCTGGGCGCCCAAGCGACCGCTGGAGGAGCCCTGCACTTGCCATTCCCTTCCCTATGACAGAGCTCTCACGGCTGGAGGGCTTGGCAGCATGCACCCCACCGGCCCCTAAGCCCTCCGCAAGGACGCCTGGGGACTAGGTGCAAAGGCAAGGCAGGAGTGGAGCTGAGGCCAGGAAGGCGCCAGGAGCGTCTGCCTGTCTGGCGCAGCCTGCTCCTTCCCGGGCAGGAAGCCTAGCAGCGAGGCCAGTCTGGGCAAGGCTCGCCCAGGGCAGAGCAGCCTCACGCCAGCAACTCTGCCAGATCGGGCCTCTGAGCAGAGCTGGAGCTCTGCCGTACTGGAGGCTCACTGGGCTCCGCCCAAGGAGTGAGTGCAGACGCACGCAGCTGGGCTGCCTCCTCTTCTCCCGCAGAGGCTCGCTTCCCGCATGCTGTGCACTAGGCTTCCAGGCGGGGGCGCCCCGCGCCCCCTACAGGTCTTGGCTCAGGGGCTGCTTCCCTGGAGCTGGGGCTGCCGGCGGGAGCCCAGACACGCAGGGGCAGGCCCCACCACCTGCACACGTCTCTGCTGGGGAGCAGAGCGCTAGGGACATGACGTCTGTCAGGCACCTTCTGGGCGCCCACGGAGTCAGCCTCCGGGAGTGTGGGGCTGCAGACCACAGCCAGGGGACCTGGGAGCCTTGTGCTCCCCGTGCGGCGCTGAGTCTGGGCGGCCAAGCAACCGCTGGTGGAGCCCTGCACTTGCCCTCCCCTCCCCTCTACGAGAGGCCTCCCTGCTGGAGGGCTTGGCAGTGTGCAAGCCACCGGCTCCTAAGCCTTCCCCAAGGACGCCCGGGGCCTAGATGCAAAGGCAAGGCAGGAGTGGAGCTGAGGCCAGGAAGGCGCCAGTGGCCTCTCCCAGCATCGCACAGCCTGCTCCTTCCCGGGCAGCAAGCCTAGCATCGAGGCAAGCCTGGGCAAGTGTCGCCCTGGGCAGAGCAGCCTCGCGCAAGGCACTTGACTAGATCCGGCCTCTGAGCAGAGCTGGAGCTCTGCCGTCCTGGAGGCACACTCGGCTCGGCCCAAGCCGGGATTGCAGCTGCACGCGGCTTGGCTCCCTCGACTCTTCCCAAGGAGGCTCGCTTCCAAGCGGACCGTGCACTTGGCTTCCAGGCAGGGACGCCCCGCGCCTCCTGCAGGTCTTGGCACAGGGGCTGCTTCCCCTGAGCGGAGGCTGTGGGCGGCAGCCCAGACACGCAGGGGCAGGCCCCAACCACCTGCACACGTCTCTGCTGGTGGGGAGAGCACTAGGGAAATGACGTCTGTCAGGCACCTTCTGGGCGCTCACGGAGTCAGCCTCCGGGTGTGTGGGGCTGCAGACCACAGCCAGGGGCCCTGGGAAGCCTGGTGCTCTCCGTGCTGTGCTGAGTCTGGGCGGCCAAGCGACCGCTGGAGGAGCCCTGCACTTGCCATTCCCTTCCCTATGACAGAGCTCTCACGGCTGGAGGGCTTGGCAGCGTGCACCCCACCGGCCCCTAAGCCCTCCGCAAGGACGCCTGGGGACTAGGTGCAAAGGCAAGGCAGGAGTGGAGCTGAGGCCAGGAAGGCGCCAGGAGCGTCTGCCTGTCTGGCGCAGCCTGCTCCTTCCCGGGCAGGAAGCCTAGCAGCGAGGCAAGTCTGGGCAAGGCTCGCCCAGGGCAGAGCAGCCTCACGCCAGCAACTCTGCCAGATCGGGCCTCTGAGCAGAGCTGGAGCTCTGCCGTACTGGAGGCTCACTGGGCTCCGCCCAAGGAGTGAGTGCAGACGCACGCAGCTGGGCTGCCTCCTCTTCTCCCGAGGAGGCTCGCTTCCCGCATGCTGTGCACTAGGCTTCCAGGCGGGGGCGCCCCGCGCCCCCTACAGGTCTTGGCTCAGGGGCTGCTTCCCTGGAGCTGGGGCTGCCGGCGGGAGCCCAGACACGCAGGGGCAGGCCCCACCACCTGCACACGTCTCTGCTGGGGAGCAGAGCGCTAGGGACATGACGTCTGTCAGGCACCTTCTGGGCGCCCACGGAGTCAGCCTCCGGGAGTGTGGGGCTGCAGACCACAGCCAGGGGACCTGGGAGCCTTGTGCTCCCCGTGCGGCGCTGAGTCTGGGCGGCCAAGCAACCGCTGGTGGAGCCCTGCACTTGCCCTCCCCTCCCCTCTACGAGAGGCCTCCCTGCTGGAGGGCTTGGCAGTGTGCAAGCCACCGGCTCCTAAGCCTTCCCCAAGGACGCCCGGGGCCTAGATGCAAAGGCAAGGCAGGAGTGGAGCTGAGGCCAGGAAGGCGCCAGGGGCCTCTCCCAGCATCGCACAGCCTGCTCCTTCCCGGGCAGCAAGCCTAGCATCGAGGCAAGCCTGGGCAAGTGTCGCCCTGGGC
This sequence comes from Budorcas taxicolor, assembly GCF_023091745.1. Taxonomy (NCBI): domain Eukaryota; kingdom Metazoa; phylum Chordata; class Mammalia; order Artiodactyla; family Bovidae; genus Budorcas; species Budorcas taxicolor. Next base: position 881,740 of record NW_026291583.1, read on the forward strand.
AGAGCAGCCTCGCGCAAGGCACTTGACTAGATCCGGCCTCTGAGCAGAGCTGGAGCTCTGCCGTCCTGGAGGCACACTCGGCTCGGCCCAAGCCGGGATTGCAGCTGCACGCGGCTTGGCTCCCTCGACTCTTCCCAAGGAGGCTCGCTTCCAAGCGGACCGTGCACTTGGCTTCCAGGCAGGGACGCCCCGCGCCTCCTGCAGGTCTTGGCACAGGGGCTGCTTCCCCTGAGCGGAGGCTGTGGGCGGCAGCCCAGACACGCAGGGGCAGGCCCCAACCACCTGCACACGTCTCTGCTGGTGGGGAGAGCACTAGGGAAATGACGTCTGTCAGGCACCTTCTGGGCGCTCACGGAGTCAGCCTCCGGGTGTGTGGGGCTGCAGACCACAGCCAGGGGCCCTGGGAAGCCTGGTGCTCTCCGTGCTGTGCTGAGTCTGGGCGGCCAAGCGACCGCTGGAGGAGCCCTGCACTTGCCATTCCCTTCCCTATGACAGAGCTCTCACGGCTGGAGGGCTTGGCAGCGTGCACCCCACCGGCCCCTAAGCCCTCCGCAAGGACGCCTGGGGACTAGGTGCAAAGGCAAGGCAGGAGTGGAGCTGAGGCCAGGAAGGCGCCAGGAGCGTCTGCCTGTCTGGCGCAGCCTGCTCCTTCCCGGGCAGGAAGCCTAGCAGCGAGGCAAGTCTGGGCAAGGCTCGCCCAGGGCAGAGCAGCCTCACGCCAGCAACTCTGCCAGATCGGGCCTCTGAGCAGAGCTGGAGCTCTGCCGTACTGGAGGCTCACTGGGCTCCGCCCAAGGAGTGAGTGCAGACGCACGCACCTGGGCTGCCTCCTCTTCTCCCGAGGAGGCTCGCTTCCCGCATGCTGTGCACTAGGCTTCCAGGCGGGGGCGCCCCGCGCCCCCTACAGGTCTTGGCTCAGGGGCTGCTTCCCTGGAGCTGGGGCTGCCGGCGGGAGCCCAGACACGCAGGGGTAGGCCCCACCACCTGCACACGTCTCTGCTGGGGAGCAGAGCGCTAGGGACATGACGTCTGTCAGGCACCTTCTGGGCGCCCACGGAGTCAGCCTCCGGGTGTGTGGGGCTGCAGACCACAGCCAGGGGACCTGGGAGCCTTGTGCTCTCCGTGCGGCGCTGAGTCTGGGCGGCCAAGCGAGCGCTGGAGGAGCCCTGCACTTGCCCTCCCCTCCCCTCTAAGAGAGGCCTCACTGCTGGAGGGCTTGGCAGTGTGCAAGCCACCGGCTCCTAAGCCTTCCCCAAGGACGCCCGGGGCCTAGATGCAAAGGCAAGGCAGGAGTGGAGCTGAGGCCAGGAAGGCGCCAGTGGCCTCTCCCAGCATCGCACAGCCTGCTCCTTCCCGGGCAGCAAGCCTAGCAGCGAGGCAAGCCTGGGCAAGTCTCGCCCAGGGCAGAGCAGCCTCGCGCAAGGCACTTGACTAGATCCGGCCTCTGAGCAGAGCTGGAGCTCTGCCGTCCTGGAGGCACACTCGGCTCGGCCCAAGCCGGGATTGCAGCTGCACGCGGCTTGGCTCCCTCGACTCTTCCCAAGGAGGCTCGCTTCCAAGCGGACCGTGCACTTGGCTTCCAGGCAGGGACGCCCCGCGCCTCCTGCAGGTCTTGGCACAGGGGCTGCTTCCCCTGAGCGGAGGCTGTGGGCGGCAGCCCAGACACGCAGGGGCAGGCCCCAACCACCTGCACACGTCTCTGCTGGTGGGGAGAGCACTAGGGAAATGACGTCTGTCAGGCACCTTCTGGGCGCTCACGGAGTCAGCCTCCGGGTGTGTGGGGATGCAGACCACAGCCAGGGGCCCTGGGAAGCCTGGTGCTCTCCGTGCTGTGCTGAGTCTGGGCGCCCAAGCGACCGCTGGAGGAGCCCTGCACTTGCCATTCCCTTCCCTATGACAGAGCTCTCACGGCTGGAGGGCTTGGCAGCATGCACCCCACCGGCCCCTAAGCCCTCCGCAAGGACGCCTGGGGACTAGGTGCAAAGGCAAGGCAGGAGTGGAGCTGAGGCCAGGAAGGCGCCAGGAGCGTCTGCCTGTCTGGCGCAGCCTGCTCCTTCCCGGGCAGGAAGCCTAGCAGCGAGGCCAGTCTGGGCAAGGCTCGCCCAGGGCAGAGCAGCCTCACGCCAGCAACTCTGCCAGATCGGGCCTCTGAGCAGAGCTGGAGCTCTGCCGTACTGGAGGCTCACTGGGCTCCGCCCAAGGAGTGAGTGCAGACGCACGCAGCTGGGCTGCCTCCTCTTCTCCCGCGGAGGCTCGCTTCCCGCATGCTGTGCACTAGGCTTCCAGGCGGGGGCGCCCCGCGCCCCCTACAGGTCTTGGCTCAGGGGCTGCTTCCCTGGAGCTGGGGCTGCCGGCGGGAGCCCAGACACGCAGGGGCAGGCCCCACCACCTGCACACGTCTCTGCTGGGGAGCAGAGCGCTAGGGACATGACGTCTGTCAGGCACCTTCTGGGCGCCCACGGAGTCAGCCTCCGGGAGTGTGGGGCTGCAGACCACAGCCAGGGGACCTGGGAGCCTTGTGCTCCCCGTGCGGCGCTGAGTCTGGGCGGCCAAGCAACCGCTGGTGGAGCCCTGCACTTGCCCTCCCCTCCCCTCTACGAGAGGCCTCCCTGCTGGAGGGCTTGGCAGTGTGCAAGCCACCGGCTCCTAAGCCTTCCCCAAGGACGCCCGGGGCCTAGATGCAAAGGCAAGGCAGGAGTGGAGCTGAGGCCAGGAAGGCGCCAGTGGCCTCTCCCAGCATCGCACAGCCTGCTCCTTCCCGGGCAGCAAGCCTAGCATCGAGGCAAGCCTGGGCAAGTGTCGCCCTGGGCAGAGCAGCCTCGCGCAAGGCACTTGACTAGATCCGGCCTCTGAGCAGAGCTGGAGCTCTGCCGTCCTGGAGGCACACTCGGCTCGGCCCAAGCCGGGATTGCAGCTGCACGCGGCTTGGCTCCCTCGACTCTTCCCAAGGAGGCTCGCTTCCAAGCGGACCGTGCACTTGGCTTCCAGGCAGGGACGCCCCGCGCCTCCTGCAGGTCTTGGCACAGGGGCTGCTTCCCCTGAGCGGAGGCTGTGGGCGGCAGCCCAGACACGCAGGGGCAGGCCCCAACCACCTGCACACGTCTCTGCTGGTGGGGAGAGCACTAGGGAAATGACGTCTGTCAGGCACCTTCTGGGCGCTCACGGAGTCAGCCTCCGGGTGTGTGGGGCTGCAGACCACAGCCAGGGGCCCTGGGAAGCCTGGTGCTCTCCGTGCTGTGCTGAGTCTGGGCGCCCAAGCGAGCGCTGGAGGAGCCCTGCACTTGCCATTCCCTTCCCTATGACAGAGCTCTCACGGCTGGAGGGCTTGGCAGCGTGCACCCCACCGGCCCCTAAGCCCTCCGCAAGGACGCCTGGGGACTAGGTGCAAAGGCAAGGCAGGAGTGGAGCTGAGGCCAGGAAGGCGCCAGGAGCGTCTGCCTGTCTGGCGCAGCCTGCTCCTTCCCGGGCAGGAAGCCTAGCAGCGAGGCAAGTCTGGGCAAGGCTCGCCCAGGGCAGAGCAGCCTCACGCCAGCAACTCTGCCAGATCGGGCCTCTGAGCAGAGCTGGAGCTCTGCCGTACTGGAGGCTCACTGGGCTCCGCCCAAGGAGTGAGTGCAGATGCACGCAGCTGGGCTGCCTCCTCTTCTCCCGAGGAGGCTCGCTTCCCGCATGCTGTGCACTAGGCTTCCAGGCGGGGGCGCCCCGCGCCCCCTACAGGTCTTGGCTCAGGGGCTGCTTCCCTGGAGCTGGGGCTGCCGGCGGGAGCCCAGACACGCAGGGGCAGGCCCCACCACCTGCACACGTCTCTGCTGGGGAGCAGAGCGCTAGGGACATGACGTCTGTCAGGCACCTTCTGGGCGCCCACGGAGTCAGCCTCCGGGTGTGTGGGGCTGCAGACCACAGCCAGGGGACCTGGGAGCCTTGTGCTCTCCGTGCGGCGCTGAGTCTGGGCGGCCAAGCGAGCGCTGGAGGAGCCCTGCACTTGCCCTCCCCTCCCCTCTAAGAGAGGCCTCACTGCTGGAGGGCTTGGCAGTGTGCAAGCCACCGGCTCCTAAGCCTTCCCCAAGGACGCCCGGGGCCTAGATGCAAAGGCAAGGCAGGAGTGGAGCTGAGGCCAGGAAGGCGCCAGTGGCCTCTCCCAGCATCGCACAGCCTGCTCCTTCCCGGGCAGCAAGCCTAGCAGCGAGGCAAGCCTGGGCAAGTCTCGCCCAGGGCAGAGCAGCCTCGCGCAAGGCACTTGACTAGATCCGGCCTCTGAGCAGAGCTGGAGCTCTGCCGTCCTGGAGGCACACTCGGCTCGGCCCAAGCCGGGATTGCAGCTGCACGCGGCTTGGCTCCCTCGACTCTTCCCAAGGAGGCTCGCTTCCAAGCGGACCGTGCACTTGGCTTCCAGGCAGGGACGCCCCGCGCCTCCTGCAGGTCTTGGCACAGGGGCTGCTTCCCCTGAGCGGAGGCTGTGGGCGGCAGCCCAGACACGCAGGGGCAGGCCCCAACCACCTGCACACGTCTCTGCTGGTGGGGAGAGCACTAGGGAAATGACGTCTGTCAGGCACCTTCTGGGCGCTCACGGAGTCAGCCTCCGGGTGTGTGGGGCTGCAGACCACAGCCAGGGGCCCTGGGAAGCCTGGTGCTCTCCGTGCTGTGCTGAGTCTGGGCGCCCAAGCGACCGCTGGAGGAGCCCTGCACTTGCCATTCCCTTCCCTATGACAGAGCTCTCACGGCTGGAGGGCTTGGCAGCGTGCACCCCACCGGCCCCTAAGCCCTCCGCAAGGACGCCTGGGGACTAGGTGCAAAGGCAAGGCAGGAGTGGAGCTGAGGCCAGGAAGGCGCCAGGAGCGTCTGCCTGTCTGGCGCAGCCTGCTCCTTCCCGGGCAGGAAGCCTAGCAGCGAGGCCAGTCTGGGCAAGGCTCGCCCAGGGCAGAGCAGCCTCACGCCAGCAACTCTGCCAGATCGGGCCTCTGAGCAGAGCTGGAGGTCTGCCGTACTGGAGGTTCACTGGGCTCCGCCCAAGGAGTGATTGCAGACGCACGCAGCTGGGCTGCCTCCTCTTCTCCCGAGGAGGCTCGCTTCCCGCGTGCTGTGCACTAGGCTTCCAGGCGGGGGCGCCCCGCGCCTCCTACAGGTCTTGGCTCAGGGGCTCCTTCCCTGGAGCTGGGGCTGCCGGCGGGAGCCCAGACACGCAGGGGCAGGCCCCACCACCTGCACACGTCTCTGCTGGGGAGCAGAGCGCTAGCTAGGGACATGATGTCTGTCAGGCAACTTCTGGGCGCTCACGGAGTCAGCCTCCGGGAGTGTGGGGCTGCAGACCACAGCCAGGGGACCTGGGAGCCTTGTGCTCCCCGTGCGGCGCTGAGTCTGGGCGGCCAAGCAACCGCTGGTGGAGCCCTGCACTTGCCCTCCCCTCCCCTCTACGAGAGGCCTCCCTGCTGGAGGGCTTGGCAGTGTGCAAGCCACCGGCTCCTAAGCCTTCCCCAAGGACGCCCGGTGCCTAGATGCAAAGGCAAGGCAGGAGTGGAGCTGAGGCCAGGAAGGCGCCAGGGGCCTCTCCCAGCATCGCACAGCCTGCTCCTTCCCGGGCAGCAAGCCTAGCAGCGAGGCAAGCCTGGGCAAGTCTCGCCCAGGGCAGAGCAGCCTCGCGCAAGGCACTTGACTAGATCCGGCCTCTGAGCAGAGCTGGAGCTCTGCCGTCCTGGAGGCACACTCGGCTCGGCCCAAGCCGGGATTGCAGCTGCACGCGGCTTGGCTCCCTCGACTCTTCCCAAGGAGGCTCGCTTCCAAGTGGACCGTGCACTTGGCTTCCAGGCAGGGACGCCCCGCGCCTCCTGCAGGTCTTGGCACAGGGGCTGCTTCCCCTGAGCGGAGGCTGTGGGCGGCAGCCCAGACACGCAGGGGCAGGCCCCAACCACCTGCACACGTCTCTGCTGGTGGGGAGAGCACTAGGGAAATGACGTCTGTCAGGCACCTTCTGGGCGCTCACGGAGTCAGCCTCCGGGTGTGTGGGGCTGCAGACCACAGCCAGGGGCCCTGGGAAGCCTGGTGCTCTCCGTGCTGTGCTGAGTCTGGGCGGCCAAGCGACCGCTGGAGGAGCCCTGCACTTGCCATTCCCTTCCCTATGACAGAGCTCTCACGGCTGGAGGGCTTGGCAGCGTGCACCCCACCGGCCCCTAAGCCCTCCGCAAGGACGCCTGGGGACTAGGTGCAAAGGCAAGGCAGGAGTGGAGCTGAGGCCAGGAAGGCGCCAGGAGCGTCTGCCTGTCTGGCGCAGCCTGCTCCTTCCCGGGCAGGAAGCCTAGCAGCGAGGCCAGTCTGGGCAAGGCTCGCCCAGGGCAGAGCAGCCTCACGCCAGCAACTCTGCCAGATCGGGCCTCTGAGCAGAGCTGGAGCTCTGCCGTACTGGAGGCTCACTGGGCTCCGCCCAAGGAGTGAGTGCAGACGCACGCAGCTGGGCTGCCTCCTCTTCTCCCGCGGAGGCTCGCTTCCCGCATGCTGTGCACTAGGCTTCCAGGCGGGGGCGCCCCGCGCCCCCTACAGGTCTTGGCTCAGGGGCTGCTTCCCTGGAGCTGGGGCTGCCGGCGGGAGCCCAGACACGCAGGGGCAGGCCCCACCACCTGCACACGTCTCTGCTGGGGAGCAGAGCGCTAGGGACATGACGTCTGTCAGGCACCTTCTGGGCGCCCACGGAGTCAGCCTCCGGGAGTGTGGGGCTGCAGACCACAGCCAGGGGACCTGGGAGCCTTGTGCTCCCCGTGCGGCGCTGAGTCTGGGCGGCCAAGCAACCGCTGGTGGAGCCCTGCACTTGCCCTCCCCTCCCCTCTACGAGAGGCCTCCCTGCTGGAGGGCTTGGCAGTGTGCAAGCCACCGGCTCCTAAGCCTTCCCCAAGGACGCCCGGGGCCTAGATGCAAAGGCAAGGCAGGAGTGGAGCTGAGGCCAGGAAGGCGCCAGGGGCCTCTCCCAGCATCGCACAGCCTGCTCCTTCCCGGGCAGCAAGCCTAGCAGCGAGGCAAGCCTGGGCAAGTCTCGCCCAGGGCAGAGCAGCCTCGCGCAAGGCACTTGACTAGATCCGGCCTCTGAGCAGAGCTGGAGCTCTGCCGTCCTGGAGGCACACTCGGCTCGGCCCAAGCCGGGATTGCAGCTGCACGCGGCTTGGCTCCCTCGACTCTTCCCAAGGAGGCTCGCTTCCAAGCGGACCGTGCACTTGGCTTCCAGGCAGGGACGCCCCGCGCCTCCTGCAGGTCTTGGCACAGGGGCTGCTTCCCCTGAGCGGAGGCTGTGGGCGGCAGCCCAGACACGCAGGGGCAGGCCCCAACCACCTGCACACGTCTCTGCTGGTGGGGAGAGCACTAGGGAAATGACGTCTGTCAGGCACCTTCTGGGCGCTCACGGAGTCAGCCTCCGGGTGTGTGGGGCTGCAGACCACAGCCAGGGGCCCTGGGAAGCCTGGTGCTCTCCGTGCTGTGCTGAGTCTGGGCGGCCAAGCGACCGCTGGAGGAGCCCTGCACTTGCCATTCCCTTCCCTATGACAGAGCTCTCACGGCTGGAGGGCTTGGCAGCGTGCACCCCACCGGCCCCTAAGCCCTCCGCAAGGACGCCTGGGGACTAGGTGCAAAGGCAAGGCAGGAGTGGAGCTGAGGCCAGGAAGGCGCCAGGAGCGTCTGCCTGTCTGGCGCAGCCTGCTCCTTCCCGGGCAGGAAGCCTAGCAGCGAGGCCAGTCTGGGCAAGGCTCGCCCAGGGCAGAGCAGCCTCACGCCAGCAACTCTGCCAGATCGGGCCTCTGAGCAGAGCTGGAGCTCTGCCGTACTGGAGGCTCACTGGGCTCCGCCCAAGGAGTGAGTGCAGACGCACGCAGCTGGGCTGCCTCCTCTTCTCCCGAGGAGGCTCGCTTCCCGCATGCTGTGCACTAGGCTTCCAGGCGGGGGCGCCCCGCGCCCCCTACAGGTCTTGGCTCAGGGGCTGCTTCCCTGGAGCTGGGGCTGCCGGCGGGAGCCCAGACACGCAGGGGCAGGCCCCACCACCTGCACACGTCTCTGCTGGGGAGCAGAGCGCTAGGGACATGACGTCTGTCAGGCACCTTCTGGGCGCCCACGGAGTCAGCCTCCGGGAGTGTGGGGCTGCAGACCACAGCCAGGGGACCTGGGAGCCTTGTGCTCCCCGTGCGGCGCTGAGTCTGGGCGGCCAAGCAACCGCTGGTGGAGCCCTGCACTTGCCCTCCCCTCCCCTCTACGAGAGGCCTCCCTGCTGGAGGGCTTGGCAGTGTGCAAGCCACCGGCTCCTAAGCCTTCCCCAAGGACGCCCGGGGCCTAGATGCAAAGGCAAGGCAGGAGTGGAGCTGAGGCCAGGAAGGCGCCAGGGGCCTCTCCCAGCATCGCACAGCCTGCTCCTTCCCGGGCAGCAAGCCTAGCATCGAGGCAAGCCTGGGCAAGTGTCGCCCTGGGCAGAGCAGCCTCGCGCAAGGCACTTGACTAGATCCGGCCTCTGAGCAGAGCTGGAGCTCTGCCGTCCTGGAGGCACACTCGGCTCGGCCCAAGCCGGGATTGCAGCTGCACGCGGCTTGGCTCCCTCGACTCTTCCCAAGGAGGCTCGCTTCCAAGCGGACCGTGCACTTGGCTTCCAGGCAGGGACGCCCCGCGCCTCCTGCAGGTCTTGGCACAGGGGCTGCTTCCCCTGAGCGGAGGCTGTGGGCGGCAGCCCAGACACGCAGGGGCAGGCCCCAACCACCTGCACACGTCTCTGCTGGTGGGGAGAGCACTAGGGAAATGACGTCTGTCAGGCACCTTCTGGGCGCTCACGGAGTCAGCCTCCGGGTGTGTGGGGCTGCAGACCACAGCCAGGGGCCCTGGGAAGCCTGGTGCTCTCCGTGCTGTGCTGAGTCTGGGCGGCCAAGCGACCGCTGGAGGAGCCCTGCACTTGCCATTCCCTTCCCTATGACAGAGCTCTCACGGCTGGAGGGCTTGGCAGCGTGCACCCCACCGGCCCCTAAGCCCTCCGCAAGGACGCCTGGGGACTAGGTGCAAAGGAAAGGCAGGAGTGGAGCTGAGGCCAGGAAGGCGCCAGGAGCGTCTGCCTGTCTGGCGCAGCCTGCTCCTTCCCGGGCAGGAAGCCTAGCAGCGAGGCAAGTCTGGGCAAGGCTCGCCCAGGGCAGAGCAGCCTCACGCCAGCAACTCTGCCAGATCGGGCCTCTGAGCAGAGCTGGAGCTCTGCCGTACTGGAGGCTCACTGGGCTCCGCCCAAGGAGTGAGTGCAGACGCACGCAGCTGGGCTGCCTCCTCTTCTCCCGAGGAGGCTCGCTTCCCGCATGCTGTGCACTAGGCTTCCAGGCGGGGGCGCCCCGCGCCCCCTACAGGTCTTGGCTCAGGGGCTGCTTCCCTGGAGCTGGGGCTGCCGGCGGGAGCCCAGACACGCAGGGGCAGGCCCCACCACCTGCACACGTCTCTGCTGGGGAGCAGAGCGCTAGGGACATGACGTCTGTCAGGCACCTTCTGGGCGCCCACGGAGTCAGCCTCCGGGTGTGTGGGGCTGCAGACCACAGCCAGGGGACCTGGGAGCCTTGTGCTCTCCGTGCGGCGCTGAGTCTGGGCGGCCAAGCGAGCGCTGGAGGAGCCCTGCACTTGCCCTCCCCTCCCCTCTAAGAGAGGCCTCACTGCTGGAGGGCTTGGCAGTGTGCAAGCCACCGGCTCCTAAGCCTTCCCCAAGGACGCCCGGGGCCTAGATGCAAAGGCAAGGCAGGAGTGGAGCTGAGGCCAGGAAGGCGCCAGTGGCCTCTCCCAGCATCGCACAGCCTGCTCCTTCCCGGGCAGCAAGCCTAGCAGCGAGGCAAGCCTGGGCAAGTCTCGCCCAGGGCAGAGCAGCCTCGCGCAAGGCACTTGACTAGATCCGGCCTCTGAGCAGAGCTGGAGCTCTGCCGTCCTGGAGGCACACTCGGCTCGGCCCAAGCCGGGATTGCAGCTGCACGCGGCTTGGCTCCCTCGACTCTTCCCAAGGAGGCTCGCTTCCAAGCGGACCGTGCACTTGGCTTCCAGGCAGGGACGCCCCGCGCCTCCTGCAGGTCTTGGCACAGGGGCTGCTTCCCCTGAGCGGAGGCTGTGGGCGGCAGCCCAGACACGCAGGGGCAGGCCCCAACCACCTGCACACGTCTCTGCTGGTGGGGAGAGCACTAGGGAAATGACGTCTGTCAGGCACCTTCTGGGCGCTCACGGAGTCAGCCTCCGGGTGTGTGGGGCTGCAGACCACAGCCAGGGGCCCTGGGAAGCCTGGTGCTCTCCGTGCTGTGCTGAGTCTGGGCGGCCAAGCGACCGCTGGAGGAGCCCTGCACTTGCCATTCCCTTCCCTATGACAGAGCTCTCACGGCTGGAGGGCTTGGCAGCGTGCACCCCACCGGCCCCTAAACCCTCCGCAAGGACGCCTGGGGACTAGGTGCAAAGGAAAGGCAGGAGTGGAGCTGAGGCCAGGAAGGCGCCAGGAGCGTCTGCCTGTCTGGCGCAGCCTGCTCCTTCCCGGGCAGGAAGCCTAGCAGCGAGGCCAGTCTGGGCAAGGCTCGCCCAGGGCAGAGCAGCCTCACGCCAGCAACTCTGCCAGATCGGGCCTCTGAGCAGAGCTGGAGCTCTGCCGTACTGGAGGCTCACTGGGCTCCGCCCAAGGAGTGAGTGCAGACGCACGCAGCTGGGCTGCCTCCTCTTCTCCCGAGGAGGCTCGCTTCCCGCATGCTGTGCACTAGGCTTCCAGGCGGGGGCGCCCCGCGCCCCCTACAGGTCTTGGCTCAGGGGCTGCTTCCCTGGAGCTGGGGCTGCCGGCGGGAGCCCAGACACGCAGGGGCAGGCCCCACCACCTGCACACGTCTCTGCTGGGGAGCAGAGCGCTAGGGACATGACGTCTGTCAGGCACCTTCTGGGCGCCCACGGAGTCAGCCTCCGGGAGTGTGGGGCTGCAGACCACAGCCAGGGGACCTGGGAGCCTTGTGCTCCCCGTGCGGCGCTGAGTCTGGGCGGCCAAGCAACCGCTGGTGGAGCCCTGCACTTGCCCTCCCCTCCCCTCTACGAGAGGCCTCCCTGCTGGAGGGCTTGGCAGTGTGCAAGCCACCGGCTCCTAAGCCTTCCCCAAGGACGCCCGGGGCCTAGATGCAAAGGCAAGGCAGGAGTGGAGCTGAGGCCAGGAAGGCGCCAGTGGCCTCTCCCAGCATCGCACAGCCTGCTCCTTCCCGGGCAGCAAGCCTAGCATCGAGGCAAGCCTGGGCAAGTGTCGCCCTGGGCAGAGCAGCCTCGCGCAAGGCACTTGACTAGATCCGGCCTCTGAGCAGAGCTGGAGCTCTGCCGTCCTGGAGGCACACTCGGCTCGGCCCAAGCCGGGATTGCAGCTGCACGCGGCTTGGCTCCCTCGACTCTTCCCAAGGAGGCTCGCTTCCAAGCGGACCGTGCACTTGGCTTCCAGGCAGGGACGCCCCGCGCCTCCTGCAGGTCTTGGCACAGGGGCTGCTTCCCCTGAGCGGAGGCTGTGGGCGGCAGCCCAGACACGCAGGGGCAGGCCCCAACCACCTGCACACGTCTCTGCTGGTGGGGAGAGCACTAGGGAAATGACGTCTGTCAGGCACCTTCTGGGCGCTCACGGAGTCAGCCTCCGGGTGTGTGGGGCTGCAGACCACAGCCAGGGGCCCTGGGAAGCCTGGTGCTCTCCGTGCTGTGCTGAGTCTGGGCGGCCAAGCGACCGCTGGAGGAGCCCTGCACTTGCCATTCCCTTCCCTATGACAGAGCTCTCACGGCTGGAGGGCTTGGCAGCGTGCACCCCACCGGCCCCTAAGCCCTCCGCAAGGACGCCTGGGGACTAGGTGCAAAGGCAAGGCAGGAGTGGAGCTGAGGCCAGGAAGGCGCCAGGAGCGTCTGCCTGTCTGGCGCAGCCTGCTCCTTCCCGGGCAGGAAGCCTAGCAGCGAGGCAAGTCTGGGCAAGGCTCGCCCAGGGCAGAGCAGCCTCACGCCAGCAACTCTGCCAGATCGGGCCTCTGAGCAGAGCTGGAGCTCTGCCGTACTGGAGGCTCACTGGGCTCCGCCCAAGGAGTGAGTGCAGACGCACGCAGCTGGGCTGCCTCCTCTTCTCCCGAGGAGGCTCGCTTCCCGCATGCTGTGCACTAGGCTTCCAGGCGGGGGCGCCCCGCGCCCCCTACAGGTCTTGGCTCAGGGGCTGCTTCCCTGGAGCTGGGGCTGCCGGCGGGAGCCCAGACACGCAGGGGCAGGCCCCACCACCTGCACACGTCTCTGCTGGGGAGCAGAGCGCTAGGGACATGACGTCTGTCAGGCACCTTCTGGGCGCCCACGGAGTCAGCCTCCGGGAGTGTGGGGCTGCAGACCACAGCCAGGGGACCTGGGAGCCTTGTGCTCCCCGTGCGGCGCTGAGTCTGGGCGGCCAAGCAACCGCTGGTGGAGCCCTGCACTTGCCCTCCCCTCCCCTCTACGAGAGGCCTCACTGCTGGAGGGCTTGGCAGTGTGCAAGCCACCGGCTCCTAAGCCTTCCCCAAGGACGCCCGGGGCCTAGATGCAAAGGCAAGGCAGGAGTGGAGCTGAGGCCAGGAAGGCGCCAGTGGCCTCTCCCAGCATCGCACAGCCTGCTCCTTCCCGGGCAGCAAGCCTAGCAGCGAGGCAAGCCTGGGCAAGTCTCGCCCAGGGCAGAGCAGCCTCGCGCAAGGCACTTGACTAGATCCGGCCTCTGAGCAGAGCTGGAGCTCTGCCGTCCTGGAGGCACACTCGGCTCGGCCCAAGCCGGGATTGCAGCTGCACGCGGCTTGGCTCCCTCGACTCTTCCCAAGGAGGCTCGCTTCCAAGCGGACCGTGCACTTGGCTTCCAGGCAGGGACGCCCCGCGCCTCCTGCAGGTCTTGGCACAGGGGCTGCTTCCCCTGAGCGGAGGCTGTGGGCGGCAGCCCAGACACGCAGGGGCAGGCCCCAACCACCTGCACACGTCTCTGCTGGTGGGGAGAGCACTAGGGAAATGACGTCTGTCAGGCACCTTCTGGGCGCTCACGGAGTCAGCCTCCGGGTGTGTGGGGCTGCAGACCACAGCCAGGGGCCCTGGGAAGCCTGGTGCTCTCCGTGCTGTGCTGAGTCTGGGCGGCCAAGCGACCGCTGGAGGAGCCCTGCACTTGCCATTCCCTTCCCTATGACAGAGCTCTCACGGCTGCAGGGCTTGGCAGCGTGCACCCCACCAGCCCCTAAGCCCTCCGCAAGGACGCCTGGGGACTAGGTGCAAAGGCAAGGCAGGAGTGGAGCTGAGGCCAGGAAGGCGCCAGGAGCGTCTGCCTGTCTGGCGCAGCCTGCTCCTTCCCGGGCAGGAAGCCTAGCAGCGAGGCAAGTCTGGGCAAGGCTCGCCCAGGGCAGAGCAGCCTCACGCCAGCAACTCTGCCAGATCGGGCCTCTGAGCAGAGCTGGAGCTCTGCCGTACTGGAGGCTCACTGGGCTCCGCCCAAGGAGTGAGTGCAAACGCACGCAGCTGGGCTGCCTCCTCTTCTCCCGCGGAGGCTCGCTTCCCGCATGCTGTGCACTAGGCTTCCAGGCGGGGGCGCCCCGCGCCCCCTACAGGTCTTGGCTCAGGGGCTGCTTCCCTGGAGCTGGGGCTGCCGGCGGGAGCCCAGACACGCAGGGGCAGGCCCCACCACCTGCACACGTCTCTGCTGGGGAGCAGAACGCTAGGGACATGACGTCTGTCAGGCACCTTCTGGGCGCCCACGGAGTCAGCCTCCGGGAGTGTGGGGCTGCAGACCACAGCCAGGGGACCTGGGAGCCTTGTGCTCCCCGTGCGGCGCTGAGTCTGGGCGGCCAAGCAACCGCTGGTGGAGCCCTGCACTTGCCCTCCCCTCCCCTCTACGAGAGGCCTCACTGCTGGAGGGCTCGGCAGTGTGCAAGCCACCGGCTCCTAAGCCTTCCCCAAGGACGCCCGGGGCCTAGATGCAAAGGCAAGGCAGGAGTGGAGCTGAGGCCAGGAAGGCGCCAGTGGCCTCTCCCAGCATCGCACAGCCTGCTCCTTCCCGGGCAGCAAGCCTAGCAGCGAGGCAAGCCTGGGCAAGTCTCGCCCAGGGCAGAGCAGCCTCGCGCAAGGCACTTGACTAGATCCGGCCTCTGAGCAGAGCTGGAGCTCTGCCGTCCTGGAGGCACACTCGGCTCGGCCCAAGCAGGGCTTGCAGCTGCACGCGGCTTGGCTCCCTCGACTCTTCCCAAGGAGGCTCGCTTCCAAGCGGACCGTGCACTTGGCTTCCAGGCAGGGACGCCCCGCGCCTCCTGCCGGTCTTGGCACAGGGGCTGCTTCCCCTGAGCGGAGGCTGTGGGCGGCAGCCCAGACACGCAGGGGCAGGCCCCAACCACCTGCACACGTCTCTGCTGGTGGGGAGAGCACTAGGGAAATGACGTCTGTCAGGCACCTTCTGGGCGCTCACGGAGTCAGCCTCCGGGTGTGTGGGGCTGCAGACCACAGCCAGGGGCCCTGGGAAGCCTGGTGCTCTCCGTGCTGTGCTGAGTCTGGGCGGCCAAGCGACCGCTGGAGGAGCCCTGCACTTGCCATTCCCTTCCCTAAGACAGAGCTCTCACGGCTGGAGGGCTTGGCAGCGTGCACCCCACCGGCCCCTAAGCCCTCCGCAAGGACGCCTGGGGACTAGGTGCAAAGGCAAGGCAGGAGTGGAGCTGAGGCCAGGAAGGCGCCAGGAGCGTCTGCCTGTCTGGCGCAGCCTGCTCCTTCCCGGGCAGGAAGCCTAGCAGCGAGGCAAGTCTGGGCAAGGCTCGCCCAGGGCAGAGCAGCCTCACGCCAGCAACTCTGCCAGATCGGGCCTCTGAGCAGAGCTGGAGCTCTGCCGTACTGGAGGCTCACTGGGCTCCGCCCAAGGAGTGAGTGCAGACGCACGCAGCTGGGCTGCCTCCTCTTCTCCCGAGGAGGCTCGCTTCCCGCATGCTGTGCGCTAGGCTTCCAGGCGGGGGCGCCCCGCGCCCCCTACAGGTCTTGGCTCAGGCGCTGCTTCCCTGGAGCTGGGGCTGCCGGCGGGAGCCCAGACACGCAGGGGCAGGCCCCACCACCTGCACACGTCTCTGCTGGGGAGCAGAGCGCTAGGGACATGACGTCTGTCAGGCACCTTCTGGGCGCCCACGGAGTCAGCCTCCGGGAGTGTGGGGCTGCAGACCACAGCCAGGGGACCTGGGAGCCTTGTGCTCCCCGTGCGGCGCTGAGTCTGGGCGGCCAAGCAACCGCTGGTGGAGCCCTGCACTTGCCCTCCCCTCCCCTCTACGAGAGGCCTCACTGCTGGAGGGCTTGGCAGTGTGCAAGCCACCGGCTCCTAAGCCTTCCCCAAGGACGCCCGGGGCCTAGATGCAAAGGCAAGGCAGGAGTGGAGCTGAGGCCAGGAAGGCGCCAGTGGCCTCTCCCAGCATCGCACAGCCTGCTCCTTCCCGGGCAGCAAGCCTAGCAGCGAGGCAAGCCTGGGCAAGTCTCGCCCAGGGCAGAGCAGCCTCGCGCAAGGCACTTGACTAGATCCGGCCTCTGAGCAGAGCTGGAGCTCTGCCGTCCTGGAGGCACACTCGGCTCGGCCCAAGCCGGGATTGCAGCTGCACGCGGCTTGGCTCCCTCGACTCTTCCCAAGGAGGCTCGCTTCCAAGCGGACCGTGCACTTGGCTTCCAGGCAGGGACGCCCCGCGCCTCCTGCAGGTCTTGGCACAGGGGCTGCTTCCCCTGAGCGGAGGCTGTGGGCGGCAGCCCAGACACGCAGGGGCAGGCCCCAACCACCTGCACACGTCTCTGCTGGTGGGGAGAGCACTAGGGAAATGACGTCTGTCAGGCACCTTCTGGGCGCTCACGGAGTCAGCCTCCGGGTGTGTGGGGCTGCAGACCACAGCCAGGGGCCCTGGGAAGCCTGGTGCTCTCCGTGCTGTGCTGAGTCTGGGCGGCCAAGCGACCGCTGGAGGAGCCCTGCACTTGCCATTCCCTTCCCTATGACAGAGCTCTCACGGCTGGAGGGCTTGGCAGCGTGCACCCCACCGGCCCCTAAGCCCTCCGCAAGGACGCCTGGGGACTAGGTGCAAAGGCAAGGCAGGAGTGGAGCTGAGGCCAGGAAGGCGCCAGGAGCGTCTGCCTGTCTGGCGCAGCCTGCTCCTTCCCGGGCAGGAAGCCTAGCAGCGAGGCAAGTCTGGGCAAGGCTCGCCCAGGGCAGAGCAGCCTCACGCCAGCAACTCTGCCAGATCGGGCCTCTGAGCAGAGCTGGAGCTCTGCCGTACTGGAGGCTCACTGGGCTCCGCCCAAGGAGTGAGTGCAGACGCACGCAGCTGGGCTGCCTCCTCTTCTCCCGAGGAGGCTCGCTTCCCGCATGCTGTGCACTAGGCTTCCAGGCGGGGGCGCCCCGCGCCCCCTACAGGTCTTGGCTCAGGGGCTGCTTCCCTGGAGCTGGGGCTGCCGGCGGGAGCCCAGACACGCAGGGGCAGGCCCCACCACCTGCACACGTCTCTGCTGGGGAGCAGAGCGCTAGGGACATGACGTCTGTCAGGCACTTTCTGGGCGCCCACGGAGTCAGCCTCCGGGAGTGTGGGGCTGCAGACCACAGCCAGGGGACCTGGGAGCCTTGTGCTCTCCGTGCGGCGCTGAGTCTGGGCGGCCAAGCAACCGCTGGTGGAGCCCTGCACTTGCCCTCCCCTCCCCTCTACGAGAGGCCTCACTGCTGGAGGGCTCGGCAGTGTGCAAGCCACCGGCTCCTAAGCCTTCCCCAAGGACGCCCGGGGCCTAGATGCAAAGGCAAGGCAGGAGTGGAGCTGAGGCCAGGAAGGCGCCAGTGGCCTCTCCCAGCATCGCACAGCCTGCTCCTTCCCGGGCAGCAAGCCTAGCAGCGAGGCAAGCCTGGGCAAGTCTCGCCCAGGGCAGAGCAGCCTCGCGCAAGGCACTTGACTAGATCCGGCCTCTGAGCAGAGCTGGAGCTCTGCCGTCCTGGAGGCACACTCGGCTCGGCCCAAGCCGGGATTGCAGCTGCACGCGGCTTGGCTCCCTCGACTCTTCCCAAGGAGGCTCGCTTCCAAGCGGACCGTGCACTTGGCTTCCAGGCAGGGACGCCCCGCGCCTCCTGCAGGTCTTGGCACAGGGGCTGCTTCCCCTGAGCGGAGGCTGTGGGCGGCAGCCCAGACACGCAGGGGCAGGCCCCAACCACCTGCACACGTCTCTGCTGGTGGGGAGAGCACTAGGGAAATGACGTCTGTCAGGCACCTTCTGGGCGCTCACGGAGTCAGCCTCCGGGTGTGTGGGGCTGCAGACCACAGCCAGGGGCCCTGGGAAGCCTGGTGCTCTCCGTGCTGTGCTGAGTCTGGGCGGCCAAGCGACCGCTGGAGGAGCCCTGCACTTGCCATTCCCTTCCCTAAGACAGAGCTCTCACGGCTGGAGGGCTTGGCAGCGTGCACCCCACCGGCCCCTAAGCCCTCCGCAAGGACGCCTGGGGACTAGGTGCAAAGGCAAGGCAGGAGTGGAGCTGAGGCCAGGAAGGCGCCAGGAGCGTCTGCCTGTCTGGCGCAGCCTGCTCCTTCCCGGGCAGGAAGCCTAGCAGCGAGGCAAGTCTGGGCAAGGCTCGCCCAGGGCAGAGCAGCCTCACGCCAGCAACTCTGCCAGATCGGGCCTCTGAGCAGAGCTGGAGCTCTGCCGTACTGGAGGCTCACTGGGCTCCGCCCAAGGAGTGAGTGCAAACGCACGCAGCTGGGCTGCCTCCTCTTCTCCCGCGGAGGCTCGCTTCCCGCATGCTGTGCACTAGGCTTCCAGGCGGGGGCGCCCCGCGCCCCCTACAGGTCTTGGCTCAGGGGCTGCTTCCCTGGAGCTGGGGCTGCCGGCGGGAGCCCAGACACGCAGGGGCAGGCCCCACCACCTGCACACGTCTCTGCTGGGGAGCAGAGCGCTAGGGACATGACGTCTGTCAGGCACCTTCTGGGCGCCCACGGAGTCAGCCTCCGGGAGTGTGGGGCTGCAGACCACAGCCAGGGGACCTGGGAGCCTTGTGCTCCCCGTGCGGCGCTGAGTCTGGGCGGCCAAGCAACCGCTGGTGGAGCCCTGCACTTGCCCTCCCCTCCCCTCTAGGAGAGGCCTCACTGCTGGAGGGCTTGGCAGTGTGCAAGCCACCGGCTCCTAAGCCTTCCCCAAGGACGCCCGGGGCCTAGATGCAAAGGCAAGGCAGGAGTGGAGCTGAGGCCAGGAAGGCGCCAGTGGCCTCTCCCAGCATCGCACAGCCTGCTCCTTCCCGGGCAGCAAGCCTAGCAGCGAGGCAAGCCTGGGCAAGTCTCGCCCAGGGCAGAGCAGCCTCGCGCAAGGCACTTGACTAGATCCGGCCTCTGAGCAGAGCTGGAGCTCTGCCGTCCTGGAGGCACACTCGGCTCGGCCCAAGCAGGGCTTGCAGCTGCACGCGGCTTGGCTCCCTCGACTCTTCCCAAGGAGGCTCGCTTCCAAGCGGACCGTGCACTTGGCTTCCAGGCAGGGACGCCCCGCGCCTCCTGCCGGTCTTGGCACAGGGGCTGCTTCCCCTGAGCGGAGGCTGTGGGCGGCAGCCCAGACACGCAGGGGCAGGCCCCAACCACCTGCACACGTCTCTGCTGGTGGGGAGAGCACTAGGGAAATGACGTCTGTCAGGCACCTTCTGGGCGCTCACGGAGTCAGCCTCCGGGTGTGTGGGGCTGCAGACCACAGCCAGGGGCCCTGGGAAGCCTGGTGCTCTCCGTGCTGTGCTGAGTCTGGGCGGCCAAGCGACCGCTGGAGGAGCCCTGCACTTGCCATTCCCTTCCCTAAGACAGAGCTCTCACGGCTGGAGGGCTTGGCAGCGTGCACCCCACCGGCCCCTAAGCCCTCCGCAAGGACGCCTGGGGACTAGGTGCAAAGGCAAGGCAGGAGTGGAGCTGAGGCCAGGAAGGCGCCAGGAGCGTCTGCCTGTCTGGCGCAGCCTGCTCCTTCCCGGGCAGGAAGCCTAGCAGCGAGGCAAGTCTGGGCAAGGCTCGCCCAGGGCAGAGCAGCCTCACGCCAGCAACTCTGCCAGATCGGGCCTCTGAGCAGAGCTGGAGCTCTGCCGTACTGGAGGCTCACTGGGCTCCGCCCAAGGAGTGAGTGCAGACGCACGCAGCTGGGCTGCCTCCTCTTCTCCCGAGGAGGCTCGCTTCCCGCATGCTGTGCGCTAGGCTTCCAGGCGGGGGCGCCCCGCGCCCCCTACAGGTCTTGGCTCAGGCGCTGCTTCCCTGGAGCTGGGGCTGCCGGCGGGAGCCCAGACACGCAGGGGCAGGCCCCACCACCTGCACACGTCTCTGCTGGGGAGCAGAGCGCTAGGGACATGACGTCTGTCAGGCACCTTCTGGGCGCCCACGGAGTCAGCCTCCGGGAGTGTGGGGCTGCAGACCACAGCCAGGGGACCTGGGAGCCTTGTGCTCCCCGTGCGGCGCTGAGTCTGGGCGGCCAAGCAACCGCTGGTGGAGCCCTGCACTTGCCCTCCCCTCCCCTCTACGAGAGGCCTCACTGCTGGAGGGCTTGGCAGTGTGCAAGCCAACGGCTCCTAAGCCTTCCCCAAGGACGCCCGGGGCCTAGATGCAAAGGCAAGGCAGGAGTGGAGCTGAGGCCAGGAAGGCGCCAGTGGCCTCTCCCAGCATCGCACAGCCTGCTCCTTCCCGGGCAGCAAGCCTAGCAGCGAGGCAAGCCTGGGCAAGTCTCGCCCAGGGCAGAGCAGCCTCGCGCAAGGCACTTGACTAGATCCGGCCTCTGAGCAGAGCTGGAGCTCTGCCGTCCTGGAGGCACACTCGGCTCGGCCCAAGCCGGGATTGCAGCTGCACGCGGCTTGGCTCCCTCGACTCTTCCCAAGGAGGCTCGCTTCCAAGCGGACCGTGCACTTGGCTTCCAGGCAGGGACGCCCCGCGCCTCCTGCAGGTCTTGGCACAGGGGCTGCTTCCCCTGAGCGGAGGCTGTGGGCGGCAGCCCAGACACGCAGGGGCAGGCCCCAACCACCTGCACACGTCTCTGCTGGTGGGGAGAGCACTAGGGAAATGACGTCTGTCAGGCACCTTCTGGGCGCTCACGGAGTCAGCCTCCGGGTGTGTGGGGCTGCAGACCACAGCCAGGGGCCCTGGGAAGCCTGGTGCTCTCCGTGCTGTGCTGAGTCTGGGCGCCCAAGCGACCGCTGGAGGAGCCCTGCACTTGCCATTCCCTTCCCTATGACAGAGCTCTCACGGCTGGAGGGCTTGGCAGCGTGCACCCCACCGGCCCCTAAGCCCTCCGCAAGGACGCCTGGGGACTAGGTGCAAAGGCAAGGCAGGAGTGGAGCTGAGGCCAGGAAGGCGCCAGGAGCGTCTGCCTGTCTGGCGCAGCCTGCTCCTTCCCGGGCAGGAAGCCTAGCAGCGAGGCAAGTCTGGGCAAGGCTCGCCCAGGGCAGAGCAGCCTCACGCCAGCAACTCTGCCAGATCGGGCCTCTGAGCAGAGCTGGAGCTCTGCCGTACTGGAGGCTCACTGGGCTCCGCCCAAGGAGTGAGTGCAGACGCACGCAGCTGGGCTGCCTCCTCTTCTCCCGAGGAGGCTCGCTTCCCGCATGCTGTGCACTAGGCTTCCAGGCGGGGGCGCCCCGCGCCCCCTACAGGTCTTGGCTCAGGGGCTGCTTCCCTGGAGCTGGGGCTGCCGGCGGGAGCCCAGACACGCAGGGGCAGGCCCCACCACCTGCACACGTCTCTGCTGGGGAGCAGAGCGCTAGGGACATGACGTCTGTCAGGCACTTTCTGGGCGCCCACGGAGTCAGCCTCCGGGAGTGTGGGGCTGCAGACCACAGCCAGGGGACCTGGGAGCCTTGTGCTCTCCGTGCGGCGCTGAGTCTGGGCGGCCAAGCAACCGCTGGTGGAGCCCTGCACTTGCCCTCCCCTCCCCTCTACGAGAGGCCTCACTGCTGGAGGGCTCGGCAGTGTGCAAGCCACCGGCTCCTAAGCCTTCCCCAAGGACGCCCGGGGCCTAGATGCAAAGGCAAGGCAGGAGTGGAGCTGAGGCCAGGAAGGCGCCAGTGGCCTCTCCCAGCATCGCACAGCCTGCTCCTTCCCGGGCAGCAAGCCTAGCAGCGAGGCAAGCCTGGGCAAGTCTCGCCCAGGGCAGAGCAGCCTCGCGCAAGGCACTTGACTAGATCCGGCCTCTGAGCAGAGCTGGAGCTCTGCCGTCCTGGAGGCACACTCGGCTCGGCCCAAGCCGGGATTGCAGCTGCACGCGGCTTGGCTCCCTCGACTCTTCCCAAGGAGGCTCGCTTCCAAGCGGACCGTGCACTTGGCTTCCAGGCAGGGACGCCCCGCGCCTCCTGCAGGTCTTGGCACAGGGGCTGCTTCCCCTGAGCGGAGGCTGTGGGCGGCAGCCCAGACACGCAGGGGCAGGCCCCAACCACCTGCACACGTCTCTGCTGGTGGGGAGAGCACTAGGGAAATGACGTCTGTCAGGCACCTTCTGGGCGCTCACGGAGTCAGCCTCCGGGTGTGTGGGGCTGCAGACCACAGCCAGGGGCCCTGGGAAGCCTGGTGCTCTCCGTGCTGTGCTGAGTCTGGGCGGCCAAGCGACCGCTGGAGGAGCCCTGCACTTGCCATTCCCTTCCCTAAGACAGAGCTCTCACGGCTGGAGGGCTTGGCAGCGTGCACCCCACCGGCCCCTAAGCCCTCCGCAAGGACGCCTGGGGACTAGGTGCAAAGGCAAGGCAGGCAGGAGTGGAGCTGAGGCCAGGAAGGCGCCAGGAGCGTCTGCCTGTCTGGCGCAGCCTGCTCCTTCCCGGGCAGGAAGCCTAGCAGCGAGGCACGTCTGGGCAAGGCTCGCCCAGGGCAGAGCAGCCTCACGCCAGCAACTCTGCCAGATCGGGCCTCTGAGCAGAGCTGGAGCTCTGCCGTACTGGAGGCTCACTGGGCTCCGCCCAAGGAGTGAGTGCAGACGCACGCAGCTGGGCTGCCTCCTCTTCTCCCGAGGAGGCTCGCTTCCCGCATGCTGTGCACTAGGCTTCCAGGCGGGGGCGCCCCGCGCCCCAACAGGTCTTGGCTCAGGGGCTGCTTCCCTGGAGCTGGGGCTGCCGGCGGGAGCCCAGACAACGCAGGGGCAGGCCCCACCACCTGCACACGTCTCTGCTGGGGAGCAGAGCGCTAGGGACATGACGTCTGTCAGGCACCTTCTGGGCGCCCACGGAGTCAGCCTCCGGGAGTGTGGGGCTGCAGACCACAGCCAGGGGACCTGGGAGCCTTGTGCTCTCCGTGCGGGCGCTGAGTCTGGGCGGCCAAGCAACCGCTGGTGGAGCCCTGCACTTGCCCTCCCCTCCCCTCTACGAGAGGCCTCACTGCTGGAGGGCTTGGCAGTGTGCAAGCCACCGGCTCCTAAGCCTTCCCCAAGGACGCCCGGGGCCTAGATGCAAAGGCAAGGCAGGAGTGGAGCTGAGGCCAGGAAGGCGCCAGGGGCCTCTCCCAGCATCGCACAGCCTGCTCCTTCCCGGGCAGCAAGCCTAGCAGCGAGGCAAGCCTGGGCAAGTCTCGCCCAGGGCAGAGCAGCCTCGCGCAGGCACTTGACTAGATCCGGCCTCTGAGCAGAGCTGGAGCTCTGCCGTCCTGGAGGCACACTCGGCTCGGCCCAAGCAGGGATTGCAGCTGCACGCGGCTTGGCTCCCTCGACTCTTCCCAAGGAGGCTCGCTTCCAAGCGGACCGTGCACTTGGCTTCCAGGCAGGGACGCCCCGCGCCTCCTGCAGGTCTTGGCACAGGGGCTGCTTCCCCTGAGCGGAGGCTGTGGGCGGCAGCCCAGACACGCAGGCGCAGGCCCCAACCACCTGCCCACGTCTCTGCTGGTGGGGAGAGCACTAGGGAAATGACGTCTGTCAGGCACCTCTGGGCGCTCACGGAGTCAGCCTCCGGGTGTGTGGGGCTGCAGACCACAGCCGGGGGCCCTGGGAAGCCTGGTGCTCTCCGTGCTGTGCTGAGTCTGGGCGGCCAAGCGACCGCTGGAGGAGCCCTGCACTTGCCATTCCCTTCCCTATGACAGAGCTCTCACGGCTGGAGGGCTTGGCAGCGTGCACCCCACCGGCCCCTAAGCCCTCCGCAAGGACGCCTGGGCACTAGGTGCAAAGGCAAGGCAGGAGTGGAGCTGAGGCCAGGAAGGCGCCAGGAGCGTCTGCCTGTCTGGCGCAGCCTGCTCCTTCCCGGGCAGGAAGCCTAGCAGCGAGGCACGTCTGGGCAAGGCTCGCCCAGGGCAGAGCAGCCTCACGCCAGCAACTCTGCCAGATCGGGCCTCTGAGCAGAGCTGGAGCTCTGCCGTACTGGAGGCTCACTGGGCTCCGCCCAAGGAGTGAGTGCAGACGCACGCAGCTGGGCTGCCTCCTCTTCTCCCGAGGAGGCTCGCTTCCCGCATGCTGTGCACTAGGCTTCCAGGCGGGGGCGCCCCGCGCCCCCTACAGGTCTTGGCTCAGGGGCTGCTTCCCTGGAGCTGGGGCTGCCGGCGGGAGCCCAGACACGCAGGGGCAGGCCCCACCACCTGCACACGTCTCTGCTGGGGAGCAGAGCGCTAGGGACATGACGTCTGTCAGGCACCTTCTGGGCGCCCACGGAGTCAGCCTCCGGGAGTGTGGGGCTGCAGACCACAGCCAGGGGACCTGGGAGCCTTGTGCTCTCCGTGCGGCGCTGAGTCTGGGCGGCCAAGCAACCGCTGGTGGAGCCCTGCACTTGCCCTCCCTCCCCTCTACGAGAGGCCTCACTGCTGGAGGCTTGGCAGTGTGCAAGCCACCGGCTCCTAAGCCTTCCCCAAGGACGCCCGGGGCCTAGATGCAAAGGCAAGGCAGGAGTGGAGCTGAGGCCAGGAAGGCGCCAGGGGCCTCTCCCAGCATCGCACAGCCTGCTCCTTCCCGGGCAGCAAGCCTAGCAGCGAGGCAAGCCTGGGCAAGTCTCGCCCAGGGCAGAGCAGCCTCGCGCAAGGCACTTGACTAGATCCGGCCTCTGAGCAGAGCTGGAGCTCTGCCGTCCTGGAGGCACACTCGGCTCGGCCCAAGCAGGGATTGCAGCTGCACGCGGCTTGGCTCCCTCGACTCTTCCCAAGGAGGCTCGCTTCCAAGCGGACCGTGCACTTGGCTTCCAGGCAGGGACGCCCCGCGCCTCCTGCAGGTCTTGGCACAGGGGCTGCTTCCCCTGAGCGGAGGCTGTGGGCGGCAGCCCAGACACGCAGGGGCAGGCCCCAACCACCTGCCCACGTCTCTGCTGGTGGGAGAGCACTAGGGAAATGATGTCTGTCAGGCACCTTCTGGGCGCTCACGGAGTCAGCCTCCGGGTGTGTGGGGCTGCAGACCACAGCCGGGGGCCCTGGGAAGCCTGGTGCTCTCCGTGCTGTGCTGAGTCTGGGCGGGCAAGCGAGCGCTGGAGGAGCCCTGCACTTGCCATTCCCTTCCCTATGACAGAGCTCTCACGGCTGGAGGGCTTGGCAGTGTGCACCCCACCGGCCCCTAAGCCCTCCGCAAGGACGCCTGGGGACTAGGTGCAAAGGCAAGGCAGGAGTGGAGCTGAGGCCAGGAAGGCGCCAGGAGCGCATGCCTGTCTGGCGCAGCCTGCTCCTTCCCGGGCAGGAAGCCTAGCAGCGAGGCAAGTCTGGGCAAGGCTCGCCCCGGGCAGAGCAGCCTCATGCCAGCAACTCTGCCAGATCGGGCCTCTGAGCAGAGCTGGAGCTCTGCCGTACTGGAGGCTCACTGGGCTCCGCCCAAGGAGTGAGTGCAGACGCACGCAGCTGGGCTGCCTCCTCTTCTCCCGAGGAGGCTCGCTTCCCGCATGCTGTGCACTAGGCTTCCAGGCGGGGGCGCCCCGCGCCCCCTACAGGTCTTGGCTCAGGGGCTGCTTCCCTGGAGCTGGGGCTGCCGGCGGTGAGCCCAGACACGCAGGGGCAGGCCCCACCACCTGCACACGTCTCTGCTGGGGAGCAGAGCGCTAGGGACATGACGTCTGTCAGGCACCTTCTGGGCGCCCACGGAGTCAGCCTCCGGGAGTGTGGGGCTGCAGACCACAGCCAGGGGACCTGGAGCCTTGTGCTCTCCGTGCGGCGCTGAGTCTGGGCGGCCAAGCAACCGCTGGTGGAGCCCTGCACTTGCCCTCCCCTCCCCTCTACGAGAGGCCTCACTGCTGGAGGGCTTGGCAGTGTGCAAGCCACCGGCTCCTAAGCCTTCCCCAAGGACGCCCGGGGCCTAGATGCAAAGGCAAGGCAGGAGTGGAGCTGAGGCCAGGAAGGCGCCAGGGGCCTCTCCCAGCATCGCACAGCCTGCTCCTTCCCGGGCAGCAAGCCTAGCAGCGAGGCAAGCCTGGGCAAGTCTCGCCCAGGGCAGAGCAGCCTCGCGCAAGGCACTTGACTAGATCCGGCCTCTGAGCAGAGCTGGAGCTCTGCCGTCCTGGAGGCACACTCGGCTCGGCCCAAGCAGGGATTGCAGCTGCACGCGGCTTGGCTCCCTCGACTCTTCCAAGGAGGCTCGCTTCCAAGCGGACCGTGCACT
Source organism: Budorcas taxicolor (assembly GCF_023091745.1). Lineage (NCBI taxonomy): Eukaryota > Metazoa > Chordata > Mammalia > Artiodactyla > Bovidae > Budorcas > Budorcas taxicolor. The sequence goes on from NW_026291583.1 coordinate 907,201, forward strand.
TGGCTTCCAGGCAGGGACGCCCCGCGCCTCCTGCAGGTCTTGGCACAGGGGCTGCTTCCCCTGAGCGGAGGCTGTGGGCGGCAGCCCAGACACGCAGGCGCAGGCCCCAACCACCTGCCCACGTCTCTGCTGGTGGGGAGAGCACTAGGGAAATGACGTCTGTCAGGCACCTTCTGGGCGCTCACGGAGTCAGCCTCCGGGTGTGTGGGGCTGCAGACCACAGCCGGGGGCCCTGGGGAAGCCTGGTGCTCTCCGTGCTGTGCTGAGTCTGGGCGGCCAAGCGACCGCTGGAGGAGCCCTGCACTTGCCATTCCCTTCCCTATGACAGAGCTCTCACGGCTGGAGGGCTTGGCAGCGTGCACCCCACCGGCCCCTAAGCCCTCCGCAAGGACGCCTGGGCACTAGGTGCAAAGGCAAGGCAGGAGTGGAGCTGAGGCCAGGAAGGCGCCAGGAGCGTCTGCCTGTCTGGCGCAGCCTGCTCCTTCCCGGGCAGGAAGCCTAGCAGCGAGGCACGTCTGGGCAAGGCTCGCCCAGGGCAGAGCAGCCTCACGCCAGCAACTCTGCCAGATCGGGCCTCTGAGCAGAGCTGGAGCTCTGCCGTACTGGAGGCTCACTGGGCTCCGCCCAAGGAGTGAGTGCAGACGCACGCAGCTGGGCTGCCTCCTCTTCTCCCGAGGAGGCTCGCTTCCCGCATGCTGTGCACTAGGCTTCCAGGCGGGGGCGCCCCGCGCCCCCTACAGGTCTTGGCTCAGGGGCTGCTTCCCTGGAGCTGGGGCTGCCGGCGGGAGCCCAGACACGCAGGGGCAGGCCCCACCACCTGCACACGTCTCTGCTGGGGAGCAGAGCGCTAGGGACATGACGTCTGTCAGGCACCTTCTGGGCGCCCACGGAGTCAGCCTCCGGGAGTGTGGGGCTGCAGACCACAGCCAGGGGACCTGGGAGCCTTGTGCTCTCCGTGCGGCGCTGAGTCTGGGCGGCCAAGCAACCGCTGGTGGAGCCCTGCACTTGCCCTCCCCTCCCCTCTACGAGAGGCCTCACTGCTGGAGGGCTTGGCAGTGTGCAAGCCACCGGCTCCTAAGCCTTCCCCAAGGACGCCCGGGGCCTAGATGCAAAGGCAAGGCAGGAGTGGAGCTGAGGCCAGGAAGGCGCCAGGGGCCTCTCCCAGCATCGCACAGCCTGCTCCTTCCCGGGCAGCAAGCCTAGCAGCGAGGCAAGCCTGGGCAAGTCTCGCCCAGGGCAGAGCAGCCTCGCGCAAGGCACTTGACTAGATCCGGCCTCTGAGCAGAGCTGGAGCTCTGCCGTCCTGGAGGCACACTCGGCTCGGCCCAAGCAGGGATTGCAGCTGCACGCGGCTTGGCTCCCTCGACTCTTCCCAAGGAGGCTCGCTTCCAAGCGGACCGTGCACTTGGCTTCCAGGCAGGGACGCCCCGCGCCTCCTGCAGGTCTTGGCACAGGGGCTGCTTCCCCTGAGCGGAGGCTGTGGGCGGCAGCCCAGACACGCAGGGGCAGGCCCCAACCACCTGCCCACGTCTCTGCTGGTGGGGAGAGCACTAGGGAAATGATGTCTGTCAGGCACCTTCTGGGCGCTCACGGAGTCAGCCTCCGGGTGTGTGGGGCTGCAGACCACAGCCGGGGGCCCTGGGAAGCCTGGTGCTCTCCGTGCTGTGCTGAGTCTGGGCGGGCAAGCGAGCGCTGGAGGAGCCCTGCACTTGCCATTCCCTTCCCTATGACAGAGCTCTCACGGCTGGAGGGCTTGGCAGTGTGCACCCCACCGGCCCCTAAGCCCTCCGCAAGGACGCCTGGGGACTAGGTGCAAAGGCAAGGCAGGAGTGGAGCTGAGGCCAGGAAGGCGCCAGGAGCGCATGCCTGTCTGGCGCAGCCTGCTCCTTCCCGGGCAGGAAGCCTAGCAGCGAGGCAAGTCTGGGCAAGGCTCGCCCCGGGCAGAGCAGCCTCATGCCAGCAACTCTGCCAGATCGGGCCTCTGAGCAGAGCTGGAGCTCTGCCGTACTGGAGGCTCACTGGGCTCCGCCCAAGGAGTGAGTGCAGACGCACGCAGCTGGGCTGCCTCCTCTTCTCCCGAGGAGGCTCGCTTCCCGCATGCTGTGCACTAGGCTTCCAGGCGGGGGCGCCCCGCGCCCCCTACAGGTCTTGGCTCAGGGGCTGCTTCCCTGGAGCTGGGGCTGCCGGCGGGAGCCCAGACACGCAGGGGCAGGCCCCACCACCTGCACACGTCTCTGCTGGGGAGCAGAGCGCTAGGGACATGACGTCTGTCAGGCACCTTCTGGGCGCCCACGGAGTCAGCCTCCGGGAGTGTGGGGCTGCAGACCACAGCCAGGGGACCTGGGAGCCTTGTGCTCTCCGTGCGGCGCTGAGTCTGGGCGGCCAAGCAACCGCTGGTGGAGCCCTGCACTTGCCCTCCCCTCCCCTCTACGAGAGGCCTCACTGCTGGAGGGCTTGGCAGTGTGCAAGCCACCGGCTCCTAAGCCTTCCCCAAGGACGCCCGGGGCCTAGATGCAAAGGCAAGGCAGGAGTGGAGCTGAGGCCAGGAAGGCGCCAGGGGCCTCTCCCAGCATCGCACAGCCTGCTCCTTCCCGGGCAGCAAGCCTAGCAGCGAGGCAAGCCTGGGCAAGTCTCGCCCAGGGCAGAGCAGCCTCGCGCAAGGCACTTGACTAGATCCGGCCTCTGAGCAGAGCTGGAGCTCTGCCGTCCTGGAGGCACACTCGGCTCGGCCCAAGCAGGGATTGCAGCTGCACGCGGCTTGGCTCCCTCGACTCTTCCCAAGGAGGCTCGCTTCCAAGCGGACCGTGCACTTGGCTTCCAGGCAGGGACGCCCCGCGCCTCCTGCAGGTCTTGGCACAAGGGCTGCTTCCCCTGAGCGGAGGCTGTGGGCGGCAGCCCAGACACGCAGGCGCAGGCCCCAACCACCTGCCCACGTCTCTGCTGGTGGGAGAGCACTAGGGAATGACGTCTGTCAGGCACCTTCTGGGCGCTCACGGAGTCAGCCTCCGGGTGTGTGGGGCTGCAGACCACAGCCGGGGGCCCTGGGGAAGCCTGGTGCTCTCCGTGCTGTGCTGAGTCTGGGCGGCCAAGCGACCGCTGGAGGAGCCCTGCACTTGCCATTCCCTTCCCTATGACAGAGCTCTCACGGCTGGAGGGCTTGGCAGCGTGCACCCCACCGGCCCCTAAGCCCTCCGCAAGGACGCCTGGGCACTAGGTGCAAAGGCAAGGCAGGAGTGGAGCTGAGGCCAGGAAGGCGCCAGGAGCGTCTGCCTGTCTGGCGCAGCCTGCTCCTTCCCGGGCAGGAAGCCTAGCAGCGAGGCACGTCTGGGCAAGGCTCGCCCAGGGCAGAGCAGCCTCACGCCAGCAACTCTGCCAGATCGGGCCTCTGAGCAGAGCTGGAGCTCTGCCGTACTGGAGGCTCACTGGGCTCCGCCCAAGGAGTGAGTGCAGACGCACGCAGCTGGGCTGCCTCCTCTTCTCCCGAGGAGGCTCGCTTCCCGCATGCTGTGCACTAGGCTTCCAGGCGGGGGCGCCCCGCGCCCCCTACAGGTCTTGGCTCAGGGGCTGCTTCCCTGGAGCTGGGGCTGCCGGCGGGAGCCCAGACACGCAGGGGCAGGCCCCACCACCTGCACACGTCTCTGCTGGGGAGCAGAGCGCTAGGGACATGACGTCTGTCAGGCACCTTCTGGGCGCCCACGGATGTCAGCCTCCGGGAGTGTGGGGCTGCAGACCACAGCCAGGGGACCTGGGAGCCTTGTGCTCTCCGTGCGGCGCTGAGTCTGGGCGGCCAAGCAACCGCTGGTGGAGCCCTGCACTTGCCTCCCCTCCCCTCTACGAGAGGCCTCACTGCTGGAGGGCTTGGCAGTGTGCAAGCCACCGGCTCCTAAGCCTTCCCCAAGGACGCCCGGGGCCTAGATGCAAAGGCAAGGCAGGAGTGGAGCTGAGGCCAGGAAGGCGCCAGGGGCCTCTCCCAGCATCGCACAGCCTGCTCCTTCCCGGGCAGCAAGCCTAGCAGCGAGGCAAGCCTGGGCAAGTCTCGCCCAGGGCAGAGCAGCCTCGCGCAAGGCACTTGACTAGATCCGGCCTCTGAGCAGAGCTGGAGCTCTGCCGTCCTGGAGGCACACTCGGCTCGGCCCAAGCAGGGATTGCAGCTGCACGCGGCTTGGCTCCCTCGACTCTTCCCAAGGAGGCTCGCTTCCAAGCGGACCGTGCACTTGGCTTCCAGGCAGGGACGCCCCGCGCCTCCTGCAGGTCTTGGCACAGGGGCTGCTTCCCCTGAGCGGAGGGCTGTGGGCGGCAGCCCAGACACGCAGGCGCAGGCCCCAACCACCTGCCCACGTCTCTGCTGGTGGGGAGAGCACTAGGGAAATGACGTCTGTCAGGCACCTTCTGGGCGATCACGGAGTCAGCCTCCGGGTGTGTGGGGCTGCAGACCACAGCCGGGGCCCTGGGAAGCCTGGTGCTCTCCGTGCTGTGCTGAGCCTGGGCGGCCAAGCGAGCGCTGGAGGAGCCCTGCACTTGCCATTCCCTTCCCTATGACAGAGCTCTCACGGCTGGAGGGCTTGGCAGCGTGCACCCCACCGGCCCCTAAGCCCTCCGCAAGGACGCCTGGGCACTAGGTGCAAAGGCAAGGCAGGAGTGGAGCTGAGGCCAGGAAGGCGCCAGGAGCGTCTGCCTGTCTGGCGCAGCCTGCTCCATCCCGGGCAGGAAGCCTAGCAGCGAGGCACGTCTGGGCAAGGCTCGCCCAGGGCAGAGCAGCCTCACGCCAGCAACTCTGCCAGATCGGGCCTCTGAGCAGAGCTGGAGCTCTGCCGTACTGGAGGCTCACTGGGCTCCGCCCAAGGAGTGAGTGCAGACGCACGCAGCTGGGCTGCCTCCTCTTCTCCCGAGGAGGCTCGCTTCCCGCATGCTGTGCACTAGGCTTCCAGGCGGGGGCGCCCCGCGCCCCCTACAGGTCTTGGCTCAGGGGCTGCTTCCCTGGAGCTGGGGCTGCCGGCGGGAGCCCAGACACGCAGGGGCAGGCCCCACCACCTGCACACGTCTCTGCTGGGGAGCAGAGCGCTAGGGACATGACGTCTGTCAGGCACCTTCTGGGCGCCCACGGAGTCAGCCTCCGGGAGTGTGGGGCTGCAGACCACAGCCAGGGGACCTGGGAGCCTTGTGCTCTCCGTGCGGCGCTGAGTCTGGCGGCCAAGCAACCGCTGGTGGAGCCCTGCACTTGCCCTCCCCTCCCCTCTACGAGAGGCCTCACTGCTGGAGGGCTTGGCAGTGTGCAAGCCACCGGCTCCTAAGCCTTCCCCAAGGACGCCCGGGGCCTAGATGCAAAGGCAAGGCAGGAGTGGAGCTGAGGCCAGGAAGGCGCCAGGGGCCTCTCCCAGCATCGCACAGCCTGCTCCTTCCCGGGCAGGCAAGCCTAGCAGCGAGGCAAGCCTGGGCAAGTCTCGCCCAGGGCAGAGCAGCCTCGCGCAAGGCACTTGACTAGATCCGGCCTCTGAGCAGAGCTGGAGCTCTGCCGTCCTGGAGGCACACTCGGCTCGGCCCAAGCAGGGATTGCAGCTGCACGCGGCTTGGCTCCCTCGACTCTTCCCAAGGAGGCTCGCTTCCAAGCGGACCGTGCACTTGGCTTCCAGGCAGGGACGCCCCGCGCCTCTTGCAGGTCTTGGCACAGGGGCTGCTTCCCCTGAGCGGAGGCTGTGGGCGGCAGCCCAGACACGCAGGGGCAGGCCCCAAACACGTGCCCACGTCTCTGCTGGTCGGGAGAGCACTAGGGAAATGACGTCTGTCAGGCACCTTCTGGGCGCTCACGGAGTCAGCCTCCGGGTGTGTGGGGCTGCAGACCACAGCCAGGGGCCCTGGGAAGCCTGGTGCTCTCCGTGCTGTGCTGAGCCTGGGCGGCCAAGCGAGCGCTGGAGGAGCCCTGCACTTGCCATTCCCTTCCCTATGACAGAGCTCTCACGGCTGGAGGGCTTGGCAGCGTGCACCCCACCGGCCCCTAAGCCCTCCGCAAGGACGCCTGGGCACTAGGTGCAAAGGCAAGGCAGGAGTGGAGCTGAGGCCAGGAAGGCGCCAGGAGCGCATGCCTGTCTGGCGCAGCCTGCTCCTTCCTGGGCAGGAAGCCTAGCAGCGAGGCAAGTCTGGGCAAGGCTCGCCCCGGGCAGAGCAGCCTCATGCAGCAACTCTGCCAGATCGGGCCTCTGAGCAGAGCTGGAGCTCTGCCGTACTGGAGGCTCACTGGGCTCCGCCCAAGGAGTGAGTGCAGACGCACGCAGCTGGGCTGCCTCCTCTTCTCCCGATGAGGCTCGCTTCCCGCATGCTGTGCACTAGGCTTCAGGCGGGGGCGCCCCGCGCCCCTACAGGTCTTGGCTCAGGGGCTGCTTCCCTGGAGCTGGGGCTGCCGGCGGGAGCCCAGACACGCAGGGGCAGGCCCCACCACCTGCACACGTCTCTGCTGGGGAGCAGAGCGCTAGGGACATGACGTCTGTCAGGCACCTTCTGGGCGCCCACGGAGTCAGCCTCCGGAGTGTGGGGCTGCAGACCACAGCCAGGGACCTGGGAGCCTTGTGCTCTCCGTGCGGCGCTGAGTCTGGGCGGCCAAGCAACCGCTGGTGGAGCCCTGCACTTGCCCTCCCCTCCCCTCTACGAGAGGCCTCACTGCTGGAGGGCTTGGCAGTGTGCAAGCCACCGGCTCCTAAGCCTTCCCAAGGACGCCCGGGGCCTAGATGCAAAGGCAAGGCAGGAGTGGAGCTGAGGCCAGGAAGGCGCCAGGGGCCTCTCCCAGCATCGCACAGCCTGCACCTTCCCGGGCAGCAAGCCTAGCAGCGAGGCAAGCCTGGGCAAGTCTCGCCCAGGGCAGAGCAGCCTCGCGCAAGGCACTTGACTAGATCCGGCCTCTGAGCAGAGCTGGAGCTCTGCCGTCCTGGAGGCACACTCGGCTCGGCCCAAGCAGGGATTGCAGCTGCACGCGGCTTGGCTCCCTCGACTCTTCCCAAGGAGGCTCGCTTCCAAGCGGACCGTGCCCTTGGCTTCCAGGCAGGGACGCCCCGCGCCTCTTGCAGGTCTTGGCACAGGGGCTGCTTCCCCTGAGCGGAGGCTGTGGCGGCAGCCCAGACACGCAGGGGCAGGCCCCAAACACGTGCCCACGTCTCTGCTGGTCGGGAGAGCACTAGGGAAATGACGTCTGTCAGGCACCTTCTGGGCGCTCACGGAGTCAGCCTCCGGGTGTGTGGGGCTGCAGACCACAGCCAGGGGCCCTGGGAAGCCTGGTGCTCTCCGTGCTGTGCTGAGCCTGGGCGGCCAAGCGAGCGCTGGAGGAGCCCTGCACTTGCCATTCCCTTCCCTATGACAGAGCTCTCACGGCTGGAGGGCTTGGCAGCGTGCACCCCACCGGCCCCTAAGCCCTCCGCAAGGACGCCTGGGCACTAGGTGCAAAGGCAAGGCAGGAGTGGAGCTGAGGCCAGGAAGGCGCCAGGAGCGCATGCCTGTCTGGCGCAGCCTGCTCCTTCCTGGGCAGGAAGCCTAGCAGCGAGGCAAGTCTGGGCAAGGCTCGCCCCGGGCAGAGCAGCCTCATGCCAGCAACTCTGCCAGATCGGGCCTCTGAGCAGAGCTGGAGCTCTGCCGTACTGGAGGCTCACTGGGCTCCGCCCAAGGAGTGAGTGCAGACGCACGCAGCTGGGCTGCCTCCTCTTCTCCCGAGGAGGCTCGCTTCCCGCATGCTGTGCACTAGGCTTCCAGGCGGGGGCGCCCCGCGCCCCCTACAGGTCTTGGCTCAGGGGCTGCTTCCCTGGAGCTGGGGCTGCCGGCGGGAGCCCAGACACGCAGGGGCAGGCCCCACCACCTGCACACGTCTCTGCTGGGGAGCAGAGCGCTAGGGACATGACGTCTGTCAGGCACCTTCTGGGCGCCCACGGAGTCAGCCTCCGGGAGTGTGGGGCTTGCAGACCACAGCCAGGGGACCTGGGAGCCTTGTGCTCTCCGTGCGGCGCTGAGTCTGGGCGGCCAAGCAACCGCTGGTGGAGCCTGCACTTGCCCTCCCCTCCCCTCTACGAGAGGCCTCACTGCTGGAGGGCTTGGCAGTGTGCAAGCCACCGGCTCCTAAGCCTTCCCAAGGACGCCCGGGGCCTAGATGCAAAGGCAAGGCAGGAGTGGAGCTGAGGCCAGGAAGGCGCCAGGGGCCTCTCCCAGCATCGCACAGCCTGCTCCTTCCCGGGCAGCAAGCCTAGCAGCGAGGCAAGCCTGGGCAAGTCTCGCCCAGGGCAGAGCAGCCTCGCGCAAGGCACTTGACTAGATCCGGCCTCTGAGCAGAGCTGGAGCTCTGCCGTCCTGGAGGCACACTCGGCTCGGCCCAAGCAGGGATTGCAGCTGCACGCGGCTTGGCTCCCTCGACTCTTCCCAAGGAGGCTCGCTTCCAAGCGGACCGTGCACTTGGCTTCCAGGCAGGGACGCCCCGCGCCTCCTGCAGGTCTTGGCACAGGGGCTGCTTCCCCTGAGCGGAGGCTGTGGGCGGCAGCCCAGACACGCAGGCGCAGGCCCCAACCACCTGCCCACGTCTCTGCTGGTGGGGAGAGCACTAGGGAAATGACGTCTGTCAGGCACCTTCTGGGCGCTCACGGAGTCAGCCTCCGGGTGTGTGGGGCTGCAGACCACAGCCGGGGGCCCTGGGGAAGCCTGGTGCTCTCCGTGCTGTGCTGAGTCTGGGCGGCCAAGCGACCGCTGGAGGAGCCCTGCACTTGCCATTCCCTTCCCTATGACAGAGCTCTCACGGCTGGAGGGCTTGGCAGCGTGCACCCCACCGGCCCCTAAGCCCTCCGCAAGGACGCCTGGGCACTAGGTGCAAAGGCAAGGCAGGAGTGGAGCTGAGGCCAGGAAGGCGCCAGGAGCGTCTGCCTGTCTGGCGCAGCCTGCTCCTTCCCGGGCATGAAGCCTAGCAGCGAGGCACGTCTGGGCAAGGCTCGCCCAGGGCAGAGCAGCCTCACGCCAGCAACTCTGCCAGATCGGGCCTCTGAGCAGAGCTGGAGCTCTGCCGTACTGGAGGCTCACTGGGCTCCGCCCAAGGAGTGAGTGCAGACGCACGCAGCTGGGCTGCCTCCTCTTCTCCCGAGGAGGCTCGCTTCCCGCATGCTGTGCACTAGGCTTCCAGGCGGGGGCGCCCCGCGCCCCCTACAGGTCTTGGCTCAGGGCTGCTTCCTGGAGCTGGGCTGCCGGCGGGAGCCCAGACACGCAGGGGCAGGCCCCACCACCTGCACACGTCTCTGCTGGGGAGCAGAGCGCTAGGGACATGACGTCTGTCAGGCACCTTCTGGGCGCCCACGGAGTCAGCCTCCGGGAGTGTGGGGCTGCAGACCACAGCCAGGGGACCTGGGAGCCTTGTGCTCTCCGTGCGGCGCTGAGTCTGGGCGGCCAAGCAACCGCTGGTGGAGCCCTGCACTTGCCCTCCCCTCCCCTCTACGAGAGGCCTCACTGCTGGAGGGCTTGGCAGTGTGCAAGCCACCGGCTCCTAAGCCTTCCCCAAGGACGCCCGGGGCCTAGATGCAAAGGCAAGGCAGGAGTGGAGCTGAGGCCAGGAAGGCGCCAGGGGCCTCTCCCAGCATCGCACAGCCTGCTCCTTCCCGGGCAGCAAGCCTAGCAGCGAGGCAAGCCTGGGCAAGTCTCGCCCAGGGCAGAGCAGCCTCGCGCAAGGCACTTGACTAGATCCGGCCTCTGAGCAGAGCTGGAGCTCTGCCGTCCTGGAGGCACACTCGGCTCGGCCCAAGCAGGGATTGCAGCTGCACGCGGCTTGGCTCCCTCGACTCTTCCCAAGGAGGCTCGCTTCCAAGCGGACCGTGCACTTGGCTTCCAGGCAGGGACGCCCCGCGCCTCCTGCAGGTCTTGGCACAGGGGCTGCTTCCCCTGAGCGGAGGCTGTGGGCGGCAGCCCAGACACGCAGGCGCAGGCCCCAACCACCTGCCCACGTCTCTGCTGGTGGGGAGAGCACTAGGGAAATGACGTCTGTCAGGCACCTTCTGGGCGCTCACGGAGTCAGCCTCCGGGTGTGTGGGGCTGCAGACCACAGCCGGGGGCCCTGGGGAAGCCTGGTGCTCTCCGTGCTGTGCTGAGTCTGGGCGGCCAAGCGACCGCTGGAGGAGCCCTGCACTTGCCATTCCCTTCCCTATGACAGAGCTCTCACGGCTGGAGGGCTTGGCAGCGTGCACCCCACCGGCCCCTAAGCCCTCCGCAAGGACGCCTGGGCACTAGGTGCAAAGGCAAGGCAGGAGTGGAGCTGAGGCCAGGAAGGCGCCAGGAGCGTCTGCCTGTCTGGCGCAGCCTGCTCCTTCCCGGGCAGGAAGCCTAGCAGCGAGGCACGTCTGGGCAAGGCTCGCCCAGGGCAGAGCAGCCTCACGCCAGCAACTCTGCCAGATCGGGCCTCTGAGCAGAGCTGGAGCTCTGCCGTACTGGAGGCTCACTGGGCTCCGCCCAAGGAGTGAGTGCAGACGCACGCAGCTGGGCTGCCTCCTCTTCTCCCGAGGAGGCTCGCTTCCCGCATGCTGTGCACTAGGCTTCCAGGCGGGGGCGCCCCGCGCCCCCTACAGGTCTTGGCTCAGGGGCTGCTTCCCTGGAGCTGGGGCTGCCGGCGGGAGCCCAGACACGCAGGGGCAGGCCCCACCACCTGCACACGTCTCTGCTGGGGAGCAGAGCGCTAGGGACATGACGTCTGTCAGGCACCTTCTGGGCGCCCACGGAGTCAGCCTCCGGGAGTGTGGGGCTGCAGACCACAGCCAGGGGACCTGGGAGCCTTGTGCTCTCCGTGCGGCGCTGAGTCTGGGCGGCCAAGCAACCGCTGGTGGAGCCCTGCACTTGCCCTCCCCTCCCCTCTACGAGAGGCCTCACTGCTGGAGGGCTTGGCAGTGTGCAAGCCACCGGCTCCTAAGCCTTCCCCAAGGACGCCCGGGGCCTAGATGCAAAGGCAAGGCAGGAGTGGAGCTGAGGCCAGGAAGGCGCCAGGGGCCTCTCCCAGCATCGCACAGCCTGCTCCTTCCCGGGCAGCAAGCCTAGCAGCGAGGCAAGCCTGGGCAAGTCTCGCCCAGGGCAGAGCAGCCTCGCGCAAGGCACTTGACTAGATCCGGCCTCTGAGCAGAGCTGGAGCTCTGCCGTCCTGGAGGCACACTCGGCTCGGCCCAAGCAGGGATTGCAGCTGCACGCGGCTTGGCTCCCTCGACTCTTCCCAAGGAGGCTCGCTTCCAAGCGGACCGTGCACTTGGCTTCCAGGCAGGGACGCCCCGCGCCTCCTGCAGGTCTTGGCACAGGGGCTGCTTCCCCTGAGCGGAGGCTGTGGGCGGCAGCCCAGACACGCAGGCGCAGGCCCCAACCACCTGCCCACGTCTCTGCTGGTGGGGAGAGCACTAGGGAAATGACGTCTGTCAGGCACCTTCTGGGCGATCACGGAGTCAGCCTCCGGGTGTGTGGGGCTGCAGACCACAGCCGGGGGCCCTGGGAAGCCTGGTGCTCTCCGTGCTGTGCTGAGCCTGGGCGGCCAAGCGAGCGCTGGAGGAGCCCTGCACTTGCCATTCCCTTCCCTATGACAGAGCTCTCACGGCTGGAGGGCTTGGCAGCGTGCACCCCACCGGCCCCTAAGCCCTCCGCAAGGACGCCTGGGCACTAGGTGCAAAGGCAAGGCAGGAGTGGAGCTGAGGCCAGGAAGGCGCCAGGAGCGTCTGCCTGTCTGGCACAGCCTGCTCCTTCCCGGGCAGGAAGCCTAGCAGCGAGGCACGTCTGGGCAAGGCTCGCCCAGGGCAGAGCAGCCTCACGCCAGCAACTCTGCCAGATCGGGCCTCTGAGCAGAGCTGGAGCTCTGCCGTACTGGAGGCTCACTGGGCTCCGCCCAAGGAGTGAGTGCAGACGCACGCAGCTGGGCTGCCTCCTCTTCTCCCGAGGAGGCTCGCTTCCCGCATGCTGTGCACTAGGCTTCCAGGCGGGGGCGCCCCGCGCCCCCTACAGGTCTTGGCTCAGGGGCTGCTTCCCTGGAGCTGGGGCTGCCGGCGGGAGCCCAGACACACAGGGGCAGGCCCCACCACCTGCACACGTCTCTGCTGGGGAGCAGAGCGCTAGGGACGTGACGTCTGTCAGGCACCTTCTGGGCGCCCACGGAGTCAGCCTCCGGGAGTGTGGGGCTGCAGACCACAGCCAGGGGACCTGGGAGCCTTGTGCTCTCTGTGCGGCGCTGAGTCTGGGCGGCCAAGCAACCGCTGGTGGAGCCCTGCACTTGCCCTCCCCTCCCCTCTACGAGAGGCCTCACTGCTGGAGGGCTTGGCAGTGTGCAAGCCACCGGCTCCTAAGCCTTCCCCAAGGACGCCCGGGGCCTAGATGCAAAGGCAAGGCAGGAGTGGAGCTGAGGCCAGGAAGGCGCCAGGGGCCTCTCCCAGCATCGCACAGCCTGCTCCTTCCCGGGCAGCAAGCCTAGCAGCGAGGCAAGCCTGGGCAAGTCTCGCCCAGGGCAGAGCAGCCTCGCGCAAGGCACTTGACTAGATCCGGCCTCTGAGCAGAGCTGGAGCTCTGCCGTCCTGGAGGCACACTCGGCTCGGCCCAAGCAGGGATTGCAGCTGCACGCGGCTTGGCTCCCTCGACTCTTCCCAAGGAGGCTCGCTTCCAAGCGGACCGTGCACTTGGCTTCCAGGCAGGGACGCCCCGCGCCTCCTGCAGGTCTTGGCACAGGGGCTGCTTCCCCTGAGCGGAGGCTGTGGGCGGCAGCCCAGACACGCAGGGGCAGGCCCCAACCACCTGCCCACGTCTCTGCTGGTGGGGAGAGCACTAGGGAAATGATGTCTGTCAGGCACCTTCTGGGCGCTCACGGAGTCAGCCTCCGGGTGTGTGGGGCTGCAGACCACAGCCGGGGGCCCTGGGAAGCCTGGTGCTCTCCGTGCTGTGCTGAGTCTGGGCGGGCAAGCGAGCGCTGGAGGAGCCCTGCACTTGCCATTCCCTTCCCTATGACAGAGCTCTCATGGCTGGAGGGCTTGGCAGCGTGCACCCCACCGGCCCCTAAGCCCTCCGCAAGGACGCCTGGGGACTAGGTGCAAAGGCAAGGCAGGAGTGGAGCTGAGGCCAGGAAGGCGCCAGGAGCGCATGCCTGTCTGGCGCAGCCTGCTCCTTCCCGGGCAGGAAGCCTAGCAGCGAGGCATGTCTGGGCAAGGCTCGCCCCGGGCAGAGCAGCCTCATGCCAGCAACTCTGCCAGATCGGGCCTCTGAGCAGAGCTGGAGCTCTGCCGTACTGGAGGCTCACTGGGCTCCGCCCAAGGAGTGAGTGCAGACGCACGCAGCTGGGCTGCCTCCTCTTCTCCCGAGGAGGCTCGCTTCCCGCATGCTGTGCACTAGGCTTCCAGGCGGGGGCGCCCCGCGCCCCCTACAGGTCTTGGCTCAGGGGCTGCTTCCCTGGAGCTGGGGCTGCCGGCGGGAGCCCAGACACGCAGGGGCAGGCCCCACCACCTGCACACGTCTCTGCTGGGGAGCAGAGCGCTAGGGACATGACGTCTGTCAGGCACCTTCTGGGCGCCCACGGAGTCAGCCTCCGGGAGTGTGGGGCTGCAGACCACAGCCAGGGGACCTGGGAGCCTTGTGCTCTCCGTGCGGCGCTGAGTCTGGGTGGCCAAGCAACCGCTGGTGGAGCCCTGCACTTGCCCTCCCCTCCCCTCTACGAGAGGCCTCACTGCTGGAGGGCTTGGCAGTGTGCAAGCCACCGGCTCCTAAGCCTTCCCCAAGGACGCCCGGGGCCTAGATGCAAAGGCAAGGCAGGAGTGGAGCTGAGGCCAGGAAGGCGCCAGGGGCCTCTCCCAGCATCGCACAGCCTGCTCCTTCCCGGGCAGCAAGCCTAGCAGCGAGGCAAGCCTGGGCAAGTCTCGCCCAGGGCAGAGCAGCCTCGCGCAAGGCACTTGACTAGATCCGGCCTCTGAGCAGAGCTGGAGCTCTGCCGTCCTGGAGGCACACTCGGCTCGGCCCAAGCAGGGATTGCAGCTGCACGCGGCTTGGCTCCCTCGACTCTTCCCAAGGAGGCTCGCTTCCAAGCGGACCGTGCACTTGGCTTCCAGGCAGGGACGCCCCGCGCCTCCTGCAGGTCTTGGCACAGGGGCTGCTTCCCCTGAGCGGAGGCTGTGGGCGGCAGCCCAGACACGCAGGCGCAGGCCCCAACCACCTGCCCACGTCTCTGCTGGTGGGGAGAGCACTAGGGAAATGACGTCTGTCAGGCACCTTCTGGGCGCTCACGGAGTCAGCCTCCGGGTGTGTGGGGCTGCAGACCACAGCCGGGGGCCCTGGGGAAGCCTGGTGCTCTCCGTGCTGTGCTGAGTCTGGGCGGCCAAGCGACCGCTGGAGGAGCCCTGCACTTGCCATTCCCTTCCCTATGACAGAGCTCTCACGGCTGGAGGGCTTGGCAGCGTGCACCCCACCGGCCCCTAAGCCCTCCGCAAGGACGCCTGGGGACTAGGTGCAAAGGCAAGGCAGGAGTGGAGCTGAGGCCAGGAAGGCGCCAGGAGCGTCTGCCTGTCTGGCGCAGCCTGCTCCTTCCCGGGCAGGAAGCCTAGCAGCGAGGCACGTCTGGGCAAGGCTCGCCCAGGGCAGAGCAGCCTCACGCCAGCAACTCTGCCAGATCGGGCCTCTGAGCAGAGCTGGAGCTCTGCCGTACTGGAGGCTCACTGGGCTCCGCCCAAGGAGTGAGTGCAGACGCACGCAGCTGGGCTGCCTCCTCTTCTCCCGAGGAGGCTCGCTTCCCGCATGCTGTGCACTAGGCTTCCAGGCGGGGGCGCCCCGCGCCCCCTACAGGTCTTGGCTCAGGGGCTGCTTCCCTGGAGCTGGGGCTGCCGGCGGGAGCCCAGACACGCAGGGGCAGGCCCCACCACCTGCACACGTCTCTGCTGGGGAGCAGAGCGCTAGGGACATGACGTCTGTCAGGCACCTTCTGGGCGCCCACGGAGTCAGCCTCCGGGAGTGTGGGGCTGCAGACCACAGCCAGGGGACCTGGGAGCCTTGTGCTCTCCGTGCGGCGCTGAGTCTGGGCGGCCAAGCAACCGCTGGTGGAGCCCTGCACTTGCCCTCCCCTCCCCTCTACGAGAGGCCTCACTGCTGGAGGGCTTGGCAGTGTGCAAGCCACCGGCTCCTAAGCCTTCCCCAAGGACGCCCGGGGCCTAGATGCAAAGGCAAGGCAGGAGTGGAGCTGAGGCCAGGAAGGCGCCAGGGGCCTCTCCCAGCATCGCACAGCCTGCTCCTTCCCGGGCAGCAAGCCTAGCAGCGAGGCAAGCCTGGGCAAGTCTCGCCCAGGGCAGAGCAGCCTCGCGCAAGGCACTTGACTAGATCCGGCCTCTGAGCAGAGCTGGAGCTCTGCCGTCCTGGAGGCACACTCGGCTCGGCCCAAGCAGGGATTGCAGCTGCACGCGGCTTGGCTCCCTCGACTCTTCCCAAGGAGGCTCGCTTCCAAGCGGACCGTGCACTTGGCTTCCAGGCAGGGACGCCCCGCGCCTCCTGCAGGTCTTGGCACAGGGGCTGCTTCCCCTGAGCGGAGGCTGTGGGCGGCAGCCCAGACACGCAGGCGCAGGCCCCAACCACCTGCCCACGTCTCTGCTGGTGGGGAGAGCACTAGGGAAATGACGTCTGTCAGGCACCTTCTGGGCGCTCACGGAGTCAGCCTCCGGGTGTGTGGGGCTGCAGACCACAGCCGGGGGCCCTGGGGAAGCCTGGTGCTCTCCGTGCTGTGCTGAGTCTGGGCGGCCAAGCGACCGCTGGAGGAGCCCTGCACTTGCCATTCCCTTCCCTATGACAGAGCTCTCACGGCTGGAGGGCTTGGCAGCGTGCACCCCACCGGCCCCTAAGCCCTCCGCAAGGACGCCTGGGCACTAGGTGCAAAGGCAAGGCAGGAGTGGAGCTGAGGCCAGGAAGGCGCCAGGAGCGTCTGCCTGTCTGGCGCAGCCTGCTCCTTCCCGGGCAGGAAGCCTAGCAGCGAGGCACGTCTGGGCAAGGCTCGCCCAGGGCAGAGCAGCCTCACGCCAGCAACTCTGCCAGATCGGGCCTCTGAGCAGAGCTGGAGCTCTGCCGTACTGGAGGCTCACTGGGCTCCGCCCAAGGAGTGAGTGCAGACGCACGCAGCTGGGCTGCCTCCTCTTCTCCCGAGGAGGCTCGCTTCCCGCATGCTGTGCACTAGGCTTCCAGGCGGGGGCGCCCCGCGCCCCCTACAGGTCTTGGCTCAGGGGCTGCTTCCCTGGAGCTGGGGCTGCCGGCGGGAGCCCAGACACGCAGGGGCAGGCCCCACCACCTGCACACGTCTCTGCTGGGGAGCAGAGCGCTAGGGACATGACGTCTGTCAGGCACCTTCTGGGCGCCCACGGAGTCAGCCTCCGGGAGTGTGGGGCTGCAGACCACAGCCAGGGGACCTGGGAGCCTTGTGCTCTCCGTGCGGCGCTGAGTCTGGGCGGCCAAGCAACCGCTGGTGGAGCCCTGCACTTGCCCTCCCCTCCCCTCTACGAGAGGCCTCACTGCTGGAGGGCTTGGCAGTGTGCAAGCCACCGGCTCCTAAGCCTTCCCCAAGGACGCCCGGGGCCTAGATGCAAAGGCAAGGCAGGAGTGGAGCTGAGGCCAGGAAGGCGCCAGGGGCCTCTCCCAGCATCGCACAGCCTGCTCCTTCCCGGGCAGCAAGCCTAGCAGCGAGGCAAGCCTGGGCAAGTCTCGCCCAGGGCAGAGCAGCCTCGTGCAAGGCACTTGACTAGATCCGGCCTCTGAGCAGAGCTGGAGCTCTGCCGTCCTGGAGGCACACTCGGCTCGGCCCAAGCAGGGATTGCAGCTGCACGCGGCTTGGCTCCCTCGACTCTTCCCAAGGAGGCTCGCTTCCAAGCGGACCGTGCACTTGGCTTCCAGGCAGGGACGCCCCGCGGCTCCTGCAGGTCTTGGCACAGGGGCTGCTTCCCCTGAGCGGAGGCTGTGAGCGGCAGCCCAGACACGCAGGGGCAGGCCCCAAACACGTGCCCACGTCTCTGCTGGTGGGGAGAGCACTAGGGAAATGACGTCTGTCAGGCACCTTCTGGGCGCTCACGGAGTCAGCCTCCGGGTGTGTGGGGCTGCAGACCACAGCCGGGGGCCCTGGGGAAGCCTGGTGCTCTCCGTGCTGTGCTGAGTCTGGGCGGCCAAGCGACCGCTGGAGGAGCCCTGCACTTGCCATTCCCTTCCCTATGACAGAGCTCTCACGGCTGGAGGGCTTGGCAGCGTGCACCCCACCGGCCCCTAAGCCCTCCGCAAGGACGCCTGGGGACTAGGTGCAAAGGCAAGGCAGGAGTGGAGCTGAGGCCAGGAAGGCGCCAGGAGCGTCTGCCTGTCTGGCGCAGCCTGCTCCTTCCCGGGCAGGAAGCCTAGCAGCGAGGCACGTCTGGGCAAGGCTCGCCCAGGGCAGAGCAGCCTCACGCCAGCAACTCTGCCAGATCGGGCCTCTGAGCAGAGCTGGAGCTCTGCCGTACTGGAGGCTCACTGGGCTCCGCCCAAGGAGTGAGTGCAGACGCACGCAGCTGGGCTGCCTCCTCTTCTCCCGAGGAGGCTCGCTTCCCGCATGCTGTGCACTAGGCTTCCAGGCGGGGGCGCCCCGCGCCCCCTACAGGTCTTGGCTCAGGGGCTGCTTCCCTGGAGCTGGGGCTGCCGGCGGGAGCCCAGACACGCAGGGGCAGGCCCCACCACCTGCACACGTCTCTGCTGGGGAGCAGAGCGCTAGGGACATGACGTCTGTCAGGCACCTTCTGGGCGCCCACGGAGTCAGCCTCCGGGAGTGTGGGGCTGCAGACCACAGCCAGGGGACCTGGGAGCCTTGTGCTCTCCGTGCGGCGCTGAGTCTGGGCGGCCAAGCAACCGCTGCTGGAGCCCTGCACTTGCCCTCCCCTCCCCTCTACGAGAGGCCTCACTGCTGGAGGGCTTGGCAGTGTGCAAGCCACCGGCTCCTAAGCCTTCCCCAAGGACGCCCGGGGCCTAGATGCAAAGGCAAGGCAGGAGTGGAGCTGAGGCCAGGAAGGCGCCAGGGGCCTCTCCCAGCATCGCACAGCCTGCTCCTTCCCGGGCAGCAAGCCTAGCAGCGAGGCAAGCCTGGGCAAGTCTCGCCCAGGGCAGAGCAGCCTCGCGCAAGGCACTTGACTAGATCCGGCCTCTGAGCAGAGCTGGAGCTCTGCCGTCCTGGAGGCACACTCGGCTCGGCCCAAGCAGGGATTGCAGCTGCACGCGGCTTGGCTCCCTCGACTCTTCCCAAGGAGGCTCGCTTCCAAGCGGACCGTGCACTTGGCTTCCAGGCAGGGACGCCCCGCGCCTCCTGCAGGTCTTGGCACAGGGGCTGCTTCCCCTGAGCGGAGGCTGTGGGCGGCAGCCCAGACACGCAGGCGCAGGCCCCAACCACCTGCCCACGTCTCTGCTGGTGGGGAGAGCACTAGGGAAATGACGTCTGTCAGGCACCTTCTGGGCGCTCACGGAGTCAGCCTCCGGGTGTGTGGGGCTGCAGACCACAGCCGGGGGCCCTGGGGAAGCCTGGTGCTCTCCGTGCTGTGCTGAGTCTGGGCGGCCAAGCGACCGCTGGAGGAGCCCTGCACTTGCCATTCCCTTCCCTATGACAGAGCTCTCACGGCTGGAGGGCTTGGCAGCGTGCACCCCACCGGCCCCTAAGCCCTCCGCAAGGACGCCTGGGCACTAGGTGCAAAGGCAAGGCAGGAGTGGAGCTGAGGCCAGGAAGGCGCCAGGAGCGCATGCCTGTCTGGCGCAGCCTGCTCCTTCCCGGGCAGGAAGCCTAGCAGCGAGGCAAGTCTGGGCAAGGCTCGCCCCGGGCAGAGCAGCCTCATGCCAGCAACTCTGCCAGATCGGGCCTCTGAGCAGAGCTGGAGCTCTGCCGTACTGGAGGCTCACTGGGCTCCGCCCAAGGAGTGAGTGCAGACGCACGTAGCTGGGCTGCCTCCTCTTCTCCCGAGGAGGCTCGCTTCCCGCATGCTGTGCACTAGGCTTCCAGGCGGGGGCGCCCCGCGCCCCCTACAGGTCTTGGCTCAGGGGCTGCTTCCCTGGAGCTGGGGCTGCCGGCGGGAGCCCAGACACGCAGGGGCAGGCCCCACCACCTGCACACGTCTCTGCTGGGGAGCAGAGCGCTAGGGACATGACGTCTGTCAGGCACCTTCTGGGCGCCCACGGAGTCAGCCTCCGGGAGTGTGGGGCTGCAGACCACAGCCAGGGGACCTGGGAGCCTTGTGCTCTCCGTGCGGCGCTGAGTCTGGGCGGCCAAGCAACCGCTGGTGGAGCCCTGCACTTGCCCTCCCCTCCCCTCTACGAGAGGCCTCTCCTAAGCCTTCCCCAAGGACGCCCGGGGCCTAGATGCAAAGGCAAGGCAGGAGTGGAGCTGAGGCCAGGAAGGCGCCAGTGGCCTCTCCCAGCATCGCACAGCCTGCTCCTTCCCGGGCAGCAAGCCTAGCAGCGAGGCAAGCCTGGGCAAGTCTCGCCCAGGGCCGAGCAGCCTCGCGCAAGGCACTTGACTAGATCCGGCCTCTGAGCAGAGCTGGAGCTCTGCCGTCCTGGAGGCACACTCGGCTCGGCCCAAGCAGGGATTGCAGCTGCACGCGGCTTGGCTCCCTCGACTCTTCCCAAGGAGGCTCGCTTCCAAGCGGACCGTGCACTTGGCTTCCAGGCAGGGACGCCCCGCGCCTCCTGCAGGTCTTGGCACAGGGGCTGCGTCCCCTGAGCGGAGGCTGTGGGCGGCAGCCCAGACACGCAGGGGCAGGCCCCAACCACCTGCACACGTCTCTGCTGGTGGGGAGAGCACTAGGGAAATGACGTCTGTCAGGCACCTTCTGGGCGCTCACGGAGTCAGCCTCCGGGTGTGTGGGGCTGCAGACCACAGCCAGGGGCCCTGGGAAGCCTGGTGCTCTCCGTGCTGTGCTGAGTCTGGGCGGCCAAGCGACCGCTGGAGGAGCCCTGCACTTGCCATTCCCTTCCCTATGACAGAGCTCTCACGGCTGGAGGGCTTGGCAGCGTGCACCCCACCGGCCCCTAAGCCCTCCGCAAGGACGCCTGGGGACTAGGTGCAAAGGCAAGGCAGGAGTGGAGCTGAGGCCAGGAAGGCGCCAGGAGCATCTGCCTGTCTGGCGCAGCCTGCTCCTTCCCGGGCAGGAAGCCTAGCAGCGAGGCAAGTCTGGGCAAGGCTCGCCCAGGGCAGAGCAGCCTCACGCCAGCAACTCTGCCAGATCGGGCCTCTGAGCAGAGCTGGAGCTCTGCCGTACTGGAGGCTCACTGGGCTCCGCCCAAGGAGTGAGTGCAGACGCACGCAGCTGGGCTGCCTCCTCTTCTCCCGAGGAGGCTCGCTTCCCGCATGCTGTGCACTAGGCTTCCAGGCGGGGGCGCCCCGCGCCCCCTACAGGTCTTGGCTCAGGGGCTGCTTCCCTGGAGCTGGGGCTGCCGGCGGGAGCCCAGACACGCAGGGACAGGCCCCACCACCTGCACACGTCTCTGCTGGGGAGCAGAGCGCTAGGGATGTGACGTCTGTCAGGCACCTTCTGGGCGCCCACGGAGTCAGCCTCCGGGAGTGTGGGGCTGCAGACCACAGCCAGGGCACCCGGGAGCCGTGTGCTCTCCGTGCGGCGCTGAGTCTGGGCGGCCAAGCAACCGCTGGTGGAGCCCTGCACTTGCCCTCCCCTCCCCTCTACGAGAGGCCTCTCCTAAGCCTTCCCCAAGGACGCCCGGGGCCTAGATGCAAAGGCAAGGCAGGAGTGGAGCTGAGGCCAGGAAGGCGCCAGTGGCCTCTCCCAGCATCGCACAGCCTGCTCCTTCCCGGGCAGCAAGCCTAGCAGCGAGGCAAGCCTGGGCAAGTCTCGCCCAGGGCAGAGCAGCCTCGCGCAAGGCACTTGACTAGATCCGGCCTCTGAGCAGAGCTGGAGCTCTGCCGTCCTGGAGGCACACTCGCCTCGGCCCAAGCAGGGATTGCAGCTGCACGCGGCTTGGCTCCCTCGACTCTTCCCAAGGAGGCTCGCTTCCAAGCGGACCGTGCACTTGGCTTCCAGGCAGGGACGCCCCGCGCCTCCTGCAGGTCTTGGCACAGGGGCTGCGTCCCCTGAGCGGAGGCTGTGGGCGGCAGCCCAGACACGCAGGGGCAGGCCCCAACCACCTGCACACGTCTCTGCTGGGGAGCAGAGCGCTAGGGACGTGACGTCTGTCAGGCACCTTCTGGGCGCCCACGGAGTCAGCCTCCGGGAGTGTGGGGCTGCAGACCACAGCCAGGGGACCTGGGAGCCGTGTGCTCTCCGTGCGGCGCTGAGTCTGGGCGGCCAAGCAACCGCTGGTGGAGCCCTGCACTTGCCCTCCCCTCCCCTCTACGAGAGGCCTCACTGCTGGAGGGCTTGGCAGTGTGCAAGCCACCGGCTCCTAAGCCTTCCCCAAGGACGCCCGGGGCCTAGATGCAAAGGCAAGGCAGGAGTGGAGCTGAGGCCAGGAAGGCGCCAGTGGCCTCTCCCAGCATCGCACAGCCTGCTCCTTCCCGGGCAGCAAGCCTAGCAGCGAGGCAAGCCTGGGCAAGTCTCGCCCAGGGCAGAGCAGCCTCGCGCAAGGCACTTGACTAGATCCGGCCTCTGAGCAGAGCTGGAGCTCTGCCGTCCTGGAGGCACACTCGGCTCGGCCCAAGCAGGGATTGCAGCTGCACGCGGCTTGGCTCCCTCGACTCTTCCCAAGGAGGCTCGCTTCCAAGCGGACCGTGCACTTGGCTTCCAGGCAGGGACGCCCCGCGCCTCCTGCAGGTCTTGGCACAGGGGCTGCGTCCCCTGAGCGGAGGCTGTGGGCGGCAGCCCAGACACGCAGGGGCAGGCCCCAACCACCTGCACACGTCTCTGCTGGTGGGGAGAGCACTAGGGAAATGACGTCTGTCAGGCACCTTCTGGGCGCTCACGGAGTCAGCCTCCGGGTGTGTGGGGCTGCAGACCACAGCCAGGGGCCCTGGGAAGCCTGGTGCTCTCCGTGCTGTGCTGAGTCTGGGCGGCCAAGCGACCGCTGGAGGAGCCCTGCACTTGCCATTCCCTTCCCTATGACAGAGCTCTCACGGCTGGAGGGCTTGGCAGCGTGCACCCCACCGGCCCCTAAGCCCTCCGCAAGGACGCCTGGGGACTAGGTGCAAAGGCAAGGCAGGAGTGGAGCTGAGGCCAGGAAGGCGCCAGGAGCGTCTGCCTGTCTGGCGCAGCCTGCTCCTTCCCGGGCAGGAAGCCTAGCAGCGAGGCAAGTCTGGGCAAGGCTCGCCCAGGGCAGAGCAGCCTCACGCCAGCAACTCTGCCAGATCGGGCCTCTGAGCAGAGCTGGAGCTCTGCCGTACTGGAGGCTCACTGGGCTCCGCCCAAGGAGTGAGTGCAGACGCACGCAGCTGGGCTGCCTCCTCTTCTCCCGAGGAGGCTCGCTTCCCGCATGCTGTGCACTAGGCTTCCAGGCGGGGGCGCCCCGCGCCCCCTACAGGTCTTGGCTCAGGGGCTGCTTCCCTGGAGCTGGGGCTGCCGGCGGGAGCCCAGACACGCAGGGGCAGGCCCCACCACCTGCACACGTCTCTGCTGGGGAGCAGACCGCTAGGGACGTGACGTCTGTCAGGCACCTTCTGGGCGCCCACGGAGTCAGCCTCCGGGAGTGTGGGGCTGCAGACCACAGCCAGGGGACCTGGGAGCCGTGTGCTCTCCGTGCGGCGCTGAGTCTGGGCGGCCAAGCAACCGCTGGTGGAGCCCTGCACTTGCCCTCCCCTCCCCTCTACGAGAGGCCTCCCTGCTGGAGGGCTTGGCAGTGTGCAAGCCACCGGCTCCTAAGCCTTCCCCAAGGACGCCCGGGGCCTAGATGCAAAGGCAAGGCAGGAGTGGAGCTGAGGCCAGGAAGGCGCCAGTGGCCTCTCCCAGCATCGCACAGCCTGCTCCTTCCCGGGCAGCAAGCCTAGCAGCGAGGCAAGCCTGGGCAAGTCTCGCCCAGGGCAGAGCAGCCTCGCGCAAGGCACTTGACTAGATCCGGCCTCTGAGCAGAGCTGGAGCTCTGCCGTCCTGGAGGCACACTCGGCTCGGCCCAAGCAGGGATTGCAGCTGCACGTGGCTTGGCTCCCTCGACTCTTCCCAAGGAGGCTCGCTTCCAAGCGGACCGTGCACTTGGCTTCCAGGAAGGGACGCCCCGCGCCTCCTGCAGGTCTTGGCACAGGGGCTGCGTCCCCAGAGCGGAGGCTGTGGGCGGCAGCCCAGACACGCAGGGGCAGGCCCCAACCACCTGCACACGTCTCTGCTGGTGGGGAGAGCACTAGGGAAATGACGTCTGTCAGGCACCTTCTGGGCGCTCACGGAGTCAGCCTCCGGGTGTGTGGGGCTGCAGACCACAGCCAGGGGCCCTGGGAAGCCTGGTGCTCTCCGTGCTGTGCTGAGTCTGGGCGGCCAAGCGACCGCTGGAGGAGCCCTGCACTTGCCATTCCCTTCCCTATGACAGAGCTCTCACGGCTGGAGGGCTTGGCAGCGTGCACCCCACCGGCCCCTAAGCCCTCCGCAAGGACGCCTGGGGACTAGGTGCAAAGGCAAGGCAGGAGTGGAGCTGAGGCCAGGAAGGCGCCAGGAGCGTCTGCCTGTCTGGCGCAGCCTGCTCCTTCCCGGGCAGGAAGCCTAGCAGCGAGGCAAGTCTGGGCAAGGCTCGCCCAGGGCAGAGCAGCCTCACGCCAGCAACTCTGCCAGATCGGGCCTCTGAGCAGAGCTGGAGCTCTGCCGTACTGGAGGCTCACTGGGCTCCGCCCAAGGAGTGAGTGCAGACGCACGCAGCTGGGCTGCCTCCTCTTCTCCCGAGGAGGCTCGCTTCCCGCATGCTGTGCACTAGGCTTCCAGGCGGGGGCGCCCCGCGCCCCCTACAGGTCTTGGCTCAGGGGCTGCTTCCCTGGAGCTGGGGCTGCCGGCGGGAGCCCAGACACGCAGGGGCAGGCCCCACCACCTGCACACGTCTCTGCTGGGGAGCAGAGCGCTAGGGACATGACGTCTGTCAGGCACCTTCTGGGCGCCCACGGAGTCAGCCTCCGGGAGTGTGGGGCTGCAGACCACAGCCAGGGGACCTGGGAGCCGTGTGCTCTCCGTGCGGCGCTGAGTCTGGGCGGCCAAGCAACCGCTGGTGGAGCCCTGCACTTGCCCTCCCCTCCCCTCTACGAGAGGCCTCTCCTAAGCCTTCCCCAAGGACGCCCGGGGCCTAGATGCAAAGGCAAGGCAGGAGTGGAGCTGAGGCCAGGAAGGCGCCAGTGGCCTCTCCCAGCATCGCACAGCCTGCTCCTTCCCGGGCAGCAAGCCTAGCAGCGAGGCAAGCCTGGGCAAGTCTCGCCCAGGGCAGAGCAGCCTCGCGCAAGGCACTTGACTAGATCCGGCCTCTGAGCAGAGCTGGAGCTCTGCCGTCCTGGAGGCACACTCGGCTCGGCCCAAGCAGGGATTGCAGCTGCACGCGGCTTGGCTCCCTCGACTCTTCCCAAGGAGGCTCGCTTCCAAGCGGACCGTGCACTTGGCTTCCAGGCAGGGACGCCCCGCGCCTCCTGCAGGTCTTGGCACAGGGGCTGCGTCCCCTGAGCGGAGGCTGTGGGCGGCAGCCCAGACACGCAGGGGCAGGCCCCAACCACCTGCACACGTCTCTGCTGGTGGGGAGAGCACTAGGGAAATGACGTCTGTCAGGCACCTTCTGGGGGCTCACGGAGTCAGCCTCCGGGTGTGTGGGGCTGCAGACCACAGCCAGGGGCCCTGGGAAGCCTGGTGCTCTCCGTGCTGTGCTGAGTCTGGGCGGCCAAGCGACCGCTGGAGGAGCCCTGCACTTGCCATTCCCTTCCCTATGACAGAGCTCTCACGGCTGGAGGGCTTGGCAGCGTGCACCCCACCGGCCCCTAAGCCCTCCGCAAGGACGCCTGGGGACTAGGTGCAAAGGCAAGGCAGGAGTGGAGCTGAGGCCAGGAAGGCGCCAGGAGCATCTGCCTGTCTGGCGCAGCCTGCTCCTTCCCGGGCAGGAAGCCTAGCAGCGAGGCAAGTCTGGGCAAGGCTCGCCCAGGGCAGAGCAGCCTCACGCCAGCAACTCTGCCAGATCGGGCCTCTGAGCAGAGCTGGAGCTCTGCCGTACTGGAGGCTCACTGGGCTCCGCCCAAGGAGTGAGTGCAGACGCACGCAGCTGGGCTGCCTCCTCTTCTCCCGAGGAGGCTCGCTTCCCGCATGCTGTGCACTAGGCTTCCAGGCGGGGGCGCCCCGCGCCCCCTACAGGTCTTGGCTCAGGGGCTGCTTCCCTGGAGCTGGGGCTGCCGGCGGGAGCCCAGACACGCAGGGGCAGGCCCCACCACCTGCACACGTCTCTGCTGGGGAGCAGAGCGCTAGGGATGTGACGTCTGTCAGGCACCTTCTGGGCGCCCACGGAGTCAGCCTCCGGGAGTGTGGGGCTGCAGACCACAGCCAGGGCACCCGGGAGCCGTGTGCTCTCCGTGCGGCGCTGAGTCTGGGCGGCCAAGCAACCGCTGGTGGAGCCCTGCACTTGCCCTCCCCTCCCCTCTACGAGAGGCCTCTCCTAAGCCTTCCCCAAGGACGCCCGGGGCCTAGATGCAAAGGCAAGGCAGGAGTGGAGCTGAGGCCAGGAAGGCGCCAGTGGCCTCTCCCAGCATCGCACAGCCTGCTCCTTCCCGGGCAGCAAGCCTAGCAGCGAGGCAAGCCTGGGCAAATCTCGCCCAGGGCAGAGCAGCCTCGCGCAAGGCACTTGACTAGATCCGGCCTCTGAGCAGAGCTGGAGCTCTGCCTTCCTGGAGGCACACTCGGCTCGGCCCAAGCAGGGATTGCAGCTGCACGCGGCTTGGCTCCCTCGACTCTTCCCAAGGAGGCTCGCTTCCAAGCGGACCGTGCACTTGGCTTCCAGGCAGGGACGCCCCGCGCCTCCTGCAGGTCTTGGCACAGGGGCTGCTTCCCCTGAGCGGAGGCTGTGGGCGGCAGCCCAGACACGCAGGGGCAGGCCCCAACCACCTGCACACGTCTCTGCTGGTGGGGAGAGCACTAGGGAAATGACGTCTGTCAGGCACCTTCTGGGCGCTCACGGAGTCAGCCTCCGGGTGTGTGGGGCTGCAGACCACAGCCAGGGGCCCTGGGAAGCCTGGTGCTCTCCGTGCTGTGCTGAGTCTGGGCGGCCAAGCGACCGCTGGAGGAGCCCTGCACTTGCCATTCCCTTCCCTATGACAGAGCTCTCACGGCTGGAGGGCTTGGCAGCGTGCACCCCACCGGCCCCTAAGCCCTCCGCAAGGACGCCTGGGGACTAGGTGCAAAGGCAAGGCAGGAGTGGAGCTGAGGCCAGGAAGGCGCCAGGAGCGTCTGCCTGTCTGGCGCAGCCTGCTCCTTCCCGGGCAGGAAGCCTAGCAGCGAGGCAAGTCTGGGCAAGGCTCGCCCAGGGCAGAGCAGCCTCACGCCAGCAACTCTGCCAGATCGGGCCTCTGAGCAGAGCTGGAGCTCTGCCGTACTGGAGGCTCACTGGGCTCCGCCCAAGGAGTGAGTGCAGACGCACGCAGCTGGGCTGCCTCCTCTTCTCCCGAGGAGGCTAGCTTCCCGCATGCTGTGCACTAGGCTTCCAGGCGGGGGCGCCCCGCGCCCCCTACAGGTCTTGGCTCAGGGGCTGCTTCCCTGGAGCTGGGGCTGCCGGCGGGAGCCCAGACACGCAGGGGCAGGCCCCACCACCTGCACACGTCTCTGCTGGGGAGCAGAGCGCTAGGGACATGACGTCTGTCAGGCACCTTCTGGGCGCCCACGGAGTCAGCCTCCGGGAGTGTGGGGCTGCAGACCACAGCCAGGGGACCTGGGAGCCGTGTGCTCTCCGTGCGGCGCTGAGTCTGGGCGGCCAAGCAACCGCTGGTGGAGCCCTGCACTTGCCCTCCCCTCCCCTCTACGAGAGGCCTCTCCTAAGCCTTCCCCAAGGACGCCCGGGGCCTAGATGCAAAGGCAAGGCAGGAGTGGAGCTGAGGCCAGGAAGGCGCCAGTGGCCTCTCCCAGCATCGCACAGCCTGCTCCTTCCCGGGCAGCAAGCCTAGCAGCGAGGCAAGCCTGGGCAAGTCTCGCCCAGGGCAGAGCAGCCTCGCGCAAGGCACTTGACTAGATCCGGCCTCTGAGCAGAGCTGGAGCTCTGCCGTCCTGGAGGCACACTCGGCTCGGCCCAAGCAGGGATTGCAGCTGCACGCGGCTTGGCTCCCTCGACTCTTCCCAAGGAGGCTCGCTTCCAAGCGGACCGTGCACTTGGCTTCCAGGCAGGGACGCCCCGCGCCTCCTGCAGGTCTTGGCACAGGGGCTGCGTCCCCTGAGCGGAGGCTGTGGGCGGCAGCCCAGACACGCAGGGGCAGGCCCCAACCACCTGCACACGTCTCTGCTGGTGGGGAGAGCACTAGGGAAATGACGTCTGTCAGGCACCTTCTGGGCGCTCACGGAGTCAGCCTCCGGGTGTGTGGGGCTGCAGACCACAGCCAGGGGCCCTGGGAAGCCTGGTGCTCTCCGTGCTGTGCTGAGTCTGGGCGGCCAAGCGACCGCTGGAGGAGCCCTGCACTTGCCATTCCCTTCCCTATGACAGAGCTCTCACGGCTGGAGGGCTTGGCAGCGTGCACCCCACCGGCCCCTAAGCCCTCCGCAAGGACGCCTGGGGACTAGGTGCAAAGGCAAGGCAGGAGTGGAGCTGAGGCCAGGAAGGCGCCAGGAGCATCTGCCTGTCTGGCGCAGCCTGCTCCTTCCCGGGCAGGAAGCCTAGCAGCGAGGCAAGTCTGGGCAAGGCTCGCCCAGGGCAGAGCAGCCTCACGCCAGCAACTCTGCCAGATCGGGCCTCTGAGCAGAGCTGGAGCTCTGCCGTACTGGAGGCTCACTGGGCTCCGCCCAAGGAGTGAGTGCAGACGCACGCAGCTGGGCTGCCTCCTCTTCTCCCGAGGAGGCTCGCTTCCCGCATGCTGTGCACTAGGCTTCCAGGCGGGGGCGCCCCGCGCCCCCTACAGGTCTTGGCTCAGGGGCTGCTTCCCTGGAGCTGGGGCTGCCGGCGGGAGCCCAGACACGCAGGGGCAGGCCCCACCACCTGCACACGTCTCTGCTGGGGAGCAGAGCGCTAGGGATGTGACGTCTGTCAGGCACCTTCTGGGCGCCCACGGAGTCAGCCTCCGGGAGTGTGGGGCTGCAGACCACAGCCAGGGCACCCGGGAGCCGTGTGCTCTCCGTGCGGCGCTGAGTCTGGGCGGCCAAGCAACCGCTGGTGGAGCCCTGCACTTGCCCTCCCCTCCCCTCTACGAGAGGCCTCTCCTAAGCCTTCCCCAAGGACGCCCGGGGCCTAGATGCAAAGGCAAGGCAGGAGTGGAGCTGAGGCCAGGAAGGCGCCAGTGGCCTCTCCCAGCATCGCACAGCCTGCTCCTTCCCGGGCAGCAAGCCTAGCAGCGAGGCAAGCCTGGGCAAGTCTCGCCCAGGGCAGAGCAGCCTCGCGCAAGGCACTTGACTAGATCCGGCCTCTGAGCAGAGCTGGAGCTCTGCCGTCCTGGAGGCACACTCGGCTCGGCCCAAGCAGGGATTGCAGCTGCACGCGGCTTGGCTCCCTCGACTCTTCCCAAGGAGGCTCGCTTCCAAGCGGACCGTGCACTTGGCTTCCAGGCAGGGACGCCCCGCGCCTCCTGCAGGTCTTGGCACAGGGGCTGCTTCCCCTGAGCGGAGGCTGTGGGCGGCAGCCCAGACACGCAGGGGCAGGCCCCAACCACCTGCACACGTCTCTGCTGGTGGGGAGAGCACTAGGGAAATGACGTCTGTCAGGCACCTTCTGGGCGCTCACGGAGTCAGCCTCCGGGTGTGTGGGGCTGCAGACCACAGCCAGGGGCCCTGGGAAGCCTGGTGCTCTCCGTGCTGTGCTGAGTCTGGGCGGCCAAGCGACCGCTGGAGGAGCCCTGCACTTGCCATTCCCTTCCCTATGACAGAGCTCTCACGGCTGGAGGGCTTGGCAGCGTGCACCCCACCGGCCCCTAAGCCCTCCGCAAGGACGCCTGGGGACTAGGTGCAAAGGCAAGGCAGGAGTGGAGCTGAGGCCAGGAAGGCGCCAGGAGCGTCTGCCTGTCTGGCGCAGCCTGCTCCTTCCCGGGCAGGAAGCCTAGCAGCGAGGCAAGTCTGGGCAAGGCTCGCCCAGGGCAGAGCAGCCTCACTCCAGCAACTCTGCCAGATCGGGCCTCTGAGCAGAGCTGGAGCTCTGCCGTACTGGAGGCTCACTGGGCTCCGCCCAAGGAGTGAGTGCAGACGCACGCAGCTGGGCTGCCTCCTCTTCTCCCGAGGAGGCTCGCTTCCCGCATGCTGTGCACTAGGCTTCCAGGCGGGGGCGCCCCGCGCCCCCTACAGGTCTTGGCTCAGGGGCTGCTTCCCTGGAGCTGGGGCTGCCGGCGGGAGCCCAGACACGCAGGGGCAGGCCCCACCACCTGCACACGTCTCTGCTGGGGAGCAGAGCGCTAGGGACATGACGTCTGTCAGGCACCTTCTGGGCGCCCACGGAGTCAGCCTCCGGGAGTGTGGGGCTGCAGACCACAGCCAGGGGACCTGGGAGCCTTGTGCTCTCCGTGCGGCGCTGAGTCTGGGCGGCCAAGCAACCGCTGGTGGAGCCCTGCACTTGCCCTCCCCTCCCCTCTACGAGAGGCCTCACTGCTGGAGGGCTTGGCAGTGTGCAAGCCACCGGCTCCTAAGCCTTCCCCAAGGACGCCCGGGGCCTAGATGCAAAGGCAAGGCAGGAGTGGAGCTGAGGCCAGGAAGGCGCCAGGGGCCTCTCCCAGCATCGCACAGCCTGCTCCTTCCCGGGCAGCAAGCCTAGCAGCGAGGCAAGCCTGGGCAAGTCTCGCCCAGGGCAGAGCAGCCTCGCGCAAGGCACTTGACTAGATCCGGCCTCTGAGCAGAGCTGGAGCTCTGCCGTCCTGGAGGCACACTCGGCTCGGCCCAAGCAGGGATTGCAGCTGCACGCGGCTTGGCTCCCTCGACTCTTCCCAAGGAGGCTCGCTTCCAAGCGGACCGTGCACTTGGCTTCCAGGCAGGGACGCCCCGCGCCTCCTGCAGGTCTTGGCACAGGGGCTGCGTCCCCTGAGCGGAGGCTGTGGGCGGCAGCCCAGACACGCAGGGGCAGGCCCCAACCACCTGCACACGTCTCTGCTGGTGGGGAGAGCACTAGGGAAATGACGTCTGTCAGGCACCTTCTGGGCGCTCACGGAGTCAGCCTCCGGGTGTGTGGGGCTGCAGACCACAGCCAGGGGCCCTGGGAAGCCTGGTGCTCTCCGTGCTGTGCTGAGTCTGGGCGGCCAAGCGACCGCTGGAGGAGCCCTGCACTTGCCATTCCCTTCCCTATGACAGAGCTCTCACGGCTGGAGGGCTTGGCAGCGTGCACCCCACCGGCCCCTAAGCCCTCCGCAAGGACGCCTGGGGACTAGGTGCAAAGGCAAGGCAGGAGTGGAGCTGAGGCCAGGAAGGCGCCAGGAGCGTCTGCCTGTCTGGCGCAGCCTGCTCCTTCCCGGGCAGGAAGCCTAGCAGCGAGGCAAGTCTGGGCAAGGCTCGCCCAGGGCAGAGCAGCCTCACGCCAGCAACTCTGCCAGATCGGGCCTCTGAGCAGAGCTGGAGCTCTGCCATACTGGAGGCTCACTGGGCTCCGCCCAAGGAGTGAGTGCAGACGCACGCAGCTGGGCTGCCTCCTCTTCTCCCGAGGAGGCTCGCTTCCCGCATGCTGTGCACTAGGCTTCCAGGCGGGGGCGCCCCGCGCCCCCTACAGGTCTTGGCTCAGGGGCTGCTTCCCTGGAGCTGGGGCTGCCGGCGGGAGCCCAGACACGCAGGGGCAGGCCCCACCACCTGCACACGTCTCTGCTGGGGAGCAGAGCGCTAGGGACGTGACGTCTGTCAGGCACCTTCTGGGCGCCCAAGGAGTCAGCCTCTGGGAGTGTGGGGCTGCAGACCACAGCCAGGGGACCTGGGAGCCGTGTGCTCTCCGTGCGGCGCTGAGTCTGGGCGGCCAAGCAACCGCTGGTGGAGCCCTGCACTTGCCCTCCCCTCCCCTCTACGAGAGGCCTCACTGCTGGAGGGCTTGGCAGTGTGCAAGCCACCGGCTCCTAAGCCTTCCCCAAGGACGCCCGGGGCCTAGATGCAAAGGCAAGGCAGGAGTGGAGCTGAGGCCAGGAAGGCGCCAGTGGCCTCTCCCAGCATCGCACAGCCTGCTCCTTCCCGGGCAGCAAGCCTAGCAGCGAGGCAAGCCTGGGCAAGTCTCGCCCAGGGCAGAGCAGCCTCGCGCAAGGCACTTGACTAGATCCGGCCTCTGAGCAGAGCTGGAGCTCTGCCGTCCTGGAGGCACACTCGGCTCGGCCCAAGCAGGGATTGCAGCTGCACGCGGCTTGGCTCCCTCGACTCTTCCCAAGGAGGCTCGCTTCCAAGCGGACCGTGCACTTGGCTTCCAGGCAGGGACGCCCCGCGCCTCCTGCAGGTCTTGGCACAGGGGCTGCTTCCCCTGAGCGGAGGCTGTGGGCGGCAGCCCAGACACGCAGGGGCAGGCCCCAACCACCTGCACACGTCTCTGCTGGTGGGGAGAGCACTAGGGAAATGACGTCTGTCAGGCACCTTCTGGGCGCTCACGGAGTCAGCCTCCGGGTGTGTGGGGCTGCAGACCACAGCCAGGGGCCCTGGGAAGCCTGGTGCTCTCCGTGCTGTGCTGAGTCTGGGCGGCCAAGCGACCGCTGGAGGAGCCCTGCACTTGCCATTCCCTCCCCTATGACAGAGCTCTCACGGCTGGAGGGCTTGGCAGCGTGCACCCCACCGGCCCCTAAGCCCTCCGCAAGGACGCCTGGGGACTAGGTGCAAAGGCAAGGCAGGAGTGGAGCTGAGGCCAGGAAGGCGCCAGGAGCGTCTGCCTGTCTGGCGCAGCCTGCTCCTTCCCGGGCAGGAAGCCTAGCAGCGAGGCAAGTCTGGGCAAGGCTCGCCCAGGGCAGAGCAGCCTCACTCCAGCAACTCTGCCAGATCGGGCCTCTGAGCAGAGCTGGAGCTCTGCCGTACTGGAGGCTCACTGGGCTCCGCCCAAGGAGTGAGTGCAGACGCACGCAGCTGGGCTGCCTCCTCTTCTCCCGAGGAGGCTCGCTTCCCGCATGCTGTGCACTAGGCTTCCAGGCGGGGGCGCCCCGCGCCCCCTACAGGTCTTGGCTCAGGGGCTGCTTCCCTGGAGCTGGGGCTGCCGGCGGGAGCCCAGACACGCAGGGGCAGGCCCCACCACCTGCACACGTCTCTGCTGGGGAGCAGAGCGCTAGGGACATGACGTCTGTCAGGCACCTTCTGGGCGCCCACGGAGTCAGCCTCCGGGAGTGTGGGGCTGCAGACCACAGCCAGGGGCCCTGGGAAGCCTGGTGCTCTCCGTGCTGTGCTGAGTCTGGGCGGCCAAGCGACCGCTGGAGGAGCCCTGCACTTGCCATTCCCTTCCCTATGACAGAGCTCTCACGGCTGGAGGGCTTGGCAGCGTGCACCCCACCGGCCCCTAAGCCCTCCGCAAGGACGCCTGGGGACTAGGTGCAAAGGCAAGGCAGGAGTGGAGCTGAGGCCAGGAAGGCGCCAGGAGCGTCTGCCTGTCTGGCGCAGCCTGCTCCTTCCCGGGCAGGAAGCCTAGCAGCGAGGCAAGTCTGGGCAAGGCTCGCCCAGGGCAGAGCAGCCTCACTCCAGCAACTCTGCCAGATCGGGCCTCTGAGCAGAGCTGGAGCTCTGCCGTACTGGAGGCTCACTGGGCTCCGCCCAAGGAGTGAGTGCAGACGCACGCAGCTGGGCTGCCTCCTCTTCTCCCGAGGAGGCTCGCTTCCCGCATGCTGTGCACTAGGCTTCCAGGCGGGGGCGCCCCGCGCCCCCTACAGGTCTTGGCTCAGGGGCTGCTTCCCTGGAGCTGGGGCTGCCGGCGGGAGCCCAGACACGCAGGGGCAGGCCCCACCACCTGCACACGTCTCTGCTGGGGAGCAGAGCGCTAGGGACATGACGTCTGTCAGGCACCTTCTGGGCGCCCACGGAGTCAGCCTCCGGGAGTGTGGGGCTGCAGACCACAGCCAGGGGACCTGGGAGCCTTGTGCTCTCCGTGCGGCGCTGAGTCTGGGCGGCCAAGCAACCGCTGGTGGAGCCCTGCACTTGCCCTCCCCTCCCCTCTACGAGAGGCCTCACTGCTGGAGGGCTTGGCAGTGTGCAAGCCACCGGCTCCTAAGCCTTCCCCAAGGACGCCCGGGGCCTAGATGCAAAGGCAAGGCAGGAGTGGAGCTGAGGCCAGGAAGGCGCCAGTGGCCTCTCCCAGCATCGCACAGCCTGCTCCTTCCCGGGCAGCAAGCCTAGCAGCGAGGCAAGCCTGGGCAAGTCTCGCCCAGGGCAGAGCAGCCTCGCGCAAGGCACTTGACTAGATCCGGCCTCTGAGCAGAGCTGGAGCTCTGCCGTCCTGGAGGCACACTCGGCTCGGCCCAAGCAGGGATTGCAGCTGCACGCGGCTTGGCTCCCTCGACTCTTCCCAAGGAGGCTCGCTTCCAAGCGGACCGTGCACTTGGCTTCCAGGCAGGGACGCCCCGCGCCTCCTGCAGGTCTTGGCACAGGGGCTGCGTCCCCTGAGCGGAGGCTGTGGGCGGCAGCCCAGACACGCAGGGGCAGGCCCCAACCACCTGCACACGTCTCTGCTGGTGGGGAGAGCACTAGGGAAATGACGTCTGTCAGGCACCTTCTGGGCGCTCACGGAGTCAGCCTCCGGGTGTGTGGGGCTGCAGACCACAGCCAGGGGCCCTGGGAAGCCTGGTGCTCTCCGTGCTGTGCTGAGTCTGGGCGGCCAAGCGACCGCTGGAGGAGCCCTGCACTTGCCATTCCCTTCCCTATGACAGAGCTCTCACGGCTGGAGGGCTTGGCAGCGTGCACCCCACCGGCCCCTAAGCCCTCCGCAAGGACGCCTGGGGACTAGGTGCAAAGGCAAGGCAGGAGTGGAGCTGAGGCCAGGAAGGCGCCAGGAGCGTCTGCCTGTCTGGCGCAGCCTGCTCCTTCCCGGGCAGGAAGCCTAGCAGCGAGGCAAGTCTGGGCAAGGCTCGCCCAGGGCAGAGCAGCCTCACGCCAGCAACTCTGCCAGATCGGGCCTCTGAGCAGAGCTGGAGCTCTGCCATACTGGAGGCTCACTGGGCTCCGCCCAAGGAGTGAGTGCAGACGCACGCAGCTGGGCTGCCTCCTCTTCTCCCGAGGAGGCTCGCTTCCCGCATGCTGTGCACTAGGCTTCCAGGCGGGGGCGCCCCGCGCCCCCTACAGGTCTTGGCTCAGGGGCTGCTTCCCTGGAGCTGGGGCTGCCGGCGGGAGCCCAGACACGCAGGGGCAGGCCCCACCACCTGCACACGTCTCTGCTGGGGAGCAGAGCGCTAGGGACATGACGTCTGTCAGGCACCTTCTGGGCGCCCACGGAGTCAGCCTCTGGGAGTGTGGGGCTGCAGACCACAGCCAGGGGACCTGGGAGCCGTGTGCTCTCCGTGCGGCGCTGAGTCTGGGCGGCCAAGCAACCGCTGGTGGAGCCCTGCACTTGCCCTCCCCTCCCCTCTACGAGAGGCCTCACTGCTGGAGGGCTTGGCAGTGTGCAAGCCACCGGCTCCTAAGCCTTCCCCAAGGACGCCCGGGGCCTAGATGCAAAGGCAAGGCAGGAGTGGAGCTGAGGCCAGGAAGGCGCCAGTGGCCTCTCCCAGCATCGCACAGCCTGCTCCTTCCCGGGCAGCAAGCCTAGCAGCGAGGCAAGCCTGGGCAAGTCTCGCCCAGGGCAGAGCAGCCTCGCGCAAGGCACTTGACTAGATCCGGCCTCTGAGCAGAGCTGGAGCTCTGCCGTCCTGGAGGCACACTCGGCTCGGCCCAAGCAGGGATTGCAGCTGCACGCGGCTTGACTCCCTCGACTCTTCCCAAGGAGGCTCGCTTCCAAGCGGACCGTGCACTTGGCTTCCAGGCAGGGACGCCCCGCGCCTCCTGCAGGTCTTGGCACAGGGGCTGCTTCCCCTGAGCGGAGGCTGTGGGCGGCAGCCCAGACACGCAGGGGCAGGCCCCAACCACCTGCCCACGTCTCTGCTGGTGGGGAGAGCACTAGGGAAATGACGTCTGTCAGGCACCTTCTGGGCGCTCACGGAGTCAGCCTCCGGGTGTGTGGGGCTGCAGACCACAGCCAGGGGCCCTGGGAAGCCTGGTGCTCTCCGTGCTGTGCTGAGTCTGGGCGGCCAAGCGAGCGCTGGAGGAGCCCTGCACTTGCCATTCCCTTCCCTATGACAGAGCTCTCACGGCTGGAGGGCTTGGCAGCGTGCACCCCACCGGCCCCTAAGCCCTCCGCAAGGACGCCTGGGGACTAGGTGCAAAGGCAAGGCAGGAGTGGAGCTGAGGCCAGGAAGGCGCCAGGAGCGTCTGCCTGTCTGGCGCAGCCTGCTCCTTCCCGGGCAGGAAGCCTAGCAGCGAGGCAAGTCTGGGCAAGGCTCGCCCAGGGCAGAGCAGCCTCACTCCAGCAACTCTGCCAGATCGGGCCTCTGAGCAGAGCTGGAGCTCTGCCGTACTGGAGGCTCACTGGGCTCCGCCCAAGGAGTGAGTGCAGACGCACGCAGCTGGGCTGCCTCCTCTTCTCCCGAGGAGGCTCGCTTCCCGCATGCTGTGCACTAGGCTTCCAGGCGGGGGCGCCCCGCGCCCCCTACAGGTCTTGGCTCAGGGGCTGCTTCCCTGGAGCTGGGGCTGTCGGCGGGAGCCCAGACACGCAGGGGCAGGCCCCACCACCTGCACACGTCTCTGCTGGGGAGCAGAGCGCTAGGGACATGACGTCTGTCAGGCACCTTCTGGGCGCCCACGGAGTCAGCCTCCGGGAGTGTGGGGCTGCAGACCACAGCCAGGGGACCTGCCGTGCGGCGCTGAGTCTGGGCGGCCAAGCAACCGCTGGTGGAGCCCTGCACTTGCCCTCCCCTCCCCCTCTACGAGAGGGCCTCACTGCTGGAGGGCTTGGCAGTGTGCAAGCCACCGGCTCCTAAGCCTTCCCCAAGGACGCCCGGGGCCTAGATGCAAAGGCAAGGCAGGAGTGGAGCTGAGGCCAGGAAGGCACCAGTGGCCATCTCCCCAGCATCGCACAGCCTGCTCCTTCCCGGGCAGCCAAGCCTAGCAGCGAGGCAAGCCTGGGCAAGTCTCGCCCAGGGCAGAGCAGCCTCGCGCAAGGCACTTGACTAGATCCGGCCTCTGAGCAGAGCTGGAGCTCTGCCGTCCTGGAGGCACACTCGGCTCGGCCCAAGCAGGGATTGCAGCTGCACGCGGCTTGGCTCCCTCGACTCTTCCCAAGGAGGCTCGCTTCCAAGCGGACCGTGCACTTGGCTTCCAGGCAGGGACGCCCCGCGCCTCCTGCAGGTCTTGGCACAGGGGCTGCGTCCCCTGAGCGGAGGCTGTGGGCGGCAGCCCAGACACGCAGGGGCAGGCCCCAACCCACCTGCACACGTCTCTGCTGGTGGGGAGAGAGCACTAGGGAAATGACGTCTGTCAGGCACCTTCTGGGCGCTCACGGAGTCAGCCTCCGGGTGTGGTGGGGCTGCAGACCACAGCCAGGGGCCCTGGGAAGCCTGGTGCTCTCCGTGCTGTGCTGAGTCTGGCGGGGCCAAGCGACCGCTGGAGCCCTGCACTTGCCATTCCCTTCCCTATGACAGAGCTCTCACGGCTGGAGGGCTTGGCAGCGTGCACCCCCACCGGCCCCTAAGCCCTCCGCAAGGACGCCTGGGGACTAGGTGCAAAGGCAAGGCAGGAGTGGAGCTGAGGCCAGGAAGGTGCCAGGAGCGCCTGCCTGTCTGGCGCAGCCTGTTCCTTCCCGGGCAGGAAGCCTAGCAGCGAGGAAAGTCTGGGCAAGGCTCGCCCAGGGGCAGAGCAGCCTCACGCCAGCAACTCTGCCAGATCGGGCCTCTGAGCAGAGCTGGAGGCTCTGCCGTACTGGAGGCTCACTGGGCTCCGCCCCAAGGAGTGAGTGCAGACGCACGCAAGCTGGGCTGCCTCCTCTTCTCCCAAGGAGGCTCGCTTCCCAGCATGCTGTGCACTAGGCTTCCAGGCGGGGGCGCCCCGCGCCCCCTACAGGTCTTGGCTCAGGGGGCTGCTTCCCTGGAGCTGGGGCTGCCGGCGGGAGCCCAGACACGCAGGGGCAGGCCCCACCACCTGCACACGTCTCTGCTGGGGAGCAGAGCGCTAGGGACATGACGTCTGTCAGGCACCTTCTGGGCGTCCACGGAGTCAGCCTTCCGGGAGTGTGGGGCTGCAGACCACAGCCAGGGGACCTGGGAGCCTTGTGCTCTCCGTGCGGCGCTGAGTCTGGGCGGCCAAGCAACCGCTGGTGGAGCCCTGCACTTGCCCTCCCCTCCCCTCTACGAGAGGCCTCACTGCTGGAGGGCTTGGCAGTGTGCAAGCCACCGGCTCTAAGCCTTCCCCAAGGACGCCCGGGCCTAGATGCAAAGGCAAGGCAGGAGTGGAGCTGAGGCCAGGAAGGCGCCATGGGCCTCTCCCAGCATCGCACAGCCTGCTCCTTCCCGGGCAGCAAGCCTAGCAGCGAGGCAAGCCTGGGCAAGTCTCGCCCAGGGCAGAGCAGCCTCGCGCAAGGGCACTTGACTAGATCCGGCCTCTGAGCAGAGCTGGAGCTCTGCCGTCCTGGAGGCACACTCGGCTCGGCCCAAGCAGGGATTGCAGCTGCACGCGCTTGGCTCCCTCGACTCTTCCCCAAGGAGGCTCGCTTCCAAGCGGACCGTGCACTTGGCTTCCAGGCAGGGACGCCCCGCGACTCCTGCAGGTCTTGGCACAGGGGCTGCTTCCCCTGAGCGGAGGCTGTGGGCGGCAGCCCAGACACGCAGGGGCAGGCCCCAACCACCTGCACACGTCTCTGCTGGTGGGGAGAGCACCTAGGGAAATGACGTCTGTCAGGCACCTTCTGGGCGCTCACGGAGTCAGCCTCCGGGTGTGTGGGGCTGCAGACCACAGCCAGGGGCCCTGGGAAGCCTGGTGCTCTCCGTGCTGTGCTGAGTCTGGGCGGCCAAGCGACCGCTGGAGGAGCCCTGCACTTGCCATTCCCTTCCCTATGACAGAGCTCTCACCGGCTGGAGGCTTGGCAGCGTGCACCCCACCGGCCCCTAAGCCCTCCGCAAGGACGCCTGGGGACTAGGTGCAAAGGCAAGGCAGGAGTGGAGCTGAGGCCAGGAAGGCGCCAGGAGCGTCTGCCTGTCTGGCGCAGCCTGCTCCTTCCCGGGCAGGAAGCCTAGCAGCGAGGCAAGTCTGGGCAAGGCTCGCCCAGGGCAGAGCAGCCTCACGCCAGCAACTCTGCCAGATCGGGCCTCTGAGCAGAGCTGGAGCTCTGCCGTACTGGAGGCTCACTGGGCTTCGCCCCAAGGAGTGAGTGCAGACGCACGCAGCTGGGCTGCCTCCTCTTCTCCCGAGGAGGCTCGCTTCCCGCATGCTGTGCACTAGGCTTCCAGGCGGGGGCGCCCCGCGCCCCCTACAGGTGTTGGCTCAGGGGCTGCTTCCCTGGAGCTGGGGCTGCCGGCGGGAGCCCAGACACGCAGGGCAGGCCCCACCACCTGCACACGTCTCTGCTGGGGAGCAGAGCGCTAGGGACGTGACGTCTGTCAGGCACCTTCTGGGCGCCCACGGAGTCAGCCTCCGGGAGTGTGGGGCTGCAGACCACAGCCAGGGGACCCGGGAGCCGTGTGCTCTCCGTGCGGCGCTGAGTCTGGGCGGCCAAGCAACCGCTGGTGGAGCCCTGCACTTGCCCTCCCCTCCCCTCTACGAGAGGCCTCACCTAAGCCTTCCCCAAGGACGCCCGGGCCTAGATGCAAAGGCAAGGCAGGAGTGGAGCTGAGGCCAGGAAGGGCGCCAGTGGCCTCTCCCAGCATCGCACAGCCTGCTCCTTCCCGGGCAGCAAG
The DNA here is from genome assembly GCF_023091745.1 of Budorcas taxicolor. Lineage (NCBI taxonomy): Eukaryota > Metazoa > Chordata > Mammalia > Artiodactyla > Bovidae > Budorcas > Budorcas taxicolor. The sequence goes on from NW_026291583.1 coordinate 946,076, forward strand.
CCTAGCAGCGAGGCAAGCCTGGGCAAGTCTCGCCCAGGGCAGAGCAGCCTCGCGCAAGGCACTTGACTAGATCCGGCCTCTGAGCAGAGCTGGAGCTCTGCCGTCCTGGAGGCACACTCGGCTCGGCCCAAGCAGGGATTGCAGCTGCACGCGGCTTGGCTCCCCTCGACTCTTCCCAAGGAGGCTCGCTTCCAAGCGGACCGTGCACTTGGCTTCCAGGCAGGGACGCCCCGCGCCTCCTGCAGGTCTTGGCACAGGGGCTGCTTCCCCTGAGTGGAGGCTGTGGGCGGCAGCCCAGACACGCAGGGGCAGGCCCCAACCACCTGCACACGTCTCTGCTGGTGGGGAGAGCACTAGGGAAATGACGTCTGTCAGGCACCTTCTGGGCGTCACGGAGTCAGCCTCCGGGTGTGTGGGGCTGCAGACCACAGCCAGGGGCCCTGGGAAGCCTGGTGCTCTCCGTGCTGTGCTGAGTCTGGGCGGCCAAGCGACCGCTGGAGGAGCCCTGCACTTGCCATTCCCTTCCCTATGACAGAGCTCTCACGGCTGGAGGGCTTGGCAGCGTGCACCCCACCGGCCCCTAAGCCCTCCGCAAGGACGCCTGGGGACTAGGTGCAAAGGCAAGGCAGGAGTGGAGCTGAGGCCAGGAAGGGCACCAGGAGCGTCTGCCTGTCTGGCGCAGCCTGCTCCTTCCCGGGCAGGAAGCCTAGCAGCGAGGCACGTCTGGGCAAGGCTCGCCCAGGGCAGAGCAGCCTCACGCCAGCAACTCTGCCAGATCGGGCCTCTGAGCAGAGCTGGAGCTCTGCCGTACTGGAGGCTCACTGGGCTTCGCCCAAGGAGTGAGTGCAGACGCACGCAGCTGGGCTGCCTCCTCTTCTCCCGAGGAGGCTCGCTTCCCGCATGCTGTGCACTAGGCTTCCAGGCGGGGGCGCCCCGCGCCCCGTACAGGTCTTGGCTCAGGGGCTGCTTCCCTGGAGCTGGGGCTGCCGGCGGGAGCCCAGACACGCAGGGGCAGGCCCCACCACCTGCACACGTCTCTGCTGGGGAGCAGAGCGCTAGGGACATGACGTCTGTCAGGCACCTTCTGGGAGCCCACGGAGTCAGCCTCCGGGAGTGTGGGGCTGCAGACCACAGCCAGGGGACCTGGGAGCCTTGTGCTCTCCGTGCGGCGCTGAGTCTGGGCGGCCAAGCAACCGCTGGTGGAGCCCTGCACTTGCCCTCCCCTCCCCTCTACGAGAGGCCTCACTGCTGGAGGGCTTGGCAGTGTGCAAGCCACCGGCTCCTAAGCCTTCCCCAAGGACGCCCGGGGCCTAGATGCAAAGGCAAGGCAGGAGTGGAGCTGAGGCCAGGAAGGCGCCAGTGGCCTCTCCCAGCATCGCACAGCCTGCTCCTTCCCCGGGCAGCAAGCCTAGCAGCGAGCAAGCCTGGGCAAGTCTCGCCCAGGGCAGAGCAGCCTCGCACAAGGCACTTGACTAGATCCGGCCTCTGAGCAGAGCTGGAGCTCTGCCGTCCTGGAGGCACACTCGGCTCGGCCCAAGCAGGGATTGCAGCTGCACGCGGCTTGGCTCCCTCGACTCTCCCAAGGAGGCTCGCTTCCAAGCGGACCGTGCACTTGGCTTCCAGGCAGGGACGCCCCGCGCCTCCTGCAGGTCTTGGCACAGGGGCTGCGTCCCCTGAGCGGAGGCTGTGGGCGGCAGCCCAGACAACGCAGGGCAGGCCCCAACCACCTGCACACGTCTCTGCTGGTGGGGAGAGCACTAGGGAAATGACGTCTGTCAGGCACCTTCTGGGCGCTCACGGAGTCAGCCTCCGGGTGTGTGGGGCTGCAGACCACAGCCAGGGGCCCTGGGAAGCCTGGTGCTCTCCGTGCTGTGCTGAGTCTGGGCGGCCAAGCGACCGCTGGAGGAGCCCTGCACTTGCCATTCCCTCCCCTATGACAGAGCTCTCACGGCTGGAGGGCTTGGCAGCGTGCACCCCACCGGCCCCTAAGCCCTCCGCAAGGACGCCTGGGGACTAGGTGCAAAGGCAAGGCAGGAGTGGAGCTGAGGCCAGGAAGGCGCCAGGAGCGTCTGCCTGTCTGGCGCAGCCTGCTCCTTCCCGGGCAGGAAGCCTAGCAGCGAGGCAAGTCTGGGCAAGGCTCGCCCAGGGCAGAGCAGCCTCACGCCAGCAACTCTGCCAGATCGGGCCTCTGAGCAGAGCTGGAGCTCTGCCGTACTGGAGGCTCACTGGGCTCCGCCCAAGGAGTGAGTGCAGACGCACGCAGCTGGGCTGCCTCCTCTTCTCCCGAGGAGGCTCGCTTCCCGCATGCTGTGCACTAGGCTTCCAGGCGGGGGGCGCCCCCGCGCCCCCTACAGGTCTTGGCTCAGGGGCTGCTTCCCTGGAGCTGGGGCTGCGGCGGAGCCCAGACACGCAGGGGCAGGCCCCACCACCTGCACACGTCTCTGCTGGGAGCAGAGCGCTAGGGACGTGACGTCTGTCAGGCACCTTCTGGCGCCCACGGAGTCAGCCTCCGGGAGTGTGGGGCTGCAGACCACAGCCAGGGGACCCGGGAGCCGTGTGCTCTCCGTGCGGCGCTGAGTCTGGGCGGCCAAGCAACCGCTGGTGGAGCCCTGCACTTGCCCTCCCCTCCCCTCTACGAGAGGCCTCACTGCTGGAGGGCTTGGCAGTGTGCAAGCCACCGGCTCCTAAGCCTTCCCAAGGACGCCCGGGGCCTAGATGCAAAGGCAAGGCAGGAGTGGAGCTGAGGCCAGGAAGGCGCCAGTGGCCTCTCCCAGCATCGCACAGCCTGCTCCTTCCCGGGCAGCAAGCCTAGCAGCGAGGCAAGCCTGGGCAAGTCTCGCCCAGGGCAGAGCAGCCTCGCGCAAGGCACTTGACTAGATCCGGCCTCTGAGCAGAGCTGGAGCTCTGCCGTCCTGGAGGCACACTCGGCTCGGCCCAAGCAGGGCTTGCAGCTGCACGCGGCTTGGCTCCCTCGACTCTTCCCAAGGAGGCTCGCTTCCAAGCGGACCGTGCACTTGGACTTCCAGGCAGGGACGCCCCGCGCCTCCTGCAGGTCTTGGCACAGGGGCTGCTTCCCCTGAGCGGAGGCTGTGGGCGGCAGCCCAGACACGCAGGGGCAGGCCCCAACCACCTGCACACGTCTCTGCTGGTGGGGAGAGCACTAGGGAAATGACGTCTGTCAGGCACCTTCTGGGCGCTCACGGAGTCAGCCTCCGGTGTGTGGGGCGGCAGACCACAGCCAGGGGCCCTGGGAAGCCTGGTGCTCTCCGTGCTGTGCTGAGTCTGGGCGGCCAAGCGACAGCTGGAGGAGCCCTGCACTTGCCATTCCCTCCCCTATGACAGAGCTCTCACGGGCTGGAGGGCTTGGCAGCGTGCACCCCACCGGCCCCTAAGCCCTCCGCAAGGACGCCTGGGGACTAGGTGCAAAGGCAAGGCAGGAGTGGAGCTGAGGCCAGGAAGGCGCCAGGAGCGTCTGCCTGTCTGGCGCAGCCTGCTCCTTCCCGGGCAGGAAGCCTAGCAGCGAGGCAAGTCTGGGCAAGGCTCGCCCAGGGGCAGAGCAGCCTCACGCCAGCAACTCTGCCAGATCGGGCCTCTGAGCAGAGCTGGAGCTCTGCCGTACTGGAGGCTCACTGGGCTCCGCCCAAGGAGTGAGTGCAGACGCACGCAGCTGGGCTGCCTCCTCTTCTCCCGAGGAGGCTCGCTTCCCGCATGCTGTGCGCTAGGCTTCCAGGCGGGGGCGCCCCGCGCCCCCTACAGGTCTTGGCTCAGGGGCTGCTTCCCTGGAGCTGGGGCTGCCGGCGGGAGCCCAGACACGCAGGGGCAGGCCCCACCACCTGCACACGTCTCTGCCGGGGAGCAGAGCGCTAGGGACATGACGTCTGTCAGGCACCTTCTGGGCGCCCACGGAGTCAGCCTCCGGGAGTGTGGGGCTGCAGACCACAGCCAGGGGACCCTGGGAGCCTTGTGCTCTCCGTGCGGCGCTGAGTCTGGGCGGCCAAGCAACCGCTGGTGGAGCCCTGCACTTGCCCTCCCCTCCCCTCTACGAGAGGCCTCACTGCTGGAGGGCTTGGCAGTGTGCAAGCCACCGGCTCCTAAGCCTTCCCCAAGGACGCCGGGGCTAGATGCAAAGGCAAGGCAGGAGTGGAGCTGAGGCCAGGAAGGCGCCAGTGGCCTCTCCCAGCATCGCACAGCCTGCTCCTTCCCGGGCAGCAAGCCTAGCAGCGAGGCAAGCCTGGGCAAGTCTCGCCCAGGGCAGAGCAGCCTCGCGCAAGGCACTTGACTAGATCCGGCCTCTGAGCAGAGCTGGAGCTCTGCCGTCCTGGAGGCACACTCGGCTCGGCCCAAGCAGGGCTTGCAGCTGCACGCGGCTTGGCTCCCTCGACTCTTCCCAAGGAGGCTCGCTTCCAAGCGGACCGTGCACTTGGCTTCCAGGCAGGGACGCCCCGCGCCTCCTGCAGGTCTTGGCACAGGGGCTGCTTCCCCTGAGCGGAGGCTGTGGGCGGCAGCCCAGACACGCAGGGGCAGGCCCCAACCACCTGCACACGTCTCTGCTGGTGGGGAGAGCACTAGGGAAATGACGTCTGTCAGGCACCTTCTGGGCGCTCACGGAGTCAGCCTCCGGGTGTGTGGGGCTGCAGACCACAGCCAGGGGCCCTGGGAAGCCTGGTGCTCTCCGTGCTGTGCTGAGTCTGGGCGGCCAAGCGACCGCTGGAGGAGCCCTGCACTTGCCATTCCCTCCCCTATGACAGAGCTCTCACGGCTGGAGGGCTTGGCAGCGTGCACCCCACCGGCCCCTAAGCCCTCCGCAAGGACGCCTGGGGACTAGGTGCAAAGGCAAGGCAGGAGTGGAGCTGAGGCCAGGAAGGCGCCAGGAGCGTCTGCCTGTCTGGCGCAGCCTGCTCCTTCCCGGGCAGGAAGCCTAGCAGCGAGGCAAGTCTGGGCAAGGCTCGCCCAGGGCAGAGCAGCCTCACGCCAGCAACTCTGCCAGATCGGGCCTCTGAGCAGAGCTGGAGCTCTGCCGTACTGGAGGCTCACTGGGCTCCGCCCAAGGAGTGAGTGCAGACGCACGCAGCTGGGCTGCCTCCTCTTCTCCCGAGGAGGCTCGCTTCCCGCATGCTGTGCGCTAGGCTTCCAGGCGGGGGCGCCCCGCGCCCCCTACAGGTCTTGGCTCAGGGGCTGCTTCCCTGGAGCTGGGGCTGCCGGCGGGAGCCCAGACACGCAGGGGCAGGCCCCACCACCTGCACACGTCTCTGCCGGGGAGCAGAGCGCTAGGGACGTGACGTCTGTCAGGCACCTTCTGGGCGCCAACGGAGTCAGCCTCCGGGAGTGTGGGGCTGCAGACCACAGCCAGGGGACCTGGGAGCCTTGTGCTCTCCGTGCGGCGCTGAGTCTGGGCGGCCAAGCAACCGCTGGTGGAGCCCTGCACTTGCCCTCCCCTCCCCTCTACGAGAGGCCTCACTGCTGGAGGGCTTGGCAGTGTGCAAGCCACCGGCTCCTAAGCCTTCCCCAAGGACGCCCGGGGCCTAGATGCAAAGGCAAGGCAGGAGTGGAGCTGAGGCCAGGAAGGCGCCAGTGGCCTCTCCCAGCATCGCACAGCCTGCTCCTTCCCGGGCAGCAAGCCTAGCAGCGAGGCAAGCCTGGGCAAGTCTCGCCCAGGGCAGAGCAGCCTCGCACAAGGCACTTGACTAGATCCGGCCTCTGAGCAGAGCTGGAGCTCTGCCGTCCTGGAGGCACACTCGGCTCGGCCCAAGCAGGGCTTGCAGCTGCACGCGGCTTGGCTCCCTCGACTCTTCCCAAGGAGGCTCGCTTCCAAGCGGACCGTGCACTTGGCTTCCAGGCAGGGACGCCCCGCGCCTCCTGCAGGTCTTGGCACAGGGGCTGCTTCCCCTGAGCGGAGGCTGTGGGCGGCAGCCCAGACACGCAGGGGCAGGCCCCAACCACCTGCACACGTCTCTGCTGGTGGGGAGAGCACTAGGGAAATGACGTCTGTCAGGCACCTTCTGGGCGCTCACGGAGTCAGCCTCCGGGTGTGTGGGGCGGCAGACCACAGCCAGGGGCCCTGGGAAGCCTGGTGCTCTCCGTGCTGTGCTGAGTCTGGGCGGCCAAGCGACCGCTGGAGGAGCCCTGCACTTGCCATTCCCTCCCCTATGACAGAGCTCTCACGGCTGGAGGGCTTGGCAGCGTGCACCCCACCGGCCCCTAAGCCCTCCGCAAGGACGCCTGGGGACTAGGTGCAAAGGCAAGGCAGGAGTGGAGCTGAGGCCAGGAAGGCGCCAGGAGCGTCTGCCTGTCTGGCGCAGCCTGCTCCTTCCCGGGCAGGAAGCCTAGCAGCGAGGCAAGTCTGGGCAAGGCTCGCCCAGGGCAGAGCAGCCTCACGCCAGCAACTCTGCCAGATCGGGCCTCTGAGCAGAGCTGGAGCTCTGCCGTACTGGAGGCTCACTGGGCTCCGCCCAAGGAGTGAGTGCAGACGCACGCAGCTGGGCTGCCTCCTCTTCTCCCGAGGAGGCTCGCTTCCCGCATGCTGTGCGCTAGGCTTCCAGGCGGGGGCGCCCCGCGCCCCCTACAGGTCTTGGCTCAGGGGCTGCTTCCCTGGAGCTGGGGCTGCCGGCGGGAGCCCAGACACGCAGGGGCAGGCCCCACCACCTGCACACGTCTCTGCCGGGGAGCAGAGCGCTAGGGACATGACGTCTGTCAGGCACCTTCTGGGCGCCCACGGAGTCAGCCTCCGGGAGTGTGGGGCTGCAGACCACAGCCAGGGGACCTGGGAGCCTTGTGCTCTCCGTGCGGCGCTGAGTCTGGGCGGCCAAGCAACCGCTGGTGGAGCCCTGCACTTGCCCTCCCCTCCCCTCTACGAGAGGCCTCACTGCTGGAGGGCTTGGCAGTGTGCAAGCCACCGGCTCCTAAGCCTTCCCCAAGGACGCCCGGGGCCTAGATGCAAAGGCAAGGCAGGAGTGGAGCTGAGGCCAGGAAGGCGCCAGTGGCCTCTCCCAGCATCGCACAGCCTGCTCCTTCCCGGGCAGCAAGCCTAGCAGCGAGGCAAGCCTGGGCAAGTCTCGCCCAGGGCAGAGCAGCCTCGCGCAAGGCACTTGACTAGATCCGGCCTCTGAGCAGAGCTGGAGCTCTGCCGTCCTGGAGGCACACTCGGCTCGGCCCAAGCAGGGCTTGCAGCTGCACGCGGCTTGGCTCCCTCGACTCTTCCCAAGGAGGCTCGCTTCCAAGCGGACCGTGCACTTGGCTTCCAGGCAGGGACGCCCCGCGCCTCCTGCAGGTCTTGGCACAGGGGCTGCTTCCCCTGAGCGGAGGCTGTGGGCGGCAGCCCAGACACGCAGGGGCAGGCCCCAACCACCTGCACACGTCTCTGCTGGTGGGGAGAGCACTAGGGAAATGACGTCTGTCAGGCACCTTCTGGGCGCTCACGGAGTCAGCCTCCGGGTGTGTGGGGCGGCAGACCACAGCCAGGGGCCCTGGGAAGCCTGGTGCTCTCCGTGCTGTGCTGAGTCTGGGCGGCCAAGCGACCGCTGGAGGAGCCCTGCACTTGCCATTCCCTCCCCTATGACAGAGCTCTCACGGCTGGAGGGCTTGGCAGCGTGCACCCCACCGGCCCCTAAGCCCTCCGCAAGGACGCCTGGGGACTAGGTGCAAAGGCAAGGCAGGAGTGGAGCTGAGGCCAGGAAGGCGCCAGGAGCGTCTGCCTGTCTGGCGCAGCCTGCTCCTTCCCGGGCAGGAAGCCTAGCAGCGAGGCAAGTCTGGGCAAGGCTCGCCCAGGGCAGAGCAGCCTCACGCCAGCAACTCTGCCAGATCGGGCCTCTGAGCAGAGCTGGAGCTCTGCCGTACTGGAGGCTCACTGGGCTCCGCCCAAGGAGTGAGTGCAGACGCACGCAGCTGGGCTGCCTCCTCTTCTCCCGAGGAGGCTCGCTTCCCGCATGCTGTGCGCTAGGCTTCCAGGCGGGGGCGCCCCGCGCCCCCTACAGGTCTTGGCTCAGGGGCTGCTTCCCTGGAGCTGGGGCTGCCGGCGGGAGCCCAGACACGCAGGGGCAGGCCCCACCACCTGCACACGTCTCTGCCGGGGAGCAGAGCGCTAGGGACATGACGTCTGTCAGGCACCTTCTGGGCGCCCACGGAGTCAGCCTCCGGGAGTGTGGGGCTGCAGACCACAGCCAGGGGACCTGGGAGCCTTGTGCTCTCCGTGCGGCGCTGAGTCTGGGCGGCCAAGCAACCGCTGGTGGAGCCCTGCACTTGCCCTCCCCTCCCCTCTACGAGAGGCCTCACTGCTGGAGGGCTTGGCAGTGTGCAAGCCACCGGCTCCTAAGCCTTCCCCAAGGACGCCCGGGGCCTAGATGCAAAGGCAAGGCAGGAGTGGAGCTGAGGCCAGGAAGGCGCCAGTGGCCTCTCCCAGCATCGCACAGCCTGCTCCTTCCCGGGCAGCAAGCCTAGCAGCGAGGCAAGCCTGGGCAAGTCTCGCCCAGGGCAGAGCAGCCTCGCGCAAGGCACTTGACTAGATCCGGCCTCTGAGCAGAGCTGGAGCTCTGCCGTCCTGGAGGCACACTCGGCTCGGCCCAAGCAGGGCTTGCAGCTGCACGCGGCTTGGCTCCCTCGACTCTTCCCAAGGAGGCTCGCTTCCAAGCGGACCGTGCACTTGGCTTCCAGGCAGGGACGCCCCGCGCCTCCTGCAGGTCTTGGCACAGGGGCTGCTTCCCCTGAGCGGAGGCTGTGGGCGGCAGCCCAGACACGCAGGGGCAGGCCCCAACCACCTGCACACGTCTCTGCTGGTGGGGAGAGCACTAGGGAAATGACGTCTGTCAGGCACCTTCTGGGCGCTCACGGAGTCAGCCTCCGGGTGTGTGGGGCTGCAGACCACAGCCAGGGGCCCTGGGAAGCCTGGTGCTCTCCGTGCTGTGCTGAGTCTGGGCGGCCAAGCGACCGCTGGAGGAGCCCTGCACTTGCCATTCCCTCCCCTATGACAGAGCTCTCACGGCTGGAGGGCTTGGCAGCGTGCACCCCACCGGCCCCTAAGCCCTCCGCAAGGACGCCTGGGGACTAGGTGCAAAGGCAAGGCAGGAGTGGAGCTGAGGCCAGGAAGGCGCCAGGAGCGTCTGCCTGTCTGGCGCAGCCTGCTCCTTCCCGGGCAGGAAGCCTAGCAGCGAGGCAAGTCTGGGCAAGGCTCGCCCAGGGCAGAGCAGCCTCACGCCAGCAACTCTGCCAGATCGGGCCTCTGAGCAGAGCTGGAGCTCTGCCGTACTGGAGGCTCACTGGGCTCCGCCCAAGGAGTGAGTGCAGACGCACGCAGCTGGGCTGCCTCCTCTTCTCCCGAGGAGGCTCGCTTCCCGCATGCTGTGCGCTAGGCTTCCAGGCGGGGGCGCCCCGCGCCCCCTACAGGTCTTGGCTCAGGGGCTGCTTCCCTGGAGCTGGGGCTGCCGGCGGGAGCCCAGACACGCAGGGGCAGGCCCCACCACCTGCACACGTCTCTGCCGGGGAGCAGAGCGCTAGGGACGTGACGTCTGTCAGGCACCTTCTGGGCGCCAACGGAGTCAGCCTCCGGGAGTGTGGGGCTGCAGACCACAGCCAGGGGACCTGGGAGCCTTGTGCTCTCCGTGCGGCGCTGAGTCTGGGCGGCCAAGCAACCGCTGGTGGAGCCCTGCACTTGCCCTCCCCTCCCCTCTACGAGAGGCCTCACTGCTGGAGGGCTTGGCAGTGTGCAAGCCACCGGCTCCTAAGCCTTCCCCAAGGACGCCCGGGGCCTAGATGCAAAGGCAAGGCAGGAGTGGAGCTGAGGCCAGGAAGGCGCCAGTGGCCTCTCCCAGCATCGCACAGCCTGCTCCTTCCCGGGCAGCAAGCCTAGCAGCGAGGCAAGCCTGGGCAAGTCTCGCCCAGGGCAGAGCAGCCTCGCACAAGGCACTTGACTAGATCCGGCCTCTGAGCAGAGCTGGAGCTCTGCCGTCCTGGAGGCACACTCGGCTCGGCCCAAGCAGGGCTTGCAGCTGCACGCGGCTTGGCTCCCTCGACTCTTCCCAAGGAGGCTCGCTTCCAAGCGGACCGTGCACTTGGCTTCCAGGCAGGGACGCCCCGCGCCTCCTGCAGGTCTTGGCACAGGGGCTGCTTCCCCTGAGCGGAGGCTGTGGGCGGCAGCCCAGACACGCAGGGGCAGGCCCCAACCACCTGCACACGTCTCTGCTGGTGGGGAGAGCACTAGGGAAATGACGTCTGTCAGGCACCTTCTGGGCGCTCACGGAGTCAGCCTCCGGGTGTGTGGGGCGGCAGACCACAGCCAGGGGCCCTGGGAAGCCTGGTGCTCTCCGTGCTGTGCTGAGTCTGGGCGGCCAAGCGACCGCTGGAGGAGCCCTGCACTTGCCATTCCCTCCCCTATGACAGAGCTCTCACGGCTGGAGGGCTTGGCAGCGTGCACCCCACCGGCCCCTAAGCCCTCCGCAAGGACGCCTGGGGACTAGGTGCAAAGGCAAGGCAGGAGTGGAGCTGAGGCCAGGAAGGCGCCAGGAGCGTCTGCCTGTCTGGCGCAGCCTGCTCCTTCCCGGGCAGGAAGCCTAGCAGCGAGGCAAGTCTGGGCAAGGCTCGCCCAGGGCAGAGCAGCCTCACGCCAGCAACTCTGCCAGATCGGGCCTCTGAGCAGAGCTGGAGCTCTGCCGTACTGGAGGCTCACTGGGCTCCGCCCAAGGAGTGAGTGCAGACGCACGCAGCTGGGCTGCCTCCTCTTCTCCCGAGGAGGCTCGCTTCCCGCATGCTGTGCGCTAGGCTTCCAGGCGGGGGCGCCCCGCGCCCCCTACAGGTCTTGGCTCAGGGGCTGCTTCCCTGGAGCTGGGGCTGCCGGCGGGAGCCCAGACACGCAGGGGCAGGCCCCACCACCTGCACACGTCTCTGCCGGGGAGCAGAGCGCTAGGGACATGACGTCTGTCAGGCACCTTCTGGGCGCCCACGGAGTCAGCCTCCGGGAGTGTGGGGCTGCAGACCACAGCCAGGGGACCTGGGAGCCTTGTGCTCTCCGTGCGGCGCTGAGTCTGGGCGGCCAAGCAACCGCTGGTGGAGCCCTGCACTTGCCCTCCCCTCCCCTCTACGAGAGGCCTCACTGCTGGAGGGCTTGGCAGTGTGCAAGCCACCGGCTCCTAAGCCTTCCCCAAGGACGCCCGGGGCCTAGATGCAAAGGCAAGGCAGGAGTGGAGCTGAGGCCAGGAAGGCGCCAGTGGCCTCTCCCAGCATCGCACAGCCTGCTCCTTCCCGGGCAGCAAGCCTAGCAGCGAGGCAAGCCTGGGCAAGTCTCGCCCAGGGCAGAGCAGCCTCGCGCAAGGCACTTGACTAGATCCGGCCTCTGAGCAGAGCTGGAGCTCTGCCGTCCTGGAGGCACACTCGGCTCGGCCCAAGCAGGGCTTGCAGCTGCACGCGGCTTGGCTCCCTCGACTCTTCCCAAGGAGGCTCGCTTCCAAGCGGACCGTGCACTTGGCTTCCAGGCAGGGACGCCCCGCGCCTCCTGCAGGTCTTGGCACAGGGGCTGCTTCCCCTGAGCGGAGGCTGTGGGCGGCAGCCCAGACACGCAGGGGCAGGCCCCAACCACCTGCACACGTCTCTGCTGGTGGGGAGAGCACTAGGGAAATGACGTCTGTCAGGCACCTTCTGGGCGCTCACGGAGTCAGCCTCCGGGTGTGTGGGGCTGCAGACCACAGCCAGGGGCCCTGGGAAGCCTGGTGCTCTCCGTGCTGTGCTGAGTCTGGGCGGCCAAGCGACCGCTGGAGGAGCCCTGCACTTGCCATTCCCTCCCCTATGACAGAGCTCTCACGGCTGGAGGGCTTGGCAGCGTGCACCCCACCGGCCCCTAAGCCCTCCGCAAGGACGCCTGGGGACTAGGTGCAAAGGCAAGGCAGGAGTGGAGCTGAGGCCAGGAAGGCGCCAGGAGCGTCTGCCTGTCTGGCGCAGCCTGCTCCTTCCCGGGCAGGAAGCCTAGCAGCGAGGCAAGTCTGGGCAAGGCTCGCCCAGGGCAGAGCAGCCTCACGCCAGCAACTCTGCCAGATCGGGCCTCTGAGAAGAGCTGGAGCTCTGCCGTACTGGAGGCTCACTGGGCTCCGCCCAAGGAGTGAGTGCAGACGCACGCAGCTGGGCTGCCTCCTCTTCTCCCGAGGAGGCTCGCTTCCCGCATGCTCCGCATGCTGTGCGCTAGGCTTCCAGGCGGGGGCGTCCCGCGCCCCCTACAGGTCTTGGCTCAGGGGCTGCTTCCCTGGAGCTGGGGCTGCCGGCGGGAGCCCAGACACGCAGGGGCAGGCCCCACCACCTGCACACGTCTCTGCCGGGAGCAGAGCGCTAGGGACATGACGTCTGTCAGGCACCTTCTGGGCGCCATCGGAGTCAGCCTCCGGGAGTGTGGGCTGCAGACCACAGCCAGGGGACCTGGGAGCCTTGTGCTCTCCGTGCGGCGCTGAGTCTGGGCGGCCAAGCAACCGCTGGTGGAGCCCTGCACTTGCCCTCCCCTCCCCTCTACGAGAGGCCTCACTGCTGGAGGGCTTGGCAGTGTGCAAGCCACCGGCTCCTAAGCCTTCCCCAAGGACGCCCGGGGGCCTAGATGCAAAGGCAAGGCAGGAGTGGAGCTGAGGCCAGGAAGGCGCCAGTGGCCTCTCCCAGCATCGCACAGCCTGCTCCTTCCCGGCAGCAAGCCTAGCAGCGAGGCAAGCCTGGGCAAGTCTCGCCCAGGGCAGAGCAGCCTCGCACAAGGCACTTGACTAGATCCGGCCTCTGAGCAGAGCTGGAGCTCTGCCGTCCTGGAGGCACTCTCGGCTCGGCCCAAGCAGGGCTTGCAGCTGCACGCGGCTTGGCTCCCTCGACTCTCCAAGGAGGCTCGCTTCCAAGCGGACCGTGCACTTGGCTTCCAGGCAGGGACGCCCCGCGCCTCCTGCAGGTCTTGGCACAGGGGCTGCGTCCCCTGAGCGGAGGCTGTGGGCGGCAGCCCAGACACGCAGGGGCAGGCCCCACCACCTGCACACGTCTCTGCTGGTGGGGAGAGCACTAGGGAAATGACGTCTGTCAGGCACCTTCTGGGCGCTCACGGAGTCAGCCTCCGGGTGTGTGGGGCTGCAGACCACAGACAGGGCCCTGGGAAGCCTGGTGCTCTCAGTGCTGTGCTGAGTCTGGGCGGCCAAGCGACCGCTGGAGGAGCCCTGCACTTGCCATTCCCTTCCCTATGACAGAGCTCTCACGGCTGGAGGGCTTGGCAGCGTGCACCCACCGGCCCCTAAGCCCTCCGCAAGACGCCTGGGGACTAGGTGCAAAGGCAAGCAGGAGTGGAGCTGAGGCCAGGAAGGCGCCAGGAGCGTCTGCCTGTCTGGCGCAGCCTGCTCCTTCCCGGCAGGAAGCCTAGCAGCGAGGCAAGTCTGGGCAAGGCTCGCCCAGGGCAGAGCAGCCTCACGCCAGCTAACTCTGCCAGATCGGGCCTCTGAGCAGAGCTGGAGCTCTGCCGTACTGGAGGCTCACTGGGCTTCGCCCAAGGAGTGAGTGCAGACGCACGCAGCTGGGCTGCCTCCTCTTCTCCCGAGGAGGCTCGCTTCCCGCATGCTGTGCACTAGGCTTCCAGGCGGGGGCGCCCCGCGCCCCGTACAGGTCTTGGCTCAGGGGCTGCTTCCCTGGAGCTGGGGCTGCCGGCGGGAGCCCAGACACGCAGGGGCAGGCCCCACCACCTGCACACGTCTCTGCTGGGGAGCAGAGCGCTAGGGACATGACGTCTGTCAGGCACCTTCTGGAGCCCACGGAGTCAGCCTCCTGGAGTGTGGGGCTGCAGACCACAGCCAGGGGACCTGGAGCCTTGTGCTCTCCGTGCGGCGCTGAGTCTGGGCGGCCAAGCAACCGCTGGTGGAGCCCTGCACTTGCCCTCCCCTCCCCTCTACGAGAGGCCTCACTGCTGAGGCTTGGCAGTGTGCAAGCCACCGGCTCCTAAGCCTTCCCAAGGACGCCCGGGGCCTAGATGCAAAGGCAAGGCAGGAGTGGAGCTGAGGCCAGGAAGGCGCCAGTGGCCTCTCCCAGCATCGCACAGCCTGCTCCTTCCGGGCAGCAAGCCTAGCAGCGAGGCAAGCCTGGGCAAGTTCTCGCCCAGGGCAGAGCAGCCTCGCACAAGGCACTTGACTAGATCCGGCCTCTGAGCAGAGCTGGAGCTCTGCCGTCCTGGAGGCACACTCGGCTCGGCCCAAGCAGGGATTGCAAGCTGCACGCGGCTTGGCTCCCTCGACTCTTCCAAGGAGGCTCGCTTCCAAGCGGACCGTGCACTTGGCTTCCAGGCAGGGACGCCCCGCGCCTCCTGCAGGTCTTGGCACAGGGGCTGCGTCCCCTGAGCGGAGGCTGTGGGCGGCAGCCCAGACACGCAGGGGCAGGCCCCCAACCACCTGCCCACGTCTCTGCTGGTGGGGAGAGCACTAGGGAAATGACGTCTGTCAGGCACCTTCTGGGCGCTCACGGAGTCAGCCTCCGGGTGTGTGGGGCTGCAAGACCACAGCCAGGGGCCCTGGGAAGCCTGGTGCTCTCCGTGCTGTGCTGAGTCTGGGCGGCCAAGCGACCGCTGGAGGGAGCCCTGCACTTGCATTCCCTCCCCTATGACAGAGCTCTCACGGCTGGAGGCTTGGCAGCGTGCACCCCACCGGCCCCTAAGCCCTCCGCAAGGACGCCTGGGGACTAGGTGCAAAGGCAAGGCAGGAGTGGAGCTGAGGCCAGGAAGGCGCCAGGAGCGTCTGCCTGTCTTGCGCAGCCTGCTCCTTCCCGGGCAGGAAGCCTAGCAGCGAGGCAAGTCTGGGCAAGGCTCGCCCAGGGCAGAGCAGCCTCACGCCAGCAACTCTGCCAGATCGGGCCTCTGAGCAGAGCTGGAGCTCTGCCGTACTGGAGGCTCACTGGGCTCCGCCCAAGGAGTGAGTGCAGACGCACGCAGCTGGGCTGCTCCTCTTCTCCAGAGGAGGCTCGCTTCCCGCATGCTGTGCACTAGGCTTCCAGGCGGGGGCGCCCCGCGCCCCCTACAGGTCTTGGCTCAGGGGCTGCTTCCTGGAGCTGGGGCTGCCGGCGGGAGCACAGACACGCAGGGGCAGGCCCCACCACCTGCACACGTCTCATGCTGGGGAGCAGAGCGCTAGGGACGTGACGTCTGTCAGGGCACCTCTGGGCGCCCACGGAGTCAGCCTCCGGGAGTGTGGGGCTGCAGACCACAGCCAGGGGACCCGGGAGCCGGTGTGCTCTCGTGCGGCGCTGAGTCTGGGCGGCCAAGCAACCGCTGGTGGAGCCCTGCACTTGCCCTCCCCTCCCCTCTACGAGAGGCCTCACTGCTGGAGGGCTTGGCAGTGTGCAAGCCCACCGGCTCCTAAGCCTACCCCAAGGACGCCCGGGGCCTAGATGCAAAGGCAAGGCAGGAGTGGAGCTGAGGCCAGGAAGGCGCCAGTGGCCTCTCCCAGCATCGCACAGCCTGCTCCTTCCCGGGCAGCAAGCCTAGCAGCGAGGCAAGCCTGGGCAAGTATCGCCCAGGGCAGAGCAGCCTCGCGCAAGGAACTTGACTAGATCCGGCCTCTGAGCAGAGCTGGAGCTCTGCCGTCCTGGAGGCACACTCGGCTCGGCCCAAGCAGGGCTTGCAGCTGCACGCGGCATGGCTCCCTCGACTCTTCCCAAGGAGGCTCGCTTCCAAGCGGACCGTGCACTTGGCTTCCAGGCAGGGACGCCCCGCGCCTCCTGCAGGTCTTGGCACAGGGGCTGCTTCCCTGAGCGGAGGCTGTGGGCGGCAGCCCAGACACGCAGGGGCAGGCCCCAACCACCTGCACACGTCTCTGCTGGTGGGGAGAGCACTAGGGAAATGACGTCTGTCATGCACCTTCTGGGCGCTCACGGAGTCAGCCTCCGGGTGTGTGGGGCTGCAGACCACAGCCAGGGGCCCTGGGAAGCCTGGTGCTCTCCGTGCTGTGCTGAGTCTGGGCGGCCAAGCGACCGCTGGAGGAGCCCTGCACTTGCCATTCCCTCCCCTATGACAGAGCTCTCACGGCTGGAGGGCTTGGCAGCGTGCACCCCACCGGCCCCTAAGCCTCCGCAAGGACGCCTGGGGACTAGGTGCAAAGGCAAGGCAGGAGTGGAGCTGAGGCCAGGAAGGCGCCAGGAGCGTCTGCCTGTCTGGAGCAGCCTGCTCCTTCCCGGGCAGGAAGCCTAGCAGCGAGGCAAGTCTGGGCAAGGCTCGCCCAGGGCAGAGCAGCCTCACGCCAGCAACTCTGCCAGATCGGGCCTCTGAGCAGAGCTGGAGCTCTGCCGTACTGGAGGCTCACTGGGCTCCGCCCAAGGAGTGAGTGCAGAGGCACGCAGCTGGGCTGCCTCCTCTTCTCCCGAGGAGGCTCGCTTCCCGCATGCTGTGCGCTAGGCTTCCAGGCGGGGGCGCCCCGCGCCCCCTACAGGTCTTGGCTCAGGGGCTGCTTCCCTGGAGCTGGGGCTGCCGGCGGGAGCCCAGACACGCAGGGGCAGGCCCCACCACCTGCACACGTCTCTGCCGGGGAGCAGAGCGCTAGGGACATGACGTCTGTCAGGCACCTTCTGGGCGCCCACGGAGTCAGCCTCCGGGAGTGTGGGGCTGCAGACCACAGCCAGGGGACCTGGGAGCCTTGTGCTCTCCGTGCGGCGCTGAGTCTGGGCGGCCAAGCAACCGCTGGTGGAGCCCTGCACTTGCCCTCCCCTCCCCTCTACGAGAGGCCTCACTGCTGGAGGGCTTGGCAGTGTGCAAGCCACCGGCTCCTAAGCCTTCCCCAAGGACGCCCGGGGCCTAGATGCAAAGGCAAGGCAGGAGTGGAGCTGAGGCCAGGAAGGCGCCAGTGGCCTCTCCCAGCATCGCACAGCCTGCTCCTTCCCGGGCAGCAAGCCTAGCAGCGAGGCAAGCCTGGGCAAGTCTCGCCCAGGGCAGAGCAGCCTCGCGCAAGGCACTTGACTAGATCCGGCCTCTGAGCAGAGCTGGAGCTCTGCCGTCCTGGAGGCACACTCGGCTCGGCCAAGCAGGCTTGCAGCTGCACGCGGCTTGGCTCCCTCGACTCTTCCCAAGGAGGCTCGCTTCCAAGCGGACCGTGCACTTGGCTTCCAGGCAGGGACGCCCCGCGCCTCCTGCAGGTCTTGGCACAGGGGCTGCTTCCCCTGAGCGGAGGCTGTGGGCGGCAGCCCAGACACGCAGGGGCAGGCCCCAACCACCTGCACACGTCTCTGCTGGTGGGGAGAGCACTAGGGAAATGACGTCTGTCAGGCACCTTCTGGGCGCTCACGGAGTCAGCCTCCGGGTGTGTGGGGCTGCAGACCACAGCCAGGGGCCCTGGGAAGCCTGGTGCTCTCCGTGCTGTGCTGAGTCTGGGCGGCCAAGCGACCGCTGGAGGAGCCCTGCACTTGCCATTCCTCCCCTATGACAGAGCTCTCACGGCTGGAGGGCTTGCAGCGTGCACCCCACCGGCCCCTAAGCCCTCCGCAAGGACGCCTGGGGACTAGGTGCAAAGGCAAGGCAGGAGTGGAGCTGAGGCCAGGAAGGCGCCAGGAGCGTCTGCCTGTCTGGCGCAGCCTGCTCCTTCCCGGGCAGGAAGCCTAGCAGCGAGGCAAGTCTGGGCAAGGCTCGCCCAGGGCAGAGCAGCCTCACGCCAGCAACTCTGCCAGATCGGGCCTCTGAGCAGAGCTGGAGCTCTGCCGTACTGGAGGCTCACTGGGCTCCGCCCAAGGAGTGAGTGCAGACGCACGCAGCTGGGCTGCCTCCTCTTCTCCCGAGGAGGCTCGCTTCCGCATGCTGTGCGCTAGGCTTCCAGGCGGGGCGCCCCCGCGCCCCCTACAGGTCTTGGCTCAGGGGCTGCTTCCCTGGAGCTGGGGCTGCCGGCGGGAGCCCAGACACGCAGGGGCAGGCCCCACCACCTGCACACGTCTCTGCCGGGGAGCAGAGCGCTAGGGACATGACGTCTGTCAGGCACCTTCTGGGCGCCAACGGAGTCAGCCTCCGGGAGTTTGGGGCTGCAGACCACAGCCAGGGGACCTGGGAGCCTTGTGCTCTCCGTGCGGCGCTGAGTCTGGGCGGCCAAGCAACCGCTGGTGGAGCCCTGCACTTGCCCTCCCCTCCCCTCTACGAGAGGCCTCACTGCTGGAGGGCTTGGCAGTGTGCAAGCCACCGGCTCCTAAGCCTTCCCCAAGGACGCCCGGGGCCTAGATGCAAAGGCAAGGCAGGAGTGGAGCTGAGGCCAGGAAGGCGCCAGTGGCCTCTCCCAGCATCGCACAGCCTGCTCCTTCCGGGCAGCAAGCCTAGCAGCGAGGCAAGCCTGGGCAAGTCTCGCCCAGGGCAGAGCAGCCTCGCACAAGGCACTTGACTAGATCCGGCCTCTGAGCAGAGCTGGAGCTCTGCCGTCCTGGAGGCACACTCGGCTCGGCCCAAGCAGGGATTGCAGCTGCACGCGGCTTGGCTCCCTCGACTCTTCCCAAGGAGGCTCGCTTCCAAGCGGACCGTGCAACTTGGCTTCCAGGCAGGGACGCCCCGCGCCTCCTGCAGGTCTTGGCACAGGGGCTGCGTCCCCTGAGCGGAGGCTGTGGGCGGCAGCCCAGACACGCAGGGGCAGGCCCCAACCACCTGCACACGTCTCTGCTGGTGGGGAGAGCACTAGGGAAATGACGTCTGTCAGGCACCTTCTGGGCGCTCACGGAGTCAGCCTCCGGGTGTGTGGGGCTGCAGACCACAGCCAGGGGCCCTGGGAAGCCTGGTGCTCTCCGTGCTGTGCTGAGTCTGGGCGGCCAAGCGACCGCTGGAGGAGCCCTGCACTTGCCATTCCCTCCCCTATGACAGAGCTCTCACGGCTGGAGGGCTTGGCAGCGTGCACCCCACCGGCCCCTAAGCCCTCCGCAAGGACGCCTGGGGACTAGGTGCAAAGGCAAGGCAGGAGTGGAGCTGAGGCCAGGAAGGCGCCAGGAGCGTCTGCCTGTCTGGCGCAGCCTGCTCCTTCCCGGGCAGGAAGCCTAGCAGCGAGGCAAGTCTGGGCAAGGCTCGCCCAGGGCAGAGCAGCCTCACGCCAGCAACTCTGCCAGATCGGGCCTCTGAGCAGAGCTGGAGCTCTGCCGTACTGGAGGCTCACTGGGCTCCGCCCAAGGAGTGAGTGCAGACGCACGCAGCTGGGCTGCCTCCTCTTCTCCCGAGGAGGCTCGCTTCCCGCATGCTGTGCACTAGGCTTCCAGGCGGGGGCGCCCCGCGCCCCCTACAGGTCTTGGCTCAGGGGCTGCTTCCCTGGAGCTGGGGCTGCCGGCGGGAGCCCAGACACGCAGGGGCAGGCCCCACCACCTGCACACGTCTCTGCTGGGAGCAGAGCGCTAGGGACGTGACGTCTGTCAGGCACCTTCTGGGCGCCCACGGAGTCAGCCTCCGGGAGTGTGGGGCTGCAGACCACAGCCAGGGGACCCGGGAGCCTTGTGCTCTCCGTGCGGCGCTGAGTCTGGGCGGCCAAGCAACCGCTGGTGGAGCCCAGCACTTGCCCTCCCCTCCCCTCTACCAGAGGCCTCACTGCTGGAGGGCTCGGCAGTGTGCAAGCCACCGGCTCCTAAGCCTTCCCCAAGGACGCCCGGGGCCTAGATGCAAAGGCAAGGCAGGAGTGGAGCTGAGGCCAGGAAGGCGCCAGTGGCCTCTCCAGCATCGCACAGCCTGCTCCTTCCCGGGCAGCAAGCCTAGCAGCGAGGCAAGCCTGGGCAAGTCTCGCCCAGGGCAGAGCAGCCTCGCGCAAGGCACTTGACTAGATCCGGCCTCTGAGCAGAGCTGGAGCTCTGCCGTCCTGGAGGCACACTCGGCTCGGCCCAAGCAGGGCTTGCAGCTGCACGCGGCTTGGCTCCCTCGACTCTTCCCAAGGAGGCTCGCTTCCAAGCGGACCGTGCACTTGGCTTCCAGGCAGGGACGCCCCGCGCCTCCTGCAGGTCTTGGCACAGGGGCTGCTTCCCCTGAGCGGAGGCTGTGGGCGGCAGCCCAGACACGCAGGGGCAGGCCCCAACCACCTGCACACGTCTCTGCTGGTGGGGAGAGCACTAGGGAAATGACGTCTGTCAGGCACCTTTCTGGGCGCTCACGGAGTCAGCCTCCGGGTGTGTGGGGCTGCAGACCACAGCCAGGGGACCCGGGAGCCTTGTGCTCTCCGTGCGGCGCTGAGTCTGGGCGGCAAAGCGACCGCTGGAGGAGCCCTGCACTTGCCATTCCCTTCCCTATGACAGAGCTCTCACGGCTGGAGGGCTTGGCAGCGTGCACCCCACCGGCCCCTAAGCCCTCCGCAAGGACGCCTGGGGACTAGGTGCAAAGGCAAGGCAGGAGTGGAGCTGAGGCCAGGAAGGCGCCAGGAGCGTCTGCCTGTCTGGCGCAGCCTGCTCCTTCCCGGGCAGGAAGCCTAGCAGCGAGGCAAGTCTGGGCAAGGCTCGCCCAGGGCAGAGCAGCCTCACGCCAGCCACTCTGCCAGATCGGGCCTCTGAGCAGAGCTGGAGCTCTGCCGTACTGGAGGCTCACTGGGCTCCGCCCAAGGAGTGAGTGCAGACGCACGCAGCTGGGCTGCCTCCTCTTCTCCCGAGGAGGCTCGCTTCCCGCATGCTGTGCGCTAGGCTTCCAGGCGGGGGCGCCCCGCGCCCCCTACAGGTCTTGGCTCAGGGGCTGCTTCCCTGGAGCTGGGGCTGCCGGCGGGAGCCCAGACACGCAGGGGCAGGCCCCACCACCTGCACACGTCTCTGCCGGGGAGCAGAGCGCTAGGGACATGACGTCTGTCAGGCACCTTCTGGGCGCCCACGGAGTCAGCCTCCCCGGGAGTGTGGGGCTGCAGACCACAGCCAGGGACCTGGGAGCCTTGTGCTCTCCGTGCGGCGCTGAGTCTGGGCGGCCAAGCAACCGCTGGTGGAGCCTGCACTTGCCCTCCCCTCCCCTCTACGAGAGGCTCACTGCTGGAGGGCTCGGCAGTGTGCAAGCCACCGGCTCCTAAGCCTTCCCCAAGGACGCCCGGGGCCTAGATGCAAAGGCAAGGCAGGAGTGGAGCTGAGGCCAGGAAGGCGCCAGTGGCCTCTCCCAGCATCGCACAGCCTGCTCCTTCCCGGGCAGCAAGCCTAGCAGCGAGGCAAGCCTGGGCAAGTCTCGCCCAGGGCAGAGCAGCCTCGCGCAAGGCACTTGACTAGATCCGCCTCTGAGCAGAGCTGGAGCTCTGCCGTCCTGGAGGCACACTCGGCTCGGCCCAAGCAGGGCTTGCAGCTGCACGCGCTTGGCTCCCTCGACTCTTCCCAAGGAGGCTCGCTTCCAAGCGGACCGTGCACTTGGCTTCCAGGCAGGGACGCCCCGCGCCTCCTGCAGGTCTTGGCACAGGGGCTGCTTCCCCTGAGCGGAAGGCTGTGGGCGGCAGCCCAGACACGCAGGGGCAGGCCCCAACCACCTGCACACGTCTCTGCTGGTGGGGAGAGCACTAGGGAAATGACGTCTGTCAGGCACCTTCTGGGCGCTCACGGAGTCAGCCTCCGGGTGTGTGGGGCTGCAGACCACAGCCAGGGGCCCTGGGAAGCCTGGTGCTCTCCGTGCTGTGCTGAGTCTGGGCGGCCAAGCGACCGCTGGAGGAGCCCTGCACTTGCCATTCCCTTCCCTATGACAGAGCTCTCACGGCTGGAGGGCTTGGCAGCGTGCACCCCACCGGCCCCTAAGCCCTCCGCAAGGACGCCTGGGGACTAGGTGCAAAGGCAAGGCAGGAGTGGAGCTGAGGCCAGGAAGGCGCCAGGAGCGTCTGCCTGTCTGGCGCAGCCTGCTCCTTCCCGGGCAGGAAGCCTAGCAGCGAGGCAAGTCTGGGCAAGGCTCGCCCAGGGCAGAGCAGCCTCACGCCAGCCACTCTGCCAGATCGGGCCTCTGAGCAGAGCTGGAGCTCTGCCGTACTGGAGGCTCACTGGGCTCCGCCCAAGGAGTGAGTGCAGACGCACGCAGCTGGGCTGCCTCCTCTTCTCCCGAGGAGGCTCGCTTCCCGCATGCTGTGCGCTAGGCTTCCAGGCGGGGGCGCCCCGCGCCCCCTACAGGTCTTGGCTCAGGGGCTGCTTCCCTGGAGCTGGGGCTGCCGGCGGGAGCCCAGACACGCAGGGGCAGGCCCCACCACCTGCACACGTCTCTGCCGGGGAGCAGAGCGCTAGGGACATGACGTCTGTCAGGCACCTTCTGGGCGCCCACGGAGTCAGCCTCCGGGAGTGTGGGGCTGCAGACCACAGCCAGGGGACCTGGGAGCCTTGTGCTCTCCGTGCGGCGCTGAGTCTGGGCGGCCAAGCAACCGCTGGTGGAGCCCTGCACTTGCCCTCCCCTCCCCTCTACGAGAGGCCTCACTGCTGGAGGGCTCGGCAGTGTGCAAGCCACCGGCTCCTAAGCCTTCCCCAAGGACGCCCGGGGCCTAGATGCAAAGGCAAGGCAGGAGTGGAGCTGAGGCCAGGAAGGCGCCAGTGGCCTCTCCCAGCATCGCACAGCCTGCTCCTTCCCGGGCAGCAAGCCTAGCAGCGAGGCAAGCCTGGGCAAGTCTCGCCCAGGGCAGAGCAGCCTCGCGCAAGGCACTTGACTAGATCCGGCCTCTGAGCAGAGCTGGAGCTCTGCCGTCCTGGAGGCACACTCGGCTCGGCCCAAGCAGGGCTTGCAGCTGCACGCGGCTTGGCTCCCTCGACTCTTCCCAAGGAGGCTCGCTTCCAAGCGGACCGTGCACTTGGCTTCCAGGCAGGGACGCCCCGCGCCTCCTGCAGGTCTTGGCACAGGGGCTGCGTCCCCTGAGCGGAGGCTGTGGGCGGCAGCCCAGACACGCAGGGGCAGGCCCCAACCACCTGCACACGTCTCTGCTGGTGGGGAGAGCACTAGGGAAATGACGTCTGTCAGGCACCTTCTGGGCGCTCACGGAGTCAGCCTCCGGGTGTGTGGGGCTGCAGACCACAGCCAGGGGCCCTGGGAAGCCTGGTGCTCTCCGTGCTGTGCTGAGTCTGGGCGGCCAAGCGACCGCTGGAGGAGCCCTGCACTTGCCATTCCCTCCCCTATGACAGAGCTCTCACGGCTGGAGGGCTTGGCAGCGTGCACCCCACCGGCCCCTAAGCCCTCCGCAAGGACGCCTGGGGACTAGGTGCAAAGGCAAGGCAGGAGTGGAGCTGAGGCCAGGAAGGCGCCAGGAGCGTCTGCCTGTCTGGCGCAGCCTGCTCCTTCCCGGGCAGGAAGCCTAGCAGCGAGGCAAGTCTGGGCAAGGCTCGCCCAGGGCAGAGCAGCCTCACGCCAGCCACTCTGCCAGATCGGGCCTCTGAGCAGAGCTGGAGCTCTGCCGTACTGGAGGCTCACTGGGCTCCGCCCAAGGAGTGAGTGCAGACGCACGCAGCTGGGCTGCCTCCTCTTCTCCCGAGGAGGCTCGCTTCCCGCATGCTGTGCGCTAGGCTTCCAGGCGGGGGCGCCCCGCGCCCCCTACAGGTCTTGGCTCAGGGGCTGCTTCCCTGGAGCTGGGGCTGCCGGCGGGAGCCCAGACACGCAGGGGCAGGCCCCACCACCTGCACACGTCTCTGCCGGGGAGCAGAGCGCTAGGGACATGACGTCTGTCAGGCACCTTCTGGGCGCCCACGGAGTCAGCCTCCGGGAGTGTGGGGCTGCAGACCACAGCCAGGGGACCTGGGAGCCTTGTGCTCTCCGTGCGGCGCTGAGTCTGGGCGGCCAAGCAACCGCTGGTGGAGCCCTGCACTTGCCCTCCCCTCCCCTCTACGAGAGGCCTCACTGCTGGAGGGCTCGGCAGTGTGCAAGCCACCGGCTCCTAAGCCTTCCCCAAGGACGCCCGGGGCCTAGATGCAAAGGCAAGGCAGGAGTGGAGCTGAGGCCAGGAAGGCGCCAGTGGCCTCTCCCAGCATCGCACAGCCTGCTCCTTCCCGGGCAGCAAGCCTAGCAGCGAGGCAAGCCTGGGCAAGTCTCGCCCAGGGCAGAGCAGCCTCGCGCAAGGCACTTGACTAGATCCGGCCTCTGAGCAGAGCTGGAGCTCTGCCGTCCTGGAGGCACACTCGGCTCGGCCCAAGCAGGGCTTGCAGCTGCACGCGGCTTGGCTCCCTCGACTCTTCCCAAGGAGGCTCGCTTCCAAGCGGACCGTGCACTTGGCTTCCAGGCAGGGACGCCCCGCGCCTCCTGCAGGTCTTGGCACAGGGGCTGCTTCCCCTGAGCGGAGGCTGTGGGCGACAGCCCAGACACGCAGGGGCAGGCCCCAACCACCTGCACACGTCTCTGCTGGTGGGGAGAGCACTAGGGAAATGACGTCTGTCAGGCAGCTTCTGGGCGCTCACGGAGTCAGCCTCCGGGTGTGTGGGGCTGCAGACCACAGCCAGGGGCCCTGGGAAGCCTGGTGCTCTCCGTGCTGTGCTGAGTCTGGGCGGCCAAGCGAGCGCTGGAGGAGCCCTGCACTTGCCATTCCCTTCCCTATGACAGAGCTCTCACGGCTGGAGGGCTTGGCAGCGGGCACCCCACCGGCCCCTAAGCCCTCCGCAAGGACGCCTGGGGACTAGGTGCAAAGGCAAGGCAGGAGTGGAGCTGAGGCCAGGAAGGCGCCAGGAGCGTGTGCCTGTCTGGCGCAGCCTGCTCCTTCCCGGGCAGGAAGCCTAGCAGCGAGGCAAGTCTGGGCGACGCTCGCCCAGGGCAGAGCAGCCTCACGCCAGCAACTCTGCCAGATCGGGCCTCTGAGCAGAGCTGGAGCTCTGCCGTACTGGAGGCTCACTGGGCTCCGCCCAAGGAGTGATTGCAGACGCACGCAGCTGTGCTGCCTCCTCTTCTCCCGAGGAGGCTCCCTTCCCGCGTGCTGTGCACCAGGCTTCCAGGCGGGGGCGCCCCGCGCCTCCTACAGGTCTTGGCTCAGGGGCTACTTCCCTGGAGCTGGGGCTGCCGGCGGGAGCCCAGACACGCAGGGGCAGGCCCCACCACCTGCACACGTCTCTGCTGGGGAGCAGAGCGCTAGGGACATGACGTCTGTCAGGCAACTTCTGGGCGCCCACGGAGACAGCCTCCGGGAGTGTGGGGCTGCAGACCACAGCCAGGGGACCTGGGAGCCTTGTGCTCTCCGTGCGGCGCTGAGTCTGGGCGGCCAAGCAACCGCTGGTGGAGCCCTGCACTTGCCCTCCCCTCCCCTCTACGAGAGGCCTCACTGCTGGAGGGCTTGGCAGTGTGCAAGGCACCGGCTCCTAAACCTTCCACAAGGACGCCCGGGGCCTAGATGCAAAGGCAAGGCAGGAGTGGAGCTGAGGCCAGGAAGGCGCCAGTGGCCTCTCCCAGCATCGCACAGACTGCTCCTTCCTGGGCAGCAAGCCTAGCAGCGAGGCAAGCCTGGGCAAGTCTCGCCCAGGGCAGAGCAGCCTCGCGCAAGGCACTTGACTAGATCTGGCCTCTGAGCAGAGCTGGAGCTCTGCCGTCCTGGAGGCACACTCGGCTCGGCCCAAGCAGGGATTGCAGCTGCACGCGGCTTGGCTCCCTCGACTCTTCCCAAGGAGGCTCGCTTCCAAGCGGACTGTGCACTTGGCTTCCAGGCAGGGACGCCCCGCGCCTCCTGCAGGTCTTGGCACAGGGGCTGCTTCCCCTGAGCGGAGGCTGTGGGCGGCAGCCCAGACACGCAGGGGCAGGCCCCAACCACCTGCACACGTCTCTGCTGGTGGGGAGAGCACTAGGGAAATGACGTCTGTCAGGCACCTTCTGGGCGCTCACGGAGTCAGCCTCCGGGTGTGTGGGGCTGCAGACCACAGCCAGGGGCCCTGGGAAGCCTGGTGCTCTCCGTGCTGTGCTGAGTCTGGGCGGCCAAGCGACCGCTGGAGGAGCCCTGCACTTGCCATTCCCTTCCCTATGACAGAGCTCTCACGGCTGGAGGGCTTGGCAGCGTGCACCCCACCGGCCCCTAAGCCCTCCGCAAGGACGCCTGGGGACTAGGTGCAAAGGCAAGGCAGGAGTGGAGCTGAGGCCAGGAAGGCGCCAGGAGCGTCTGCCTGTCTGGCGCAGCCTGCTCCTTCCCGGGCAGGAAGCCTAGCAGCGAGGCAAGTCTGGGCAAGGCTCGCCCAGGGCAGAGCAGCCTCACGCCAGCCACTCTGCCAGATCGGGCCTCTGAGCAGAGCTGGAGCTCTGCCGTACTGGAGGCTCACTGGGCTCCGCCCAAGGAGTGAGTGCAGACGCACGCAGCTGGGCTGCCTCCTCTTCTCCCGAGGAGGCTCGCTTCCCGCATGCTGTGCGCTAGGCTTCCAGGCGGGGGCGCCCCGCGCCCCCTACAGGTCTTGGCTCAGGGGCTGCTTCCCTGGAGCTGGGGCTGCCGGCGGGAGCCCAGACACGCAGGGGCAGGCCCCACCACCTGCACACGTCTCTGCCGGGGAGCAGAGCGCTAGGGACATGACGTCTGTCAGGCACCTTCTGGGCGCCCACGGAGTCAGCCTCCGGGAGTGTGGGGCTGCAGACCACAGCCAGGGGACCTGGGAGCCTTGTGCTCTCCGTGCGGCGCTGAGTCTGGGCGGCCAAGCAACCGCTGGTGGAGCCCTGCACTTGCCCTCCCCTCCCCTCTACGAGAGGCCTCACTGCTGGAGGGCTCGGCAGTGTGCAAGCCACCGGCTCCTAAGCCTTCCCCAAGGACGCCCGGGGCCTAGATGCAAAGGCAAGGCAGGAGTGGAGCTGAGGCCAGGAAGGCGCCAGTGGCCTCTCCCAGCATCGCACAGCCTGCTCCTTCCCGGGCAGCAAGCCTAGCAGCGAGGCAAGCCTGGGCAAGTCTCGCCCAGGGCAGAGCAGCCTCGCGCAAGGCACTTGACTAGATCCGGCCTCTGAGCAGAGCTGGAGCTCTGCCGTCCTGGAGGCACACTCGGCTCGGCCCAAGCAGGGCTTGCAGCTGCACGCGGCTTGGCTCCCTCGACTCTTCCCAAGGAGGCTCGCTTCCAAGCGGACCGTGCACTTGGCTTCCAGGCAGGGACGCCCCGCGCCTCCTGCAGGTCTTGGCACAGGGGCTGCTTCCCCTGAGCGGAGGCTGTGGGCGGCAGCCCAGACACGCAGGGGCAGGCCCCAACCACCTGCACACGTCTCTGCTGGTGGGGAGAGCACTAGGGAAATGACGTCTGTCAGGCACCTTCTGGGCGCTCACGGAGTCAGCCTCCGGGTGTGTGGGGCTGCAGACCACAGCCAGGGGCCCTAGGAAGCCTGGTGCTCTCCGTGCTGTGCTGAGTCTGGGCGGCCAAGCGACCGCTGGAGGAGCCCTGCACTTGCCATTCCCTTCCCTATGACAGAGCTCTCACGGCTGGAGGGCTTGGCAGCGTGCACCCCACCGGCCCCTAAGCCCTCCGCAAGGACGCCTGGGGACTAGGTGCAAAGGCAAGGCAGGAGTGGAGCTGAGGCCAGGAAGGCGCCAGGAGCGTCTGCCTGTCTGGTGCAGCCTGCTCCTTCCCGGGCAGGAAGCCTAGCAGCGAGGCAAGTCTGGGCAAGGCTCGCCCAGGGCAGAGCAGCCTCACGCCAGCCACTCTGCCAGATCGGGCCTCTGAGCAGAGCTGGAGCTCTGCCGTACTGGAGGCTCACTGGGCTCCGCCCAAGGAGTGAGTGCAGACGCACGCAGCTGGGCTGCCTCCTCTTCTCCCGAGGAGGCTCGCTTCCCGCATGCTGTGCGCTAGGCTTCCAGGCGGGGGCGCCCCGCGCCCCCTACAGGTCTTGGCTCAGGGGCTGCTTCCCTGGAGCTGGGGCTGCCGGCGGGAGCCCAGACACGCAGGGGCAGGCCCCACCACCTGCACACGTCTCTGCCGGGGAGCAGAGCGCTAGGGACATGACGTCTGTCAGGCACCTTCTGGGCGCCCACGGAGTCAGCCTCCGGGAGTGTGGGGCTGCAGACCACAGCCAGGGGACCTGGGAGCCTTGTGCTCTCCGTGCGGCGCTGAGTCTGGGCGGCCAAGCAACCGCTGGTGGAGCCCTGCACTTGCCCTCCCCTCCCCTCTACGAGAGGCCTCACTGCTGGAGGGCTCGGCAGTGTGCAAGCCACCGGCTCCTAAGCCTTCCCCAAGGACGCCCGGGGCCTAGATGCAAAGGCAAGGCAGGAGTGGAGCTGAGGCCAGGAAGGCGCCAGTGGCCTCTCCCAGCATCGCACAGCCTGCTCCTTCCCGGGCAGCAAGCCTAGCAGCGAGGCAAGCCTGGGCAAGTCTCGCCCAGGGCAGAGCAGCCTCGCGCAAGGCACTTGACTAGATCCGGCCTCTGAGCAGAGCTGGAGCTCTGCCGTCCTGGAGGCACACTCGGCTCGGCCCAAGCAGGGCTTGCAGCTGCACGCGGCTTGGCTCCCTCGACTCTTCCCAAGGAGGCTCGCTTCCAAGCGGACCGTGCACTTGGCTTCCAGGCAGGGACGCCCCGCGCCTCCTGCAGGTCTTGGCACAGGGGCTGCTTCCCCTGAGCGGAGGCTGTGGGCGACAGCCCAGACACGCAGGGGCAGGCCCCAACCACCTGCACACGTCTCTGCTGGTGGGGAGAGCACTAGGGAAATGACGTCTGTCAGGCAGCTTCTGGGCGCTCACGGAGTCAGCCTCCGGGTGTGTGGGGCTGCAGACCACAGCCAGGGGCCCTGGGAAGCCTGGTGCTCTCCGTGCTGTGCTGAGTCTGGGCGGCCAAGCGAGCGCTGGAGGAGCCCTGCACTTGCCATTCCCTTCCCTATGACAGAGCTCTCACGGCTGGAGGGCTTGGCAGCGGGCACCCCACCGGCCCCTAAGCCCTCCGCAAGGACGCCTGGGGACTAGGTGCAAAGGCAAGGCAGGAGTGGAGCTGAGGCCAGGAAGGCGCCAGGAGCGTGTGCCTGTCTGGCGCAGCCTGCTCCTTCCCGGGCAGGAAGCCTAGCAGCGAGGCAAGTCTGGGCGACGCTCGCCCAGGGCAGAGCAGCCTCACGCCAGCAACTCTGCCAGATCGGGCCTCTGAGCAGAGCTGGAGCTCTGCCGTACTGGAGGCTCACTGGGCTCCGCCCAAGGAGTGATTGCAGACGCACGCAGCTGTGCTGCCTCCTCTTCTCCCGAGGAGGCTCCCTTCCCGCGTGCTGTGCACCAGGCTTCCAGGCGGGGGCGCCCCGCGCCTCCTACAGGTCTTGGCTCAGGGGCTGCTTCCCTGGAGCTGGGGCTGCCGGCGGGAGCCCAGACACGCAGGGGCAGGCCCCACCACCTGCACACGTCTCTGCTGGGGAGCAGAGCGCTAGGGACATGACGTCTGTCAGGCAACTTCTGGGCGCCCACGGAGACAGCCTCCGGGAGTGTGGGGCTGCAGACCACAGCCAGGGGACCTGGGAGCCTTGTGCTCTCCGTGCGGCGCTGAGTCTGGGCGGCCAAGCAACCGCTGGTGGAGCCCTGCACTTGCCCTCCCCTCCCCTCTACGAGAGGCCTCACTGCTGGAGGGCTTGGCAGTGTGCAAGGCACCGGCTCCTAAACCTTCCACAAGGACGCCCGGGGCCTAGATGCAAAGGCAAGGCAGGAGTGGAGCTGAGGCCAGGAAGGCGCCAGTGGCCTCTCCCAGCATCGCACAGACTGCTCCTTCCTGGGCAGCAAGCCTAGCAGCGAGGCAAGCCTGGGCAAGTCTCGCCCAGGGCAGAGCAGCCTCGCACAAGGCACTTGACTAGATCTGGCCTCTGAGCAGAGCTGGAGCTCTGCCGTCCTGGAGGCACACTCGGCTCGGCCCAAGCAGGGATTGCAGCTGCACGCGGCTTGGCTCCCTCGACTCTTCCCAAGGAGGCTCGCTTCCAAGCGGACTGTGCACTTGGCTTCCAGGCAGGGACGCCCCGCGCCTCCTGCAGGTCTTGGCACAGGGGCTGCTTCCCCTGAGCGGAGGCTGTGGGCGGCAGCCCAGACACGCAGGGGCAGGCCCCAACCACCTGCACACGTCTCTGCTGGTGGGGAGAGCACTAGGGAAATGACGTCTGTCAGGCACCTTCTGGGCGCTCACGGAGTCAGCCTCCGGGTGTGTGGGGCTGCAGACCACAGCCAGGGGCCCTGGGAAGCCTGGTGCTCTCCGTGCTGTGCTGAGTCTGGGCGGCCAAGCGAGCGCTGGAGGAGCCCTTCACTTGCCATTCCCTTCCCTATGACAGAGCTCTCACGGCTGGAGGGCTTGGCAGCGGGCACCCCACCGGCCCCTAAGCCCTCCGCAAGGACGCCTGGGAACTAGGTGCAAAAGCAAGGCAGGAGTGGAGCTGAGGCCAGGAAGGCGCCAGGAGCGTCTGCCTGTCTGGCGCAGCCTGCTCCTTCCCGGGCAGGAAGCCTAGCAGCGAGGCAAGTCTGGGCAAGGCTCGCCCAGGGCAGAGCAGCCTCACGCCAGCAACTCTGCCAGATCGGGCCTCTGAGCAGAGCTGGAGCTCTGCCGTACTGGAGGCTCACTGGGCTCCGCCCAAGGAGTGATTGCAGACGCACGCAGCTGGGCTGCCTCCTCTTCTCCCGAGGAGGCTCGCTTCCCGCGTGCTGTGCACCAGGCTTCCAGGCGGGGGCGCCCCGCGCCTCCTACAGGTCTTGGCTCAGGGGCTGCTTCCCTGGAGCTGGGGCTGCCGGCGGGAGCCCAGACACGCAGGGGCAGGCCCCACCACCTGCACACGTCTCTGCTGGGGAGCAGAGCGCTAGGGACATGACGTCTGTCAGGCACCTTCTGGGCGCCCACGGAGTCAGCCTCCGGGAGTGTGGGGCTGCAGACCACAGCCAGGGGACCTGGGAGCCTTGTGCTCTCCGTGCGGCGCTGAGTCTGGGCGGCCAAGCAACCGCTGGTGGAGCCCTGCACTTGCCCTCCCCTCCCCTCTACGAGAGGCCTCACTGCTGGAGGGCTCGGCAGTGTGCAAGCCACCGGCTCCTAAGCCTTCCCCAAGGACGCCCGGGGCCTAGATGCAAAGGCAAGGCAGGAGTGGAGCTGAGGCCAGGAAGGCGCCAGTGGCCTCTCCCAGCATCGCACAGCCTGCTCCTTCCCGGGCAGCAAGCCTAGCAGCGAGGCAAGCCTGGGCAAGTCTCGCCCAGGGCAGAGCAGCCTCGCGCAAGGCACTTGACTAGATCCGGCCTCTGAGCAGAGCTGGAGCTCTGCCGTCCTGGAGGCACACTCGGCTCGGCCCAAGCAGGGCTTGCAGCTGCACGCGGCTTGGCTCCCTCGACTCTTCCCAAGGAGGCTCGCTTCCAAGCGGACCGTGCACTTGGCTTCCAGGCAGGGACGCCCCGCGCCTCCTGCAGGTCTTGGCACAGGGGCTGCTTCCCCTGAGCGGAGGCTGTGGGCGACAGCCCAGACACGCAGGGGCAGGCCCCAACCACCTGCACACGTCTCTGCTGGTGGGGAGAGCACTAGGGAAATGACGTCTGTCAGGCAGCTTCTGGGCGCTCACGGAGTCAGCCTCCGGGTGTGTGGGGCTGCAGACCACAGCCAGGGGCCCTGGGAAGCCTGGTGCTCTCCGTGCTGTGCTGAGTCTGGGCGGCCAAGCGAGCGCTGGAGGAGCCCTGCACTTGCCATTCCCTTCCCTATGACAGAGCTCTCACGGCTGGAGGGCTTGGCAGCGGGCACCCCACCGGCCCCTAAGCCCTCCGCAAGGACGCCTGGGGACTAGGTGCAAAGGCAAGGCAGGAGTGGAGCTGAGGCCAGGAAGGCGCCAGGAGCGTGTGCCTGTCTGGCGCAGCCTGCTCCTTCCCGGGCAGGAAGCCTAGCAGCGAGGCAAGTCTGGGCGACGCTCGCCCAGGGCAGAGCAGCCTCACGCCAGCAACTCTGCCAGATCGGGCCTCTGAGCAGAGCTGGAGCTCTGCCGTACTGGAGGCTCACTGGGCTCCGCCCAAGGAGTGATTGCAGACGCACGCAGCTGTGCTGCCTCCTCTTCTCCCGAGGAGGCTCCCTTCCCGCGTGCTGTGCACCAGGCTTCCAGGCGGGGGCGCCCCGCGCCTCCTACAGGTCTTGGCTCAGGGGCTGCTTCCCTGGAGCTGGGGCTGCCGGCGGGAGCCCAGACACGCAGGGGCAGGCCCCACCACCTGCACACGTCTCTGCTGGGGAGCAGAGCGCTAGGGACGTGACGTCTGTCAGGCACCTTCTGGGCGCCCAAGGAGTCAGCCTCTGGGAGTGTGGGGCTGCAGACCACAGCCAGGGGACCTGGGAGCCGTGTGCTCTCCGTGCGGCGCTGAGTCTGGGCGGCCAAGCAACCGCTGGTGGAGCCCTGCACTTGCCCTCCCCTCCCCTCTACGAGAGGCCTCACTGCTGGAGGGCTTGGCAGTGTGCAAGGCACCGGCTCCTAAACCTTCCACAAGGACGCCCGGGGCCTAGATGCAAAGGCAAGGAAGGAGTGGAGCTGAGGCCAGGAAGGCGCCAGTGGCCTCTCCCAGCATCGCACAGACTGCTCCTTCCTGGGCAGCAAGCCTAGCAGCGAGGCAAGCCTGGGCAAGTCTCGCCCAGGGCAGAGCAGCCTCGCGCAAGGCACTTGACTAGATCTGGCCTCTGAGCAGAGCTGGAGCTCTGCCGTACTGGAGGCTCACTGGGCTCCGCCCAAGGAGTGATTGCAGACGCACGCAGCTGGGCTGCCTCCTCTTCTCCCGAGGAGGCTCGCTTCCCGCATGCTGTGCGCTAGGCTTCCAGGCGGGGGCGCCCCACGCCCCCTACAGGTCTTGGCTCAGGGGCTGCTTCCCTGGAGCTGGGGCTGCCGGCGGGAGCCCAGACACGCAGGGGCAGGCCCCACCACCTGCACACGTCTCTGCCGGGGAGCAGAGCGCTAGGGACATGACGTCTGTCAGGCACCTTCTGGGCGCCCACGGAGTCAGCCTCCGGGAGTGTGGGGCTGCAGACCACAGCCAGGGGACCTGGGAGCCTTGTGCTCTCCGTGCGGCGCTGAGTCTGGGCGGCCAAGCAACCGCTGGTGGAGCCCTGCACTTGCCCTCCCCTCCCCTCTACCAGAGGCCTCACTGCTGGAGGGCTCGGCAGTGTGCAAGCCACCGGCTCCTAAGCCTTCCCCAAGGACGCCCGGGGCCTAGATGCAAAGGCAAGGCAGGAGTGGAGCTGAGGCCAGGAAGGCGCCAGTGGCCTCTCCCAGCATCGCACAGCCTGCTCCTTCCCGGGCAGCAAGCCTAGCAGCGAGGCAAGCCTGGGCAAGTCTCGCCCAGGGCAGAGCAGCCTCGCGCAAGGCACTTGACTAGATCCGGCCTCTGAGCAGAGCTGGAGCTCTGCCGTCCTGGAGGCACACTCGGCTCGGCCCAAGCAGGGCTTGCAGCTGCACGCGGCTTGGCTCCCTCGACTCTTCCCAAGGAGGCTCGCTTCCAAGCGGACCGTGCACTTGGCTTCCAGGCAGGGACGCCCCGCGCCTCCTGCAGGTCTTGGCACAGGGGCTGCTTCCCCTGAGCGGAGGCTGTGGGCGACAGCCCAGACACGCAGGGGCAGGCCCCAACCACCTGCACACGTCTCTGCTGGTGGGGAGAGCACTAGGGAAATGACGTCTGTCAGGCAGCTTCTGGGCGCTCACGGAGTCAGCCTCCGGGTGTGTGGGGCTGCAGACCACAGCCAGGGGCCCTGGGAAGCCTGGTGCTCTCCGTGCTGTGCTGAGTCTGGGCGGCCAAGCGAGCGCTGGAGGAGCCCTGCACTTGCCATTCCCTTCCCTATGACAGAGCTCTCACGGCTGGAGGGCTTGGCAGCGGGCACCCCACCGGCCCCTAAGCCCTCCGCAAGGACGCCTGGGGACTAGGTGCAAAGGCAAGGCAGGAGTGGAGCTGAGGCCAGGAAGGCGCCAGGAGCGTGTGCCTGTCTGGCGCAGCCTGCTCCTTCCCGGGCAGGAAGCCTAGCAGCGAGGCAAGTCTGGGCGACGCTCGCCCAGGGCAGAGCAGCCTCACGCCAGCAACTCTGCCAGATCGGGCCTCTGAGCAGAGCTGGAGCTCTGCCGTACTGGAGGCTCACTGGGCTCCGCCCAAGGAGTGATTGCAGACGCACGCAGCTGTGCTGCCTCCTCTTCTCCCGAGGAGGCTCCCTTCCCGCGTGCTGTGCACCAGGCTTCCAGGCGGGGGCGCCCCGCGCCTCCTACAGGTCTTGGCTCAGGGGCTGCTTCCCTGGAGCTGGGGCTGCCGGCGGGAGCCCAGACACGCAGGGGCAGGCCCCACCACCTGCACACGTCTCTGCTGGGGAGCAGAGCGCTAGGGACATGACGTCTGTCAGGCAACTTCTGGGCGCCCACGGAGACAGCCTCCGGGAGTGTGGGGCTGCAGACCACAGCCAGGGGACCTGGGAGCCTTGTGCTCTCCGTGCGGCGCTGAGTCTGGGCGGCCAAGCAACCGCTGGTGGAGCCCTGCACTTGCCCTCCCCTCCCCTCTACGAGAGGCCTCACTGCTGGAGGGCTTGGCAGTGTGCAAGGCACCGGCTCCTAAACCTTCCACAAGGACGCCCGGGGCCTAGATGCAAAGGCAAGGCAGGAGTGGAGCTGAGGCCAGGAAGGCGCCAGTGGCCTCTCCCAGCATCGCACAGACTGCTCCTTCCTGGGCAGCAAGCCTAGCAGCGAGGCAAGCCTGGGCAAGTCTCGCCCAGGGCAGAGCAGCCTCGCGCAAGGCACTTGACTAGATCTGGCCTCTGAGCAGAGCTGGAGCTCTGCCGTCCTGGAGGCACACTCGGCTCGGCCCAAGCAGGGATTGCAGCTGCACGCGGCTTGGCTCCCTCGACTCTTCCCAAGGAGGCTCGCTTCCAAGCGGACTGTGCACTTGGCTTCCAGGCAGGGACGCCCCGCGCCTCCTGCAGGTCTTGGCACAGGGGCTGCTTCCCCTGAGCGGAGGCTGTGGGCGGCAGCCCAGACACGCAGGGGCAGGCCCCAACCACCTGCACACGTCTCTGCTGGTGGGGAGAGCACTAGGGAAATGACGTCTGTCAGGCACCTTCTGGGCGCTCACGGAGTCAGCCTCCGGGTGTGTGGGGCTGCAGACCACAGCCAGGGGCCCTGGGAAGCCTGGTGCTCTCCGTGCTGTGCTGAGTCTGGGCGGCCAAGCGAGCGCTGGAGGAGCCCTTCACTTGCCATTCCCTTCCCTATGACAGAGCTCTCACGGCTGGAGGGCTTGGCAGCGGGCACCCCACCGGCCCCTAAGCCCTCCGCAAGGACGCCTGGGAACTAGGTGCAAAAGCAAGGCAGGAGTGGAGCTGAGGCCAGGAAGGCGCCAGGAGCGTGTGCCTGTCTGGCGCAGCCTTCACCTTCCCGGGCAGGAAGCCTAGCAGCGAGGCAAGTCTGGGCAAGGCTCGCCCAGGGCAGAGCAGCCTCACGCCAGCAACTCTGCCAGATCGGGCCTCTGAGCAGAGCTGGAGCTCTGCCGTACTGGAGGCTCACTGGGCTCCGCCCAAGGAGTGATTGCAGACGCACGCAGCTGGGCTGCCTCCTCTTCTCCCGAGGAGGCTCGCTTCCCGCGTGCTGTGCACCAGGCTTCCAGGCGGGGGCGCCCCGCGCCTCCTACAGGTCTTGGCTCAGGGGCTGCTTCCCTGGAGCTGGGGCTGCCGGCGGGAGCCCAGACACGCAGGGGCAGGCCCCACCACCTGCACACGTCTCTGCTGGGGAGCAGAGCGCTAGGGACATGACGTCTGTCAGGCACCTTCTGGGCGCCCACGGAGTCAGCCTCCGGGAGTGTGGGGCTGCAGACCACAGCCAGGGGACCTGGGAGCCTTGTGCTCTCCGTGCGGCGCTGAGTCTGGGCGGCCAAGCAACCGCTGGTGGAGCCCTGCACTTGCCCTCCCCTCCCCTCTACGAGAGGCCTCACTGCTGGAGGGCTTGGCAGTGTGCAAGGCACCGGCTCCTAAACCTTCCACAAGGACGCCCGGGGCCTAGATGCAAAGGCAAGGAAGGAGTGGAGCTGAGGCCAGGAAGGCGCCAGTGGCCTCTCCCAGCATCGCACAGACTGCTCCTTCCTGGGCAGCAAGCCTAGCAGCGAGGCAAGCCTGGGCAAGTCTCGCCCAGGGCAGAGCAGCCTCGCGCAAGGCACTTGACTAGATCTGGCCTCTGAGCAGAGCTGGAGCTCTGCCGTACTGGAGGCTCACTGGGCTCCGCCCAAGGAGTGATTGCAGACGCACGCAGCTGGGCTGCCTCCTCTTCTCCCGAGGAGGCTCGCTTCCCGCGTGCTGTGCACCAGGCTTCCAGGCGGGGGCGCCCCGCGCCTCCTACAGGTCTTTCGTCAGGGGCTGCTTCCCTGGAGCTGGGGCTGCCGGCGGGAGCCCAGACACGCAGGGGCAGGCCCCACCACCTGCACACGTCTCTGCTGGGGAGCAGAGCGCTAGGGACATGACGTCTGTCAGGCACCTTCTGGGCGCCCACGGAGTCAGCCTCCGGGAGTGTGGGGCTGCAGACCACAGCCAGGGGACCTGGGAGCCTTGTGATCTCCGTGCGGCGCTGAGTCTGGGCGGCCAAGCAACCGCTGGTGGAGCCCTGCACTTGCCCTCCCCTGCCCTCTACGAGAGGCCTCACTGCTGGAGGGCTTGGCAGTGTGCAAGGCACCGGCTCCTAAGCCTTCCCCAAGGACGCCCGGGGCCTAGATGCAAAGGCAAGGCAGGAGTGGAGCTGAGGCCAGGAAGGCGCCAGTGGCCTCTCCCAGCATCGCACAGCCTGCTCCTTCCTGGGCAGCAAGCCTAGCAGCGAGGCAAGCCTGGGCAAGTCTCGCCCAGGGCAGAGCAGCCTCGCGCAAGGCACTTGACTAGATCCGGCCTCTGAGCAGAGCTGGAGCTCTGCCGTCCTGGAGGCACACTCGGCTCGGCCCAAGCAGGGATTGCAGCTGCACGCGGCTTGGCTCCCTCGACTCTTCCCAAGGAGGCTCGCTTCCAAGCGGACTGTGCACTTGGCTTCCAGGCAGGGACGCCCCGCGCCTCCTGCAGGTCTTGGCACAGGGGCTGCTTCCCCTGAGCGGAGGCTGTGGGCGGCAGCCCAGACACGCAGGGGCAGGCCCCAACCACCTGCACACGTCTCTGCTGGTGGGGAGAGCACTAGGGAAATGACGTCTGTCAGGCACCTTCTGGGCGCTCAAGGAGTCAGCCTCCGGGTGTGTGGGGCTGCAGACCACAGCCAGGGGCCCTGGGAAGCCTGGTGCTCTCCGTGCTGTGCTGAGTCTGGGCGGCCAAGCGAGCGCTGGAGGAGCCCTGCACTTGCCATTCCCTTCCCTATGACAGAGCTCTCACGGCTGGAGGGCTTGGCAGCGGGCACCCCACCGGCCCCTAAGCCCTCCGCAAGGACGCCTGGGGACTAGGTGCAAAGGCAAGGCAGGAGTGGAGCTGAGGCCAGGAAGGCGCCAGGAGCGTCTGCCTGTCTCGCGCAGCCTGCTCCTTCCCGGGCAGGAAGCCTAGCAGCGAGGCAAGTCTGGGCAAGGCTCGCCCAGGGCAGAGCAGCCTCACGCCAGCAACTCTGCCAGATCGGGCCTCTGAGCAGAGCTGGAGCTCTGCCATACTGGAGGCTCACTGGGCTCCGCCCAAGGAGTGATTGCAGACGCACGCAGCTGGGCTGCCTCCTCTTCTCCCGAGGAGGCTCGCTTCCCGCGTGCTGTGCACCAGGCTTCCAGGCGGGGGCGCCCCGCGCCTCCTACAGGTCTTGGCTCAGGGGCTGCTTCCCTGGAGCTGGGGCTGCCGGCGGGAGCCCAGACACGCAGGGGCAGGCCCCACCACCTGCACACGTCTCTGCTGGGGAGCAGAGCGCTAGGGACATGACGTCTGTCAGGCACCTTCTGGGCGCCCACGGAGTCAGCCTCCGGGAGTGTGGGGCTGCAGACCACAGCCAGGGGACCTGGGAGCCTTGTGCTCTCCGTGCGGCGCTGAGTCTGGGCGGCCAAGCAACCGCTGGTGGAGCCCTGCACTTGCCCTCCCCTCCCCTCTACGAGAGGCCTCACTGCTGGAGGGCTTGGCAATGTGCAAGCCACCGGCTCCTAAGCCTTCCCCAAGGACGCCCGGGGCCTAGATGCAAAGGCAAGGCAGGAGTGGAGCTGAGGCCAGGAAGGCGCCAGTGGCCTCTCCCAGCATCGCACAGCCTGCTCCTTCCTGGGCAGCAAGCCTAGCAGCGAGGCAAGCCTGGGCAAGTCTCGCCCAGGGCAGAGCAGCCTCGCGCAAGGCACATGACTAGATCCGGCCTCTGAACAGAGCTGTAGCTCTGCCGTCCTGGATGCACACTCGGCTCGGCCCAAGCAGGGATTGCAGCTGCACGCGACTTGGCTCCCTCGACTCTTCCCAAGGAGGCTCGCTTCCAAGCGGACTGTGCACTTGGCTTCCAGGCAGGGACGCCCCGCGCCTCCTGCAGGTCTTGGCACAGGGGCTGCTTCCCCTGAGCGGAGGCTGTGGGCGGCAGCCCAGACACGCAGGGGCAGGCCCCAACCACCTGCACACGTCTCTGCTGGTGGGGAGAGCACTAGGGAAATGACGTCTGTCAGGCAGCTTCTGGGCGCTCACGGAGTCAGCCTCCGGGTGTGTGGGGCTGCAGACCACAGCCAGGGGCCCTGGGATGCCTGGTGCTCTCCGTGCTGTGCTGAGTCTGGGCGGCCAAGCGAGCGCTGGAGGAGCCCTGCACTTGCCATTCCCTTCCCTATGACAGAGCCCTCACGGCTGGAGGGCTTGGCAGCGGGCACCCCACCGGCCCCTAAGCCCTCCGCAAGGACGCCTGGGGACTAGGTGCAAAGGCAAGGCAGGAGTGGAGCTGAGGCCAGGAAGGCGCCAGGAGCGTCTGCCTGTCTCGCGCAGCCTTCACCTTCCCGGGCAGGAAGCCTAGCAGCGAGGCAAGTCTGGGCAAGGCTCGCCCAGGGCAGAGCAGCCTCACGCCAGCAACTCTGCCAGATCGGGCCTCTGAGCAGAGCTGGAGCTCTGCCATACTGGAGGCTCACTGGGCTCCGCCCAAGGAGTGATTGCAGACGCACGCAGCTGGGCTGCCTCCTCTTCTCCCGAGGAGGCTCGCTTCCCGCGTGCTGTGCACCAGGCTTCCAGGCGGGGGCGCCCCGCGCCTCCTACAGGTCTTGGCTCAGGGGCTGCTTCCCTGGAGCTGGGGCTGCCGGCGGGAGCCCAGACACGCAGGGGCAGGCCCCACCACCTGCACACGTCTCTGCTGGGGAGCAGAGCGCTAGGGACATGACGTCTGTCAGGCACCTTCTGGGCGCCCACGGAGTCAGCCTCCGGGAGTGTGGGGCTGCAGACCACAGCCAGGGGACCTGGGAGCCTTGTGCTCTCCGTGCGGCGCTGAGTCTGGGCGGCCAAGCAACCGCTGGTGGAGCCCTGCACTTGCCCTCCCCTCCCCTCTACGAGAGGCCTCACTGCTGGAGGGCTCGGCAGTGTGCAAGCCACCGGCTCCTAAGCCTTCCCCAAGGACGCCCGGGGCCTAGATGCAAAGGCAAGGCAGGAGTGGAGCTGAGGCCAGGAAGGCGCCAGTGGCCTCTCCCAGCATCGCACAGCCTGCTCCTTCCCGGGCAGCAAGCCTAGCAGCGAGGCAAGCCTGGGCAAGTCTCGCCCAGGGCAGAGCAGCCTCGCGCAAGGCACTTGACTAGATCCGGCCTCTGAGCAGAGCTGGAGCTCTGCCGTCCTGGAGGCACACTCGGCTCGGCCCAAGCAGGGCTTGCAGCTGCACGCGGCTTGGCTCCCTCGACTCTTCCCAAGGAGGCTCGCTTCCAAGCGGACCGTGCACTTGGCTTCCAGGCAGGGACGCCCCGCGCCTCCTGCAGGTCTTGGCACAGGGGCTGCTTCCCCTGAGCGGAGGCTGTGGGCGACAGCCCAGACACGCAGGGGCAGGCCCCAACCACCTGCACACGTCTCTGCTGGTGGGGAGAGCACTAGGGAAATGACGTCTGTCAGGCAGCTTCTGGGCGCTCACGGAGTCAGCCTCCGGGTGTGTGGGGCTGCAGACCACAGCCAGGGGCCCTGGGAAGCCTGGTGCTCTCCGTGCTGTGCTGAGTCTGGGCGGCCAAGCGAGCGCTGGAGGAGCCCTGCACTTGCCATTCCCTTCCCTATGACAGAGCTCTCACGGCTGGAGGGCTTGGCAGCGGGCACCCCACCGGCCCCTAAGCCCTCCGCAAGGACGCCTGGGGACTAGGTGCAAAGGCAAGGCAGGAGTGGAGCTGAGGCCAGGAAGGCGCCAGGAGCGTGTGCCTGTCTGGCGCAGCCTGCTCCTTCCCGGGCAGGAAGCCTAGCAGCGAGGCAAGTCTGGGCGACGCTCGCCCAGGGCAGAGCAGCCTCACGCCAGCAACTCTGCCAGATCGGGCCTCTGAGCAGAGCTGGAGCTCTGCCGTACTGGAGGCTCACTGGGCTCCGCCCAAGGAGTGATTGCAGACGCACGCAGCTGTGCTGCCTCCTCTTCTCCCGAGGAGGCTCCCTTCCCGCGTGCTGTGCACCAGGCTTCCAGGCGGGGGCGCCCCGCGCCTCCTACAGGTCTTGGCTCAGGGGCTGCTTCCCTGGAGCTGGGGCTGCCGGCGGGAGCCCAGACACGCAGGGGCAGGCCCCACCACCTGCACACGTCTCTGCTGGGGAGCAGAGCGCTAGGGACATGACGTCTGTCAGGCAACTTCTGGGCGCCCACGGAGACAGCCTCCGGGAGTGTGGGGCTGCAGACCACAGCCAGGGGACCTGGGAGCCTTGTGCTCTCCGTGCGGCGCTGAGTCTGGGCGGCCAAGCAACCGCTGGTGGAGCCCTGCACTTGCCCTCCCCTCCCCTCTACGAGAGGCCTCACTGCTGGAGGGCTTGGCAGTGTGCAAGGCACCGGCTCCTAAACCTTCCACAAGGACGCCCGGGGCCTAGATGCAAAGGCAAGGCAGGAGTGGAGCTGAGGCCAGGAAGGCGCCAGTGGCCTCTCCCAGCATCGCACAGACTGCTCCTTCCTGGGCAGCAAGCCTAGCAGCGAGGCAAGCCTGGGCAAGTCTCGCCCAGGGCAGAGCAGCCTCGCGCAAGGCACTTGACTAGATCTGGCCTCTGAGCAGAGCTGGAGCTCTGCCGTCCTGGAGGCACACTCGGCTCGGCCCAAGCAGGGATTGCAGCTGCACGCGGCTTGGCTCCCTCGACTCTTCCCAAGGAGGCTCGCTTCCAAGCGGACTGTGCACTTGGCTTCCAGGCAGGGACGCCCCGCGCCTCCTGCAGGTCTTGGCACAGGGGCTGCTTCCCCTGAGCGGAGGCTGTGGGCGGCAGCCCAGACACGCAGGGGCAGGCCCCAACCACCTGCACACGTCTCTGCTGGTGGGGAGAGCACTAGGGAAATGACGTCTGTCAGGCACCTTCTGGGCGCTCACGGAGTCAGCCTCCGGGTGTGTGGGGCTGCAGACCACAGCCAGGGGCCCTGGGAAGCCTGGTGCTCTCCGTGCTGTGCTGAGTCTGGGCGGCCAAGCGAGCGCTGGAGGAGCCCTTCACTTGCCATTCCCTTCCCTATGACAGAGCTCTCACGGCTGGAGGGCTTGGCAGCGGGCACCCCACCGGCCCCTAAGCCCTCCGCAAGGACGCCTGGGAACTAGGTGCAAAAGCAAGGCAGGAGTGGAGCTGAGGCCAGGAAGGCGCCAGGAGCGTGTGCCTGTCTGGCGCAGCCTTCACCTTCCCGGGCAGGAAGCCTAGCAGCGAGGCAAGTCTGGGCAAGGCTCGCCCAGGGCAGAGCAGCCTCACGCCAGCAACTCTGCCAGATCGGGCCTCTGAGCAGAGCTGGAGCTCTGCCGTACT
This sequence comes from Budorcas taxicolor, assembly GCF_023091745.1. Classification (NCBI taxonomy): domain Eukaryota; kingdom Metazoa; phylum Chordata; class Mammalia; order Artiodactyla; family Bovidae; genus Budorcas; species Budorcas taxicolor. The sequence continues at coordinate 987,612 of NW_026291583.1, forward strand.
GGAGGCTCACTGGGCTCCGCCCAAGGAGTGATTGCAGACGCACGCAGCTGGGCTGCCTCCTCTTCTCCCGAGGAGGCTCGCTTCCCGCGTGCTGTGCACCAGGCTTCCAGGCGGGGGCGCCCCGCGCCTCCTACAGGTCTTGGCTCAGGGGCTGCTTCCCTGGAGCTGGGGCTGCCGGCGGGAGCCCAGACACGCAGGGGCAGGCCCCACCACCTGCACACGTCTCTGCTGGGGAGCAGAGCGCTAGGGACATGACGTCTGTCAGGCACCTTCTGGGCGCCCACGGAGTCAGCCTCCGGGAGTGTGGGGCTGCAGACCACAGCCAGGGGACCTGGGAGCCTTGTGCTCTCCGTGCGGCGCTGAGTCTGGGCGGCCAAGCAACCGCTGGTGGAGCCCTGCACTTGCCCTCCCCTCCCCTCTACGAGAGGCCTCACTGCTGGAGGGCTTGGCAGTGTGCAAGGCACCGGCTCCTAAACCTTCCACAAGGACGCCCGGGGCCTAGATGCAAAGGCAAGGAAGGAGTGGAGCTGAGGCCAGGAAGGCGCCAGTGGCCTCTCCCAGCATCGCACAGACTGCTCCTTCCTGGGCAGCAAGCCTAGCAGCGAGGCAAGCCTGGGCAAGTCTCGCCCAGGGCAGAGCAGCCTCGCGCAAGGCACTTGACTAGATCTGGCCTCTGAGCAGAGCTGGAGCTCTGCCGTACTGGAGGCTCACTGGGCTCCGCCCAAGGAGTGATTGCAGACGCACGCAGCTGGGCTGCCTCCTCTTCTCCCGAGGAGGCTCGCTTCCCGCGTGCTGTGCACCAGGCTTCCAGGCGGGGGCGCCCCGCGCCTCCTACAGGTCTTTCGTCAGGGGCTGCTTCCCTGGAGCTGGGGCTGCCGGCGGGAGCCCAGACACGCAGGGGCAGGCCCCACCACCTGCACACGTCTCTGCTGGGGAGCAGAGCGCTAGGGACATGACGTCTGTCAGGCACCTTCTGGGCGCCCACGGAGTCAGCCTCCGGGAGTGTGGGGCTGCAGACCACAGCCAGGGGACCTGGGAGCCTTGTGATCTCCGTGCGGCGCTGAGTCTGGGCGGCCAAGCAACCGCTGGTGGAGCCCTGCACTTGCCCTCCCCTGCCCTCTACGAGAGGCCTCACTGCTGGAGGGCTTGGCAGTGTGCAAGGCACCGGCTCCTAAGCCTTCCCCAAGGACGCCCGGGGCCTAGATGCAAAGGCAAGGCAGGAGTGGAGCTGAGGCCAGGAAGGCGCCAGTGGCCTCTCCCAGCATCGCACAGCCTGCTCCTTCCTGGGCAGCAAGCCTAGCAGCGAGGCAAGCCTGGGCAAGTCTCGCCCAGGGCAGAGCAGCCTCGCGCAAGGCACTTGACTAGATCCGGCCTCTGAGCAGAGCTGGAGCTCTGCCGTCCTGGAGGCACACTCGGCTCGGCCCAAGCAGGGATTGCAGCTGCACGCGGCTTGGCTCCCTCGACTCTTCCCAAGGAGGCTCGCTTCCAAGCGGACTGTGCACTTGGCTTCCAGGCAGGGACGCCCCGCGCCTCCTGCAGGTCTTGGCACAGGGGCTGCTTCCCCTGAGCGGAGGCTGTGGGCGGCAGCCCAGACACGCAGGGGCAGGCCCCAACCACCTGCACACGTCTCTGCTGGTGGGGAGAGCACTAGGGAAATGACGTCTGTCAGGCACCTTCTGGGCGCTCAAGGAGTCAGCCTCCGGGTGTGTGGGGCTGCAGACCACAGCCAGGGGCCCTGGGAAGCCTGGTGCTCTCCGTGCTGTGCTGAGTCTGGGCGGCCAAGCGAGCGCTGGAGGAGCCCTGCACTTGCCATTCCCTTCCCTATGACAGAGCTCTCACGGCTGGAGGGCTTGGCAGCGGGCACCCCACCGGCCCCTAAGCCCTCCGCAAGGACGCCTGGGGACTAGGTGCAAAGGCAAGGCAGGAGTGGAGCTGAGGCCAGGAAGGCGCCAGGAGCGTCTGCCTGTCTCGCGCAGCCTGCTCCTTCCCGGGCAGGAAGCCTAGCAGCGAGGCAAGTCTGGGCAAGGCTCGCCCAGGGCAGAGCAGCCTCACGCCAGCAACTCTGCCAGATCGGGCCTCTGAGCAGAGCTGGAGCTCTGCCATACTGGAGGCTCACTGGGCTCCGCCCAAGGAGTGATTGCAGACGCACGCAGCTGGGCTGCCTCCTCTTCTCCCGAGGAGGCTCGCTTCCCGCGTGCTGTGCACCAGGCTTCCAGGCGGGGGCGCCCCGCGCCTCCTACAGGTCTTGGCTCAGGGGCTGCTTCCCTGGAGCTGGGGCTGCCGGCGGGAGCCCAGACACGCAGGGGCAGGCCCCACCACCTGCACACGTCTCTGCTGGGGAGCAGAGCGCTAGGGACATGACGTCTGTCAGGCACCTTCTGGGCGCCCACGGAGTCAGCCTCCGGGAGTGTGGGGCTGCAGACCACAGCCAGGGGACCTGGGAGCCTTGTGCTCTCCGTGCGGCGCTGAGTCTGGGCGGCCAAGCAACCGCTGGTGGAGCCCTGCACTTGCCCTCCCCTCCCCTCTACGAGAGGCCTCACTGCTGGAGGGCTTGGCAATGTGCAAGCCACCGGCTCCTAAGCCTTCCCCAAGGACGCCCGGGGCCTAGATGCAAAGGCAAGGCAGGAGTGGAGCTGAGGCCAGGAAGGCGCCAGTGGCCTCTCCCAGCATCGCACAGCCTGCTCCTTCCTGGGCAGCAAGCCTAGCAGCGAGGCAAGCCTGGGCAAGTCTCGCCCAGGGCAGAGCAGCCTCGCGCAAGGCACATGACTAGATCCGGCCTCTGAACAGAGCTGTAGCTCTGCCGTCCTGGATGCACACTCGGCTCGGCCCAAGCAGGGATTGCAGCTGCACGCGACTTGGCTCCCTCGACTCTTCCCAAGGAGGCTCGCTTCCAAGCGGACTGTGCACTTGGCTTCCAGGCAGGGACGCCCCGCGCCTCCTGCAGGTCTTGGCACAGGGGCTGCTTCCCCTGAGCGGAGGCTGTGGGCGGCAGCCCAGACACGCAGGGGCAGGCCCCAACCACCTGCACACGTCTCTGCTGGTGGGGAGAGCACTAGGGAAATGACGTCTGTCAGGCAGCTTCTGGGCGCTCACGGAGTCAGCCTCCGGGTGTGTGGGGCTGCAGACCACAGCCAGGGGCCCTGGGATGCCTGGTGCTCTCCGTGCTGTGCTGAGTCTGGGCGGCCAAGCGAGCGCTGGAGGAGCCCTGCACTTGCCATTCCCTTCCCTATGACAGAGCCCTCACGGCTGGAGGGCTTGGCAGCGGGCACCCCACCGGCCCCTAAGCCCTCCGCAAGGACGCCTGGGGACTAGGTGCAAAGGCAAGGCAGGAGTGGAGCTGAGGCCAGGAAGGCGCCAGGAGCGTCTGCCTGTCTCGCGCAGCCTTCACCTTCCCGGGCAGGAAGCCTAGCAGCGAGGCAAGTCTGGGCAAGGCTCGCCCAGGGCAGAGCAGCCTCACGCCAGCAACTCTGCCAGATCGGGCCTCTGAGCAGAGCTGGAGCTCTGCCATACTGGAGGCTCACTGGGCTCCGCCCAAGGAGTGATTGCAGACGCACGCAGCTGGGCTGCCTCCTCTTCTCCCGAGGAGGCTCGCTTCCCGCGTGCTGTGCACCAGGCTTCCAGGCGGGGGCGCCCCGCGCCTCCTACAGGTCTTGGCTCAGGGGCTGCTTCCCTGGAGCTGGGGCTGCCGGCGGGAGCCCAGACACGCAGGGGCAGGCCCCACCACCTGCACACGTCTCTGCTGGGGAGCAGAGCGCTAGGGACATGACGTCTGTCAGGCACCTTCTGGGCGCCCACGGAGTCAGCCTCCGGGAGTGTGGGGCTGCAGACCACAGCCAGGGGACCTGGGAGCCTTGTGCTCTCCGTGCGGCGCTGAGTCTGGGCGGCCAAGCAACCGCTGGTGGAGCCCTGCACTTGCCCTCCCCTCCCCTCTACGAGAGGCCTCACTGCTGGAGGGCTTGGCAATGTGCAAGCCACCGGCTCCTAAGCCTTCCCCAAGGACGCCCGGGGCCTAGATGCAAAGGCAAGGCAGGAGTGGAGCTGAGGCCAGGAAGGCGCCAGTGGCCTCTCCCAGCATCGCACAGCCTGCTCCTTCCTGGGCAGCAAGCCTAGCAGCGAGGCAAGCCTGGGCAAGTCTCGCCCAGGGCAGAGCAGCCTCGCACAAGGCACATGACTAGATCCGGCCTCTGAACAGAGCTGTAGCTCTGCCGTCCTGGAGGCACACTCGGCTCGGCCCAAGCAGGGATTGCAGCTGCACGCGACTTGGCTCCCTCGACTCTTCCCAAGGAGGCTCGCTTCCAAGCGGACTGTGCACTTGGCTTCCAGGCAGGGACGCCCCGCGCCTCCTGCAGGTCTTGGCACAGGGGCTGCTTCCCCTGAGCGGAGGCTGTGGGCGGCAGCCCAGACACGCAGGGTAGGCCCCAACCACCTGCACACGTCTCTGCTGGTGGGGAGAGCACTAGGGAAATGACGTCTGTCAGGCAGCTTCTGGGCGCTCACGGAGTCAGCCTCCGGGTGTGTGGGGCTGCAGACCACAGCCAGGGGCCCTGGGAAGCCTGGTGCTCTCCGTGCTGTGCTGAGTCTGGGCGGCCAAGCGAGCGCTGGAGGAGCCCTGCACTTGCCATTCCCTTCCCTATGACAGAGCCCTCACGGCTGGAGGGCTTGGCAGCGGGCACCCCACCGGCCCCTAAGCCCTCCGCAAGGACGCCTGGGGACTAGGTGCAAAGGCAAGGCAGGAGTGGAGCTGAGGCCAGGAAGGCGCCAGGAGCGTCTGCCTGTCTCGCGCAGCCTTCACCTTCCCGGGCAGGAAGCCTAGCAGCGAGGCAAGTCTGGGCAAGGCTCGCCCAGGGCAGAGCAGCCTCACGCCAGCAACTCTGCCAGATCGGGCCTCTGAGCAGAGCTGGAGCTCTGCCATACTGGAGGCTCACTGGGCTCCGCCCAAGGAGTGATTGCAGACGCACGCAGCTGGGCTGCCTCCTCTTCTCCCGAGGAGGCTCGCTTCCCGCGTGCTGTGCACCAGGCTTCCAGGCGGGGGCGCCCCGCGCCTCCTACAGGTCTTGGCTCAGGGGCTGCTTCCCTGGAGCTGGGGCTGCCGGCGGGAGCCCAGACACGCAGGGGCAGGCCCCACCACCTGCACACGTCTCTGCTGGGGAGCAGAGCGCTAGGGACATGACGTCTGTCAGGCACCTTCTGGGCGCCCACGGAGTCAGCCTCCGGGAGTGTGGGGCTGCAGACCACAGCCAGGGGACCTGGGAGCCTTGTGCTCTCCGTGCGGCGCTGAGTCTGGGCGGCCAAGCAACCGCTGGTGGAGCCCTGCACTTGCCCTCCCCTGCCCTCTACGAGAGGCCTCACTGCTGGAGGGCTTAGCAGTGTGCAAGCCACCGGCTCCTAAGCCTTCCCCAAGGACGCCCGGGGCCTAGATGCAAAGGCAAGGCAGGAGTGGAGCTGAGGCCAGGAAGGCGCCAGTGGCCTCTCCCAGCATCGCACAGCCTGCTCCTTCCTGGGCAGCAAGCCTAGCAGCGAGGCAAGCCTGGGCAAGTCTCGCCCAGGGCAGAGCAGCCTCGCGCAAGGCACTTGACTAGATCCGGCTTCTGAGCAGAGCTGGAGCTCTGCCGTCCTGGAGGCACACTCGGCTCGGCCCAAGCAGGGATTGCAGCTGCACGCGGCTTGGCTCCCTCGACTCTTCCCAAGGAGGCTCGCTTCCAAGCAGACTGTGCACTTGGCTTCCAGGCAGGGACGCCCCGCGCCTCCTGCAGGTCTTGGCACAGGGGCTGCTTCCCCTGAGCGGAGGCTGTGGGCGGCAGCCCAGACACGCAGGGGCAGGCCCCAACCACCTGCACACGTCTCTGCTGGTGGGGAGAGCACTAGGGAAATGACGTCTGTCAGGCAGCTTCTGGGCGCTCACGGAGTCAGCCTCCGGGTGTGTGGGGCTGCAGACCACAGCCAGGGGCCCTGGGAAGCCTGGTGCTCTCCGTGCTGTGCTGAGTCTGGGCGGCCAAGCGAGCGCTGGAGGAGCCCTGCACTTGCCATTCCCTTCCCTATGACAGAGCTCTCACGGCTGGAGGGCTTGGCAGCGGGCACCCCACCGGCCCCTAAGCCCTCCGCAAGGACGCCTGGGAACTAGGTGCAAAAGCAAGGCAGGAGTGGAGCTGAGGCCAGGAAGGCGCCAGGAGCGTCTGCCTGTCTGGCGCAGCCTGCTCCTTCCCGGGCAGGAAGCCTAGCAGCGAGGCAAGTCTGGGCAAGGCTCGCCCATGGCAGAGCAGCCTCACGCCAGCAACTCTGCCAGATCGGGCCTCTGAGCAGAGCTGGAGCTCTGCCGTACTGGAGGCTCACTGGGCTCCGCCCAAGGAGTGATTGCAGACGCACGCAGCTGGGCTGCCTCCTCTTCTCCCGAGGAGGCTCGCTTCCCGCGTGCTGTGCACCAGGCTTCCAGGCGGGGGCGCCCCGCGCCCCCTACAGGTCTTGGCTCAGGGGCTGCTTCCCTGGAGCTGGGGCTGCCGGCGGGAGCCCAGACACGCAGGGGCAGGCCCCACCACCTGCACACGTCTCTGCTGGGGAGCAGAGCGCTAGGGACATGACGTCTGTCAGGCACCTTCTGGGCGCCCACGGAGTCAGCCTCCGGGAGTGTGGGGCTGCAGACCACAGCCAGGGGACCTGGGAGCCTTGTGCTCTCCGTGCGGCGCTGAGTCTGGGCGGCCAAGCAACCGCTGGTGGAGCCCTGCACTTGCCCTCCCCTCCCCTCTACGAGAGGCCTCACTGCTGGAGGGCTTGGCAGTGTGCAAGGCACCGGCTCCTAAACCTTCCACAAGGACGCCCGGGGCCTAGATGCAAAGGCAAGGCAGGAGTGGAGCTGAGGCCAGGAAGGCGCCAGTGGCCTCTCCCAGCATCGCACAGACTGCTCCTTCCTGGGCAGCAAGCCTAGCAGCGAGGCAAGCCTGGGCAAGTCTCGCCCAGGGCAGAGCAGCCTCGCGCAAGGCACTTGACTAGATCTGGCCTCTGAGCAGAGCTGGAGCTCTGCCGTACTTGAGGCTCACTGGGCTCCGCCCAAGGAGTGATTGCAGACGCACGCAGCTGGGCTGCCTCCTCTTCTCCCGAGGAGGCTCGCTTCCCGCGTGCTGTGCACCAGGCTTCCAGGCGGGGGCGCCCCGCGCCTCCTACAGGTCTTTCGTCAGGGGCTGCTTCCCTGGAGCTGGGGCTGCCGGCGGGAGCCCAGACACGCAGGGGCAGGCCCCACCACCTGCACACGTCTCTGCTGGGGAGCAGAGCGCTAGGGACATGACGTCTGTCAGGCACCTTCTGGGCGCCCACGGAGTCAGCCTCCGGGAGTGTGGGGCTGCAGACCACAGCCAGGGGACCTGGGAGCCTTGTGCTCTCCGTGCGGCGCTGAGTCTGGGCGGCCAAGCAACCGCTGGTGGAGCCCTGCACTTGCCCTCCCCTCCCCTCTACGAGAGGCCTCACTGCTGGAGGGCTTGGCAGTGTGCAAGGCACCGGCTCCTAAACCTTCCACAAGGACGCCCGGGGCCTAGATGCAAAGGCAAGGAAGGAGTGGAGCTGAGGCCAGGAAGGCGCCAGTGGCCTCTCCCAGCATCGCACAGACTGCTCCTTCCTGGGCAGCAAGCCTAGCAGCGAGGCAAGCCTGGGCAAGTCTCGCCCAGGGCAGAGCAGCCTCGCGCAAGGCACTTGACTAGATCTGGCCTCTGAGCAGAGCTGGAGCTCTGCCGTACTGGAGGCTCACTGGGCTCCGCCCAAGGAGTGATTGCAGACGCACGCAGCTGGGCTGCCTCCTCTTCTCCCGAGGAGGCTCGCTTCCCGCATGCTGTGCGCTAGGCTTCCAGGCGGGGGCGCCCCGCGCCCCCTACAGGTCTTGGCTCAGGGGCTGCTTCCCTGGAGCTGGGGCTGCCGGCGGGAGCCCAGACACGCAGGGGCAGGCCCCACCACCTGCACACGTCTCTGCCGGGGAGCAGAGCGCTAGGGACATGACGTCTGTCAGGCACCTTCTGGGCGCCCACGGAGTCAGCCTCCGGGAGTGTGGGGCTGCAGACCACAGCCAGGGGACCTGGGAGCCTTGTGCTCTCCGTGCGGCGCTGAGTCTGGGCGGCCAAGCAACCGCTGGTGGAGCCCTGCACTTGCCCTCCCCTCCCCTCTACCAGAGGCCTCACTGCTGGAGGGCTCGGCAGTGTGCAAGCCACCGGCTCCTAAGCCTTCCCCAAGGACGCCCGGGGCCTAGATGCAAAGGCAAGGCAGGAGTGGAGCTGAGGCCAGGAAGGCGCCAGTGGCCTCTCCCAGCATCGCACAGCCTGCTCCTTCCCGGGCAGCAAGCCTAGCAGCGAGGCAAGCCTGGGCAAGTCTCGCCCAGGGCAGAGCAGCCTCGCGCAAGGCACTTGACTAGATCCGGCCTCTGAGCAGAGCTGGAGCTCTGCCGTCCTGGAGGCACACTCGGCTCGGCCCAAGCAGGGCTTGCAGCTGCACGCGGCTTGGCTCCCTCGACTCTTCCCAAGGAGGCTCGCTTCCAAGCGGACCGTGCACTTGGCTTCCAGGCAGGGACGCCCCGCGCCTCCTGCAGGTCTTGGCACAGGGGCTGCTTCCCCTGAGCGGAGGCTGTGGGCGACAGCCCAGACACGCAGGGGCAGGCCCCAACCACCTGCACACGTCTCTGCTGGTGGGGAGAGCACTAGGGAAATGACGTCTGTCAGGCAGCTTCTGGGCGCTCACGGAGTCAGCCTCCGGGTGTGTGGGGCTGCAGACCACAGCCAGGGGCCCTGGGAAGCCTGGTGCTCTCCGTGCTGTGCTGAGTCTGGGCGGCCAAGCGAGCGCTGGAGGAGCCCTGCACTTGCCATTCCCTTCCCTATGACAGAGCTCTCACGGCTGGAGGGCTTGGCAGCGGGCACCCCACCGGCCCCTAAGCCCTCCGCAAGGACGCCTGGGGACTAGGTGCAAAGGCAAGGCAGGAGTGGAGCTGAGGCCAGGAAGGCGCCAGGAGCGTGTGCCTGTCTGGCGCAGCCTGCTCCTTCCCGGGCAGGAAGCCTAGCAGCGAGGCAAGTCTGGGCGACGCTCGCCCAGGGCAGAGCAGCCTCACGCCAGCAACTCTGCCAGATCGGGCCTCTGAGCAGAGCTGGAGCTCTGCCGTACTGGAGGCTCACTGGGCTCCGCCCAAGGAGTGATTGCAGACGCACGCAGCTGTGCTGCCTCCTCTTCTCCCGAGGAGGCTCCCTTCCCGCGTGCTGTGCACCAGGCTTCCAGGCGGGGGCGCCCCGCGCCTCCTACAGGTCTTGGCTCAGGGGCTGCTTCCCTGGAGCTGGGGCTGCCGGCGGGAGCCCAGACACGCAGGGGCAGGCCCCACCACCTGCACACGTCTCTGCTGGGGAGCAGAGCGCTAGGGACATGACGTCTGTCAGGCAACTTCTGGGCGCCCACGGAGACAGCCTCCGGGAGTGTGGGGCTGCAGACCACAGCCAGGGGACCTGGGAGCCTTGTGCTCTCCGTGCGGCGCTGAGTCTGGGCGGCCAAGCAACCGCTGGTGGAGCCCTGCACTTGCCCTCCCCTCCCCTCTACGAGAGGCCTCACTGCTGGAGGGCTTGGCAGTGTGCAAGGCACCGGCTCCTAAACCTTCCACAAGGACGCCCGGGGCCTAGATGCAAAGGCAAGGCAGGAGTGGAGCTGAGGCCAGGAAGGCGCCAGTGGCCTCTCCCAGCATCGCACAGACTGCTCCTTCCTGGGCAGCAAGCCTAGCAGCGAGGCAAGCCTGGGCAAGTCTCGCCCAGGGCAGAGCAGCCTCGCGCAAGGCACTTGACTAGATCTGGCCTCTGAGCAGAGCTGGAGCTCTGCCGTCCTGGAGGCACACTCGGCTCGGCCCAAGCAGGGATTGCAGCTGCACGCGGCTTGGCTCCCTCGACTCTTCCCAAGGAGGCTCGCTTCCAAGCGGACTGTGCACTTGGCTTCCAGGCAGGGACGCCCCGCGCCTCCTGCAGGTCTTGGCACAGGGGCTGCTTCCCCTGAGCGGAGGCTGTGGGCGGCAGCCCAGACACGCAGGGGCAGGCCCCAACCACCTGCACACGTCTCTGCTGGTGGGGAGAGCACTAGGGAAATGACGTCTGTCAGGCACCTTCTGGGCGCTCACGGAGTCAGCCTCCGGGTGTGTGGGGCTGCAGACCACAGCCAGGGGCCCTGGGAAGCCTGGTGCTCTCCGTGCTGTGCTGAGTCTGGGCGGCCAAGCGAGCGCTGGAGGAGCCCTTCACTTGCCATTCCCTTCCCTATGACAGAGCTCTCACGGCTGGAGGGCTTGGCAGCGGGCACCCCACCGGCCCCTAAGCCCTCCGCAAGGACGCCTGGGAACTAGGTGCAAAAGCAAGGCAGGAGTGGAGCTGAGGCCAGGAAGGCGCCAGGAGCGTGTGCCTGTCTGGCGCAGCCTTCACCTTCCCGGGCAGGAAGCCTAGCAGCGAGGCAAGTCTGGGCAAGGCTCGCCCAGGGCAGAGCAGCCTCACGCCAGCAACTCTGCCAGATCGGGCCTCTTAGCAGAGCTGGAGCTCTGCCGTACTGGAGGCTCACTGGGCTCCGCCCAAGGAGTGATTGCAGACGCACGCAGCTGGGCTGCCTCCTCTTCTCCCGAGGAGGCTCGCTTCCCGCGTGCTGTGCACCAGGCTTCCAGGCGGGGGCGCCCCGCGCCTCCTACAGGTCTTGGCTCAGGGGCTGCTTCCCTGGAGCTGGGGCTGCCGGCGGGAGCCCAGACACGCAGGGGCAGGCCCCACCACCTGCACACGTCTCTGCTGGGGAGCAGAGCGCTAGGGACATGACGTCTGTCAGGCACCTTCTGGGCGCCCACGGAGTCAGCCTCCGGGAGTGTGGGGCTGCAGACCACAGCCAGGGGACCTGGGAGCCTTGTGCTCTCCGTGCGGCGCTGAGTCTGGGCGGCCAAGCAACCGCTGGTGGAGCCCTGCACTTGCCCTCCCCTCCCCTCTACGAGAGGCCTCACTGCTGGAGGGCTTGGCAGTGTGCAAGGCACCGGCTCCTAAACCTTCCACAAGGACGCCCGGGGCCTAGATGCAAAGGCAAGGAAGGAGTGGAGCTGAGGCCAGGAAGGCGCCAGTGGCCTCTCCCAGCATCGCACAGACTGCTCCTTCCTGGGCAGCAAGCCTAGCAGCGAGGCAAGCCTGGGCAAGTCTCGCCCAGGGCAGAGCAGCCTCGCGCAAGGCACTTGACTAGATCTGGCCTCTGAGCAGAGCTGGAGCTCTGCCGTACTGGAGGCTCACTGGGCTCCGCCCAAGGAGTGATTGCAGACGCACGCAGCTGGGCTGCCTCCTCTTCTCCCGAGGAGGCTCGCTTCCCGCGTGCTGTGCACCAGGCTTCCAGGCGGGGGCGCCCCGCGCCTCCTACAGGTCTTTCGTCAGGGGCTGCTTCCCTGGAGCTGGGGCTGCCGGCGGGAGCCCAGACACGCAGGGGCAGGCCCCACCACCTGCACACGTCTCTGCTGGGGAGCAGAGCGCTAGGGACATGACGTCTGTCAGGCACCTTCTGGGCGCCCACGGAGTCAGCCTCCGGGAGTGTGGGGCTGCAGACCACAGCCAGGGGACCTGGGAGCCTTGTGATCTCCGTGCGGCGCTGAGTCTGGGCGGCCAAGCAACCGCTGGTGGAGCCCTGCACTTGCCCTCCCCTGCCCTCTACGAGAGGCCTCACTGCTGGAGGGCTTGGCAGTGTGCAAGGCACCGGCTCCTAAGCCTTCCCCAAGGACGCCCGGGGCCTAGATGCAAAGGCAAGGCAGGAGTGGAGCTGAGGCCAGGAAGGCGCCAGTGGCCTCTCCCAGCATCGCACAGCCTGCTCCTTCCTGGGCAGCAAGCCTAGCAGCGAGGCAAGCCTGGGCAAGTCTCGCCCAGGGCAGAGCAGCCTCGCGCAAGGCACTTGACTAGATCCGGCCTCTGAGCAGAGCTGGAGCTCTGCCGTCCTGGAGGCACACTCGGCTCGGCCCAAGCAGGGATTGCAGCTGCACGCGGCTTGGCTCCCTCGACTCTTCCCAAGGAGGCTCGCTTCCAAGCGGACTGTGCACTTGGCTTCCAGGCAGGGACGCCCCGCGCCTCCTGCAGGTCTTGGCACAGGGGCTGCTTCCCCTGAGCGGAGGCTGTGGGCGGCAGCCCAGACACGCAGGGGCAGGCCCCAACCACCTGCACACGTCTCTGCTGGTGGGGAGAGCACTAGGGAAATGACGTCTGTCAGGCACCTTCTGGGCGCTCAAGGAGTCAGCCTCCGGGTGTGTGGGGCTGCAGACCACAGCCAGGGGCCCTGGGAAGCCTGGTGCTCTCCGTGCTGTGCTGAGTCTGGGCGGCCAAGCGAGCGCTGGAGGAGCCCTGCACTTGCCATTCCCTTCCCTATGACAGAGCTCTCACGGCTGGAGGGCTTGGCAGCGGGCACCCCACCGGCCCCTAAGCCCTCCGCAAGGACGCCTGGGGACTAGGTGCAAAGGCAAGGCAGGAGTGGAGCTGAGGCCAGGAAGGCGCCAGGAGCGTCTGCCTGTCTCGCGCAGCCTGCTCCTTCCCGGGCAGGAAGCCTAGCAGCGAGGCAAGTCTGGGCAAGGCTCGCCCAGGGCAGAGCAGCCTCACGCCAGCAACTCTGCCAGATCGGGCCTCTGAGCAGAGCTGGAGCTCTGCCATACTGGAGGCTCACTGGGCTCCGCCCAAGGAGTGATTGCAGACGCACGCAGCTGGGCTGCCTCCTCTTCTCCCGAGGAGGCTCGCTTCCCGCGTGCTGTGCACCAGGCTTCCAGGCGGGGGCGCCCCGCGCCTCCTACAGGTCTTGGCTCAGGGGCTGCTTCCCTGGAGCTGGGGCTGCCGGCGGGAGCCCAGACACGCAGGGGCAGGCCCCACCACCTGCACACGTCTCTGCTGGGGAGCAGAGCGCTAGGGACATGACGTCTGTCAGGCACCTTCTGGGCGCCCACGGAGTCAGCCTCCGGGAGTGTGGGGCTGCAGACCACAGCCAGGGGACCTGGGAGCCTTGTGCTCTCCGTGCGGCGCTGAGTCTGGGCGGCCAAGCAACCGCTGGTGGAGCCCTGCACTTGCCCTCCCCTCCCCTCTACGAGAGGCCTCACTGCTGGAGGGCTTGGCAATGTGCAAGCCACCGGCTCCTAAGCCTTCCCCAAGGACGCCCGGGGCCTAGATGCAAAGGCAAGGCAGGAGTGGAGCTGAGGCCAGGAAGGCGCCAGTGGCCTCTCCCAGCATCGCACAGCCTGCTCCTTCCTGGGCAGCAAGCCTAGCAGCGAGGCAAGCCTGGGCAAGTCTCGCCCAGGGCAGAGCAGCCTCGCGCAAGGCACATGACTAGATCCGGCCTCTGAACAGAGCTGTAGCTCTGCCGTCCTGGATGCACACTCGGCTCGGCCCAAGCAGGGATTGCAGCTGCACGCGACTTGGCTCCCTCGACTCTTCCCAAGGAGGCTCGCTTCCAAGCGGACTGTGCACTTGGCTTCCAGGCAGGGACGCCCCGCGCCTCCTGCAGGTCTTGGCACAGGGGCTGCTTCCCCTGAGCGGAGGCTGTGGGCGGCAGCCCAGACACGCAGGGGCAGGCCCCAACCACCTGCACACGTCTCTGCTGGTGGGGAGAGCACTAGGGAAATGACGTCTGTCAGGCAGCTTCTGGGCGCTCACGGAGTCAGCCTCCGGGTGTGTGGGGCTGCAGACCACAGCCAGGGGCCCTGGGATGCCTGGTGCTCTCCGTGCTGTGCTGAGTCTGGGCGGCCAAGCGAGCGCTGGAGGAGCCCTGCACTTGCCATTCCCTTCCCTATGACAGAGCCCTCACGGCTGGAGGGCTTGGCAGCGGGCACCCCACCGGCCCCTAAGCCCTCCGCAAGGACGCCTGGGGACTAGGTGCAAAGGCAAGGCAGGAGTGGAGCTGAGGCCAGGAAGGCGCCAGGAGCGTCTGCCTGTCTCGCGCAGCCTTCACCTTCCCGGGCAGGAAGCCTAGCAGCGAGGCAAGTCTGGGCAAGGCTCGCCCAGGGCAGAGCAGCCTCACGCCAGCAACTCTGCCAGATCGGGCCTCTGAGCAGAGCTGGAGCTCTGCCATACTGGAGGCTCACTGGGCTCCGCCCAAGGAGTGATTGCAGACGCACGCAGCTGGGCTGCCTCCTCTTCTCCCGAGGAGGCTCGCTTCCCGCGTGCTGTGCACCAGGCTTCCAGGCGGGGGCGCCCCGCGCCTCCTACAGGTCTTGGCTCAGGGGCTGCTTCCCTGGAGCTGGGGCTGCCGGCGGGAGCCCAGACACGCAGGGGCAGGCCCCACCACCTGCACACGTCTCTGCTGGGGAGCAGAGCGCTAGGGACATGACGTCTGTCAGGCACCTTCTGGGCGCCCACGGAGTCAGCCTCCGGGAGTGTGGGGCTGCAGACCACAGCCAGGGGACCTGGGAGCCTTGTGCTCTCCGTGCGGCGCTGAGTCTGGGCGGCCAAGCAACCGCTGGTGGAGCCCTGCACTTGCCCTCCCCTCCCCTCTACGAGAGGCCTCACTGCTGGAGGGCTTGGCAATGTGCAAGCCACCGGCTCCTAAGCCTTCCCCAAGGACGCCCGGGGCCTAGATGCAAAGGCAAGGCAGGAGTGGAGCTGAGGCCAGGAAGGCGCCAGTGGCCTCTCCCAGCATCGCACAGCCTGCTCCTTCCTGGGCAGCAAGCCTAGCAGCGAGGCAAGCCTGGGCAAGTCTCGCCCAGGGCAGAGCAGCCTCGCACAAGGCACATGACTAGATCCGGCCTCTGAACAGAGCTGTAGCTCTGCCGTCCTGGAGGCACACTCGGCTCGGCCCAAGCAGGGATTGCAGCTGCACGCGACTTGGCTCCCTCGACTCTTCCCAAGGAGGCTCGCTTCCAAGCGGACTGTGCACTTGGCTTCCAGGCAGGGACGCCCCGCGCCTCCTGCAGGTCTTGGCACAGGGGCTGCTTCCCCTGAGCGGAGGCTGTGGGCGGCAGCCCAGACACGCAGGGGCAGGCCCCAACCACCTGCACACGTCTCTGCTGGTGGGGAGAGCACTAGGGAAATGACGTCTGTCAGGCAGCTTCTGGGCGCTCACGGAGTCAGCCTCCGGGTGTGTGGGGCTGCAGACCACAGCCAGGGGCCCTGGGAAGCCTGGTGCTCTCCGTGCTGTGCTGAGTCTGGGCGGCCAAGCGAGCGCTGGAGGAGCCCTGCACTTGCCATTCCCTTCCCTATGACAGAGCCCTCACGGCTGGAGGGCTTGGCAGCGGGCACCCCACCGGCCCCTAAGCCCTCCGCAAGGACGCCTGGGGACTAGGTGCAAAGGCAAGGCAGGAGTGGAGCTGAGGCCAGGAAGGCGCCAGGAGCGTCTGCCTGTCTCGCGCAGCCTTCACCTTCCCGGGCAGGAAGCCTAGCAGCGAGGCAAGTCTGGGCAAGGCTCGCCCAGGGCAGAGCAGCCTCACGCCAGCAACTCTGCCAGATCGGGCCTCTGAGCAGAGCTGGAGCTCTGCCATACTGGAGGCTCACTGGGCTCCGCCCAAGGAGTGATTGCAGACGCACGCAGCTGGGCTGCCTCCTCTTCTCCCGAGGAGGCTCGCTTCCCGCGTGCTGTGCACCAGGCTTCCAGGCGGGGGCGCCCCGCGCCTCCTACAGGTCTTGGCTCAGGGGCTGCTTCCCTGGAGCTGGGGCTGCCGGCGGGAGCCCAGACACGCAGGGGCAGGCCCCACCACCTGCACACGTCTCTGCTGGGGAGCAGAGCGCTAGGGACATGACGTCTGTCAGGCACCTTCTGGGCGCCCACGGAGTCAGCCTCCGGGAGTGTGGGGCTGCAGACCACAGCCAGGGGACCTGGGAGCCTTGTGCTCTCCGTGCGGCGCTGAGTCTGGGCGGCCAAGCAACCGCTGGTGGAGCCCTGCACTTGCCCTCCCCTGCCCTCTACGAGAGGCCTCACTGCTGGAGGGCTTAGCAGTGTGCAAGCCACCGGCTCCTAAGCCTTCCCCAAGGACGCCCGGGGCCTAGATGCAAAGGCAAGGCAGGAGTGGAGCTGAGGCCAGGAAGGCGCCAGTGGCCTCTCCCAGCATCGCACAGCCTGCTCCTTCCTGGGCAGCAAGCCTAGCAGCGAGGCAAGCCTGGGCAAGTCTCGCCCAGGGCAGAGCAGCCTCGCGCAAGGCACTTGACTAGATCCGGCTTCTGAGCAGAGCTGGAGCTCTGCCGTCCTGGAGGCACACTCGGCTCGGCCCAAGCAGGGATTGCAGCTGCACGCGGCTTGGCTCCCTCGACTCTTCCCAAGGAGGCTCGCTTCCAAGCAGACTGTGCACTTGGCTTCCAGGCAGGGACGCCCCGCGCCTCCTGCAGGTCTTGGCACAGGGGCTGCTTCCCCTGAGCGGAGGCTGTGGGCGGCAGCCCAGACACGCAGGGGCAGGCCCCAACCACCTGCACACGTCTCTGCTGGTGGGGAGAGCACTAGGGAAATGACGTCTGTCAGGCAGCTTCTGGGCGCTCACGGAGTCAGCCTCCGGGTGTGTGGGGCTGCAGACCACAGCCAGGGGCCCTGGGAAGCCTGGTGCTCTCCGTGCTGTGCTGAGTCTGGGCGGCCAAGCGAGCGCTGGAGGAGCCCTGCACTTGCCATTCCCTTCCCTATGACAGAGCTCTCACGGCTGGAGGGCTTGGCAGCGGGCACCCCACCGGCCCCTAAGCCCTCCGCAAGGACGCCTGGGAACTAGGTGCAAAAGCAAGGCAGGAGTGGAGCTGAGGCCAGGAAGGCGCCAGGAGCGTCTGCCTGTCTGGCGCAGCCTGCTCCTTCCCGGGCAGGAAGCCTAGCAGCGAGGCAAGTCTGGGCAAGGCTCGCCCATGGCAGAGCAGCCTCACGCCAGCAACTCTGCCAGATCGGGCCTCTGAGCAGAGCTGGAGCTCTGCCGTACTGGAGGCTCACTGGGCTCCGCCCAAGGAGTGATTGCAGACGCACGCAGCTGGGCTGCCTCCTCTTCTCCCGAGGAGGCTCGCTTCCCGCGTGCTGTGCACCAGGCTTCCAGGCGGGGGCGCCCCGCGCCCCCTACAGGTCTTGGCTCAGGGGCTGCTTCCCTGGAGCTGGGGCTGCCGGCGGGAGCCCAGACACGCAGGGGCAGGCCCCACCACCTGCACACGTCTCTGCTGGGGAGCAGAGCGCTAGGGACATGACGTCTGTCAGGCACCTTCTGGGCGCCCACGGAGTCAGCCTCCGGGAGTGTGGGGCTGCAGACCACAGCCAGGGGACCTGGGAGCCTTGTGCTCTCCGTGCGGCGCTGAGTCTGGGCGGCCAAGCAACCGCTGGTGGAGCCCTGCACTTGCCCTCCCCTCCCCTCTACGAGAGGCCTCACTGCTGGAGGGCTTGGCAGTGTGCAAGGCACCGGCTCCTAAACCTTCCACAAGGACGCCCGGGGCCTAGATGCAAAGGCAAGGCAGGAGTGGAGCTGAGGCCAGGAAGGCGCCAGTGGCCTCTCCCAGCATCGCACAGACTGCTCCTTCCTGGGCAGCAAGCCTAGCAGCGAGGCAAGCCTGGGCAAGTCTCGCCCAGGGCAGAGCAGCCTCGCGCAAGGCACTTGACTAGATCTGGCCTCTGAGCAGAGCTGGAGCTCTGCCGTACTTGAGGCTCACTGGGCTCCGCCCAAGGAGTGATTGCAGACGCACGCAGCTGGGCTGCCTCCTCTTCTCCCGAGGAGGCTCGCTTCCCGCGTGCTGTGCACCAGGCTTCCAGGCGGGGGCGCCCCGCGCCTCCTACAGGTCTTTCGTCAGGGGCTGCTTCCCTGGAGCTGGGGCTGCCGGCGGGAGCCCAGACACGCAGGGGCAGGCCCCACCACCTGCACACGTCTCTGCTGGGGAGCAGAGCGCTAGGGACATGACGTCTGTCAGGCACCTTCTGGGCGCCCACGGAGTCAGCCTCCGGGAGTGTGGGGCTGCAGACCACAGCCAGGGGACCTGGGAGCCTTGTGCTCTCCGTGCGGCGCTGAGTCTGGGCGGCCAAGCAACCGCTGGTGGAGCCCTGCACTTGCCCTCCCCTGCCCTCTACGAGAGGCCTCACTGCTGGAGGGCTTGGCAGTGTGCAAGGCACCGGCTCCTAAACCTTCCCCAAGGACGCCCGGGGCCTAGATGCAAAGGCAAGGCAGGAGTGGAGCTGAGGCCAGGAAGGCGCCAGTGGCCTCTCCCAGCATCGCACAGCCTGCTCCTTCCTGGGCAGCAAGCCTAGCAGCGAGGCAAGCCTGGGCAAGTCTCGCCCAGGGCAGAGCAGCCTCGCGCAAGGCACTTGACTAGATCCGGCCTCTGAGCAGAGCTGGAGCTCTGCCGTCCTGGAGGCACACTCGGCTCGGCCCAAGCAGGGATTGCAGCTGCACGCGGCTTGGCTCCCTCGACTCTTCCCAAGGAGGCTCGCTTCCAAGCGGACTGTGCACTTGGCTTCCAGGCAGGGACGCCCCGCGCCTCCTGCAGGTCTTGGCACAGGGGCTGCTTCCCCTGAGCGGAGGCTGTGGGCGGCAGCCCAGACACGCAGGGGCAGGCCCCAACCACCTGCACACGTCTCTGCTGGTGGGGAGAGCACTAGGGAAATGACGTCTGTCAGGCACCTTCTGGGCGCTCAAGGAGTCAGCCTCCGGGTGTGTGGGGCTGCAGACCACAGCCAGGGGCCCTGGGAAGCCTGGTGCTCTCCGTGCTGTGCTGAGTCTGGGCGGCCAAGCGAGCGCTGGAGGAGCCCTGCACTTGCCATTCCCTTCCCTATGACAGAGCTCTCACGGCTGGAGGGCTTGGCAGCGGGCACCCCACCGGCCCCTAAGCCCTCCGCAAGGACGCCTGGGGACTAGGTGCAAAGGCAAGGCAGGAGTGGAGCTGAGGCCAGGAAGGCGCCAGGAGCGTCTGCCTGTCTCGCGCAGCCTGCTCCTTCCCGGGCAGGAAGCCTAGCAGCGAGGCAAGTCTGGGCAAGGCTCGCCCAGGGCAGAGCAGCCTCACGCCAGCAACTCTGCCAGATCGGGCCTCTGAGCAGAGCTGGAGCTCTGCCATACTGGAGGCTCACTGGGCTCCGCCCAAGGAGTGATTGCAGACGCACGCAGCTGGGCTGCCTCCTCTTCTCCCGAAGAGGCTCGCTTCCCGCGTGCTGTGCACCAGGCTTCCAGGCGGGGGCGCCCCGCGCCTCCTACAGGTCTTGGCTCAGGGGCTGCTTCCCTGGAGCTGGGGCTGCCGGCGGGAGCCCAGACACGCAGGGGCAGGCCCCACCACCTGCACACGTCTCTGCTGGGGAGCAGAGCGCTAGGGACATGACGTCTGTCAGGCACCTTCTGGGCGCCCACGGAGTCAGCCTCCGGGAGTGTGGGGCTGCAGACCACAGCCAGGGGACCTGGGAGCCTTGTGCTCTCCGTGCGGCGCTGAGTCTGGGCGGCCAAGCAACCGCTGGTGGAGCCCTGCACTTGCCCTCCCCTCCCCTCTACGAGAGGCCTCACTGCTGGAGGGCTTGGCAATGTGCAAGCCACCGGCTCCTAAGCCTTCCCCAAGGACGCCCGGGGCCTAGATGCAAAGGCAAGGCAGGAGTGGAGCTGAGGCCAGGAAGGCGCCAGTGGCCTCTCCCAGCATCGCACAGCCTGCTCCTTCCTGGGCAGCAAGCCTAGCAGCGAGGCAAGCCTGGGCAAGTCTCGCCCAGGGCAGAGCAGCCTCGCGCAAGGCACATGACTAGATCCGGCCTCTGAACAGAGCTGGAGCTCTGCCGTCCTGGAGGCACACTCGGCTCGGCCCAAGCAGGGATTGCAGCTGCACGCGACTTGGCTCCCTCGACTCTTCCCAAGGAGGCTCGCTTCCAAGCGGACTGTGCACTTGGCTTCCAGGCAGGGACGCCCCGCGCCTCCTGCAGGTCTTGGCACAGGGGCTGCTTCCCCTGAGCGGAGGCTGTGGGCGGCAGCCCAGACACGCAGGGGCAGGCCCCAACCACCTGCACACGTCTCTGCTGGTGGGGAGAGCACTAGGGAAATGACGTCTGTCAGGCAGCTTCTGGGCGCTCACGGAGTCAGCCTCCGGGTGTGTGGGGCTGCAGACCACAGCCAGGGGCCCTGGGAAGCCTGGTGCTCTCCGTGCTGTGCTGAGTCTGGGCGGCCAAGCGAGCGCTGGAGGAGCCCTGCACTTGCCATTCCCTTCCCTATGACAGAGCCCTCACGGCTGGAGGGCTTGGCAGCGGGCACCCCACCGGCCCCTAAGCCCTCCGCAAGGACGCCTGGGGACTAGGTGCAAAGGCAAGGCAGGAGTGGAGCTGAGGCCAGGAAGGCGCCAGGAGCGCATGCCTGTCTGGCGCAGCCTGCTCCTTCCCGGGCAGGAAGCCTAGCAGCGAGGCAAGTCTGGGCAAGGCTCGCCCCGGGCAGAGCAGCCTCATGCCAGCAACTCTGCCAGATCGGGCCTCTGAGCAGAGCTGGAGCTCTGCCGTACTGGAGGCTCACTGGGCTCCGCCCAAGGAGTGAGTGCAGACGCACGCAGCTGGGCTGCCTCCTCTTCTCCCGAGGAGGCTCGCTTCCCGCATGCTGTGCACTAGGCTTCCAGGCGGGGGCGCCCCGCGCCCCCTACAGGTCTTGGCTCAGGGGCTGCTTCCCTGGAGCTGGGGCTGCCGGCGGGAGCCCAGACACGCAGGGGCAGGCCCCACCACCTGCACACGTCTCTGCTGGGGAGCAGAGCGCTAGGGACATGACGTCTGTCAGGCACCTTCTGGGCGCCCACGGAGTCAGCCTCCGGGAGTGTGGGGCTGCAGACCACAGCCAGGGGACCTGGGAGCCTTGTGCTCTCCGTGCGGCGCTGAGTCTGGGCGGCCAAGCAACCGCTGGTGGAGCCCTGCACTTGCCCTCCCCTCCCCTCTACGAGAGGCCTCACTGCTGGAGGGCTTGGCAGTGTGCAAGCCACCGGCTCCTAAGCCTTCCCCAAGGACGCCCGGGGCCTAGATGCAAAGGCAAGGCAGGAGTGGAGCTGAGGCCAGGAAGGCGCCAGGGGCCTCTCCCAGCATCGCACAGCCTGCTCCTTCCCGGGCAGCAAGCCTAGCAGCGAGGCAAGCCTGGGCAAGTCTCGCCCAGGGCAGAGCAGCCTCGCGCAAGGCACTTGACTAGATCCGGCCTCTGAGCAGAGCTGGAGCTCTGCCGTCCTGGAGGCACACTCGGCTCGGCCCAAGCAGGGATTGCAGCTGCACGCGGCTTGGCTCCCTCGACTCTTCCCAAGGAGGCTCGCTTCCAAGCGGACCGTGCACTTGGCTTCCAGGCAGGGACGCCCCGCGCCTCCTGCAGGTCTTGGCACAGGGGCTGCTTCCCCTGAGCGGAGGCTGTGGGCGGCAGCCCAGACACGCAGGCGCAGGCCCCAACCACCTGCCCACGTCTCTGCTGGTGGGGAGAGCACTAGGGAAATGACGTCTGTCAGGCACCTTCTGGGCGCTCACGGAGTCAGCCTCCGGGTGTGTGGGGCTGCAGACCACAGCCGGGGGCCCTGGGGAAGCCTGGTGCTCTCCGTGCTGTGCTGAGTCTGGGCGGCCAAGCGACCGCTGGAGGAGCCCTGCACTTGCCATTCCCTTCCCTATGACAGAGCTCTCAGCTCTCACGGCTGGAGGGCTTGGCAGCGTGCACCCCACCGGCCCCTAAGCCCTCCGCAAGGACGCCTGGGGACTAGGTGCAAAGGCAAGGCAGGAGTGGAGCTGAGGCCAGGAAGGCGCCAGGAGCGTCTGCCTGTCTGGCGCAGCCTGCTCCTTCCCGGGCAGGAAGCCTAGCAGCGAGGCAAGTCTGGGCAAGGCTCGCCCAGGGCAGAGCAGCCTCACGCCAGCAACTCTGCCAGATCGGGCCTCTGAGCAGAGCTGGAGCTCTGCCGTACTGGAGGCTCACTGGGCTCCGCCCAAGGAGTGAGTGCAGACGCACGCAGCTGGGCTGCTTCCTCTTCTCCCGAGGAGGCTCGCTTCCCGCATGCTGTGCACTAGGCTTCCAGGCGGGGGCGCCCCGCGCCCCCTACAGGTCTTGGCTCAGGGGCTGCTTCCCTGGAGCTGGGGCTGCCGGTGGGAGCCCAGACACGCAGGGGCAGGCCCCACCACCTGCACACGTCTCTGCTGGGGAGCAGAGCGCTAGGGACATGACGTCTGTCAGGCACCTTCTGGGCGCCCACGGAGTCAGCCTCCGGGAGTGTGGGGCTGCAGACCACAGCCAGGGGACCTGGGAGCCTTGTGCTCCCCGTGCGGCGCTGAGTCTGGGCGGCCAAGCAACCGCTGGTGGAGCCCTGCACTTGCCCTCCCCTCCCCTCTACGAGAGGCCTCACTGCTGGAGGGCTTGGCAGTGTGCAAGCCACCGGCTCCTAAGCCTTCCCCAAGGACGCCCGGGGCCTAGATGCAAAGGCAAGGCAGGAGTGGAGCTGAGGCCAGGAAGGCGCCAGTGGCCTCTCCCAGCATCGCACAGCCTGCTCCTTCCCGGGCAGCAAGCCTAGCAGCGAGGCAAGCCTGGGCAAGTCTCGCCCAGGGCAGAGCAGCCTCGCGCAAGGCACTTGACTAGATCCGGCCTCTGAGCAGAGCTGGAGCTCTGCCGTCCTGGAGGCACACTCGGCTCGGCCCAAGCAGGGATTGCAAGCTGCACGCGGCTTGGCTCCCTCGACTCTTCCCAAGGAGGCTCGCTTCCAAGCGGACCGTGCACTTGGCTTCCAGGCAGGGACGCCCCGCGCCTCCTGCAGGTCTTGGCACAGGGGCTGCTTCCCCTGAGCGGAGGCTGTGGGCGGCAGCCCAGACACGCAGGGGCAGGCCCCAACCACCTGCACACGTCTCTGCTGGTGGGGAGAGCACTAGGGAAATGACGTCTGTCAGGCACCTTCTGGGCGCTCACGGAGTCAGCCTCCGGGTGTGTGGGGCTGCAGACCACAGCCAGGGGCCCTGGAAGCCTGGTGCTCTCCGTGCTGTGCTGAGTCTGGGCGGCCAAGCGACCGCTGGAGGAGCCCTGCACTTGCCATTCCCTTCCCTATGACAGAGCTCTCACGGCTGGAGGGCTTGGCAGCGTGCACCCCACCGGCCCCTAAGCCCTCCGCAAGGACGCCTGGGGACTAGGTGCAAAGGCAAGGCAGGAGTGGAGCTGAGGCCAGGAAGGCGCCAGGAGCGTCTGCCTGTCTGGCGCAGCCTGCTCCTCCCGGGCAGGAAGCCTAGCAGCGAGGCAAGTCTGGGCAAGGCTCGCCCAGGGCAGAGCAGCCTCACGCCAGCAACTCTGCCAGATCGGGCCTCTGAGCAGAGCTGGAGCTCTGCCGTACTGGAGGCTCACTGGGCTCCGCCCAAGGAGTGAGTGCAGACGCACGCAGCTGGGCTGCTTCCTCTTCTCCCGAGGAGGCTCGCTTCCCGCATGCTGTGCACTAGGCTTCCAGGCGGGGGCGCCCCGCGCCCCCTACAGGTCTTGGCTCAGGGGCTGCTTCCCTGGAGCTGGGGCTGCCGGTGGGAGCCCAGACACGCAGGGGCAGGCCCCACCACCTGCACACGTCTCTGCTGGGGAGCAGAGCGCTAGGGACATGACGTCTGTCAGGCACCTTCTGGGCGCCCACGGAGTCAGCCTCCGGGAGTGTGGGGCTGCAGACCACAGCCAGGGGACCTGGGAGCCTTGTGCTCCCCGTGCGGCGCTGAGTCTGGGCGGCCAAGCAACCGCTGGTGGAGCCCTGCACTTGCCCTCCCCTCCCCTCTACGAGAGGCCTCACTGCTGGAGGGCTTGGCAGTGTGCAAGCCACCGGCTCCTAAGCCTTCCCCAAGGACGCCCGGGGCCTAGATGCAAAGGCAAGGCAGGAGTGGAGCTGAGGCCAGGAAGGCGCCAGTGGCCTCTCCCAGCATCGCACAGCCTGCTCCTTCCCGGGCAGCAAGCCTAGCAGCGAGGCAAGCCTGGGCAAGTCTCGCCCAGGGCAGAGCAGCCTCGCGCAAGGCACTTGACTAGATCCGGCCTCTGAGCAGAGCTGGAGCTCTGCCGTCCCTGGAGGCACACTCGGCTCGGCCCAAGCAGGGATTGCAGCTGCACGCGGCTTGGCTCCCTCGACTCTTCCCAAGGAGGCTCGCTTCCAAGCGGACCGTGCACTTGGCTTCCAGGCAGGACGCCCCGCGCCTCCTGCAGGTCTTGGCACAGGGGCTGCTTCCCCTGAGCGGAGGCTGTGGGCGGCAGCCCAGACACGCAGGGGCAGGCCCCAACCACCTGCACACGTCTCTGCTGGTGGGGAGAGCACTAGGGAAATGACGTCTGTCAGGCACCTTCTGGGCGCTCACGGAGTCAGCCTCCGGGTGTGTGGGGCTGCAGACCACAGCCAGGGGCCCTGGGAAGCCTGGTGCTCTCCGTGCTGTGCTGAGTCTGGGCGGCCAAGCGACCGCTGGAGGAGCCCTGCACTTGCCATTCCCTTCCCTATGACAGAGCTCTCACGGCTGGAGGGCTTGGCAGCGTGCACCCCACCGGCCCCTAAGCCCTCCGCAAGGACGCCTGGGGACTAGGTGCAAAGGCAAGGCAGGAGTGGAGCTGAGGCCAGGAAGGCGCCAGGAGCGTCTGCCTGTCTGGCGCAGCCTGCTCCTTCCCGGGCAGGAAGCCTAGCAGCGAGGCAAGTCTGGGCAAGGCTCGCCCAGGGCAGAGCAGCCTCACGCCAGCAACTCTGCCAGATCGGGCCTCTGAGCAGAGCTGGAGCTCTGCCGTACTGGAGGCTCACTGGGCTCCGCCCAAGGAGTGAGTGCAGACGCACGCAGCTGGGCTGCTTCCTCTTCTCCCGAGGAGGCTCGCTTCCCGCATGCTGTGCACTAGGCTTCCAGGCGGGGGCGCCCCGCGCCCCCTACAGGTCTTGGCTCAGGGGCTGCTTCCCTGGAGCTGGGGCTGCCGGTGGGAGCCCAGACACGCAGGGGCAGGCCCCACCACCTGCACACGTCTCTGCTGGGGAGCAGAGCGCTAGGGACATGACGTCTGTCAGGCACCTTCTGGGCGCCCACGGAGTCAGCCTCCGGGAGTGTGGGGCTGCAGACCACAGCCAGGGGACCTGGGAGCCTTGTGCTCCCCGTGCGGCGCTGAGTCTGGGCGGCCAAGCAACCGCTGGTGGAGCCCTGCACTTGCCCTCCCCTCCCCTCTACGAGAGGCCTCACTGCTGGAGGGCTTGGCAGTGTGCAAGCCACCGGCTCCTAAGCCTTCCCCAAGGACGCCCGGGGCCTAGATGCAAAGGCAAGGCAGGAGTGGAGCTGAGGCCAGGAAGGCGCCAGTGGCCTCTCCCAGCATCGCACAGCCTGCTCCTTCCCGGGCAGCAAGCCTAGCAGCGAGGCAAGCCTGGGCAAGTCTCGCCCAGGGCAGAGCAGCCTCGCGCAAGGCACTTGACTAGATCCGGCCTCTGAGCAGAGCTGGAGCTCTGCCGTCCTGGAGGCACACTCGGCTCGGCCCAAGCAGGGATTGCAGCTGCACGCGGCTTGGCTCCCTCGACTCTTCCCAAGGAGGCTCGCTTCCAAGCGGACCGTGCACTTGGCTTCCAGGCAGGGACGCCCCGCGCCTCCTGCAGGTCTTGGCACAGGGGCTGCTTCCCCTGAGCGGAGGCTGTGGGCGGCAGCCCAGACACGCAGGGGCAGGCCCCAACCACCTGCACACGTCTCTGCTGGTGGGGAGAGCACTAGGGAAATGACGTCTGTCAGGCACCTTCTGGGCGCTCACGGAGTCAGCCTCCGGGTGTGTGGGGCTGCAGACCACAGCCAGGGGCCCTGGGAAGCCTGGTGCTCTCCGTGCTGTGCTGAGTCTGGGCGGCCAAGCGACCGCTGGAGGAGCCCTGCACTTGCCATTCCCTTCCCTATGACAGAGCTCTCACGGCTGGAGGGCTTGGCAGCGTGCACCCCACCGGCCCCTAAGCCCTCCGCAAGGACGCCTGGGGACTAGGTGCAAAGGCAAGGCAGGAGTGGAGCTGAGGCCAGGAAGGCGCCAGGAGCGTCTGCCTGTCTGGCGCAGCCTGCTCCTTCCCGGGCAGGAAGCCTAGCAGCGAGGCAAGTCTGGGCAAGGCTCGCCCAGGGCAGAGCAGCCTCACGCCAGCAACTCTGCCAGATCGGGCCTCTGAGCAGAGCTGGAGCTCTGCCGTACTGGAGGCTCACTGGGCTCCGCCCAAGGAGTGAGTGCAGACGCACGCAGCTGGGCTGCCTCCTCTTCTCCCGAGGAGGCTCGCTTCCCGCATGCTGTGCACTAGGCTTCCAGGCGGGGGCGCCCCGCGCCCCCTACAGGTCTTGGCTCAGGGGCTGCTTCCCTGGAGCTGGGGCTGCCGGCGGGAGCCCAGACACGCAGGGGCAGGCCCCACCACCTGCACACGTCTCTGCTGGGGAGCAGAGCGCTAGGGACATGACGTCTGTCAGGCACCTTCTGGGCGCCCACGGAGTCAGCCTCCGGAGTGTGGGGCTGCAGACCACAGCCAGGGGACCTGGGAGCCTTGTGCTCCCCGTGCGGCGCTGAGTCTGGGCGGCCAAGCAACCGCTGGTGGAGCCCTGCACTTGCCCTCCCCTCCCCTCTACGAGAGGCCTCACTGCTGGAGGGCTTGGCAGTGTGCAAGCCACCGGCTCCTAAGCCTTCCCCAAGGACGCCCGGGGCCTAGATGCAAAGGCAAGGCAGGAGTGGAGCTGAGGCCAGGAAGGCGCCAGTGGCCTCTCCCAGCATCGCACAGCCTGCTCCTTCCGGGCAGCAAGCCTAGCAGCGAGGCAAGCCTGGGCAAGTCTCGCCCAGGGAAGAGCAGCCTCGCGCAAGGCACTTGACTAGATCCGGCCTCTGAGCAGAGCTGGAGCTCTGCGTCCTGGAGGCACACTCGGCTCGGCCCAAGCCGGGATTGCAGCTGCACGCGGCTTGGCTCCCTCGACTCTTCCCAAGGAGGCTCGCTTCCAAGCGTACTCAGCACTTGGCTTCCAGACAGGGACGCCCCGCGCCTCCTGCAGGTCTTGGCACAGGGGCTGCTTCCCCTGAGCGGAGGCTGTGGGCGGCAGCCCAGACACGCAGGGGCAGGCCCCAACCACCTGCCGACGTCTCTGCTGGTGGGGAGAGCACTAGGGAAATGACGTCTGTCAGGCACCTTCTGGGCGCTCACGGAGTCAGCCTCTGGGTGTGTGGGGCTGTAGACCACAGCCAGGGGCCCTGGGAGCCTGGGGCTCTCCGTGCTGTGCTGAGTCTGGGCGGCCAAGCGACCGCTGGAGGAGCCCGCACTTGCCATTCCCTTCCCTATGACAGAACTCTCACGGCTGGAGGGCTTGGCAGCGTGCACCCCACCGGCCCCTAAGCCCTCCGCAAGGACGCCTGGGGACTAGGTGCAAAGGCAAGGCAGGAGTGGAGCTGAGGCCAGGAAGGCGCCAGGAGCGTCTGCCTGTCTGGCGCAGCCTGCTCCTTCCCGGGCAGGAAGCCTAGCAGCGAGGCAAGTCTGGGCAAGGCTCGCCCAGGGCAGAGCAGCCTCACGCCATCAACTCTGCCAGATCGGGCCTCTGAGCAGAGCTGGAGCTCTGCCGTACTGGAGGCTCACTGGGCTCCGCCCAAGGACTGAGTGCAGACGCACGCAGCTGGGCTGCCTCCTCTTCTCCCGAGGAGGCTCGCTTCCCGCATGCTGTGCACTAGGCTTCCAGGCGGGGGGCGCCCCGCGCCCCCTACAGGTCTTGGCTCAGGGGCTGCTTCCCTTGAGCTGGGGCTGCCGGCGGGAGCCCAGACACGCAGGGGCAGGCCCCACCACCTGCACACGTCTCTGCTGGGGAGCAGAGCACTAGGGACATGACGTCTGTCAGGCACCTTCTGGGCGCCCAGGAGTCAGCCTCCGGGTGTGTGGGGCTGCAGACCCACAGCCAGGGGCCCTGGAGAGCCTGGTGCTCTCCGTGCTGTGCTGAGTCTGGGCGGCCAAGCGACCGCTGGAGGAGCCCTGCACTTGCCATTCCCTTCCCTATGACAGAGCTCTCACGGCTGGAGGGCTTGGCAGCGTGCACCCCACCGGCCCCTAAGCCCTCCGCAAGGACGCCTGGGGACTAGGTGCAAAGGCAAGGCAGGAGTGGAGCTGAGGCCAGGAAGGCGCCAGTGGCCTCTCCCCAGCATCGCACAGCCTGCTCCTTCCTGGGCAGCAAGCCTAGCAGCGAGGCAAGCCTGGGCAAGTCTCGCCCTGGGCAGAGCAGCCTCGTGCAAGGCACTTGACGATATCCGGCCTCTGAGCAGAGCTGGAGCTCTGCCGTACTGGAGGCACACTCGGCTCGGCCCAAGCAGGGATTGCAGCTGCACGTGGCTTGGCTCCCTCGACTCTTCCCAAGGAGGCTCGCTTCCAAGCGGACTGTGCACTTGGCTTCCAGGCAGGGACGCCCCGCGCCTCCTGCAGGTCTTGGCACAGGGGCTGCTTCCCCTGAGCTGAGGCTGTGGGCGGCAGCCCAGACACGCAGGGGCAGGCCCCAACCACCTGCACACGTCTCTGCTGGTGGGGAGAGCACTAGGGAAATGACGTCTGTCAGGCACCTTCTGGGCGCTCACGGAGTCAGCCTCCGGGAGTGTGGGGCTGCAGACCACAGCCAGGGGCCCTGGGAAGCCTGGTGCTCTCCGTGCTGTGCTGAGTCTGGGCGGCCAAGCGAGCGCTGGAGGAGCCCTGCACTTGCCATTCCCTACCCTATGACAGAGCTCTCACGGCTGGAGGGCTTGGCAGCGTGCACCCCACCGGCCCCTAAGCCCTCCGCAAGGACGCCTGGGGACTAGGTGCAAAGGCAAGGCAGGAGTGGAGCTGAGGCCAGGAAGGCGCCAGGAGCGTCTGCCTGTCTGGCGCAGCCTGCTCCTTCCCGGGCAGGAAGCCTAGCAGCGAGGCAAGTCTGGGCAAGGCTCGCCCAGGGCAGAGCAGCCTCACGCCAGCAACTCTGCCAGATCGGGCCTCTGAGCAGAGCTGGAGCTCTGCCGTACTGGAGGCTCACTGGGCTCCGCCCAAGGAGTGAGTGCAGACGCACGCAGCTGGGCTGCCTCCTCTTCTCCCGAGGAGGCTCGCTTCCCGCATGCTGTGCACTAGGCTTCCAGGCGGGGGCGCCCCGCGCCCCCTACAGGTCTTGGCTCAGGGGCTGCTTCCCTGGAGCTGGGGCTGCCGGCGGGAGCCCAGACACGCAGGGGCAGGCCCCACCACCTGCACACGTCTCTGCTGGGGAGCAGAGCGCTAGGGACATGACGTCTGTCAGGCACCTTCTGGGCGCCCACGGAGTCAGCCTCCGGGAGTGTGGGGCTGCAGACCACAGCCAGGGGACCTGGGAGCCTTGTGCTCCCCGTGCGGTGCTGAGTCTGGGCGGCCAAGCAACCGCTGGTGGAGACCTGCACTTGCCCTCCCCTCCCCTCTACGAGAGGCCTCACTGCTGGAGGGCTTGGCAGTGTGCAAGCCACCGGCTCCTAAGCCTTCCCCAAGGACGCCCGGGGCCTAGATGCAAAGGCAAGGCAGGAGTGGAGCTGAGGCCAGGAAGGCGCCAGTGGCCTCTCCCAGCATCGCACAGCCTGCTCCTTCCCGGGCAGCAAGCCTAGCAGCGAGGCAAGCCTGGGCAAGTCTCGCCCAGGGCAGAGCAGCCTCGCGCAAGGCACTTGACTAGATCCGGCCTCTGAGCAGAGCTGGAGCTCTGCCGTCCTGGAGGCACACTCGGCTCGGCCCAAGCAGGGATTGCAGCTGCACGCGGCTTGGCTCCCTCGACTCTTCCCAAGGAGGCTCGCTTCCAAGCGGACCGTGCACTTGGCTTCCAGGCAGGGACGCCCCGCGCCTCCTGCAGGTCTTGGCACAGGGGCTGCTTCCCCTGAGCGGAGGCTGTGGGCGGCAGCCCAGACACGCAGGGGCAGGCCCCAACCACCTGCACACGTCTCTGCTGGTGGGGAGAGCACTAGGGAAATGACGTCTGTCAGGCACCTTCTGGGCGCTCACGGAGTCAGCCTCCGGGTGTGTGGGGCTGCAGACCACAGCCAGGGGCCCTGGGAAGCCTGGTGCTCTCCGTGCTGTGCTGAGTCTGGGCGGCCAAGCGACCGCTGGAGGAGCCCTGCACTTGCCATTCCCTTCCCTATGACAGAGCTCTCACGGCTGGAGGGCTTGGCAGCGTGCACCCCACCGGCCCCTAAGCCCTCCGCAAGGACGCCTGGGGACTAGGTGCAAAGGCAAGGCAGGAGTGGAGCTGAGGCCAGGAAGGCGCCAGGAGCGTCTGCCTGTCTGGCGCAGCCTGCTCCTTCCCGGGCAGGAAGCCTAGCAGCGAGGCAAGTCTGGGCAAGGCTCGCCCAGGGCAGAGCAGCCTCACGCCAGCCACTCTGCCAGATCGGGCCTCTGAGCAGAGCTGGAGCTCTGCCGTACTGGAGGCTCACTGGGCTCCGCCCAAGGAGTGAGTGCAGACGCACGCAGCTGGGCTGCTTCCTCTTCTCCCGAGGAGGCTCGCTTCCCGCATGCTGTGCACTAGGCTTCCAGGCGGGGGCGCCCCGCGCCCCCTACAGGTCTTGGCTCAGGGGCTGCTTCCCTGGAGCTGGGGCTGCCGGCGGGAGCCCAGACACGCAGGGGCAGGCCCCACCACCTGCACACGTCTCTGCTGGGGAGCAGAGCGCTAGGGACATGACGTCTGTCAGGCACCTTCTGGGCGCCCACGGAGTCAGCCTCCGGGAGTGTGGGGCTGCAGACCACAGCCAGGGGACCTGGGAGCCTTGTGCTCCCCGTGCGGCGCTGAGTCTGGGCGGCCAAGCAACCGCTGGTGGAGCCCTGCACTTGCCCTCCCCTCCCCTCTACGAGAGGCCTCACTGCTGGAGGGCTTGGCAGTGTGCAAGCCACCGGCTCCTAAGCCTTCCCCAAGGACGCCCGGGGCCTAGATGCAAAGGCAAGGCAGGAGTGGAGCTGAGGCCAGGAAGGCGCCAGTGGCCTATCCCAGCATCGCACAGCCTGCTCCTTCCCGGGCAGCAAGCCTAGCAGCGAGGCAAGCCTGGGCAAGTCTCGCCCAGGGCAGAGCAGCCTCGCGCAAGGCACTTGACTAGATCCGGCCTCTGAGCAGAGCTGGAGCTCTGCCGTCCTGGAGGCACACTCGGCTCGGCCCAAGCAGGGATTGCAGCTGCACGCGGCTTGGCTCCCTCGACTCTTCCCAAGGAGGCTCGCTTCCAAGCGGACCGTGCACTTGGCTTCCAGGCAGGGACGCCCCGCGCCTCCTGCAGGTCTTGGCACAGGGGCTGCTTCCCCTGAGCGGAGGCTGTGGGCGGCAGCCCAGACACGCAGGGCCAGGCCCCAACCACCTGCACACGTCTCTGCTGGTGGGGAGAGCACTAGGGAAATGACGTCTGTCAGGCACCTTCTGGGCGCTCACGGAGTCAGCCTCCGGGTGTGTGGGGCTGCAGACCACAGCCAGGGGCCCTGGGAAGCCTGGTGCTCTCCGTGCTGTGCTGAGTCTGGGCGGCCAAGCGACCGCTGGAGGAGCCCTGCACTTGCCATTCCCTTCCCTATGACAGAGCTCTCACGGCTGGAGGGCTTGGCAGCGTGCACCCCACCGGCCCCTAAGCCCTCCGCAAGGACGCCTGGGGACTAGGTGCAAAGGCAAGGCAGGAGTGGAGCTGAGGCCAGGAAGGCGCCAGGAGCGTCTGCCTGTCTGGCGCAGCCTGCTCCTTCCCGGGCAGGAAGCCTAGCAGCGAGGCAAGTCTGGGCAAGGCTCGCCCAGGGCAGAGCAGCCTCACGCCAGCAACTCTGCCAGATCGGGCCTCTGAGCAGAGCTGGAGCTCTGCCGTACTGGAGGCTCACTGGGCTCCGCCCAAGGAGTGAGTGCAGACGCACGCAGCTGGGCTGCCTCCTCTTCTCCCGAGGAGGCTCGCTTCCCGCATGCTGTGCACTAGGCTTCCAGGCGGGGGCGCCCCGCGCCCCCTACAGGTCTTGGCTCAGGGGCTGCTTCCCTGGAGCTGGGGCTGCCGGCGGGAGCCCAGACACGCAGGGGCAGGCCCCACCACCTGCACACGTCTCTGCTGGGGAGCAGAGCGCTAGGGACATGACGTCTGTCAGGCACCTTCTGGGCGCCCACGGAGTCAGCCTCCGGGAGTGTGGGGCTGCAGACCACAGCCAGGGGACCTGGGAGCCTTGTGCTCCCCGTGCGGCGCTGAGTCTGGGCGGCCAAGCAACCGCTGGTGGAGCCCTGCACTTGCCCTCCCCTCCCCTCTACGAGAGGCCTCACTGCTGGAGGGCTTGGCAGTGTGCAAGCCACCGGCTCCTAAGCCTTCCCCAAGGACGCCCGGGGCCTAGATGCAAAGGCAAGGCAGGAGTGGAGCTGAGGCCAGGAAGGCGCCAGTGGCCTCTCCCAGCATCGCACAGCCTGCTCCTTCCCGGGCAGCAAGCCTAGCAGCGAGGCAAGCCTGGGCAAGTCTCGCCCAGGGCAGAGCAGCCTCGCGCAAGGCACTTGACTAGATCCGGCCTCTGAGCAGAGCTGGAGCTCTGATGTCCTGGAGGCACACTCGGCTCGGCCCAAGCCGGGATTGCAGCTGCACGCGGCTTGGCTCCCTCGACTCTTCCCAAGGAGGCTCGCTTCCAAGCGGACCGTGCACTTGGCTTCCAGGCAGGGACGCCCCGCGCCTCCTGCAGGTCTTGGCACAGGGGCTGCTTCCCCTGAGCGGAGGCTGTGGGCGGCAGCCCAGACGCAGGGGCAGGCCCCAACCACCTGCACACGTCTCTACTGGTGGGGAGAGCACTAGGGAAATGACGTCTGTCAGGCACCTTCTGGGCGCTCACGGAGTCAGCCTCCGGGTGTGTGGGGCTGCAGACCACAGCCAGGGGCCCTGGGAAGCCTGGTGCTCTCCGTGCTGTGCTGAGTCTGGGCGGCCAAGCGACCGCTGGAGGAGCCCTGCACTTGCCATTCCCTTCCCTATGACAGAGCTCTCACGGCTGCAGGGCTTGGCAGCGTGCACCCCACCGGCCCCTAAGCCCTCCGCAAGGACGCCTGGGGACTAGGTGCAAAGGCAAGGCAGGAGTGGAGCTGAGGCCAGGAAGGCGCCAGGAGCGTCTGCCTGTCTGGCGCAGCCTGCTCCTTCCCGGGCAGGAAGCCTAGCAGCGAGGCAAGTCTGGGCAAGGCTCGCCCAGGGCAGAGCAGCCTCACGCCAGCAACTCTGCCAGATCGGGCCTCTGAGCAGAGCTGGAGCTCTGCCGTACTGGAGGCTCACTGGGCTCCGCCCAAGGAGTGAGTGCAGACGCACGCAGCTGGGCTGCCTCCTCTTCTCCCGAGGAGGCTCGCTTCCCGCATGCTGTGCACTAGGCTTCCAGGCGGGGGCGCCCCGCGCCCCCTACAGGTCTTGGCTCAGGGGCTGCTTCCCTGGAGCTGGGGCTGCCGGCGGGAGCCCAGACACGCAGGGGCAGGCCCCACCACCTGCACACGTCTCTGCTGGGGAGCAGAGCGCTAGGGACATGACGTCTGTCAGGCACCTTCTGGGCGCCCACGGAGTCAGCCTCCGGGAGTGTGGGGCTGCAGACCACAGCCAGGGGACCTGGGAGCCTTGTGCTCCCCGTGCGGCGCTGAGTCTGGGCGGTCAAGCAACCGCTGGTGGAGCCCTGCACTTGCCCTCCCCTCCCCTCTACGAGAGGCCTCACTGCTGGAGGGCTTGGCAGTGTGCAAGCCACCGGCTCCTAAGCCTTCCCCAAGGACGCCCGGGGCCTAGATGCAAAGGCAAGGCAGGAGTGGAGCTGAGGCCAGGAAGGCGCCAGTGGCCTCTCCCAGCATCGCACAGCCTGCTCCTTCCCGGGCAGCAAGCCTAGCAGCGAGGCAAGCCTGGGCAAGTCTCGCCCAGGGCAGAGCAGCCTCGCGCAAGGCACTTGACTAGATCCGGCCTCTGAGCAGAGCTGGAGCTCTGCCGTCCTGGAGGCACACTCGGCTCGGCCCAAGCCGGGATTGCAGCTGCACGCGGCTTGGCTCCCTCGACTCTTCCCAAGGAGGCTCGCTTCCAAGCGTACTCAGCACTTGGCTTCCAGACAGGGACGCCCCGCGCCTCCTGCAGGTCTTGGCACAGGGGCTGCTTCCCCTGAGCTGAGGCTGTGGGCGGCAGCCCAGACACGCAGGGGCAGGCCCCAACCACCTGCCCACGTCTCTGCTGGTGGGGAGAGCACTAGGGAAATGACGTCTGTCAGGCACCTTCTGGGCGCTCACGGAGTCAGCCTCTGGGTGTGTGGGGCTGCAGACCACAGCCAGGGGCCCTGGGAGCCTGGGGCTCTCCGTGCTGTGCTGAGTCTGGGCGGCCAAGCGACCGCTGGAGGAGCCCTGCACTTGCCATTCCCTTCCCTATGACAGAGCTCTCACTGCTGGAGGGCTTGGCAGCGTGCACCCCACCGGCCCCTAAGCCCTCCGCAAGGACGCCTGGGGACTAGGTGCAAAGGCAAGGCAGGAGTGGAGCTGAGGCCAGGAAGGCGCAAGGAGCGTCTGCCTGTCTGGCGCAGCCTGCTCCTTCCCGGGCAGGAAGCCTAGCAGCGAGGCAAGTCTGGGCAAGGCTCGCCCAGGGCAGAGCAGCCTCACGCCAGCAACTCTGCCAGATCGGGCCTCTGAGCAGAGCTGGAGCTCTGCCGTACTGGAGGCTCACTGGGCTCCGCCCAAGGAGTGAGTGCAGACGCACGCAGCTGGGCTGCTTCCTCTTCTCCCGAGGAGGCTCGCTTCCCGCATGCTGTGCACTAGGCTTCCAGGCGGGGGCGCCCCGCGCCCCCTACAGGTCTTGGCTCAGGGGCTGCTTCCCTGGAGCTGGGGCTGCCGGCGGGAGCCCAGACACGCAGGGGCAGGCCCCACCACCTGCACACGTCTCTGCTGGGGAGCAGAGCGCTAGGGACATGACGTCTGTCAGGCACCTTCTGGGCGCCCACGGAGTCAGCCTCCGGGAGTGTGGGGCTGCAGACCACAGCCAGGGGACCTGGGAGCCTTGTGCTCCCCGTGCGGCGCTGAGTCTGGGCGGCCAAGCAACCGCTGGTGGAGCCCTGCACTTGCCCTCCCCTCCCCTCTACGAGAGGCCTCACTGCTGGAGGGCTTGGCAGTGTGCAAGCCACCGGCTCCTAAGCCTTCCCCAAGGACGCCCGGGGCCTAGATGCAAAGGCAAGGCAGGAGTGGAGCTGAGGCCAGGAAGGCGCCAGTGGCCTCTCCCAGCATCGCACAGCCTGCTCCTTCCCGGGCAGCAAGCCTAGCAGCGAGGCAAGCCTGGGCAAGTCTCGCCCAGGGCAGAGCAGCCTCGCGCAAGGCACTTGACTAGATCCGGCCTCTGAGCAGAGCTGGAGCTCTGCCGTCCTGGAGGCACACTCGGCTCGGCCCAAGCAGGGATTGCAGCTGCACGCGGCTTGGCTCCCTCGACTCTTCCCAAGGAGGCTCGCTTCCAAGTGGACCGTGCACTTGGCTTCCAGGCAGGGACGCCCCGCGCCTCCTGCAGGTCTTGGCACAGGGGCTGCTTCCCCTGAGCGGAGGCTGTGGGCGGCAGCCCAGACACGCAGGGGCAGGCCCCAACCACCTGCACACGTCTCTGCTGGTGGGGAGAGCACTAGGGAAATGACGTCTGTCAGGCACCTTCTGGGCGCTCACGGAGTCAGCCTCCGGGTGTGTGGGGCTGCAGACCACAGCCAGGGGCCCTGGGAAGCCTGGTGCTCTCCGTGCTGTGCTGAGTCTGGGCGGCCAAGCGACCGCTGGAGGAGCCCTGCACTTGCCATTCCCTTCCCTATGACAGAGCTCTCACGGCTGGAGGGCTTGGCAGCGTGCACCCCACCGGCCCCTAAGCCCTCCGCAAGGACGCCTGGGGACTAGGTGCAAAGGCAAGGCAGGAGTGGAGCTGAGGCCAGGAAGGCGCCAGGAGCGTCTGCCTGTCTGGCGCAGCCTGCTCCTTCCCGGGCAGGAAGCCTAGCAGCGAGGCAAGTCTGGGCAAGGCTCGCCCAGGGCAGAGCAGCCTCACGCCAGCAACTCTGCCAGATCGGGCCTCTGAGCAGAGCTGGAGCTCTGCCGTACTGGAGGCTCACTGGGCTCCGCCCAAGGAGTGAGTGCAGACGCACGCAGCTGGGCTGCCTCCTCTTCTCCCGAGGAGGCTCGCTTCCCGCATGCTGTGCACTAGGCTTCCAGGCGGGGGCGCCCCGCGCCCCCTACAGGTCTTGGCTCAGGGGCTGCTTCCCTGGAGCTGGGGCTGCCGGCGGGAGCCCAGACACGCAGGGGCAGGCCCCACCACCTGCACACGTCTCTGCTGGGGAGCAGAGCGCTAGGGACATGACGTCTGTCAGGCACCTTCTGGGCGCCCACGGAGTCAGCCTCCGGGAGTGTGGGGCTGCAGACCACAGCCAGGGGACCTGGGAGCCTTGTGCTCCCCGTGCGGCGCTGAGTCTGGGCGGCCAAGCAACCGCTGGTGGAGCCCTGCACTTGCCCTCCCCTCCCCTCTACGAGAGGCCTCACTGCTGGAGGGCTTGGCAGTGTGCAAGCCACCGGCTCCTAAGCCTTCCCCAAGGACGCCCGGGGCCTAGATGCAAAGGCAAGGCAGGAGTGGAGCTGAGGCCAGGAAGGCGCCAGTGGCCTCTCCCAGCATCGCACAGCCTGCTCCTTCCCGGGCAGCAAGCCTAGCAGCGAGGCAAGCCTGGGCAAGTCTCGCCCAGGGCAGAGCAGCCTCGCGCAAGGCACTTGACTAGATCCGGCCTCTGAGCAGAGCTGGAGCTCTGCCGTCCTGGAGGCACACTCGGCTCGGCCCAAGCCGGGATTGCAGCTGCACGCGGCTTGGCTCCCTCGACTCTTCCCAAGGAGGCTCGCTTCCAAGCGTACTCAGCACTTGGCTTCCAGACAGGGACGCCCCGCGCCTCCTGCAGGTCTTGGCACAGGGGCTGCTTCCCCTGAGCTGAGGCTGTGGGCGGCAGCCCAGACACGCAGGGGCAGGCCCCAACCACCTGCCCACGTCTCTGCTGGTGGGGAGAGCACTAGGGAAATGACGTCTGACAGGCACCTTCTGGGCGCCCACGGAGTCAGCCTCCGGGAGTGTGGGGCTGCAGACCACAGCCAGGGGACCTGGGAGCCTTGTGCTCCCCGTGCGGCGCTGAGTCTGGGCGGCCAAGCAACCGCTGGTGGAGCCCTGCACTTGCCCTCCCCTCCCCTCTACGAGAGGCCTCACTGCTGGAGGGCTTGGCAGTGTGCAAGCCACCGGCTCCTAAGCCTTCCCCAAGGACGCCCGGGGCCTAGATGCAAAGGCAAGGCAGGAGTGGAGCTGAGGCCAGGAAGGCGCCAGTGGCCTCTCCCAGCATCGCACAGCCTGCTCCTTCCCGGGCAGCAAGCCTAGCAGCGAGGCAAGCCTGGGCAAGTCTCGCCCAGGGCAGAGCAGCCTCGCGCAAGGCACTTGACTAGATCCGGCCTCTGAGCAGAGCTGGAGCTCTGCCGTCCTGGAGGCACACTTGGCTCGGCCCAAGCAGGGATTGCAGCTGCACGCGGCTTGGCTCCCTCGACTCTTCCCAAGGAGGCTCGCTTCCAAGCGGACCGTGCACTTGGCTTCCAGGCAGGGACGCCCCGCGCCTTCTGCAGGTCTTGGCACAGGGGCTGCTTCCACTGAGCGGAGGCTGTGGGCGGCAGCCCAGACACGCAGGGCCAGGCCCCAACCACCTGCACACGTCTCTGCTGGTGGGGAGAGCACTAGGGAAATGACGTCTGTCAGGCACCTTCTGGGCGCTCACGGAGTCAGCCTCCGGGTGTGTGGGGCTGCAGACCACAGCCAGGGGCCCTGGGAAGCCTGGTGCTCTCCGTGCTGTGCTGAGTCTGGGCGGCCAAGCGACCGCTGGAGGAGCCCTGCACTTGCCATTCCCTTCCCTATGACAGAGCTCTCACGGCTGCAGGGCTTGGCAGCGTGCACCCCACCGGCCCCTAAGCCCTCCGCAAGGACGCCTGGGGACTAGGTGCAAAGGCAAGGCAGGAGTGGAGCTGAGGCCAGGAAGGCGCCAGGAGCGTCTGCCTGTCTGGCGCAGCCTGCTCCTTCCCGGGCAGGAAGCCTAGCAGCGAGGCAAGTCTGGGCAAGGCTCGCCCAGGGCAGAGCAGCCTCACGCCAGCAACTCTGCCAGATCGGGCCTCTGCGCAGAGCTGGAGCTCTGCCGTACTGGAGGCTCACTGGGCTCCGCCCAAGGAGTGAGTGCAGACGCACGCAGCTGGGCTGCTTCCTCTTCTCCCGAGGAGGCTCGCTTCCCGCATGCTGTGCACTAGGCTTCCAGGCGGGGGCGCCCCGCGCCCCCTACAGGTCTTGGCTCAGGGGCTGCTTCCCTGGAGCTGGGGCTGCCGGTGGGAGCCCAGACACGCAGGGGCAGGCCCCACCACCTGCACACGTCTCTGCTGGGGAGCAGAGCGCTAGGGACATGACGTCTGTCAGGCACCTTCTGGGCGCCCACGGAGTCAGCCTCCGGGAGTGTGGGGCTGCAGACCACAGCCAGGGGACCTGGGAGCCTTGTGCTCCCCGTGCGGCGCTGAGTCTGGGCGGCCAAGCAACCGCTGGTGGAGCCCTGCACTTGCCCTCCCCTCCCCTCTACGAGAGGCCTCACTGCTGGAGGGCTTGGCAGTGTGCAAGCCACCGGCTCCTAAGCCTTCCCCAAGGACGCCCGGGGCCTAGATGCAAAGGCAAGGCAGGAGTGGAGCTGAGGCCAGGAAGGCGCCAGTGGCCTCTCCCAGCATCGCACAGCCTGCTCCTTCCCGGGCAGCAAGCCTAGCAGCGAGGCAAGCCTGGGCAAGTCTCGCCCAGGGCAGAGCAGCCTCGCGCAAGGCACTTGACTAGATCCGGCCTCTGAGCAGAGCTGGAGCTCTGCCGTCCTGGAGGCACACTCGGCTCGGCCCAAGCAGGGATTGCAGCTGCACGCGGCTTGGCTCCCTCGACTCTTCCCAAGGAGGCTCGCTTCCAAGCGGACCGTGCACTTGGCTTCCAGGCAGGGACGCCCCGCGCCTCCTGCAGGTCTTGGCACAGGGGCTGCTTCCCCTGAGCGGAGGCTGTGGGCGGCAGCCCAGACACGCAGGGCCAGGCCCCAACCACCTGCACACGTCTCTGCTGGTGGGGAGAGCACTAGGGAAATGACGTCTGTCAGGCACCTTCTGGGCGCTCACGGAGTCAGCCTCCGGGTGTGTGGGGCTGCAGACCACAGCCAGGGGCCCTGGGAAGCCTGGTGCTCTCCGTGCTGTGCTGAGTCTGGGCGGCCAAGCGACCGCTGGAGGAGCCCTGCACTTGCCATTCCCTTCCCTATGACAGAGCTCTCACGGCTGGAGGGCTTGGCAGCGTGCACCCCACCGGCCCCTAAGCCCTCCGCAAGGACGCCTGGGGACTAGGTGCAAAGGCAAGGCAGGAGTGGAGCTGAGGCCAGGAAGGCGCCAGGAGCGTCTGCCTGTCTGGCGCAGCCTGCTCCTTCCCGGGCAGGAAGCCTAGCAGCGAGGCAAGTCTGGGCAAGGCTCGCCCAGGGCAGAGCAGCCTCACGCCAGCAACTCTGCCAGATCGGGCCTCTGAGCAGAGCTGGAGCTCTGCCGTACTGGAGGCTCACTGGGCTCCGCCCAAGGAGTGAGTGCAGACGCACGCAGCTGGGCTGCCTCCTCTTCTCCCGAGGAGGCTCGCTTCCCGCATGCTGTGCACTAGGCTTCCAGGCGGGGGCGCCCCGCGCCCCCTACAGGTCTTGGCTCAGGGGCTGCTTCCCTGGAGCTGGGGCTGCCGGCGGGAGCCCAGACACGCAGGGGCAGGCCCCACCACCTGCACACGTCTCTGCTGGGGAGCAGAGCGCTAGGGACATGACGTCTGTCAGGCACCTTCTGGGCGCCCACGGAGTCAGCCTCCGGGAGTGTGGGGCTGCAGACCACAGCCAGGGGACCTGGGAGCCTTGTGCTCCCCGTGCGGCGCTGAGTCTGGGCGGCCAAGCAACCGCTGGTGGAGCCCTGCACTTGCCCTCCCCTCCCCTCTACGAGAGGCCTCACTGCTGGAGGGCTTGGCAGTGTGCAAGCCACCGGCTCCTAAGCCTTCCCCAAGGACGCCCGGGGCCTAGATGCAAAGGCAAGGCAGGAGTGGAGCTGAGGCCAGGAAGGCGCCAGTGGCCTCTCCCAGCATCGCACAGCCTGCTCCTTCCCGGGCAGCAAGCCTAGCAGCGAGGCAAGCCTGGGCAAGTCTCGCCCAGGGCAGAGCAGCCTCGCGCAAGGCACTTGACTAGATCCGGCCTCTGAGCAGAGCTGGAGCTCTGCCGTCCTGGAGGCACACTCGGCTCGGCCCAAGCCGGGATTGCAGCTGCACGCGGCTTGGCTCCCTCGACTCTTCCCAAGGAGGCTCGCTTCCAAGCGTACTCAGCACTTGGCTTCCAGACAGGGACGCCCCGCGCCTCCTGCAGGTCTTGGCACAGGGGCTGCTTCCCCTGAGCGGAGGCTGTGGGCGGCAGCCCAGACACGCAGGGGCAGGCCCCAACCACCTGCCCACGTCTCTGCTGGTGGGGAGAGCACTAGGGAAATGACGTCTGACAGGCACCTTCTGGGCGCCCACGGAGTCAGCCTCCGGGAGTGTGGGGCTGCAGACCACAGCCAGGGGACCTGGGAGCCTTGTGCTCCCCGTGCGGCGCTGAGTTTGGGCGGCCAAGCAACCGCTGGTGGAGCCCTGCACTTGCCCTCCCCTCCCCTCTACGAGAGGCCTCACTGCTGGAGGGCTTGGCAGTGTGCAAGCCACCGGCTCCTAAGCCTTCCCCAAGGACGCCCGGGGCCTAGATGCAAAGGCAAGGCAGGAGTGGAGCTGAGGCCAGGAAGGCGCCAGTGGCCTCTCCCAGCATCGCACAGCCTGCTCCTTCCCGGGCAGCAAGCCTAGCAGCGAGGCAAGCCTGGGCAAGTCTCGCCCAGGGCAGAGCAGCCTCGCGCAAGGCAGTTGACTAGATCCGGCCTCTGAGCAGAGCTGGAGCTCTGCCGTCCTGGAGGCACACTTGGCTCGGCCCAAGCAGGGATTGCAGCTGCACGCGGCTTGGCTCCCTCGACTCTTCCCAAGGAGGCTCGCTTCCAAGCGGACCGTGCACTTGGCTTCCAGGCAGGGACGCCCCGCGCCTTCTGCAGGTCTTGGCACAGGGGCTGCTTCCACTGAGCGGAGGCTGTGGGCGGCAGCCCAGACACGCAGGGCCAGGCCCCAACCACCTGCACACGTCTCTGCTGGTGGGGAGAGCACTAGGGAAATGACGTCTGTCAGGCACCTTCTGGGCGCTCACGGAGTCAGCCTCCGGGTGTGTGGGGCTGCAGACCACAGCCAGGGGCCCTGGGAAGCCTGGTGCTCTCCGTGCTGTGCTGAATCTGGGCGGCCAAGCGACCGCTGGAGGAGCCCTGCACTTGCCATTCCCTTCCCTATGACAGAGCTCTCACGGCTGCAGGGCTTGGCAGCGTGCACCCCACCGGCCCCTAAGCCCTCCGCAAGGACGCCTGGGGACTAGGTGCAAAGGCAAGGCAGGAGTGGAGCTGAGGCCAGGAAGGCGCCAGGAGCGTCTGCCTGTCTGGCGCAGCCTGCTCCTTCCCGGGCAGGAAGCCTAGCAGCGAGGCAAGTCTGGGCAAGGCTCGCCCAGGGCAGAGCAGCCTCACGCCAGCAACTCTGCCAGATCGGGCCTCTGCGCAGAGCTGGAGCTCTGCCGTACTGGAGGCTCACTGGGCTCCGCCCAAGGAGTGAGTGCAGACGCACGCAGCTGGGCTGCTTCCTCTTCTCCCGAGGAGGCTCGCTTCCCGCATGCTGTGCACTAGGCTTCCAGGCGGGGGCGCCCCGCGCCCCCTACAGGTCTTGGCTCAGGGGCTGCTTCCCTGGAGCTGGGGCTGCCGGTGGGAGCCCAGACACGCAGGGGCAGGCCCCACCACCTGCACACGTCTCTGCTGGGGAGCAGAGCGCTAGGGACATGACGTCTGTCAGGCACCTTCTGGGCGCCCACGGAGTCAGCCTCCGGGAGTGTGGGGCTGCAGACCACAGCCAGGGGACCTGGGAGCCTTGTGCTCCCCGTGCGGCGCTGAGTCTGGGCGGCCAAGCAACCGCTGGTGGAGCCCTGCACTTGCCCTCCCCTCCCCTCTACGAGAGGCCTCACTGCTGGAGGGCTTGGCAGTGTGCAAGCCACCGGCTCCTAAGCCTTCCCCAAGGACGCCCGGGGCCTAGATGCAAAGGCAAGGCAGGAGTGGAGCTGAGGCCAGGAAGGCGCCAGTGGCCTCTCCCAGCATCGCACAGCCTGCTCCTTCCCGGGCAGCAAGCCTAGCAGCGAGGCAAGCCTGGGCAAGTCTCGCCCAGGGCAGAGCAGCCTCGCGCAAGGCACTTGACTAGATCCGGCCTCTGAGCAGAGCTGGAGCTCTGCCGTCCTGGAGGCACACTCGGCTCGGCCCAAGCAGGGATTGCAGCTGCACGCGGCTTGGCTCCCTCGACTCTTCCCAAGGAGGCTCGCTTCCAAGCGGACCGTGCACTTGGCTTCCAGGCAGGGACGCCCCGCGCCTCCTGCAGGTCTTGGCACAGGGGCTGCTTCCCCTGAGCGGAGGCTGTGGGCGGCAGCCCAGACACGCAGGGGCAGGCCCCAACCACCTGCACACGTCTCTGCTGGTGGGGAGAGCACTAGGGAAATGACGTCTGTCAGGCACCTTCTGGGCGCTCACGGAGTCAGCCTCCGGGTGTGTGGGGCTGCAGACCACAGCCAGGGGCCCTGGGAAGCCTGGTGCTCTCCGTGCTGTGCTGAGTCTGGGCGGCCAAGCGACCGCTGGAGGAGCCCTGCACTTGCCATTCCCTTCCCTATGACAGAGCTCTCACGGCTGGAGGGCTTGGCAGCGTGCACCCCACCGGCCCC
Organism: Budorcas taxicolor; assembly: GCF_023091745.1. Lineage (NCBI taxonomy): Eukaryota > Metazoa > Chordata > Mammalia > Artiodactyla > Bovidae > Budorcas > Budorcas taxicolor. Next base: position 1,030,229 of record NW_026291583.1, read on the forward strand.
TAAGCCCTCCGCAAGGACGCCTGGGGACTAGGTGCAAAGGCAAGGCAGGAGTGGAGCTGAGGCCAGGAAGGCGCCAGGAGCGTCTGCCTGTCTGGCGCAGCCTGCTCCTTCCCGGGCAGGAAGCCTAGCAGCGAGGCAAGTCTGGGCAAGGCTCGCCCAGGGCAGAGCAGCCTCACGCCAGCAACTCTGCCAGATCGGGCCTCTGAGCAGAGCTGGAGCTCTGCCGTACTGGAGGCTCACTGGGCTCCGCCCAAGGAGTGAGTGCAGACGCACGCAGCTGGGCTGCCTCCTCTTCTCCCGAGGAGGCTCGCTTCCCGCATGCTGTGCACTAGGCTTCCAGGCGGGGGCGCCCCGCGCCCCCTACAGGTCTTGGCTCAGGGGCTGCTTCCCTGGAGCTGGGGCTGCCGGCGGGAGCCCAGACACGCAGGGGCAGGCCCCACCACCTGCACACGTCTCTGCTGGGGAGCAGAGCGCTAGGGACATGACGTCTGTCAGGCACCTTCTGGGCGCCCACGGAGTCAGCCTCCGGGAGTGTGGGGCTGCAGACCACAGCCAGGGGACCTGGGAGCCTTGTGCTCCCCGTGCGGCGCTGAGTCTGGGCGGCCAAGCAACCGCTGGTGGAGCCCTGCACTTGCCCTCCCCTCCCCTCTACGAGAGGCCTCACTGCTGGAGGGCTTGGCAGTGTGCAAGCCACCGGCTCCTAAGCCTTCCCCAAGGACGCCCGGGGCCTAGATGCAAAGGCAAGGCAGGAGTGGAGCTGAGGCCAGGAAGGCGCCAGTGGCCTCTCCCAGCATCGCACAGCCTGCTCCTTCCCGGGCAGCAAGCCTAGCAGCGAGGCAAGCCTGGGCAAGTCTCGCCCAGGGCAGAGCAGCCTCGCGCAAGGCACTTGACTAGATCCGGCCTCTGAGCAGAGCTGGAGCTCTGCCGTCCTGGAGGCACACTCGGCTCGGCCCAAGCAGGGATTGCAGCTGCACGCGGCTTGGCTCCCTCGACTCTTCCCAAGGAGGCTCGCTTCCAAGCGGACCGTGCACTTGGCTTCCAGGCAGGGACGCCCCGCGCCTCCTGCAGGTCTTGGCACAGGGGCTGCTTCCCCTGAGCGGAGGCTGTGGGCGGCAGCCCAGACACGCAGGGGCAGGCCCCAACCACCTGCACACGTCTCTGCTGGTGGGGAGAGCACTAGGGAAATGACGTCTGTCAGGCACCTTCTGGGCGCTCACGGAGTCAGCCTCCGGGTGTGTGGGGCTGCAGACCACAGCCAGGGGCCCTGGGAAGCCTGGTGCTCTCCGTACTGTGCTGAGTCTGGGCGGCCAAGCGACCGCTGGAGGAGCCCTGCACTTGCCATTCCCTTCCCTATGACAGAGCTCTCACGGCTGGAGGGCTTGGCAGCGTGCACCCCACCGGCCCCTAAGCCCTCCGCAAGGACGCCTGGGGACTAGGTGCAAAGGCAAGGCAGGAGTGGAGCTGAGGCCAGGAAGGCGCCAGGAGCGTCTGCCTGTCTGGCGCAGCCTGCTCCTTCCCGGGCAGGAAGCCTAGCAGCGAGGCAAGTCTGGGCAAGGCTCGCCCAGGGCAGAGCAGCCTCACGCCAGCAACTCTGCCAGATCGGGCCTCTGAGCAGAGCTGGAGCTCTGCCGTACTGGAGGCTCACTGGGCTCCGCCCAAGGAGTGAGTGCAGACGCACGCAGCTGTGCTGCTTCCTCTTCTCCCGAGGAGGCTCGCTTCCCGCATGCTGTGCACTAGGCTTCCAGGCGGGGGCGCCCCGCGCCCCCTACAGGTCTTGGCTCAGGGGCTGCTTCCCTGGAGCTGGGGCTGCCGGCGGGAGCCCAGACACGCAGGGGCAGGCCCCACCACCTGCACACGTCTCTGCTGGGGAGCAGAGCGCTAGGGACATGACGTCTGTCAGGCACCTTCTGGGCGCCCACGGAGTCAGCCTCCGGGAGTGTGGGGCTGCAGACCACAGCCAGGGGACCTGGGAGCCTTGTGCTCCCCGTGCGGCGCTGAGTCTGGGCGGCCAAGCAACCGCTGGTGGAGCCCTGCACTTGCCCTCCCCTCCCCTCTACGAGAGGCCTCACTGCTGGAGGGCTTGGCAGTGTGCAAGCCACCGGCTCCTAAGCCTTCCCCAAGGACGCCCGGGGCCTAGATGCAAAGGCAAGGCAGGAGTGGAGCTGAGGCCAGGAAGGCGCCAGTGGCCTCTCCCAGCATCGCACAGCCTGCTCCTTCCCGGGCAGCAAGCCTAGCAGCGAGGCAAGCCTGGGCAAGTCTCGCCCAGGGCAGAGCAGCCTCGCGCAAGGCACTTGACTAGATCCGGCCTCTGAGCAGAGCTGGAGCTCTGCCGTCCTGGAGGCACACTCGGCTCGGCCCAAGCAGGGATTGCAGCTGCACGCGGCTTGGCTCCCTCGACTCTTCCCAAGGAGGCTCGCTTCCAAGCGGACCGTGCACTTGGCTTCCAGGCAGGGACGCCCCGCGCCTCCTGCAGGTCTTGGCACAGGGGCTGCTTCCCCTGAGCGGAGGCTGTGGGCGGCAGCCCAGACACGCAGGGGCAGGCCCCAACCACCTGCACACGTCTCTGCTGGTGGGGAGAGCACTAGGGAAATGACGTCTGTCAGGCACCTTCTGGGCGCTCACGGAGTCAGCCTCCGGGTGTGTGGGGCTGCAGACCACAGCCAGGGGCCCTGGGAAGCCTGGTGCTCTCCGTGCTGTGCTGAGTCTGGGCGGCCAAGCGACCGCTGGAGGAGCCCTGCACTTGCCATTCCCTTCCCTATGACAGAGCTCTCACGGCTGGAGGGCTTGGCAGCGTGCACCCCACCGGCCCCTAAGCCCTCCGCAAGGACGCCTGGGGACTAGGTGCAAAGGCAAGGCAGGAGTGGAGCTGAGGCCAGGAAGGCGCCAGGAGCGTCTGCCTGTCTGGCGCAGCCTGCTCCTTCCCGGGCAGGAAGCCTAGCAGCGAGGCAAGTCTGGGCAAGGCTCGCCCAGGGCAGAGCAGCCTCACGCCAGCAACTCTGCCAGATCGGGCCTCTGAGCAGAGCTGGAGCTCTGCCGTACTGGAGGCTCACTGGGCTCCGCCCAAGGAGTGAGTGCAGACGCACGCAGCTGGGCTGCCTCCTCTTCTCCCGAGGAGGCTCGCTTCCCGCATGCTGTGCACTAGGCTTCCAGGCGGGGGCGCCCCGCGCCCCCTACAGGTCTTGGCTCAGGGGCTGCTTCCCTGGAGCTGGGGCTGCCGGCGGGAGCCCAGACACGCAGGGGCAGGCCCCACCACCTGCACACGTCTCTGCTGGGGAGCAGAGCGCTAGGGACATGACGTCTGTCAGGCACCTTCTGGGCGCCCACGGAGTCAGCCTCCGGGAGTGTGGGGCTGCAGACCACAGCCAGGGGACCTGGGAGCCTTGTGCTCCCCGTGCGGCGCTGAGTCTGGGCGGCCAAGCAACCGCTGGTGGAGCCCTGCACTTGCCCTCCCCTCCCCTCTACGAGAGGCCTCACTGCTGGAGGGCTTGGCAGTGTGCAAGCCACCGGCTCCTAAGCCTTCCCCAAGGACGCCCGGGGCCTAGATGCAAAGGCAAGGCAGGAGTGGAGCTGAGGCCAGGAAGGCGCCAGTGGCCTCTCCCAGCATCGCACAGCCTGCTCCTTCCCGGGCAGCAAGCCTAGCAGCGAGGCAAGCCTGGGCAAGTCTCGCCCAGGGCAGAGCAGCCTCGCGCAAGGCACTTGACTAGATCCGGCCTCTGAGCAGAGCTGGAGCTCTGCCGTCCTGGAGGCACACTCGGCTCGGCCCAAGCCGGGATTGCAGCTGCACGCGGCTTGGCTCCCTCGACTCTTCCCAAGGAGGCTCGCTTCCAAGCGTACTCAGCACTTGGCTTCCAGACAGGGACGCCCCGCGCCTCCTGCAGGTCTTGGCACAGGGGCTGCTTCCCCTGAGCTGAGGCTGTGGGCGGCAGCCCAGACACGCAGGGGCAGGCCCCAACCACCTGCCCACGTCTCTGCTGGTGGGGAGAGCACTAGGGAAATGACGTCTGACAGGCACCTTCTGGGCGCCCACGGAGTCAGCCTCCGGGAGTGTGGGGCTGCAGACCACAGCCAGGGGACCTGGGAGCCTTGTGCTCCCCGTGCGGCGCTGAGTCTGGGCGGCCAAGCAACCGCTGGTGGAGCCCTGCACTTGCCCTCCCCTCCCCTCTACGAGAGGCCTCACTGCTGGAGGGCTTGGCAGTGTGCAAGCCACCGGCTCCTAAGCCTTCCCCAAGGACGCCCGGGGCCTAGATGCAAAGGCAAGGCAGGAGTGGAGCTGAGGCCAGGAAGGCGCCAGTGGCCTCTCCCAGCATCGCACAGCCTGCTCCTTCCCGGGCAGCAAGCCTAGCAGCGAGGCAAGCCTGGGCAAGTCTCGCCCAGGGCAGAGCAGCCTCGCGCAAGGCACTTGACTAGATCCGGCCTCTGAGCAGAGCTGGAGCTCTGCCGTCCTGGAGGCACACTTGGCTCGGCCCAAGCAGGGATTGCAGCTGCACGCGGCTTGGCTCCCTCGACTCTTCCCAAGGAGGCTCGCTTCCAAGCGGACCGTGCACTTGGCTTCCAGGCAGGGTCGCCCCGCGCCTTCTGCAGGTCTTGGCACAGGGGCTGCTTCCACTGAGCGGAGGCTGTGGGCGGCAGCCCAGACACGCAGGGCCAGGCCCCAACCACCTGCACACGTCTCTGCTGGTGGGGAGAGCACTAGGGAAATGACGTCTGTCAGGCACCTTCTGGGCGCTCACGGAGTCAGCCTCCGGGTGTGTGGGGCTGCAGACCACAGCCAGGGGCCCTGGGAAGTCTGGTGCTCTCCGTGCTGTGCTGAGTCTGGGCGGCCAAGCGACCGCTGGAGGAGCCCTGCACTTGCCATTCCCTTCCCTATGACAGAGCTCTCACGGCTGCAGGGCTTGGCAGCGTGCACCCCACCGGCCCCTAAGCCCTCCGCAAGGACGCCTGGGGACTAGGTGCAAAGGCAAGGCAGGAGTGGAGCTGAGGCCAGGAAGGCGCCAGGAGCGTCTGCCTGTCTGGCGCAGCCTGCTCCTTCCCGGGCAGGAAGCCTAGCAGCGAGGCAAGTCTGGGCAAGGCTCGCCCAGGGCAGAGCAGCCTCACGCCAGCAACTCTGCCAGATCGGGCCTCTGCGCAGAGCTGGAGCTCTGCCGTACTGGAGGCTCACTGGGCTCCGCCCAAGGAGTGAGTGCAGACGCACGCAGCTGGGCTGCTTCCTCTTCTCCCGAGGAGGCTCGCTTCCCGCATGCTGTGCACTAGGCTTCCAGGCGGGGGCGCCCCGCGCCCCCTACAGGTCTTGGCTCAGGGGCTGCTTCCCTGGAGCTGGGGCTGCCGGTGGGAGCCCAGACACGCAGGGGCAGGCCCCACCACCTGCACACGTCTCTGCTGGGGAGCAGAGCGCTAGGGACATGACGTCTGTCAGGCACCTTCTGGGCGCCCACGGAGTCAGCCTCCGGGAGTGTGGGGCTGCAGACCACAGCCAGGGGACCTGGGAGCCTTGTGCTCCCCGTGCGGCGCTGAGTCTGGGCGGCCAAGCAACCGCTGGTGGAGCCCTGCACTTGCCCTCCCCTCCCCTCTACGAGAGGCCTCACTGCTGGAGGGCTTGGCAGTGTGCAAGCCACCGGCTCCTAAGCCTTCCCCAAGGACGCCCGGGGCCTAGATGCAAAGGCAAGGCAGGAGTGGAGCTGAGGCCAGGAAGGCGCCAGTGGCCTCTCCCAGCATCGCACAGCCTGCTCCTTCCCGGGCAGCAAGCCTAGCAGCGAGGCAAGCCTGGGCAAGTCTCGCCCAGGGCAGAGCAGCCTCGCGCAAGGCACTTGACTAGATCCGGCCTCTGAGCAGAGCTGGAGCTCTGCCGTCCTGGAGGCACACTCGGCTCGGCCCAAGCAGGGATTGCAGCTGCACGCGGCTTGGCTCCCTCGACTCTTCCCAAGGAGGCTCGCTTCCAAGCGGACCGTGCACTTGGCTTCCAGGCAGGGACGCCCCGCGCCTCCTGCAGGTCTTGGCACAGGGGCTGCTTCCCCTGAGCGGAGGCTGTGGGCGGCAGCCCAGACACGCAGGGGCAGGCCCCAACCACCTGCACACGTCTCTGCTGGTGGGGAGAGCACTAGGGAAATGACGTCTGTCAGGCACCTTCTGGGCGCTCACGGAGTCAGCCTCCGGGTGTGTGGGGCTGCAGACCACAGCCAGGGGCCCTGGGAAGCCTGGTGCTCTCCGTGCTGTGCTGAGTCTGGGCGGCCAAGCGACCGCTGGAGGAGCCCTGCACTTGCCATTCCCTTCCCTATGACAGAGCTCTCACGGCTGGAGGGCTTGGCAGCGTGCACCCCACCGGCCCCTAAGCCCTCCGCAAGGACGCCTGGGGACTAGGTGCAAAGGCAAGGCAGGAGTGGAGCTGAGGCCAGGAAGGCGCCAGGAGCGTCTGCCTGTCTGGCGCAGCCTGCTCCTTCCCGGGCAGGAAGCCTAGCAGCGAGGCAAGTCTGGGCAAGGCTCGCCCAGGGCAGAGCAGCCTCACGCCAGCAACTCTGCCAGATCGGGCCTCTGAGCAGAGCTGGAGCTCTGCCGTACTGGAGGCTCACTGGGCTCCGCCCAAGGAGTGAGTGCAGACGCACGCAGCTGGGCTGCCTCCTCTTCTCCCGAGGAGGCTCGCTTCCCGCATGCTGTGCACTAGGCTTCCAGGCGGGGGCGCCCCGCGCCCCCTACAGGTCTTGGCTCAGGGGCTGCTTCCCTGGAGCTGGGGCTGCCGGCGGGAGCCCAGACACGCAGGGGCAGGCCCCACCACCTGCACACGTCTCTGCTGGGGAGCAGAGCGCTAGGGACATGACGTCTGTCAGGCACCTTCTGGGCGCCCACGGAGTCAGCCTCCGGGAGTGTGGGGCTGCAGACCACAGCCAGGGGACCTGGGAGCCTTGTGCTCCCCGTGCGGCGCTGAGTCTGGGCGGCCAAGCAACCGCTGGTGGAGCCCTGCACTTGCCCTCCCCTCCCCTCTACGAGAGGCCTCACTGCTGGAGGGCTTGGCAGTGTGCAAGCCACCGGCTCCTAAGCCTTCCCCAAGGACGCCCGGGGCCTAGATGCAAAGGCAAGGCAGGAGTGGAGCTGAGGCCAGGAAGGCGCCAGTGGCCTCTCCCAGCATCGCACAGCCTGCTCCTTCCCGGGCAGCAAGCCTAGCAGCGAGGCAAGCCTGGGCAAGTCTCGCCCAGGGCAGAGCAGCCTCGCGCAAGGCACTTGACTAGATCCGGCCTCTGAGCAGAGCTGGAGCTCTGCCGTCCTGGAGGCACACTCGGCTCGGCCCAAGCCGGGATTGCAGCTGCACGCGGCTTGGCTCCCTCGACTCTTCCCAAGGAGGCTCGCTTCCAAGCGTACTCAGCACTTGGCTTCCAGACAGGGACGCCCCGCGCCTCCTGCAGGTCTTGGCACAGGGGCTGCTTCCCCTGAGCTGAGGCTGTGGGCGGCAGCCCAGACACGCAGGGGCAGGCCCCAACCACCTGCCCACGTCTCTGCTGGTGGGGAGAGCACTAGGGAAATGACGTCTGACAGGCACCTTCTGGGCGCCCACGGAGTCAGCCTCCGGGAGTGTGGGGCTGCAGACCACAGCCAGGGGACCTGGGAGCCTTGTGCTCCCCGTGCGGCGCTGAGTCTGGGCGGCCAAGCAACCGCTGGTGGAGCCCTGCACTTGCCCTCCCCTCCCCTCTACGAGAGGCCTCACTGCTGGAGGGCTTGGCAGTGTGCAAGCCACCGGCTCCTAAGCCTTCCCCAAGGACGCCCGGGGCCTAGATGCAAAGGCAAGGCAGGAGTGGAGCTGAGGCCAGGAAGGCGCCAGTGGCCTCTCCCAGCATCGCACAGCCTGCTCCTTCCCGGGCAGCAAGCCTAGCAGCGAGGCAAGCCTGGGCAAGTCTCGCCCAGGGCAGAGCAGCCTCGCGCAAGGCACTTGACTAGATCCGGCCTCTGAGCAGAGCTGGAGCTCTGCCGTCCTGGAGGCACACTTGGCTCGGCCCAAGCAGGGATTGCAGCTGCACTTGGCTTGGCTCCCTCGACTCTTCCCAAGGAGGCTCGCTTCCAAGCGGACCGTGCACTTGGCTTCCAGGCAGGGACGCCCCGCGCCTTCTGCAGGTCTTGGCACAGGGGCTGCTTCCACTGAGCGGAGGCTGTGGGCGGCAGCCCAGACACGCAGGGCCAGGCCCCAACCACCTGCACACGTCTCTGCTGGTGGGGAGAGCACTAGGGAAATGACGTCTGTCAGGCACCTTCTGGGCGCTCACGGAGTCAGCCTCCGGGTGTGTGGGGCTGCAGACCACAGCCAGGGGCCCTGGGAAGCCTGGTGCTCTCCGTGCTGTGCTGAGTCTGGGCGGCCAAGCGACCGCTGGAGGAGCCCTGCACTTGCCATTCCCTTCCCTATGACAGAGCTCTCACGGCTGCAGGGCTTGGCAGCGTGCACCCCACCGGCCCCTAAGCCCTCCGCAAGGACGCCTGGGGACTAGGTGCAAAGGCAAGGCAGGAGTGGAGCTGAGGCCAGGAAGGCGCCAGGAGCGTCTGCCTGTCTGGCGCAGCCTGCTCCTTCCCGGGCAGGAAGCCTAGCAGCGAGGCAAGTCTGGGCAAGGCTCGCCCAGGGCAGAGCAGCCTCACGCCAGCAACTCTGCCAGATCGGGCCTCTGCGCAGAGCTGGAGCTCTGCCGTACTGGAGGCTCACTGGGCTCCGCCCAAGGAGTGAGTGCAGACGCACGCAGCTGGGCTGCTTCCTCTTCTCCCGAGGAGGCTCGCTTCCCGCATGCTGTGCACTAGGCTTCCAGGCGGGGGCGCCCCGCGCCCCCTACAGGTCTTGGCTCAGGGGCTGCTTCCCTGGAGCTGGGGCTGCCGGTGGGAGCCCAGACACGCAGGGGCAGGCCCCACCACCTGCACACGTCTCTGCTGGGGAGCAGAGCGCTAGGGACATGACGTCTGTCAGGCACCTTCTGGGCGCCCACGGAGTCAGCCTCCGGGAGTGTGGGGCTGCAGACCACAGCCAGGGGACCTGGGAGCCTTGTGCTCCCCGTGCGGCGCTGAGTCTGGGCGGCCAAGCAACCGCTGGTGGAGCCCTGCACTTGCCCTCCCCTCCCCTCTACGAGAGGCCTCACTGCTGGAGGGCTTGGCAGTGTGCAAGCCACCGGCTCCTAAGCCTTCCCCAAGGACGCCCGGGGCCTAGATGCAAAGGCAAGGCAGGAGTGGAGCTGAGGCCAGGAAGGCGCCAGTGGCCTCTCCCAGCATCGCACAGCCTGCTCCTTCCCGGGCAGCAAGCCTAGCAGCGAGGCAAGCCTGGGCAAGTCTCGCCCAGGGCAGAGCAGCCTCGCGCAAGGCACTTGACTAGATCCGGCCTCTGAGCAGAGCTGGAGCTCTGCCGTCCTGGAGGCACACTCGGCTCGGCCCAAGCAGGGATTGCAGCTGCACGCGGCTTGGCTCCCTCGACTCTTCCCAAGGAGGCTCGCTTCCAAGCGGACCGTGCACTTGGCTTCCAGGCAGGGACGCCCCGCGCCTCCTGCAGGTCTTGGCACAGGGGCTGCTTCCCCTGAGCGGAGGCTGTGGGCGGCAGCCCAGACACGCAGGGGCAGGCCCCAACCACCTGCACACGTCTCTGCTGGTGGGGAGAGCACTAGGGAAATGACGTCTGTCAGGCACCTTCTGGGCGCTCACGGAGTCAGCCTCCGGGTGTGTGGGGCTGCAGACCACAGCCAGGGGCCCTGGGAAGCCTGGTGCTCTCCGTGCTGTGCTGAGTCTGGGCGGCCAAGCGACCGCTGGAGGAGCCCTGCACTTGCCATTCCCTTCCCTATGACAGAGCTCTCACGGCTGGAGGGCTTGGCAGCGTGCACCCCACCGGCCCCTAAGCCCTCCGCAAGGACGCCTGGGGACTAGGTGCAAAGGCAAGGCAGGAGTGGAGCTGAGGCCAGGAAGGCGCCAGGAGCGTCTGCCTGTCTGGCGCAGCCTGCTCCTTCCCGGGCAGGAAGCCTAGCAGCGAGGCAAGTCTGGGCAAGGCTCGCCCAGGGCAGAGCAGCCTCACGCCAGCAACTCTGCCAGATCGGGCCTCTGAGCAGAGCTGGAGCTCTGCCGTACTGGAGGCTCACTGGGCTCCGCCCAAGGAGTGAGTGCAGACGCACGCAGCTGGGCTGCCTCCTCTTCTCCCGAGGAGGCTCGCTTCCCGCATGCTGTGCACTAGGCTTCCAGGCGGGGGCGCCCCGCGCCCCCTACAGGTCTTGGCTCAGGGGCTGCTTCCCTGGAGCTGGGGCTGCCGGCGGGAGCCCAGACACGCAGGGGCAGGCCCCACCACCTGCACACGTCTCTGCTGGGGAGCAGAGCGCTAGGGACATGACGTCTGTCAGGCACCTTCTGGGCGCCCACGGAGTCAGCCTCCGGGAGTGTGGGGCTGCAGACCACAGCCAGGGGACCTGGGAGCCTTGTGCTCCCCGTGCGGCGCTGAGTCTGGGCGGCCAAGCAACCGCTGGTGGAGCCCTGCACTTGCCCTCCCCTCCCCTCTACGAGAGGCCTCACTGCTGGAGGGCTTGGCAGTGTGCAAGCCACCGGCTCCTAAGCCTTCCCCAAGGACGCCCGGGGCCTAGATGCAAAGGCAAGGCAGGAGTGGAGCTGAGGCCAGGAAGGCGCCAGTGGCCTCTCCCAGCATCGCACAGCCTGCTCCTTCCCGGGCAGCAAGCCTAGCAGCGAGGCAAGCCTGGGCAAGTCTCGCCCAGGGCAGAGCAGCCTCGCGCAAGGCACTTGACTAGATCCGGCCTCTGAGCAGAGCTGGAGCTCTGCCGTCCTGGAGGCACACTCGGCTCGGCCCAAGCCGGGATTGCAGCTGCACGCGGCTTGGCTCCCTCGACTCTTCCCAAGGAGGCTCGCTTCCAAGCGTACTCAGCACTTGGCTTCCAGACAGGGACGCCCCGCGCCTCCTGCAGGTCTTGGCACAGGGGCTGCTTCCCCTGAGCTGAGGCTGTGGGCGGCAGCCCAGACACGCAGGGGCAGGCCCCAACCACCTGCCCACGTCTCTGCTGGTGGGGAGAGCACTAGGGAAATGACGTCTGACAGGCACCTTCTGGGCGCCCACGGAGTCAGCCTCCGGGAGTGTGGGGCTGCAGACCACAGCCAGGGGACCTGGGAGCCTTGTGCTCCCCGTGCGGCGCTGAGTCTGGGCGGCCAAGCAACCGCTGGTGGAGCCCTGCACTTGCCCTCCCCTCCCCTCTACGAGAGGCCTCACTGCTGGAGGGCTTGGCAGTGTGCAAGCCACCGGCTCCTAAGCCTTCCCCAAGGACGCCCGGGGCCTAGATGCAAAGGCAAGGCAGGAGTGGAGCTGAGGCCAGGAAGGCGCCAGTGGCCTCTCCCAGCATCGCACAGCCTGCTCCTTCCCGGGCAGCAAGCCTAGCAGCGAGGCAAGCCTGGGCAAGTCTCGCCCAGGGCAGAGCAGCCTCGCGCAAGGCACTTGACTAGATCCGGCCTCTGAGCAGAGCTGGAGCTCTGCCGTCCTGGAGGCACACTTGGCTCGGCCCAAGCAGGGATTGCAGCTGCACGCGGCTTGGCTCCCTCGACTCTTCCCAAGGAGGCTCGCTTCCAAGCGGACCGTGCACTTGGCTTCCAGGCATGGACGCCCCGCGCCTTCTGCAGGTCTTGGCACAGGGGCTGCTTCCCCTGAGCGGAGGCTGTGGGCGGCAGCCCAGACACGCAGGGCCAGGCCCCAACCACCTGCACACGTCTCTGCTGGTGGGGAGAGCACTAGGGAAATGACGTCTGTCAGGCACCTTCTGGGCGCTCACGGAGTCAGCCTCCGGGTGTGTGGGGCTGCAGACCACAGCCAGGGGCCCTGGGAAGCCTGGTGCTCTCCGTGCTGTGCTGAGTCTGGGCGGCCAAGCGACCGCTGGAGGAGCCCTGCACTTGCCATTCCCTTCCCTATGACAGAGCTCTCACGGCTGCAGGGCTTGGCAGCGTGCACCCCACCGGCCCCTAAGCCCTCCGCAAGGACGCCTGGGGACTAGGTGCAAAGGCAAGGCAGGAGTGGAGCTGAGGCCAGGAAGGCGCCAGGAGCGTCTGCCTGTCTGGCGCAGCCTGCTCCTTCCCGGGCAGGAAGCCTAGCAGCGAGGCAAGTCTGGGCAAGGCTCGCCCAGGGCAGAGCAGCCTCACGCCAGCAACTCTGCCAGATCGGGCCTCTGCGCAGAGCTGGAGCTCTGCCGTACTGGAGGCTCACTGGGCTCCGCCCAAGGAGTGAGTGCAGACGCACGCAGCTGGGCTGCTTCCTCTTCTCCCGAGGAGGCTCGCTTCCCGCATGCTGTGCACTAGGCTTCCAGGCGGGGGCGCCCCGCGCCCCCTACAGGTCTTGGCTCAGGGGCTGCTTCCCTGGAGCTGGGGCTGCCGGTGGGAGCCCAGACACGCAGGGGCAGGCCCCACCACCTGCACACGTCTCTGCTGGGGAGCAGAGCGCTAGGGACATGACGTCTGTCAGGCACCTTCTGGGCGCCCATGGAGTCAGCCTCCGGGAGTGTGGGGCTGCAGACCACAGCCAGGGGACCTGGGAGCCTTGTGCTCCCCGTGCGGCGCTGAGTCTGGGCGGCCAAGCAACCGCTGGTGGAGCCCTGCACTTGCCCTCCCCTCCCCTCTACGAGAGGCCTCACTGCTGGAGGGCTTGGCAGTGTGCAAGCCACCGGCTCCTAAGCCTTCCCCAAGGACGCCCGGGGCCTAGATGCAAAGGCAAGGCAGGAGTGGAGCTGAGGCCAGGAAGGCGCCAGTGGCCTCTCCCAGCATCGCACAGCCTGCTCCTTCCCGGGCAGCAAGCCTAGCAGCGAGGCAAGCCTGGGCAAGTCTCGCCCAGGGCAGAGCAGCCTCGCGCAAGGCACTTGACTAGATCCGGCCTCTGAGCAGAGCTGGAGCTCTGCCGTCCTGGAGGCACACTCGGCTCGGCCCAAGCAGGGATTGCAGCTGCACGCGGCTTGGCTCCCTCGACTCTTCCCAAGGAGGCTCGCTTCCAAGCGGACCGTGCACTTGGCTTCCAGGCAGGGACGCCCCGCGCCTCCTGCAGGTCTTGGCACAGGGGCTGCTTCCCCTGAGCGGAGGCTGTGGGCGGCAGCCCAGACACGCAGGGGCAGGCCCCAACCACCTGCACACGTCTCTGCTGGTGGGGAGAGCACTAGGGAAATGACGTCTGTCAGGCACCTTCTGGGCGCTCACGGAGTCAGCCTCCGGGTGTGTGGGGCTGCAGACCACAGCCAGGGGCCCTGGGAAGCCTGGTGCTCTCCGTGCTGTGCTGAGTCTGGGCGGCCAAGCGACCGCTGGAGGAGCCCTGCACTTGCCATTCCCTTCCCTATGACAGAGCTCTCACGGCTGGAGGGCTTGGCAGCGTGCACCCCACCGGCCCCTAAGCCCTCCGCAAGGACGCCTGGGGACTAGGTGCAAAGGCAAGGCAGGAGTGGAGCTGAGGCCAGGAAGGCGCCAGGAGCGTCTGCCTGTCTGGCGCAGCCTGCTCCTTCCCGGGCAGGAAGCCTAGCAGCGAGGCAAGTCTGGGCAAGGCTCGCCCAGGGCAGAGCAGCCTCACGCCAGCAACTCTGCCAGATCGGGCCTCTGAGCAGAGCTGGAGCTCTGCCGTACTGGAGGCTCACTGGGCTCCGCCCAAGGAGTGAGTGCAGACGCACGCAGCTGGGCTGCCTCCTCTTCTCCCGAGGAGGCTCGCTTCCCGCATGCTGTGCACTAGGCTTCCAGGCGGGGGCGCCCCGCGCCCCCTACAGGTCTTGGCTCAGGGGCTGCTTCCCTGGAGCTGGGGCTGCCGGCGGGAGCCCAGACACGCAGGGGCAGGCCCCACCACCTGCACACGTCTCTGCTGGGGAGCAGAGCGCTAGGGACATGACGTCTGTCAGGCACCTTCTGGGCGCCCACGGAGTCAGCCTCCGGGAGTGTGGGGCTGCAGACCACAGCCAGGGGACCTGGGAGCCTTGTGCTCCCCGTGCGGCGCTGAGTCTGGGCGGCCAAGCAACCGCTGGTGGAGCCCTGCACTTGCCCTCCCCTCCCCTCTACGAGAGGCCTCACTGCTGGAGGGCTTGGCAGTGTGCAAGCCACCGGCTCCTAAGCCTTCCCCAAGGACGCCCGGGGCCTAGATGCAAAGGCAAGGCAGGAGTGGAGCTGAGGCCAGGAAGGCGCCAGTGGCCTCTCCCAGCATCGCACAGCCTGCTCCTTCCCGGGCAGCAAGCCTAGCAGCGAGGCAAGCCTGGGCAAGTCTCGCCCAGGGCAGAGCAGCCTCGCGCAAGGCACTTGACTAGATCCGGCCTCTGAGCAGAGCTGGAGCTCTGCCGTCCTGGAGGCACACTCGGCTCGGCCCAAGCAGGGATTGCAGCTGCACGCGGCTTGGCTCCCTCGACTCTTCCCAAGGAGGCTCGCTTCCAAGCGGACCGTGCACTTGGCTTCCAGGCAGGGACGCCCCGCGCCTCCTGCAGGTCTTGGCACAGGGGCTGCTTCCCCTGAGCGGAGGCTGTGGGCGGCAGCCCAGACACGCAGGGGCAGGCCCCAACCACCTGCACACGTCTCTGCTGGTGGGGAGAGCACTAGGGAAATGACGTCTGTCAGGCACCTTCTGGGCGCTCACGGAGTCAGCCTCCGGGTGTGTGGGGCTGCAGACCACAGCCAGGGGCCCTGGGAAGTCTGGTGCTCTCCGTGCTGTGCTGAGTCTGGGCGGCCAAGCGACCGCTGGAGGAGCCCTGCACTTGCCATTCCCTTCCCTATGACAGAGCTCTCACGGCTGGAGGGCTTGGCAGCGTGCACCCCACCGGCCCCTAAGCCCTCCGCAAGGACGCCTGGGGACTAGGTGCAAAGGCAAGGCAGGAGTGGAGCTGAGGCCAGGAAGGCGCCAGGAGCGTCTGCCTGTCTGGCGCAGCCTGCTCCTTCCCGGGCAGGAAGCCTAGCAGCGAGGCAAGTCTGGGCAAGGCTCGCCCAGGGCAGAGCAGCCTCACGCCAGCAACTCTGCCAGATCGGGCCTCTGAGCAGAGCTGGAGCTCTGCCGTACTGGAGGCTCACTGGGCTCCGCCCAAGGAGTGAGTGCAGACGCACGCAGCTGGGCTGCCTCCTCTTCTCCCGAGGAGGCTCGCTTCCCGCATGCTGTGCACTAGGCTTCCAGGCGGGGGCGCCCCGCGCCCCCTACAGGTCTTGGCTCAGGGGCTGCTTCCCTGGAGCTGGGGCTGCCGGCGGGAGCCCAGACACGCAGGGGCAGGCCCCACCACCTGCACACGTCTCTGCTGGGGAGCAGAGCGCTAGGGACATGACGTCTGTCAGGCACCTTCTGGGCGCCCACGGAGTCAGCCTCCGGGAGTGTGGGGCTGCAGACCACAGCCAGGGGACCTGGGAGCCTTGTGCTCCCCGTGCGGCGCTGAGTCTGGGCGGCCAAGCAACCGCTGGTGGAGCCCTGCACTTGCCCTCCCCTCCCCTCTACGAGAGGCCTCACTGCTGGAGGGCTTGGCAGTGTGCAAGCCACCGGCTCCTAAGCCTTCCCCAAGGACGCCCGGGGCCTAGATGCAAAGGCAAGGCAGGAGTGGAGCTGAGGCCAGGAAGGCGCCAGTGGCCTCTCCCAGCATCGCACAGCCTGCTCCTTCCCGGGCAGCAAGCCTAGCAGCGAGGCAAGCCTGGGCAAGTCTCGCCCAGGGCAGAGCAGCCTCGCGCAAGGCACTTGACTAGATCCGGCCTCTGAGCAGAGCTGGAGCTCTGCCGTCCTGGAGGCACACTCGGCTCGGCCCAAGCAGGGATTGCAGCTGCACGCGGCTTGGCTCCCTCGACTCTTCCCAAGGAGGCTCGCTTCCAAGCGGACCGTGCACTTGGCTTCCAGGCAGGGACGCCCCGCGCCTCCTGCAGGTCTTGGCACAGGGGCTGCTTCCCCTGAGCGGAGGCTGTGGGCGGCAGCCCAGACACGCAGGGGCAGGCCCCAACCACCTGCACACGTCTCTGCTGGTGGGGAGAGCACTAGGGAAATGACGTCTGTCAGGCACCTTCTGGGCGCTCACGGAGTCAGCCTCCGGGTGTGTGGGGCTGCAGACCACAGCCAGGGGCCCTGGGAAGCCTGGTGCTCTCCGTACTGTGCTGAGTCTGGGCGGCCAAGCGACCGCTGGAGGAGCCCTGCACTTGCCATTCCCTTCCCTATGACAGAGCTCTCACGGCTGGAGGGCTTGGCAGCGTGCACCCCACCGGCCCCTAAGCCCTCCGCAAGGACGCCTGGGGACTAGGTGCAAAGGCAAGGCAGGAGTGGAGCTGAGGCCAGGAAGGCGCCAGGAGCGTCTGCCTGTCTGGCGCAGCCTGCTCCTTCCCGGGCAGGAAGCCTAGCAGCGAGGCAAGTCTGGGCAAGGCTCGCCCAGGGCAGAGCAGCCTCACGCCAGCAACTCTGCCAGATCGGGCCTCTGAGCAGAGCTGGAGCTCTGCCGTACTGGAGGCTCACTGGGCTCCGCCCAAGGAGTGAGTGCAGACGCACGCAGCTGGGCTGCCTCCTCTTCTCCCGAGGAGGCTCGCTTCCCGCATGCTGTGCACTAGGCTTCCAGGCGGGGGCGCCCCGCGCCCCCTACAGGTCTTGGCTCAGGGGCTGCTTCCCTGGAGCTGGGGCTGCCGGCGGGAGCCCAGACACGCAGGGGCAGGCCCCACCACCTGCACACGTCTCTGCTGGGGAGCAGAGCGCTAGGGACATGACGTCTGTCAGGCACCTTCTGGGCGCCCACGGAGTCAGCCTCCGGGAGTGTGGGGCTGCAGACCACAGCCAGGGGACCTGGGAGCCTTGTGCTCCCCGTGCGGCGCTGAGTCTGGGCGGTCAAGCAACCGCTGGTGGAGCCCTGCACTTGCCCTCCCCTCCCCTCTACGAGAGGCCTCACTGCTGGAGGGCTTGGCAGTGTGCAAGCCACCGGCTCCTAAGCCTTCCCCAAGGACGCCCGGGGCCTAGATGCAAAGGCAAGGCAGGAGTGGAGCTGAGGCCAGGAAGGCGCCAGTGGCCTCTCCCAGCATCGCACAGCCTGCTCCTTCCCGGGCAGCAAGCCTAGCAGCAAGGCAAGCCTGGGCAAGTCTCGCCCAGGGCAGAGCAGCCTCGCGCAAGGCACTTGACTAGATCCGGCCTCTGAGCAGAGCTGGAGCTCTGCCGTCCTGGAGGCACACTCGGCTCGGCCCAAGCCGGGATTGCAGCTGCACGCGGCTTGGCTCCCTCGACTCTTCCCAAGGAGGCTCGCTTCCAAGCGTACTCAGCACTTGGCTTCCAGACAGGGACGCCCCGCGCCTCCTGCAGGTCTTGGCACAGGGGCTGCTTCCCCTGAGCTGAGGCTGTGGGCGGCAGCCCAGACACGCAGGGGCAGGCCCCAACCACCTGCCCACGTCTCTGCTGGTGGGGAGAGCACTAGGGAAATGACGTCTGTCAGGCACCTTCTGGGCGCTCACGGAGTCAGCCTCTGGGTGTGTGGGGCTGCAGACCACAGCCAGGGGCCCTGGGAGCCTGGGGCTCTCCGTGCTGTGCTGAGTCTGGGCGGCCAAGCGACCGCTGGAGGAGCCCTGCACTTGCCATTCCCTTCCCTATGACAGAGCTCTCACGGCTGTAGGGCTTGGCAGCGTGCACCCCACCGGCCCCTAAGCCCTCCGCAAGGACGCCTGGGGACTAGGTGCAAAGGCAAGGCAGGAGTGGAGCTGAGGCCAGGAAGGCGCCAGGAGCGTCTGCCTGTCTGGCGCAGCCTGCTCCTTCCCGGGCAGGAAGCCTAGCAGCGAGGCAAGTCTGGGCAAGGCTCGCCCAGGGCAGAGCAGCCTCACGCCAGCAACTCTGCCAGATCGGGCCTCTGAGCAGAGCTGGAGCTCTGCCGTACTGGAGGCTCACTGGGCTCCGCCCAAGGAGTGAGTGCAGACGCACGCAGCTGGGCTGCTTCCTCTTCTCCCGAGGAGGCTCGCTTCCCGCATGCTGTGCACTAGGCTTCCAGGCGGGGGCGCCCCGCGCCCCCTACAGGTCTTGGCTCAGGGGCTGCTTCCCTGGAGCTGGGGCTGCCGGCGGGAGCCCAGACACGCAGGGGCAGGCCCCACCACCTGCACACGTCTCTGCTGGGGAGCAGAGCGCTAGGGACATGACGTCTGTCAGGCACCTTCTGGGCGCCCACGGAGTCAGCCTCCGGGAGTGTGGGGCTGCAGACCACAGCCAGGGGACCTGGGAGCCTTGTGCTCCCCGTGCGGCGCTGAGTCTGGGCGGCCAAGCAACCGCTGGTGGAGCCCTGCACTTGCCCTCCCCTCCCCTCTACGAGAGGCCTCACTGCTGGAGGGCTTGGCAGTGTGCAAGCCACCGGCTCCTAAGCCTTCCCCAAGGACGCCCGGGGCCTAGATGCAAAGGCAAGGCAGGAGTGGAGCTGAGGCCAGGAAGGCGCCAGTGGCCTCTCCCAGCATCGCACAGCCTGCTCCTTCCCGGGCAGCAAGCCTAGCAGCGAGGCAAGCCTGGGCAAGTCTCGCCCAGGGCAGAGCAGCCTCGCGCAAGGCACTTGACTAGATCCGGCCTCTGAGCAGAGCTGGAGCTCTGCCGTCCTGGAGGCACACTCGGCTCGGCCCAAGCAGGGATTGCAGCTGCACGCGGCTTGGCTCCCTCGACTCTTCCCAAGGAGGCTCGCTTCCAAGCGGACCGTGCACTTGGCTTCCAGGCAGGGACGCCCCGCGCCTCCTGCAGGTCTTGGCACAGGGGCTGCTTCCCCTGAGCGGAGGCTGTGGGCGGCAGCCCAGACACGCAGGGGCAGGCCCCAACCACCTGCACACGTCTCTGCTGGTGGGGAGAGCACTAGGGAAATGACGTCTGTCAGGCACCTTCTGGGCGCTCACGGAGTCAGCCTCCGGGTGTGTGGGGCTGCAGACCACAGCCAGGGGCCCTGGGAAGCCTGGTGCTCTCCGTGCTGTGCTGAGTCTGGGCGGCCAAGCGACCGCTGGAGGAGCCCTGCACTTGCCATTCCCTTCCCTATGACAGAGCTCTCACGGCTGGAGGGCTTGGCAGCGTGCACCCCACCGGCCCCTAAGCCCTCCGCAAGGACGCCTGGGGACTAGGTGCAAAGGCAAGGCAGGAGTGGAGCTGAGGCCAGGAAGGCGCCAGGAGCGTCTGCCTGTCTGGCGCAGCCTGCTCCTTCCCGGGCAGGAAGCCTAGCAGCGAGGCAAGTCTGGGCAAGGCTCGCCCAGGGCAGAGCAGCCTCACGCCAGCAACTCTGCCAGATCGGGCCTCTGAGCAGAGCTGGAGCTCTGCCGTACTGGAGGCTCACTGGGCTCCGCCCAAGGAGTGAGTGCAGACGCACGCAGCTGGGCTGCCTCCTCTTCTCCCGAGGAGGCTCGCTTCCCGCATGCTGTGCACTAGGCTTCCAGGCGGGGGCGCCCCGCGCCCCCTACAGGTCTTGGCTCAGGGGCTGCTTCCCTGGAGCTGGGGCTGCCGGCGGGAGCCCAGACACGCAGGGGCAGGCCCCACCACCTGCACACGTCTCTGCTGGGGAGCAGAGCGCTAGGGACATGACGTCTGTCAGGCACCTTCTGGGCGCCCACGGAGTCAGCCTCCGGGAGTGTGGGGCTGCAGACCACAGCCAGGGGACCTGGGAGCCTTGTGCTCCCCGTGCGGCGCTGAGTCTGGGCGGCCAAGCAACCGCTGGTGGAGCCCTGCACTTGCCCTCCCCTCCCCTCTACGAGAGGCCTCACTGCTGGAGGGCTTGGCAGTGTGCAAGCCACCGGCTCCTAAGCCTTCCCCAAGGACGCCCGGGGCCTAGATGCAAAGGCAAGGCAGGAGTGGAGCTGAGGCCAGGAAGGCGCCAGTGGCCTCTCCCAGCATCGCACAGCCTGCTCCTTCCCGGGCAGCAAGCCTAGCAGCGAGGCAAGCCTGGGCAAGTCTCGCCCAGGGCAGAGCAGCCTCGCGCAAGGCACTTGACTAGATCCGGCCTCTGAGCAGAGCTGGAGCTCTGCCGTCCTGGAGGCACACTCGGCTCGGCCCAAGCAGGGATTGCAGCTGCACGCGGCTTGGCTCCCTCGACTCTTCCCAAGGAGGCTCGCTTCCAAGCGGACCGTGCACTTGGCTTCCAGGCAGGGACGCCCCGCGCCTCCTGCAGGTCTTGGCACAGGGGCTGCTTCCCCTGAGCGGAGGCTGTGGGCGGCAGCCCAGACACGCAGGGGCAGGCCCCAACCACCTGCACACGTCTCTGCTGGTGGGGAGAGCACTAGGGAAATGACGTCTGTCAGGCACCTTCTGGGCGCTCACGGAGTCAGCCTCCGGGTGTGTGGGGCTGCAGACCACAGCCAGGGGCCCTGGGAAGTCTGGTGCTCTCCGTGCTGTGCTGAGTCTGGGCGGCCAAGCGACCGCTGGAGGAGCCCTGCACTTGCCATTCCCTTCCCTATGACAGAGCTCTCACGGCTGGAGGGCTTGGCAGCGTGCACCCCACCGGCCCCTAAGCCCTCCGCAAGGACGCCTGGGGACTAGGTGCAAAGGCAAGGCAGGAGTGGAGCTGAGGCCAGGAAGGCGCCAGGAGCGTCTGCCTGTCTGGCGCAGCCTGCTCCTTCCCGGGCAGGAAGCCTAGCAGCGAGGCAAGTCTGGGCAAGGCTCGCCCAGGGCAGAGCAGCCTCACGCCAGCAACTCTGCCAGATCGGGCCTCTGAGCAGAGCTGGAGCTCTGCCGTACTGGAGGCTCACTGGGCTCCGCCCAAGGAGTGAGTGCAGACGCACGCAGCTGGGCTGCCTCCTCTTCTCCCGAGGAGGCTCGCTTCCCGCATGCTGTGCACTAGGCTTCCAGGCGGGGGCGCCCCGCGCCCCCTACAGGTCTTGGCTCAGGGGCTGCTTCCCTGGAGCTGGGGCTGCCGGCGGGAGCCCAGACACGCAGGGGCAGGCCCCACCACCTGCACACGTCTCTGCTGGGGAGCAGAGCGCTAGGGACATGACGTCTGTCAGGCACCTTCTGGGCGCCCACGGAGTCAGCCTCCGGGAGTGTGGGGCTGCAGACCACAGCCAGGGGACCTGGGAGCCTTGTGCTCCCCGTGCGGCGCTGAGTCTGGGCGGCCAAGCAACCGCTGGTGGAGCCCTGCACTTGCCCTCCCCTCCCCTCTACGAGAGGCCTCACTGCTGGAGGGCTTGGCAGTGTGCAAGCCACCGGCTCCTAAGCCTTCCCCAAGGACGCCCGGGGCCTAGATGCAAAGGCAAGGCAGGAGTGGAGCTGAGGCCAGGAAGGCGCCAGTGGCCTCTCCCAGCATCGCACAGCCTGCTCCTTCCCGGGCAGCAAGCCTAGCAGCGAGGCAAGCCTGGGCAAGTCTCGCCCAGGGCAGAGCAGCCTCGCGCAAGGCACTTGACTAGATCCGGCCTCTGAGCAGAGCTGGAGCTCTGCCGTCCTGGAGGCACACTCGGCTCGGCCCAAGCAGGGATTGCAGCTGCACGCGGCTTGGCTCCCTCGACTCTTCCCAAGGAGGCTCGCTTCCAAGCGGACCGTGCACTTGGCTTCCAGGCAGGGACGCCCCGCGCCTCCTGCAGGTCTTGGCACAGGGGCTGCTTCCCCTGAGCGGAGGCTGTGGGCGGCAGCCCAGACACGCAGGGGCAGGCCCCAACCACCTGCACACGTCTCTGCTGGTGGGGAGAGCACTAGGGAAATGACGTCTGTCAGGCACCTTCTGGGCGCTCACGGAGTCAGCCTCCGGGTGTGTGGGGCTGCAGACCACAGCCAGGGGCCCTGGGAAGCCTGGTGCTCTCCGTACTGTGCTGAGTCTGGGCGGCCAAGCGACCGCTGGAGGAGCCCTGCACTTGCCATTCCCTTCCCTATGACAGAGCTCTCACGGCTGGAGGGCTTGGCAGCGTGCACCCCACCGGCCCCTAAGCCCTCCGCAAGGACGCCTGGGGACTAGGTGCAAAGGCAAGGCAGGAGTGGAGCTGAGGCCAGGAAGGCGCCAGGAGCGTCTGCCTGTCTGGCGCAGCCTGCTCCTTCCCGGGCAGGAAGCCTAGCAGCGAGGCAAGTCTGGGCAAGGCTCGCCCAGGGCAGAGCAGCCTCACGCCAGCAACTCTGCCAGATCGGGCCTCTGAGCAGAGCTGGAGCTCTGCCGTACTGGAGGCTCACTGGGCTCCGCCCAAGGAGTGAGTGCAGACGCACGCAGCTGGGCTGCCTCCTCTTCTCCCGAGGAGGCTCGCTTCCCGCATGCTGTGCACTAGGCTTCCAGGCGGGGGCGCCCCGCGCCCCCTACAGGTCTTGGCTCAGGGGCTGCTTCCCTGGAGCTGGGGCTGCCGGCGGGAGCCCAGACACGCAGGGGCAGGCCCCACCACCTGCACACGTCTCTGCTGGGGAGCAGAGCGCTAGGGACATGACGTCTGTCAGGCACCTTCTGGGCGCCCACGGAGTCAGCCTCCGGGAGTGTGGGGCTGCAGACCACAGCCAGGGGACCTGGGAGCCTTGTGCTCCCCGTGCGGCGCTGAGTCTGGGCGGTCAAGCAACCGCTGGTGGAGCCCTGCACTTGCCCTCCCCTCCCCTCTACGAGAGGCCTCACTGCTGGAGGGCTTGGCAGTGTGCAAGCCACCGGCTCCTAAGCCTTCCCCAAGGACGCCCGGGGCCTAGATGCAAAGGCAAGGCAGGAGTGGAGCTGAGGCCAGGAAGGCGCCAGTGGCCTCTCCCAGCATCGCACAGCCTGCTCCTTCCCGGGCAGCAAGCCTAGCAGCAAGGCAAGCCTGGGCAAGTCTCGCCCAGGGCAGAGCAGCCTCGCGCAAGGCACTTGACTAGATCCGGCCTCTGAGCAGAGCTGGAGCTCTGCCGTCCTGGAGGCACACTCGGCTCGGCCCAAGCCGGGATTGCAGCTGCACGCGGCTTGGCTCCCTCGACTCTTCCCAAGGAGGCTCGCTTCCAAGCGTACTCAGCACTTGGCTTCCAGACAGGGACGCCCCGCGCCTCCTGCAGGTCTTGGCACAGGGGCTGCTTCCCCTGAGCTGAGGCTGTGGGCGGCAGCCCAGACACGCAGGGGCAGGCCCCAACCACCTGCCCACGTCTCTGCTGGTGGGGAGAGCACTAGGGAAATGACGTCTGTCAGGCACCTTCTGGGCGCTCACGGAGTCAGCCTCTGGGTGTGTGGGGCTGCAGACCACAGCCAGGGGCCCTGGGAGCCTGGGGCTCTCCGTGCTGTGCTGAGTCTGGGCGGCCAAGCGACCGCTGGAGGAGCCCTGCACTTGCCATTCCCTTCCCTATGACAGAGCTCTCACGGCTGTAGGGCTTGGCAGCGTGCACCCCACCGGCCCCTAAGCCCTCCGCAAGGACGCCTGGGGACTAGGTGCAAAGGCAAGGCAGGAGTGGAGCTGAGGCCAGGAAGGCGCCAGGAGCGTCTGCCTGTCTGGCGCAGCCTGCTCCTTCCCGGGCAGGAAGCCTAGCAGCGAGGCAAGTCTGGGCAAGGCTCGCCCAGGGCAGAGCAGCCTCACGCCAGCAACTCTGCCAGATCGGGCCTCTGAGCAGAGCTGGAGCTCTGCCGTACTGGAGGCTCACTGGGCTCCGCCCAAGGAGTGAGTGCAGACGCACGCAGCTGGGCTGCTTCCTCTTCTCCCGAGGAGGCTCGCTTCCCGCATGCTGTGCACTAGGCTTCCAGGCGGGGGCGCCCCGCGCCCCCTACAGGTCTTGGCTCAGGGGCTGCTTCCCTGGAGCTGGGGCTGCCGGCGGGAGCCCAGACACGCAGGGGCAGGCCCCACCACCTGCACACGTCTCTGCTGGGGAGCAGAGCGCTAGGGACATGACGTCTGTCAGGCACCTTCTGGGCGCCCACGGAGTCAGCCTCCGGGAGTGTGGGGCTGCAGACCACAGCCAGGGGACCTGGGAGCCTTGTGCTCCCCGTGCGGCGCTGAGTCTGGGCGGCCAAGCAACCGCTGGTGGAGCCCTGCACTTGCCCTCCCCTCCCCTCTACGAGAGGCCTCACTGCTGGAGGGCTTGGCAGTGTGCAAGCCACCGGCTCCTAAGCCTTCCCCAAGGACGCCCGGGGCCTAGATGCAAAGGCAAGGCAGGAGTGGAGCTGAGGCCAGGAAGGCGCCAGTGGCCTCTCCCAGCATCGCACAGCCTGCTCCTTCCCGGGCAGCAAGCCTAGCAGCGAGGCAAGCCTGGGCAAGTCTCGCCCAGGGCAGAGCAGCCTCGCGCAAGGCACTTGACTAGATCCGGCCTCTGAGCAGAGCTGGAGCTCTGCCGTCCTGGAGGCACACTCGGCTCGGCCCAAGCAGGGATTGCAGCTGCACGCGGCTTGGCTCCCTCGACTCTTCCCAAGGAGGCTCGCTTCCAAGCGGACCGTGCACTTGGCTTCCAGGCAGGGACGCCCCGCGCCTCCTGCAGGTCTTGGCACAGGGGCTGCTTCCCCTGAGCGGAGGCTGTGGGCGGCAGCCCAGACACGCAGGGGCAGGCCCCAACCACCTGCACACGTCTCTGCTGGTGGGGAGAGCACTAGGGAAATGACGTCTGTCAGGCACCTTCTGGGCGCTCACGGAGTCAGCCTCCGGGTGTGTGGGGCTGCAGACCACAGCCAGGGGCCCTGGGAAGCCTGGTGCTCTCCGTGCTGTGCTGAGTCTGGGCGGCCAAGCGACCGCTGGAGGAGCCCTGCACTTGCCATTCCCTTCCCTATGACAGAGCTCTCACGGCTGGAGGGCTTGGCAGCGTGCACCCCACCGGCCCCTAAGCCCTCCGCAAGGACGCCTGGGGACTAGGTGCAAAGGCAAGGCAGGAGTGGAGCTGAGGCCAGGAAGGCGCCAGGAGCGTCTGCCTGTCTGGCGCAGCCTGCTCCTTCCCGGGCAGGAAGCCTAGCAGCGAGGCAAGTCTGGGCAAGGCTCGCCCAGGGCAGAGCAGCCTCACGCCAGCAACTCTGCCAGATCGGGCCTCTGAGCAGAGCTGGAGCTCTGCCGTACTGGAGGCTCACTGGGCTCCGCCCAAGGAGTGAGTGCAGACGCACGCAGCTGGGCTGCCTCCTCTTCTCCCGAGGAGGCTCGCTTCCCGCATGCTGTGCACTAGGCTTCCAGGCGGGGGCGCCCCGCGCCCCCTACAGGTCTTGGCTCAGGGGCTGCTTCCCTGGAGCTGGGGCTGCCGGCGGGAGCCCAGACACGCAGGGGCAGGCCCCACCACCTGCACACGTCTCTGCTGGGGAGCAGAGCGCTAGGGACATGACGTCTGTCAGGCACCTTCTGGGCGCCCACGGAGTCAGCCTCCGGGAGTGTGGGGCTGCAGACCACAGCCAGGGGACCTGGGAGCCTTGTGCTCCCCGTGCGGCGCTGAGTCTGGGCGGCCAAGCAACCGCTGGTGGAGCCCTGCACTTGCCCTCCCCTCCCCTCTACGAGAGGCCTCACTGCTGGAGGGCTTGGCAGTGTGCAAGCCACCGGCTCCTAAGCCTTCCCCAAGGACGCCCGGGGCCTAGATGCAAAGGCAAGGCAGGAGTGGAGCTGAGGCCAGGAAGGCGCCAGTGGCCTCTCCCAGCATCGCACAGCCTGCTCCTTCCCGGGCAGCAAGCCTAGCAGCGAGGCAAGCCTGGGCAAGTCTCGCCCAGGGCAGAGCAGCCTCGCGCAAGGCACTTGACTAGATCCGGCCTCTGAGCAGAGCTGGAGCTCTGCCGTCCTGGAGGCACACTCGGCTCGGCCCAAGCCGGGATTGCAGCTGCACGCGGCTTGGCTCCCTCGACTCTTCCCAAGGAGGCTCGCTTCCAAGCGTACTCAGCACTTGGCTTCCAGACAGGGACGCCCCGCGCCTCCTGCAGGTCTTGGCACAGGGGCTGCTTCCCCTGAGCTGAGGCTGTGGGCGGCAGCCCAGACACGCAGGGGCAGGCCCCAACCACCTGCCCACGTCTCTGCTGGTGGGGAGAGCACTAGGGAAATGACGTCTGACAGGCACCTTCTGGGCGCCCACGGAGTCAGCCTCCGGGAGTGTGGGGCTGCAGACCACAGCCAGGGGACCTGGGAGCCTTGTGCTCCCCGTGCGGCGCTGAGTCTGGGCGGCCAAGCAACCGCTGGTGGAGCCCTGCACTTGCCCTCCCCTCCCCTCTACGAGAGGCCTCACTGCTGGAGGGCTTGGCAGTGTGCAAGCCACCGGCTCCTAAGCCTTCCCCAAGGACGCCCGGGGCCTAGATGCAAAGGCAAGGCAGGAGTGGAGCTGAGGCCAGGAAGGCGCCAGTGGCCTCTCCCAGCATCGCACAGCCTGCTCCTTCCCGGGCAGCAAGCCTAGCAGCGAGGCAAGCCTGGGCAAGTCTCGCCCAGGGCAGAGCAGCCTCGCGCAAGGCACTTGACTAGATCCGGCCTCTGAGCAGAGCTGGAGCTCTGCCGTCCTGGAGGCACACTTGGCTCGGCCCAAGCAGGGATTGCAGCTGCACGCGGCTTGGCTCCCTCGACTCTTCCCAAGGAGGCTCGCTTCCAAGCGGACCGTGCACTTGGCTTCCAGGCAGGGACGCCCCGCGCCTTCTGCAGGTCTTGGCACAGGGGCTGCTTCCACTGAGCGGAGGCTGTGGGCGGCAGCCCAGACACGCAGGGCCAGGCCCCAACCACCTGCACACGTCTCTGCTGGTGGGGAGAGCACTAGGGAAATGACGTCTGTCAGGCACCTTCTGGGCGCTCACGGAGTCAGCCTCCGGGTGTGTGGGGCTGCAGACCACAGCCAGGGGCCCTGGGAAGTCTGGTGCTCTCCGTGCTGTGCTGAGTCTGGGCGGCCAAGCGACCGCTGGAGGAGCCCTGCACTTGCCATTCCCTTCCCTATGACAGAGCTCTCACGGCTGCAGGGCTTGGCAGCGTGCACCCCACCGGCCCCTAAGCCCTCCGCAAGGACGCCTGGGGACTAGGTGCAAAGGCAAGGCAGGAGTGGAGCTGAGGCCAGGAAGGCGCCAGGAGCGTCTGCCTGTCTGGCGCAGCCTGCTCCTTCCCGGGCAGGAAGCCTAGCAGCGAGGCAAGTCTGGGCAAGGCTCGCCCAGGGCAGAGCAGCCTCACGCCAGCAACTCTGCCAGATCGGGCCTCTGCGCAGAGCTGGAGCTCTGCCGTACTGGAGGCTCACTGGGCTCCGCCCAAGGAGTGAGTGCAGACGCACGCAGCTGGGCTGCTTCCTCTTCTCCCGAGGAGGCTCGCTTCCCGCATGCTGTGCACTAGGCTTCCAGGCGGGGGCGCCCCGCGCCCCCTACAGGTCTTGGCTCAGGGGCTGCTTCCCTGGAGCTGGGGCTGCCGGTGGGAGCCCAGACACGCAGGGGCAGGCCCCACCACCTGCACACGTCTCTGCTGGGGAGCAGAGCGCTAGGGACATGACGTCTGTCAGGCACCTTCTGGGCGCCCACGGAGTCAGCCTCCGGGAGTGTGGGGCTGCAGACCACAGCCAGGGGACCTGGGAGCCTTGTGCTCCCCGTGCGGCGCTGAGTCTGGGCGGCCAAGCAACCGCTGGTGGAGCCCTGCACTTGCCCTCCCCTCCCCTCTACGAGAGGCCTCACTGCTGGAGGGCTTGGCAGTGTGCAAGCCACCGGCTCCTAAGCCTTCCCCAAGGACGCCCGGGGCCTAGATGCAAAGGCAAGGCAGGAGTGGAGCTGAGGCCAGGAAGGCGCCAGTGGCCTCTCCCAGCATCGCACAGCCTGCTCC
This sequence comes from Budorcas taxicolor, assembly GCF_023091745.1. NCBI lineage: Eukaryota > Metazoa > Chordata > Mammalia > Artiodactyla > Bovidae > Budorcas > Budorcas taxicolor. The sequence continues at coordinate 1,057,733 of NW_026291583.1, forward strand.
TTCCCGGGCAGCAAGCCTAGCAGCGAGGCAAGCCTGGGCAAGTCTCGCCCAGGGCAGAGCAGCCTCGCGCAAGGCACTTGACTAGATCCGGCCTCTGAGCAGAGCTGGAGCTCTGCCGTCCTGGAGGCACACTCGGCTCGGCCCAAGCAGGGATTGCAGCTGCACGCGGCTTGGCTCCCTCGACTCTTCCCAAGGAGGCTCGCTTCCAAGCGGACCGTGCACTTGGCTTCCAGGCAGGGACGCCCCGCGCCTCCTGCAGGTCTTGGCACAGGGGCTGCTTCCCCTGAGCGGAGGCTGTGGGCGGCAGCCCAGACACGCAGGGGCAGGCCCCAACCACCTGCACACGTCTCTGCTGGTGGGGAGAGCACTAGGGAAATGACGTCTGTCAGGCACCTTCTGGGCGCTCACGGAGTCAGCCTCCGGGTGTGTGGGGCTGCAGACCACAGCCAGGGGCCCTGGGAAGCCTGGTGCTCTCCGTGCTGTGCTGAGTCTGGGCGGCCAAGCGACCGCTGGAGGAGCCCTGCACTTGCCATTCCCTTCCCTATGACAGAGCTCTCACGGCTGGAGGGCTTGGCAGCGTGCACCCCACCGGCCCCTAAGCCCTCCGCAAGGACGCCTGGGGACTAGGTGCAAAGGCAAGGCAGGAGTGGAGCTGAGGCCAGGAAGGCGCCAGGAGCGTCTGCCTGTCTGGCGCAGCCTGCTCCTTCCCGGGCAGGAAGCCTAGCAGCGAGGCAAGTCTGGGCAAGGCTCGCCCAGGGCAGAGCAGCCTCACGCCAGCAACTCTGCCAGATCGGGCCTCTGAGCAGAGCTGGAGCTCTGCCGTACTGGAGGCTCACTGGGCTCCGCCCAAGGAGTGAGTGCAGACGCACGCAGCTGGGCTGCCTCCTCTTCTCCCGAGGAGGCTCGCTTCCCGCATGCTGTGCACTAGGCTTCCAGGCGGGGGCGCCCCGCGCCCCCTACAGGTCTTGGCTCAGGGGCTGCTTCCCTGGAGCTGGGGCTGCCGGCGGGAGCCCAGACACGCAGGGGCAGGCCCCACCACCTGCACACGTCTCTGCTGGGGAGCAGAGCGCTAGGGACATGACGTCTGTCAGGCACCTTCTGGGCGCCCACGGAGTCAGCCTCCGGGAGTGTGGGGCTGCAGACCACAGCCAGGGGACCTGGGAGCCTTGTGCTCCCCGTGCGGCGCTGAGTCTGGGCGGCCAAGCAACCGCTGGTGGAGCCCTGCACTTGCCCTCCCCTCCCCTCTACGAGAGGCCTCACTGCTGGAGGGCTTGGCAGTGTGCAAGCCACCGGCTCCTAAGCCTTCCCCAAGGACGCCCGGGGCCTAGATGCAAAGGCAAGGCAGGAGTGGAGCTGAGGCCAGGAAGGCGCCAGTGGCCTCTCCCAGCATCGCACAGCCTGCTCCTTCCCGGGCAGCAAGCCTAGCAGCGAGGCAAGCCTGGGCAAGTCTCGCCCAGGGCAGAGCAGCCTCGCGCAAGGCACTTGACTAGATCCGGCCTCTGAGCAGAGCTGGAGCTCTGCCGTCCTGGAGGCACACTCGGCTCGGCCCAAGCCGGGATTGCAGCTGCACGCGGCTTGGCTCCCTCGACTCTTCCCAAGGAGGCTCGCTTCCAAGCGTACTCAGCACTTGGCTTCCAGACAGGGACGCCCCGCGCCTCCTGCAGGTCTTGGCACAGGGGCTGCTTCCCCTGAGCTGAGGCTGTGGGCGGCAGCCCAGACACGCAGGGGCAGGCCCCAACCACCTGCCCACGTCTCTGCTGGTGGGGAGAGCACTAGGGAAATGACGTCTGACAGGCACCTTCTGGGCGCCCACGGAGTCAGCCTCCGGGAGTGTGGGGCTGCAGACCACAGCCAGGGGACCTGGGAGCCTTGTGCTCCCCGTGCGGCGCTGAGTCTGGGCGGCCAAGCAACCGCTGGTGGAGCCCTGCACTTGCCCTCCCCTCCCCTCTACGAGAGGCCTCACTGCTGGAGGGCTTGGCAGTGTGCAAGCCACCGGCTCCTAAGCCTTCCCCAAGGACGCCCGGGGCCTAGATGCAAAGGCAAGGCAGGAGTGGAGCTGAGGCCAGGAAGGCGCCAGTGGCCTCTCCCAGCATCGCACAGCCTGCTCCTTCCCGGGCAGCAAGCCTAGCAGCGAGGCAAGCCTGGGCAAGTCTCGCCCAGGGCAGAGCAGCCTCGCGCAAGGCACTTGACTAGATCCGGCCTCTGAGCAGAGCTGGAGCTCTGCCGTCCTGGAGGCACACTCGGCTCGGCCCAAGCAGGGATTGCAGCTGCACGCGGCTTGGCTCCCTCGACTCTTCCCAAGGAGGCTCGCTTCCAAGCGGACCGTGCACTTGGCTTCCAGGCAGGGACGCCCCGCGCCTCCTGCAGGTCTTGGCACAGGGGCTGCTTTCCCTGAGCGGAGGCTGTGGGCGGCAGCCCAGACACGCAGGGGCAGGCCCCAACCACCTGCACACGTCTCTGCTGGTGGGGAGAGCACTAGGGAAATGACGTCTGTCAGGCACCTTCTGGGCGCTCACGGAGTCAGCCTCCGGGTGTGTGGGGCTGCAGACCACAGCCAGGGGCCCTGGGAAGCCTGGTGCTCTCCGTGCTGTGCTGAGTCTGGGCGGCCAAGCGACCGCTGGAGGAGCCCTGCACTTGCCATTCCCTTCCCTATGACAGAGCTCTCACGGCTGGAGGGCTTGGCAGCGTGCACCCCACCGGCCCCTAAGCCCTCCGCAAGGACGCCTGGGGACTAGGTGCAAAGGCAAGGCAGGAGTGGAGCTGAGGCCAGGAAGGCGCCAGGAGCGTCTGCCTGTCTGGCGCAGCCTGCTCCTTCCCGGGCAGGAAGCCTAGCAGCGAGGCAAGTCTGGGCAAGGCTCGCCCAGGGCAGAGCAGCCTCACGCCAGCAACTCTGCCAGATCGGGCCTCTGAGCAGAGCTGGAGCTCTGCCGTACTGGAGGCTCACTGGGCTCCGCCCAAGGAGTGAGTGCAGACGCACGCAGCTGGGCTGCCTCCTCTTCTCCCGAGGAGGCTCGCTTCCCGCATGCTGTGCACTAGGCTTCCAGGCGGGGGCGCCCCGCGCCCCCTACAGGTCTTGGCTCAGGGGCTGCTTCCCTGGAGCTGGGGCTGCCGGCGGGAGCCCAGACACGCAGGGGCAGGCCCCACCACCTGCACACGTCTCTGCTGGGGAGCAGAGCGCTAGGGACATGACGTCTGTCAGGCACCTTCTGGGCGCCCACGGAGTCAGCCTCCGGGAGTGTGGGGCTGCAGACCACAGCCAGGGGACCTGGGAGCCTTGTGCTCCCCGTGCGGCGCTGAGTCTGGGCGGCCAAGCAACCGCTGGTGGAGCCCTGCACTTGCCCTCCCCTCCCCTCTACGAGAGGCCTCACTGCTGGAGGGCTTGGCAGTGTGCAAGCCACCGGCTCCTAAGCCTTCCCCAAGGACGCCCGGGGCCTAGATGCAAAGGCAAGGCAGGAGTGGAGCTGAGGCCAGGAAGGCGCCAGTGGCCTCTCCCAGCATCGCACAGCCTGCTCCTTCCCGGGCAGCAAGCCTAGCAGCGAGGCAAGCCTGGGCAAGTCTCGCCCAGGGCAGAGCAGCCTCGCGCAAGGCACTTGACTAGATCCGGCCTCTGAGCAGAGCTGGAGCTCTGCCGTCCTGGAGGCACACTCGGCTCGGCCCAAGCCGGGATTGCAGCTGCACGCGGCTTGGCTCCCTCGACTCTTCCCAAGGAGGCTCGCTTCCAAGCGGACCGTGCACTTGGCTTCCAGGCAGGGACGCCCCGCGCCTCCTGCAGGTCTTGGCACAGGGGCTGCTTCCCCTGAGCGGAGGCTGTGGGCGGCAGCCCAGACACGCAGGGGCAGGCCCCAACCACCTGCACACGTCTCTGCTGGTGGGGAGAGCACTAGGGAAATGACGTCTGTCAGGCACCTTCTGGGCGCTCACGGAGTCAGCCTCCGGGTGTGTGGGGCTGCAGACCACAGCCAGGGGCCCTGGGAAGCCTGGTGCTCTCCGTGCTGTGCTGAGTCTGGGCGGCCAAGCGACCGCTGGAGGAGCCCTGCACTTGCCATTCCCTTCCCTATGACAGAGCTCTCACGGCTGGAGGGCTTGGCAGCGTGCACCCCACCGGCCCCTAAGCCCTCCGCAAGGACGCCTGGGGACTAGGTGCAAAGGCAAGGCAGGAGTGGAGCTGAGGCCAGGAAGGCGCCAGGAGCGTCTGCCTGTCTGGCGCAGCCTGCTCCTTCCCGGGCAGGAAGCCTAGCAGCGAGGCAAGTCTGGGCAAGGCTCGCCCAGGGCAGAGCAGCCTCACGCCAGCAACTCTGCCAGATCGGGCCTCTGAGCAGAGCTGGAGCTCTGCCGTACTGGAGGCTCACTGGGCTCCGCCCAAGGAGTGAGTGCAGACGCACGCAGCTGGGCTGCCTCCTCTTCTCCCGAGGAGGCTCGCTTCCCGCATGCTGTGCACTAGGCTTCCAGGCGGGGGCGCCCCGCGCCCCCTACAGGTCTTGGCTCAGGGGCTGCTTCCCTGGAGCTGGGGCTGCCGGCGGGAGCCCAGACACGCAGGGGCAGGCCCCACCACCTGCACACGTCTCTGCTGGGGAGCAGAGCGCTAGGGACATGACGTCTGTCAGGCAACTTCTGGGCGCCCACGGAGTCAGCCTCCGGGAGTGTGGGGCTGCAGACCACAGCCAGGGGACCTGGGAGCCTTGTGCTCCCCGTGCGGCGCTGAGTCTGGGCGGCCAAGCAACCGCTGGTGGAGCCCTGCACTTGCCCTCCCCTCCCCTCTACGAGAGGCCTCACTGCTGGAGGGCTTGGCAGTGTGCAAGCCACCGGCTCCTAAGCCTTCCCCAAGGACGCCCGGGGCCTAGATGCAAAGGCAAGGCAGGAGTGGAGCTGAGGCCAGGAAGGCGCCAGTGGCCTCTCCCAGCATCGCACAGCCTGCTCCTTCCCGGGCAGCAAGCCTAGCAGCGAGGCAAGCCTGGGCAAGTCTCGCCCAGGGCAGAGCAGCCTCGCGCAAGGCACTTGACTAGATCCGGCCTCTGAGCAGAGCTGGAGCTCTGCCGTCCTGGAGGCACACTCGGCTCGGCCCAAGCAGGGATTGCAGCTGCACGCGGCTTGGCTCCCTCGACTCTTCCCAAGGAGGCTCGCTTCCAAGCGGACCGTGCACTTGGCTTCCAGGCAGGGACGCCCCGCGCCTCCTGCAGGTCTTGGCACAGGGGCTGCTTCCCCTGAGCGGAGGCTGTGGGCGGCAGCCCAGACACGCAGGGGCAGGCCCCAACCACCTGCACACGTCTCTGCTGGTGGGGAGAGCACTAGGGAAATGACGTCTGTCAGGCACCTTCTGGGCGCTCACGGAGTCAGCCTCCGGGTGTGTGGGGCTGCAGACCACAGCCAGGGGCCCTGGGAAGCCTGGTGCTCTCCGTGCTGTGCTGAGTCTGGGCGGCCAAGCGAGCGCTGGAGGAGCCCTGCACTTGCCATTCCCTTCCCTATGACAGAGCTCTCACGGCTGGAGGGCTTGGCAGCGTGCACCCCACCGGCCCCTAAGCCCTCCGCAAGGACGCCTGGGGACTAGGTGCAAAGGCAAGGCAGGAGTGGAGCTGAGGCCAGGAAGGCGCCAGGAGCGTCTGCCTGTCTGGCGCAGCCTGCTCCTTCCCGGGCAGGAAGCCTAGCAGCGAGGCAAGTCTGGGCAAGGCTCGCCCAGGGCAGAGCAGCCTCACGCCAGCCACTCTGCCAGATCGGGCCTCTGAGCAGAGCTGGAGCTCTGCCGTACTGGAGGCTCACTGGGCTCAGCCCAAGGAGTGAGTGCAGACGCACGCAGCTGGGCTGCTTCCTCTTCTCCCGAGGAGGCTCGCTTCCCGCATGCTGTGCACTAGGCTTCCAGGCGGGGGCGCCCCGCGCCCCCTACAGGTCTTGGCTCAGGGGCTGCTTCCCTGGAGCTGGGGCTGCCGGTGGGAGCCCAGACACGCAGGGGCAGGCCCCACCACCTGCACACGTCTCTGCTGGGGAGCAGAGCGCTAGGGACATGACGTCTGTCAGGCACCTTCTGGGCGCCCACGGAGTCAGCCTCCGGGAGTGTGGGGCTGCAGACCACAGCCAGGGGACCTGGGAGCCTTGTGCTCCCCGTGCGGCGCTGAGTCTGGGCGGCCAAGCAACCGCTGGTGGAGCCCTGCACTTGCCCTCCCCTCCCCTCTACGAGAGGCCTCACTGCTGGAGGGCTTGGCAGTGTGCAAGCCACCGGCTCCTAAGCCTTCCCCAAGGACGCCCGGGGCCTAGATGCAAAGGCAAGGCAGGAGTGGAGCTGAGGCCAGGAAGGCGCCAGTGGCCTCTCCCAGCATCGCACAGCCTGCTCCTTCCCGGGCAGCAAGCCTAGCAGCGAGGCAAGCCTGGGCAAGTCTCGCCCAGGGCAGAGCAGCCTCGCGCAAGGCACTTGACTAGATCCGGCCTCTGAGCAGAGCTGGAGCTCTGCCGTCCTGGAGGCACACTCGGCTCGGCCCAAGCAGGGATTGCAGCTGCACGCGGCTTGGCTCCCTCGACTCTTCCCAAGGAGGCTCGCTTCCAAGCGGACCGTGCACTTGGCTTCCAGGCAGGGACGCCCCGCGCCTCCTGCAGGTCTTGGCACAGGGGCTGCTTCCCCTGAGCGGAGGCTGTGGGCGGCAGCCCAGACACGCAGGGGCAGGCCCCAACCACCTGCACACGTCTCTGCTGGTGGGGAGAGCACTAGGGAAATGACGTCTGTCAGGCACCTTCTGGGCGCTCACGGAGTCAGCCTCCGGGTGTGTGGGGCTGCAGACCACAGCCAGGGGCCCTGGGAAGCCTGGTGCTCTCCGTGCTGTGCTGAGTCTGGGCGGCCAAGCGAGCGCTGGAGGAGCCCTGCACTTGCCATTCCCTTCCCTATGACAGAGCTCTCACGGCTGGAGGGCTTGGCAGCGTGCACCCCACCGGCCCCTAAGCCCTCCGCAAGGACGCCTGGGGACTAGGTGCAAAGGCAAGGCAGGAGTGGAGCTGAGGCCAGGAAGGCGCCAGGAGCGTCTGCCTGTCTGGCGCAGCCTGCTCCTTCCCGGGCAGGAAGCCTAGCAGCGAGGCAAGTCTGGGCAAGGCTCGCCCAGGGCAGAGCAGCCTCACGCCAGCCACTCTGCCAGATCGGGCCTCTGAGCAGAGCTGGAGCTCTGCCGTACTGGAGGCTCACTGGGCTCCGCCCAAGGAGTGAGTGCAGACGCACGCAGCTGGGCTGCCTCCTCTTCTCCCGAGGAGGCTCGCTTCCCGCATGCTGTGCACTAGGCTTCCAGGCGGGGGCGCCCCGCGCCCCCTACAGGTCTTGGCTCAGGGGCTGCTTCCCTGGAGCTGGGGCTGCCGGCGGGAGCCCAGACACGCAGGGGCAGGCCCCACCACCTGCACACGTCTCTGCTGGGGAGCAGAGCGCTAGGGACATGACGTCTGTCAGGCACCTTCTGGGCGCCCACGGAGTCAGCCTCCGGGAGTGTGGGGCTGCAGACCACAGCCAGGGGACCTGGGAGCCTTGTGCTCCCCGTGCGGCGCTGAGTCTGGGCGGCCAAGCAACCGCTGGTGGAGCCCTGCACTTGCCCTCCCCTCCCCTCTACGAGAGGCCTCACTGCTGGAGGGCTTGGCAGTGTGCAAGCCACCGGCTCCTAAGCCTTCCCCAAGGACGCCCGGGGCCTAGATGCAAAGGCAAGGCAGGAGTGGAGCTGAGGCCAGGAAGGCGCCAGTGGCCTCTCCCAGCATCGCACAGCCTGCTCCTTCCCGGGCAGCAAGCCTAGCAGCGAGGCAAGCCTGGGCAAGTCTCGCCCAGGGCAGAGCAGCCTCGCGCAAGGCACTTGACTAGATCCGGCCTCTGAGCAGAGCTGGAGCTCTGCCGTCCTGGAGGCACACTCGGCTCGGCCCAAGCCGGGATTGCAGCTGCACGCGGCTTGGCTCCCTCGACTCTTCCCAAGGAGGCTCGCTTCCAAGCGGACCGTGCACTTGGCTTCCAGGCAGGGACGCCCCGCGCCTCCTGCAGGTCTTGGCACAGGGGCTGCTTCCCCTGAGCGGAGGCTGTGGGCGGCAGCCCAGACGCAGGGGCAGGCCCCAACCACCTGCACACGTCTCTGCTGGTGGGGAGAGCACTAGGGAAATGACGTCTGTCAGGCACCTTCTGGGCGCTCACGGAGTCAGCCTCCGGGTGTGTGGGGCTGCAGACCACAGCCAGGGGCCCTGGGAAGCCTGGTGCTCTCCGTGCTGTGCTGAGTCTGGGCGGCCAAGCGACCGCTGGAGGAGCCCTGCACTTGCCATTCCCTTCCCTATGACAGAGCTCTCACGGCTGCAGGGCTTGGCAGCGTGCACCCCACCGGCCCCTAAGCCCTCCGCAAGGACGCCTGGGGACTAGGTGCAAAGGCAAGGCAGGAGTGGAGCTGAGGCCAGGAAGGCGCCAGGAGCGTCTGCCTGTCTGGCGCAGCCTGCTCCTTCCCGGGCAGGAAGCCTAGCAGCGAGGCAAGTCTGGGCAAGGCTCGCCCAGGGCAGAGCAGCCTCACGCCAGCAACTCTGCCAGATCGGGCCTCTGAGCAGAGCTGGAGCTCTGCCGTACTGGAGGCTCACTGGGCTCCGCCCAAGGAGTGAGTGCAGACGCACGCAGCTGGGCTGCCTCCTCTTCTCCCGAGGAGGCTCGCTTCCCGCATGCTGTGCACTAGGCTTCCAGGCGGGGGCGCCCCGCGCCCCCTACAGGTCTTGGCTCAGGGGCTGCTTCCCTGGAGCTGGGGCTGCCGGCGGGAGCCCAGACACGCAGGGGCAGGCCCCACCACCTGCACACGTCTCTGCTGGGGAGCAGAGCGCTAGGGACATGACGTCTGTCAGGCACCTTCTGGGCGCCCACGGAGTCAGCCTCCGGGAGTGTGGGGCTGCAGACCACAGCCAGGGGACCTGGGAGCCTTGTGCTCCCCGTGCGGCGCTGAGTCTGGGCGGCCAAGCAACCGCTGGTGGAGCCCTGCACTTGCCCTCCCCTCCCCTCTACGAGAGGCCTCACTGCTGGAGGGCTTGGCAGTGTGCAAGCCACCGGCTCCTAAGCCTTCCCCAAGGACGCCCGGGGCCTAGATGCAAAGGCAAGGCAGGAGTGGAGCTGAGGCCAGGAAGGCGCCAGTGGCCTCTCCCAGCATCGCACAGCCTGCTCCTTCCCGGGCAGCAAGCCTAGCAGCGAGGCAAGCCTGGGCAAGTCTCGCCCAGGGCAGAGCAGCCTCGCGCAAGGCACTTGACTAGATCCGGCCTCTGAGCAGAGCTGGAGCTCTGCCGTCCTGGAGGCACACTCGGCTCGGCCCAAGCCGGGATTGCAGCTGCACGCGGCTTGGCTCCCTCGACTCTTCCCAAGGAGGCTCGCTTCCAAGCGTACTCAGCACTTGGCTTCCAGACAGGGACGCCCCGCGCCTCCTGCAGGTCTTGGCACAGGGGCTGCTTCCCCTGAGCTGAGGCTGTGGGCGGCAGCCCAGACACGCAGGGGCAGGCCCCAACCACCTGCCCACGTCTCTGCTGGTGGGGAGAGCACTAGGGAAATGACGTCTGTCAGGCACCTTCTGGGCGCTCACGGAGTCAGCCTCTGGGTGTGTGGGGCTGCAGACCACAGCCAGGGGCCCTGGGAGCCTGGGGCTCTCCGTGCTGTGCTGAGTCTGGGCGGCCAAGCGACCGCTGGAGGAGCCCTGCACTTGCCATTCCCTTCCCTATGACAGAGCTCTCACGGCTGGAGGGCTTGGCAGCGTGCACCCCACCGGCCCCTAAGCCCTCCGCAAGGACGCCTGGGGACTAGGTGCAAAGGCAAGGCAGGAGTGGAGCTGAGGCCAGGAAGGCGCCAGGAGCGTCTGCCTGTCTGGCGCAGCCTGCTCCTTCCCGGGCAGGAAGCCTAGCAGCGAGGCAAGTCTGGGCAAGGCTCGCCCAGGGCAGAGCAGCCTCACGCCAGCAACTCTGCCAGATCGGGCCTCTGAGCAGAGCTGGAGCTCTGCCGTACTGGAGGCTCACTGGGCTCCGCCCAAGGAGTGAGTGCAGACGCACGCAGCTGGGCTGCTTCCTCTTCTCCCGAGGAGGCTCGCTTCCCGCATGCTGTGCACTAGGCTTCCAGGCGGGGGCGCCCCGCGCCCCCTACAGGTCTTGGCTCAGGGGCTGCTTCCCTGGAGCTGGGGCTGCCGGCGGGAGCCCAGACACGCAGGGGCAGGCCCCACCACCTGCACACGTCTCTGCTGGGGAGCAGAGCGCTAGGGACATGACGTCTGTCAGGCACCTTCTGGGCGCCCACGGAGTCAGCCTCCGGGAGTGTGGGGCTGCAGACCACAGCCAGGGGACCTGGGAGCCTTGTGCTCCCCGTGCGGCGCTGAGTCTGGGCGGCCAAGCAACCGCTGGTGGAGCCCTGCACTTGCCCTCCCCTCCCCTCTACGAGAGGCCTCACTGCTGGAGGGCTTGGCAGTGTGCAAGCCACCGGCTCCTAAGCCTTCCCCAAGGACGCCCGGGGCCTAGATGCAAAGGCAAGGCAGGAGTGGAGCTGAGGCCAGGAAGGCGCCAGTGGCCTCTCCCAGCATCGCACAGCCTGCTCCTTCCCGGGCAGCAAGCCTAGCAGCGAGGCAAGCCTGGGCAAGTCTCGCCCAGGGCAGAGCAGCCTCGCGCAAGGCACTTGACTAGATCCGGCCTCTGAGCAGAGCTGGAGCTCTGCCGTCCTGGAGGCACACTCGGCTCGGCCCAAGCAGGGATTGCAGCTGCACGCGGCTTGGCTCCCTCGACTCTTCCCAAGGAGGCTCGCTTCCAAGCGGACCGTGCACTTGGCTTCCAGGCAGGGACGCCCCGCGCCTCCTGCAGGTCTTGGCACAGGGGCTGCTTCCCCTGAGCGGAGGCTGTGGGCGGCAGCCCAGACACGCAGGGGCAGGCCCCAACCACCTGCACACGTCTCTGCTGGTGGGGAGAGCACTAGGGAAATGACGTCTGTCAGGCACCTTCTGGGCGCTCACGGAGTCAGCCTCCGGGTGTGTGGGGCTGCAGACCACAGCCAGGGGCCCTGGGAAGCCTGGTGCTCTCCGTGCTGTGCTGAGTCTGGGCGGCCAAGCGACCGCTGGAGGAGCCCTGCACTTGCCATTCCCTTCCCTATGACAGAGCTCTCACGGCTGGAGGGCTTGGCAGCGTGCACCCCACCGGCCCCTAAGCCCTCCGCAAGGACGCCTGGGGACTAGGTGCAAAGGCAAGGCAGGAGTGGAGCTGAGGCCAGGAAGGCGCCAGGAGCGTCTGCCTGTCTGGCGCAGCCTGCTCCTTCCCGGGCAGGAAGCCTAGCAGCGAGGCAAGTCTGGGCAAGGCTCGCCCAGGGCAGAGCAGCCTCACGCCAGCAACTCTGCCAGATCGGGCCTCTGAGCAGAGCTGGAGCTCTGCCGTACTGGAGGCTCACTGGGCTCCGCCCAAGGAGTGAGTGCAGACGCACGCAGCTGGGCTGCCTCCTCTTCTCCCGAGGAGGCTCGCTTCCCGCATGCTGTGCACTAGGCTTCCAGGCGGGGGCGCCCCGCGCCCCCTACAGGTCTTGGCTCAGGGGCTGCTTCCCTGGAGCTGGGGCTGCCGGCGGGAGCCCAGACACGCAGGGGCAGGCCCCACCACCTGCACACGTCTCTGCTGGGGAGCAGAGCGCTAGGGACATGACGTCTGTCAGGCACCTTCTGGGCGCCCACGGAGTCAGCCTCCGGGAGTGTGGGGCTGCAGACCACAGCCAGGGGACCTGGGAGCCTTGTGCTCCCCGTGCGGCGCTGAGTCTGGGCGGCCAAGCAACCGCTGGTGGAGCCCTGCACTTGCCCTCCCCTCCCCTCTACGAGAGGCCTCACTGCTGGAGGGCTTGGCAGTGTGCAAGCCACCGGCTCCTAAGCCTTCCCCAAGGACGCCCGGGGCCTAGATGCAAAGGCAAGGCAGGAGTGGAGCTGAGGCCAGGAAGGCGCCAGTGGCCTCTCCCAGCATCGCACAGCCTGCTCCTTCCCGGGCAGCAAGCCTAGCAGCGAGGCAAGCCTGGGCAAGTCTCGCCCAGGGCAGAGCAGCCTCGCGCAAGGCACTTGACTAGATCCGGCCTCTGAGCAGAGCTGGAGCTCTGCCGTCCTGGAGGCACACTCGGCTCGGCCCAAGCCGGGATTGCAGCTGCACGCGGCTTGGCTCCCTCGACTCTTCCCAAGGAGGCTCGCTTCCAAGCGTACTCAGCACTTGGCTTCCAGACAGGGACGCCCCGCGCCTCCTGCAGGTCTTGGCACAGGGGCTGCTTCCCCTGAGCTGAGGCTGTGGGCGGCAGCCCAGACACGCAGGGGCAGGCCCCAACCACCTGCCCACGTCTCTGCTGGTGGGGAGAGCACTAGGGAAATGACGTCTGACAGGCACCTTCTGGGCGCCCACGGAGTCAGCCTCCGGGAGTGTGGGGCTGCAGACCACAGCCAGGGGACCTGGGAGCCTTGTGCTCCCCGTGCGGCGCTGAGTCTGGGCGGCCAAGCAACCGCTGGTGGAGCCCTGCACTTGCCCTCCCCTCCCCTCTACGAGAGGCCTCACTGCTGGAGGGCTTGGCAGTGTGCAAGCCACCGGCTCCTAAGCCTTCCCCAAGGACGCCCGGGGCCTAGATGCAAAGGCAAGGCAGGAGTGGAGCTGAGGCCAGGAAGGCGCCAGTGGCCTCTCCCAGCATCGCACAGCCTGCTCCTTCCCGGGCAGCAAGCCTAGCAGCGAGGCAAGCCTGGGCAAGTCTCGCCCAGGGCAGAGCAGCCTCGCGCAAGGCACTTGACTAGATCCGGCCTCTGAGCAGAGCTGGAGCTCTGCCGTCCTGGAGGCACACTTGGCTCGGCCCAAGCAGGGATTGCAGCTGCACGCGGCTTGGCTCCCTCGACTCTTCCCAAGGAGGCTCGCTTCCAAGCGGACCGTGCACTTGGCTTCCAGGCAGGGACGCCCCGCGCCTTCTGCAGGTCTTGGCACAGGGGCTGCTTCCACTGAGCGGAGGCTGTGGGCGGCAGCCCAGACACGCAGGGCCAGGCCCCAACCACCTGCACACGTCCCTGCTGGTGGGGAGAGCACTAGGGAAATGACGTCTGTCAGGCACCTTCTGGGCGCTCACGGAGTCAGCCTCCGGGTGTGTGGGGCTGCAGACCACAGCCAGGGGCCCTGGGAAGTCTGGTGCTCTCCGTGCTGTGCTGAGTCTGGGCGGCCAAGCGACCGCTGGAGGAGCCCTGCACTTGCCATTCCCTTCCCTATGACAGAGCTCTCATGGCTGCAGGGCTTGGCAGCGTGCACCCCACCGGCCCCTAAGCCCTCCGCAAGGACGCCTGGGGACTAGGTGCAAAGGCAAGGCAGGAGTGGAGCTGAGGCCAGGAAGGCGCCAGGAGCGTCTGCCTGTCTGGCGCAGCCTGCTCCTTCCCGGGCAGGAAGCCTAGCAGCGAGGCAAGTCTGGGCAAGGCTCGCCCAGGGCAGAGCAGCCTCACGCCAGCAACTCTGCCAGATCGGGCCTCTGCGCAGAGCTGGAGCTCTGCCGTACTGGAGGCTCACTGGGCTCCGCCCAAGGAGTGAGTGCAGACGCACGCAGCTGGGCTGCTTCCTCTTCTCCCGAGGAGGCTCGCTTCCCGCATGCTGTGCACTAGGCTTCCAGGCGGGGGCGCCCCGCGCCCCCTACAGGTCTTGGCTCAGGGGCTGCTTCCCTGGAGCTGGGGCTGCCGGTGGGAGCCCAGACACGCAGGGGCAGGCCCCACCACCTGCACACGTCTCTGCTGGGGAGCAGAGCGCTAGGGACATGACGTCTGTCAGGCACCTTCTGGGCGCCCACGGAGTCAGCCTCCGGGAGTGTGGGGCTGCAGACCACAGCCAGGGGACCTGGGAGCCTTGTGCTCCCCGTGCGGCGCTGAGTCTGGGCGGCCAAGCAACCGCTGGTGGAGCCCTGCACTTGCCCTCCCCTCCCCTCTACGAGAGGCCTCACTGCTGGAGGGCTTGGCAGTGTGCAAGCCACCGGCTCCTAAGCCTTCCCCAAGGACGCCCGGGGCCTAGATGCAAAGGCAAGGCAGGAGTGGAGCTGAGGCCAGGAAGGCGCCAGTGGCCTCTCCCAGCATCGCACAGCCTGCTCCTTCCCGGGCAGCAAGCCTAGCAGCGAGGCAAGCCTGGGCAAGTCTCGCCCAGGGCAGAGCAGCCTCGCGCAAGGCACTTGACTAGATCCGGCCTCTGAGCAGAGCTGGAGCTCTGCCGTCCTGGAGGCACACTCGGCTCGGCCCAAGCAGGGATTGCAGCTGCACGCGGCTTGGCTCCCTCGACTCTTCCCAAGGAGGCTCGCTTCCAAGCGGACCGTGCACTTGGCTTCCAGGCAGGGACGCCCCGCGCCTCCTGCAGGTCTTGGCACAGGGGCTGCTTCCCCTGAGCGGAGGCTGTGGGCGGCAGCCCAGACACGCAGGGGCAGGCCCCAACCACCTGCACACGTCTCTGCTGGTGGGGAGAGCACTAGGGAAATGACGTCTGTCAGGCACCTTCTGGGCGCTCACGGAGTCAGCCTCCGGGTGTGTGGGGCTGCAGACCACAGCCAGGGGCCCTGGGAAGCCTGGTGCTCTCCGTGCTGTGCTGAGTCTGGGCGGCCAAGCGACCGCTGGAGGAGCCCTGCACTTGCCATTCCCTTCCCTATGACAGAGCTCTCACGGCTGGAGGGCTTGGCAGCGTGCACCCCACCGGCCCCTAAGCCCTCCGCAAGGACGCCTGGGGACTAGGTGCAAAGGCAAGGCAGGAGTGGAGCTGAGGCCAGGAAGGCGCCAGGAGCGTCTGCCTGTCTGGCGCAGCCTGCTCCTTCCCGGGCAGGAAGCCTAGCAGCGAGGCAAGTCTGGGCAAGGCTCGCCCAGGGCAGAGCAGCCTCACGCCAGCAACTCTGCCAGATCGGGCCTCTGAGCAGAGCTGGAGCTCTGCCGTACTGGAGGCTCACTGGGCTCCGCCCAAGGAGTGAGTGCAGACGCACGCAGCTGGGCTGCCTCCTCTTCTCCCGAGGAGGCTCGCTTCCCGCATGCTGTGCACTAGGCTTCCAGGCGGGGGCGCCCCGCGCCCCCTACAGGTCTTGGCTCAGGGGCTGCTTCCCTGGAGCTGGGGCTGCCGGCGGGAGCCCAGACACGCAGGGGCAGGCCCCACCACCTGCACACGTCTCTGCTGGGGAGCAGAGCGCTAGGGACATGACGTCTGTCAGGCACCTTCTGGGCGCCCACGGAGTCAGCCTCCGGGAGTGTGGGGCTGCAGACCACAGCCAGGGGACCTGGGAGCCTTGTGCTCCCCGTGCGGCGCTGAGTCTGGGCGGCCAAGCAACCGCTGGTGGAGCCCTGCACTTGCCCTCCCCTCCCCTCTACGAGAGGCCTCACTGCTGGAGGGCTTGGCAGTGTGCAAGCCACCGGCTCCTAAGCCTTCCCCAAGGACGCCCGGGGCCTAGATGCAAAGGCAAGGCAGGAGTGGAGCTGAGGCCAGGAAGGCGCCAGTGGCCTCTCCCAGCATCGCACAGCCTGCTCCTTCCCGGGCAGCAAGCCTAGCAGCGAGGCAAGCCTGGGCAAGTCTCGCCCAGGGCAGAGCAGCCTCGCGCAAGGCACTTGACTAGATCCGGCCTCTGAGCAGAGCTGGAGCTCTGCCGTCCTGGAGGCACACTCGGCTCGGCCCAAGCCGGGATTGCAGCTGCACGCGGCTTGGCTCCCTCGACTCTTCCCAAGGAGGCTCGCTTCCAAGCGTACTCAGCACTTGGCTTCCAGACAGGGACGCCCCGCGCCTCCTGCAGGTCTTGGCACAGGGGCTGCTTCCCCTGAGCTGAGGCTGTGGGCGGCAGCCCAGACACGCAGGGGCAGGCCCCAACCACCTGCCCACGTCTCTGCTGGTGGGGAGAGCACTAGGGAAATGACGTCTGACAGGCACCTTCTGGGCGCCCACGGAGTCAGCCTCCGGGAGTGTGGGGCTGCAGACCACAGCCAGGGGACCTGGGAGCCTTGTGCTCCCCGTGCGGCGCTGAGTCTGGGCGGCCAAGCAACCGCTGGTGGAGCCCTGCACTTGCCCTCCCCTCCCCTCTACGAGAGGCCTCACTGCTGGAGGGCTTGGCAGTGTGCAAGCCACCGGCTCCTAAGCCTTCCCCAAGGACGCCCGGGGCCTAGATGCAAAGGCAAGGCAGGAGTGGAGCTGAGGCCAGGAAGGCGCCAGTGGCCTCTCCCAGCATCGCACAGCCTGCTCCTTCCCGGGCAGCAAGCCTAGCAGCGAGGCAAGCCTGGGCAAGTCTCGCCCAGGGCAGAGCAGCCTCGCGCAAGGCACTTGACTAGATCCGGCCTCTGAGCAGAGCTGGAGCTCTGCCGTCCTGGAGGCACACTTGGCTCGGCCCAAGCAGGGATTGCAGCTGCACGCGGCTTGGCTCCCTCGACTCTTCCCAAGGAGGCTCGCTTCCAAGCGGACCGTGCACTTGGCTTCCAGGCAGGGACGCCCCGCGCCTTCTGCAGGTCTTGGCACAGGGGCTGCTTCCACTGAGCGGAGGCTGTGGGCGGCAGCCCAGACACGCAGGGCCAGGCCCCAACCACCTGCACACGTCCCTGCTGGTGGGGAGAGCACTAGGGAAATGACGTCTGTCAGGCACCTTCTGGGCGCTCACGGAGTCAGCCTCCGGGTGTGTGGGGCTGCAGACCACAGCCAGGGGCCCTGGGAAGTCTGGTGCTCTCCGTGCTGTGCTGAGTCTGGGCGGCCAAGCGACCGCTGGAGGAGCCCTGCACTTGCCATTCCCTTCCCTATGACAGAGCTCTCATGGCTGCAGGGCTTGGCAGCGTGCACCCCACCGGCCCCTAAGCCCTCCGCAAGGACGCCTGGGGACTAGGTGCAAAGGCAAGGCAGGAGTGGAGCTGAGGCCAGGAAGGCGCCAGGAGCGTCTGCCTGTCTGGCGCAGCCTGCTCCTTCCCGGGCAGGAAGCCTAGCAGCGAGGCAAGTCTGGGCAAGGCTCGCCCAGGGCAGAGCAGCCTCACGCCAGCAACTCTGCCAGATCGGGCCTCTGCGCAGAGCTGGAGCTCTGCCGTACTGGAGGCTCACTGGGCTCCGCCCAAGGAGTGAGTGCAGACGCACGCAGCTGGGCTGCTTCCTCTTCTCCCGAGGAGGCTCGCTTCCCGCATGCTGTGCACTAGGCTTCCAGGCGGGGGCGCCCCGCGCCCCCTACAGGTCTTGGCTCAGGGGCTGCTTCCCTGGAGCTGGGGCTGCCGGTGGGAGCCCAGACACGCAGGGGCAGGCCCCACCACCTGCACACGTCTCTGCTGGGGAGCAGAGCGCTAGGGACATGACGTCTGTCAGGCACCTTCTGGGCGCCCACGGAGTCAGCCTCCGGGAGTGTGGGGCTGCAGACCACAGCCAGGGGACCTGGGAGCCTTGTGCTCCCCGTGCGGCGCTGAGTCTGGGCGGCCAAGCAACCGCTGGTGGAGCCCTGCACTTGCCCTCCCCTCCCCTCTACGAGAGGCCTCACTGCTGGAGGGCTTGGCAGTGTGCAAGCCACCGGCTCCTAAGCCTTCCCCAAGGACGCCCGGGGCCTAGATGCAAAGGCAAGGCAGGAGTGGAGCTGAGGCCAGGAAGGCGCCAGTGGCCTCTCCCAGCATCGCACAGCCTGCTCCTTCCCGGGCAGCAAGCCTAGCAGCGAGGCAAGCCTGGGCAAGTCTCGCCCAGGGCAGAGCAGCCTCGCGCAAGGCACTTGACTAGATCCGGCCTCTGAGCAGAGCTGGAGCTCTGCCGTCCTGGAGGCACACTCGGTTCGGCCCAAGCAGGGAGTGCAGCTGCACGCGGCTTGGCTCCCTCGACTCTTCCCAAGGAGGCTCGCTTCCAAGCGGACCGTGCACTTGGCTTCCAGGCAGGGACGCCCCGCGCCTCCTGCAGGTCTTGGCACAGGGGCTGCTTCCCCTGAGCGGAGGCTGTGGGCGGCAGCCCAGACACGCAGGGGCAGGCCCCAACCACCTGCACACGTCTCTGCTGGTGGGGAGAGCACTAGGGAAATGACGTCTGTCAGGCACCTTCTGGGCGCTCACGGAGTCAGCCTCCGGGTGTGTGGGGCTGCAGACCACAGCCAGGGGCCCTGGGAAGCCTGGTGCTCTCCGTGCTGTGCTGAGTCTGGGCGGCCAAGCGACCGCTGGAGGAGCCCTGCACTTGCCATTCCCTTCCCTATGACAGAGCTCTCACGGCTGGAGGGCTTGGCAGCGTGCACCCCACCGGCCCCTAAGCCCTCCGCAAGGACGCCTGGGGACTAGGTGCAAAGGCAAGGCAGGAGTGGAGCTGAGGCCAGGAAGGCGCCAGGAGCGTCTGCCTGTCTGGCGCAGCCTGCTCCTTCCCGGGCAGGAAGCCTAGCAGCGAGGCAAGTCTGGGCAAGGCTCGCCCAGGGCAGAGCAGCCTCACGCCAGCAACTCTGCCAGATCGGGCCTCTGAGCAGAGCTGGAGCTCTGCCGTACTGGAGGCTCACTGGGCTCCGCCCAAGGAGTGAGTGCAGACGCACGCAGCTGGGCTGCCTCCTCTTCTCCCGAGGAGGCTCGCTTCCCGCATGCTGTGCACTAGGCTTCCAGGCGGGGGCGCCCCGCGCCCCCTACAGGTCTTGGCTCAGGGGCTGCTTCCCTGGAGCTGGGGCTGCCGGCGGGAGCCCAGACACGCAGGGGCAGGCCCCACCACCTGCACACGTCTCTGCTGGGGAGCAGAGCGCTAGGGACATGACGTCTGTCAGGCACCTTCTGGGCGCCCACGGAGTCAGCCTCCGGGAGTGTGGGGCTGCAGACCACAGCCAGGGGACCTGGGAGCCTTGTGCTCCCCGTGCGGCGCTGAGTCTGGGCGGCCAAGCAACCGCTGGTGGAGCCCTGCACTTGCCCTCCCCTCCCCTCTACGAGAGGCCTCACTGCTGGAGGGCTTGGCAGTGTGCAAGCCACCGGCTCCTAAGCCTTCCCCAAGGACGCCCGGGGCCTAGATGCAAAGGCAAGGCAGGAGTGGAGCTGAGGCCAGGAAGGCGCCAGTGGCCTCTCCCAGCATCGCACAGCCTGCTCCTTCCCGGGCAGCAAGCCTAGCAGCGAGGCAAGCCTGGGCAAGTCTCGCCCAGGGCAGAGCAGCCTCGCGCAAGGCACTTGACTAGATCCGGCCTCTGAGCAGAGCTGGAGCTCTGCCGTCCTGGAGGCACACTCGGCTCGGCCCAAGCCGGGATTGCAGCTGCACGCGGCTTGGCTCCCTCGACTCTTCCCAAGGAGGCTCGCTTCCAAGCGTACTCAGCACTTGGCTTCCAGACAGGGACGCCCCGCGCCTCCTGCAGGTCTTGGCACAGGGGCTGCTTCCCCTGAGCTGAGGCTGTGGGCGGCAGCCCAGACACGCAGGGGCAGGCCCCAACCACCTGCCCACGTCTCTGCTGGTGGGGAGAGCACTAGGGAAATGACGTCTGACAGGCACCTTCTGGGCGCCCACGGAGTCAGCCTCCGGGAGTGTGGGGCTGCAGACCACAGCCAGGGGACCTGGGAGCCTTGTGCTCCCCGTGCGGCGCTGAGTCTGGGCGGCCAAGCAACCGCTGGTGGAGCCCTGCACTTGCCCTCCCCTCCCCTCTACGAGAGGCCTCACTGCTGGAGGGCTTGGCAGTGTGCAAGCCACCGGCTCCTAAGCCTTCCCCAAGGACGCCCGGGGCCTAGATGCAAAGGCAAGGCAGGAGTGGAGCTGAGGCCAGGAAGGCGCCAGTGGCCTCTCCCAGCATCGCACAGCCTGCTCCTTCCCGGGCAGCAAGCCTAGCAGCGAGGCAAGCCTGGGCAAGTCTCGCCCAGGGCAGAGCAGCCTCGCGCAAGGCACTTGACTAGATCCGGCCTCTGAGCAGAGCTGGAGCTCTGCCGTCCTGGAGGCACACTTGGCTCGGCCCAAGCAGGGATTGCAGCTGCACGCGGCTTGGCTCCCTCGACTCTTCCCAAGGAGGCTCGCTTCCAAGCGGACCGTGCACTTGGCTTCCAGGCAGGGACGCCCCGCGCCTTCTGCAGGTCTTGGCACAGGGGCTGCTTCCACTGAGCGGAGGCTGTGGGCGGCAGCCCAGACACGCAGGGCCAGGCCCCAACCACCTGCACACGTCTCTGCTGGTGGGGAGAGCACTAGGGAAATGACGTCTGTCAGGCACCTTCTGGGCGCTCACGGAGTCAGCCTCCGGGTGTGTGGGGCTGCAGACCACAGCCAGGGGCCCTGGGAAGCCTGGTGCTCTCCGTGCTGTGCTGAGTCTGGGCGGCCAAGCGACCGCTGGAGGAGCCCTGCACTTGCCATTCCCTTCCCTATGACAGAGCTCTCACGGCTGCAGGGCTTGGCAGCGTGCACCCCACCGGCCCCTAAGCCCTCCGCAAGGACGCCTGGGGACTAGGTGCAAAGGCAAGGCAGGAGTGGAGCTGAGGCCAGGAAGGCGCCAGGAGCGTCTGCCTGTCTGGCGCAGCCTGCTCCTTCCCGGGCAGGAAGCCTAGCAGCGAGGCAAGTCTGGGCAAGGCTCGCCCAGGGCAGAGCAGCCTCACGCCAGCAACTCTGCCAGATCGGGCCTCTGCGCAGAGCTGGAGCTCTGCCGTACTGGAGGCTCACTGGGCTCCGCCCAAGGAGTGAGTGCAGACGCACGCAGCTGGGCTGCTTCCTCTTCTCCCGAGGAGGCTCGCTTCCCGCATGCTGTGCACTAGGCTTCCAGGCGGGGGCGCCCCGCGCCCCCTACAGGTCTTGGCTCAGGGGCTGCTTCCCTGGAGCTGGGGCTGCCGGTGGGAGCCCAGACACGCAGGGCAGGCCCCACCACCTGCACACGTCTCTGCTGGGGAGCAGAGCGCTAGGGACATGACGTCTGTCAGGCACCTTCTGGGCGCCCACGGAGTCAGCCTCCGGGAGTGTGGGGCTGCAGACCACAGCCAGGGGACCTGGGAGCCTTGTGCTCCCCGTGCGGCGCTGAGTCTGGGCGGCCAAGCAACCGCTGGTGGAGCCCTGCACTTGCCCTCCCCTCCCCTCTACGAGAGGCCTCACTGCTGGAGGGCTTGGCAGTGTGCAAGCCACCGGCTCCTAAGCCTTCCCCAAGGACGCCCGGGGCCTAGATGCAAAGGCAAGGCAGGAGTGGAGCTGAGGCCAGGAAGGCGCCAGTGGCCTCTCCCAGCATCGCACAGCCTGCTCCTTCCCGGGCAGCAAGCCTAGCAGCGAGGCAAGCCTGGGCAAGTCTCGCCCAGGGCAGAGCAGCCTCGCGCAAGGCACTTGACTAGATCCGGCCTCTGAGCAGAGCTGGAGCTCTGCCGTCCTGGAGGCACACTCGGCTCGGCCCAAGCAGGGATTGCAGCTGCACGCGGCTTGGCTCCCTCGACTCTTCCCAAGGAGGCTCGCTTCCAAGCGGACCGTGCACTTGGCTTCCAGGCAGGGACGCCCCGCGCCTCCTGCAGGTCTTGGCACAGGGGCTGCTTCCCCTGAGCGGAGGCTGTGGGCGGCAGCCCAGACACGCAGGGGCAGGCCCCAACCACCTGCACACGTCTCTGCTGGTGGGGAGAGCACTAGGGAAATGACGTCTGTCAGGCACCTTCTGGGCGCTCACGGAGTCAGCCTCCGGGTGTGTGGGGCTGCAGACCACAGCCAGGGGCCCTGGGAAGCCTGGTGCTCTCCGTGCTGTGCTGAGTCTGGGCGGCCAAGCGACCGCTGGAGGAGCCCTGCACTTGCCATTCCCTTCCCTATGACAGAGCTCTCACGGCTGGAGGGCTTGGCAGCGTGCACCCCACCGGCCCCTAAGCCCTCCGCAAGGACGCCTGGGGACTAGGTGCAAAGGCAAGGCAGGAGTGGAGCTGAGGCCAGGAAGGCGCCAGGAGCGTCTGCCTGTCTGGCGCAGCCTGCTCCTTCCCGGGCAGGAAGCCTAGCAGCGAGGCAAGTCTGGGCAAGGCTCGCCCAGGGCAGAGCAGCCTCACGCCAGCAACTCTGCCAGATCGGGCCTCTGAGCAGAGCTGGAGCTCTGCCGTACTGGAGGCTCACTGGGCTCCGCCCAAGGAGTGAGTGCAGACGCACGCAGCTGGGCTGCCTCCTCTTCTCCCGAGGAGGCTCGCTTCCCGCATGCTGTGCACTAGGCTTCCAGGCGGGGGCGCCCCGCGCCCCCTACAGGTCTTGGCTCAGGGGCTGCTTCCCTGGAGCTGGGGCTGCCGGCGGGAGCCCAGACACGCAGGGGCAGGCCCCACCACCTGCACACGTCTCTGCTGGGGAGCAGAGCGCTAGGGACATGACGTCTGTCAGGCACCTTCTGGGCGCCCACGGAGTCAGCCTCCGGGAGTGTGGGGCTGCAGACCACAGCCAGGGGACCTGGGAGCCTTGTGCTCCCCGTGCGGCGCTGAGTCTGGGCGGCCAAGCAACCGCTGGTGGAGCCCTGCACTTGCCCTCCCCTCCCCTCTACGAGAGGCCTCACTGCTGGAGGGCTTGGCAGTGTGCAAGCCACCGGCTCCTAAGCCTTCCCCAAGGACGCCCGGGGCCTAGATGCAAAGGCAAGGCAGGAGTGGAGCTGAGGCCAGGAAGGCGCCAGTGGCCTCTCCCAGCATCGCACAGCCTGCTCCTTCCCGGGCAGCAAGCCTAGCAGCGAGGCAAGCCTGGGCAAGTCTCGCCCAGGGCAGAGCAGCCTCGCGCAAGGCACTTGACTAGATCCGGCCTCTGAGCAGAGCTGGAGCTCTGCCGTCCTGGAGGCACACTCGGCTCGGCCCAAGCAGGGATTGCAGCTGCACGCGGCTTGGCTCCCTCGACTCTTCCCAAGGAGGCTCGCTTCCAAGCGGACCGTGCACTTGGCTTCCAGGCAGGGACGCCCCGCGCCTCCTGCAGGTCTTGGCACAGGGGCTGCTTCCCCTGAGCGGAGGCTGTGGGCGGCAGCCCAGACACGCAGGGGCAGGCCCCAACCACCTGCACACGTCTCTGCTGGTGGGGAGAGCACTAGGGAAATGACGTCTGTCAGGCACCTTCTGGGCGCTCACGGAGTCAGCCTCCGGGTGTGTGGGGCTGCAGACCACAGCCAGGGGCCCTGGGAAGCCTGGTGCTCTCCGTACTGTGCTGAGTCTGGGCGGCCAAGCGACCGCTGGAGGAGCCCTGCACTTGCCATTCCCTTCCCTATGACAGAGCTCTCACGGCTGGAGGGCTTGGCAGCGTGCACCCCACCGGCCCCTAAGCCCTCCGCAAGGACGCCTGGGGACTAGGTGCAAAGGCAAGGCAGGAGTGGAGCTGAGGCCAGGAAGGCGCCAGGAGCGTCTGCCTGTCTGGCGCAGCCTGCTCCTTCCCGGGCAGGAAGCCTAGCAGCGAGGCAAGTCTGGGCAAGGCTCGCCCAGGGCAGAGCAGCCTCACGCCAGCAACTCTGCCAGATCGGGCCTCTGAGCAGAGCTGGAGCTCTGCCGTACTGGAGGCTCACTGGGCTCCGCCCAAGGAGTGAGTGCAGACGCACGCAGCTGGGCTGCCTCCTCTTCTCCCGAGGAGGCTCGCTTCCCGCATGCTGTGCACTAGGCTTCCAGGCGGGGGCGCCCCGCGCCCCCTACAGGTCTTGGCTCAGGGGCTGCTTCCCTGGAGCTGGGGCTGCCGGCGGGAGCCCAGACACGCAGGGGCAGGCCCCACCACCTGCACACGTCTCTGCTGGGGAGCAGAGCGCAAGGGACATGACGTCTGTCAGGCACCTTCTGGGCGCCCACGGAGTCAGCCTCCGGGAGTGTGGGGCTGCAGACCACAGCCAGGGGACCTGGGAGCCTTGTGCTCCCCGTGCGGCGCTGAGTCTGGGCGGCCAAGCAACCGCTGGTGGAGCCCTGCACTTGCCCTCCCCTCCCCTCTACGAGAGGCCTCACTGCTGGAGGGCTTGGCAGTGTGCAAGCCACCGGCTCCTAAGCCTTCCCCAAGGACGCCCGGGGCCTAGATGCAAAGGCAAGGCAGGAGTGGAGCTGAGGCCAGGAAGGCGCCAGTGGCCTCTCCCAGCATCGCACAGCCTGCTCCTTCCCGGGCAGCAAGCCTAGCAGCGAGGCAAGCCTGGGCAAGTCTCGCCCAGGGCAGAGCAGCCTCGCGCAAGGCACTTGACTAGATCCGGCCTCTGAGCAGAGCTGGAGCTCTGCCGTCCTGGAGGCACACTCGGCTCGGCCCAAGCAGGGAGTGCAGCTGCACGCGGCTTGGCTCCCTCGACTCTTCCCAAGGAGGCTCGCTTCCAAGCGGACCGTGCACTTGGCTTCCAGGCAGGGACGCCCCGCGCCTCCTGCAGGTCTTGGCACAGGGGCTGCTTCCCCTGAGCGGAGGCTGTGGGCGGCAGCCCAGACACGCAGGGGCAGGCCCCAACCACCTGCACACGTCTCTGCTGGTGGGGAGAGCACTAGGGAAATGACGTCTGTCAGGCACCTTCTGGGCGCTCACGGAGTCAGCCTCTGGGTGTGTGGGGCTGCAGACCACAGCCAGGGGCCCTGGGAGCCTGGGGCTCTCCGTGCTGTGCTGAGTCTGGGCGGCCAAGCGACCGCTGGAGGAGCCCTGCACTTGCCATTCCCTTCCCTATGACAGAGCTCTCACGGCTGGAGGGCTTGGCAGCGTGCACCCCACCGGCCCCTAAGCCCTCCGCAAGGACGCCTGGGGACTAGGTGCAAAGGCAAGGCAGGAGTGGAGCTGAGGCCAGGAAGGCGCCAGGAGCGTCTGCCTGTCTGGCGCAGCCTGCTCCTTCCCGGGCAGGAAGCCTAGCAGCGAGGCAAGTCTGGGCAAGGCTCGCCCAGGGCAGAGCAGCCTCACGCCAGCAACTCTGCCAGATCGGGCCTCTGAGCAGAGCTGGAGCTCTGCCGTACTGGAGGCTCACTGGGCTCCGCCCAAGGAGTGAGTGCAGACGCACGCAGCTGGGCTGCTTCCTCTTCTCCCGAGGAGGCTCGCTTCCCGCATGCTGTGCACTAGGCTTCCAGGCGGGGGCGCCCCGCGCCCCCTACAGGTCTTGGCTCAGGGGCTGCTTCCCTGGAGCTGGGGCTGCCGGCGGGAGCCCAGACACGCAGGGGCAGGCCCCACCACCTGCACACGTCTCTGCTGGGGAGCAGAGCGCTAGGGACATGACGTCTGTCAGGCACCTTCTGGGCGCCCACGGAGTCAGCCTCCGGGAGTGTGGGGCTGCAGACCACAGCCAGGGGACCTGGGAGCCTTGTGCTCCCCGTGCGGCGCTGAGTCTGGGCGGCCAAGCAACCGCTGGTGGAGCCCTGCACTTGCCCTCCCCTCCCCTCTACGAGAGGCCTCACTGCTGGAGGGCTTGGCAGTGTGCAAGCCACCGGCTCCTAAGCCTTCCCCAAGGACGCCCGGGGCCTAGATGCAAAGGCAAGGCAGGAGTGGAGCTGAGGCCAGGAAGGCGCCAGTGGCCTCTCCCAGCATCGCACAGCCTGCTCCTTCCCGGGCAGCAAGCCTAGCAGCGAGGCAAGCCTGGGCAAGTCTCGCCCAGGGCAGAGCAGCCTCGCGCAAGGCACTTGACTAGATCCGGCCTCTGAGCAGAGCTGGAGCTCTGCCGTCCTGGAGGCACACTCGGCTCGGCCCAAGCAGGGATTGCAGCTGCACGCGGCTTGGCTCCCTCGACTCTTCCCAAGGAGGCTCGCTTCCAAGCGGACCGTGCACTTGGCTTCCAGGCAGGGACGCCCCGCGCCTCCTGCAGGTCTTGGCACAGGGGCTGCTTCCCCTGAGCGGAGGCTGTGGGCGGCAGCCCAGACACGCAGGGGCAGGCCCCAACCACCTGCACACGTCTCTGCTGGTGGGGAGAGCACTAGGGAAATGACGTCTGTCAGGCACCTTCTGGGCGCTCACGGAGTCAGCCTCCGGGTGTGTGGGGCTGCAGACCACAGCCAGGGGCCCTGGGAAGCCTGGTGCTCTCCGTGCTGTGCTGAGTCTGGGCGGCCAAGCGACCGCTGGAGGAGCCCTGCACTTGCCATTCCCTTCCCTATGACAGAGCTCTCACGGCTGGAGGGCTTGGCAGCGTGCACCCCACCGGCCCCTAAGCCCTCCGCAAGGACGCCTGGGGACTAGGTGCAAAGGCAAGGCAGGAGTGGAGCTGAGGCCAGGAAGGCGCCAGGAGCGTCTGCCTGTCTGGCGCAGCCTGCTCCTTCCCGGGCAGGAAGCCTAGCAGCGAGGCAAGTCTGGGCAAGGCTCGCCCAGGGCAGAGCAGCCTCACGCCAGCAACTCTGCCAGATCGGGCCTCTGAGCAGAGCTGGAGCTCTGCCGTACTGGAGGCTCACTGGGCTCCGCCCAAGGAGTGAGTGCAGACGCACGCAGCTGGGCTGCCTCCTCTTCTCCCGAGGAGGCTCGCTTCCCGCATGCTGTGCACTAGGCTTCCAGGCGGGGGCGCCCCGCGCCCCCTACAGGTCTTGGCTCAGGGGCTGCTTCCCTGGAGCTGGGGCTGCCGGCGGGAGCCCAGACACGCAGGGGCAGGCCCCACCACCTGCACACGTCTCTGCTGGGGAGCAGAGCGCTAGGGACATGACGTCTGTCAGGCACCTTCTGGGCGCCCACGGAGTCAGCCTCCGGGAGTGTGGGGCTGCAGACCACAGCCAGGGGACCTGGGAGCCTTGTGCTCCCCGTGCGGCGCTGAGTCTGGGCGGCCAAGCAACCGCTGGTGGAGCCCTGCACTTGCCCTCCCCTCCCCTCTACGAGAGGCCTCACTGCTGGAGGGCTTGGCAGTGTGCAAGCCACCGGCTCCTAAGCCTTCCCCAAGGACGCCCGGGGCCTAGATGCAAAGGCAAGGCAGGAGTGGAGCTGAGGCCAGGAAGGCGCCAGTGGCCTCTCCCAGCATCGCACAGCCTGCTCCTTCCCGGGCAGCAAGCCTAGTAGCGAGGCAAGCCTGGGCAAGTCTCGCCCAGGGCAGAGCAGCCTCGTGCAAGGCACTTGACTAGATCCGGCCTCTGAGCAGAGCTGGAGCTCTGCCGTCCTGGAGGCACACTCGGCTCGGCCCAAGCAGGGAGTGCAGCTGCACGCGGCTTGGCTCCCTCGACTCTTCCCAAGGAGGCTCGCTTCCAAGCGGACCGTGCACTTGGCTTCCAGGCAGGGACGCCCCGCGCCTCCTGCAGGTCTTGGCACAGGGGCTGCTTCCCCTGAGCAGAGGCTGTGGGCAGCAGCCCAGACACGCAGGGGCAGGCCCCAACCACCTGCACACGTCTCTGCTGGTGGGGACAGCACTAGGGAAATGACGTCTGTCAGGCACCTTCTGGGTGCTCACGGAGTCAGCCTCCGTGTGTGTGGGGCTGCAGACCACAGCCAGGGGCCCTGGGAAGCCTGGTGCTCTCCGTGCTGTGCTGAGTCTGGGCGGCCAAGCGACCGCTAGAGGAGCCCTGCACTTGCCATTCCCTTCCCTATGACAGAGCTCTCACGGCTGGAGGGCTTGGCAGCGTGCACCCCACCGGCCCCTAAGCCCTCCGCAAGGACGCCTGGGGACTAGGTGCAAAGGCAAGGCAGGAGTGGAGCTGAGGCCAGGAAGGCGCCAGGAGCGTCTGCCTGTCTGGCGCAGCCTGCTCCTTCCGGGGCAGGAAGCCTAGCAGCGAGGCAAGTCTGGGCAAGGCTCGCCCAGGGCAGAGCAGCCTCACGCCAGCAACTCTGCCAGATCGGGCCTCTGAGCAGAGCTGGAGCTCTGCCGTACTGGAGGCTCACTGGGCTCCGCCCAAGGAGTGAGTGCAGACGCACGCAGCTGGGCTGCCTCCTCTTCTCCCGAGGAGGCTCGCTTCCCGCATGCTGTGCACTAGGCTTCCAGGCGGGGGCGCCCCGCGCCCCCTACAGGTCTTGGCTCAGGGGCTGCTTCCCTGGAGCTGGGGCTGCCGGCGGGAGCCCAGACACGCAGGGGCAGGCCCCACCACCTGCACACGTCTCTGCTGGGGAGCAGAGCGCTAGGGACATGACGTCTGTCAGGCACCTTCTGGGCGCCCACGGAGTCAGCCTCCGGGAGTGTGGGGCTGCAGACCACAGCCAGGGGACCTGGGAGCCTTGTGCTCCCCGTGCGGCGCTGAGTCTGGGCGGCCAAGCAACCGCTGCTGGAGCCCTGCACTTGCCCTCCCCTCCCCTCTACGAGAGGCCTCACTGCTGGAGGGCTTGGCAGTGTGGAAGCCACCGGCTCCTAAGCCTTCCCCAAGGACGCCCGGGGCCTAGATGCAAAGGCAAGGCAGGAGTGGAGCTGAGGCCAGGAAGGCGCCAGTGGCCTCTCCCAGCATCGCACAGCCTGCTCCTTCCCGGGCAGCAAGCCTAGCAGCGAGGCAAGCCTGGGCAAGTCTCGCCCAGGGCAGAGCAGCCTCGCGCAAGGCACTTGACTAGATCCGGCCTCTGAGCAGAGCTGGAGCTCTGCCGTCCTGGAGGCACACTCGGCTCGGCCCAAGCAGGGATTGCAGCTGCACGCGGCTTGGCTCCCTCGACTCTTCCCAAGGAGGCTCGCTTCCAAGCGGACCGTGCACTTGGCTTCCAGGCAGGGACGCCCCGCGCCTCCTGCAGGTCTTGGCACAGGGGCTGCTTCCCCTGAGCGGAGGCTGTGGGCGGCAGCCCAGACACGCAGGGGCAGGCCCCAACCACCTGCACACGTCTCTGCTGGTGGGGAGAGCACTAGGGAAATGACGTCTGTCAGGCACCTTCTGGGCGCTCACGGAGTCAGCCTCCGGGTGTGTGGGGCTGCAGACCACAGCCAGGGGCCCTGGGAAGCCTGGTGCTCTCCGTACTGTGCTGAGTCTGGGCGGCCAAGCGACCGCTGGAGGAGCCCTGCACTTGCCATTCCCTTCCCTATGACAGAGCTCTCACGGCTGGAGGGCTTGGCAGCGTGCACCCCACCGGCCCCTAAGCCCTCCGCAAGGACGCCTGGGGACTAGGTGCAAAGGCAAGGCAGGAGTGGAGCTGAGGCCAGGAAGGCGCCAGGAGCGTCTGCCTGTCTGGCGCAGCCTGCTCCTTCCCGGGCAGGAAGCCTAGCAGCGAGGCAAGTCTGGGCAAGGCTCGCCCAGGGCAGAGCAGCCTCACGCCAGCAACTCTGCCAGATCGGGCCTCTGAGCAGAGCTGGAGCTCTGCCGTACTGGAGGCTCACTGGGCTCCGCCCAAGGAGTGAGTGCAGACGCACGCAGCTGGGCTGCCTCCTCTTCTCCCGAGGAGGCTCGCTTCCCGCATGCTGTGCACTAGGCTTCCAGGCGGGGGCGCCCCGCGCCCCCTACAGGTCTTGGCTCAGGGGCTGCTTCCCTGGAGCTGGGGCTGCCGGCGGGAGCCCAGACACGCAGGGGCAGGCCCCACCACCTGCACACGTCTCTGCTGGGGAGCAGAGCGCTAGGGACATGACGTCTGTCAGGCACCTTCTGGGCGCCCACGGAGTCAGCCTCCGGGAGTGTGGGGCTGCAGACCACAGCCAGGGGACCTGGGAGCCTTGTGCTCCCCGTGCGGCGCTGAGTCTGGGCGGTCAAGCAACCGCTGGTGGAGCCCTGCACTTGCCCTCCCCTCCCCTCTACGAGAGGCCTCACTGCTGGAGGGCTTGGCAGTGTGCAAGCCACCGGCTCCTAAGCCTTCCCCAAGGACGCCCGGGGCCTAGATGCAAAGGCAAGGCAGGAGTGGAGCTGAGGCCAGGAAGGCGCCAGTGGCCTCTCCCAGCATCGCACAGCCTGCTCCTTCCCGGGCAGCAAGCCTAGCAGCGAGGCAAGCCTGGGCAAGTCTCGCCCAGGGCAGAGCAGCCTCGCGCAAGGCACTTGACTAGATCCGGCCTCTGAGCAGAGCTGGAGCTCTGCCGTCCTGGAGGCACACTCGGCTCGGCCCAAGCCGGGATTGCAGCTGCACGCGGCTTGGCTCCCTCGACTCTTCCCAAGGAGGCTCGCTTCCAAGCGTACTCAGCACTTGGCTTCCAGACAGGGACGCCCCGCGCCTCCTGCAGGTCTTGGCACAGGGGCTGCTTCCCCTGAGCTGAGGCTGTGGGCGGCAGCCCAGACACGCAGGGGCAGGCCCCAACCACCTGCCCACGTCTCTGCTGGTGGGGAGAGCACTAGGGAAATGACGTCTGTCAGGCACCTTCTGGGCGCTCACGGAGTCAGCCTCTGGGTGTGTGGGGCTGCAGACCACAGCCAGGGGCCCTGGGAGCCTGGGGCTCTCCGTGCTGTGCTGAGTCTGGGCGGCCAAGCGACCGCTGGAGGAGCCCTGCACTTGCCATTCCCTTCCCTATGACAGAGCTCTCACGGCTGGAGGGCTTGGCAGCGTGCACCCCACCGGCCCCTAAGCCCTCCGCAAGGACGCCTGGGGACTAGGTGCAAAGGCAAGGCAGGAGTGGTGCTGAGGCCAGGAAGGCGCCAGGAGCGTCTGCCTGTCTGGCGCAGCCTGCTCCTTCCCGGGCAGGAAGCCTAGCAGCGAGGCAAGTCTGGGCAAGGCTCGCCCAGGGCAGAGCAGCCTCACGCCAGCAACTCTGCCAGATCGGGCCTCTGAGCAGAGCTGGAGCTCTGCCGTACTGGAGGCTCACTGGGCTCCGCCCAAGGAGTGAGTGCAGACGCACGCAGCTGGGCTGCTTCCTCTTCTCCCGAGGAGGCTCGCTTCCCGCATGCTGTGCACTAGGCTTCCAGGCGGGGGCGCCCCGCGCCCCCTACAGGTCTTGGCTCAGGGGCTGCTTCCCTGGAGCTGGGGCTGCCGGCGGGAGCCCAGACACGCAGGGGCAGGCCCCACCACCTGCACACGTCTCTGCTGGGGAGCAGAGCGCTAGGGACATGACGTCTGTCAGGCACCTTCTGGGCGCCCACGGAGTCAGCCTCCGGGAGTGTGGGGCTGCAGACCACAGCCAGGGGACCTGGGAGCCTTGTGCTCCCCGTGCGGCGCTGAGTCTGGGCGGCCAAGCAACCGCTGCTGGAGCCCTGCACTTGCCCTCCCCTCCCCTCTACGAGAGGCCTCACTGCTGGAGGGCTTGGCAGTGTGGAAGCCACCGGCTCCTAAGCCTTCCCCAAGGACGCCCGGGGCCTAGATGCAAAGGCAAGGCAGGAGTGGAGCTGAGGCCAGGAAGGCGCCAGTGGCCTCTCCCAGCATCGCACAGCCTGCTCCTTCCCGGGCAGCAAGCCTAGCAGCGAGGCAAGCCTGGGCAAGTCTCGCCCAGGGCAGAGCAGCCTCGCGCAAGGCACTTGACTAGATCCGGCCTCTGAGCAGAGCTGGAGCTCTGCCGTCCTGGAGGCACACTCGGCTCGGCCCAAGCAGGGATTGCAGCTGCACGCGGCTTGGCTCCCTCGACTCTTCCCAAGGAGGCTCGCTTCCAAGCGGACCGTGCACTTGGCTTCCAGGCAGGGACGCCCCGCGCCTCCTGCAGGTCTTGGCACAGGGGCTGCTTCCCCTGAGCGGAGGCTGTGGGCGGCAGCCCAGACACGCAGGGGCAGGCCCCAACCACCTGCACACGTCTCTGCTGGTGGGGAGAGCACTAGGGAAATGACGTCTGTCAGGCACCTTCTGGGCGCTCACGGAGTCAGCCTCCGGGTGTGTGGGGCTGCAGACCACAGCCAGGGGCCCTGGGAAGCCTGGTGCTCTCCGTACTGTGCTGAGTCTGGGCGGCCAAGCGACCGCTGGAGGAGCCCTGCACTTGCCATTCCCTTCCCTATGACAGAGCTCTCACGGCTGGAGGGCTTGGCAGCGTGCACCCCACCGGCCCCTAAGCCCTCCGCAAGGACGCCTGGGGACTAGGTGCAAAGGCAAGGCAGGAGTGGAGCTGAGGCCAGGAAGGCGCCAGGAGCGTCTGCCTGTCTGGCGCAGCCTGCTCCTTCCCGGGCAGGAAGCCTAGCAGCGAGGCAAGTCTGGGCAAGGCTCGCCCAGGGCAGAGCAGCCTCACGCCAGCAACTCTGCCAGATCGGGCCTCTGAGCAGAGCTGGAGCTCTGCCGTACTGGAGGCTCACTGGGCTCCGCCCAAGGAGTGAGTGCAGACGCACGCAGCTGGGCTGCCTCCTCTTCTCCCGAGGAGGCTCGCTTCCCGCATGCTGTGCACTAGGCTTCCAGGCGGGGGCGCCCCGCGCCCCCTACAGGTCTTGGCTCAGGGGCTGCTTCCCTGGAGCTGGGGCTGCCGGCGGGAGCCCAGACACGCAGGGGCAGGCCCCACCACCTGCACACGTCTCTGCTGGGGAGCAGAGCGCTAGGGACATGACGTCTGTCAGGCACCTTCTGGGCGCCCACGGAGTCAGCCTCCGGGAGTGTGGGGCTGCAGACCACAGCCAGGGGACCTGGGAGCCTTGTGCTCCCCGTGCGGCGCTGAGTCTGGGCGGTCAAGCAACCGCTGGTGGAGCCCTGCACTTGCCCTCCCCTCCCCTCTACGAGAGGCCTCACTGCTGGAGGGCTTGGCAGTGTGCAAGCCACCGGCTCCTAAGCCTTCCCCAAGGACGCCCGGGGCCTAGATGCAAAGGCAAGGCAGGAGTGGAGCTGAGGCCAGGAAGGCGCCAGTGGCCTCTCCCAGCATCGCACAGCCTGCTCCTTCCCGGGCAGCAAGCCTAGCAGCGAGGCAAGCCTGGGCAAGTCTCGCCCAGGGCAGAGCAGCCTCGCGCAAGGCACTTGACTAGATCCGGCCTCTGAGCAGAGCTGGAGCTCTGCCGTCCTGGAGGCACACTCGGCTCGGCCCAAGCCGGGATTGCAGCTGCACGCGGCTTGGCTCCCTCGACTCTTCCCAAGGAGGCTCGCTTCCAAGCGTACTCAGCACTTGGCTTCCAGACAGGGACGCCCCGCGCCTCCTGCAGGTCTTGGCACAGGGGCTGCTTCCCCTGAGCTGAGGCTGTG
This sequence comes from Budorcas taxicolor, assembly GCF_023091745.1. Taxonomy (NCBI): domain Eukaryota; kingdom Metazoa; phylum Chordata; class Mammalia; order Artiodactyla; family Bovidae; genus Budorcas; species Budorcas taxicolor. Next base: position 1,090,343 of record NW_026291583.1, read on the forward strand.
GGCGGCAGCCCAGACACGCAGGGGCAGGCCCCAACCACCTGCCCACGTCTCTGCTGGTGGGGAGAGCACTAGGGAAATGACGTCTGTCAGGCACCTTCTGGGCGCTCACGGAGTCAGCCTCTGGGTGTGTGGGGCTGCAGACCACAGCCAGGGGCCCTGGGAGCCTGGGGCTCTCCGTGCTGTGCTGAGTCTGGGCGGCCAAGCGACCGCTGGAGGAGCCCTGCACTTGCCATTCCCTTCCCTATGACAGAGCTCTCACGGCTGGAGGGCTTGGCAGCGTGCACCCCACCGGCCCCTAAGCCCTCCGCAAGGACGCCTGGGGACTAGGTGCAAAGGCAAGGCAGGAGTGGTGCTGAGGCCAGGAAGGCGCCAGGAGCGTCTGCCTGTCTGGCGCAGCCTGCTCCTTCCCGGGCAGGAAGCCTAGCAGCGAGGCAAGTCTGGGCAAGGCTCGCCCAGGGCAGAGCAGCCTCACGCCAGCAACTCTGCCAGATCGGGCCTCTGAGCAGAGCTGGAGCTCTGCCGTACTGGAGGCTCACTGGGCTCCGCCCAAGGAGTGAGTGCAGACGCACGCAGCTGGGCTGCTTCCTCTTCTCCCGAGGAGGCTCGCTTCCCGCATGCTGTGCACTAGGCTTCCAGGCGGGGGCGCCCCGCGCCCCCTACAGGTCTTGGCTCAGGGGCTGCTTCCCTGGAGCTGGGGCTGCCGGCGGGAGCCCAGACACGCAGGGGCAGGCCCCACCACCTGCACACGTCTCTGCTGGGGAGCAGAGCGCTAGGGACATGACGTCTGTCAGGCACCTTCTGGGCGCCCACGGAGTCAGCCTCCGGGAGTGTGGGGCTGCAGACCACAGCCAGGGGACCTGGGAGCCTTGTGCTCCCCGTGCGGCGCTGAGTCTGGGCGGCCAAGCAACCGCTGGTGGAGCCCTGCACTTGCCCTCCCCTCCCCTCTACGAGAGGCCTCACTGCTGGAGGGCTTGGCAGTGTGCAAGCCACCGGCTCCTAAGCCTTCCCCAAGGACGCCCGGGGCCTAGATGCAAAGGCAAGGCAGGAGTGGAGCTGAGGCCAGGAAGGCGCCAGTGGCCTCTCCCAGCATCGCACAGCCTGCTCCTTCCCGGGCAGCAAGCCTAGCAGCGAGGCAAGCCTGGGCAAGTCTCGCCCAGGGCAGAGCAGCCTCGCGCAAGGCACTTGACTAGATCCGGCCTCTGAGCAGAGCTGGAGCTCTGCCGTCCTGGAGGCACACTCGGCTCGGCCCAAGCAGGGATTGCAGCTGCACGCGGCTTGGCTCCCTCGACTCTTCCCAAGGAGGCTCGCTTCCAAGCGGACCGTGCACTTGGCTTCCAGGCAGGGACGCCCCGCGCCTCCTGCAGGTCTTGGCACAGGGGCTGCTTCCCCTGAGCGGAGGCTGTGGGCGGCAGCCCAGACACGCAGGGGCAGGCCCCAACCACCTGCACACGTCTCTGCTGGTGGGGAGAGCACTAGGGAAATGACGTCTGTCAGGCACCTTCTGGGCGCTCACGGAGTCAGCCTCCGGGTGTGTGGGGCTGCAGACCACAGCCAGGGGCCCTGGGAAGCCTGGTGCTCTCCGTGCTGTGCTGAGTCTGGGCGGCCAAGCGACCGCTGGAGGAGCCCTGCACTTGCCATTCCCTTCCCTATGACAGAGCTCTCACGGCTGGAGGGCTTGGCAGCGTGCACCCCACCGGCCCCTAAGCCCTCCGCAAGGACGCCTGGGGACTAGGTGCAAAGGCAAGGCAGGAGTGGAGCTGAGGCCAGGAAGGCGCCAGGAGCGTCTGCCTGTCTGGCGCAGCCTGCTCCTTCCCGGGCAGGAAGCCTAGCAGCGAGGCAAGTCTGGGCAAGGCTCGCCCAGGGCAGAGCAGCCTCACGCCAGCAACTCTGCCAGATCGGGCCTCTGAGCAGAGCTGGAGCTCTGCCGTACTGGAGGCTCACTGGGCTCCGCCCAAGGAGTGAGTGCAGACGCACGCAGCTGGGCTGCCTCCTCTTCTCCCGAGGAGGCTCGCTTCCCGCATGCTGTGCACTAGGCTTCCAGGCGGGGGCGCCCCGCGCCCCCTACAGGTCTTGGCTCAGGGGCTGCTTCCCTGGAGCTGGGGCTGCCGGCGGGAGCCCAGACACGCAGGGGCAGGCCCCACCACCTGCACACGTCTCTGCTGGGGAGCAGAGCGCTAGGGACATGACGTCTGTCAGGCACCTTCTGGGCGCCCACGGAGTCAGCCTCCGGGAGTGTGGGGCTGCAGACCACAGCCAGGGGACCTGGGAGCCTTGTGCTCCCCGTGCGGCGCTGAGTCTGGGCGGCCAAGCAACCGCTGGTGGAGCCCTGCACTTGCCCTCCCCTCCCCTCTACGAGAGGCCTCACTGCTGGAGGGCTTGGCAGTGTGCAAGCCACCGGCTCCTAAGCCTTCCCCAAGGACGCCCGGGGCCTAGATGCAAAGGCAAGGCAGGAGTGGAGCTGAGGCCAGGAAGGCGCCAGTGGCCTCTCCCAGCATCGCACAGCCTGCTCCTTCCCGGGCAGCAAGCCTAGCAGCGAGGCAAGCCTGGGCAAGTCTCGCCCAGGGCAGAGCAGCCTCGCGCAAGGCACTTGACTAGATCCGGCCTCTGAGCAGAGCTGGAGCTCTGCCGTCCTGGAGGCACACTCGGCTCGGCCCAAGCCGGGATTGCAGCTGCACGCGGCTTGGCTCCCTCGACTCTTCCCAAGGAGGCTCGCTTCCAAGCGTACTCAGCACTTGGCTTCCAGACAGGGACGCCCCGCGCCTCCTGCAGGTCTTGGCACAGGGGCTGCTTCCCCTGAGCTGAGGCTGTGGGCGGCAGCCCAGACACGCAGGGGCAGGCCCCAACCACCTGCCCACGTCTCTGCTGGTGGGGAGAGCACTAGGGAAATGACGTCTGACAGGCACCTTCTGGGCGCCCACGGAGTCAGCCTCCGGGAGTGTGGGGCTGCAGACCACAGCCAGGGGACCTGGGAGCCTTGTGCTCCCCGTGCGGCGCTGAGTCTGGGCGGCCAAGCAACCGCTGGTGGAGCCCTGCACTTGCCCTCCCCTCCCCTCTACGAGAGGCCTCACTGCTGGAGGGCTTGGCAGTGTGCAAGCCACCGGCTCCTAAGCCTTCCCCAAGGACGCCCGGGGCCTAGATGCAAAGGCAAGGCAGGAGTGGAGCTGAGGCCAGGAAGGCGCCAGTGGCCTCTCCCAGCATCGCACAGCCTGCTCCTTCCCGGGCAGCAAGCCTAGCAGCGAGGCAAGCCTGGGCAAGTCTCGCCCAGGGCAGAGCAGCCTCGCGCAAGGCACTTGACTAGATCCGGCCTCTGAGCAGAGCTGGAGCTCTGCCGTCCTGGAGGCACACTCGGCTCGGCCCAAGCAGGGATTGCAGCTGCACGCGGCTTGGCTCCCTCGACTCTTCCCAAGGAGGCTCGCTTCCAAGCGGACCGTGCACTTGGCTTCCAGGCAGGGACGCCCCGCGCCTCCTGCAGGTCTTGGCACAGGGGCTGCTTCCCCTGAGCGGAGGCTGTGGGCGGCAGCCCAGACACGCAGGGGCAGGCCCCAACCACCTGCACACGTCTCTGCTGGTGGGGAGAGCACTAGGGAAATGACGTCTGTCAGGCACCTTCTGGGCGCTCACGGAGTCAGCCTCCGGGTGTGTGGGGCTGCAGACCACAGCCAGGGGCCCTGGGAAGCCTGGTGCTCTCCGTGCTGTGCTGAGTCTGGGCGGCCAAGCGACCGCTGGAGGAGCCCTGCACTTGCCATTCCCTTCCCTATGACAGAGCTCTCACGGCTGGAGGGCTTGGCAGCGTGCACCCCACCGGCCCCTAAGCCCTCCGCAAGGACGCCTGGGGACTAGGTGCAAAGGCAAGGCAGGAGTGGAGCTGAGGCCAGGAAGGCGCCAGGAGCGTCTGCCTGTCTGGCGCAGCCTGCTCCTTCCCGGGCAGGAAGCCTAGCAGCGAGGCAAGTCTGGGCAAGGCTCGCCCAGGGCAGAGCAGCCTCACGCCAGCAACTCTGCCAGATCGGGCCTCTGAGCAGAGCTGGAGCTCTGCCGTACTGGAGGCTCACTGGGCTCCGCCCAAGGAGTGAGTGCAGACGCACGCAGCTGGGCTGCCTCCTCTTCTCCCGAGGAGGCTCGCTTCCCGCATGCTGTGCACTAGGCTTCCAGGCGGGGGCGCCCCGCGCCCCCTACAGGTCTTGGCTCAGGGGCTGCTTCCCTGGAGCTGGGGCTGCCGGCGGGAGCCCAGACACGCAGGGGCAGGCCCCACCACCTGCACACGTCTCTGCTGGGGAGCAGAGCGCTAGGGACATGACGTCTGTCAGGCACCTTCTGGGCGCCCACGGAGTCAGCCTCCGGGAGTGTGGGGCTGCAGACCACAGCCAGGGGACCTGGGAGCCTTGTGCTCCCCGTGCGGCGCTGAGTCTGGGCGGCCAAGCAACCGCTGGTGGAGCCCTGCACTTGCCCTCCCCTCCCCTCTACGAGAGGCCTCACTGCTGGAGGGCTTGGCAGTGTGCAAGCCACCGGCTCCTAAGCCTTCCCCAAGGACGCCCGGGGCCTAGATGCAAAGGCAAGGCAGGAGTGGAGCTGAGGCCAGGAAGGCGCCAGTGGCCTCTCCCAGCATCGCACAGCCTGCTCCTTCCCGGGCAGCAAGCCTAGCAGCGAGGCAAGCCTGGGCAAGTCTCGCCCAGGGCAGAGCAGCCTCGCGCAAGGCACTTGACTAGATCCGGCCTCTGAGCAGAGCTGGAGCTCTGCCGTCCTGGAGGCACACTCGGCTCGGCCCAAGCAGGGATTGCAGCTGCACGCGGCTTGGCTCCCTCGACTCTTCCCAAGGAGGCTCGCTTCCAAGCGGACCGTGCACTTGGCTTCCAGGCAGGGACGCCCCGCGCCTCCTGCAGGTCTTGGCACAGGGGCTGCTTCCCCTGAGCGGAGGCTGTGGGCGGCAGCCCAGACACGCAGGGGCAGGCCCCAACCACCTGCACACGTCTCTGCTGGTGGGGAGAGCACTAGGGAAATGACGTCTGTCAGGCACCTTCTGGGCGCTCACGGAGTCAGCCTCCGGGTGTGTGGGGCTGCAGACCACAGCCAGGGGCCCTGGGAAGCCTGGTGCTCTCCGTACTGTGCTGAGTCTGGGCGGCCAAGCGACCGCTGGAGGAGCCCTGCACTTGCCATTCCCTTCCCTATGACAGAGCTCTCACGGCTGGAGGGCTTGGCAGCGTGCACCCCACCGGCCCCTAAGCCCTCCGCAAGGACGCCTGGGGACTAGGTGCAAAGGCAAGGCAGGAGTGGAGCTGAGGCCAGGAAGGCGCCAGGAGCGTCTGCCTGTCTGGCGCAGCCTGCTCCTTCCCGGGCAGGAAGCCTAGCAGCGAGGCAAGTCTGGGCAAGGCTCGCCCAGGGCAGAGCAGCCTCACGCCAGCAACTCTGCCAGATCGGGCCTCTGAGCAGAGCTGGAGCTCTGCCGTACTGGAGGCTCACTGGGCTCCGCCCAAGGAGTGAGTGCAGACGCACGCAGCTGGGCTGCCTCCTCTTCTCCCGAGGAGGCTCGCTTCCCGCATGCTGTGCACTAGGCTTCCAGGCGGGGGCGCCCCGCGCCCCCTACAGGTCTTGGCTCAGGGGCTGCTTCCCTGGAGCTGGGGCTGCCGGCGGGAGCCCAGACACGCAGGGGCAGGCCCCACCACCTGCACACGTCTCTGCTGGGGAGCAGAGCGCTAGGGACATGACGTCTGTCAGGCACCTTCTGGGCGCCCACGGAGTCAGCCTCCGGGAGTGTGGGGCTGCAGACCACAGCCAGGGGACCTGGGAGCCTTGTGCTCCCCGTGCGGCGCTGAGTCTGGGCGGTCAAGCAACCGCTGGTGGAGCCCTGCACTTGCCCTCCCCTCCCCTCTACGAGAGGCCTCACTGCTGGAGGGCTTGGCAGTGTGCAAGCCACCGGCTCCTAAGCCTTCCCCAAGGACGCCCGGGGCCTAGATGCAAAGGCAAGGCAGGAGTGGAGCTGAGGCCAGGAAGGCGCCAGTGGCCTCTCCCAGCATCGCACAGCCTGCTCCTTCCCGGGCAGCAAGCCTAGCAGCGAGGCAAGCCTGGGCAAGTCTCGCCCAGGGCAGAGCAGCCTCGCGCAAGGCACTTGACTAGATCCGGCCTCTGAGCAGAGCTGGAGCTCTGCCGTCCTGGAGGCACACTCGGCTCGGCCCAAGCCGGGATTGCAGCTGCACGCGGCTTGGCTCCCTCGACTCTTCCCAAGGAGGCTCGCTTCCAAGCGTACTCAGCACTTGGCTTCCAGACAGGGACGCCCCGCGCCTCCTGCAGGTCTTGGCACAGGGGCTGCTTCCCCTGAGCTGAGGCTGTGGGCGGCAGCCCAGACACGCAGGGGCAGGCCCCAACCACCTGCCCACGTCTCTGCTGGTGGGGAGAGCACTAGGGAAATGACGTCTGTCAGGCACCTTCTGGGCGCTCACGGAGTCAGCCTCTGGGTGTGTGGGGCTGCAGACCACAGCCAGGGGCCCTGGGAGCCTGGGGCTCTCCGTGCTGTGCTGAGTCTGGGCGGCCAAGCGACCGCTGGAGGAGCCCTGCACTTGCCATTCCCTTCCCTATGACAGAGCTCTCACGGCTGGAGGGCTTGGCAGCGTGCACCCCACCGGCCCCTAAGCCCTCCGCAAGGACGCCTGGGGACTAGGTGCAAAGGCAAGGCAGGAGTGGTGCTGAGGCCAGGAAGGCGCCAGGAGCGTCTGCCTGTCTGGCGCAGCCTGCTCCTTCCCGGGCAGGAAGCCTAGCAGCGAGGCAAGTCTGGGCAAGGCTCGCCCAGGGCAGAGCAGCCTCACGCCAGCAACTCTGCCAGATCGGGCCTCTGAGCAGAGCTGGAGCTCTGCCGTACTGGAGGCTCACTGGGCTCCGCCCAAGGAGTGAGTGCAGACGCACGCAGCTGGGCTGCTTCCTCTTCTCCCGAGGAGGCTCGCTTCCCGCATGCTGTGCACTAGGCTTCCAGGCGGGGGCGCCCCGCGCCCCCTACAGGTCTTGGCTCAGGGGCTGCTTCCCTGGAGCTGGGGCTGCCGGCGGGAGCCCAGACACGCAGGGGCAGGCCCCACCACCTGCACACGTCTCTGCTGGGGAGCAGAGCGCTAGGGACATGACGTCTGTCAGGCACCTTCTGGGCGCCCACGGAGTCAGCCTCCGGGAGTGTGGGGCTGCAGACCACAGCCAGGGGACCTGGGAGCCTTGTGCTCCCCGTGCGGCGCTGAGTCTGGGCGGCCAAGCAACCGCTGGTGGAGCCCTGCACTTGCCCTCCCCTCCCCTCTACGAGAGGCCTCACTGCTGGAGGGCTTGGCAGTGTGCAAGCCACCGGCTCCTAAGCCTTCCCCAAGGACGCCCGGGGCCTAGATGCAAAGGCAAGGCAGGAGTGGAGCTGAGGCCAGGAAGGCGCCAGTGGCCTCTCCCAGCATCGCACAGCCTGCTCCTTCCCGGGCAGCAAGCCTAGCAGCGAGGCAAGCCTGGGCAAGTCTCGCCCAGGGCAGAGCAGCCTCGCGCAAGGCACTTGACTAGATCCGGCCTCTGAGCAGAGCTGGAGCTCTGCCGTCCTGGAGGCACACTCGGCTCGGCCCAAGCAGGGATTGCAGCTGCACGCGGCTTGGCTCCCTCGACTCTTCCCAAGGAGGCTCGCTTCCAAGCGGACCGTGCACTTGGCTTCCAGGCAGGGACGCCCCGCGCCTCCTGCAGGTCTTGGCACAGGGGCTGCTTCCCCTGAGCGGAGGCTGTGGGCGGCAGCCCAGACACGCAGGGGCAGGCCCCAACCACCTGCACACGTCTCTGCTGGTGGGGAGAGCACTAGGGAAATGACGTCTGTCAGGCACCTTCTGGGCGCTCACGGAGTCAGCCTCCGGGTGTGTGGGGCTGCAGACCACAGCCAGGGGCCCTGGGAAGCCTGGTGCTCTCCGTGCTGTGCTGAGTCTGGGCGGCCAAGCGACCGCTGGAGGAGCCCTGCACTTGCCATTCCCTTCCCTATGACAGAGCTCTCACGGCTGGAGGGCTTGGCAGCGTGCACCCCACCGGCCCCTAAGCCCTCCGCAAGGACGCCTGGGGACTAGGTGCAAAGGCAAGGCAGGAGTGGAGCTGAGGCCAGGAAGGCGCCAGGAGCGTCTGCCTGTCTGGCGCAGCCTGCTCCTTCCCGGGCAGGAAGCCTAGCAGCGAGGCAAGTCTGGGCAAGGCTCGCCCAGGGCAGAGCAGCCTCACGCCAGCAACTCTGCCAGATCGGGCCTCTGAGCAGAGCTGGAGCTCTGCCGTACTGGAGGCTCACTGGGCTCCGCCCAAGGAGTGAGTGCAGACGCACGCAGCTGGGCTGCCTCCTCTTCTCCCGAGGAGGCTCGCTTCCCGCATGCTGTGCACTAGGCTTCCAGGCGGGGGCGCCCCGCGCCCCCTACAGGTCTTGGCTCAGGGGCTGCTTCCCTGGAGCTGGGGCTGCCGGCGGGAGCCCAGACACGCAGGGGCAGGCCCCACCACCTGCACACGTCTCTGCTGGGGAGCAGAGCGCTAGGGACATGACGTCTGTCAGGCACCTTCTGGGCGCCCACGGAGTCAGCCTCCGGGAGTGTGGGGCTGCAGACCACAGCCAGGGGACCTGGGAGCCTTGTGCTCCCCGTGCGGCGCTGAGTCTGGGCGGCCAAGCAACCGCTGGTGGAGCCCTGCACTTGCCCTCCCCTCCCCTCTACGAGAGGCCTCACTGCTGGAGGGCTTGGCAGTGTGCAAGCCACCGGCTCCTAAGCCTTCCCCAAGGACGCCCGGGGCCTAGATGCAAAGGCAAGGCAGGAGTGGAGCTGAGGCCAGGAAGGCGCCAGTGGCCTCTCCCAGCATCGCACAGCCTGCTCCTTCCCGGGCAGCAAGCCTAGCAGCGAGGCAAGCCTGGGCAAGTCTCGCCCAGGGCAGAGCAGCCTCGCGCAAGGCACTTGACTAGATCCGGCCTCTGAGCAGAGCTGGAGCTCTGCCGTCCTGGAGGCACACTCGGCTCGGCCCAAGCCGGGATTGCAGCTGCACGCGGCTTGGCTCCCTCGACTCTTCCCAAGGAGGCTCGCTTCCAAGCGTACTCAGCACTTGGCTTCCAGACAGGGACGCCCCGCGCCTCCTGCAGGTCTTGGCACAGGGGCTGCTTCCCCTGAGCTGAGGCTGTGGGCGGCAGCCCAGACACGCAGGGGCAGGCCCCAACCACCTGCCCACGTCTCTGCTGGTGGGGAGAGCACTAGGGAAATGACGTCTGACAGGCACCTTCTGGGCGCCCACGGAGTCAGCCTCCGGGAGTGTGGGGCTGCAGACCACAGCCAGGGGACCTGGGAGCCTTGTGCTCCCCGTGCGGCGCTGAGTCTGGGCGGCCAAGCAACCGCTGGTGGAGCCCTGCACTTGCCCTCCCCTCCCCTCTACGAGAGGCCTCACTGCTGGAGGGCTTGGCAGTGTGCAAGCCACCGGCTCCTAAGCCTTCCCCAAGGACGCCCGGGGCCTAGATGCAAAGGCAAGGCAGGAGTGGAGCTGAGGCCAGGAAGGCGCCAGTGGCCTCTCCCAGCATCGCACAGCCTGCTCCTTCCCGGGCAGCAAGCCTAGCAGCGAGGCAAGCCTGGGCAAGTCTCGCCCAGGGCAGAGCAGCCTCGCGCAAGGCACTTGACTAGATCCGGCCTCTGAGCAGAGCTGGAGCTCTGCCGTCCTGGAGGCACACTCGGCTCGGCCCAAGCAGGGATTGCAGCTGCACGCGGCTTGGCTCCCTCGACTCTTCCCAAGGAGGCTCGCTTCCAAGCGGACCGTGCACTTGGCTTCCAGGCAGGGACGCCCCGCGCCTCCTGCAGGTCTTGGCACAGGGGCTGCTTCCCCTGAGCGGAGGCTGTGGGCGGCAGCCCAGACACGCAGGGGCAGGCCCCAACCACCTGCACACGTCTCTGCTGGTGGGGAGAGCACTAGGGAAATGACGTCTGTCAGGCACCTTCTGGGCGCTCACGGAGTCAGCCTCCGGGTGTGTGGGGCTGCAGACCACAGCCAGGGGCCCTGGGAAGCCTGGTGCTCTCCGTGCTGTGCTGAGTCTGGGCGGCCAAGCGACCGCTGGAGGAGCCCTGCACTTGCCATTCCCTTCCCTATGACAGAGCTCTCACGGCTGGAGGGCTTGGCAGCGTGCACCCCACCGGCCCCTAAGCCCTCCGCAAGGACGCCTGGGGACTAGGTGCAAAGGCAAGGCAGGAGTGGAGCTGAGGCCAGGAAGGCGCCAGGAGCGTCTGCCTGTCTGGCGCAGCCTGCTCCTTCCCGGGCAGGAAGCCTAGCAGCGAGGCAAGTCTGGGCAAGGCTCGCCCAGGGCAGAGCAGCCTCACGCCAGCAACTCTGCCAGATCGGGCCTCTGAGCAGAGCTGGAGCTCTGCCGTACTGGAGGCTCACTGGGCTCCGCCCAAGGAGTGAGTGCAGACGCACGCAGCTGGGCTGCCTCCTCTTCTCCCGAGGAGGCTCGCTTCCCGCATGCTGTGCACTAGGCTTCCAGGCGGGGGCGCCCCGCGCCCCCTACAGGTCTTGGCTCAGGGGCTGCTTCCCTGGAGCTGGGGCTGCCGGCGGGAGCCCAGACACGCAGGGGCAGGCCCCACCACCTGCACACGTCTCTGCTGGGGAGCAGAGCGCTAGGGACATGACGTCTGTCAGGCACCTTCTGGGCGCCCACGGAGTCAGCCTCCGGGAGTGTGGGGCTGCAGACCACAGCCAGGGGACCTGGGAGCCTTGTGCTCCCCGTGCGGCGCTGAGTCTGGGCGGCCAAGCAACCGCTGGTGGAGCCCTGCACTTGCCCTCCCCTCCCCTCTACGAGAGGCCTCACTGCTGGAGGGCTTGGCAGTGTGCAAGCCACCGGCTCCTAAGCCTTCCCCAAGGACGCCCGGGGCCTAGATGCAAAGGCAAGGCAGGAGTGGAGCTGAGGCCAGGAAGGCGCCAGTGGCCTCTCCCAGCATCGCACAGCCTGCTCCTTCCCGGGCAGCAAGCCTAGCAGCGAGGCAAGCCTGGGCAAGTCTCGCCCAGGGCAGAGCAGCCTCGCGCAAGGCACTTGACTAGATCCGGCCTCTGAGCAGAGCTGGAGCTCTGCCGTCCTGGAGGCACACTCGGCTCGGCCCAAGCAGGGATTGCAGCTGCACGCGGCTTGGCTCCCTCGACTCTTCCCAAGGAGGCTCGCTTCCAAGCGGACCGTGCACTTGGCTTCCAGGCAGGGACGCCCCGCGCCTCCTGCAGGTCTTGGCACAGGGGCTGCTTCCCCTGAGCGGAGGCTGTGGGCGGCAGCCCAGACACGCAGGGGCAGGCCCCAACCACCTGCACACGTCTCTGCTGGTGGGGAGAGCACTAGGGAAATGACGTCTGTCAGGCACCTTCTGGGCGCTCACGGAGTCAGCCTCCGGGTGTGTGGGGCTGCAGACCACAGCCAGGGGCCCTGGGAAGCCTGGTGCTCTCCGTGCTGTGCTGAGTCTGGGCGGCCAAGCGACCGCTGGAGGAGCCCTGCACTTGCCATTCCCTTCCCTATGACAGAGCTCTCACGGCTGGAGGGCTTGGCAGCGTGCACCCCACCGGCCCCTAAGCCCTCCGCAAGGACGCCTGGGGACTAGGTGCAAAGGCAAGGCAGGAGTGGAGCTGAGGCCAGGAAGGCGCCAGGAGCGTCTGCCTGTCTGGCGCAGCCTGCTCCTTCCCGGGCAGGAAGCCTAGCAGCGAGGCAAGTCTGGGCAAGGCTCGCCCAGGGCAGAGCAGCCTCACGCCAGCAACTCTGCCAGATCGGGCCTCTGAGCAGAGCTGGAGCTCTGCCGTACTGGAGGCTCACTGGGCTCCGCCCAAGGAGTGAGTGCAGACGCACGCAGCTGGGCTGCCTCCTCTTCTCCCGAGGAGGCTCGCTTCCCGCATGCTGTGCACTAGGCTTCCAGGCGGGGGCGCCCCGCGCCCCCTACAGGTCTTGGCTCAGGGGCTGCTTCCCTGGAGCTGGGGCTGCCGGCGGGAGCCCAGACACGCAGGGGCAGGCCCCACCACCTGCACACGTCTCTGCTGGGGAGCAGAGCGCTAGGGACATGACGTCTGTCAGGCACCTTCTGGGCGCCCACGGAGTCAGCCTCCGGGAGTGTGGGGCTGCAGACCACAGCCAGGGGACCTGGGAGCCTTGTGCTCCCCGTGCGGCGCTGAGTCTGGGCGGCCAAGCAACCGCTGGTGGAGCCCTGCACTTGCCCTCCCCTCCCCTCTACGAGAGGCCTCACTGCTGGAGGGCTTGGCAGTGTGCAAGCCACCGGCTCCTAAGCCTTCCCCAAGGACGCCCGGGGCCTAGATGCAAAGGCAAGGCAGGAGTGGAGCTGAGGCCAGGAAGGCGCCAGTGGCCTCTCCCAGCATCGCACAGCCTGCTCCTTCCCGGGCAGCAAGCCTAGCAGCGAGGCAAGCCTGGGCAAGTCTCGCCCAGGGCAGAGCAGCCTCGCGCAAGGCACTTGACTAGATCCGGCCTCTGAGCAGAGCTGGAGCTCTGCCGTCCTGGAGGCACACTCGGCTCGGCCCAAGCCGGGATTGCAGCTGCACGCGGCTTGGCTCCCTCGACTCTTCCCAAGGAGGCTCGCTTCCAAGCGTACTCAGCACTTGGCTTCCAGACAGGGACGCCCCGCGCCTCCTGCAGGTCTTGGCACAGGGGCTGCTTCCCCTGAGCTCAGGCTGTGGGCGGCAGCCCAGACACGCAGGGGCAGGCCCCAACCACCTGCCCACGTCTCTGCTGGTGGGGAGAGCACTAGGGAAATGACGTCTGACAGGCACCTTCTGGGCGCCCACGGAGTCAGCCTCCGGGAGTGTGGGGCTGCAGACCACAGCCAGGGGACCTGGGAGCCTTGTGCTCCCCGTGCGGCGCTGAGTCTGGGCGGCCAAGCAACCGCTGGTGGAGCCCTGCACTTGCCCTCCCCTCCCCTCTACGAGAGGCCTCACTGCTGGAGGGCTTGGCAGTGTGCAAGCCACCGGCTCCTAAGCCTTCCCCAAGGACGCCCGGGGCCTAGATGCAAAGGCAAGGCAGGAGTGGAGCTGAGGCCAGGAAGGCGCCAGTGGCCTCTCCCAGCATCGCACAGCCTGCTCCTTCCCGGGCAGCAAGCCTAGCAGCGAGGCAAGCCTGGGCAAGTCTCGCCCAGGGCAGAGCAGCCTCGCGCAAGGCACTTGACTAGATCCGGCCTCTGAGCAGAGCTGGAGCTCTGCCGTCCTGGAGGCACACTCGGCTCGGCCCAAGCAGGGATTGCAGCTGCACGCGGCTTGGCTCCCTCGACTCTTCCCAAGGAGGCTCGCTTCCAAGCGGACCGTGCACTTGGCTTCCAGGCAGGGACGCCCCGCGCCTCCTGCAGGTCTTGGCACAGGGGCTGCTTCCCCTGAGCGGAGGCTGTGGGCGGCAGCCCAGACACGCAGGGGCAGGCCCCAACCACCTGCACACGTCTCTGCTGGTGGGGAGAGCACTAGGGAAATGACGTCTGTCAGGCACCTTCTGGGCGCTCACGGAGTCAGCCTCCGGGTGTGTGGGGCTGCAGACCACAGCCAGGGGCCCTGGGAAGCCTGGTGCTCTCCGTGCTGTGCTGAGTCTGGGCGGCCAAGCGACCGCTGGAGGAGCCCTGCACTTGCCATTCCCTTCCCTATGACAGAGCTCTCACGGCTGGAGGGCTTGGCAGCGTGCACCCCACCGGCCCCTAAGCCCTCCGCAAGGACGCCTGGGGACTAGGTGCAAAGGCAAGGCAGGAGTGGAGCTGAGGCCAGGAAGGCGCCAGGAGCGTCTGCCTGTCTGGCGCAGCCTGCTCCTTCCCGGGCAGGAAGCCTAGCAGCGAGGCAAGTCTGGGCAAGGCTCGCCCAGGGCAGAGCAGCCTCACGCCAGCAACTCTGCCAGATCGGGCCTCTGAGCAGAGCTGGAGCTCTGCCGTACTGGAGGCTCACTGGGCTCCGCCCAAGGAGTGAGTGCAGACGCACGCAGCTGGGCTGCCTCCTCTTCTCCCGAGGAGGCTCGCTTCCCGCATGCTGTGCACTAGGCTTCCAGGCGGGGGCGCCCCGCGCCCCCTACAGGTCTTGGCTCAGGGGCTGCTTCCCTGGAGCTGGGGCTGCCGGCGGGAGCCCAGACACGCAGGGGCAGGCCCCACCACCTGCACACGTCTCTGCTGGGGAGCAGAGCGCTAGGGACATGACGTCTGTCAGGCACCTTCTGGGCGCCCACGGAGTCAGCCTCCGGGAGTGTGGGGCTGCAGACCACAGCCAGGGGACCTGGGAGCCTTGTGCTCCCCGTGCGGCGCTGAGTCTGGGCGGCCAAGCAACCGCTGGTGGAGCCCTGCACTTGCCCTCCCCTCCCCTCTACGAGAGGCCTCACTGCTGGAGGGCTTGGCAGTGTGCAAGCCACCGGCTCCTAAGCCTTCCCCAAGGACGCCCGGGGCCTAGATGCAAAGGCAAGGCAGGAGTGGAGCTGAGGCCAGGAAGGCGCCAGTGGCCTCTCCCAGCATCGCACAGCCTGCTCCTTCCCGGGCAGCAAGCCTAGCAGCGAGGCAAGCCTGGGCAAGTCTCGCCCAGGGCAGAGCAGCCTCGCGCAAGGCACTTGACTAGATCCGGCCTCTGAGCAGAGCTGGAGCTCTGCCGTCCTGGAGGCACACTCGGCTCGGCCCAAGCAGGGATTGCAGCTGCACGCGGCTTGGCTCCCTCGACTCTTCCCAAGGAGGCTCGCTTCCAAGCGGACCGTGCACTTGGCTTCCAGGCAGGGACGCCCCGCGCCTCCTGCAGGTCTTGGCACAGGGGCTGCTTCCCCTGAGCGGAGGCTGTGGGCGGCAGCCCAGACACGCAGGGGCAGGCCCCAACCACCTGCACACGTCTCTGCTGGTGGGGAGAGCACTAGGGAAATGACGTCTGTCAGGCACCTTCTGGGCGCTCACGGAGTCAGCCTCCGGGTGTGTGGGGCTGCAGACCACAGCCAGGGGCCCTGGGAAGCCTGGTGCTCTCCGTACTGTGCTGAGTCTGGGCGGCCAAGCGACCGCTGGAGGAGCCCTGCACTTGCCATTCCCTTCCCTATGACAGAGCTCTCACGGCTGGAGGGCTTGGCAGCGTGCACCCCACCGGCCCCTAAGCCCTCCGCAAGGACGCCTGGGGACTAGGTGCAAAGGCAAGGCAGGAGTGGAGCTGAGGCCAGGAAGGCGCCAGGAGCGTCTGCCTGTCTGGCGCAGCCTGCTCCTTCCCGGGCAGGAAGCCTAGCAGCGAGGCAAGTCTGGGCAAGGCTCGCCCAGGGCAGAGCAGCCTCACGCCAGCAACTCTGCCAGATCGGGCCTCTGAGCAGAGCTGGAGCTCTGCCGTACTGGAGGCTCACTGGGCTCCGCCCAAGGAGTGAGTGCAGACGCACGCAGCTGGGCTGCCTCCTCTTCTCCCGAGGAGGCTCGCTTCCCGCATGCTGTGCACTAGGCTTCCAGGCGGGGGCGCCCCGCGCCCCCTACAGGTCTTGGCTCAGGGGCTGCTTCCCTGGAGCTGGGGCTGCCGGCGGGAGCCCAGACACGCAGGGGCAGGCCCCACCACCTGCACACGTCTCTGCTGGGGAGCAGAGCGCTAGGGACATGACGTCTGTCAGGCACCTTCTGGGCGCCCACGGAGTCAGCCTCCGGGAGTGTGGGGCTGCAGACCACAGCCAGGGGACCTGGGAGCCTTGTGCTCCCCGTGCGGCGCTGAGTCTGGGCGGTCAAGCAACCGCTGGTGGAGCCCTGCACTTGCCCTCCCCTCCCCTCTACGAGAGGCCTCACTGCTGGAGGGCTTGGCAGTGTGCAAGCCACCGGCTCCTAAGCCTTCCCCAAGGACGCCCGGGGCCTAGATGCAAAGGCAAGGCAGGAGTGGAGCTGAGGCCAGGAAGGCGCCAGTGGCCTCTCCCAGCATCGCACAGCCTGCTCCTTCCCGGGCAGCAAGCCTAGCAGCGAGGCAAGCCTGGGCAAGTCTCGCCCAGGGCAGAGCAGCCTCGCGCAAGGCACTTGACTAGATCCGGCCTCTGAGCAGAGCTGGAGCTCTGCCGTCCTGGAGGCACACTCGGCTCGGCCCAAGCCGGGATTGCAGCTGCACGCGGCTTGGCTCCCTCGACTCTTCCCAAGGAGGCTCGCTTCCAAGCGTACTCAGCACTTGGCTTCCAGACAGGGACGCCCCGCGCCTCCTGCAGGTCTTGGCACAGGGGCTGCTTCCCCTGAGCTGAGGCTGTGGGCGGCAGCCCAGACACGCAGGGGCAGGCCCCAACCACCTGCCCACGTCTCTGCTGGTGGGGAGAGCACTAGGGAAATGACGTCTGTCAGGCACCTTCTGGGCGCTCACGGAGTCAGCCTCTGGGTGTGTGGGGCTGCAGACCACAGCCAGGGGCCCTGGGAGCCTGGGGCTCTCCGTGCTGTGCTGAGTCTGGGCGGCCAAGCGACCGCTGGAGGAGCCCTGCACTTGCCATTCCCTTCCCTATGACAGAGCTCTCACGGCTGGAGGGCTTGGCAGCGTGCACCCCACCGGCCCCTAAGCCCTCCGCAAGGACGCCTGGGGACTAGGTGCAAAGGCAAGGCAGGAGTGGTGCTGAGGCCAGGAAGGCGCCAGGAGCGTCTGCCTGTCTGGCGCAGCCTGCTCCTTCCCGGGCAGGAAGCCTAGCAGCGAGGCAAGTCTGGGCAAGGCTCGCCCAGGGCAGAGCAGCCTCACGCCAGCAACTCTGCCAGATCGGGCCTCTGAGCAGAGCTGGAGCTCTGCCGTACTGGAGGCTCACTGGGCTCCGCCCAAGGAGTGAGTGCAGACGCACGCAGCTGGGCTGCTTCCTCTTCTCCCGAGGAGGCTCGCTTCCCGCATGCTGTGCACTAGGCTTCCAGGCGGGGGCGCCCCGCGCCCCCTACAGGTCTTGGCTCAGGGGCTGCTTCCCTGGAGCTGGGGCTGCCGGCGGGAGCCCAGACACGCAGGGGCAGGCCCCACCACCTGCACACGTCTCTGCTGGGGAGCAGAGCGCTAGGGACATGACGTCTGTCAGGCACCTTCTGGGCGCCCACGGAGTCAGCCTCCGGGAGTGTGGGGCTGCAGACCACAGCCAGGGGACCTGGGAGCCTTGTGCTCCCCGTGCGGCGCTGAGTCTGGGCGGCCAAGCAACCGCTGGTGGAGCCCTGCACTTGCCCTCCCCTCCCCTCTACGAGAGGCCTCACTGCTGGAGGGCTTGGCAGTGTGCAAGCCACCGGCTCCTAAGCCTTCCCCAAGGACGCCCGGGGCCTAGATGCAAAGGCAAGGCAGGAGTGGAGCTGAGGCCAGGAAGGCGCCAGTGGCCTCTCCCAGCATCGCACAGCCTGCTCCTTCCCGGGCAGCAAGCCTAGCAGCGAGGCAAGCCTGGGCAAGTCTCGCCCAGGGCAGAGCAGCCTCGCGCAAGGCACTTGACTAGATCCGGCCTCTGAGCAGAGCTGGAGCTCTGCCGTCCTGGAGGCACACTCGGCTCGGCCCAAGCAGGGATTGCAGCTGCACGCGGCTTGGCTCCCTCGACTCTTCCCAAGGAGGCTCGCTTCCAAGCGGACCGTGCACTTGGCTTCCAGGCAGGGACGCCCCGCGCCTCCTGCAGGTCTTGGCACAGGGGCTGCTTCCCCTGAGCGGAGGCTGTGGGCGGCAGCCCAGACACGCAGGGGCAGGCCCCAACCACCTGCACACGTCTCTGCTGGTGGGGAGAGCACTAGGGAAATGACGTCTGTCAGGCACCTTCTGGGCGCTCACGGAGTCAGCCTCCGGGTGTGTGGGGCTGCAGACCACAGCCAGGGGCCCTGGGAAGCCTGGTGCTCTCCGTGCTGTGCTGAGTCTGGGCGGCCAAGCGACCGCTGGAGGAGCCCTGCACTTGCCATTCCCTTCCCTATGACAGAGCTCTCACGGCTGGAGGGCTTGGCAGCGTGCACCCCACCGGCCCCTAAGCCCTCCGCAAGGACGCCTGGGGACTAGGTGCAAAGGCAAGGCAGGAGTGGAGCTGAGGCCAGGAAGGCGCCAGGAGCGTCTGCCTGTCTGGCGCAGCCTGCTCCTTCCCGGGCAGGAAGCCTAGCAGCGAGGCAAGTCTGGGCAAGGCTCGCCCAGGGCAGAGCAGCCTCACGCCAGCAACTCTGCCAGATCGGGCCTCTGAGCAGAGCTGGAGCTCTGCCGTACTGGAGGCTCACTGGGCTCCGCCCAAGGAGTGAGTGCAGACGCACGCAGCTGGGCTGCCTCCTCTTCTCCCGAGGAGGCTCGCTTCCCGCATGCTGTGCACTAGGCTTCCAGGCGGGGGCGCCCCGCGCCCCCTACAGGTCTTGGCTCAGGGGCTGCTTCCCTGGAGCTGGGGCTGCCGGCGGGAGCCCAGACACGCAGGGGCAGGCCCCACCACCTGCACACGTCTCTGCTGGGGAGCAGAGCGCTAGGGACATGACGTCTGTCAGGCACCTTCTGGGCGCCCACGGAGTCTGTGGGGCTGCAGACCACAGCCAGGGGACCTGGGAGCCTTGTGCTCCCCGTGCGGCGCTGAGTCTGGGCGGCCAAGCAACCGCTGGTGGAGCCCTGCACTTGCCCTCCCCTCCCCTCTACGAGAGGCCTCACTGCTGGAGGGCTTGGCAGTGTGCAAGCCACCGGCTCCTAAGCCTTCCCCAAGGACGCCCGGGGCCTAGATGCAAAGGCAAGGCAGGAGTGGAGCTGAGGCCAGGAAGGCGCCAGTGGCCTCTCCCAGCATCGCACAGCCTGCTCCTTCCCGGGCAGCAAGCCTAGCAGCGAGGCAAGCCTGGGCAAGTCTCGCCCAGGGCAGAGCAGCCTCGCGCAAGGCACTTGACTAGATCCGGCCTCTGAGCAGAGCTGGAGCTCTGCCGTCCTGGAGGCACACTCGGCTCGGCCCAAGCAGGGATTGCAGCTGCACGCGGCTTGGCTCCCTCGACTCTTCCCAAGGAGGCTCGCTTCCAAGCGGACCGTGCACTTGGCTTCCAGGCAGGGACGCCCCGCGCCTCCTGCAGGTCTTGGCACAGGGGCTGCTTCCCCTGAGCGGAGGCTGTGGGCGGCAGCCCAGACACGCAGGGGCAGGCCCCAACCACCTGCACACGTCTCTGCTGGTGGGGAGAGCACTAGGGAAATGACGTCTGTCAGGCACCTTCTGGGCGCTCACGGAGTCAGCCTCCGGGTGTGTGGGGCTGCAGACCACAGCCAGGGGCCCTGGGAAGCCTGGTGCTCTCCGTGCTGTGCTGAGTCTGGGCGGCCAAGCGACCGCTGGAGGAGCCCTGCACTTGCCATTCCCTTCCCTATGACAGAGCTCTCACGGCTGGAGGGCTTGGCAGCGTGCACCCCACCGGCCCCTAAGCCCTCCGCAAGGACGCCTGGGGACTAGGTGCAAAGGCAAGGCAGGAGTGGAGCTGAGGCCAGGAAGGCGCCAGGAGCGTCTGCCTGTCTGGCGCAGCCTGCTCCTTCCCGGGCAGGAAGCCTAGCAGCGAGGCAAGTCTGGGCAAGGCTCGCCCAGGGCAGAGCAGCCTCACGCCAGCAACTCTGCCAGATCGGGCCTCTGAGCAGAGCTGGAGCTCTGCCGTACTGGAGGCTCACTGGGCTCCGCCCAAGGAGTGAGTGCAGACGCACGCAGCTGGGCTGCCTCCTCTTCTCCCGAGGAGGCTCGCTTCCCGCATGCTGTGCACTAGGCTTCCAGGCGGGGGCGCCCCGCGCCCCCTACAGGTCTTGGCTCAGGGGCTGCTTCCCTGGAGCTGGGGCTGCCGGCGGGAGCCCAGACACGCAGGGGCAGGCCCCACCACCTGCACACGTCTCTGCTGGGGAGCAGAGCGCTAGGGACATGACGTCTGTCAGGCACCTTCTGGGCGCCCACGGAGTCAGCCTCCGGGAGTGTGGGGCTGCAGACCACAGCCAGGGGACCTGGGAGCCTTGTGCTCCCCGTGCGGCGCTGAGTCTGGGCGGCCAAGCAACCGCTGGTGGAGCCCTGCACTTGCCCTCCCCTCCCCTCTACGAGAGGCCTCACTGCTGGAGGGCTTGGCAGTGTGCAAGCCACCGGCTCCTAAGCCTTCCCCAAGGACGCCCGGGGCCTAGATGCAAAGGCAAGGCAGGAGTGGAGCTGAGGCCAGGAAGGCGCCAGTGGCCTCTCCCAGCATCGCACAGCCTGCTCCTTCCCGGGCAGCAAGCCTAGCAGCGAGGCAAGCCTGGGCAAGTCTCGCCCAGGGCAGAGCAGCCTCGCGCAAGGCACTTGACTAGATCCGGCCTCTGAGCAGAGCTGGAGCTCTGCCGTCCTGGAGGCACACTCGGCTCGGCCCAAGCAGGGATTGCAGCTGCACGCGGCTTGGCTCCCTCGACTCTTCCCAAGGAGGCTCGCTTCCAAGCGGACCGTGCACTTGGCTTCCAGGCAGGGACGCCCCGCGCCTCCTGCAGGTCTTGGCACAGGGGCTGCTTCCCCTGAGCGGAGGCTGTGGGCGGCAGCCCAGACACGCAGGGGCAGGCCCCAACCACCTGCACACGTCTCTGCTGGTGGGGAGAGCACTAGGGAAATGACGTCTGTCAGGCACCTTCTGGGCGCTCACGGAGTCAGCCTCCGGGTGTGTGGGGCTGCAGACCACAGCCAGGGGCCCTGGGAAGCCTGGTGCTCTCCGTGCTGTGCTGAGTCTGGGCGGCCAAGCGACCGCTGGAGGAGCCCTGCACTTGCCATTCCCTTCCCTATGACAGAGCTCTCACGGCTGGAGGGCTTGGCAGCGTGCACCCCACCGGCCCCTAAGCCCTCCGCAAGGACGCCTGGGGACTAGGTGCAAAGGCAAGGCAGGAGTGGAGCTGAGGCCAGGAAGGCGCCAGGAGCGTCTGCCTGTCTGGCGCAGCCTGCTCCTTCCCGGGCAGGAAGCCTAGCAGCGAGGCAAGTCTGGGCAAGGCTCGCCCAGGGCAGAGCAGCCTCACGCCAGCAACTCTGCCAGATCGGGCCCTCTGAGCAGAGCTGGAGCTCTGCCGTACTGGAGGCTCACTGGGCTCCGCCCAAGGAGTGAGTGCAGACGCACGCAGCTGGGCTGCCTCCTCTTCTCCCGAGGAGGCTCGCTTCCCGCATGCTGTGCACTAGGCTTCCAGGCGGGGGCGCCCCGCGCCCCCTACAGGTCTTGGCTCAGGGGCTGCTTCCCTGGAGCTGGGGCTGCCGGCGGGAGCCCAGACACGCAGGGGCAGGCCCCACCACCTGCACACGTCTCTGCTGGGGAGCAGAGCGCTAGGGACATGACGTCTGTCAGGCACCTTCTGGGCGCCCACGGAGTCAGCCTCCGGGAGTGTGGGGCTGCAGACCACAGCCAGGGGACCTGGGAGCCTTGTGCTCTCCGTGCGGCGCTGAGTCTGGGCGGCCAAGCAACCGCTGGTGGAGCCCTGCACTTGCCCTCCCCTCCCCTCTACGAGAGGCCTCACTGCTGGAGGGCTTGGCAGTGTGCAAGCCACCGGCTCCTAAGCCTTCCCCAAGGACGCCCGGGGCCTAGATGCAAAGGCAAGGCAGGAGTGGAGCTGAGGCCAGGAAGGCGCCAGGGGCCTCTCCCAGCATCGCACAGCCTGCTCCTTCCCGGGCAGCAAGCCTAGCAGCGAGGCAAGCCTGGGCAAGTCTCGCCCAGGGCAGAGCAGCCTCGCGCAAGGCACTTGACTGGATCCGGCCTCTGAGCAGAGCTGGAGCTCTGCCGTCCTGGAGGCACACTCGGCTCGGCCCAAGCAGGGATTGCAGCTGCACGCGGCTTGGCTCCCTCGACTCTTCCCAAGGAGGCTCGCTTCCAAGCGGACCGTGCACTTGGCTTCCAGGCAGGGACGCCCCGCGCCTCCTGCAGGTCTTGGCTCAGGGGCTGCTTCCCCTGAGCTGAGGCTGTGGGCGGCAGCCCAGACACGCAGGGGCAGGCCCCAACCACCTGCACACGTCTCTGCTGGTGGGGAGAGCACTAGGGAAATGACGTCTGTCAGGCACCTTCTGGGCGCTCACGGAGTCAGCCTCCGGGTGTGTGGGGCTGCAGACCACAGCCAGGGGCCCTGGGAAGCCTGGTTGCTCTCCGTGCTGTGCTGAGTCTGGGCGGCCAAGCGACCGCTGGAGGAGCCCTGCACTTGCCATTTCCCTTCCCTATGACAGAGCTCTCACGGCTGGAGGGCTTGGCAGCGTGCACCCCACCGGCCCCTAAGCCCTCCGCAAGGACGCCTGGGGACTAGGTGCAAAGGCAAGGCAGGAGTGGAGCTGAGGCCAGGAAGGCGCCAGGAGCGTCTGCCTGTCTGGCGCAGCCTGCTCCTTCCCGGGCAGGAAGCCTAGCAGCGAGGCAAGTCTGGGCAAGGCTCGCCCAGGGCAGAGCAGCCTCACGCCAGCAACTCTGCCAGATCGGGCCTCTGAGCAGAGCTGGAGCTCTGCCGTACTGGAGGCTCACTGGGCTCCGCCCAAGGAGTGAGTGCAGACGCACGCAGCTGGGCTGCCTCCTCTTCTCCCGAGGAGGCTCGCTTCCCGCATGCTGTGCACTAGGCTTCCAGGCGGGGGCGCCCCGCGCCCCCTACAGGTCTTGGCTCAGGGGCTGCTTCCCTGGAGCTGGGGCTGCCGGCGGGAGCCCAGACACGCAGGGGCAGGCCCCACCACCTGCACACGTCTGCTGGGGAGCAGAGCGCTAGGGACATGACGTCTGTCAGGCACCTTCTGGGCGCCCACGGAGTCAGCCTCCGGGAGTGTGGGGCTGCAGACCACAGCCAGGGGACCTGGGAGCCTTGTGCTCCCCGTGCGGCGCTGAGTCTGGGCGGCCAAGCAACCGCTGGTGGAGCCCTGCACTTGCCCTCCCCTCCCCTCTACGAGAGGCCTCACTGCTGGAGGGCTTGGCAGTGTGCAAGCCACCGGCTCCTAAGCCTTCCCCAAGGACGCCCGGGGCCTAGATGCAAAGGCAAGGCAGGAGTGGAGCTGAGGCCAGGAAGGCGCCAGTGGCCTCTCCCAGCATCGCACAGCCTGCTCCTTCCCGGGCAGCAAGCCTAGCAGCGAGGCAAGCCTGGGCAAGTCTCGCCCAGGGCAGAGCAGCCTCGCGCAAGGCACTTGACTAGATCCGGCCTCTGAGCAGAGCTGGAGCTCTGCCGTCCTGGAGGCACACTCGGCTCGGCCCAAGCAGGGATTGCAGCTGCACGCGGCTTGGCTCCCTCGACTCTTCCCAAGGAGGCTCGCTTCCAAGCGGACCGTGCACTTGGCTTCCAGGCAGGGACGCCCCGCGCCTCCTGCAGGTCTTGGCACAGGGGCTGCTTCCCCTGAGCGGAGGCTGTGGGCGGCAGCCCAGACACGCAGGGGCAGGCCCCAACCACCTGCACACGTCTCTGCTGGTGGGGAGAGCACTAGGGAAATGACGTCTGTCAGGCACCTTCTGGGCGCTCACGGAGTCAGCCTCCGGGTGTGTGGGGCTGCAGACCACAGCCAGGGGCCCTGGGAAGCCTGGTGCTCTCCGTGCTGTACTGAGTCTGGGCGGCCAAGCGACCGCTGGAGGAGCCCTGCACTTGCCATTCCCTTCCCTATGACAGAGCTCTCACGGCTGGAGGGCTTGGCAGCGTGCACCCCACCGGCCCCTAAGCCCTCCGCAAGGACGCCTGGGGACTAGGTGCAAAGGCAAGGCAGGAGTGGAGCTGAGGCCAGGAAGGCGCCAGGAGCGTCTGCCTGTCTGGCGCAGCCTGCTCCTTCCCGGGCAGGAAGCCTAGCAGCGAGGCAAGTCTGGGCAAGGCTCGCCCAGGGCAGAGCAGCCTCACGCCAGCAACTCTGCCAGATCGGGCCTCTGAGCAGAGCTGGAGCTCTGCCGTACTGGAGGCTCACTGGGCTCCGCCCAAGGAGTGAGTGCAGACGCACGCAGCTGGGCTGCCTCCTCTTCTCCCGAGGAGGCTCGCTTCCCGCATGCTGTGCACTAGGCTTCCAGGCGGGGGCGCCCCGCGCCCCCTACAGGTCTTGGCTCAGGGGCTGCTTCCCTGGAGCTGGGGCTGCCGGCGGGAGCCCAGACACGCAGGGGCAGGCCCCACCACCTGCACACGTCTCTGCTGGGGAGCAGAGCGCTAGGGACATGACGTCTGTCAGGCACCTTCTGGGCGCCCACGGAGTCAGCCTCCGGGAGTGTGGGGCTGCAGACCACAGCCAGGGGACCTGGGAGCCTTGTGCTCCCCGTGCGGCGCTGAGTCTGGGCGGCCAAGCAACCGCTGGTGGAGCCCTGCACTTGCCCTCCCCTCCCCTCTACGAGAGGCCTCACTGCTGGAGGGCTTGGCAGTGTGCAAGCCACCGGCTCCTAAGCCTTCCCCAAGGACGCCCGGGGCCTAGATGCAAAGGCAAGGCAGGAGTGGAGCTGAGGCCAGGAAGGCGCCAGTGGCCTCTCCCAGCATCGCACAGCCTGCTCCTTCCCGGGCAGCAAGCCTAGCAGCGAGGCAAGCCTGGGCAAGTCTCGCCCAGGGCAGAGCAGCCTCGCGCAAGGCACTTGACTAGATCCGGCCTCTGAGCAGAGCTGGAGCTCTGCCGTCCTGGAGGCACACTCGGCTCGGCCCAAGCCGGGATTGCAGCTGCACGCGGCTTGGCTCCCTCGACTCTTCCCAAGGAGGCTCGCTTCCAAGCGGACCGTGCACTTGGCTTCCAGGCAGGGACGCCCCGCGCCTCCTGCAGGTCTTGGCACAGGGGCTGCTTCCCCTGAGCGGAGGCTGTGGGCGGCAGCCCAGACGCAGGGGCAGGCCCCAACCACCTGCACACGTCTCTGCTGGTGGGGAGAGCACTAGGGAAATGACGTCTGTCAGGCACCTTCTGGGCGCTCACGGAGTCAGCCTCCGGGTGTGTGGGGCTGCAGACCACAGCCAGGGGCCCTGGGAAGCCTGGTGCTCTCCGTGCTGTGCTGAGTCTGGGCGGCCAAGCGACCGCTGGAGGAGCCCTGCACTTGCCATTCCCTTCCCTATGACAGAGCTCTCACGGCTGGAGGGCTTGGCAGCGTGCACCCCACCGGCCCCTAAGCCCTCCGCAAGGACGCCTGGGGACTAGGTGCAAAGGCAAGGCAGGAGTGGAGCTGAGGCCAGGAAGGCGCCAGGAGCGTCTGCCTGTCTGGCGCAGCCTGCTCCTTCCCGGGCAGGAAGCCTAGCAGCGAGGCAAGTCTGGGCAAGGCTCGCCCAGGGCAGAGCAGCCTCACGCCAGCAACTCTGCCAGATCGGGCCTCTGAGCAGAGCTGGAGCTCTGCCGTACTGGAGGCTCACTGGGCTCCGCCCAAGGAGTGAGTGCAGACGCACGCAGCTGGGCTGCCTCCTCTTCTCCCGAGGAGGCTCGCTTCCCGCATGCTGTGCACTAGGCTTCCAGGCGGGGGCGCCCCGCGCCCCCTACAGGTCTTGGCTCAGGGGCTGCTTCCCTGGAGCTGGGGCTGCCGGCGGGAGCCCAGACACGCAGGGGCAGGCCCCACCACCTGCACACGTCTCTGCTGGGGAGCAGAGCGCTAGGGACATGACGTCTGTCAGGCACCTTCTGGGCGCCCACGGAGTCAGCCTCCGGGAGTGTGGGGCTGCAGACCACAGCCAGGGGACCTGGGAGCCTTGTGCTCCCCGTGCGGCGCTGAGTCTGGGCGGCCAAGCAACCGCTGGTGGAGCCCTGCACTTGCCCTCCCCTCCCCTCTACGAGAGGCCTCACTGCTGGAGGGCTTGGCAGTGTGCAAGCCACCGGCTCCTAAGCCTTCCCCAAGGACGCCCGGGGCCTAGATGCAAAGGCAAGGCAGGAGTGGAGCTGAGGCCAGGAAGGCGCCAGTGGCCTCTCCCAGCATCGCACAGCCTGCTCCTTCCCGGGCAGCAAGCCTAGCAGCGAGGCAAGCCTGGGCAAGTCTCGCCCAGGGCAGAGCAGCCTCGCGCAAGGCACTTGACTAGATCCGGCCTCTGAGCAGAGCTGGAGCTCTGCCGTCCTGGAGGCACACTCGGCTCGGCCCAAGCAGGGATTGCAGCTGCACGCGGCTTGGCTCCCTCGACTCTTCCCAAGGAGGCTCGCTTCCAAGCGGACCGTGCACTTGGCTTCCAGGCAGGGACGCCCCGCGCCTCCTGCAGGTCTTGGCACAGGGGCTGCTTCCCCTGAGCGGAGGCTGTGGGCGGCAGCCCAGACACGCAGGGGCAGGCCCCAACCACCTGCACACGTCTCTGCTGGTGGGGAGAGCACTAGGGAAATGACGTCTGTCAGGCACCTTCTGGGCGCTCACGGAGTCAGCCTCCGGGTGTGTGGGGCTGCAGACCACAGCCAGGGGCCCTGGGAAGCCTGGTGCTCTCCGTGCTGTGCTGAGTCTGGGCGGCCAAGCGACCGCTGGAGGAGCCCTGCACTTGCCATTCCCTTCCCTATGACAGAGCTCTCACGGCTGGAGGGCTTGGCAGCGTGCACCCCACCGGCCCCTAAGCCCTCCGCAAGGACGCCTGGGGACTAGGTGCAAAGGCAAGGCAGGAGTGGAGCTGAGGCCAGGAAGGCGCCAGGAGCGTCTGCCTGTCTGGCGCAGCCTGCTCCTTCCCGGGCAGGAAGCCTAGCAGCGAGGCAAGTCTGGGCAAGGCTCGCCCAGGGCAGAGCAGCCTCACGCCAGCAACTCTGCCAGATCGGGCCTCTGAGCAGAGCTGGAGCTCTGCCGTACTGGAGGCTCACTGGGCTCCGCCCAAGGAGTGAGTGCAGACGCACGCAGCTGGGCTGCCTCCTCTTCTCCCGAGGAGGCTCGCTTCCCGCATGCTGTGCACTAGGCTTCCAGGCGGGGGCGCCCCGCGCCCCCTACAGGTCTTGGCTCAGGGGCTGCTTCCCTGGAGCTGGGGCTGCCGGCGGGAGCCCAGACACGCAGGGGCAGGCCCCACCACCTGCACACGTCTCTGCTGGGGAGCAGAGCGCTAGGGACATGACGTCTGTCAGGCACCTTCTGGGCGCCCACGGAGTCAGCCTCCGGGAGTGTGGGGCTGCAGACCACAGCCAGGGGACCTGGGAGCCTTGTGCTCCCCGTGCGGCGCTGAGTCTGGGCGGCCAAGCAACCGCTGGTGGAGCCCTGCACTTGCCCTCCCCTCCCCTCTACGAGAGGCCTCACTGCTGGAGGGCTTGGCAGTGTGCAAGCCACCGGCTCCTAAGCCTTCCCCAAGGACGCCCGGGGCCTAGATGCAAAGGCAAGGCAGGAGTGGAGCTGAGGCCAGGAAGGCGCCAGTGGCCTCTCCCAGCATCGCACAGCCTGCTCCTTCCCGGGCAGCAAGCCTAGCAGCGAGGCAAGCCTGGGCAAGTCTCGCCCAGGGCAGAGCAGCCTCGCGCAAGGCACTTGACTAGATCCGGCCTCTGAGCAGAGCTGGAGCTCTGCCGTCCTGGAGGCACACTCGGCTCGGCCCAAGCCGGGATTGCAGCTGCACGCGGCTTGGCTCCCTCGACTCTTCCCAAGGAGGCTCGCTTCCAAGCGGACCGTGCACTTGGCTTCCAGGCAGGGACGCCCCGCGCCTCCTGCAGGTCTTGGCACAGGGGCTGCTTCCCCTGAGCAGAGGCTGTGGGCGGCAGCCCAGACACGCAGGGGCAGGCCCCAACCACCTGCACAGGTCTCTGCTGGTGGGGACAGCACTAGGGAAATGACGTCTGTCAGGCACCTTCTGGGCGCTCACGGAGTCAGCCTCCGGGTGTGTGGGTCTGCAGACCACAGCCAGGGGCCCTGGGAAGCCTGGTGCTCTCCGTGCTGTGCTGAGTCTGGGCGGCCAAGCGACCGCTGGAGGAGCCCTGCACTTGCCATTCCCTTCCCTATGACAGAGCTCTCACGGCTGGAGGGCTTGGCAGCGTGCACCCCACCGGCCCCTAAGCCCTCCGCAAGGACGCCTGGGGACTAGGTGCAAAGGCAAGGCAGGAGTGGAGCTGAGGCCAGGAAGGCGCCAGGAGCGTCTGCCTGTCTGGCGCAGCCTGCTCCTTCCCGGGCAGGAAGCCTAGCAGCGAGGCAAGTCTGGGCAAGGCTCGCCCAGGGCAGAGCAGCCTCACGCCAGCAACTCTGCCAGATCGGGCCTCTGAGCAGAGCTGGAGCTCTGCCGTACTGGAGGCTCACTGGGCTCCGCCCAAGGAGTGAGTGCAGACGCACGCAGCTGGGCTGCCTCCTCTTCTCCCGAGGAGGCTCGCTTCCCGCATGCTGTGCACTAGGCTTCCAGGCGGGGGCGCCCCGCGCCCCCTACAGGTCTTGGCTCAGGGGCTGCTTCCCTGGAGCTGGGGCTGCCGGCGGGAGCCCAGACACGCAGGGGCAGGCCCCACCACCTGCACACGTCTCTGCTGGGGAGCAGAGCGCTAGGGACATGACGTCTGTCAGGCACCTTCTGGGCGCCCACGGAGTCAGCCTCCGGGAGTGTGGGGCTGCAGACCACAGCCAGGGGACCTGGGAGCCTTGTGCTCCCCGTGCGGCGCTGAGTCTGGGCGGTCAAGCAACCGCTGGTGGAGCCCTGCACTTGCCCTCCCCTCCCCTCTACGAGAGGCCTCACTGCTGGAGGGCTTGGCAGTGTGCAAGCCACCGGCTCCTAAGCCTTCCCCAAGGACGCCCGGGGCCTAGATGCAAAGGCAAGGCAGGAGTGGAGCTGAGGCCAGGAAGGCGCCAGTGGCCTCTCCCAGCATCGCACAGCCTGCTCCTTCCCGGGCAGCAAGCCTAGCAGCGAGGCAAGCCTGGGCAAGTCTCGCCCAGGGCAGAGCAGCCTCGCGCAAGGCACTTGACTAGATCCGGCCTCTGAGCAGAGCTGGAGCTCTGCAGTCCTGGAGGCACACTCGGCTCGGCCCAAGCAGGGAGTGCAGCTGCACGCGGCTTGGCTCCCTCGACTCTTCCCAAGGAGGCTCGCTTCCAAGCGTACTCAGCACTTGGCTTCCAGACAGGGACGCCCCGCGCCTCCTGCAGGTCTTGGCACAGGGGCTGCTTCCCCTGAGGGGAGGCTGTGGGCGGCAGCCCAGACACGCAGGGGCAGGCCCCAACCACCTGCCCACGTCTCTGCTGGTGGGGAGAGCACTAGGGAAATGACGTCTGTCAGGCACCTTCTGGGCGCTCACCGAGTCAGCCTCTGGGTGTGTGGGGCTGCAGACCACAGCCAGGGGCCCTGGGAAGCCTGGTGCTCTCCGTGCTGTGCTGAGTCTGGGCGGCCAAGCGACCGCTGGAGGAGCCCTGCACTTGCCATTCCCTTCCCTATGACAGAGCTCTCACGGCTGGAGGGCTTGGCAGCGTGCACCCCACCGGCCCCTAAGCCCTCCGCAAGGACGCCCGGGGCCTAGATACAAAGGCAAGGCAGGAGTGGAGCTGAGGCCAGGAAGGCGCCAGTGGCCTATCCCAGCATCGCACAGCCTGCTCCTTCCCGGGCAGCAAGCCTAGCAGCGAGGCAAGCCTGGGCAAGTCTCGCCCAGGGCAGAGCAGCCTCGCGCAAGGCACTTGACTAGATCCGGCCTCTGAGCAGAGCTGGAGCTCTGCCGTCCTGGAGGCACACTCGGCTCTGCCCAAGCAGGGATTGCAGCTGCACGCGGCTTGGCTCCCTCGACTCTTCCCAAGGAGGCTCGCTTCCAAGCGGACCGTGCACTTGGCTTCCAGGCAGGGACGCCCCGCGCCTCCTGCAGGTCTTGGCACAGGGGCTGCTTCCCCTGAGCGGAGGCTGTGGGCGGCAGCCCAGACACGCAGGGGCAGGCCCCAACCACCTGCACACGTCTCTGCTGGTGGGGAGAGCACTAGGGAAATGACGTCTGTCAGGCACCTTCTGGGCGCTCACGGAGTCAGCCTCCGGGTGTGTGGGGCTGCAGACCACAGCCAGGGGCCCTGGGAAGCCTGGTGCTCTCCGTGCTGTGCTGAGTCTGGGCGGCCAAGCGACCGCTGGAGGAGCCCTGCACTTGCCATTCCCTTCCCTATGACAGAGCTCTCACGGCTGGAGGGCTTGGCAGCGTGCACCCCACCGGCCCCTAAGCCCTCCGCAAGGACGCCTGGGGACTAGGTGCAAAGGCAAGGCAGGAGTGGAGCTGAGGCCAGGAAGGCGCCAGGAGCGTCTGCCTGTCTGGCGCAGCCTGCTCCTTCCCGGGCAGGAAGCCTAGCAGCGAGGCAAGTCTGGGCAAGGCTCGCCCAGGGCAGAGCAGCCTCACGCCAGCAACTCTGCCAGATCGGGCCTCTGAGCAGAGCTGGAGCTCTGCCGTACTGGAGGCTCACTGGGCTCCGCCCAAGGAGTGAGTGCAGACGCACGCAGCTGGGCTGCCTCCTCTTCTCCCGAGGAGGCTCGCTTCCCGCATGCTGTGCACTAGGCTTCCAGGCGGGGGCGCCCCGCGCCCCCTACAGGTCTTGGCTCAGGGGCTGCTTCCCTGGAGCTGGGGCTGCCGGCGGGAGCCCAGACACGCAGGGGCAGGCCCCACCACCTGCACACGTCTCTGCTGGGGAGCAGAGCGCTAGGGACATGACGTCTGTCAGGCACCTTCTGGGCGCCCACGGAGTCAGCCTCCGGGAGTGTGGGGCTGCAGACCACAGCCAGGGGACCTGGGAGCCTTGTGCTCCCCGTGCGGCGCTGAGTCTGGGCGGCCAAGCAACCGCTGGTGGAGCCCTGCACTTGCCCTCCCCTCCCCTCTACGAGAGGCCTCACTGCTGGAGGGCTTGGCAGTGTGCAAGCCACCGGCTCCTAAGCCTTCCCCAAGGACGCCCGGGGCCTAGATGCAAAGGCAAGGCAGGAGTGGAGCTGAGGCCAGGAAGGCGCCAGTGGCCTCTCCCAGCATCGCACAGCCTGCTCCTTCCCGGGCAGCAAGCCTAGCAGCGAGGCAAGCCTGGGCAAGTCTCGCCCAGGGCAGAGCAGCCTCGCGCAAGGCACTTGACTAGATCCGGCCTCTGAGCAGAGCTGGAGCTCTGCCGTCCTGGAGGCACACTCGGCTCGGCCCAAGCAGGGAGTGCAGCTGCACGCGGCTTGGCTCCCTCGACTCTTCCCAAGGAGGCTCGCTTCCAAGCGGACCGTGCACTTGGCTTCCAGGCAGGGACGCCCCGCGCCTCCTGCAGGTCTTGGCACAGGGGCTGCTTCCCCTGAGCGGAGCTGTGGGCGGCAGCCCAGACACGCAGGGCCAGGCCCCAACCACCTGCACACGTCTCTGCTGGTGGGGAGAGCACTAGGGAAATGACGTCTGTCAGGCACCTTCTGGGCGCTCACGGAGTCAGCCTCCGGGTGTGTGGGGCTGCAGACCACAGCCAGGGGCCCTGGGAAGCCTGGTGCTCTCCATGCTGTGCTGAGTCTGGGCGGCCAAGCGACCGCTGGAGGAGCCCTGCACTTGCCATTCCCTTCCCTATGACAGAGCTCTCACGGCTGGAGGGCTTGGCAGCGTGCACCCCACCGGCCCCTAAGCCCTCCGCAAGGACGCCTGGGGACTAGGTGCAAAGGCAAGGCAGGAGTGGAGCTGAGGCCAGGAAGGCGCCAGGAGCGTCTGCCTGTCTGGCGCAGCCTGCTCCTTCCCGGGCAGGAAGCCTAGCAGCGAGGCAAGTCTGGGCAAGGCTCGCCCAGGGCAGAGCAGCCTCACGCCAGCAACTCTGCCAGATCGGGCCTCTGAGCAGAGCTGGAGCTCTGCCGTACTGGAGGCTCACTGGGCTCCGCCCAAGGAGTGAGTGCAGACGCACGCAGCTGGGCTGCCTCCTCTTCTCCCGAGGAGGCTCGCTTCCCGCATGCTGTGCACTAGGCTTCCAGGCGGGGGCGCCCCGCGCCCCCTACAGGTCTTGGCTCAGGGGCTGCTTCCCTGGAGCTGGGGCTGCCGGCGGGAGCCCAGACACGCAGGGGCAGGCCCCACCACCTGCACACGTCTCTGCTGGGGAGCAGAGCGCTAGGGACATGACGTCTGTCAGGCACCTTCTGGGCGCCCACGGAGTCAGCCTCCGGGAGTGTGGGGCTGCAGACCACAGCCAGGGGACCTGGGAGCCTTGTGCTCCCCGTGCGGCGCTGAGTCTGGGCGGCCAAGCAACCGCTGGTGGAGCCCTGCACTTGCCCTCCCCTCCCCTCTACGAGAGGCCTCACTGCTGGAGGGCTTGGCAGTGTGCAAGCCACCGGCTCCTAAGCCTTCCCCAAGGACGCCCGGGGCCTAGATGCAAAGGCAAGGCAGGAGTGGAGCTGAGGCCAGGAAGGCGCCAGTGGCCTCTCCCAGCATCGCACAGCCTGCTCCTTCCCGGGCAGCAAGCCTAGCAGCGAGGCAAGCCTGGGCAAGTCTCGCCCAGGGCAGAGCAGCCTCGCGCAAGGCACTTGACTAGATCCGGCCTCTGAGCAGAGCTGGAGCTCTGCCGTCCTGGAGGCACACTCGGCTCGGCCCAAGCCGGGATTGCAGCTGCACGCGGCTTGGCTCCCTCGACTCTTCCCAAGGAGGCTCGCTTCCAAGCGGACCGTGCACTTGGCTTCCAGGCAGGGACGCCCCGCGCCTCCTGCAGGTCTTGGCACAGGGGCTGCTTCCCCTGAGCAGAGGCTGTGGGCGGCAGCCCAGACACGCAGGGGCAGGCCCCAACCACCTGCACAGGTCTCTGCTGGTGGGGACAGCACTAGGGAAATGACGTCTGTCAGGCACCTTCTGGGCGCTCACGGAGTCAGCCTCCGGGTGTGTGGGTCTGCAGACCACAGCCAGGGGCCCTGGGAAGCCTGGTGCTCTCCGTGCTGTGCTGAGTCTGGGCGGCCAAGCGACCGCTGGAGGAGCCCTGCACTTGCCATTCCCTTCCCTATGACAGAGCTCTCACGGCTGGAGGGCTTGGCAGCGTGCACCCCACCGGCCCCTAAGCCCTCCGCAAGGACGCCTGGGGACTAGGTGCAAAGGCAAGGCAGGAGTGGAGCTGAGGCCAGGAAGGCGCCAGGAGCGTCTGCCTGTCTGGCGCAGCCTGCTCCTTCCCGGGCAGGAAGCCTAGCAGCGAGGCAAGTCTGGGCAAGGCTCGCCCAGGGCAGAGCAGCCTCACGCCAGCAACTCTGCCAGATCGGGCCTCTGAGCAGAGCTGGAGCTCTGCCGTACTGGAGGCTCACTGGGCTCCGCCCAAGGAGTGAGTGCAGACGCACGCAGCTGGGCTGCCTCCTCTTCTCCCGAGGAGGCTCGCTTCCCGCATGCTGTGCACTAGGCTTCCAGGCGGGGGCGCCCCGCGCCCCCTACAGGTCTTGGCTCAGGGGCTGCTTCCCTGGAGCTGGGGCTGCCGGCGGGAGCCCAGACACGCAGGGGCAGGCCCCACCACCTGCACACGTCTCTGCTGGGGAGCAGAGCGCTAGGGACATGACGTCTGTCAGGCACCTTCTGGGCGCCCACGGAGTCAGCCTCCGGGAGTGTGGGGCTGCAGACCACAGCCAGGGGACCTGGGAGCCTTGTGCTCCCCGTGCGGCGCTGAGTCTGGGCGGCCAAGCAACCGCTGGTGGAGCCCTGCACTTGCCCTCCCCTCCCCTCTACGAGAGGCCTCACTGCTGGAGGGCTTGGCAGTGTGCAAGCCACCGGCTCCTAAGCCTTCCCCAAGGACGCCCGGGGCCTAGATGCAAAGGCAAGGCAGGAGTGGAGCTGAGGCCAGGAAGGCGCCAGTGGCCTCTCCCAGCATCGCACAGCCTGCTCCTTCCCGGGCAGCAAGCCTAGCAGCGAGGCAAGCCTGGGCAAGTCTCGCCCAGGGCAGAGCAGCCTCGCGCAAGGCACTTGACTAGATCCGGCCTCTGAGCAGAGCTGGAGCTCTGCCGTCCTGGAGGCCCACTCAGCTCGGCCCAAGCAGGGAGTGCAGCTGCACGCGGCTTGGCTCCCTCGACTCTTCCCAAGGAGGCTCGCTTCCAAGCGGACCGTGCACTTGGCTTCCAGGCAGGGACGCCCCGCGCCTCCTGCAGGTCTTGGCACAGGGGCTGCTTCCCCTGAGCAGAGGCTGTGGGCGGCAGCCCAGACACGCAGGGGCAGGCCCCAACCACCTGCACAGGTCTCTGCTGGTGGGGACAGCACTAGGGAAATGACGTCTGTCAGGCACCTTCTGGGCGCTCACGGAGTCAGCCTCCGGGTGTGTGGGGCTGCAGACCACAGCCAGGGGCCCTGGGAAGCCTGGTGCTCTCCGTGCTGTGCTGAGTCTGGGCGGCCAAGCGACC
This sequence comes from Budorcas taxicolor, assembly GCF_023091745.1. NCBI lineage: Eukaryota > Metazoa > Chordata > Mammalia > Artiodactyla > Bovidae > Budorcas > Budorcas taxicolor. The sequence continues at coordinate 1,124,258 of NW_026291583.1, forward strand.
GCTGGAGGAGCCCTGCACTTGCCATTCCCTTCCCTATGACAGAGCTCTCACGGCTGGAGGGCTTGGCAGCGTGCACCCCACCGGCCCCTAAGCCCTCCGCAAGGACGCCTGGGGACTAGGTGCAAAGGCAAGGCAGGAGTGGAGCTGAGGCCAGGAAGGCGCCAGGAGCGTCTGCCTGTCTGGCGCAGCCTGCTCCTTCCGGGGCAGGAAGCGTAGCAGCGAGGCAAGTCTGGGCAAGGCTCGCCCAGGGCAGAGCAGCCTCACGCCAGCAACTCTGCCAGATCGGGCCTCTGAGCAGAGCTGGAGCTCTGCCGTACTGGAGGCTCACTGGGCTCCGCCCAAGGAGTGAGTGCAGACGCACGCAGCTGGGCTGCCTCCTCTTCTCCCGAGGAGGCTCGCTTCCCGCATGCTGTGCACTAGGCTTCCAGGCGGGGGCGCCCCGCGCCCCCTACAGGTCTTGGCTCAGGGGCTGCTTCCCTGGAGCTGGGGCTGCCGGCGGGAGCCCAGACACGCAGGGGCAGGCCCCACCACCTGCACACGTCTCTGCTGGGGAGCAGAGCGCTAGGGACATGACGTCTGTCAGGCACCTTCTGGGCGCCCACGGAGTCAGCCTCCGGGAGTGTGGGGCTGCAGACCACAGCCAGGGGACCTGGGAGCCTTGTGCTCCCCGTGCGGCGCTGAGTCTGGGCGGCCAAGCAACCGCTGGTGGAGCCCTGCACTTGCCCTCCCCTCCCCTCTACGAGAGGCCTCACTGCTGGAGGGCTTGGCAGTGTGCAAGCCACCGGCTCCTAAGCCTTCCCCAAGGACGCCCGGGGCCTAGATGCAAAGGCAAGGCAGGAGTGGAGCTGAGGCCAGGAAGGCGCCAGTGGCCTCTCCCAGCATCGCACAGCCTGCTCCTTCCCGGGCAGCAAGCCTAGCAGCGAGGCAAGCCTGGGCAAGTCTCGCCCAGGGCAGAGCAGCCTCGCGCAAGGCACTTGACTAGATCCGGCCTCTGAGCAGAGCTGGAGCTCTGCCGTCCTGGAGGCACACTCGGCTCGGCCCAAGCAGGGATTGCAGCTGCACGCGGCTTGGCTCCCTCGACTCTTCCCAAGGAGGCTCGCTTCCAAGCGGACCGTGCACTTGGCTTCCAGGCAGGGACGCCCCGCGCCTTCTGCAGGTCTTGGCACAGGGGCTGCTTCCACTGAGCGGAGGCTGTGGGCGGCAGCCCAGACACGCAGGGCCAGGCCCCAACCACCTGCACACGTCTCTGCTGGTGGGGAGAGCACTAGGGAAATGACGTCTGTCAGGCACCTTCTGGGCGCTCACGGAGTCAGCCTCCGGGTGTGTGGGGCTGCAGACCACAGCCAGGGGCCCTGGGAAGCCTGGTGCTCTCCGTGCTGTGCTGAGTCTGGGCGGCCAAGCGACCGCTGGAGGAGCCCTGCACTTGCCATTCCCTTCCCTATGACAGAGCTCTCACGGCTGCAGGGCTTGGCAGCGTGCACCCCACCGGCCCCTAAGCCCTCCGCAAGGACGCCTGGGGACTAGGTGCAAAGGCAAGGCAGGAGTGGAGCTGAGGCCAGGAAGGCGCCAGGAGCGTCTGCCTGTCTGGCGCAGCCTGCTCCTTCCCGGGCAGGAAGCCTAGGAGCGAGGCAAGTCTGGGCAAGGCTCGCCCAGGGCAGAGCAGCCTCACGCCAGCAACTCTGCCAGATCGGGCCTCTGAGCAGAGCTGGAGCTCTGCCGTACTGGAGGCTCACTGGGCTCCGCCCAAGGAGTGAGTGCAGACGCACGCAGCTGGGCTGCTTCCTCTTCTCCCGAGGAGGCTCGCTTCCCGCATGCTGTGCACTAGGCTTCCAGGCGGGGGCGCCCCGCGCCCCCTACAGGTCTTGGCTCAGGGGCTGCTTCCCTGGAGCTGGGGCTGCCGGCGGGAGCCCAGACACGCAGGGGCAGGCCCCACCACCTGCACACGTCTCTGCTGGGGAGCAGAGCGCTAGGGACATGACGTCTGTCAGGCACCTTCTGGGCGCTCACGGAGTCAGCCTCCGGGTGTGTGGGGCTGCAGACCACAGCCAGGGGCCCTGGGAAGCCTGGTGCTCTCCGTGCTGTGCTGAGTCTGGGCGGCCAAGCGACCGCTGGAGGAGCCCTGCACTTGCCATTCCCTTCCCTATGACAGAGCTCTCACGGCTGGAGGGCTTGGCAGCGTGCACCCCACCGGCCCCTAAGCCCTCCGCAAGGACGCCTGGGGACTAGGTGCAAAGGCAAGGCAGGAGTGGAGCTGAGGCCAGGAAGGCGCCAGGAGCGTCTGCCTGTCTGGCGCAGCCTGCTCCTTCCCGGGCAGGAAGCCTAGCAGCGAGGCAAGTCTGGGCAAGGCTCGCCCAGGGCAGAGCAGCCTCACGCCAGCAACTCTGCCAGATCGGGCCTCTGAGCAGAGCTGGAGCTCTGCCGTACTGGAGGCTCACTGGGCTCCGCCCAAGGAGTGAGTGCAGACGCACGCAGCTGGGCTGCCTCCTCTTCTCCCGAGGAGGCTCGCTTCCCGCATGCTGTGCACTAGGCTTCCAGGCGGGGGCGCCCCGCGCCCCCTACAGGTCTTGGCTCAGGGGCTGCTTCCCTGGAGCTGGGGCTGCCGGCGGGAGCCCAGACACGCAGGGGCAGGCCCCACCACCTGCACACGTCTCTGCTGGGGAGCAGAGCGCTAGGGACATGACGTCTGTCAGGCACCTTCTGGGCGCCCACGGAGTCAGCCTCCGGGAGTGTGGGGCTGCAGACCACAGCCAGGGGACCTGGGAGCCTTGTGCTCCCCGTGCGGCGCTGAGTCTGGGCGGCCAAGCAACCGCTGGTGGAGCCCTGCACTTGCCCTCCCCTCCCCTCTACGAGAGGCCTCACTGCTGGAGGGCTTGGCAGTGTGCAAGCCACCGGCTCCTAAGCCTTCCCCAAGGACGCCCGGGGCCTAGATGCAAAGGCAAGGCAGGAGTGGAGCTGAGGCCAGGAAGGCGCCAGTGGCCTCTCCCAGCATCGCACAGCCTGCTCCTTCCCGGGCAGCAAGCCTAGCAGCGAGGCAAGCCTGGGCAAGTCTCGCCCAGGGCAGAGCAGCCTCGCGCAAGGCACTTGACTAGATCCGGCCTCTGAGCAGAGCTGGAGCTCTGCCGTCCTGGAGGCCCACTCGGCTCGGCCCAAGCAGGGAGTGCAGCTGCACGCGGCTTGGCTCCCTCGACTCTTCCCAAGGAGGCTCGCTTCCAAGCGGACCGTGCACTTGGCTTCCAGGCAGGGACGCCCCGCGCCTCCTGCAGGTCTTGGCACAGGGGCTGCTTCCCCTGAGCGGAGGCTGTGGGCGGCAGCCCAGACACGCAGGGGCAGGCCCCAACCACCTGCACACGTCTCTGCTGGTGGGGAGAGCACTAGGGAAATGACGTCTGTCAGGCACCTTCTGGGCGCTCACGGAGTCAGCCTCCGGGTGTGTGGGGCTGCAGACCACAGCCAGGGGCCCTGGGAAGCCTGGTGCTCTCCGTGCTGTGCTGAGTCTGGGCGGCCAAGCGACCGCTGGAGGAGCCCTGCACTTGCCATTCCCTTCCCTATGACAGAGCTCTCACGGCTGGAGGGCTTGGCAGCGTGCACCCCACCGGCCCCTAAGCCCTCCGCAAGGACGCCTGGGGACTAGGTGCAAAGGCAAGGCAGGAGTGGAGCTGAGGCCAGGAAGGCGCCAGGAGCGTCTGCCTGTCTGGCGCAGCCTGCTCCTTCCCGGGCAGGAAGCCTAGCAGCGAGGCAAGTCTGGGCAAGGCTCGCCCAGGGCAGAGCAGCCTCACGCCAGCAACTCTGCCAGATCGGGCCTCTGAGCAGAGCTGGAGCTCTGCCGTACTGGAGGCTCACTGGGCTCCGCCCAAGGAGTGAGTGCAGACGCACGCAGCTGGGCTGCCTCCTCTTCTCCCGAGGAGGCTCGCTTCCCGCATGCTGTGCACTAGGCTTCCAGGCGGGGGCGCCCCGCGCCCCCTACAGGTCTTGGCTCAGGGGCTGCTTCCCTGGAGCTGGGGCTGCCGGCGGGAGCCCAGACACGCAGGGGCAGGCCCCACCACCTGCACACGTCTCTGCTGGGGAGCAGAGCACTAGGGACATGACGTCTGTCAGGCACCTTCTGGGCGCCCACGGAGTCAGCCTCCGGGTGTGTGGGGCTGCAGACCACAGCCAGGGGCCCTGGGAAGCCTGGTGCTCTCCGTGCTGTGCTGAGTCTGGGCGGCCAAGCGACCGCTGGAGGAGCCCTGCACTTGCCATTCCCTTCCCTATGACAGAGCTCTCACGGCTGGAGGGCTTGGCAGCGTGCACCCCACCGGCCCCTAAGCCCTCCGCAAGGACGCCTGGGGACTAGGTGCAAAGGCAAGGCAGGAGTGGAGCTGAGGCCAGGAAGGCGCCAGGAGCGTCTGCCTGTCTGGCGCAGCCTGCTCCTTCCGGGGCAGGAAGCCTAGCAGCGAGGAAAGTCTGGGCAAGGCTCGCCCAGGGCAGAGCAGCCTCACGCCAGCAACTCTGCCAGATCGGGCCTCTGAGCAGAGCTGGAGCTCTGCCGTACTGGAGGCTCACTGGGCTCCGCCCAAGGAGTGAGTGCAGACGCACGCAGCTGGGCTGCCTCCTCTTCTCCCGAGGAGGCTCGCTTCCCGCATGCTGTGCACTAGGCTTCCAGGCGGGGGCGCCCCGCGCCCCCTACAGGTCTTGGCTCAGGGGCTGCTTCCCTGGAGCTGGGGCTGCCGGCGGGAGCCCAGACACGCAGGGGCAGGCCCCACCACCTGCACACGTCTCTGCTGGGGAGCAGAGCACTAGGGACATGACGTCTGTCAGGCACCTTCTGGGCGCCCACGGAGTCAGCCTCCGGGTGTGTGGGGCTGCAGACCACAGCCAGGGGCCCTGGGAAGCCTGGTGCTCTCCGTGCTGTGCTGAGTCTGGGCGGCCAAGCGACCGCTGGAGGAGCCCTGCACTTGCCATTCCCTTCCCTATGACAGAGCTCTTACGGCTGGAGGGCTTGGCAGCGTGCACCCCACCGGCCCCTAAGCCCTCCGCAAGGACGCCTGGGGACTAGGTGCAAAGGCAAGGCAGGAGTGGAGCTGAGGCCAGGAAGGCGCCAGGAGCGTCTGCCTGTCTGGCGCAGCCTGCTCCTTCCGGGGCAGGAAGCCTAGCAGCGAGGCAAGTCTGGGCAAGGCTCGCCCAGGGCAGAGCAGCCTCACGCCAGCAACTCTGCCAGATCGGGCCTCTGAGCAGAGCTGGAGCTCTGCCGTACTGGAGGCTCACTGGGCTCCGCCCAAGGAGTGAGTGCAGACGCACGCAGCTGGGCTGCCTCCTCTTCTCCCGAGGAGGCTCGCTTCCCGCATGCTGTGCACTAGGCTTCCAGGCGGGGGCGCCCCGCGCCCCCTACAGGTCTTGGCTCAGGGGCTGCTTCCCTGGAGCTGGGGCTGCCGGCGGGAGCCCAGACACGCAGGGGCAGGCCCCACCACCTGCACACGTCTCTGCTGGGGAGCAGAGCGCTAGGGACATGACGTCTGTCAGGCACCTTCTGGGCGCCCACAGAGTCAGCCTCCGGGAGTGTGGGGCTGCAGACCACAGCCAGGGGACCTGGGAGCCTTGTGCTCCCCGTGCGGCGCTGAGTCTGGGCGGCCAAGCAACCGCTGGTGGAGCCCTGCACTTGCCCTCCCCTCCCCTCTACGAGAGGCCTCACTGCTGGAGGGCTTGGCAGTGTGCAAGCCACCGGCTCCTAAGCCTTCCCCAAGGACGCCCGGGGCCTAGATGCAAAGGCAAGGCAGGAGTGGAGCTGAGGCCAGGAAGGCGCCAGTGGCCTCTCCCAGCATCGCACAGCCTGCTCCTTCCCGGGCAGCAAGCCTAGCAGCGAGGCAAGCCTGGGCAAGTCTCGCCCAGGGCAGAGCAGCCTCGCGCAAGGCACTTGACTAGATCCGGCCTCTGAGCAGAGCTGGAGCTCTGCCGTCCTGGAGGCACACTCGGCTCGGCCCAAGCAGGGAGTGCAGCTGCACGCGGCTTGGCTCCCTCGACTCTTCCCAAGGAGGCTCGCTTCCAAGCGGACCGTGCACTTGGCTTCCAGGCAGGGACGCCCCGCGCCTCCTGCAGGTCTTGGCACAGGGGCTGCTTCCCCTGAGCGGAGCTGTGGGCGGCAGCCCAGACACGCAGGGGCAGGCCCCAACCACCTGCACACGTCTCTGCTGGTGGGGAGAGCACTAGGGAAATGACGTCTGTCAGGCACCTTCTGGGCGCTCACGGAGTCAGCCTCCGGGTGTGTGGGGCTGCAGACCACAGCCAGGGGCCCTGGGAAGCCTGGTGCTCTCCATGCTGTGCTGAGTCTGGGCGGCCAAGCGACCGCTGGAGGAGCCCTGCACTTGCCATTCCCTTCCCTATGACAGAGCTCTCACGGCTGGAGGGCTTGGCAGCGTGCACCCCACCGGCCCCTAAGCCCTCCGCAAGGACGCCTGGGGACTAGGTGCAAAGGCAAGGCAGGAGTGGAGCTGAGGCCAGGAAGGCGCCAGGAGCGTCTGCCTGTCTGGCGCAGCCTGCTCCTTCCCGGGCAGGAAGCCTAGCAGCGAGGCAAGTCTGGGCAAGGCTCGCCCAGGGCAGAGCAGCCTCACGCCAGCAACTCTGCCAGATCGGGCCTCTGAGCAGAGCTGGAGCTCTGCCGTACTGGAGGCTCACTGGGCTCCGCCCAAGGAGTGAGTGCAGACGCACGCAGCTGGGCTGCCTCCTCTTCTCCCGAGGAGGCTCGCTTCCCGCATGCTGTGCACTAGGCTTCCAGGCGGGGGCGCCCCGCGCCCCCTACAGGTCTTGGCTCAGGGGCTGCTTCCCTGGAGCTGGGGCTGCCGGCGGGAGCCCAGACACGCAGGGGCAGGCCCCACCACCTGCACACGTCTCTGCTGGGGAGCAGAGCGCTAGGGACATGACGTCTGTCAGGCACCTTCTGGGCGCCCACGGAGTCAGCCTCCGGGAGTGTGGGGCTGCAGACCACAGCCAGGGGACCTGGGAGCCTTGTGCTCCCCGTGCGGCGCTGAGTCTGGGCGGCCAAGCAACCGCTGGTGGAGCCCTGCACTTGCCCTCCCCTCCCCTCTACGAGAGGCCTCACTGCTGGAGGGCTTGGCAGTGTGCAAGCCACCGGCTCCTAAGCCTTCCCCAAGGACGCCCGGGGCCTAGATGCAAAGGCAAGGCAGGAGTGGAGCTGAGGCCAGGAAGGCGCCAGTGGCCTCTCCCAGCATCGCACAGCCTGCTCCTTCCCGGGCAGCAAGCCTAGCAGCGAGGCAAGCCTGGGCAAGTCTCGCCCAGGGCAGAGCAGCCTCGTGCAAGGCACTTGACTAGATCCGGCCTCTGAGCAGAGCTGGAGCTCTGCCGTCCTGGAGGCACACTCGGCTCGGCCCAAGCAGGGAGTGCAGCTGCACGCGGCTTGGCTCCCTCGACTCTTCCCAAGGAGGCTCGCTTCCAAGCGGACCGTGCACTTGGCTTCCAGGCAGGGACGCCCCGCGCCTCCTGCAGGTCTTGGCACAGGGGCTGCTTCCCCTGAGCAGAGGCTGTGGGCAGCAGCCCAGACACGCAGGGGCAGGCCCCAACCACCTGCACACGTCTCTGCTGGTGGGGACAGCACTAGGGAAATGACGTCTGTCAGGCACCTTCTGGGTGCTCACGGAGTCAGCCTCCGTGTGTGTGGGGCTGCAGACCACAGCCAGGGGCCCTGGGAAGCCTGGTGCTCTCCGTGCTGTGCTGAGTCTGGGCGGCCAAGCGACCGCTAGAGGAGCCCTGCACTTGCCATTCCCTTCCCTATGACAGAGCTCTCACGGCTGGAGGGCTTGGCAGCGTGCACCCCACCGGCCCCTAAGCCCTCCGCAAGGACGCCTGGGGACTAGGTGCAAAGGCAACGCAGGAGTGGAGCTGTGGCCAGGAAGGCGCCAGGAGCGTCTGCCTGTCTGGCGCAGCCTGCTCCTTCCGGGGCAGGAAGCCTAGCAGCGAGGCAAGTCTGGGCAAGGCTCGCCCAGGGCAGAGCAGCCTCACGCCAGCAACTCTGCCAGATCGGGCCTCTGAGCAGAGCTGGAGCTCTGCCGTACTGGAGGCTCACTGGGCTCCGCCCAAGGAGTGAGTGCAGACGCACGCAGCTGGGCTGCCTCCTCTTCTCCCGAGGAGGCTCGCTTCCCGCATGCTGTGCACTAGGCTTCCAGGCGGGGGCGCCCCGCGCCCCCTACAGGTCTTGGCTCAGGGGCTGCTTCCCTGGAGCTGGGGCTGCCGGCGGGAGCCCAGACACGCAGGGGCAGGCCCCACCACCTGCACACGTCTCTGCTGGGGAGCAGAGCGCTAGGGACATGACGTCTGTCAGGCACCTTCTGGGCGCCCACGGAGTCAGCCTCCGGGAGTGTGGGGCTGCAGACCACAGCCAGGGGACCTGGGAGCCTTGTGCTCCCCGTGCGGCGCTGAGTCTGGGCGGCCAAGCAACCGCTGGTGGAGCCCTGCACTTGCCCTCCCCTCCCCTCTACGAGAGGCCTCACTGCTGGAGGGCTTGGCAGTGTGCAAGCCACCGGCTCCTAAGCCTTCCCCAAGGACGCCCGGGGCCTAGATGCAAAGGCAAGGCAGGAGTGGAGCTGAGGCCAGGAAGGCGCCAGTGGCCTCTCCCAGCATCGCACAGCCTGCTCCTTCCCGGGCAGCAAGCCTAGCAGCGAGGCAAGCCTGGGCAAGTCTCGCCCAGGGCAGAGCAGCCTCGCGCAAGGCACTTGACTAGATCCGGCCTCTGAGCAGAGCTGGAGCTCTGCCGTCCTGGAGGCACACTCGGCTCGGCCCAAGCAGGGATTGCAGCTGCACGCGGCTTGGCTCCCTCGACTCTTCCCAAGGAGGCTCGCTTCCAAGCGGACCGTGCACTTGGCTTCCAGGCAGGGACGCCCCGCGCCTTCTGCAGGTCTTGGCACAGGGGCTGCTTCCACTGAGCGGAGGCTGTGGGCGGCAGCCCAGACACGCAGGGCCAGGCCCCAACCACCTGCACACGTCTCTGCTGGTGGGGAGAGCACTAGGGAAATGACGTCTGTCAGGCACCTTCTGGGCGCTCACGGAGTCAGCCTCCGGGTGTGTGGGGCTGCAGACCACAGCCAGGGGCCCTGGGAAGCCTGGTGCTCTCCGTGCTGTGCTGAGTCTGGGCGGCCAAGCGACCGCTGGAGGAGCCCTGCACTTGCCATTCCCTTCCCTATGACAGAGCTCTCACGGCTGGAGGGCTTGGCAGCGTGCACCCCACCGGCCCCTAAGCCCTCCGCAAGGACGCCTGGGGACTAGGTGCAAAGGCAAGGCAGGAGTGGAGCTGAGGCCAGGAAGGCGCCAGGAGCGTCTGCCTGTCTGGCGCAGCCTGCTCCTTCCCGGGCAGGAAGCCTAGCAGCGAGGCAAGTCTGGGCAAGGCTCGCCCAGGGCAGAGCAGCCTCACGCCAGCAACTCTGCCAGATCGGGCCTCTGAGCAGAGCTGGAGCTCTGCCGTACTGGAGGCTCACTGGGCTCCGCCCAAGGAGTGAGTGCAGACGCACGCAGCTGGGCTGCCTCCTCTTCTCCCGAGGAGGCTCGCTTCCCGCATGCTGTGCACTAGGCTTCCAGGCGGGGGCGCCCCGCGCCCCCTACAGGTCTTGGCTCAGGGGCTGCTTCCCTGGAGCTGGGGCTGCCGGCGGGAGCCCAGACACGCAGGGGCAGGCCCCACCACCTGCACACGTCTCTGCTGGGGAGCAGAGCGCTAGGGACATGACGTCTGTCAGGCACCTTCTGGGCGCCCACGGAGTCAGCCTCCGGGAGTGTGGGGCTGCAGACCACAGCCAGGGGACCTGGGAGCCTTGTGCTCCCCGTGCGGCGCTGAGTCTGGGCGGCCAAGCAACCGCTGGTGGAGCCCTGCACTTGCCCTCCCCTCCCCTCTACGAGAGGCCTCACTGCTGGAGGGCTTGGCAGTGTGCAAGCCACCGGCTCCTAAGCCTTCCCCAAGGACGCCCGGGGCCTAGATGCAAAGGCAAGGCAGGAGTGGAGCTGAGGCCAGGAAGGCGCCAGTGGCCTCTCCCAGCATCGCACAGCCTGCTCCTTCCCGGGCAGCAAGCCTAGCAGCGAGGCAAGCCTGGGCAAGTCTCGCCCAGGGCAGAGCAGCCTCGCGCAAGGCACTTGACTAGATCCGGCCTCTGAGCAGAGCTGGAGCTCTGCCGTCCTGGAGGCACACTCGGCTCGGCCCAAGCAGGGATTGCAGCTGCACGCGGCTTGGCTCCCTCGACTCTTCCCAAGGAGGCTCGCTTCCAAGCGGACCGTGCACTTGGCTTCCAGGCAGGGACGCCCCGCGCCTTCTGCAGGTCTTGGCACAGGGGCTGCTTCCACTGAGCGGAGGCTGTGGGCGGCAGCCCAGACACGCAGGGCCAGGCCCCAACCACCTGCACACGTCTCTGCTGGTGGGGAGAGCACTAGGGAAATGACGTCTGTCAGGCACCTTCTGGGCGCTCACGGAGTCAGCCTCCGGGTGTGTGGGGCTGCAGACCACAGCCAGGGGCCCTGGGAAGCCTGGTGCTCTCCGTGCTGTGCTGAGTCTGGGCGGCCAAGCGACCGCTGGAGGAGCCCTGCACTTGCCATTCCCTTCCCTATGACAGAGCTCTCACGGCTGCAGGGCTTGGCAGCGTGCACCCCACCGGCCCCTAAGCCCTCCGCAAGGACGCCTGGGGACTAGGTGCAAAGGCAAGGCAGGAGTGGAGCTGAGGCCAGGAAGGCGCCAGGAGCGTCTGCCTGTCTGGCGCAGCCTGCTCCTTCCCGGGCAGGAAGCCTAGCAGCGAGGCAAGTCTGGGCAAGGCTCGCCCAGGGCAGAGCAGCCTCACGCCAGCAACTCTGCCAGATCGGGCCTCTGAGCAGAGCTGGAGCTCTGCCGTACTGGAGGCTCACTGGGCTCCGCCCAAGGAGTGAGTGCAGACGCAGGCAGCTGGGCTGCTTCCTCTTCTCCCGAGGAGGCTCGCTTCCCGCATGCTGTGCACTAGGCTTCCAGGCGGGGGCGCCCCGCGCCCCCTACAGGTCTTGGCTCAGGGGCTGCTTCCCTGGAGCTGGGGCTGCCGGCGGGAGCCCAGACACGCAGGGGCAGGCCCCACCACCTGCACACGTCTCTGCTGGGGAGCAGAGCGCTAGGGACATGACGTCTGTCAGGCACCTTCTGGGCGCTCACGGAGTCATCCTCCGGGTGTGTGGGGCTGCAGACCACAGCCGGGGGCCCTGGGAAGCCTGGTGCTCTCCGTGCTGTGCTGAGTCTGGGCGGCCAAGCGACCGCTGGAGGAGCCCTGCCCTTGCCATTCCCTTCCCTATGACAGAGCTCTCACGGCTGGAGGGCTTGGCAGCGTGCACCCCACCGGCCCCTAAGCCCTCCGCAAGGACGCCTGGGGACTAGGTGCAAAGGCAAGGCAGGAGTGGAGCTGAGGCCAGGAAGGCGCCAGGAGCGTCTGCCTGTCTGGCGCAGCCTGCTCCTTCCCGGGCAGGAAGCCTAGCAGCGAGGCAAGTCTGGGCAAGGCTCGCCCAGGGCAGAGCAGCCTCACGCCAGCAACTCTGCCAGATCGGGCCTCTGAGCAGAGCTGGAGCTCTGCCGTACTGGAGGCTCACTGGGCTCCGCCCAAGGAGTGAGTGCAGACGCACGCAGCTGGGCTGCCTCCTCTTCTCCCGAGGAGGCTCGCTTCCCGCATGCTGTGCACTAGGCTTCCAGGCGGGGGCGCCCCGCGCCCCCTACAGGTCTTGGCTCAGGGGCTGCTTCCCTGGAGCTGGGGCTGCCGGCGGGAGCCCAGACACGCAGGGGCAGGCCCCACCACCTGCACACGTCTCTGCTGGGGAGCAGAGCGCTAGGGACATGACGTCTGTCAGGCACCTTCTGGGCGCCCACGGAGTCAGCCTCCGGGAGTGTGGGGCTGCAGACCACAGCCAGGGGACCTGGGAGCCTTGTGCTCCCCGTGCGGCGCTGAGTCTGGGCGGCCAAGCAACCGCTGGTGGAGCCCTGCACTTGCCCTCCCCTCCCCTCTACGAGAGGCCTCACTGCTGGAGGGCTTGGCAGTGTGCAAGCCACCGGCTCCTAAGCCTTCCCCAAGGACGCCCGGGGCCTAGATGCAAAGGCAAGGCAGGAGTGGAGCTGAGGCCAGGAAGGCGCCAGTGGCCTCTCCCAGCATCGCACAGCCTGCTCCTTCCCGGGCAGCAAGCCTAGCAGCGAGGCAAGCCTGGGCAAGTCTCGCCCAGGGCAGAGCAGCCTCGCGCAAGGCACTTGACTAGATCCGGCCTCTGAGCAGAGCTGGAGCTCTGCCGTCCTGGAGGCCCACTCAGCTCGGCCCAAGCAGGGAGTGCAGCTGCTCGCGGCTTGGCTCCCTCGACTCTTCCCAAGGAGGCTCGCTTCCAAGCGGACCGTGCACTTGGCTTCCAGGCAGGGACGCCCCGCGCCTCCTGCAGGTCTTGGCACAGGGGCTGCTTCCCCTGAGCAGAGGCTGTGGGCGGCAGCCCAGACACGCAGGGGCAGGCCCCAACCACCTGCACAGGTCTCTGCTGGTGGGGACAGCACTAGGGAAATGACGTCTGTCAGGCACCTTCTGGGCGCTCACGGAGTCAGCCTCCGGGTGTGTGGGGCTGCAGACCACAGCCAGGGGCCCTGGGAAGCCTGGTGCTCTCCGTGCTGTGCTGAGTCTGGGCGGCCAAGCGACCGCTGGAGGAGCCCTGCACTTGCCATTCCCTTCCCTATGACAGAGCTCTCACGGCTGGAGGGCTTGGCAGCGTGCACCCCACCGGCCCCTAAGCCCTCCGCAAGGACGCCTGGGGACTAGGTGCAAAGGCAAGGCAGGAGTGGAGCTGAGGCCAGGAAGGCGCCAGGAGCGTCTGCCTGTCTGGCGCAGCCTGCTCCTTCCCGGGCAGGAAGCCTAGCAGCGAGGCAAGTCTGGGCAAGGCTCGCCCAGGGCAGAGCAGCCTCACGCCAGCAACTCTGCCAGATCGGGCCTCTGAGCAGAGCTGGAGCTCTGCCGTACTGGAGGCTCACTGGGCTCCGCCCAAGGAGTGAGTGCAGACGCACGCAGCTGGGCTGCCTCCTCTTCTCCCGAGGAGGCTCGCTTCCCGCATGCTGTGCACTAGGCTTCCAGGCGGGGGCGCCCCGCGCCCCCTACAGGTCTTGGCTCAGGGGCTGCTTCCCTGGAGCTGGGGCTGCCGGCGGGAGCCCAGACACGCAGGGGCAGGCCCCACCACCTGCACACGTCTCTGCTGGGGAGCAGAGCGCTAGGGACATGACGTCTGTCAGGCACCTTCTGGGCGCCCACGGAGTCAGCCTCCGGGAGTGTGGGGCTGCAGACCACAGCCAGGGGACCTGGGAGCCTTGTGCTCCCCGTGCGGCGCTGAGTCTGGGCGGCCAAGCAACCGCTGGTGGAGCCCTGCACTTGCCCTCCCCTCCCCTCTACGAGAGGCCTCACTGCTGGAGGGCTTGGCAGTGTGCAAGCCACCGGCTCCTAAGCCTTCCCCAAGGACGCCCGGGGCCTAGATGCAAAGGCAAGGCAGGAGTGGAGCTGAGGCCAGGAAGGCGCCAGTGGCCTCTCCCAGCATCGCACAGCCTGCTCCTTCCCGGGCAGCAAGCCTAGCAGCGAGGCAAGCCTGGGCAAGTCTCGCCCAGGGCAGAGCAGCCTCGCGCAAGGCACTTGACTAGATCCGGCCTCTGAGCAGAGCTGGAGCTCTGCCGTCCTGGAGGCACACTCGGCTCGGCCCAAGCAGGGATTGCAGCTGCACGCGGCTTGGCTCCCTCGACTCTTCCCAAGGAGGCTCGCTTCCAAGCGGACCGTGCACTTGGCTTCCAGGCAGGGACGCCCCGCGCCTTCTGCAGGTCTTGGCACAGGGGCTGCTTCCACTGAGCGGAGGCTGTGGGCGGCAGCCCAGACACGCAGGGCCAGGCCCCAACCACCTGCACACGTCTCTGCTGGTGGGGAGAGCACTAGGGAAATGACGTCTGTCAGGCAACTTCTGGGCGCTCACGGAGTCAGCCTCCGGGTGTGTGGGGCTGCAGACCACAGCCAGGGGCCCTGGGAAGCCTGGTGCTCTCCGTGATGTGCTGAGTCTGGGCGGCCAAGCGACCGCTGGAGGAGCCCTGCACTTGCCATTCCCTTCCCTATGACAGAGCTCTCACGGCTGCAGGGCTTGGCAGCTTGCACCCCACCGGCCCCTAAGCCCTCCGCAAGGACGCCTGGGGACTAGGTGCAAAGGCAAGGCAGGAGTGGAGCTGAGGCCAGGAAGGCGCCAGGAGCGTCTGCCTGTCTGGCGCAGCCTGCTCCTTCCCGGGCAGGAAGCCTAGGAGCGAGGCAAGTCTGGGCAAGGCTCGCCCAGGGCAGAGCAGCCTCACGCCAGCAACTCTGCCAGATCGGGCCTCTGAGCAGAGCTGGAGCTCTGCCGTACTGGAGGCTCACTGGGCTCCGCCCAAGGAGTGAGTGCAGACGCACGGAGCTGGGCTGCTTCCTCTTCTCCCGAGGAGGCTCGCTTCCCGCATGCTGTGCACTAGGCTTCCAGGCGGGGGCGCCCCGCGCCCCCTACAGGTCTTGGCTCAGGGGCTGCTTCCCTGGAGCTGGGGCTGCCGGCGGGAGCCCAGACACGCAGGGGCAGGCCCCACCACCTGCACACGTCTCTGCTGGGGAGCAGAGCGCTAGGGACATGACGTCTGTCAGGCACCTTCTGGGCGCTCACGGAGTCAGCCTCCGGGTGTGTGGGGCTGCAGACCACAGCCAGGGGCCCTGGGAAGCCTGGTGCTCTCCGTGCTGTGCTGAGTCTGGGCGGCCAAGCGACCGCTGGAGGAGCCCTGCACTTGCCATTCCCTTCCCTATGACAGAGCTCTCACGGCTGGAGGGCTTGGCAGCGTGCACCCCACCGGCCCCTAAGCCCTCCGCAAGGACGCCTGGGGACTAGGTGCAAAGGCAAGGCAGGAGTGGAGCTGAGGCCAGGAAGGCGCCAGGAGCGTCTGCCTGTCTGGCGCAGCCTGCTCCTTCCCGGGCAGGAAGCCTAGCAGCGAGGCAAGTCTGGGCAAGGCTCGCCCAGGGCAGAGCAGCCTCACGCCAGCAACTCTGCCAGATCGGGCCTCTGAGCAGAGCTGGAGCTCTGCCGTACTGGAGGCTCACTGGGCTCCGCCCAAGGAGTGAGTGCAGACGCACGCAGCTGGGCTGCCTCCTCTTCTCCCGAGGAGGCTCGCTTCCCGCATGCTGTGCACTAGGCTTCCAGGCGGGGGCGCCCCGCGCCCCCTACAGGTCTTGGCTCAGGGGCTGCTTCCCTGGAGCTGGGGCTGCCGGCGGGAGCCCAGACACGCAGGGGCAGGCCCCACCACCTGCACACGTCTCTGCTGGGGAGCAGAGCGCTAGGGACATGACGTCTGTCAGGCACCTTCTGGGCGCCCACGGAGTCAGCCTCCGGGAGTGTGGGGCTGCAGACCACAGCCAGGGGACCTGGGAGCCTTGTGCTCCCCGTGCGGCGCTGAGTCTGGGCGGCCAAGCAACCGCTGGTGGAGCCCTGCACTTGCCCTCCCCTCCCCTCTACGAGAGGCCTCACTGCTGGAGGGCTTGGCAGTGTGCAAGCCACCGGCTCCTAAGCCTTCCCCAAGGACGCCCGGGGCCTAGATGCAAAGGCAAGGCAGGAGTGGAGCTGAGGCCAGGAAGGCGCCAGTGGCCTCTCCCAGCATCGCACAGCCTGCTCCTTCCCGGGCAGCAAGCCTAGCAGCGAGGCAAGCCTGGGCAAGTCTCGCCCAGGGCAGAGCAGCCTCGCGTAAGGCACTTGACTAGATCCGGCCTCTGAGCAGAGCTGGAGCTCTGCCGTCCTGGAGGCACACTCGGCTCGGCCCAAGCAGGGAGTGCAGCTGCACGCGGCTTGGCTCCCTCGACTCTTCCCAAGGAGGCTCGCTTCCAAGCGGACCGTGCACTTGGCTTCCAGGCAGGGACGCCCCGCGCCTCCTGCAGGTCTTGGCACAGGGGCTGCTTCCCCTGAGCGGAGGCTGTGGGCGGCAGCCCAGACACGCAGGGGCAGGCCCCAACCACCTGCACACGTCTCTGCTGGTGGGGAGAGCACTAGGGAAATGACGTCTGTCAGGCACCTTCTGGGCGCTCACGGAGTCAGCCTCCGGGTGTGTGGGGCTGCAGACCACAGCCAGGGGCCCTGGGAAGCCTGGTGCTCTCCGTGCTGTGCTGAGTCTGGGCGGCCAAGCGACCGCTAGAGGAGCCCTGCACTTGCCATTCCCTTCCCTATGACAGAGCTCTCACGGCTGCAGGGCTTGGCAGCGTGCACCCCACCGGCCCCTAAGCCCTCCGCAAGGACGCCTGGGGACTAGGTGCAAAGGCAAGGCAGGAGTGGAGCTGAGGCCAGGAAGGCGCCAGGAGCGTCTGCCTGTCTGGCGCAGCCTGCTCCTTCCCGGGCAGGAAGCCTAGCAGCGAGGCAAGTCTGGGCAAGGCTCGCCCAGGGCAGAGCAGCCTCACGCCAGCAACTCTGCCAGATCGGGCCTCTGAGCAGAGCTGGAGCTCTGCCGTACTGGAGGCTCACTGGGCTCCGCCCAAGGAGTGAGTGCAGACGCACGCAGCTGGGCTGCCTCCTCTTCTCCCGAGGAGGCTCGCTTCCCGCATGCTGTGCACTAGGCTTCCAGGCGGGGGCGCCCCGCGCCCCCTACAGGTCTTGGCTCAGGGGCTGCTTCCCTGGAGCTGGGGCTGCCGGCGGGAGCCCAGACACGCAGGGGCAGGCCCCACCACCTGCACACGTCTCTGCTGGGGAGCAGAGCGCTAGGGACATGACGTCTGTCAGGCACCTTCTGGGCGCCCACGGAGTCAGCCTCCGGGAGTGTGGGGCTGCAGACCACAGCCAGGGGACCTGGGAGCCTTGTGCTCCCCGTGCGGCGCTGAGTCTGGGCGGCCAAGCAACCGCTGGTGGAGCCCTGCACTTGCCCTCCCCTCCCCTCTACGAGAGGCCTCACTGCTGGAGGGCTTGGCAGTGTGCAAGCCACCGGCTCCTAAGCCTTCCCCAAGGACGCCCGGGGCCTAGATGCAAAGGCAAGGCAGGAGTGGAGCTGAGGCCAGGAAGGCGCCAGTGGCCTCTCCCAGCATCGCACAGCCTGCTCCTTCCCGGGCAGCAAGCCTAGCAGCGAGGCAAGCCTGGGCAAGTCTCGCCCAGGGCAGAGCAGCCTCGCGCAAGGCACTTGACTAGATCCGGCCTCTGAGCAGAGCTGGAGCTCTGCCGTCCTGGAGGCCCACTCGGCTCGGCCCAAGCAGGGAGTGCAGCTGCACGCGGCTTGGCTCACTCGACTCTTCCCAAGGAGGCTCGCTTCCAAGCGGACCGTGCACTTGGCTTCCAGGCAGGGACGCCCCGCGCCTCCTGCAGGTCTTGGCACAGGGGCTGCTTCCCCTGAGCGGAGGCTGTGGGCGGCAGCCCAGACACGCAGGGGCAGGCCCCAACCACCTGCACACGTCTCTGCTGGTGGGGACAGCACTAGGGAAATGACGTCTGTCAGGCACCTTCTGGGCGCTCACGGAGTCAGCCTCCGGGTGTGTGGGGCTGCAGACCACAGCCAGGGGCCCTGGGAAGCCTGGTGCTCTCCGTGCTGTGCTGAGTCTGGGCGGCCCAGCGACCGCTGGAGGAGCCCTGCACTTGCCATTCCCTTCCCTATGACAGAGCTCTCACGGCTGCAGGGCTTGGCAGCGTGCACCCCACCGGCCCCTAAGCCCTCCGCAAGGACGCCTGGGGACTAGGTGCAAAGGCAAGGCAGGAGTGGAGCTGAGGCCAGGAAGGTGCCAGGAGCGTCTGCCTGTCTGGCGCAGCCTGCTCCTTCCCGGGCAGGAAGCCTAGCAGCGAGGCAAGTCTGGGCAAGGCTCGCCCAGGGCAGAGCAGCCTCACGCCAGCAACTCTGCCAGATCGGGCCTCTGAGCAGAGCTGGAGCTCTGCCGTACTGGAGGCTCACTGGGCTCCGCCCAAGGAGTGAGTGCAGACGCACGCAGCTGGGCTGCCTCCTCTTCTCCCGAGGAGGCTCGCTTCCCGCATGCTGTGCACTAGGCTTCCAGGCGGGGGCGCCCCGCGCCCCCTACAGGTCTTGGCTCAGGGGCTGCTTCCCTGGAGCTGGGGCTGCCGGCGGGAGCCCAGACACGCAGGGGCAGGCCCCACCACCTGCACACGTCTCTGCTGGGGAGCAGAGCGCTAGGGACATGACGTCTGTCAGGCACCTTCTGGGCGCCCACGGAGTCAGCCTCCGGGAGTGTGGGGCTGCAGACCACAGCCAGGGGACCTGGGAGCCTTGTGCTCCCCGTGCGGCGCTGAGTCTGGGCGGCCAAGCAACCGCTGGTGGAGCCCTGCACTTGCCCTCCCCTCCCCTCTACGAGAGGCCTCACTGCTGGAGGGCTTGGCAGTGTGCAAGCCACCGGCTCCTAAGCCTTCCCCAAGGACGCCCGGGGCCTAGATGCAAAGGCAAGGCAGGAGTGGAGCTGAGGCCAGGAAGGCGCCAGTGGCCTCTCCCAGCATCGCACAGCCTGCTCCTTCCCGGGCAGCAAGCCTAGCAGCGAGGCAAGCCTGGGCAAGTCTCGCCCAGGGCAGAGCAGCCTCGCGCAAGGCACTTGACTAGATCCGGCCTCTGAGCAGAGCTGGAGCTCTGCCGTCCTGGAGGCACACTCGGCTCGGCCCAAGCAGGGAGTGCAGCTGCACGCGGCTTGGCTCCCTCGACTCTTCCCAAGGAGGCTCGCTTCCAAGCGGACCGTGCACTTGGCTTCCAGGCAGGGACGCCCCGCGCCTCCTGCAGGTCTTGGCACAGGGGCTGCTTCCCCTGAGCGGAGGCTGTGGGCGGCAGCCCAGACACGCAGGGGCAGGCCCCAACCACCTGCACACGTCTCTGCTGGTGGGGACAGCACTAGGGAAATGACGTCTGTCAGGCACCTTCTGGGCGCTCACGGAGTCAGCCTCCGGGTGTGTGGGGCTGCAGACCACAGCCAGGGGCCCTGGGAAGCCTGGTGCTCTCCGTGCTGTGCTGAGTCTGGGCGGCCCAGCGACCGCTGGAGGAGCCCTGCACTTGCCATTCCCTTCCCTATGACAGAGCTCTCACGGCTGCAGGGCTTGGCAGCGTGCACCCCACCGGCCCCTAAGCCCTCCGCAAGGACGCCTGGGGACTAGGTGCAAAGGCAAGGCAGGAGTGGAGCTGAGGCCAGGAAGGCGCCAGGAGCGTCTGCCTGTCTGGCGCAGCCTGCTCCTTCCCGGGCAGGAAGCCTAGCAGCGAGGCAAGTCTGGGCAAGGCTCGCCCAGGGCAGAGCAGCCTCACGCCAGCAACTCTGCCAGATCGGGCCTCTGAGCAGAGCTGGAGCTCTGCCGTACTGGAGGCTCACTGGGCTCCGCCCAAGGAGTGAGTGCAGACGCACGCAGCTGGGCTGCCTCCTCTTCTCCCGAGGAGGCTCGCTTCCCGCATGCTGTGCACTAGGCTTCCAGGCGGGGGCGCCCCGCGCCCCCTACAGGTCTTGGCTCAGGGGCTGCTTCCCTGGAGCTGGGGCTGCCGGCGGGAGCCCAGACACGCAGGGGCAGGCCCCACCACCTGCACACGTCTCTGCTGGGGAGCAGAGCGCTAGGGACATGACGTCTGTCAGGCACCTTCTGGGCGCCCACGGAGTCAGCCTCCGGGAGTGTGGGGCTGCAGACCACAGCCAGGGGACCTGGGAGCCTTGTGCTCCCCGTGCGGCGCTGAGTCTGGGCGGCCAAGCAACCGCTGGTGGAGCCCTGCACTTGCCCTCCCCTCCCCTCTACGAGAGGCCTCACTGCTGGAGGGCTTGGCAGTGTGCAAGCCACCGGCTCCTAAGCCTTCCCCAAGGACGCCCGGGGCCTAGATGCAAAGGCAAGGCAGGAGTGGAGCTGAGGCCAGGAAGGCGCCAGTGGCCTCTCCCAGCATCGCACAGCCTGCTCCTTCCCGGGCAGCAAGCCTAGCAGCGAGGCAAGCCTGGGCAAGTCTCGCCCAGGGCAGAGCAGCCTCGCGCAAGGCACTTGACTAGATCCGGCCTCTGAGCAGAGCTGGAGCTCTGCCGTCCTGGAGGCACACTCGGCTCGGCCCAAGCAGGGAGTGCAGCTGCACGCGGCTTGGCTCCCTCGACTCTTCCCAAGGAGGCTCGCTTCCAAGCGGACCGTGCACTTGGCTTCCAGGCAGGGACGCCCCGCGCATCCTGCAGGTCTTGGCACAGGGGCTGCTTCCCCTGAGCGGAGGCTGTGGGCGGCAGCCCAGACACGCAGGGGCAGGCCTCAACCACCTGCACACGTCTCTGCTGGTGGGGACAGCACTAGGGAAATGACGTCTGTCAGGCACCTTCTGGGCGCTCACGGAGTCAGCCTCCGGGTGTGTGGGGCTGCAGACCACAGCCAGGGGCCCTGGGAAGCCTGGTGCTCTCCGTGCTGTGCTGAGTCTGGGCGGCCAAGCGACCGCTGGAGGAGCCCTGCACTTGCCATTCCCTTCCCTATGACAGAGCTCTCACGGCTGCAGGGCTTGGCAGCGTGCACCCCACCGGCCCCTAAGCCCTCCGCAAGGACGCCTGGGGACTAGGTGCAAAGGCAAGGCAGGAGTGGAGCTGAGGCCAGGAAGGCGCCAGGAGCGTCTGCCTGTCTGGCGCAGCCTGCTCCTTCCCGGGCAGGAAGCCTAGCAGCGAGGCAAGTCTGGGCAAGGCTCGCCCAGGGCAGAGCAGCCTCACGCCAGCAACTCTGCCAGATCGGGCCTCTGAGCAGAGCTGGAGCTCTGCCGTACTGGAGGCTCACTGGGCTCCGCCCAAGGAGTGAGTGCAGACGCACGCAGCTGGGCTGCCTCCTCTTCTCCCGAGGAGGCTCGCTTCCCGCATGCTGTGCACTAGGCTTCCAGGCGGGGGCGCCCCGCGCCCCCTACAGGTCTTGGCTCAGGGGCTGCTTCCCTGGAGCTGGGGCTGCCGGCGGGAGCCCAGACACGCAGGGGCAGGCCCCACCACCTGCACACGTCTCTGCTGGGGAGCAGAGCGCTAGGGACATGACGTCTGTCAGGCACCTTCTGGGCGCCCACGGAGTCAGCCTCCGGGAGTGTGGGGCTGCAGACCACAGCCAGGGGACCTGGGAGCCTTGTGCTCCCCGTGCGGCGCTGAGTCTGGGCGGCCAAGCAACCGCTGGTGGAGCCCTGCACTTGCCCTCCCCTCCCCTCTACGAGAGGCCTCACTGCTGGAGGGCTTGGCAGTGTGCAAGCCACCGGCTCCTAAGCCTTCCCCAAGGACGCCCGGGGCCTAGATGCAAAGGCAAGGCAGGAGTGGAGCTGAGGCCAGGAAGGCGCCAGTGGCCTCTCCCAGCATCGCACAGCCTGCTCCTTCCCGGGCAGCAAGCCTAGCAGCGAGGCAAGCCTGGGCAAGTCTCGCCCAGGGCAGAGCAGCCTCGCGCAAGGCACTTGACTAGATCCGGCCTCTGAGCAGAGCTGGAGCTCTGCCGTCCTGGAGGCACACTCGGCTCGGCCTAAGCAGGGAGTGCAGCTGCACGCGGCTTGGCTCCCTCGACTCTTCCCAAGGAGGCTCGCTTCCAAGCGGACCGTGCACTTGGCTTCCAGGCAGGGACGCCCCGCGCCTCCTGCAGGTCTTGGCACAGGGGCTGCTTCCCCTGAGCGGAGGCTGTGGGCGGCAGCCCAGACACGCAGGGGCAGGCCCCAACCACCTGCACAGGTCTCTGCTGGTGGGGAGAGCACTAGGGAAATGACGTCTGTCAGGCAACTTCTGGGCGCTCACGGAGTCAGCCTCCGTGTGTGTGGGGCTGCAGACCACAGCCAGGGGCCCTGGGAAGCCTGGTGCTCTCCGTGCTGTGCTGAGTCTGGGCGGCCAAGCGACCGCTGGAGGAGCCCTGCACTTGCCATTCCCTTCCCTATGACAGAGCTCTCACGGCTGCAGGGCTTGGCAGCGTGCACCCCACCGGCCCCTAAGCCCTCCGCAAGGACGCCTGGGGACTAGGTGCAAAGGCAAGGCAGGAGTGGAGCTGAGGCCAGGAAGGCGCCAGGAGCGTCTGCCTGTCTGGCGCAGCCTGCTCCTTCCCGGGCAGGAAGCCTAGCAGCGAGGCAAGTCTGGGCAAGGCTCGCCCAGGGCAGAGCAGCCTCACGCCAGCAACTCTGCCAGATCGGGCCTCTGAGCAGAGCTGGAGCTCTGCCGTACTGGAGGCTCACTGGGCTCCGCCCAAGGAGTGAGTGCAGACGCACGCAGCTGGGCTGCCTCCTCTTCTCCCGAGGAGGCTCGCTTCCCGCATGCTGTGCACTAGGCTTCCAGGCGGGGGCGCCCCGCGCCCCCTACAGGTCTTGGCTCAGGGGCTGCTTCCCTGGAGCTGGGGCTGCCGGCGGGAGCCCAGACACGCAGGGGCAGGCCCCACCACCTGCACACGTCTCTGCTGGGGAGCAGAGCGCTAGGGACATGACGTCTGTCAGGCACCTTCTGGGCGCCCACGGAGTCAGCCTCCGGGAGTGTGGGGCTGCAGACCACAGCCAGGGGACCTGGGAGCCTTGTGCTCCCCGTGCGGCGCTGAGTCTGGGCGGCCAAGCAACCGCTGGTGGAGCCCTGCACTTGCCCTCCCCTCCCCTCTACGAGAGGCCTCACTGCTGGAGGGCTTGGCAGTGTGCAAGCCACCGGCTCCTAAGCCTTCCCCAAGGACGCCCGGGGCCTAGATGCAAAGGCAAGGCAGGAGTGGAGCTGAGGCCAGGAAGGCGCCAGTGGCCTCTCCCAGCATCGCACAGCCTGCTCCTTCCCGGGCAGCAAGCCTAGCAGCGAGGCAAGCCTGGGCAAGTCTCGCCCAGGGCAGAGCAGCCTCGCGCAAGGCACTTGACTAGATCCGGCCTCTGAGCAGAGCTGGAGCTCTGCCGTCCTGGAGGCACACTCGGCTCGGCCCAAGCAGGGATTGCAGCTGCACGCGGCTTGGCTCCCTCGACTCTTCCCAAGGAGGCTCGCTTCCAAGCGGACCGTGCACTTGGCTTCCAGGCAGGGACGCCCCGCGCCTCCTGCAGGTCTTGGCACAGGGGCTGCTTCCCCTGAGCGGAGGCTGTGGGCGGCAGCCCAGACACGCAGGGGCAGGCCCCAACCACCTGCACACGTCTCTGCTGGTGGGGAGAGCACTAGGGAAATGACGTCTGTCAGGCACCTTCTGGGCGCTCACGGAGTCAGCCTCCGGGTGTGTGGGGCTGCAGACCACAGCCAGGGGCCCTGGGAAGCCTGGTGCTCTCCGTGCTGTGCTGAGTCTGGGCGGCCAAGCGACCGCTGGAGGAGCCCTGCACTTGCCATTCCCTTCCCTATGACAGAGCTCTCACGGCTGGAGGGCTTGGCAGCGTGCACCCCACCGGCCCCTAAGCCCTCTGCAAGGACGCCTGGGGACTAGGTGCAAAGGCAAGGCAGGAGTGGAGCTGAGGCCAGGAAGGCGCCAGGAGCGTCTGCCTGTCTGGCGCAGCCTGCTCCTTCCCGGGCAGGAAGCCTAGCAGCGAGGCAAGTCTGGGCAAGGCTCGCCCAGGGCAGAGCAGCCTCACGCCAGCAACTCTGCCAGATCGGGCCTCTGAGCAGAGCTGGAGCTCTGCCGTACTGGAGGCTCACTGGGCTCCGCCCAAGGAGTGAGTGCAGACGCACGCAGCTGGGCTGCCTCCTCTTCTCCCGAGGAGGCTCGCTTCCCGCATGCTGTGCACTAGGCTTCCAGGCGGGGGCGCCCCGCGCCCCCTACAGGTCTTGGCTCAGGGGCTGCTTCCCTGGAGCTGGGGCTGCCGGCGGGAGCCCAGACACGCAGGGGCAGGCCCCACCACCTGCACACGTCTCTGCTGGGGAGCAGAGCGCTAGGGACATGACGTCTGTCAGGCACCTTCTGGGCGCCCACGGAGTCAGCCTCCGGGAGTGTGGGGCTGCAGACCACAGCCAGGGGACCTGGGAGCCTTGTGCTCCCCGTGCGGCGCTGAGTCTGGGCGGCCAAGCAACCGCTGCTGGAGCCCTGCACTTGCCCTCCCCTCCCCTCTACGAGAGGCCTCACTGCTGGAGGGCTTGGCAGTGTGCAAGCCACCGGCTCCTAAGCCTTCCCCAAGGACGCCCGGGGCCTAGATGCAAAGGCAAGGCAGGAGTGGAGCTGAGGCCAGGAAGGCGCCAGTGGCCTCTCCCAGCATCGCACAGCCTGCTCCTTCCCGGGCAGCAAGCCTAGCAGCGAGGCAAGCCTGGGCAAGTCTCGCCCAGGGCAGAGCAGCCTCGCGCAAGGCACTTGACTAGATCCGGCCTCTGAGCAGAGCTGGAGCTCTGCCGTCCTGGAGGCACACTCGGCTCGGCCCAAGCAGGGAGTGCAGCTGCACGCGGCTTGGCTCCCTCGACTCTTCCCAAGGAGGCTCGCTTCCAAGCGGACCGTGCACTTGGCTTCCAGGCAGGGACGCCCCGCGCCTCCTGCAGGTCTTGGCACAGGGGCTGCTTCCCCTGAGCGGAGGCTGTGGGCGGCAGCCCAGACACGCAGGGGCAGGCCCCAACCACCTGCACAGGTCTCTGCTGGTGGGGAGAGCACTAGGGAAATGACGTCTGTCAGGCACCTTCTGGGCGCTCACGGAGTCAGCCTCCGGGTGTGTGGGGCTGCAGACCACAGCCAGGGGCCCTGGGAAGCCTGGTGCTCTCCGTGCTGTGCTGAGTCTGGGCGGCCAAGCGACCGCTGGAGGAGCCCTGCACTTGCCATTCCCTTCCCTATGACAGAGCTCTCACGGCTGCAGGGCTTGGCAGCGTGCACCCCACCGGCCCCTAAGCCCTCCGCAAGGACGCCTGGGGACTAGGTGCAAAGGCAAGGCAGGAGTGGAGCTGAGGCCAGGAAGGCGCCAGGAGCGTCTGCCTGTCTGGCGCAGCCTGCTCCTTCCCGGGCAGGAAGCCTAGCAGCGAGGCAAGTCTGGGCAAGGCTCGCCCAGGGCAGAGCAGCCTCACGCCAGCAACTCTGCCAGATCGGGCCTCTGAGCAGAGCTGGAGCTCTGCCGTACTGGAGGCTCACTGGGCTCCGCCCAAGGAGTGAGTGCAGACGCACGCAGCTGGGCTGCCTCCTCTTCTCCCGAGGAGGCTCGCTTCCCGCATGCTGTGCACTAGGCTTCCAGGCGGGGGCGCCCCGCGCCCCCTACAGGTCTTGGCTCAGGGGCTGCTTCCCTGGAGCTGGGGCTGCCGGCGGGAGCCCAGACACGCAGGGGCAGGCCCCACCACCTGCACACGTCTCTGCTGGGGAGCAGAGCGCTAGGGACATGACGTCTGTCAGGCACCTTCTGGGCGCCCACGGAGTCAGCCTCCGGGAGTGTGGGGCTGCAGACCACAGCCAGGGGACCTGGGAGCCTTGTGCTCCCCGTGCGGCGCTGAGTCTGGGCGGCCAAGCAACCGCTGGTGGAGCCCTGCACTTGCCCTCCCCTCCCCTCTACGAGAGGCCTCACTGCTGGAGGGCTTGGCAGTGTGCAAGCCACCGGCTCCTAAGCCTTCCCCAAGGACGCCCGGGGCCTAGATGCAAAGGCAAGGCAGGAGTGGAGCTGAGGCCAGGAAGGCGCCAGTGGCCTCTCCCAGCATCGCACAGCCTGCTCCTTCCCGGGCAGCAAGCCTAGCAGCGAGGCAAGCCTGGGCAAGTCTCGCCCAGGGCAGAGCAGCCTCGCGCAAGGCACTTGACTAGATCCGGCCTCTGAGCAGAGCTGGAGCTCTGCCGTCCTGGAGGCACACTCGGCTCGGCCCAAGCAGGGATTGCAGCTGCACGCGGCTTGGCTCCCTCGACTCTTCCCAAGGAGGCTCGCTTCCAAGCGGACCGTGCACTTGGCTTCCAGGCAGGGACGCCCCGCGCCTCCTGCAGGTCTTGGCACAGGGGCTGCTTCCACTGAGCGGAGGCTGTGGGCGGCAGCCCAGACACGCAGGGCCAGGCACCAACCACCTGCACACGTCTCTGCTGGTGGGGAGAGCACTAGGGAAATGACGTCTGTCAGGCACCTTCTGGGCGCTCACGGAGTCAGCCTCCGGGTGTGTGGGGCTGCAGACCACAGCCAGGGGCCCTGGGAAGCCTGGTGCTCTCCGTGCTGTGCTGAGTCTGGGTGGCCAAGCGACCGCTGGAGGAGCCCTGCACTTGCCATTCCCTTCCCTATGACAGAGCTCTCACGGCTGGAGGGCTTGGCAGCGTGCACCCCACCGGCCCCTAAGCCCTCCGCAAGGACGCCTGGGGACTAGGTGCAAAGGCAAGGCAGGAGTGGAGCTGAGGCCAGGAAGGCGCCAGGAGCGTCTGCCTGTCTGGCGCAGCCTGCTCCTTCCCGGGCAGGAAGCCTAGCAGCGAGGCAAGTCTGGGCAAGGCTCGCCCAGGGCAGAGCAGCCTCACGCCAGCAACTCTGCCAGATCGGGCCTCTGAGCAGAGCTGGAGCTCTGCCGTACTGGAGGCTCACTGGGCTCCGCCCAAGGAGTGAGTGCAGACGCACGCAGCTGGGCTGCTTCCTCTTCTCCCGAGGAGGCTCGCTTCCCGCATGCTGTGCACTAGGCTTCCAGGCGGGGGCGCCCCGCGCCCCCTACAGGTCTTGGCTCAGGGGCTGCTTCCCTGGAGCTGGGGCTGCCGGCGGGAGCCCAGAAACGCAGGGGCAGGCCCCACCACCTGCACACGTCTCTGCTGGGGAGCAGAGCGCTAGGGACATGACGTCTGTCAGGCACCTTCTGGGCGCTCACGGAGTCAGCCTCCGGGTGTGTGGGGCTGCAGACCACAGCCAGGGGCCCTGGGAAGCCTGGTGCTCTCCGTGCTGTGCTGAGTCTGGGCGGCCAAGCGACCGCTGGAGGAGCCCTGCACTTGCCATTCCCTTCCCTATGACAGAGCTCTCACGGCTGGAGGGCTTGGCAGCGTGCACCCCACCGGCCCCTAAGCCCTCCGCAAGGACGCCTGGGGACTAGGTGCAAAGGCAAGGCAGGAGTGGAGCTGAGGCCAGGAAGGCGCCAGGAGCATCTGCCTGTCTGGCGCAGCCTGCTCCTTCCCGGGCAGGAAGCCTAGCAGCGAGGCAAGTCTGGGCAAGGCTCGCCCAGGGCAGAGCAGCCTCACGCCAGCAACTCTGCCAGATCGGGCCTCTGAGCAGAGCTGGAGCTCTGCCGTACTGGAGGCTCACTGGGCTCCGCCCAAGGAGTGAGTGCAGACGCACGCAGCTGGGCTGCCTCCTCTTCTCCCGAGGAGGCTCGCTTCCCGCATGCTGTGCACTAGGCTTCCAGGCGGGGGCGCCCCGCGCCCCCTACAGGTCTTGGCTCAGGGGCTGCTTCCCTGGAGCTGGGGCTGCCGGCGGGAGCCCAGACACGCAGGGGCAGGCCCCACCACCTGCACACGTCTCTGCTGGGGAGCAGAGCGCTAGGGACATGACGTCTGTCAGGCACCTTCTG
Organism: Budorcas taxicolor; assembly: GCF_023091745.1. Classification (NCBI taxonomy): domain Eukaryota; kingdom Metazoa; phylum Chordata; class Mammalia; order Artiodactyla; family Bovidae; genus Budorcas; species Budorcas taxicolor. The sequence continues at coordinate 1,151,542 of NW_026291583.1, forward strand.
GGCGCCCACGGAGTCAGCCTCCGGGAGTGTGGGGCTGCAGACCACAGCCAGGGGACCTGGGAGCCTTGTGCTCCCCATGCGGCGCTGAGTCTGGGCGGCCAAGCAACCGCTGGTGGAGCCCTGCACTTGCCCTCCCCTCCCCTCTACGAGAGGCCTCACTGCTGGAGGGCTTGGCAGTGTGCAAGCCACCGGCTCCTAAGCCTTCCCCAAGGACGCCCGGGGCCTAGATGCAAAGGCAAGGCAGGAGTGGAGCTGAGGCCAGGAAGGCGCCAGTGGCCTCTCCCAGCATCGCACAGCCTGCTCCTTCCCGGGCAGCAAGCCTAGCAGCGAGGCAAGCCTGGGCAAGTCTCGCCCAGGGCAGAGCAGCCTCGCGCAAGGCACTTGACTAGATCCGGCCTCTGAGCAGAGCTGGAGCTCTGCCGTCCTGGAGGCACACTCGGCTCGGCCCAAGCAGGGATTGCAGCTGCACGCGGCTTGGCTCCCTCGACTCTTCCCAAGGAGGCTCGCTTCCAAGCGGACCGTGCACTTGGCTTCCAGGCAGGGACGCCCCGCGCCTCCTGCAGGTCTTGGCACAGGGGCTGCTTCCCCTGAGCGGAGGCTGTGGGCGGCAGCCCAGACACGCAGGGGCAGGCCCCAACCACCTGCACACGTCTCTGCTGGTGGGGACAGCACTAGGGAAATGACGTCTGTCAGGCACCTTCTGGGCGCTCACGGAGTCAGCCTCCGGGTGTGTGGGGCTGCAGACCACAGCCAGGGGCCCTGGGAAGCCTGGTGCTCTCCGTGCTGTGCTGAGTCTGGGCGGCCAAGCGACCGCTGGAGGAGCCCTGCACTTGCCATTCCCTTCCCTATGACAGAGCTCTCACGGCTGGAGGGCTTGGCAGCGTGCACCCCACCGGCCCCTAAGCCCTCCGCAAGGACGCCTGGGGACTAGGTGCAAAGGCAAGGCAGGAGTGGAGCTGAGGCCAGGAAGGCGCCAGGAGCGTCTGCCTGTCTGGCGCAGCCTGCTCCTTCCCGGGCAGGAAGCCTAGCAGCGAGGCAAGTCTGGGCAAGGCTCGCCCAGGGCAGAGCAGCCTCACGCCAGCAACTCTGCCAGATCGGGCCTCTGAGCAGAGCTGGAGCTCTGCCGTACTGGAGGCTCACTGGGCTCCGCCCAAGGAGTGAGTGCAGACGCACGCAGCTGGGCTGCCTCCTCTTCTCCCGAGGAGGCTCGCTTCCCGCATGCTGTGCACTAGGCTTCCAGGCGGGGGCGCCCCGCGCCCCCTACAGGTCTTGGCTCAGGGGCTGCTTCCCTGGAGCTGGGGCTGCCGGCGGGAGCCCAGACACGCAGGGGCAGGCCCCACCACCTGCACACGTCTCTGCTGGGGAGCAGAGCACTAGGGACATGACGTCTGTCAGCCACCTTCTGGGCGCCCACGGAGTCAGCCTCCGGGTGTGTGGGGCTGCAGACCACAGCCAGGGGCCCTGGGAAGCCTGGTGCTCTCCGTGCTGTGCTGAGTCTGGGCGGCCAAGCGACCGCTGGAGGAGCCCTGCACTTGCCATTCCCTTCCCTATGACAGAGCTCTCACGGCTGGAGGGCTTGGCAGCGTGCACCCCACCGGCCCCTAAGCCCTCCGCAAGGACGCCTGGGGACTAGGTGCAAAGGCAAGGCAGGAGTGGAGCTGAGGCCAGGAAGGCACCAGGAGCGTCTGCCTGTCTGGCGCAGCCTGCTCCTTCCGGGGCAGGAAGCCTAGCAGCGAGGCAAGTCTGGGCAAGGCTCGCCCAGGGCAGAGCAGCCTCACGCCAGCAACTCTGCCAGATCGGGCCTCTGAGCAGAGCTGGAGCTCTGCCGTACTGGAGGCTCACTGGGCTCCGCCCAAGGAGTGAGTGCAGACGCACGCAGCTGGGCTGCCTCCTCTTCTCCCGAGGAGGCTCGCTTCCCGCATGCTGTGCACTAGGCTTCCAGGCGGGGGCGCCCCGCGCCCCCTACAGGTCTTGGCTCAGGGGCTGCTTCCCTGGAGCTGGGGCTGCCGGCGGGAGCCCAGACACGCAGGGGCAGGCCCCACCACCTGCACACGTCTCTGCTGGGGAGCAGAGCGCTAGGGACATGACGTCTGTCAGGCACCTTCTGGGCGCCCACGGAGTCAGCCTCCGGGAGTGTGGGGCTGCAGACCACAGCCAGGGGACCTGGGAGCCTTGTGCTCCCCGTGCGGCGCTGAGTCTGGGCGGCCAAGCAACCGCTGCTGGAGCCCTGCACTTGCCCTCCCCTCCCCTCTACGAGAGGCCTCACTGCTGGAGGGCTTGGCAGTGTGCAAGCCACCGGCTCCTAAGCCTTCCCCAAGGACGCCCGGGGCCTAGATGCAAAGGCAAGGCAGGAGTGGAGCTGAGGCCAGGAAGGCGCCAGTGGCCTCTCCCAGCATCGCACAGCCTGCTCCTTCCCGGGCAGCAAGCCTAGCAGCGAGGCAAGCCTGGGCAAGTCTCGCCCAGGGCAGAGCAGCCTCGCGCAAGGCACTTGACTAGATCCGGCCTCTGAGCAGAGCTGGAGCTCTGCCGTCCTGGAGGCACACTCGGCTCGGCCCAAGCAGGGATTGCAGCTGCACGCGGCTTGGCTCCCTCGACTCTTCCCAAGGAGGCTCGCTTCCAAGCGGACCGTGCACTTGGCTTCCAGGCAGGGACGCCCCGCGCCTCCTGCAGGTCTTGGCACAGGGGCTGCTTCCCCTGAGCGGAGGCTGTGGGCGGCAGCCCAGACACGCAGGGGCAGGCCCCAACCACCTGCACACGTCTCTGCTGGTGGGGAGAGCACTAGGGAAATGACGTCTGTCAGGCACCTTCTGGGCGCTCACGGAGTCAGCCTCCGGGTGTGTGGGGCTGCAGACCACAGCCAGGGGCCCTGGGAAGCCTGGTGCTCTCCGTGCTGTGCTGAGTCTGGGCGGCCAAGCGACCGCTGGAGGAGCCCTGCACTTGCCATTCCCTTCCCTATGACAGAGCTCTCACGGCTGGAGGGCTTGGCAGCGTGCACCCCACCGGCCCCTAAGCCCTCCGCAAGGACGCCTGGGGACTAGGTGCAAAGGCAAGGCAGGAGTGGAGCTGAGGCCAGGAAGGCGCCAGGAGCATCTGCCTGTCTGGCGCAGCCTGCTCCTTCCCGGGCAGGAAGCCTAGCAGCGAGGCAAGTCTGGGCAAGGCTCGCCCAGGGCAGAGCAGCCTCACGCCAGCAACTCTGCCAGATCGGGCCTCTGAGCAGAGCTGGAGCTCTGCCGTACTGGAGGCTCACTGGGCTCCGCCCAAGGAGTGAGTGCAGACGCACGCAGCTGGGCTGCCTCCTCTTCTCCCGAGGAGGCTCGCTTCCCGCATGCTGTGCACTAGGCTTCCAGGCGGGGGCGCCCCGCGCCCCCTACAGGTCTTGGCTCAGGGGCTGCTTCCCTGGAGCTGGGGCTGCCGGCGGGAGCCCAGACACGCAGGGGCAGGCCCCACCACCTGCACACGTCTCTGCTGGGGAGCAGAGCGCTAGGGACATGACGTCTGTCAGGCACCTTCTGGGCGCCCACGGAGTCAGCCTCCGGGAGTGTGGGGCTGCAGACCACAGCCAGGGGACCTGGGAGCCTTGTGCTCCCCATGCGGCGCTGAGTCTGGGCGGCCAAGCAACCGCTGGTGGAGCCCTGCACTTGCCCTCCCCTCCCCTCTACGAGAGGCCTCACTGCTGGAGGGCTTGGCAGTGTGCAAGCCACCGGCTCCTAAGCCTTCCCCAAGGACGCCCGGGGCCTAGATGCAAAGGCAAGGCAGGAGTGGAGCTGAGGCCAGGAAGGCGCCAGTGGCCTCTCCCAGCATCGCACAGCCTGCTCCTTCCCGGGCAGCAAGCCTAGCAGCGAGGCAAGCCTGGGCAAGTCTCGCCCAGGGCAGAGCAGCCTCGCGCAAGGCACTTGACTAGATCCGGCCTCTGAGCAGAGCTGGAGCTCTGCCGTCCTGGAGGCACACTCGGCTCGGCCCAAGCAGGGATTGCAGCTGCACGCGGCTTGGCTCCCTCGACTCTTCCCAAGGAGGCTCGCTTCCAAGCGGACCGTGCACTTGGCTTCCAGGCAGGGACGCCCCGCGCCTCCTGCAGGTCTTGGCACAGGGGCTGCTTCCCCTGAGCGGAGGCTGTGGGCGGCAGCCCAGACACGCAGGGGCAGGCCCCAACCACCTGCACACGTCTCTGCTGGTGGGGACAGCACTAGGGAAATGACGTCTGTCAGGCACCTTCTGGGCGCCCACGGAGTCAGCCTCCGGGTGTGTGGGGCTGCAGACCACAGCCAGGGGCCCTGGGAAGCCTGGTGCTCTCCGTGCTGTGCTGAGTCTGGGCGGCCAAGCGACCGCTGGAGGATCCCTGCACTTGCCATTCCCTTCCCTATGACAGAGCTCTCACGGCTGGAGGGCTTGGCAGCGTGCACCCCACCGGCCCCTAAGCCCTCCGCAAGGACGCCTGGGGACTATGTGCAAAGGCAAGGCAGGAGTGGAGCTGAGGCCAGGAAGGCACCAGGAGCGTCTGCCTGTCTGGCGCAGCCTGCTCCTTCCGGGGCAGGAAGCCTAGCAGCGAGGCAAGTCTGGGCAAGGCTCGCCCAGGGCAGAGCAGCCTCACGCCAGCAACTCTGCCAGATCGGGCCTCTGAGCAGAGCTGGAGCTCTGCCGTACTGGAGGCTCACTGGGCTCCGCCCAAGGAGTGAGTGCAGACGCACGCAGCTGGGCTGCCTCCTCTTCTCCCGAGGAGGCTCGCTTCCCGCATGCTGTGCACTAGGCTTCCAGGCGGGGGCGCCCCGCGCCCCCTACAGGTCTTGGCTCAGGGGCTGCTTCCCTGGAGCTGGGGCTGCCGGCGGGAGCCCAGACACGCAGGGGCAGGCCCCACCACCTGCACACGTCTCTGCTGGGGACCAGAGCGCTAGGGACATGACGTCTGTCAGGCACCTTCTGGGCGCCCACGGAGTCAGCCTCCGGGAGTGTGGGGCTGCAGACCACAGCCAGGGGACCTGGGAGCCTGGTGCTCCCCGTGCGGCGCTGAGTCTGGGCGGCCAAGCAACCGCTGGTGGAGCCCTGCACTTGCCCTCCCTTCCCCTCTACGAGAGGCCTCACTGCTGGAGGGCTTGGCAGTGTGCAAGCCACCGGCTCCTAAGCCTTCCCCAAGGACGCCCGGGGCCTAGATGCAAAGGCAAGGCAGGAGTGGAGCTGAGGCCAGGAAGGCGCCAGTGGCCTCTCCCAGCATCGCACAGCCTGCTCCTTCCCGGGCAGCAAGCCTAGCAGCGAGGCAAGCCTGGGCAAGTCTCGCCCAGGGCAGAGCAGCCTCGCGCAAGGCACTTGACTAGATCCGGCCTCTGAGCAGAGCTGGAGCTCTGCCGTCCTGGAGGCACACTCGGCTCGGCCCAAGCAGGGATTGCAGCTGCACGCGGCTTGGCTCCCTCGACTCTTCCCAAGGAGGCTCGCTTCCAAGCGGACCGTGCACTTGGCTTCCAGGCAGGGACGCCCCGCGCCTCCTGCAGGTCTTGGCACAGGGGCTGCTTCCCCTGAGCGGAGGCTGTGGGCGGCAGCCCAGACACGCAGGGGCAGGCCCCAACCACCTGCACACGTCTCTGCTGGTGGGGAGAGCACTAGGGAAATGACGTCTGTCAGGCACCTTCTGGGCGCTCACGGAGTCAGCCTCCGGGTGTGTGGGGCTGCAGACCACAGCCAGGGGCCCTGGGAAGCCTGGTGCTCTCCGTGCTGTGCTGAGTCTGGGCGGCCAAGCGACCGCTGGAGGAGCCCTGCACTTGCCATTCCCTTCCCTATGACAGAGCTCTCACGGCTGGAGGGCTTGGCAGCGTGCACCCCACCGGCCCCTAAGCCCTCCGCAAGGACGCCTGGGGACTAGGTGCAAAGGCAAGGCAGGAGTGGAGCTGAGGCCAGGAAGGCGCCAGGAGCGTCTGCCTGTCTGGCGCAGCCTGCTCCTTCCCGGGCAGGAAGCCTAGCAGCGAGGCAAGTCTGGGCAAGGCTCGCCCAGGGCAGAGCAGCCTCACGCCAGCAACTCTGCCAGATCGGGCCTCTGAGCAGAGCTGGAGCTCTGCCGTACTGGAGGCTCACTGGGCTCCGCCCAAGGAGTGAGTGCAGACGCACGCAGCTGGGCTGGCTCCTCTTCTCCCGAGGAGGCTCGCTTCCCGCATGCTGTGCACTAGGCTTCCAGGCGGGGGCGCCCCGCGCCCCCTACAGGTCTTGGCTCAGGGGCTGCTTCCCTGGAGCTGGGGCTGCCGGCGGGAGCCCAGACACGCAGGGGCAGGCCCCACCACCTGCACACGTCTCTGCTGGGGAGCAGAGCGCTAGGGACATGACGTCTGTCAGGCACCTTCTGGGCGCCCACGGAGTCAGCCTCCGGGAGTGTGGGGCTGCAGACCACAGCCAGGGGACCTGGGAGCCTTGTGCTCCCCGTGCGGCGCTGAGTCTGGGCGGCCAAGCAACCGCTGGTGGAGCCCTGCACTTGCCCTCCCCTCCCCTCTACGAGAGGCCTCACTGCTGGAGGGCTTGGCAGTGTGCAAGCCACCGGCTCCTAAGCCTTCCCCAAGGACGCCCGGGGCCTAGATGCAAAGGCAAGGCAGGAGTGGAGCTGAGGCCAGGAAGGCGCCAGTGGCCTCTCCCAGCATCGCACAGCCTGCTCCTTCCCGGGCAGCAAGCCTAGCAGCGAGGCAAGCCTGGGCAAGTCTCGCCCAGGGCAGAGCAGCCTCGCGCAAGGCACTTGACTAGATCCGGCCTCTGAGCAGAGCTGGAGCTCTGCCGTCCTGGAGGCACACTCGGCTCGGCCCAAGCAGGGAGTGCAGCTGCACGCGGCTTGGCTCCCTCGACTCTTCCCAAGGAGGCTCGCTTCCAAGCGGACCGTGCACTTGGCTTCCAAGCAGGGACGCCCCGCGCCTCCTGCAGGTCTTGGCACAGGGGCTGCTTCCCCTGAGCAGAGGCTGTGGGCGGCAGCCCAGACACGCAGGGGCAGGCCCCAACCACCTGCACACGTCTCTGCTGGTGGGGACAGCACTAGGGAAATGACGTCTGTCAGGCACCTTCTGGGCGCTCACGGAGTCAGCCTCCGGGTGTGTGGGGCTGCAGACCACAGCCAGGGGCCCTGGGAAGCCTGGTGCTCTCCGTGCTGTGCTGAGTCTGGGCGGCCAAGCGACCGCTGGAGGAGCCCTGCACTTGCCATTCCCTTCCCTATGACAGAGCTCTCACGGCTGGAGGGCTTGGCAGCGTGCACCCCACCGGCCCCTAAGCCCTCCGCAAGGACGCCTGGGGACTATGTGCAAAGGCAAGGCAGGAGTGGAGCTGAGGCCAGGAAGGCACCAGGAGCGTCTGCCTGTCTGGCGCAGCCTGCTCCTTCCGGGGCAGGAAGCCTAGCAGCGAGGCAAGTCTGGGCAAGGCTCGCCCAGGGCAGAGCAGCCTCACGCCAGCAACTCTGCCAGATCGGGCCTCTGAGCAGAGCTGGAGCTCTGCCGTACTGGAGGCTCACTGGGCTCCGCCCAAGGAGTGAGTGCAGACGCACGCAGCTGGGCTGCCTCCTCTTCTCCCGAGGAGGCTCGCTTCCCGCATGCTGTGCACTAGGCTTCCAGGCGGGGGCGCCCCGCGCCCCCTACAGGTCTTGGCTCAGGGGCTGCTTCCCTGGAGCTGGGGCTGCCGGCGGGAGCCCAGACACGCAGGGGCAGGCCCCACCACCTGCACACGTCTCTGCTGGGGACCAGAGCGCTAGGGACATGACGTCTGTCAGGCACCTTCTGGGCGCCCACGGAGTCAGCCTCCGGGAGTGTGGGGCTGCAGACCACAGCCAGGGGACCTGGGAGCCTGGTGCTCCCCGTGCGGCGCTGAGTCTGGGCGGCCAAGCAACCGCTGGTGGAGCCCTGCACTTGCCCTCCCTTCCCCTCTACGAGAGGCCTCACTGCTGGAGGGCTTGGCAGTGTGCAAGCCACCGGCTCCTAAGCCTTCCCCAAGGACGCCCGGGGCCTAGATGCAAAGGCAAGGCAGGAGTGGAGCTGAGGCCAGGAAGGCGCCAGTGGCCTCTCCCAGCATCGCACAGCCTGCTCCTTCCCGGGCAGCAAGCCTAGCAGCGAGGCAAGCCTGGGCAAGTCTCGCCCAGGGCAGAGCAGCCTCGCGCAAGGCACTTGACTAGATCCGGCCTCTGAGCAGAGCTGGAGCTCTGCCGTCCTGGAGGCACACTCGGCTCGGCCCAAGCAGGGATTGCAGCTGCACGCGGCTTGGCTCCCTCGACTCTTCCCAAGGAGGCTCGCTTCCAAGCGGACCGTGCACTTGGCTTCCAGGCAGGGACGCCCCGCGCCTCCTGCAGGTCTTGGCACAGGGGCTGCTTCCCCTGAGCGGAGGCTGTGGGCGGCAGCCCAGACACGCAGGGGCAGGCCCCAACCACCTGCACACGTCTCTGCTGGTGGGGAGAGCACTAGGGAAATGACGTCTGTCAGGCACCTTCTGGGCGCTCACGGAGTCAGCCTCCGGGTGTGTGGGGCTGCAGACCACAGCCAGGGGCCCTGGGAAGCCTGGTGCTCTCCGTGCTGTGCTGAGTCGGGGCGGCCAAGCGACCGCTGGAGGAGCCCTGCACTTGCCATTCCCTTCCCTATGACAGAGCTCTCACGGCTGGAGGGCTTGGCAGCGTGCACCCCACCGGCCCCTAAGCCCTCCGCAAGGACGCCTGGGGACTAGGTGCAAAGGCAAGGCAGGAGTGGAGCTGAGGCCAGGAAGGCGCCAGGAGCGTCTGCCTGTCTGGCGCAGCCTGCTCCTTCCCGGGCAGGAAGCCTAGCAGCGAGGCAAGTCTGGGCAAGGCTCGCCCAGGGCAGAGCAGCCTCACGCCAGCAACTCTGCCAGATCGGGCCTCTGAGCAGAGCTGGAGCTCTGCCGTACTGGAGGCTCACTGGGCTCCGCCCAAGGAGTGAGTGCAGACGCACGCAGCTGGGCTGCCTCCTCTTCTCCCGAGGAGGCTCGCTTCCCGCATGCTGTGCACTAGGCTTCCAGGCGGGGGCGCCCCGCGCCCCCTACAGGTCTTGGCTCAGGGGCTGCTTCCCTGGAGCTGGGGCTGCCGGCGGGAGCCCAGACACGCAGGGGCAGGCCCCACCACCTGCACACGTCTCTGCTGGGGAGCAGAGCGCTAGGGACATGACGTCTGTCAGGCACCTTCTGGGCGCCCACGGAGTCAGCCTCCGGGAGTGTGGGGCTGCAGACCACAGCCAGGGGACCTGGGAGCCTTGTGCTCCCCGTGCGGCGCTGAGTCTGGGCGGCCAAGCAACCGCTGGTGGAGCCCTGCACTTGCCCTCCCCTCCCCTCTACGAGAGGCCTCACTGCTGGAGGGCTTGGCAGTGTGCAAGCCACCGGCTCCTAAGCCTTCCCCAAGGACGCCCGGGGCCTAGATGCAAAGGCAAGGCAGGAGTGGAGCTGAGGCCAGGAAGGCGCCAGTGGCCTCTCCCAGCATCGCACAGCCTGCTCCTTCCCGGGCAGCAAGCCTAGCAGCGAGGCAAGCCTGGGCAAGTCTCGCCCAGGGCAGAGCAGCCTCGCGCAAGGCACTTGACTAGATCCGGCCTCTGAGCAGAGCTGGAGCTCTGCCGTCCTGGAGGCACACTCGGCTCGGCCCAAGCAGGGAGTGCAGCTGCACGCGGCTTGGCTCCCTCGACTCTTCCCAAGGAGGCTCGCTTCCAAGCGGACCGTGCACTTGGCTTCCAAGCAGGGACGCCCCGCGCCTCCTGCAGGTCTTGGCACAGGGGCTGCTTCCCCTGAGCAGAGGCTGTGGGCGGCAGCCCAGACACGCAGGGGCAGGCCCCAACCACCTGCACACGTCTCTGCTGGTGGGGACAGCACTAGGGAAATGACGTCTGTCAGGCACCTTCTGGGCGCTCACGGAGTCAGCCTCCGGGTGTGTGGGGCTGCAGACCACAGCCAGGGGCCCTGGGAAGCCTGGTGCTCTCCGTGCTGTGCTGAGTCTGGGCGGCCAAGCAACCGCTGGAGGAGCCCTGCACTTGCCATTCCCTTCCCTATGACAGAGCTCTCACGGCTGGAGGGCTTGGCAGCGTGCACCCCACCGGCCCCTAAGCCCTCCGCAAGGACGCCTGGGGACTAGGTGCAAAGGCAAGGCAGGAGTGGAGCTGAGGCCAGGAAGGCGCCAGGAGCGTCTGCCTGTCTGGCGCAGCCTGCTCCTTCCCGGGCAGGAAGCCTAGCAGCGAGGCAAGTCTGGGCAAGGCTCACCCAGGGCAGAGCAGCCTCACGCCAGCAACTCTGCCAGATCGGGCCTCTGAGCAGAGCTGGAGCTCTGCCGTACTGGAGGCTCACTGGGCACCGCCCAAGGAGTGAGTGCAGACGCACGCAGCTGTGCTGCCTCCTCTTCTCCCGAGGAGGCTCGCTTCCCGCATGCTGTGCACTAGGCTTCCAGGCGGGGGCGCCCCGCGCCCCCTACAGGTCTTGGCTCAGGGGCTGCTTCCCTGGAGCTGGGGCTGCCGGCGGGAGCCCAGACACGCAGGGGCAGGCCCCACCACCTGCACACGTCTCTGCTGGGGAGCAGAGCGCTAGGGACATGACGTCTGTCAGGCACCTTCTGGGCGCCCACGGAGTCAGCCTCCGGGAGTGTGGGGCTGCAGAGCACAGCCAGGGGACCTGGGAGCCTTGTGCTCTCCGTGCGGCGCTGAGTCTGGGCGGCCAAGCAACCGCTGGTGGAGCCCTGCACTTGCCCTCCCCTCCCCTCTACGAGAGGCCTCACTGCTGGAGGGCTTGGCAGTGTGCAAGCCACCGGCTCCTAAGCCTTCCCCAAGGACGCCCGGGGCCTAGATGCAAAGGCAAGGCAGGAGTGGAGCTGAGGCCAGGAAGGCGCCAGTGGCCTCTCCCAGCATCGCACAGCCTGCTCCTTCCCGGGCAGCAAGCCTAGCAGCGAGGCAAGCCTGGGCAAGTCTCGCCCAGGGCAGAGCAGCCTCGCGCAAGGCACTTGACTAGATCCGGCCTCTGAGCAGAGCTGGAGCTCTGCCGTCCTGGAGGCACACTCGGCTCGGCCCAAGCCGGGATTGCAGCTGCACGCGGCTTGGCTCCCTCGACTCTTCCCAAGGAGGCTCGCTTCCAAGCGGACCGTGCACTTGGCTTCCAGGCAGGGACGCCCCGCGCCTCCTGCAGGTCTTGGCACAAGGGCTGCTTCCCCTGAGCGGAGGCTGTGGGCGGCAGCCCAGACACGCAGGGGCAGGCCCCAACCACCTGCACACGTCTCTGCTGGTGGGGAGAGCACTAGGGAAATGACGTCTGTCAGGCACCTTCTGGGCGCTCACGGAGTCAGCCTCCGGGTGTGTGGGGCTGCAGACCACAGCCAGGGGCCCTGGGAAGCCTGGTGCTCTCCGTGCTGTGCTGAGTCTGGGCGGCCAAGCGACCGCTGGAGGAGCCCTGCACTTGCCATTCCCTTCCCTATGACAGAGCTCTCACAGCTGGAGGGCTTGGCAGCGTGCACCCCACCGGCCCCTAAGCCCTCCGCAAGGACGCCTGGGGACTAGGTGCAAAGGCAAGGCAGGAGTGGAGCTGAGGCCAGGAAGGCGCCAGGAGCGTCTGCCTGTCTGGCGCAGCCTGCTCCTTCCCGGGCAGGAAGCCTAGCAGCGAGGCAAGTCTGGGCAAGGCTCGCCCAGGGCAGAGCAGCCTCACGCCAGCAACTCTGCCAGATCGGGCCTCTGAGCAGAGCTGGAGCTCTGCCGTACTGGAGGCTCACTGGGCTCCGCCCGAGGAGTGAGTGCAGACGCACGCAGCTGGGCTGCCTCCTCTTCTCCCGAGGAGGCTCGCTTCCCGCATGCTGTGCACTAGGCTTCCAGGCGGGGGCGCCCCGCGCCCCCTACAGGTCTTGGCTCAGGGGCTGCTTCCCTGGAGCTGGGACTGCCGGCGGGAGCCGAGACACGCAGGGGCAGGCCCCACCACCTGCACACGTCTCTGCTGGGGAGCAGAGCACTAGGGACATGACGTCTGTCAGCCAACTTCTGGGCGCCCACGGAGTCAGCCTCCGGGTGTGTGGGGCTGCAGACCACAGCCAGGGGCCCTGGGAAGCCTGGTGCTCTCCGTGCTGTGCTGAGTCTGGGCGGCCAAGCGACCGCTGGAGGAGCCCTGCACTTGCCATTCCCTTCCCTATGACAGAGCTCTCACGGCTGGAGGGCTTGGCAGCGTGCACCCCACCGGCCCCTAAGCCCTCCGCAAGGACGCCTGGGGACTAGGTACAAAGGCAAGGCAGGAGTGGAGCTGAGGCCAGGAAGGCGCCAGGAGCGTCTGCCTGTCTGGCGCAGCCTGCTCCTTCCGGGGCAGGAAGCCTAGCAGCGAGGCAAGTCTGGGCAAGGCTCGACCAGGGCAGAGCAGCCTCGTGCAAGGCACTTGACTAGATCCGGCCTCTGAGCAGAGCTGGAGCTCTGCCGTCCTGGAGGCACACTCGGCTCGGCCCAAGCCGGGATTGCAGCTGCACGCGGCTTGGCTCCCTCGACTCTTCCCAAGGAGGCTCGCTTCCAAGCGGACCGTGCACTTGGCTTCCAGGCAGGGACGCCCCGCGCCTCCTGCAGGTCTTGGCACAGGGGCTGCTTCCCCTGAGCGGAGGCTGTGGGCGGCAGCCCAGACGCAGGGGCAGGCCCCAACCACCTGCACACGTCTCTGCTGGTGGGGAGAGCACTAGGGAAATGACGTCTGTCAGGCACCTTCTGGGCGCTCACGGAGTCAGCCTCCGGGTGTGTGGGGCTGCAGACCACAGCCAGGGGCCCTGGGAAGCCTGGTGCTCTCCATGCTGTGCTGAGTCTGGGCGGCCAAGCGACCGCTGGAGGAGCCCTGCACTTGCCATTCCCTTCCCTATGACAGAGCTCTCACGGCTGGAGGGCTTGGCAGCGTGCACCCCACCGGCCCCTAAGCCCTCCGCAAGGACGCCTGGGGACTAGGTGCAAAGGCAAGGCAGGAGTGGAGCTGAGGCCAGGAAGGCGCCAGGAGCGTCTGCCTGTCTGGCGCAGCCTGCTCCTTCCCGGGCAGGAAGCCTAGCAGCGAGGCAAGTCTGGGCAAGGCTCGCCCAGGGCAGAGCAGCCTCACGCCAGCAACTCTGCCAGATCGGGCCTCTGAGCAGAGCTGGAGCTCTGCCGTACTGGAGGCTCACTGGGCTCCGCCCAAGGAGTGAGTGCAGACGCACGCAGCTGGGCTGCCTCCTCTTCTCCCGAGGAGGCTCGCTTCCCGCATGCTGTGCACTAGGCTTCCAGGCGGGGGCGCCCCGCGCCCCCTACAGGTCTTGGCTCAGGGGCTGCTTCCCTGGAGCTGGGGCTGCCGGCGGGAGCCCAGACACGCAGGGGCAGGCCCCACCACCTGCACACGTCTCTGCTGGGGAGCAGAGCGCTAGGGACATGACGTCTGTCAGGCACCTTCTGGGCGCCCACGGAGTCAGCCTCCGGGAGTGTGGGGCTGCAGACCACAGCCAGGGGACCTGGGAGCCTTGTGCTCCCCGTGCGGCGCTGAGTCTGGGCGGCCAAGCAACCGCTGGTGGAGCCCTGCACTTGCCCTCCCCTCCCCTCTACGAGAGGCCTCACTGCTGGAGGGCTTGGCAGTGTGCAAGCCACCGGCTCCTAAGCCTTCCCCAAGGACGCCCGGGGCCTAGATGCAAAGGCAAGGCAGGAGTGGAGCTGAGGCCAGGAAGGCGCCAGTGGCCTCTCCCAGCATCGCACAGCCTGCTCCTTCCCGGGCAGCAAGCCTAGCAGCGAGGCAAGCCTGGGCAAGTCTCGCCCAGGGCAGAGCAGCCTCGCGCAAGGCACTTGACTAGATCCGGCCTCTGAGCAGAGCTGGAGCTCTGCCGTCCTGGAGGCACACTCGGCTCGGCCCAAGCAGGGAGTGCAGCTGCACGCGGCTTGGCTCCCTCGACTCTTCCCAAGGAGGCTCGCTTCCAAGCGGACCGTGCACTTGGCTTCCAAGCAGGGACGCCCCGCGCCTCCTGCAGGTCTTGGCACAGGGGCTGCTTCCCCTGAGCAGAGGCTGTGGGCGGCAGCCCAGACACGCAGGGGCAGGCCCCAACCACCTGCACACGTCTCTGCTGGTGGGGACAGCACTAGGGAAATGACGTCTGTCAGGCACCTTCTGGGCGCTCACGGAGTCAGCCTCCGGGTGTGTGGGGCTGCAGACCACAGCCAGGGGCCCTGGGAAGCCTGGTGCTCTCCGTGCTGTGCTGAGTCTGGGCGGCCAAGCGACCGCTGGAGGAGCCCTGCACTTGCCATTCCCTTCCCTATGACAGAGCTCTCACGGCTGGAGGGCTTGGCAGCGTGCACCCCACCGGCCCCTAAGCCCTCCGCAAGGACGCCTGGGGACTAGGTGCAAAGGCAAGGCAGGAGTGGAGCTGAGGCCAGGAAGGCGCCAGGAGCGTCTGCCTGTCTGGCGCAGCCTGCTCCTTCCGGGGCAGGAAGCCTAGCAGCGAGGCAAGTCTGGGCAAGGCTCGCCCAGGGCAGAGCAGCCTCACGCCAGCAACTCTGCCAGATCGGGCCTCTGAGCAGAGCTGGAGCTCTGCCGTACTGGAGGCTCACTGGGCTCCGCCCAAGGAGTGAGTGCAGACGCACGCAGCTGGGCTGCCTCCTCTTCTCCCGAGGAGGCTCGCTTCCCGCATGCTGTGCACTAGGCTTCCAGGCGGGGGCGCCCCGCGCCCCCTACAGGTCTTGGCTCAGGGGCTGCTTCCCTGGAGCTGGGGCTGCCGGCGGGAGCCCAGACACGCAGGGGCAGGCCCCACCACCTGCACACGTCTCTGCTGGGGAGCAGAGCGCTAGGGACATGACGTCTGTCAGGCACCTTCTGGGCGCCCACGGAGTCAGCCTCCGGGAGTGTGGGGCTGCAGACCACAGCCAGGGGACCTGGGAGCCTTGTGCTCTCCGTGCGGCGCTGAGACTGGGCGGCCAAGCAACCGCTGGTGGAGCCCTGCACTTGCCCTCCCCTCCACTCTACGAGAGGCCTCACTGCTGGAGGGCTTGGCAGTGTGCAAGCCACCGGCTCCTAAGCCTTCCCCAAGGACGCCCGGGGCCTAGATGCAAAGGCAAGGCAGGAGTGGAGCTGAGGCCAGGAAGGCGCCAGTGGCCTCTCCCAGCATCGCACAGCCTGCTCCTTCCCGGGCAGCAAGCCTAGCAGCGAGGCAAGCCTGGGCAAGTCTCGCCCAGGGCAGAGCAGCCTCGCGCAAGGCACTTGACTAGATCCGGCCTCTGAGCAGAGCTGGAGCTCTGCCGTCCTGGAGGCACACTCGGCTCGGCCCAAGCAGGGAGTGCAGCTGCACGCGGCTTGGCTCCCTCGACTCTTCCCAAGGAGGCTCGCTTCCAAGCGGACCGTGCACTTGGCTTCCAGGCAGGGACGCCCCGCGCCTCCTGCAGGTCTTGGCACAGGGGCTGCTTCCCCTGAGTGGAGGCTGTGGGCGGCAGCCCAGACACGCAGGGGCAGGCCCCAACCACCTGCACACGTCTCTGCTGGTGGGGAGAGCACTAGGGAAATGACGTCTGTCAGGCACCTTCTGGGCGCCCACGGAGTCAGCCTCCGGGTGTGTGGGGCTGCAGACCACAGCCAGGGGCCCTGGGAAGCCTGGTGCTCTCCGTGCTGTGCTGAGTCTGGGCGGCCAAGCGACCGCTGGAGGAGCCCTGCACTTGCCATTCCCTTCCCTATGACAGAGCTCTCACGGCTGGAGGGCTTGGCAGCGTGCACCCCACCGGCCCCTAAGCCCTCCGCAAAGACGCCTGGGGACTAGGTGCAAAGGCAAGGCAGGAGTGGAGCTGAGGCCAGGAAGGCGCCAGGAGCGTCTGCCTGTCTGGCGCAGCCTGCTCCTTCCGGGGCAGGAAGCCTAGCAGCGAGGCAAGTCTGGGCAAGGCTCGACCAGGGCAGAGCAGCCTCGTGCAAGGCACTTGACTAGATCCGGCCTCTGAGCAGAGCTGGAGCTCTGCCGTCCTGGAGGCACACTCGGCTCGGCCCAAGCCGGGATTGCAGCTGCACGCGGCTTGGCTCCCTCGACTCTTCCCAAGGAGGCTCGCTTCCAAGCGGACCGTGCACTTGGCTTCCAGGCAGGGACGCCCCGCGCCTCCTGCAGGTCTTGGCACAGGGGCTGCTTCCCCTGAGCGGAGGCTGTGGGCGGCAGCCCAGACACGCAGGGGCAGGCCCCAACCACCTGCACACGTCTCTGCTGGTGGGGACAGCACTAGGGAAATGACGTCTGTCAGGCACCTTCTGGGCGCTCACGGAGTCAGCCTCCGGGTGTGTGGGGCTGCAGACCACAGCCAGGGGCCCTGGGAAGCCTGGTGCTCTCCGTGCTGTGCTGAGTCTGGGCGGCCAAGCGACCGCTGGAGGAGCCCTGCACTTGCCATTCCCTTCCCTATGACAGAGCTCTCACGGCTGGAGGGCTTGGCAGCGTGCACCCCACCGGCCCCTAAGCCCTCCGCAAGGACGCCTGGGGACTAGGTGCAAAGGCAAGGCAGGAGTGGAGCTGAGGCCAGGAAGGCGCCAGGAGCGTCTGCCTGTCTGGCGCAGCCTGCTCCTTCCGGGGCAGGAAGCCTAGCAGCGAGGCAAGTCTGGGCAAGGCTCGCCCAGGGCAGAGCAGCCTCACGCCAGCAACTCTGCCAGATCGGGCCTCTGAGCAGAGCTGGAGCTCTGCCGTACTGGAGGCTCACTGGGCTCCGCCCAAGGAGTGAGTGCAGACGCACGCAGCTGGGCTGCCTCCTCTTCTCCCGAGGAGGCTCGCTTCCCGCATGCTGTGCACTAGGCTTCCAGGCGGGGGCGCCCCGCGCCCCCTACAGGTCTTGGCTCAGGGGCTGCTTCCCTGGAGCTGGGGCTGCCGGCGGGAGCCCAGACACGCAGGGGCAGGCCCCACCACCTGCACACGTCTCTGCTGGGGAGCAGAGCGCTAGGGACATGACGTCTGTCAGGCACCTTCTGGGCGCCCACGGAGTCAGCCTCCGGGAGTGTGGGGCTGCAGACCACAGCCAGGGGACCTGGGAGCCTTGTGCTCTCCGTGCGGCGCTGAGACTGGGCGGCCAAGCAACCGCTGGTGGAGCCCTGCACTTGCCCTCCCCTCCACTCTACGAGAGGCCTCACTGCTGGAGGGCTTGGCAGTGTGCAAGCCACCGGCTCCTAAGCCTTCCCCAAGGACGCCCGGGGCCTAGATGCAAAGGCAAGGCAGGAGTGGAGCTGAGGCCAGGAAGGCGCCAGTGGCCTCTCCCAGCATCGCACAGCCTGCTCCTTCCCGGGCAGCAAGCCTAGCAGCGAGGCAAGCCTGGGCAAGTCTCGCCCAGGGCAGAGCAGCCTCGCGCAAGGCACTTGACTAGATCCGGCCTCTGAGCAGAGCTGGAGCTCTGCCGTCCTGGAGGCACACTCGGCTCGGCCCAAGCAGGGAGTGCAGCTGCACGCGGCTTGGCTCCCTCGACTCTTCCCAAGGAGGCTCGCTTCCAAGCGGACCGTGCACTTGGCTTCCAGGCAGGGACGCCCCGCGCCTCCTGCAGGTCTTGGCACAGGGGCTGCTTCCCCTGAGTGGAGGCTGTGGGCGGCAGCCCAGACACGCAGGGGCAGGCCCCAACCACCTGCACACGTCTCTGCTGGTGGGGAGAGCACTAGGGAAATGACGTCTGTCAGGCACCTTCTGGGCGCCCACGGAGTCAGCCTCCGGGTGTGTGGGGCTGCAGACCACAGCCAGGGGCCCTGGGAAGCCTGGTGCTCTCCGTGCTGTGCTGAGTCTGGGCGGCCAAGCGACCGCTGGAGGAGCCCTGCACTTGCCATTCCCTTCCCTATGACAGAGCTCTCACGGCTGGAGGGCTTGGCAGCGTGCACCCCACCGGCCCCTAAGCCCTACGCAAGGACGCCTGGGGACTAGGTGCAAAGGCAAGGCAGGAGTGGAGCTGAGGCCAGGAAGGCGCCAGGAGCGTCTGCCTGTCTGGCGCAGCCTGCTCCTTCCCGGGCAGGAAGCCTAGCAGCGAGGCAAGTCTGGGCAAGGCTCGCCCAGGGCAGAGCAGCCTCACGCCAGCAACTCTGCCAGATCGGGCCTCTGAGCAGAGCTGGAGCTCTGCCGTACTGGAGGCTCACTGGGCTCCGCCCAAGGAGTGAGTGCAGACGCACGCAGCTGGGCTGCCTCCTCTTCTCCCGAGGAGGCTCGCTTCCCGCATGCTGTGCACTAGGCTTCCAGGCGGGGGCGCCCCGCGCCCCCTACAGGTCTTGGCTCAGGGGCTGCTTCCCTGGAGCTGGGGCTGCCGGCGGGAGCCCAGACACGCAGGGGCAGGCCCCACCACCTGCACACGTCTCTGCTGGGGAGCAGAGCGCTAGGGACATGACGTCTGTCAGGCACCTTCTGGGCGCCCACGGAGTCAGCCTCCGGGAGTGTGGGGCTGCAGACCACAGCCAGGGGACCTGGGAGCCTTGTGCTCCCCGTGCGGCGCTGAGTCTGGGCGGCCAAGCAACCGCTGGTGGAGCCCTGCACTTGCCCTCCCCTCCCCTCTACGAGAGGCCTCACTGCTGGAGGGCTTGGCAGTGTGCAAGCCACCGGCTCCTAAGCCTTCCCCAAGGACGCCCGGGGCCTAGATGCAAAGGCAAGGCAGGAGTGGAGCTGAGGCCAGGAAGGCGCCAGTGGCCTCTCCCAGCATCGCACAGCCTGCTCCTTCCCGGGCAGCAAGCCTAGCAGCGAGGCAAGCCTGGGCAAGTCTCGCCCAGGGCAGAGCAGCCTCGCGCAAGGCACTTGACTAGATCCGGCCTCTGAGCAGAGCTGGAGCTCTGCCGTCCTGGAGGCACACTCGGCTCGGCCCAAGCAGGGAGTGCAGCTGCACGCGGCTTGGCTCCCTCGACTCTTCCCAAGGAGGCTCGCTTCCAAGCGGACCGTGCACTTGGCTTCCAGGCAGGGACGCCCCGCGCCTCCTGCAGGTCTTGGCACAGGGGCTGCTTCCCCTGAGCGGAGGCTGTGGGCGGCAGCCCAGACACGCAGGGGCAGGCCCCAACCACCTGCACACGTCTCTGCTGGTGGGGAGAGCACTAGGGAAATGACGTCTGTCAGGCACCTTCTGGGCGCTCACGGAGTCAGCCTCCGGGTGTGTGGGGCTGCAGACCACAGCCAGGGGCCCTGGGAAGCCTGGTGCTCTCCGTGCTGTGCTGAGTCTGGGCGGCCAAGCGACCGCTGGAGGAGCCCTGCACTTGCCATTCCCTTCCCTATGACAGAGCTCTCACGGCTGGAGGGCTTGGCAGCGTGCACCCCACCGGCCCCTAAGCCCTCCGCAAGGACGCCTGGGGACTAGGTGCAAAGGCAAGGCAGGAGTGGAGCTGAGGCCAGGAAGGCGCCAGGAGCGTCTGCCTGTCTGGCGCAGCCTGCTCCTTCCGGGGCAGGAAGCCTAGCAGCGAGGCAAGTCTGGGCAAGGCTCGCCCAGGGCAGAGCAGCCTCACGCCAGCAACTCTGCCAGATCGGGCCTCTGAGCAGAGCTGGAGCTCTGCCGTACTGGAGGCTCACTGGGCTCCGCCCAAGGAGTGAGTGCAGACGCACGCAGCTGGGCTGCCTCCTCTTCTCCCGAGGAGGCTCGCTTCCCGCATGCTGTGCACTAGGCTTCCAGGCGGGGGCGCCCCGCGCCCCCTACAGGTCTTGGCTCAGGGGCTGCTTCCCTGGAGCTGGGGCTGCCGGCGGGAGCCCAGACACGCAGGGGCAGGCCCCACCACCTGCACACGTCTCTGCTGGGGAGCAGAGCGCTAGGGACATGACGTCTGTCAGGCACCTTCTGGGCGCCCACGGAGTCAGCCTCCGGGAGTGTGGGGCTGCAGACCACAGCCAGGGGACCTGGGAGCCTTGTGCTCCCCGTGCGGCGCTGAGTCTGGGCGGCCAAGCTACCGCTGGTGGAGCCCTGCACTTGCCCTCCCCTCCACTCTACGAGAGGCCTCACTGCTGGAGGGCTTGGCAGTGTGCAAGCCACCGGCTCCTAAGCCTTCCCCAAGGACGCCCGGGGCCTAGATGCAAAGGCAAGGCAGGAGTGGAGCTGAGGCCAGGAAGGCGCCAGTGGCCTCTCCCAGCATCGCACAGCCTGCTCCTTCCCGGGCAGCAAGCCTAGCAGCGAGGCAAGCCTGGGCAAGTCTCGCCCAGGGCAGAGCAGCCTCGCGCAAGGCACTTGACTAGATCCGGCCTCTGAGCAGAGCTGGAGCTCTGCCGTCCTGGAGGCACACTCGGCTCGGCCCAAGCAGGGAGTGCAGCTGCACGCGGCTTGGCTCCCTCGACTCTTCCCAAGGAGGCTCGCTTCCAAGCGGACCGTGCACTTGGCTTCCAGGCAGGGACGCCCCGCGCCTCCTGCAGGTCTTGGCACAGGGGCTGCTTCCCCTGAGCGGAGGCTGTGGGCGGCAGCCCAGACACGCAGGGGCAGGCCCCAACCACCTGCACACGTCTCTGCTGGTGGGGAGAGCACTAGGGAAATGACGTCTGTCAGGCACCTTCTGGGCGCTCACGGAGTCAGCCTCCGGGTGTGTGGGGCTGCAGACCACAGCCAGGGGCCCTGGGAAGCCTGGTGCTCTCCGTGCTGTGCTGAGTCTGGGCGGCCAAGCGACCGCTGGAGGAGCCCTGCACTTGCCATTCCCTTCCCTATGACAGAGCTCTCACGGCTGGAGGGCTTGGCAGCGTGCACCCCACCGGCCCCTAAGCCCTCCGCAAGGACGCCTGGGGACTAGGTGCAAAGGCAAGGCAGGAGTGGAGCTGAGGCCAGGAAGGCGCCAGGAGCGTCTGCCTGTCTGGCGCAGCCTGCTCCTTCCCGGGCAGGAAGCCTAGCAGCGAGGCAAGTCTGGGCAAGGCTCGCCCAGGGCAGAGCAGCCTCACGCCAGCAACTCTGCCAGATCGGGCCTCTGAGCAGAGCTGGAGCTCTGCCGTACTGGAGGCTCACTGGGCTCCGCCCAAGGAGTGAGTGCAGACGCACGCAGCTGGGCTGCCTCCTCTTCTCCCGAGGAGGCTCGCTTCCCGCATGCTGTGCACTAGGCTTCCAGGCGGGGGCGCCCCGCGCCCCCTACAGGTCTTGGCTCAGGGGCTGCTTCCCTGGAGCTGGGGCTGCCGGCGGGAGCCCAGACACGCAGGGGCAGGCCCCACCACCTGCACACGTCTCTGCTGGGGAGCAGAGCGCTAGGGACATGACGTCTGTCAGGCACCTTCTGGGCGCCCACGGAGTCAGCCTCCGGGAGTGTGGGGCTGCAGACCACAGCCAGGGGACCTGGGAGCCTTGTGCTCCCCGTGCGGCGCTGAGTCTGGGCGGCCAAGCAACCGCTGGTGGAGCCCTGCACTTGCCCTCCCCTCCCCTCTACGAGAGGCCTCACTGCTGGAGGGCTTGGCAGTGTGCAAGCCACCGGCTCCTAAGCCTTCCCCAAGGACGCCCGGGGCCTAGATGCAAAGGCAAGGCAGGAGTGGAGCTGAGGCCAGGAAGGCGCCAGTGGCCTCTCCCAGCATCGCACAGCCTGCTCCTTCCCGGGCAGCAAGCCTAGCAGCGAGGCAAGCCTGGGCAAGTCTCGCCCAGGGCAGAGCAGCCTCGCGCAAGGCACTTGACTAGATCCGGCCTCTGAGCAGAGCTGGAGCTCTGCCGTCCTGGAGGCACACTCGGCTCGGCCCAAGCAGGGAGTGCAGCTGCACGCGGCTTGGCTCCCTCGACTCTTCCCAAGGAGGCTCGCTTCCAAGCGGACCGTGCACTTGGCTTCCAGGCAGGGACGCCCCGCGCCTCCTGCAGGTCTTGGCACAGGGGCTGCTTCCCCTGAGCGGAGGCTGTGGGCGGCAGCCCAGACACGCAGGGGCAGGCCCCAACCACCTGCACACGTCTCTGCTGGTGGGGAGAGCACTAGGGAAATGACGTCTGTCAGGCACCTTCTGGGCGCTCACGGAGTCAGCCTCCGGGTGTGTGGGGCTGCAGACCACAGCCAGGGGCCCTGGGAAGCCTGGTGCTCTCCGTGCTGTGCTGAGTCTGGGCGGCCAAGCGACCGCTGGAGGAGCCCTGCACTTGCCATTCCCTTCCCTATGACAGAGCTCTCACGGCTGGAGGGCTTGGCAGCGTGCACCCCACCGGCCCCTAAGCCCTCCGCAAGGACGCCTGGGGACTAGGTGCAAAGGCAAGGCAGGAGTGGAGCTGAGGCCAGGAAGGCGCCAGGAGCGTCTGCCTGTCTGGCGCAGCCTGCTCCTTCCGGGGCAGGAAGCCTAGCAGCGAGGCAAGTCTGGGCAAGGCTCGCCCAGGGCAGAGCAGCCTCACGCCAGCAACTCTGCCAGATCGGGCCTCTGAGCAGAGCTGGAGCTCTGCCGTACTGGAGGCTCACTGGGCTCCGCCCAAGGAGTGAGTGCAGACGCACGCAGCTGGGCTGCCTCCTCTTCTCCCGAGGAGGCTCGCTTCCCGCATGCTGTGCACTAGGCTTCCAGGCGGGGGCGCCCCGCGCCCCCTACAGGTCTTGGCTCAGGGGCTGCTTCCCTGGAGCTGGGGCTGCCGGCGGGAGCCCAGACACGCAGGGGCAGGCCCCACCACCTGCACACGTCTCTGCTGGGGAGCAGAGCGCTAGGGACATGACGTCTGTCAGGCACCTTCTGGGCGCCCACGGAGTCAGCCTCCGGGAGTGTGGGGCTGCAGACCACAGCCAGGGGACCTGGGAGCCTTGTGCTCCCCGTGCGGCGCTGAGTCTGGGCGGCCAAGCAACCGCTGGTGGAGCCCTGCACTTGCCCTCCCCTCCCCTCTACGAGAGGCCTCACTGCTGGAGGGCTTGGCAGTGTGCAAGCCACCGGCTCCTAAGCCTTCCCCAAGGACGCCCGGGGCCTAGATGCAAAGGCAAGGCAGGAGTGGAGCTGAGGCCAGGAAGGCGCCAGTGGCCTCTCCCAGCATCGCACAGCCTGCTCCTTCCCGGGCAGCAAGCCTAGCAGCGAGGCAAGCCTGGGCAAGTCTCGCCCAGGGCAGAGCAGCCTCGCGCAAGGCACTTGACTAGATCCGGCCTCTGAGCAGAGCTGGAGCTCTGCCGTCCTGGAGGCACACTCGGCTCGGCCCAAGCAGGGAGTGCAGCTGCACGCGGCTTGGCTCCCTCGACTCTTCCCAAGGAGGCTCGCTTCCAAGCGGACCGTGCACTTGGCTTCCAGGCAGGGACGCCCCGCGCCTCCTGCAGGTCTTGGCACAGGGGCTGCTTCCCCTGAGCGGAGGCTGTGGGCGGCAGCGCAGACACGCAGGGGCAGGCCCCAACCACCTGCACACGTCTCTGCTGGTGGGGAGAGCACTAGGGAAATGACGTCTGTCAGGCACCTTCTGGGCGCTCACGGAGTCAGCCTCCGGGTGTGTGGGGCTGCAGACCACAGCCAGGGGCCCTGGGAAGCCTGGTGCTCTCCGTGCTGTGCTGAGTCTGGGCGGCCAAGCGACCGCTGGAGGAGCCCTGCACTTGCCATTCCCTTCCCTATGACAGAGCTCTCACGGCTGGAGGGCTTGGCAGCGTGCACCCCACCGGCCCCTAAGCCCTCCGCAAGGACGCCTGGGGACTAGGTGCAAAGGCAAGGCAGGAGTGGAGCTGTGGCCAGGAAGGCGCCAGGAGCGTCTGCCTGTCTGGCGCAGCCTGCTCCTTCCCGGGCAGGAAGCCTAGCAGCGAGGCAAGTCTGGGCAAGGCTCGCCCAGGGCAGAGCAGCCTCACGCCAGCAACTCTGCCAGATCGGGCCTCTGAGCAGAGCTGGAGCTCTGCCGTACTGGAGGCTCACTGGGCTCCGCCCAAGGAGTGAGTGCAGACGCACGCAGCTGGGCTGCCTCCTCTTCTCCCGAGGAGGCTCGCTTCCCGCATGCTGTGCACTAGGCTTCCAGGCGGGGGCGCCCCGCGCCCCCTACAGGTCTTGGCTCAGGGGCTGCTTCCCTGGAGCTGGGGCTGCCGGCGGGAGCCCAGACACGCAGGGGCAGGCCCCACCAGCTGCACACGTCTCTGCTGGGGAGCAGAGCGCTAGGGACATGACGTCTGTCAGGCACCTTCTGGGCGCCCACGGAGTCAGCCTCCGGGAGTGTGGGGCTGCAGACCACAGCCAGGGGACCTGGGAGCCTTGTGCTCCCCGTGCGGCGCTGAGTCTGGGCGGCCAAGCAACCGCTGGTGGAGCCCTGCACTTGCCCTCCCCTCCCCTCTACGAGAGGCCTCACTGCTGGAGGGCTTGGCAGTGTGCAAGCCACCGGCTCCTAAGCCTTCCCCAAGGACGCCCGGGGCCTAGATGCAAAGGCAAGGCAGGAGTGGAGCTGAGGCCAGGAAGGCGCCAGTGGCCTCTCCCAGCATCGCACAGCCTGCTCCTTCCCGGGCAGCAAGCCTAGCAGCGAGGCAAGCCTGGGCAAGTCTCGCCCAGGGCAGAGCAGCCTCGCGCAAGGCACTTGACTAGATCCGGCCTCTGAGCAGAGCTGGAGCTCTGCCGTCCTGGAGGCACACTCGGCTCGGCCCAAGCAGGGAGTGCAGCTGCACGCGGCTTGGCTCCCTCGACTCTTCCCAAGGAGGCTCGCTTCCAAGCGGACCGTGCACTTGGCTTCCAGGCAGGGACGCCCCGCGCCTCCTGCAGGTCTTGGCACAGGGGCTGCTTCCCCTGAGCGGAGGCTGTGGGCGGCAGCCCAGACACGCAGGGGCAGGCCCCAACCACCTGCACACGTCTCTGCTGGTGGGGAGAGCACTAGGGAAATGACGTCTGTCAGGCACCTTCTGGGCGCTCACGGAGTCAGCCTCCGGGTGTGTGGGGCTGCAGACCACAGCCAGGGGCCCTGGGAAGCCTGGTGCTCTCCGTGCTGTGCTGAGTCTGGGCGGCCAAGCGACCGCTGGAGGAGCCCTGCACTTGCCATTCCCTTCCCTATGACAGAGCTCTCACGGCTGGAGGGCTTGGCAGCGTGCACCCCACCGGCCCCTAAGCCCTCCGCAAGGACGCCTGGGGACTAGGTGCAAAGGCAAGGCAGGAGTGGAGCTGTGGCCAGGAAGGCGCCAGGAGCGTCTGCCTGTCTGGCGCAGCCTGCTCCTTCCCGGGCAGGAAGCCTAGCAGCGAGGCAAGTCTGGGCAAGGCTCGCCCAGGGCAGAGCAGCCTCACGCCAGCAACTCTGCCAGATCGGGCCTCTGAGCAGAGCTGGAGCTCTGCCGTACTGGAGGCTCACTGGGCTCCGCCCAAGGAGTGAGTGCAGACGCACGCAGCTGGGCTGCCTCCTCTTCTCCCGAGGAGGCTCGCTTCCCGCATGCTGTGCACTAGGCTTCCAGGCGGGGGCGCCCCGCGCCCCCTACAGGTCTTGGCTCAGGGGCTGCTTCCCTGGAGCTGGGGCTGCCGGCGGGAGCCCAGACACGCAGGGGCAGGCCCCACCACCTGCACACGTCTCTGCTGGGGAGCAGAGCGCTAGGGACATGACGTCTGTCAGGCACCTTCTGGGCGCCCACGGAGTCAGCCTCCGGGAGTGTGGGGCTGCAGACCACAGCCAGGGGACCTGGGAGCCTTGTGCTCCCCGTGCGGCGCTGAGTCTGGGCGGCCAAGCAACCGCTGGTGGAGCCCTGCACTTGCCCTCCCCTCCCCTCTACGAGAGGCCTCACTGCTGGAGGGCTTGGCAGTGTGCAAGCCACCGGCTCCTAAGCCTTCCCCAAGGACGCCCGGGGCCTAGATGCAAAGGCAAGGCAGGAGTGGAGCTGAGGCCAGGAAGGCGCCAGTGGCCTCTCCCAGCATCGCACAGCCTGCTCCTTCCCGGGCAGCAAGCCTAGCAGCGAGGCAAGCCTGGGCAAGTCTCGCCCAGGGCAGAGCAGCCTCGCGCAAGGCACTTGACTAGATCCGGCCTCTGAGCAGAGCTGGAGCTCTGCCGTCCTGGAGGCACACTCGGCTCGGCCCAAGCAGGGAGTGCAGCTGCACGCGGCTTGGCTCCCTCGACTCTTCCCAAGGAGGCTCGCTTCCAAGCGGACCGTGCACTTGGCTTCCAGGCAGGGACGCCCCGCGCCTCCTGCAGGTCTTGGCACAGGGGCTG
Source organism: Budorcas taxicolor (assembly GCF_023091745.1). NCBI lineage: Eukaryota > Metazoa > Chordata > Mammalia > Artiodactyla > Bovidae > Budorcas > Budorcas taxicolor. Next base: position 1,177,413 of record NW_026291583.1, read on the forward strand.
CTTCCCCTGAGCGGAGGCTGTGGGCGGCAGCCCAGACACGCAGGGGCAGGCCCCAACCACCTGCACACGTCTCTGCTGGTGGGGAGAGCACTAGGGAAATGACGTCTGTCAGGCACCTTCTGGGCGCTCACGGAGTCAGCCTCCGGGTGTGTGGGGCTGCAGACCACAGCCAGGGGCCCTGGGAAGCCTGGTGCTCTCCGTGCTGTGCTGAGTCTGGGCGGCCAAGCGACCGCTGGAGGAGCCCTGCACTTGCCATTCCCTTCCCTATGACAGAGCTCTCACGGCTGGAGGGCTTGGCAGCGTGCACCCCACCGGCCCCTAAGCCCTCCGCAAGGACGCCTGGGGACTAGGTGCAAAGGCAAGGCAGGAGTGGAGCTGAGGCCAGGAAGGCGCCAGGAGCGTCTGCCTGTCTGGCGCAGCCTGCTCCTTCCCGGGCAGGAAGCCTAGCAGCGAGGCAAGTCTGGGCAAGGCTCGCCCAGGGCAGAGCAGCCTCACGCCAGCAACTCTGCCAGATCGGGCCTCTGAGCAGAGCTGGAGCTCTGCCGTACTGGAGGCTCACTGGGCTCCGCCCAAGGAGTGAGTGCAGACGCACGCAGCTGGGCTGCCTCCTCTTCTCCCGAGGAGGCTCGCTTCCCGCATGCTGTGAACTAGGCTTCCAGGCGGGGGCGCCCCGCGCCCCCTACAGGTCTTGGCTCAGGGGCTGCTTCCCTGGAGCTGGGGCTGCCGGCGGGAGCCCAGACACGCAGGGGCAGGCCCCACCACCTGCACACGTCTCTGCTGGGGAGCAGAGCGCTAGGGACATGACGTCTGTCAGGCACCTTCTGGGCGCCCACGGAGTCAGCCTCCGGGAGTGTGGGGCTGCAGACCACAGCCAGGGGACCTGGGAGCCTTGTGCTCCCCGTGCGGCGCTGAGTCTGGGCGGCCAAGCAACCGCTGCTGGAGCCCTGCACTTGCCCTCCCCTCCCCTCTACGAGAGGCCTCACTGCTGGAGGGCTTGGCAGTGTGCAAGCCACCGGCTCCTAAGCCTTCCCCAAGGACGCCCGGGGCCTAGATGCAAAGGCAAGGCAGGAGTGGAGCTGAGGCCAGGAAGGCGCCAGTGGCCTCTCCCAGCATCGCACAGCCTGCTCCTTCCCGGGCAGCAAGCCTAGCAGCGAGGCAAGCCTGGGCAAGTCTCGCCCAGGGCAGAGCAGCCTCGCGCAAGGCACTTGACTGGATCCGGCCTCTGAGCAGAGCTGGAGCTCTGCCGTCCTGGAGGCACACTCGGCTCGGCCCAAGCAGGGATTGCAGCTGCACGCGGCTTGGCTCCCTCGACTCTTCCCAAGGAGGCTCGCTTCCAAGCGGACCGTGCACTTGGCTTCCAGGCAGGGACGCCCCGCGCCTCCTGCAGGTCTTGGCACAGGGGCTGCTTCCCCTGAGCGGAGGCTGTGGGCGGCAGCCCAGACCCGCAGGGGCAGGCCCCAACCACCTGCACACGTCTCTGCTGGTGGGGAGAGCACTAGGGAAATGACGTCTGTCAGGCACCTTCTGGGCGCTCACGGAGTCAGCCTCCGGGTGTGTGGGGCTGCAGACCACAGCCAGGGGCCCTGGGAAGCCTGGTGCTCTCCGTGCTGTGCTGAGTCTGGGCGGCCAAGCGACCGCTGGAGGAGCCCTGCACTTGCCATTCCCTTCCCTATGACAGAGCTCTCACGGCTGGAGGGCTTGGCAGCGTGCACCCCACCGGCCCCTAAGCCCTCCGCAAGGACGCCTGGGGACTAGGTGCAAAGGCAAGGCAGGAGTGGAGCTGAGGCCAGGAAGGCGCCAGGAGCGTCTGCCTGTCTGGCGCAGCCTGCTCCTTCCCGGGCAGGAAGCCTAGCAGCGAGGCAAGTCTGGGCAAGGCTCGCCCAGGGCAGAGCAGCCTCACGCCAGCAACTCTGCCAGATCGGGCCTCTGAGCAGAGCTGGAGCTCTGCCGTACTGGAGGCTCACTGGGCTCCGCCCAAGGAGTGAGTGCAGACGCACGCAGCTGGGCTGCCTCCTCTTCTCCCGAGGAGGCTCGCTTCCCGCATGCTGTGCACTAGGCTTCCAGGCGGGGGCGCCCCGCGCCCCCTACAGGTCTTGGCTCAGGGGCTGCTTCCCTGGAGCTGGGGCTGCCGGCGGGAGCCCAGACACGCAGGGGCAGGCCCCACCACCTGCACACGTCTCTGCTGGGGAGCAGAGCGCTAGGGACATGACGTCTGTCAGGCACCTTCTGGGCGCCCACGGAGTCAGCCTCCGGGAGTGTGGGGCTGCAGACCACAGCCAGGGGACCTGGGAGCCTTGTGCTCCCCGTGCGGCGCTGAGTCTGGGCGGCCAAGCAACCGCTGGTGGAGCCCTGCACTTGCCCTCCCCTCCCCTCTACGAGAGGCCTCACTGCTGGAGGGCTTGGCAGTGTGCAAGCCACCGGCTCCTAAGCCTTCCCCAAGGACGCCCGGGGCCTAGATGCAAAGGCAAGGCAGGAGTGGAGCTGAGGCCAGGAAGGCGCCAGTGGCCTCTCCCAGCATCGCACAGCCTGCTCCTTCCCGGGCAGCAAGCCTAGCAGCGAGGCAAGCCTGGGCAAGTCTCGCCCAGGGCAGAGCAGCCTCGCGCAAGGCACTTGACTAGATCCGGCCTCTGAGCAGAGCTGGAGCTCTGCCGTCCTGGAGGCACACTCGGCTCGGCCCAAGCAGGGAGTGCAGCTGCACGCGGCTTGGCTCCCTCGACTCTTCCCAAGGAGGCTCGCTTCCAAGCGGACCGTGCACTTGGCTTCCAGGCAGGGACGCCCCGCGCCTCCTGCAGGTCTTGGCACAGGGGCTGCTTCCCCTGAGCGGAGGCTGTGGGCGGCAGCCCAGACACGCAGGGGCAGGCCCCAACCACCTGCACACGTCTCTGCTGGTGGGGAGAGCACTAGGGAAATGACGTCTGTCAGGCACCTTCTGGGCGCTCACGGAGTCAGCCTCCGGGTGTGTGGGGCTGCAGACCACAGCCAGGGGCCCTGGGAAGCCTGGTGCTCTCCGTGCTGTGCTGAGTCTGGGCGGCCAAGCGACCGCTGGAGGAGCCCTGCACTTGCCATTCCCTTCCCTATGACAGAGCTCTCACGGCTGGAGGGCTTGGCAGCGTGCACCCCACCGGCCCCTAAGCCCTCCGCAAGGACGCCTGGGGACTAGGTGCAAAGGAAAGGCAGGAGTGGAGCTGTGGCCAGGAAGGCGCCAGGAGCGTCTGCCTGTCTGGCGCAGACTGCTCCTTCCCGGGCAGGAAGCCTAGCAGCGAGGCAAGTCTGGGCAAGGCTCGCCCAGGGCAGAGCAGCCTCACGCCAGCAACTCTGCCAGATCGGGCCTCTGAGCAGAGCTGGAGCTCTGCCGTACTGGAGGCTCACTGGGCTCCGCCCAAGGAGTGAGTGCAGACGCACGCAGCTGGGCTGCCTCCTCTTCTCCCGAGGAGGCTCGCTTCCCGCATGCTGTGCACTAGGCTTCCAGGCGGGGGCGCCCCGCGCCCCCTACAGGTCTTGGCTCAGGGGCTGCTTCCCTGGAGCTGGGGCTGCCGGCGGGAGCCCAGACACGCAGGGGCAGGCCCCACCACCTGCACACGTCTCTGCTGGGGAGCAGAGCGCTAGGGACATGACGTCTGTCAGGCACCTTCTGGGCGCCCACGGAGTCAGCCTCCGGGAGTGTGGGGCTGCAGACCACAGCCAGGGGACCTGGGAGCCTTGTGCTCCCCGTGCGGCGCTGAGTCTGGGCGGCCAAGCAACCGCTGGTGGAGCCCTGCACTTGCCCTCCCCTCCCCTCTACGAGAGGCCTCACTGCTGGAGGGCTTGGCAGTGTGCAAGCCACCGGCTCCTAAGCCTTCCCCAAGGACGCCCGGGGCCTAGATGCAAAGGCAAGGCAGGAGTGGAGCTGAGGCCAGGAAGGCGCCAGTGGCCTCTCCCAGCATCGCACAGCCTGCTCCTTCCCGGGCAGCAAGCCTAGCAGCGAGGCAAGCCTGGGCAAGTCTCGCCCAGGGCAGAGCAGCCTCGCGCAAGGCACTTGACTAGATCCGGCCTCTGAGCAGAGCTGGAGCTCTGCCGTCCTGGAGGCACACTCGGCTCGGCCCAAGCAGGGAGTGCAGCTGCACGCGGCTTGGCTCCCTCGACTCTTCCCAAGGAGGCTCGCTTCCAAGCGGACCGTGCACTTGGCTTCCAGGCAGGGACGCCCCGCGCCTCCTGCAGGTCTTGGCACAGGGGCTGCTTCCCCTGAGCGGAGGCTGTGGGCGGCAGCCCAGACACGCAGGGGCAGGCCCCAACCACCTGCACACGTCTCTGCTGGTGGGGACAGCACTAGGGAAATGACGTCTGTCAGGCACCTTCTGGGCGCTCACGGAGTCAGCCTCCGGGTGTGTGGGGCTGCAGACCACAGCCAGGGGCCCTGGGAAGCCTGGTGCTCTCCGTGATGTGCTGAGTCTGGGCGGCCAAGCGACCGCTGGAGGAGCCCTGCACTTGCCATTCCCTTCCCTATGACAGAGCTCTCACGGCTGGAGGGCTTGGCAGCGTGCACCCCACCGGCCCCTAAGCCCTCCGCAAGGACGCCTGGGGACTAGGTGCAAAGGCAAGGCAGGAGTGGAGCTGAGGCCAGGAAGGCGCCAGGAGCGTCTGCCTGTCTGGCGCAGCCTGCTCCTTCCCGGGCAGGAAGCCTAGCAGCGAGGCAAGTCTGGGCAAGGCTCGCCCAGGGCAGAGCAGCCTCACGCCAGCAACTCTGCCAGATCGGGCCTCTGAGCAGAGCTGGAGCTCTGCCGTACTGGAGGCTCACTGGGCTCCGCCCAAGGAGTGAGTGCAGACGCACGCAGCTGGGCTGCCTCCTCTTCTCCCGAGGAGGCTCGCTTCCCGCATGCTGTGCACTAGGCTTCCAGGCGGGGGCGCCCCGCGCCCCCTACAGGTCTTGGCTCAGGGGCTGCTTCCCTGGAGCTGGGGCTGCCGGCGGGAGCCCAGACACGCAGGGGCAGGCCCCACCAGCTGCACACGTCTCTGCTGGGGAGCAGAGCGCTAGGGACATGACGTCTGTCAGGCACCTTCTGGGCGCCCACGGAGTCAGCCTCCGGGAGTGTGGGGCTGCAGACCACAGCCAGGGGCCCTGGGAGCCTTGTGCTCCCCGTGCGGCGCTGAGTCTGGGCGGCCAAGCAACCGCTGGTGGAGCCCTGCACTTGCCCTCCCCTCCCCTCTACGAGAGGCCTCACTGCTGGAGGGCTTGGCAGTGTGCAAGCCACCGGCTCCTAAGCCTTCCCCAAGGACGCCCGGGGCCTAGATGCAAAGGCAAGGCAGGAGTGGAGCTGAGGCCAGGAAGGCGCCAGTGGCCTCTCCCAGCATCGCACAGCCTGCTCCTTCCCGGGCAGCAAGCCTAGCAGCGAGGCAAGCCTGGGCAAGTCTCGCCCAGGGCAGAGCAGCCTCGCGCAAGGCACTTGACTAGATCCGGCCTCTGAGCAGAGCTGGAGCTCTGCCGTCCTGGAGGCACACTCGGCTCGGCCCAAGCAGGGAGTGCAGCTGCACGCGGCTTGGCTCCCTCGACTCTTCCCAAGGAGGCTCGCTTCCAAGCGGACCGTGCACTTGGCTTCCAAGCAGGGACGCCCCGCGCCTCCTGCAGGTCTTGGCACAGGGGCTGCTTCCCCTGAGCAGAGGCTGTGGGCGGCAGCCCAGACACGCAGGGGCAGGCCCCAACCACCTGCACACGTCTCTGCTGGTGGGGACAGCACTAGGGAAATGACGTCTGTCAGGCACCTTCTGGGCGCTCACGGAGTCAGCCTCCGGGTGTGTGGGGCTGCAGACCACAGCCAGGGGCCCTGGGAAGCCTGGTGCTCTCCGTGCTGTGCTGAGTCTGGGCGGCCAAGCGACCGCTGGAGGAGCCCTGCACTTGCCATTCCCTTCCCTATGACAGAGCTCTCACGGCTGGAGGGCTTGGCAGCGTGCACCCCACCGGCCCCTAAGCCCTCCGCAAGGACGCCTGGGGACTAGGTGCAAAGGCAAGGCAGGAGTGGAGCTGTGGCCAGGAAGGCGCCAGGAGCGTCTGCCTGTCTGGCGCAGCCTGCTCCTTCCCGGGCAGGAAGCCTAGCAGCGAGGCAAGTCTGGGCAAGGCTCGCCCAGGGCAGAGCAGCCTCACGCCAGCAACTCTGCCAGATCGGGCCTCTGAGCAGAGCTGGAGCTCTGCCGTACTGGAGGCTCACTGGGCTCCGCCCAAGGAGTGAGTGCAGACGCACGCAGCTGGGCTGCCTCCTCTTCTCCCGAGGAGGCTCGCTTCCCGCATGCTGTGCACTAGGCTTCCAGGCGGGGGCGCCCCGCGCCCCCTACAGGTCTTGGCTCAGGGGCTGCTTCCCTGGAGCTGGGGCTGCCGGCGGGAGCCCAGACACGCAGGGGCAGGCCCCACCACCTGCACACGTCTCTGCTGGGGAGCAGAGCGCTAGGGACATGACGTCTGTCAGGCACCTTCTGGGCGCCCACGGAGTCAGCCTCCGGGAGTGTGGGGCTGCAGACCACAGCCAGGGGCCCTGGGAGCCTTGTGCTCCCCGTGCGGCGCTGAGTCTGGGCGGCCAAGCAACCGCTGGTGGAGCCCTGCACTTGCCCTCCCCTCCCCTCTACGAGAGGCCTCACTGCTGGAGGGCTTGGCAGTGTGCAAGCCACCGGCTCCTAAGCCTTCCCCAAGGACGCCCGGGGCCTAGATGCAAAGGCAAGGCAGGAGTGGAGCTGAGGCCAGGAAGGCGCCAGTGGCCTCTCCCAGCATCGCACAGCCTGCTCCTTCCCGGGCAGCAAGCCTAGCAGCGAGGCAAGCCTGGGCAAGTCTCGCCCAGGGCAGAGCAGCCTCGCGCAAGGCACTTGACTAGATCCGGCCTCTGAGCAGAGCTGGAGCTCTGCCGTCCTGGAGGCACACTCGGCTCGGCCCAAGCAGGGAGTGCAGCTGCACGCGGCTTGGCTCCCTCGACTCTTCCCAAGGAGGCTCGCTTCCAAGCGGACCGTGCACTTGGCTTCCAAGCAGGGACGCCCCGCGCCTCCTGCAGGTCTTGGCACAGGGGCTGCTTCCCCTGAGCAGAGGCTGTGGGCGGCAGCCCAGACACGCAGGGGCAGGCCCCAACCACCTGCACACGTCTCTGCTGGTGGGGACAGCACTAGGGAAATGACGTCTGTCAGGCACCTTCTGGGCGCTCACGGAGTCAGCCTCCGGGTGTGTGGGGCTGCAGACCACAGCCAGGGGCCCTGGGAAGCCTGGTGCTCTCCGTGCTGTGCTGAGTCTGGGCGGCCAAGCGACCGCTGGAGGAGCCCTGCACTTGCCATTCCCTTCCCTATGACAGAGCTCTCACGGCTGGAGGGCTTGGCAGCGTGCACCCCACCGGCCCCTAAGCCCTCCGCAAGGACGCCTGGGGACTAGGTGCAAAGGCAAGGCAGGAGTGGAGCTGTGGCCAGGAAGGCGCCAGGAGCGTCTGCCTGTCTGGCGCAGCCTGCTCCTTCCCGGGCAGGAAGCCTAGCAGCGAGGCAAGTCTGGGCAAGGCTCGCCCAGGGCAGAGCAGCCTCACGCCAGCAACTCTGCCAGATCGGGCCTCTGAGCAGAGCTGGAGCTCTGCCGTACTGGAGGCTCACTGGGCTCCGCCCAAGGAGTGAGTGCAGACGCACGCAGCTGGGCTGCCTCCTCTTCTCCCGAGGAGGCTCGCTTCCCGCATGCTGTGCACTAGGCTTCCAGGCGGGGGCGCCCCGCGCCCCCTACAGGTCTTGGCTCAGGGGCTGCTTCCCTGGAGCTGGGGCTGCCGGCGGGAGCCCAGACACGCAGGGGCAGGCCCCACCACCTGCACACGTCTCTGCTGGGGAGCAGAGCGCTAGGGACATGACGTCTGTCAGGCACCTTCTGGGCGCCCACGGAGTCAGCCTCCGGGAGTGTGGGGCTGCAGACCACAGCCAGGGGCCCTGGGAGCCTTGTGCTCCCCGTGCGGCGCTGAGTCTGGGCGGCCAAGCAACCGCTGGTGGAGCCCTGCACTTGCCCTCCCCTCCCCTCTACGAGAGGCCTCACTGCTGGAGGGCTTGGCAGTGTGCAAGCCACCGGCTCCTAAGCCTTCCCCAAGGACGCCCGGGGCCTAGATGCAAAGGCAAGGCAGGAGTGGAGCTGAGGCCAGGAAGGCGCCAGTGGCCTCTCCCAGCATCGCACAGCCTGCTCCTTCCCGGGCAGCAAGCCTAGCAGCGAGGCAAGCCTGGGCAAGTCTCGCCCAGGGCAGAGCAGCCTCGCGCAAGGCACTTGACTAGATCCGGCCTCTGAGCAGAGCTGGAGCTCTGCCGTCCTGGAGGCACACTCGGCTCGGCCCAAGCAGGGAGTGCAGCTGCACGCGGCTTGGCTCCCTCGACTCTTCCCAAGGAGGCTCGCTTCCAAGCGGACCGTGCACTTGGCTTCCAGGCAGGGACGCCCCGCGCCTCCTGCAGGTCTTGGCACAGGGGCTGCTTCCCCTGAGCGGAGGCTGTGGGCGGCAGCCCAGACACGCAGGGGCAGGCCCCAACCACCTGCACACGTCTCTGCTGGTGGGGAGAGCACTAGGGAAATGACGTCTGTCAGGCACCTTCTGGGCGCCCACGGAGTCAGCCTCCGGGTGTGTGGGGCTGCAGACCACAGCCAGGGGCCCTGGGAAGCCTGGTGCTCTCCGTGCTGTGCTGAGTCTGGGCGGCCAAGCGACCGCTGGAGGAGCCCTGCACTTGCCATTCCCTTCCCTATGACAGAGCTCTCACGGCTGGAGGGCTTGGCAGCGTGCACCCCACCGGCCCCTAAGCCCTCCGCAAGGACGCCTGGGGACTAGGTGCAAAGGCAAGGCAGGAGTGGAGCTGAGGCCAGGAAGGCGCCAGGAGCGTCTGCCTGTCTGGCGCAGCCTGCTCCTTCCCGGGCAGGAAGCCTAGCAGCGAGGCAAGTCTGGGCAAGGCTCGCCCAGGGCAGAGCAGCCTCACGCCAGCAACTCTGCCAGATCGGGCCTCTGAGCAGAGCTGGAGCTCTGCCGTACTGGAGGCTCACTGGGCTCCGCCCAAGGAGTGAGTGCAGACGCACGCAGCTGGGCTGCCTCCTCTTCTCCCGAGGAGGCTCGCTTCCTGCATGCTGTGCACTAGGCTTCCAGGCGGGGGCGCCCCGCGCCCCCTACAGGTCTTGGCTCAGGGGCTGCTTCCCTGGAGCTGGGGCTGCCGGCGGGAGCCCAGACACGCAGGGGCAGGCCCCACCACCTGCACACGTCTCTGCTGGGGAGCAGAGCGCTAGGGACATGACGTCTGTCAGGCACCTTCTGGGCGCCCACGGAGTCAGCCTCCGGGAGTGTGGGGCTGCAGACCACAGCCAGGGGACCTGGGAGCCTTGTGCTCCCCGTGCGGCGCTGAGTCTGGGCGGCCAAGCAACCGCTGGTGGAGCCCTGCACTTGCCCTCCCCTCCCCTCTACGAGAGGCCTCACTGCTGGAGGGCTTGGCAGTGTGCAAGCCACCGGCTCCTAAGCCTTCCCCAAGGACGCCCGGGGCCTAGATGCAAAGGCAAGGCAGGAGTGGAGCTGAGGCCAGGAAGGCGCCAGTGGCCTCTCCCAGCATCGCACAGCCTGCTCCTTCCCGGGCAGCAAGCCTAGCAGCGAGGCAAGCCTGGGCAAGTCTCGCCCAGGGCAGAGCAGCCTCGCGCAAGGCACTTGACTAGAACCGGCCTCTGAGCAGAGCTGGAGCTCTGCCGTCCTGGAGGCACACTCGGCTCGGCCCAAGCAGGGAGTGCAGCTGCACGCGGCTTGGCTCCCTCGACTCTTCCCAAGGAGGCTCGCTTCCAAGCGGACCGTGCACTTGGCTTCCAAGCAGGGACGCCCCGCGCCTCCTGCAGGTCTTGGCACAGGGGCTGCTTCCCCTGAGCAGAGGCTGTGGGCGGCAGCCCAGACACGCAGGGGCAGGCCCCAACCACCTGCACACGTCTCTGCTGGTGGGGACAGCACTAGGGAAATGACGTCTGTCAGGCACCTTCTGGGCGCTCACGGAGTCAGCCTCCGGGTGTGTGGGGCTGCAGACCACAGCCAGGGGCCCTGGGAAGCCTGGTGCTCTCCGTGCTGTGCTGAGTCTGGGCGGCCAAGCGACCGCTGGAGGAGCCCTGCACTTGCCATTCCCTTCCCTATGACAGAGCTCTCACGGCTGGAGGGCTTGGCAGCGTGCACCCCACCGGCCCCTAAGCCCTCCGCAAGGACGCCTGGGGACTAGGTGCAAAGGCAAGGCAGGAGTGGAGCTGAGGCCAGGAAGGCGCCAGGAGCGTCTGCCTGTCTGGCGCAGCCTGCTCCTTCCCGGGCAGGAAGCCTAGCAGCGAGGCAAGTCTGGGCAAGGCTCGCCCAGGGCAGAGCAGCCTCACGGCAGCAACTCTGCCAGATCGGGCCTCTGAGCAGAGCTGGAGCTCTGCCGTACTGGAGGCTCACTGGGCACCGCCCAAGGAGTGAGTGCAGACGCACGCAGCTGGGCTGCCTCCTCTTCTCCCGAGGAGGCTCGCTTCCCGCATGCTGTGCACTAGGCTTCCAGGCGGGGGCGCCCCGCGCCCCCTACAGGTCTTGGCTCAGGGGCTGCTTCCCTGGAGCTGGGGCTGCCGGCGGGAGCCCAGACACGCAGGGGCAGGCCCCACCACCTGCACACGTCTCTGCTGGGGAGCAGAGCGCTAGGGACATGACGTCTGTCAGGCACCTTCTGGGCGCCCACGGAGTCAGCCTCCGGGAGTGTGGGGCTGCAGACCACAGCCAGGGGCCCTGGGAAGCCTGGTGCTCTCCGTGCTGTGCTGAGTCTGGGCGGCCAAGCGACCGCTGGAGGAGCCCTGCACTTGCCATTCCCTTCCCTATGACAGAGCTCTCACGGCTGGAGGGCTTGGCAGCGTGCACCCCACCGGCCCCTAAGCCCTCCGCAAGGACGCCTGGGGACTAGGTGCAAAGGCAAGGCAGGAGTGGAGCTGAGGCCAGGAAGGCGCCAGTGGCCTCTCCCAGCATCGCACAGCCTGCTCCTTCCCGGGCAGCAAGCCTAGGAGCGAGGCAAGCCTGGGCAAGTCTCGCCCAGGGCAGAGCAGCCTCGCGCAAGGCACTTGACTAGATCCGGCCTCTGAGCAGAGCTGGAGCTCTGCCGTCCTGGAGGCACACTCGGCTCGGCCCAAGCAGGGAGTGCAGCTGCACGCGGCTTGGCTCCCTCGACTCTTCCCAAGGAGGCTCGCTTCCAAGCGGACCGTGCACTTGGCTTCCAGGCAGGGACGCCCCGCGCCTCCTGCAGGTCTTGGCACAGGGGCTGCTTCCCCTGAGCGGAGGCTGTGGGCGGCAGCCCAGACACGCAGGGGCAGGCCCCAACCACCTGCACACGTCTCTGCTGGTGGGGAGAGCACTAGGGAAATGACGTCTGTCAGGCACCTTCTGGGCGCTCACGGAGTCAGCCTCCGGGTGTGTGGGGCTGCAGACCACAGCCAGGGGCCCTGGGAAGCCTGGTGCTCTCCGTGCTGTGCTGAGTCTGGGCGGCCAAGCGACCGCTGGAGGAGCCCTGCACTTGCCATTCCCTTCCCTATGACAGAGCTCTCACGGCTGGAGGGCTTGGCAGCGTGCACCCCACCGGCCCCTAAGCCCTCCGCAAGGACGCCTGGGGACTAGGTGCAAAGGCAAGGCAGGAGTGGAGCTGAGGCCAGGAAGGCGCCAGGAGCGTCTGCCTGTCTGGCGCAGCCTGCTCCTTCCCGGGCAGGAAGCCTAGCAGCGAGGCAAGTCTGGGCAAGGCTCGCCCAGGGCAGAGCAGCCTCACGCCAGCAACTCTGCCAGATCGGGCCTCTGAGCAGAGCTGGAGCTCTGCCGTACTGGAGGCTCACTGGGCTCCGCCCAAGGAGTGAGTGCAGACGCACGCAGCTGGGCTGCCTCCTCTTCTCCCGAGGAGGCTCGCTTCCTGCATGCTGTGCACTAGGCTTCCAGGCGGGGGCGCCCCGCGCCCCCTACAGGTCTTGGCTCAGGGGCTGCTTCCCTGGAGCTGGGGCTGCCGGCGGGAGCCCAGACACGCAGGGGCAGGCCCCACCACCTGCACACGTCTCTGCTGGGGAGCAGAGCGCTAGGGACATGACGTCTGTCAGGCACCTTCTGGGCGCCCACGGAATCAGCCTCCGGGAGTGTGGGGCTGCAGACCACAGCCAGGGGACCTGGGAGCCTTGTGCTCCCCGTGCGGCGCTGAGTCTGGGCGGCCAAGCAACCGCTGGTGGAGCCCTGCACTTGCCCTCCCCTCCCCTCTACGAGAGGCCTCACTGCTGGAGGGCTTGGCAGTGTGCAAGCCACCGGCTCCTAAGCCTTCCCCAAGGACGCCCGGGGCCTAGATGCAAAGGCAAGGCAGGAGTGGAGCTGAGGCCAGGAAGGCGCCAGTGGCCTCTCCCAGCATCGCACAGCCTGCTCCTTCCCGGGCAGCAAGCCTAGCAGCGAGGCAAGCCTGGGCAAGTCTCGCCCAGGGCAGAGCAGCCTCGCGCAAGGCACTTGACTAGATCCGGCCTCTGAGCAGAGCTGGAGCTCTGCCGTCCTGGAGGCACACTCGGCTCGGCCCAAGCAGGGAGTGCAGCTGCACGCGGCTTGGCTCCCTCGACTCTTCCCAAGGAGGCTCGCTTCCAAGCGGACCGTGCACTTGGCTTCCAAGCAGGGACGCCCCGCGCCTCCTGCAGGTCTTGGCACAGGGGCTGCTTCCCCTGAGCAGAGGCTGTGGGCGGCAGCCCAGACACGCAGGGGCAGGCCCCAACCACCTGCACACGTCTCTGCTGGTGGGGACAGCACTAGGGAAATGACGTCTGTCAGGCACCTTCTGGGCGCTCACGGAGTCAGCCTCCGGGTGTGTGGGGCTGCAGACCACAGCCAGGGGCCCTGGGAAGCCTGGTGCTCTCCGTGCTGTGCTGAGTCTGGGCGGCCAAGCGACCGCTGGAGGAGCCCTGCACTTGCCATTCCCTTCCCTATGACAGAGCTCTCACGGCTGGAGGGCTTGGCAGCGTGCACCCCACCGGCCCCTAAGCCCTCCGCAAGGACGCCTGGGGACTAGGTGCAAAGGCAAGGCAGGAGTGGAGCTGAGGCCAGGAAGGCGCCAGGAGCGTCTGCCTGTCTGGCGCAGCCTGCTCCTTCCCGGGCAGGAAGCCTAGCAGCGAGGCAAGTCTGGGCAAGGCTCACCCAGGGCAGAGCAGCCTCACGCCAGCAACTCTGCCAGATCGGGCCTCTGAGCAGAGCTGGAGCTCTGCCGTACTGGAGGCTCACTGGGCACCGCCCAAGGAGTGAGTGCAGACGCACGCAGCTGGGCTGCCTCCTCTTCTCCCGAGGAGGCTCGCTTCCCGCATGCTGTGCACTAGGCTTCCAGGCGGGGGCGCCCCGCGCCCCCTACAGGTCTTGGCTCAGGGGCTGCTTCCCTGGAGCTGGGGCTGCCGGCGGGAGCCCAGACACGCAGGGGCAGGCCCCACCACCTGCACACGTCTCTGCTGGGGAGCAGAGCGCTAGGGACATGACGTCTGTCAGGCACCTTCTGGGCGCCCACGGAATCAGCCTCCGGGAGTGTGGGGCTGCAGACCACAGCCAGGGGCCCTGGGAAGCCTGGTGCTCTCCGTGCTGTGCTGAGTCTGGGCGGCCAAGCGACCGCTGGAGGAGCCCTGCACTTGCCATTCCCTTCCCTATGACAGAGCTCTCACGGCTGGAGGGCTTGGCAGCGTGCACCCCACCGGCCCCTAAGCCCTCCGCAAGGACGCCTGGGGACTAGGTGCAAAGGCAAGGCAGGAGTGGAGCTGAGGCCAGGAAGGCGCCAGGAGCGTCTGCCTGTCTGGCGCAGCCTGCTCCTTCCCGGGCAGGAAGCCTAGCAGCGAGGCAAGTCTGGGCAAGGCTCGCCCAGGGCAGAGCAGCCTCACGCCAGCAACTCTGCCAGATCGGGCCTCTGAGCAGAGCTGGAGCTCTGCCGTACTGGAGGCTCACTGGGCTCCGCCCAAGGAGTGAGTGCAGACGCACGCAGCTGGGCTGCCTCCTCTTCTCCCGAGGAGGCTCGCTTCCCGCATGCTGTGCACTAGGCTTCCAGGCGGGGGCGCCCCGCGCCCCCTACAGGTCTTGGCTCAGGGGCTGCTTCCCTGGAGCTGGGGCTGCCGGCGGGAGCCCAGACACGCAGGGGCAGGCCCCACCACCTGCACACGTCTCTGCTGGGGAGCAGAGCGCTAGGGACATGACGTCTGTCAGGCACCTTCTGGGCGCCCACGGAGTCAGCCTCCGGGAGTGTGGGGCTGCAGACCACAGCCAGGGGACCTGGGAGCCTTGTGCTCCCCGTGCGGCGCTGAGTCTGGGCGGCCAAGCAACCGCTGGTGGAGCCCTGCACTTGCCCTCCCCTCCCCTCTACGAGAGGCCTCACTGCTGGAGGGCTTGGCAGTGTGCAAGCCACCGGCTCCTAAGCCTTCCCCAAGGACGCCCGGGGCCTAGATGCAAAGGCAAGGCAGGAGTGGAGCTGAGGCCAGGAAGGCGCCAGTGGCCTCTCCCAGCATCGCACAGCCTGCTCCTTCCCGGGCAGCAAGCCTAGGAGCGAGGCAAGCCTGGGCAAGTCTCGCCCAGGGCAGAGCAGCCTCGCGCAAGGCACTTGACTAGATCCGGCCTCTGAGCAGAGCTGGAGCTCTGCCGTCCTGGAGGCACACTCGGCTCGGCCCAAGCAGGGAGTGCAGCTGCACGCGGCTTGGCTCCCTCGACTCTTCCCAAGGAGGCTCGCTTCCAAGCGGACCGTGCACTTGGCTTCCAGGCAGGGACGCCCCGCGCCTCCTGCAGGTCTTGGCACAGGGGCTGCTTCCCCTGAGCGGAGGCTGTGGGCGGCAGCCCAGACACGCAGGGGCAGGCCCCAACCACCTGCACACGTCTCTGCTGGTGGGGAGAGCACTAGGGAAATGACGTCTGTCAGGCACCTTCTGGGCGCTCACGGAGTCAGCCTCCGGGTGTGTGGGGCTGCAGACCACAGCCAGGGGCCCTGGGAAGCCTGGTGCTCTCCGTGCTGTGCTGAGTCTGGGCGGCCAAGCGACCGCTGGAGGAGCCCTGCACTTGCCATTCCCTTCCCTATGACAGAGCTCTCACGGCTGGAGGGCTTGGCAGCGTGCACCCCACCGGCCCCTAAGCCCTCCGCAAGGACGCCTGGGGACTAGGTGCAAAGGCAAGGCAGGAGTGGAGCTGAGGCCAGGAAGGCGCCAGGAGCGTCTGCCTGTCTGGCGCAGCCTGCTCCTTCCCGGGCAGGAAGCCTAGCAGCGAGGCAAGTCTGGGCAAGGCTCGCCCAGGGCAGAGCAGCCTCACGCCAGCAACTCTGCCAGATCGGGCCTCTGAGCAGAGCTGGAGCTCTGCCGTACTGGAGGCTCACTGGGCTCCGCCCAAGGAGTGAGTGCAGACGCACGCAGCTGGGCTGCCTCCTCTTCTCCCGAGGAGGCTCGCTTCCTGCATGCTGTGCACTAGGCTTCCAGGCGGGGGCGCCCCGCGCCCCCTACAGGTCTTGGCTCAGGGGCTGCTTCCCTGGAGCTGGGGCTGCCGGCGGGAGCCCAGACACGCAGGGGCAGGCCCCACCACCTGCACACGTCTCTGCTGGGGAGCAGAGCGCTAGGGACATGACGTCTGTCAGGCACCTTCTGGGCGCCCACGGAATCAGCCTCCGGGAGTGTGGGGCTGCAGACCACAGCCAGGGGACCTGGGAGCCTTGTGCTCCTCGTGCGGCGCTGAGTCTGGGCGGCCAAGCAACCGCTGGTGGAGCCCTGCACTTGCCCTCCCCTCCCCTCTACGAGAGGCCTCACTGCTGGAGGGCTTGGCAGTGTGCAAGCCACCGGCTCCTAAGCCTTCCCCAAGGACGCCCGGGGCCTAGATGCAAAGGCAAGGCAGGAGTGGAGCTGAGGCCAGGAAGGCGCCAGTGGCCTCTCCCAGCATCGCACAGCCTGCTCCTTCCCGGGCAGCAAGCCTAGCAGCGAGGCAAGCCTGGGCAAGTCTCGCCCAGGGCAGAGCAGCCTCGCGCAAGGCACTTGACTAGATCCGGCCTCTGAGCAGAGCTGGAGCTCTGCCGTCCTGGAGGCACACTCGGCTCGGCCCAAGCAGGGAGTGCAGCTGCACGCGGCTTGGCTCCCTCGACTCTTCCCAAGGAGGCTCGCTTCCAAGCGGACCGTGCACTTGGCTTCCAAGCAGGGACGCCCCGCGCCTCCTGCAGGTCTTGGCACAGGGGCTGCTTCCCCTGAGCAGAGGCTGTGGGCGGCAGCCCAGACACGCAGGGGCAGGCCCCAACCACCTGCACACGTCTCTGCTGGTGGGGACAGCACTAGGGAAATGACGTCTGTCAGGCACCTTCTGGGCGCTCACGGAGTCAGCCTCCGGGTGTGTGGGGCTGCAGACCACAGCCAGGGGCCCTGGGAAGCCTGGTGCTCTCCGTGCTGTGCTGAGTCTGGGCGGCCAAGCGACCGCTGGAGGAGCCCTGCACTTGCCATTCCCTTCCCTATGACAGAGCTCTCACGGCTGGAGGGCTTGGCAGCGTGCACCCCACCGGCCCCTAAGCCCTCCGCAAGGACGCCTGGGGACTAGGTGCAAAGGCAAGGCAGGAGTGGAGCTGAGGCCAGGAAGGCGCCAGGAGCGTCTGCCTGTCTGGCGCAGCCTGCTCCTTCCCGGGCAGGAAGCCTAGCAGCGAGGCAAGTCTGGGCAAGGCTCACCCAGGGCAGAGCAGCCTCACGCCAGCAACTCTGCCAGATCGGGCCTCTGAGCAGAGCTGGAGCTCTGCCGTACTGGAGGCTCACTGGGCACCGCCCAAGGAGTGAGTGCAGACGCACGCAGCTGGGCTGCCTCCTCTTCTCCCGAGGAGGCTCGCTTCCCGCATGCTGTGCACTAGGCTTCCAGGCGGGGGCGCCCCGCGCCCCCTACAGGTCTTGGCTCAGGGGCTGCTTCCCTGGAGCTGGGGCTGCCGGCGGGAGCCCAGACACGCAGGGGCAGGCCCCACCACCTGCACACGTCTCTGCTGGGGAGCAGAGCGCTAGGGACATGACGTCTGTCAGGCACCTTCTGGGCGCCCACGGAGTCAGCCTCCGGGAGTGTGGGGCTGCAGACCACAGCCAGGGGCCCTGGGAAGCCTGGTGCTCTCCGTGCTGTGCTGAGTCTGGGCGGCCAAGCGACCGCTGGAGGAGCCCTGCACTTGCCATTCCCTTCCCTATGACAGAGCTCTCACGGCTGGAGGGCTTGGCAGCGTGCACCCCACCGGCCCCTAAGCCCTCCGCAAGGACGCCTGGGGACTAGGTGCAAAGGCAAGGCAGGAGTGGAGCTGAGGCCAGGAAGGCGCCAGGAGCGTCTGCCTGTCTGGCGCAGCCTGCTCCTTCCCGGGCAGGAAGCCTAGCAGCGAGGCAAGTCTGGGCAAGGCTCGCCCAGGGCAGAGCAGCCTCACGCCAGCAACTCTGCCAGATCGGGCCTCTGAGCAGAGCTGGAGCTCTGCCGTACTGGAGGCTCACTGGGCTCCGCCCAAGGAGTGAGTGCAGACGCACGCAGCTGGGCTGCCTCCTCTTCTCCCGAGGAGGCTCGCTTCCCGCATGCTGTGCACTAGGCTTCCAGGCGGGGGCGCCCCGCGCCCCCTACAGGTCTTGGCTCAGGGGCTGCTTCCCTGGAGCTGGGGCTGCCGGCGGGAGCCCAGACACGCAGGGGCAGGCCCCACCACCTGCACACGTCTCTGCTGGGGAGCAGAGCGCTAGGGACATGACGTCTGTCAGGCACCTTCTGGGCGCCCACGGAGTCAGCCTCCGGGAGTGTGGGGCTGCAGACCACAGCCAGGGGACCTGGGAGCCTTGTGCTCCCCGTGCGGCGCTGAGTCTGGGCGGCCAAGCAACCGCTGGTGGAGCCCTGCACTTGCCCTCCCCTCCCCTCTACGAGAGGCCTCACTGCTGGAGGGCTTGGCAGTGTGCAAGCCACCGGCTCCTAAGCCTTCCCCAAGGACGCCCGGGGCCTAGATGCAAAGGCAAGGCAGGAGTGGAGCTGAGGCCAGGAAGGCGCCAGTGGCCTCTCCCAGCATCGCACAGCCTGCTCCTTCCCGGGCAGCAAGCCTAGGAGCGAGGCAAGCCTGGGCAAGTCTCGCCCAGGGCAGAGCAGCCTCGCGCAAGGCACTTGACTAGATCCGGCCTCTGAGCAGAGCTGGAGCTCTGCCGTCCTGGAGGCACACTCGGCTCGGCCCAAGCAGGGAGTGCAGCTGCACGCGGCTTGGCTCCCTCGACTCTTCCCAAGGAGGCTCGCTTCCAAGCGGACCGTGCACTTGGCTTCCAGGCAGGGACGCCCCGCGCCTCCTGCAGGTCTTGGCACAGGGGCTGCTTCCCCTGAGCGGAGGCTGTGGGCGGCAGCCCAGACACGCAGGGGCAGGCCCCAACCACCTGCACACGTCTCTGCTGGTGGGGAGAGCACTAGGGAAATGACGTCTGTCAGGCACCTTCTGGGCGCTCACGGAGTCAGCCTCCGGGTGTGTGGGGCTGCAGACCACAGCCAGGGGCCCTGGGAAGCCTGGTGCTCTCCGTGCTGTGCTGAGTCTGGGCGGCCAAGCGACCGCTGGAGGAGCCCTGCACTTGCCATTCCCTTCCCTATGACAGAGCTCTCACGGCTGGAGGGCTTGGCAGCGTGCACCCCACCGGCCCCTAAGCCCTCCGCAAGGACGCCTGGGGACTAGGTGCAAAGGCAAGGCAGGAGTGGAGCTGAGGCCAGGAAGGCGCCAGGAGCGTCTGCCTGTCTGGCGCAGCCTGCTCCTTCCCGGGCAGGAAGCCTAGCAGCGAGGCAAGTCTGGGCAAGGCTCGCCCAGGGCAGAGCAGCCTCACGCCAGCAACTCTGCCAGATCGGGCCTCTGAGCAGAGCTGGAGCTCTGCCGTACTGGAGGCTCACTGGGCTCCGCCCAAGGAGTGAGTGCAGACGCACGCAGCTGGGCTGCCTCCTCTTCTCCCGAGGAGGCTCGCTTCCTGCATGCTGTGCACTAGGCTTCCAGGCGGGGGCGCCCCGCGCCCCCTACAGGTCTTGGCTCAGGGGCTGCTTCCCTGGAGCTGGGGCTGCCGGCGGGAGCCCAGACACGCAGGGGCAGGCCCCACCACCTGCACACGTCTCTGCTGGGGAGCAGAGCGCTAGGGACATGACGTCTGTCAGGCACCTTCTGGGCGCCCACGGAATCAGCCTCCGGGAGTGTGGGGCTGCAGACCACAGCCAGGGGACCTGGGAGCCTTGTGCTCCTCGTGCGGCGCTGAGTCTGGGCGGCCAAGCAACCGCTGGTGGAGCCCTGCACTTGCCCTCCCCTCCCCTCTACGAGAGGCCTCACTGCTGGAGGGCTTGGCAGTGTGCAAGCCACCGGCTCCTAAGCCTTCCCCAAGGACGCCCGGGGCCTAGATGCAAAGGCAAGGCAGGAGTGGAGCTGAGGCCAGGAAGGCGCCAGTGGCCTCTCCCAGCATCGCACAGCCTGCTCCTTCCCGGGCAGCAAGCCTAGCAGCGAGGCAAGCCTGGGCAAGTCTCGCCCAGGGCAGAGCAGCCTCGCGCAAGGCACTTGACTAGATCCGGCCTCTGAGCAGAGCTGGAGCTCTGCCGTCCTGGAGGCACACTCGGCTCGGCCCAAGCAGGGAGTGCAGCTGCACGCGGCTTGGCTCCCTCGACTCTTCCCAAGGAGGCTCGCTTCCAAGCGGACCGTGCACTTGGCTTCCAAGCAGGGACGCCCCGCGCCTCCTGCAGGTCTTGGCACAGGGGCTGCTTCCCCTGAGCA
Organism: Budorcas taxicolor; assembly: GCF_023091745.1. Taxonomy (NCBI): domain Eukaryota; kingdom Metazoa; phylum Chordata; class Mammalia; order Artiodactyla; family Bovidae; genus Budorcas; species Budorcas taxicolor. The sequence goes on from NW_026291583.1 coordinate 1,197,096, forward strand.
GAGGCTGTGGGCGGCAGCCCAGACACGCAGGGGCAGGCCCCAACCACCTGCACACGTCTCTGCTGGTGGGGACAGCACTAGGGAAATGACGTCTGTCAGGCACCTTCTGGGCGCTCACGGAGTCAGCCTCCGGGTGTGTGGGGCTGCAGACCACAGCCAGGGGCCCTGGGAAGCCTGGTGCTCTCCGTGCTGTGCTGAGTCTGGGCGGCCAAGCGACCGCTGGAGGAGCCCTGCACTTGCCATTCCCTTCCCTATGACAGAGCTCTCACGGCTGGAGGGCTTGGCAGCGTGCACCCCACCGGCCCCTAAGCCCTCCGCAAGGACGCCTGGGGACTAGGTGCAAAGGCAAGGCAGGAGTGGAGCTGAGGCCAGGAAGGCGCCAGGAGCGTCTGCCTGTCTGGCGCAGCCTGCTCCTTCCCGGGCAGGAAGCCTAGCAGCGAGGCAAGTCTGGGCAAGGCTCACCCAGGGCAGAGCAGCCTCACGCCAGCAACTCTGCCAGATCGGGCCTCTGAGCAGAGCTGGAGCTCTGCCGTACTGGAGGCTCACTGGGCACCGCCCAAGGAGTGAGTGCAGACGCACGCAGCTGGGCTGCCTCCTCTTCTCCCGAGGAGGCTCGCTTCCCGCATGCTGTGCACTAGGCTTCCAGGCGGGGGCGCCCCGCGCCCCCTACAGGTCTTGGCTCAGGGGCTGCTTCCCTGGAGCTGGGGCTGCCGGCGGGAGCCCAGACACGCAGGGGCAGGCCCCACCACCTGCACACGTCTCTGCTGGGGAGCAGAGCGCTAGGGACATGACGTCTGTCAGGCACCTTCTGGGCGCCCACGGAGTCAGCCTCCGGGAGTGTGGGGCTGCAGACCACAGCCAGGGGCCCTGGGAAGCCTGGTGCTCTCCGTGCTGTGCTGAGTCTGGGCGGCCAAGCGACCGCTGGAGGAGCCCTGCACTTGCCATTCCCTTCCCTATGACAGAGCTCTCACGGCTGGAGGGCTTGGCAGCGTGCACCCCACCGGCCCCTAAGCCCTCCGCAAGGACGCCTGGGGACTAGGTGCAAAGGCAAGGCAGGAGTGGAGCTGAGGCCAGGAAGGCGCCAGGAGCGTCTGCCTGTCTGGCGCAGCCTGCTCCTTCCCGGGCAGGAAGCCTAGCAGCGAGGCAAGTCTGGGCAAGGCTCGCCCAGGGCAGAGCAGCCTCACGCCAGCAACTCTGCCAGATCGGGCCTCTGAGCAGAGCTGGAGCTCTGCCGTACTGGAGGCTCACTGGGCTCCGCCCAAGGAGTGAGTGCAGACGCACGCAGCTGGGCTGCCTCCTCTTCTCCCGAGGAGGCTCGCTTCCCGCATGCTGTGCACTAGGCTTCCAGGCGGGGGCGCCCCGCGCCCCCTACAGGTCTTGGCTCAGGGGCTGCTTCCCTGGAGCTGGGGCTGCCGGCGGGAGCCCAGACACGCAGGGGCAGGCCCCACCACCTGCACACGTCTCTGCTGGGGAGCAGAGCGCTAGGGACATGACGTCTGTCAGGCACCTTCTGGGCGCCCACGGAGTCAGCCTCCGGGAGTGTGGGGCTGCAGACCACAGCCAGGGGACCTGGGAGCCTTGTGCTCCCCGTGCGGCGCTGAGTCTGGGCGGCCAAGCAACCGCTGGTGGAGCCCTGCACTTGCCCTCCCCTCCCCTCTACGAGAGGCCTCACTGCTGGAGGGCTTGGCAGTGTGCAAGCCACCGGCTCCTAAGCCTTCCCCAAGGACGCCCGGGGCCTAGATGCAAAGGCAAGGCAGGAGTGGAGCTGAGGCCAGGAAGGCGCCAGTGGCCTCTCCCAGCATCGCACAGCCTGCTCCTTCCCGGGCAGCAAGCCTAGGAGCGAGGCAAGCCTGGGCAAGTCTCGCCCAGGGCAGAGCAGCCTCGCGCAAGGCACTTGACTAGATCCGGCCTCTGAGCAGAGCTGGAGCTCTGCCGTCCTGGAGGCACACTCGGCTCGGCCCAAGCAGGGAGTGCAGCTGCACGCGGCTTGGCTCCCTCGACTCTTCCCAAGGAGGCTCGCTTCCAAGCGGACCGTGCACTTGGCTTCCAGGCAGGGACGCCCCGCGCCTCCTGCAGGTCTTGGCACAGGGGCTGCTTCCCCTGAGCGGAGGCTGTGGGCGGCAGCCCAGACACGCAGGGGCAGGCCCCAACCACCTGCACACGTCTCTGCTGGTGGGGAGAGCACTAGGGAAATGACGTCTGTCAGGCACCTTCTGGGCGCTCACGGAGTCAGCCTCCGGGTGTGTGGGGCTGCAGACCACAGCCAGGGGCCCTGGGAAGCCTGGTGCTCTCCGTGCTGTGCTGAGTCTGGGCGGCCAAGCGACCGCTGGAGGAGCCCTGCACTTGCCATTCCCTTCCCTATGACAGAGCTCTCACGGCTGGAGGGCTTGGCAGCGTGCACCCCACCGGCCCCTAAGCCCTCCGCAAGGACGCCTGGGGACTAGGTGCAAAGGCAAGGCAGGAGTGGAGCTGAGGCCAGGAAGGCGCCAGGAGCGTCTGCCTGTCTGGCGCAGCCTGCTCCTTCCCGGGCAGGAAGCCTAGCAGCGAGGCAAGTCTGGGCAAGGCTCGCCCAGGGCAGAGCAGCCTCACGCCAGCAACTCTGCCAGATCGGGCCTCTGAGCAGAGCTGGAGCTCTGCCGTACTGGAGGCTCACTGGGCTCCGCCCAAGGAGTGAGTGCAGACGCACGCAGCTGGGCTGCCTCCTCTTCTCCCGAGGAGGCTCGATTCCTGCATGCTGTGCACTAGGCTTCCAGGCGGGGGCGCCCCGCGCCCCCTACAGGTCTTGGCTCAGGGGCTGCTTCCCTGGAGCTGGGGCTGCCGGCGGGAGCCCAGACACGCAGGGGCAGGCCCCACCACCTGCACACGTCTCTGCTGGGGAGCAGAGCGCTAGGGACATGACGTCTGTCAGGCACCTTCTGGGCGCCCACGGAATCAGCCTCCGGGAGTGTGGGGCTGCAGACCACAGCCAGGGGACCTGGGAGCCTTGTGCTCCCCGTGCGGCGCTGAGTCTGGGCGGCCAAGCAACCGCTGGTGGAGCCCTGCACTTGCCCTCCCCTCCCCTCTACGAGAGGCCTCACTGCTGGAGGGCTTGGCAGTGTGCAAGCCACCGGCTCCTAAGCCTTCCCCAAGGACGCCCGGGGCCTAGATGCAAAGGCAAGGCAGGAGTGGAGCTGAGGCCAGGAAGGCGCCAGTGGCCTCTCCCAGCATCGCACAGCCTGCTCCTTCCCGGGCAGCAAGCCTAGCAGCGAGGCAAGCCTGGGCAAGTCTCGCCCAGGGCAGAGCAGCCTCGCGCAAGGCACTTGACTAGATCCGGCCTCTGAGCAGAGCTGGAGCTCTGCCGTCCTGGAGGCACACTCGGCTCGGCCCAAGCAGGGAGTGCAGCTGCACGCGGCTTGGCTCCCTCGACTCTTCCCAAGGAGGCTCGCTTCCAAGCGGACCGTGCACTTGGCTTCCAAGCAGGGACGCCCCGCGCCTCCTGCAGGTCTTGGCACAGGGGCTGCTTCCCCTGAGCAGAGGCTGTGGGCGGCAGCCCAGACACGCAGGGGCAGGCCCCAACCACCTGCACACGTCTCTGCTGGTGGGGACAGCACTAGGGAAATGACGTCTGTCAGGCACCTTCTGGGCGCTCACGGAGTCAGCCTCCGGGTGTGTGGGGCTGCAGACCACAGCCAGGGGCCCTGGGAAGCCTGGTGCTCTCCGTGCTGTGCTGAGTCTGGGCGGCCAAGCGACCGCTGGAGGAGCCCTGCACTTGCCATTCCCTTCCCTATGACAGAGCTCTCACGGCTGGAGGGCTTGGCAGCGTGCACCCCACCGGCCCCTAAGCCCTCCGCAAGGACGCCTGGGGACTAGGTGCAAAGGCAAGGCAGGAGTGGAGCTGAGGCCAGGAAGGCGCCAGGAGCGTCTGCCTGTCTGGCGCAGCCTGCTCCTTCCCGGGCAGGAAGCCTAGCAGCGAGGCAAGTCTGGGCAAGGCTCACCCAGGGCAGAGCAGCCTCACGCCAGCAACTCTGCCAGATCGGGCCTCTGAGCAGAGCTGGAGCTCTGCCGTACTGGAGGCTCACTGGGCACCGCCCAAGGAGTGAGTGCAGACGCACGCAGCTGGGCTGCCTCCTCTTCTCCCGAGGAGGCTCGCTTCCCGCATGCTGTGCACTAGGCTTCCAGGCGGGGGCGCCCCGCGCCCCCTACAGGTCTTGGCTCAGGGGCTGCTTCCCTGGAGCTGGGGCTGCCGGCGGGAGCCCAGACACGCAGGGGCAGGCCCCACCACCTGCACACGTCTCTGCTGGGGAGCACAGCGCTAGGGACATGACGTCTGTCAGGCACCTTCTGGGCGCCCACGGAGTCAGCCTCCGGGAGTGTGGGGCTGCAGACCACAGCCAGGGGCCCTGGGAAGCCTGGTGCTCTCCGTGCTGTGCTGAGTCTGGGCGGCCAAGCGACCGCTGGAGGAGCCCTGCACTTGCCATTCCCTTCCCTATGACAGAGCTCTCACGGCTGGAGGGCTTGGCAGCGTGCACCCCACCGGCCCCTAAGCCCTCCGCAAGGACGCCTGGGGACTAGGTGCAAAGGCAAGGCAGGAGTGGAGCTGAGGCCAGGAAGGCGCCAGGAGCGTCTGCCTGTCTGGCGCAGCCTGCTCCTTCCCGGGCAGGAAGCCTAGCAGCGAGGCAAGTCTGGGCAAGGCTCGCCCAGGGCAGAGCAGCCTCACGCCAGCAACTCTGCCAGATCGGGCCTCTGAGCAGAGCTGGAGCTCTGCCGTACTGGAGGCTCACTGGGCTCCGCCCAAGGAGTGAGTGCAGACGCACGCAGCTGGGCTGCCTCCTCTTCTCCCGAGGAGGCTCGCTTCCCGCATGCTGTGCACTAGGCTTCCAGGCGGGGGCGCCCCGCGCCCCCTACAGGTCTTGGCTCAGGGGCTGCTTCCCTGGAGCTGGGGCTGCCGGCGGGAGCCCAGACACGCAGGGGCAGGCCCCACCACCTGCACACGTCTCTGCTGGGGAGCAGAGCGCTAGGGACATGACGTCTGTCAGGCACCTTCTGGGCGCCCACGGAGTCAGCCTCCGGGAGTGTGGGGCTGCAGACCACAGCCAGGGGACCTGGGAGCCTTGTGCTCCCCGTGCGGCGCTGAGTCTGGGCGGCCAAGCAACCGCTGGTGGAGCCCTGCACTTGCCCTCCCCTCCCCTCTACGAGAGGCCTCACTGCTGGAGGGCTCGGCAGTGTGCAAGCCACCGGCTCCTAAGCCTTCCCCAAGGACGCCCGGGGCCTAGATGCAAAGGCAAGGCAGGAGTGGAGCTGAGGCCAGGAAGGCGCCAGTGGCCTCTCCCAGCATCGCACAGCCTGCTCCTTCCCGGGCAGCAAGCCTAGGAGCGAGGCAAGCCTGGGCAAGTCTCGCCCAGGGCAGAGCAGCCTCGCGCAAGGCACTTGACTAGATCCGGCCTCTGAGCAGAGCTGGAGCTCTGCCGTCCTGGAGGCACACTCGGCTCGGCCCAAGCAGGGAGTGCAGCTGCACGCGGCTTGGCTCCCTCGACTCTTCCCAAGGAGGCTCGCTTCCAAGCGGACCGTGCACTTGGCTTCCAGGCAGGGACGCCCCGCGCCTCCTGCAGGTCTTGGCACAGGGGCTGCTTCCCCTGAGCGGAGGCTGTGGGCGGCAGCCCAGACACGCAGGGGCAGGCCCCAACCACCTGCACACGTCTCTGCTGGTGGGGAGAGCACTAGGGAAATGACGTCTGTCAGGCACCTTCTGGGCGCTCACGGAGTCAGCCTCCGGGTGTGTGGGGCTGCAGACCACAGCCAGGGGCCCTGGGAAGCCTGGTGCTCTCCGTGCTGTGCTGAGTCTGGGTGGCCAAGCGACCGCTGGAGGAGCCCTGCACTTGCCATTCCCTTCCCTATGACAGAGCTCTCACGGCTGGAGGGCTTGGCAGCGTGCACCCCACCGGCCCCTAAGCCCTCCGCAAGGACGCCTGGGGACTAGGTGCAAAGGCAAGGCAGGAGTGGAGCTGAGGCCAGGAAGGCGCCAGGAGCGTCTGCCTGTCTGGCGCAGCCTGCTCCTTCCCGGGCAGGAAGCCTAGCAGCGAGGCAAGTCTGGGCAAGGCTCGCCCAGGGCAGAGCAGCCTCACGCCAGCAACTCTGCCAGATCGGGCCTCTGAGCAGAGCTGGAGCTCTGCCGTACTGGAGGCTCACTGGGCTCCGCCCAAGGAGTGAGTGCAGACGCACGCAGCTGGGCTGCCTCCTCTTCTCCCGAGGAGGCTCGCTTCCTGCATGCTGTGCACTAGGCTTCCAGGCGGGGGCGCCCCGCGCCCCCTACAGGTCTTGGCTCAGGGGCTGCTTCCCTGGAGCTGGGGCTGCCGGCGGGAGCCCAGACACGCAGGGGCAGGCCCCACCACCTGCACACGTCTCTGCTGGGGAGCAGAGCGCTAGGGACATGACGTCTGTCAGGCACCTTCTGGGCGCCCACGGAGTCAGCCTCCGGGAGTGTGGGGCTGCAGACCACAGCCAGGGGACCTGGGAGCCTTGTGCTCCCCGTGCGGCGCTGAGTCTGGGCGGCCAAGCAACCGCTGGTGGAGCCCTGCACTTGCCCTCCCCTCCCCTCTACGAGAGGCCTCACTGCTGGAGGGCTTGGCAGTGTGCAAGCCACCGGCTCCTAAGCCTTCCCCAAGGACGCCCGGGGCCTAGATGCAAAGGCAAGGCAGGAGTGGAGCTGAGGCCAGGAAGGCGCCAGTGGCCTCTCCCAGCATCGCACAGCCTGCTCCTTCCCGGGCAGCAAGCCTAGCAGCGAGGCAAGCCTGGGCAAGTCTCGCCCAGGGCAGAGCAGCCTCGCGCAAGGCACTTGACTAGATCCGGCCTCTGAGCAGAGCTGGAGCTCTGCCGTCCTGGAGGCACACTCGGCTCGGCCCAAGCAGGGAGTGCAGCTGCACGCGGCTTGGCTCCCTCGACTCTTCCCAAGGAGGCTCGCTTCCAAGCGGACCGTGCACTTGGCTTCCAAGCAGGGACGCCCCGCGCCTCCTGCAGGTCTTGGCACAGGGGCTGCTTCCCCTGAGCAGAGGCTGTGGGCGGCAGCCCAGACACGCAGGGGCAGGCCCCAACCACCTGCACACGTCTCTGCTGGTGGGGACAGCACTAGGGAAATGACGTCTGTCAGGCACCTTCTGGGCGCTCACGGAGTCAGCCTCCGGGTGTGTGGGGCTGCAGACCACAGCCAGGGGCCCTGGGAAGCCTGGTGCTCTCCGTGCTGTGCTGAGTCTGGGCGGCCAAGCGACCGCTGGAGGAGCCCTGCACTTGCCATTCCCTTCCCTATGACAGAGCTCTCACGGCTGGAGGGCTTGGCAGCGTGCACCCCACCGGCCCCTAAGCCCTCCGCAAGGACGCCTGGGGACTAGGTGCAAAGGCAAGGCAGGAGTGGAGCTGAGGCCAGGAAGGCGCCAGGAGCGTCTGCCTGTCTGGCGCAGCCTGCTCCTTCCCGGGCAGGAAGCCTAGCAGCGAGGCAAGTCTGGGCAAGGCTCACCCAGGGCAGAGCAGCCTCACGCCAGCAACTCTGCCAGATCGGGCCTCTGAGCAGAGCTGGAGCTCTGCCGTACTGGAGGCTCACTGGGCACCGCCCAAGGAGTGAGTGCAGACGCACGCAGCTGGGCTGCCTCCTCTTCTCCCGAGGAGGCTCGCTTCCCGCATGCTGTGCACTAGGCTTCCAGGCGGGGGCGCCCCGCGCCCCCTACAGGTCTTGGCTCAGGGGCTGCTTCCCTGGAGCTGGGGCTGCCGGCGGGAGCCCAGACACGCAGGGGCAGGCCCCACCACCTGCACACGTCTCTGCTGGGGAGCACAGCGCTAGGGACATGACGTCTGTCAGGCACCTTCTGGGCGCCCACGGAGTCAGCCTCCGGGAGTGTGGGGCTGCAGACCACAGCCAGGGGCCCTGGGAAGCCTGGTGCTCTCCGTGCTGTGCTGAGTCTGGGCGGCCAAGCGACCGCTGGAGGAGCCCTGCACTTGCCATTCCCTTCCCTATGACAGAGCTCTCACGGCTGGAGGGCTTGGCAGCGTGCACCCCACCGGCCCCTAAGCCCTCCGCAAGGACGCCTGGGGACTAGGTGCAAAGGCAAGGCAGGAGTGGAGCTGAGGCCAGGAAGGCGCCAGGAGCGTCTGCCTGTCTGGCGCAGCCTGCTCCTTCCCGGGCAGGAAGCCTAGCAGCGAGGCAAGTCTGGGCAAGGCTCGCCCAGGGCAGAGCAGCCTCACGCCAGCAACTCTGCCAGATCGGGCCTCTGAGCAGAGCTGGAGCTCTGCCGTACTGGAGGCTCACTGGGCTCCGCCCAAGGAGTGAGTGCAGACGCACGCAGCTGGGCTGCCTCCTCTTCTCCCGAGGAGGCTCGCTTCCCGCATGCTGTGCACTAGGCTTCCAGGCGGGGGCGCCCCGCGCCCCCTACAGGTCTTGGCTCAGGGGCTGCTTCCCTGGAGCTGGGGCTGCCGGCGGGAGCCCAGACACGCAGGGGCAGGCCCCACCACCTGCACACGTCTCTGCTGGGGAGCAGAGCGCTAGGGACATGACGTCTGTCAGGCACCTTCTGGGCGCCCACGGAGTCAGCCTCCGGGAGTGTGGGGCTGCAGACCACAGCCAGGGGACCTGGGAGCCTTGTGCTCCCCGTGCGGCGCTGAGTCTGGGCGGCCAAGCAACCGCTGGTGGAGCCCTGCACTTGCCCTCCCCTCCCCTCTACGAGAGGCCTCACTGCTGGAGGGCTTGGCAGTGTGCAAGCCACCGGCTCCTAAGCCTTCCCCAAGGACGCCCGGGGCCTAGATGCAAAGGCAAGGCAGGAGTGGAGCTGAGGCCAGGAAGGCGCCAGTGGCCTCTCCCAGCATCGCACAGCCTGCTCCTTCCCGGGCAGCAAGCCTAGGAGCGAGGCAAGCCTGGGCAAGTCTCGCCCAGGGCAGAGCAGCCTCGCGCAAGGCACTTGACTAGATCCGGCCTCTGAGCAGAGCTGGAGCTCTGCCGTCCTGGAGGCACACTCGGCTCGGCCCAAGCAGGGAGTGCAGCTGCACGCGGCTTGGCTCCCTCGACTCTTCCCAAGGAGGCTCGCTTCCAAGCGGACCGTGCACTTGGCTTCCAGGCAGGGACGCCCCGCGCCTCCTGCAGGTCTTGGCACAGGGGCTGCTTCCCCTGAGCGGAGGCTGTGGGCGGCAGCCCAGACACGCAGGGGCAGGCCCCAACCACCTGCACACGTCTCTGCTGGTGGGGAGAGCACTAGGGAAATGACGTCTGTCAGGCACCTTCTGGGCGCTCACGGAGTCAGCCTCCGGGTGTGTGGGGCTGCAGACCACAGCCAGGGGCCCTGGGAAGCCTGGTGCTCTCCGTGCTGTGCTGAGTCTGGGCGGCCAAGCGACCGCTGGAGGAGCCCTGCACTTGCCATTCCCTTCCCTATGACAGAGCTCTCACGGCTGGAGGGCTTGGCAGCGTGCACCCCACCGGCCCCTAAGCCCTCCGCAAGGACGCCTGGGGACTAGGTGCAAAGGCAAGGCAGGAGTGGAGCTGAGGCCAGGAAGGCGCCAGGAGCGTCTGCCTGTCTGGCGCAGCCTGCTCCTTCCCGGGCAGGAAGCTTAGCAGCGAGGCAAGTCTGGGCAAGGCTCGCCCAGGGCAGAGCAGCCTCACGCCAGCAACTCTGCCAGATCGGGCCTCTGAGCAGAGCTGGAGCTCTGCCGTACTGGAGGCTCACTGGGCTCCGCCCAAGGAGTGAGTGCAGACGCACGCAGCTGGGCTGCCTCCTCTTCTCCCGAGGAGGCTCGCTTCCCGCATGCTGTGCACTAGGCTTCCAGGCGGGGGCGCCCCGCGCCCCCTACAGGTCTTGGCTCAGGGGCTGCTTCCCTGGAGCTGGGGCTGCCGGCGGGAGCCCAGACACGCAGGGGCAGGCCCCACCACCTGCACACGTCTCTGCTGGGGAGCAGAGCGCTAGGGACATGACGTCTGTCAGGCACCTTCTGGGCGCCCACGGAGTCAGCCTCCGGGAGTGTGGGGCTGCAGACCACAGCCAGGGGACCTGGGAGCCTTGTGCTCCCCGTGCGGCGCTGAGTCTGGGCGGCCAAGCAACCGCTGGTGGAGCCCTGCACTTGCCCTCCCCTCCCCTCTACGAGAGGCCTCACTGCTGGAGGGCTTGGCAGTGTGCAAGCCACCGGCTCCTAAGCCTTCCCCAAGGACGCCCGGGGCCTAGATGCAAAGGCAAGGCAGGAGTGGAGCTGAGGCCAGGAAGGCGCCAGTGGCCTCTCCCAGCATCGCACAGCCTGCTCCTTCCCGGGCAGCAAGCCTAGCAGCGAGGCAAGCCTGGGCAAGTCTCGCCCAGGGCAGAGCAGCCTCGCGCAAGGCACTTGACTAGATCCGGCCTCTGAGCAGAGCTGGAGCTCTGCCGTCCTGGAGGCACACTCGGCTCGGCCCAAGCAGGGAGTGCAGCTGCACGCGGCTTGGCTCCCTCGACTCTTCCCAAGGAGGCTCGCTTCCAAGCGGACCGTGCACTTGGCTTCCAGGCAGGGACGCCCCGCGCCTCCTGCAGGTCTTGGCACAGGGGCTGCTTCCCCTGAGCAGAGGCTGTGGGCGGCAGCCCAGACACGCAGGGGCAGGCCCCAACCACCTGCACACGTCTCTGCTGGTGGGGACAGCACTAGGGAAATGACGTCTGTCAGGCACCTTCTGGGCGCTCACGGAGTCAGCCTCCGGGTGTGTGGGGCTGCAGACCACAGCCAGGGGCCCTGGGAAGCCTGGTGCTCTCCGTGCTGTGCTGAGTCTGGGCGGCCAAGCGACCGCTGGAGGAGCCCTGCACTTGCCATTCCCTTCCCTATGACAGAGCTCTCACGGCTGGAGGGCTTGGCAGCGTGCACCCCACCGGCCCCTAAGCCCTCCGCAAGGACGCCTGGGGACTAGGTGCAAAGGCAAGGCAGGAGTGGAGCTGAGGCCAGGAAGGCGCCAGGAGCGTCTGCCTGTCTGGCGTAGCCTGCTCCTTCCCGGGCAGGAAGCCTAGCAGCGAGGCAAGTCTGGGCAAGGCTCACCCAGGGCAGAGCAGCCTCACGCCAGCAACTCTGCCAGATCGGGCCTCTGAGCAGAGCTGGAGCTCTGCCGTACTGGAGGCTCAGTGGGCACCGCCCAAGGAGTGAGTGCAGACGCACGCAGCTGGGCTGCCTCCTCTTCTCCCGAGGAGGCTCGCTTCCCGCATGCTGTGCACTAGGCTTCCAGGCGGGGGCGCCCCGCGCCCCCTACAGGTCTTGGCTCAGGGGCTGCTTCCCTGGAGCTGGGGCTGCCGGCGGGAGCCCAGACACGCAGGGGCAGGCCCCACCACCTGCACACGTCTCTGCTGGGGAGCAGAGCGCTAGGGACATGACGTCTGTCAGGCACCTTCTGGGCGCCCACGGAGTCAGCCTCCGGGAGTGTGGGGCTGCAGACCACAGCCAGGGGCCCTGGGAAGCCTGGTGCTCTCCGTGCTGTGCTGAGTCTGGGCGGCCAAGCGACCGCTGGAGGAGCCCTGCACTTGCCATTCCCTTCCCTATGACAGAGCTCTCACGGCTGGAGGGCTTGGCAGCGTGCACCCCACCGGCCCCTAAGCCCTCCGCAAGGACGCCTGGGGACTAGGTGCAAAGGCAAGGCAGGAGTGGAGCTGAGGCCAGGAAGGCGCCAGGAGCGTCTGCCTGTCTGGCGCAGCCTGCTCCTTCCCGGGCAGGAAGCCTAGCAGCGAGGCAAGTCTGGGCAAGGCTCGCCCAGGGCAGAGCAGCCTCACGCCAGCAACTCTGCCAGATCGGGCCTCTGAGCAGAGCTGGAGCTCTGCCGTACTGGAGGCTCACTGGGCTCCGCCCAAGGAGTGAGTGCAGACGCACGCAGCTGGGCTGCCTCCTCTTCTCCCGAGGAGGCTCGCTTCCCGCATGCTGTGCACTAGGCTTCCAGGCGGGGGCGCCCCGCGCCCCCTACAGGTCTTGGCTCAGGGGCTGCTTCCCTGGAGCTGGGGCTGCCGGCGGGAGCCCAGACACGCAGGGGCAGGCCCCACCACCTGCACACGTCTCTGCTGGGGAGCAGAGCGCTAGGGACATGACGTCTGTCAGGCACCTTCTGGGCGCCCACGGAGTCAGCCTCCGGGAGTGTGGGGCTGCAGACCACAGCCAGGGGACCTGGGAGCCTTGTGCTCCCCGTGCGGCGCTGAGTCTGGGCGGCCAAGCAACCGCTGGTGGAGCCCTGCACTTGCCCTCCCCTCCCCTCTACGAGAGGCCTCACTGCTGGAGGGCTTGGCAGTGTGCAAGCCACCGGCTCCTAAGCCTTCCCCAAGGACGCCCGGGGCCTAGATGCAAAGGCAAGGCAGGAGTGGAGCTGAGGCCAGGAAGGCGCCAGTGGCCTCTCCCAGCATCGCACAGCCTGCTCCTTCCCGGGCAGCAAGCCTAGGAGCGAGGCAAGCCTGGGCAAGTCTCGCCCAGGGCAGAGCAGCCTCGCGCAAGGCACTTGACTAGATCCGGCCTCTGAGCAGAGCTGGAGCTCTGCCGTCCTGGAGGCACACTCGGCTCGGCCCAAGCAGGGAGTGCAGCTGCACGCGGCTTGGCTCCCTCGACTCTTCCCAAGGAGGCTCGCTTCCAAGCGGACCGTGCACTTGGCTTCCAGGCAGGGACGCCCCGCGCCTCCTGCAGGTCTTGGCACAGGGGCTGCTTCCCCTGAGCGGAGGCTGTGGGCGGCAGCCCAGACACGCAGGGGCAGGCCCCAACCACCTGCACACGTCTCTGCTGGTGGGGACAGCACTAGGGAAATGACGTCTGTCAGGCACCTTCTGGGCGCTCACGGAGTCAGCCTCCGGGTGTGTGGGGCTGCAGACCACAGCCAGGGGCCCTGGGAAGCCTGGTGCTCTCCGTGCTGTGCTGAGTCTGGGCGGCCAAGCGACCGCTGGAGGAGCCCTGCACTTGCCATTCCCTTCCCTATGACAGAGCTCTCACGGCTGGAGGGCTTGGCAGCGTGCACCCCACCGGCCCCTAAGCCCTCCGCAAGGACGCCTGGGGACTAGGTGCAAAGGCAAGGCAGGAGTGGAGCTGAGGCCAGGAAGGCGCCAGGAGCGTCTGCCTGTCTGGCGCAGCCTGCTCCTTCCCGGGCAGGAAGCTTAGCAGCGAGGCAAGTCTGGGCAAGGCTCGCCCAGGGCAGAGCAGCCTCACGCCAGCAACTCTGCCAGATCGGGCCTCTGAGCAGAGCTGGAGCTCTGCCGTACTGGAGGCTCACTGGGCTCCGCCCAAGGAGTGAGTGCAGACGCACGCAGCTGGGCTGCCTCCTCTTCTCCCGAGGAGGCTCGCTTCCCGCATGCTGTGCACTAGGCTTCCAGGCGGGGGCGCCCCGCGCCCCCTACAGGTCTTGGCTCAGGGGCTGCTTCCCTGGAGCTGGGGCTGCCGGCGGGAGCCCAGACACGCAGGGGCAGGCCCCACCACCTGCACACGTCTCTGCTGGGGAGCAGAGCGCTAGGGACATGACGTCTGTCAGGCACCTTCTGGGCGCCCACGGAGTCAGCCTCCGGGAGTGTGGGGCTGCAGACCACAGCCAGGGGACCTGGGAGCCTTGTGCTCCCCGTGCGGCGCTGAGTCTGGGCGGCCAAGCAACCGCTGGTGGAGCCCTGCACTTGCCCTCCCCTCCCCTCTACGAGAGGCCTCACTGCTGGAGGGCTTGGCAGTGTGCAAGCCACCGGCTCCTAAGCCTTCCCCAAGGACGCCCGGGGCCTAGATGCAAAGGCAAGGCAGGAGTGGAGCTGAGGCCAGGAAGGCGCCAGTGGCCTCTCCCAGCATCGCACAGCCTGCTCCTTCCCGGGCAGCAAGCCTAGCAGCGAGGCAAGCCTGGGCAAGTCTCGCCCAGGGCAGAGCAGCCTCGCGCAAGGCACTTGACTAGATCCGGCCTCTGAGCAGAGCTGGAGCTCTGCCGTCCTGGAGGCACACTCGGCTCGGCCCAAGCAGGGAGTGCAGCTGCACGCGGCTTGGCTCCCTCGACTCTTCCCAAGGAGGCTCGCTTCCAAGCGGACCGTGCACTTGGCTTCCAGGCAGGGACGCCCCGCGCCTCCTGCAGGTCTTGGCACAGGGGCTGCTTCCCCTGAGCAGAGGCTGTGGGCGGCAGCCCAGACACGCAGGGGCAGGCCCCAACCACCTGCACACGTCTCTGCTGGTGGGGACAGCACTAGGGAAATGACGTCTGTCAGGCACCTTCTGGGCGCTCACGGAGTCAGCCTCCGGGTGTGTGGGGCTGCAGACCACAGCCAGGGGCCCTGGGAAGCCTGGTGCTCTCCGTGCTGTGCTGAGTCTGGGCGGCCAAGCGACCGCTGGAGGAGCCCTGCACTTGCCATTCCCTTCCCTATGACAGAGCTCTCACGGCTGGAGGGCTTGGCAGCGTGCACCCCACCGGCCCCTAAGCCCTCCGCAAGGACGCCTGGGGACTAGGTGCAAAGGCAAGGCAGGAGTGGAGCTGAGGCCAGGAAGGCGCCAGGAGCGTCTGCCTGTCTGGCGTAGCCTGCTCCTTCCCGGGCAGGAAGCCTAGCAGCGAGGCAAGTCTGGGCAAGGCTCACCCAGGGCAGAGCAGCCTCACGCCAGCAACTCTGCCAGATCGGGCCTCTGAGCAGAGCTGGAGCTCTGCCGTACTGGAGGCTCAGTGGGCACCGCCCAAGGAGTGAGTGCAGACGCACGCAGCTGGGCTGCCTCCTCTTCTCCCGAGGAGGCTCGCTTCCCGCATGCTGTGCACTAGGCTTCCAGGCGGGGGCGCCCCGCGCCCCCTACAGGTCTTGGCTCAGGGGCTGCTTCCCTGGAGCTGGGGCTGCCGGCGGGAGCCCAGACACGCAGGGGCAGGCCCCACCACCTGCACACGTCTCTGCTGGGGAGCAGAGCGCTAGGGACATGACGTCTGTCAGGCACCTTCTGGGCGCCCACGGAGTCAGCCTCCGGGAGTGTGGGGCTGCAGACCACAGCCAGGGGCCCTGGGAAGCCTGGTGCTCTCCGTGCTGTGCTGAGTCTGGGCGGCCAAGCGACCGCTGGAGGAGCCCTGCACTTGCCATTCCCTTCCCTATGACAGAGCTCTCACGGCTGGAGGGCTTGGCAGCGTGCACCCCACCGGCCCCTAAGCCCTCCGCAAGGACGCCTGGGGACTAGGTGCAAAGGCAAGGCAGGAGTGGAGCTGAGGCCAGGAAAGGCGCCAGGAGCGTCTGCCTGTCTGGCGCAGCCTGCTCCTTCCCGGGCAGGAAGCCTAGCAGCGAGGCAAGTCTGGGCAAGGCTCGCCCAGGGCAGAGCAGCCTCACGCCAGCAACTCTGCCAGATCGGGCCTCTGAGCAGAGCTGGAGCTCTGCCGTACTGGAGGCTCACTGGGCTCCGCCCAAGGAGTGAGTGCAGACGCACGCAGCTGGGCTGCCTCCTCTTCTCCCGAGGAGGCTCGCTTCCCGCATGCTGTGCACTAGGCTTCCAGGCGGGGGCGCCCCGCGCCCCCTACAGGTCTTGGCTCAGGGGCTGCTTCCCTGGAGCTGGGGCTGCCGGCGGGAGCCCAGACACGCAGGGGCAGGCCCCACCACCTGCACACGTCTCTGCTGGGGAGCAGAGCGCTAGGGACATGACGTCTGTCAGGCACCTTCTGGGCGCCCACGGAGTCAGCCTCCGGGAGTGTGGGGCTGCAGACCACAGCCAGGGGACCTGGGAGCCTTGTGCTCCCCGTGCGGCGCTGAGTCTGGGCGGCCAAGCAACCGCTGGTGGAGCCCTGCACTTGCCCTCCCCTCCCCTCTACGAGAGGCCTCACTGCTGGAGGGCTTGGCAGTGTGCAAGCCACCGGCTCCTAAGCCTTCCCCAAGGACGCCCGGGGCCTAGATGCAAAGGCAAGGCAGGAGTGGAGCTGAGGCCAGGAAGGCGCCAGTGGCCTCTCCCAGCATCGCACAGCCTGCTCCTTCCCGGGCAGCAAGCCTAGCAGCGAGGCAAGCCTGGGCAAGTCTCGCCCAGGGCAGAGCAGCCTCGCGCAAGGCACTTGACTAGATCCGGCCTCTGAGCAGAGCTGGAGCTCTGCCGTCCTGGAGGCACACTCGGCTCGGCCCAAGCAGGGAGTGCAGCTGCACGCGGCTTGGCTCCCTCGACTCTTCCCAAGGAGGCTCGCTTCCAAGCGGACCGTGCACTTGGCTTCCAGGCAGGACGCCCCGCGCCTCCTGCAGGTCTTGGCACAGGGGCTGCTTCCCCTGAGTGGAGGCTGTGGGCGGCAGCCCAGACACGCAGCGGCAGGCCCCAACCACCTGCACACGTCTCTGCTGGTGGGGAGAGCACTAGGGAAATGACGTCTGTCAGGCACCTTCTGGGCGCTCACGGAGTCAGCCTCCGGGTGTGTGGGGCTGCAGACCACAGCCAGGGGCCCTGGGAAGCCTGGTGCTCTCCGTGCTGTGCTGAGTCTGGGCGGCCAAGCGAGCGCTGGAGGAGCCCTGCACTTGCCATTCCCTTCCCTATGACAGAGCTCTCACGGCTGGAGGGCTTGGCAGCGTGCACCCCACCGGCCCCTAAGCCCTCCGCAAGGACGCCTGGGGACTAGGTGCAAAGGCAAGGCAGGAGTGGAGCTGAGGCCAGGAAGGCGCCAGGAGCGTCTGCCTGTCTGGCGCAGCCTGCTCCTTCCGGGGCAGGAAGCCTAGCAGCGAGGCAAGTCTGGGCAAGGCTCGCCCAGGGCAGAGCAGCCTCACGCCAGCAACTCTGCCAGATCGGGCCTCTGAGCAGAGCTGGAGCTCTGCCGTACTGGAGGCTCACTGGGCTCCGCCCAAGGAGTGAGTGCAGACGCACGCAGCTGGGCTGCCTCCTCTTCTCCCGAGGAGGCTCGCTTCCCGCATGCTGTGCACTAGGCTTCCAGGCGGGGGCGCCCCGCGCCCCCTACAGGTCTTGGCTCAGGGGCTGCTTCCCTGGAGCTGGGGCTGCCGGCGGGAGCCCAGACACGCAGGGGCAGGCCCCACCACCTGCACACGTCTCTGCTGGGGAGCAGAGCGCTAGGGACATGACGTCTGTCAGGCACCTTCTGGGCGCCCACGGAGTCAGCCTCCGGGAGTGTGGGGCTGCAGACCACAGCCAGGGGACCTGGGAGCCTTGTGCTCCCCGTGCGGCGCTGAGTCTGGGCGGCCAAGCAACCGCTGGTGGAGCCCTGCACTTGCCCTCCCCTCCCCTCTACGAGAGGCCTCACTGCTGGAGGGCTTGGCAGTGTGCAAGCCACCGGCTCCTAAGCCTTCCCCAAGGACGCCCGGGGCCTAGATGCAAAGGCAAGGCAGGAGTGGAGCTGAGGCCAGGAAGGCGCCAGTGGCCTCTCCCAGCATCGCACAGCCTGCTCCTTCCCGGGCAGCAAGCCTAGCAGCGAGGCAAGCCTGGGCAAGTCTCGCCCAGGGCAGAGCAGCCTCGCGCAAGGCACTTGACTAGATCCGGCCTCTGAGCAGAGCTGGAGCTCTGCCGTCCTGGAGGCACACTCGGCTCGGCCCAAGCAGGGAGTGCAGCTGCACGCGGCTTGGCTCCCTCGACTCTTCCCAAGGAGGCTCGCTTCCAAGCGGACCGTGCACTTGGCTTCCAGGCAGGGACGCCCCGCGCCTCCTGCAGGTCTTGGCACAGGGGCTGCTTCCCCTGAGCGGAGGCTGTGGGCGGCAGCCCAGACACGCAGGGGCAGGCCCCAACCACCTGCACACGTCTCTGCTGGTGGGGAGAGCACTAGGGAAATGACGTCTGTCAGGCACCTTCTGGGCGCTCACGGAGTCAGCCTCCGGGTGTGTGGGGCTGCAGACCACAGCCAGGGGCCCTGGGAAGCCTGGTGCTCTCCGTGCTGTGCTGAGTCTGGGCGGCCAAGCGACCGCTGGAGGAGCCCTGCACTTGCCATTCCCTTCCCTATGACAGAGCTCTCACGGCTGGAGGGCTTGGCAGCGTGCACCCCACCGGCCCCTAAGCCCTCCGCAAGGACGCCTGGGGACTAGGTGCAAAGGCAAGGCAGGAGTGGAGCTGAGGCCAGGAAGGCGCCAGGAGCGTCTGCCTGTCTGGCGCAGCCTGCTCCTTCCCGGGCAGGAAGCCTAGCAGCGAGGCAAGTCTGGGCAAGGCTCGCCCAGGGCAGAGCAGCCTCACGCCAGCAACTCTGCCAGATCGGGCCTCTGAGCAGAGCTGGAGCTCTGCCGTACTGGAGGCTCACTGGGCTCCGCCCAAGGAGTGAGTGCAGACGCACGCAGCTGGGCTGCCTCCTCTTCTCCCGAGGAGGCTCGCTTCCCGCATGCTGTGCACTAGGCTTCCAGGCGGGGGCGCCCCGCGCCCCCTACAGGTCTTGGCTCAGGGGCTGCTTCCCTGGAGCTGGGGCTGCCGGCGGGAGCCCAGACACGCAGGGGCAGGCCCCACCACCTGCACACGTCTCTGCTGGGGAGCAGAGCGCTAGGGACATGACGTCTGTCAGGCACCTTCTGGGCGCCCACGGAGTCAGCCTCTGGGAGTGTGGGGCTGCAGACCACAGCCAGGGGACCTGGGAGCCTTGTGCTCCCCGTGCGGCGCTGAGTCTGGGCGGCCAAGCAACCGCTGGTGGAGCCCTGCACTTGCCCTCCCCTCCCCTCTACGAGAGGCCTCACTGCTGGAGGGCTTGGCAGTGTGCAAGCCACCGGCTCCTAAGCCTTCCCCAAGGACGCCCGGGGCCTAGATGCAAAGGCAAGGCAGGAGTGGAGCTGAGGCCAGGAAGGCGCCAGTGGCCTCTCCCAGCATCGCACAGCCTGCTCCTTCCCGGGCAGCAAGCCTAGCAGCGAGGCAAGCCTGGGCAAGTCTCGCCCAGGGCAGAGCAGCCTCGCGCAAGGCACTTGACTAGATCCGGCCTCTGAGCAGAGCTGGAGCTCTGCCGTCCTGGAGGCACACTCGGCTCGGCCCAAGCAGGGAGTGCAGCTGCACGCGGCTTGGCTCCCTCGACTCTTCCCAAGGAGGCTCGCTTCCAAGCGGACCGTGCACTTGGCTTCCAGGCAGGGACGCCCCGCGCCTCCTGCAGGTCTTGGCACAGGGGCTGCTTCCCCTGAGCGGAGGCTGTGGGCGGCAGCCCAGACACGCAGGGGCAGGCCCCAACCACCTGCACACGTCTCTGCTGGTGGGGAGAGCACTAGGGAAATGACGTCTGTCAGGCACCTTCTGGGCGCTCACGGAGTCAGCCTCCGGGTGTGTGGGGCTGCAGACCACAGCCAGGGGCCCTGGGAAGCCTGGTGCTCTCCGTGCTGTGCTGAGTCTGGGCGGCCAAGCGACCGCTGGAGGAGCCCTGCACTTGCCATTCCCTTCCCTATGACAGAGCTCTCACGGCTGGAGGGCTTGGCAGCGTGCACCCCACCGGCCCCTAAGCCCTCCGCAAGGACGCCTGGGGACTAGGTGCAAAGGCAAGGCAGGAGTGGAGCTGAGGCCAGGAAGGCGCCAGGAGCGTCTGCCTGTCTGGCGCAGCCTGCTCCTTCCCGGGCAGGAAGCCTAGCAGCGAGGCAAGTCTGGGCAAGGCTCGCCCAGGGCAGAGCAGCCTCACGCCAGCAACTCTGCCAGATCGGGCCTCTGAGCAGAGCTGGAGCTCTGCCGTACTGGAGGCTCACTGGGCTCCGCCCAAGGAGTGAGTGCAGACGCACGCAGCTGGGCTGCCTCCTCTTCTCCCGAGGAGGCTCGCTTCCCGCATGCTGTGCACTAGGCTTCCAGGCGGGGGCGCCCCGCGCCCCCTACAGGTCTTGGCTCAGGGGCTGCTTCCCTGGAGCTGGGGCTGCCGGCGGGAGCCCAGACACGCAGGGGCAGGCCCCACCACCTGCACACGTCTCTGCTGGGGAGCAGAGCGCTAGGGACATGACGTCTGTCAGGCACCTTCTGGGCGCCCACGGAGTCAGCCTCCGGGAGTGTGGGGCTGCAGACCACAGCCAGGGGACCTGGGAGCCTTGTGCTCCCCGTGCGGCGCTGAGTCTGGGCGGCCAAGCAACCGCTGGTGGAGCCCTGCACTTGCCCTCCCCTCCCCTCTACGAGAGGCCTCACTGCTGGAGGGCTTGGCAGTGTGCAAGCCACCGGCTCCTAAGCCTTCCCCAAGGACGCCCGGGGCCTAGATGCAAAGGCAAGGCAGGAGTGGAGCTGAGGCCAGGAAGGCGCCAGTGGCCTCTCCCAGCATCGCACAGCCTGCTCCTTCCCGGGCAGCAAGCCTAGCAGCGAGGCAAGCCTGGGCAAGTCTCGCCCAGGGCAGAGCAGCCTCGCGCAAGGCACTTGACTAGATCCGGCCTCTGAGCAGAGCTGGAGCTCTGCCGTCCTGGAGGCACACTCGGCTCGGCCCAAGCAGGGAGTGCAGCTGCACGCGGCTTGGCTCCCTCGACTCTTCCCAAGGAGGCTCGCTTCCAAGCGGACCGTGCACTTGGCTTCCAGGCAGGGACGCCCCGCGCCTCCTGCAGGTCTTGGCACAGGGGCTGCTTCCCCTGAGCGGAGGCTGTGGGCGGCAGCCCAGACACGCAGGGGCAGGCCCCAACCACCTGCACACGTCTCTGCTGGTGGGGAGAGCACTAGGGAAATGACGTCTGTCAGGCACCTTCTGGGCGCTCACGGAGTCAGCCTCCGGGTGTGTGGGGCTGCAGACCACAGCCAGGGGCCCTGGGAAGCCTGGTGCTCTCCGTGCTGTGCTGAGTCTGGGCGGCCAAGCGACCGCTGGAGGAGCCCTGCACTTGCCATTCCCTTCCCTATGACAGAGCTCTCACGGCTGGAGGGCTTGGCAGCGTGCACCCCACCGGCCCCTAAGCCCTCCGCAAGGACGCCTGGGGACTAGGTGCAAAGGCAAGGCAGGAGTGGAGCTGTGGCCAGGAAGGCGCCAGGAGCGTCTGCCTGTCTGGCGCAGCCTGCTCCTTCCCGGGCAGGAAGCCTAGCAGCGAGGCAAGTCTGGGCAAGGCTCGCCCAGGGCAGAGCAGCCTCACGCCAGCAACTCTGCCAGATCGGGCCTCTGAGCAGAGCTGGAGCTCTGCCGTACTGGAGGCTCACTGGGCTCCGCCCAAGGAGTGAGTGCAGACGCACGCAGCTGGGCTGCCTCCTCTTCTCCCGAGGAGGCTCGCTTCCCGCATGCTGTGCACTAGGCTTCCAGGCGGGGGCGCCCCGCGCCCCCTACAGGTCTTGGCTCAGGGGCTGCTTCCCTGGAGCTGGGGCTGCCGGCGGGAGCCCAGACACGCAGGGGCAGGCCCCACCACCTGCACACGTCTCTGCTGGGGAGCAGAGCGCTAGGGACATGACGTCTGTCAGGCACCTTCTGGGCGCCCACGGAGTCAGCCTCCGGGAGTGTGGGGCTGCAGACCACAGCCAGGGGACCTGGGAGCCTTGTGCTCCCCGTGCGGCGCTGAGTCTGGGCGGCCAAGCAACCGCTGGTGGAGCCCTGCACTTGCCCTCCCCTCCCCTCTACGAGAGGCCTCACTGCTGGAGGGCTTGGCAGTGTGCAAGCCACCGGCTCCTAAGCCTTCCCCAAGGACGCCCGGGGCCTAGATGCAAAGGCAAGGCAGGAGTGGAGCTGAGGCCAGGAAGGCGCCAGTGGCCTCTCCCAGCATCGCACAGCCTGCTCCTTCCCGGGCAGCAAGCCTAGCAGCGAGGCAAGCCTGGGCAAGTCTCGCCCAGGGCAGAGCAGCCTCGCGCAAGGCACTTGACTAGATCCGGCCTCTGAGCAGAGCTGGAGCTCTGCCGTCCTGGAGGCACACTCGGCTCGGCCCAAGCAGGGAGTGCAGCTGCACGCGGCTTGGCTCCCTCGACTCTTCCCAAGGAGGCTCGCTTCCAAGCGGACCGTGCACTTGGCTTCCAGGCAGGGACGCCCCGCGCCTCCTGCAGGTCTTGGCACAGGGGCTGCTTCCCCTGAGCGGAGGCTGTGGGCGGCAGCCCAGACACGCAGGGGCAGGCCCCAACCACCTGCACACGTCTCTGCTGGTGGGGAGAGCACTAGGGAAATGACGTCTGTCAGGCACCTTCTGGGCGCTCACGGAGTCAGCCTCCGGGTGTGTGGGGCTGCAGACCACAGCCAGGGGCCCTGGGAAGCCTGGTGCTCTCCGTGCTGTGCTGAGTCTGGGCGGCCAAGCGACCGCTGGAGGAGCCCTGCACTTGCCATTCCCTTCCCTATGACAGAGCTCTCACGGCTGGAGGGCTTGGCAGCGTGCACCCCACCGGCCCCTAAGCCCTCCGCAAGGACGCCTGGGGACTAGGTGCAAAGGCAAGGCAGGAGTGGAGCTGAGGCCAGGAAGGCGCCAGGAGCGTCTGCCTGTCTGGCGCAGCCTGCTCCTTCCCGGGCAGGAAGCCTAGCAGCGAGGCAAGTCTGGGCAAGGCTCGCCCAGGGCAGAGCAGCCTCACGCCAGCAACTCTGCCAGATCGGGCCTCTGAGCAGAGCTGGAGCTCTGCCGTACTGGAGGCTCACTGGGCTCCGCCCAAGGAGTGAGTGCAGACGCACGCAGCTGGGCTGCCTCCTCTTCTCCCGAGGAGGCTCGCTTCCCGCATGCTGTGCACTAGGCTTCCAGGCGGGGGCGCCCCGCGCCCCCTACAGGTCTTGGCTCAGGGGCTGCTTCCCTGGAGCTGGGGCTGCCGGCGGGAGCCCAGACACGCAGGGGCAGGCCCCACCACCTGCACACGTCTCTGCTGGGGAGCAGAGCGCTAGGGACATGACGTCTGTCAGGCACCTTCTGGGCGCCCACGGAGTCAGCCTCCGGGAGTGTGGGGCTGCAGACCACAGCCAGGGGACCTGGGAGCCTTGTGCTCCCCGTGCGGCGCTGAGTCTGGGCGGCCAAGCAACCGCTGGTGGAGCCCTGCACTTGCCCTCCCCTCCCCTCTACGAGAGGCCTCACTGCTGGAGGGCTTGGCAGTGTGCAAGCCACCGGCTCCTAAGCCTTCCCCAAGGACGCCCGGGGCCTAGATGCAAAGGCAAGGCAGGAGTGGAGCTGAGGCCAGGAAGGCGCCAGTGGCCTCTCCCAGCATCGCACAGCCTGCTCCTTCCCGGGCAGCAAGCCTAGCAGCGAGGCAAGCCTGGGCAAGTCTCGCCCAGGGCAGAGCAGCCTCGCGCAAGGCACTTGACTAGATCCGGCCTCTGAGCAGAGCTGGAGCTCTGCCGTCCTGGAGGCACACTCGGCTCGGCCCAAGCAGGGAGTGCAGCTGCACGCGGCTTGGCTCCCTCGACTCTTCCCAAGGAGGCTCGCTTCCAAGCGGACCGTGCACTTGGCTTCCAGGCAGGGACGCCCCGCGCCTCCTGCAGGTCTTGGCACAGGGGCTGCTTCCCCTGAGCGGAGGCTGTGGGCGGCAGCCCAGACACGCAGGGGCAGGCCCCAACCACCTGCACACGTCTCTGCTGGTGGGGAGAGCACTAGGGAAATGACGTCTGTCAGGCACCTTCTGGGCGCTCACGGAGTCAGCCTCCGGGTGTGTGGGGCTGCAGACCACAGCCAGGGGCCCTGGGAAGCCTGGTGCTCTCCGTGCTGTGCTGAGTCTGGGCGGCCAAGCGACCGCTGGAGGAGCCCTGCACTTGCCATTCCCTTCCCTATGACAGAGCTCTCACGGCTGGAGGGCTTGGCAGCGTGCACCCCACCGGCCCCTAAGCCCTCCGCAAGGACGCCTGGGGACTAGGTGCAAAGGAAAGGCAGGAGTGGAGCTGTGGCCAGGAAGGCGCCAGGAGCGTCTGCCTGTCTGGCGCAGACTGCTCCTTCCCGGGCAGGAAGCCTAGCAGCGAGGCAAGTCTGGGCAAGGCTCGCCCAGGGCAGAGCAGCCTCACGCCAGCAACTCTGCCAGATCGGGCCTCTGAGCAGAGCTGGAGCTCTGCCGTACTGGAGGCTCACTGGGCTCCGCCCAAGGAGTGAGTGCAGACGCACGCAGCTGGGCTGCCTCCTCTTCTCCCGAGGAGGCTCGCTTCCCGCATGCTGTGCACTAGGCTTCCAGGCGGGGGCGCCCCGCGCCCCCTACAGGTCTTGGCTCAGGGGCTGCTTCCCTGGAGCTGGGGCTGCCGGCGGGAGCCCAGACACGCAGGGGCAGGCCCCACCACCTGCACACGTCTCTGCTGGGGAGCAGAGCGCTAGGGACATGACGTCTGTCAGGCACCTTCTGGGCGCCCACGGAGTCAGCCTCCGGGAGTGTGGGGCTGCAGACCACAGCCAGGGGACCTGGGAGCCTTGTGCTCCCCGTGCGGCGCTGAGTCTGGGCGGCCAAGCAACCGCTGGTGGAGCCCTGCACTTGCCCTCCCCTCCCCTCTACGAGAGGCCTCACTGCTGGAGGGCTTGGCAGTGTGCAAGCCACCGGCTCCTAAGCCTTCCCCAAGGACGCCCGGGGCCTAGATGCAAAGGCAAGGCAGGAGTGGAGCTGAGGCCAGGAAGGCGCCAGTGGCCTCTCCCAGCATCGCACAGCCTGCTCCTTCCCGGGCAGCAAGCCTAGCAGCGAGGCAAGCCTGGGCAAGTCTCGCCCAGGGCAGAGCAGCCTCGCGCAAGGCACTTGACTAGATCCGGCCTCTGAGCAGAGCTGGAGCTCTGCCGTCCTGGAGGCACACTCGGCTCGGCCCAAGCAGGGAGTGCAGCTGCACGCGGCTTGGCTCCCTCGACTCTTCCCAAGGAGGCTCGCTTCCAAGCGGACCGTGCACTTGGCTTCCAGGCAGGGACGCCCCGCGCCTCCTGCAGGTCTTGGCACAGGGGCTGCTTCCCCTGAGCGGAGGCTGTGGGCGGCAGCCCAGACACGCAGGGGCAGGCCCCAACCACCTGCACACGTCTCTGCTGGTGGGGAGAGCACTAGGGAAATGACGTCTGTCAGGCACCTTCTGGGCGCTCACGGAGTCAGCCTCCGGGTGTGTGGGGCTGCAGACCACAGCCAGGGGCCCTGGGAAGCCTGGTGCTCTCCGTGCTGTGCTGAGTCTGGGCGGCCAAGCGACCGCTGGAGGAGCCCTGCACTTGCCATTCCCTTCCCTATGACAGAGCTCTCACGGCTGGAGGGCTTGGCAGCGTGCACCCCACCGGCCCCTAAGCCCTCCGCAAGGACGCCTGGGGACTAGGTGCAAAGGCAAGGCAGGAGTGGAGCTGAGGCCAGGAAGGCGCCAGGAGCGTCTGCCTGTCTGGCGCAGCCTGCTCCTTCCCGGGCAGGAAGCCTAGCAGCGAGGCAAGTCTGGGCAAGGCTCGCCCAGGGCAGAGCAGCCTCACGCCAGCAACTCTGCCAGATCGGGCCTCTGAGCAGAGCTGGAGCTCTGCCGTACTGGAGGCTCACTGGGCTCCGCCCAAGGAGTGAGTGCAGACGCACGCAGCTGGGCTGCCTCCTCTTCTCCCGAGGAGGCTCGCTTCCCGCATGCTGTGCACTAGGCTTCCAGGCGGGGGCGCCCCGCGCCCCCTACAGGTCTTGGCTCAGGGGCTGCTTCCCTGGAGCTGGGGCTGCCGGCGGGAGCCCAGACACGCAGGGGCAGGCCCCACCACCTGCACACGTCTCTGCTGGGGAGCAGAGCGCTAGGGACATGACGTCTGTCAGGCACCTTCTGGGCGCCCACGGAGTCAGCCTCTGGGAGTGTGGGGCTGCAGACCACAGCCAGGGGACCTGGGAGCCTTGTGCTCCCCGTGCGGCGCTGAGTCTGGGCGGCCAAGCAACCGCTGGTGGAGCCCTGCACTTGCCCTCCCCTCCCCTCTACGAGAGGCCTCACTGCTGGAGGGCTTGGCAGTGTGCAAGCCACCGGCTCCTAAGCCTTCCCCAAGGACGCCCGGGGCCTAGATGCAAAGGCAAGGCAGGAGTGGAGCTGAGGCCAGGAAGGCGCCAGTGGCCTCTCCCAGCATCGCACAGCCTGCTCCTTCCCGGGCAGCAAGCCTAGCAGCGAGGCAAGCCTGGGCAAGTCTCGCCCAGGGCAGAGCAGCCTCGCGCAAGGCACTTGACTAGATCCGGCCTCTGAGCAGAGCTGGAGCTCTGCCGTCCTGGAGGCACACTCGGCTCGGCCCAAGCAGGGAGTGCAGCTGCACGCGGCTTGGCTCCCTCGACTCTTCCCAAGGAGGCTCGCTTCCAAGCGGACCGTGCACTTGGCTTCCAGGCAGGGACGCCCCGCGCCTCCTGCAGGTCTTGGCACAGGGGCTGCTTCCCCTGAGCGGAGGCTGTGGGCGGCAGCCCAGACACGCAGGGGCAGGCCCCAACCACCTGCACACGTCTCTGCTGGTGGGGAGAGCACTAGGGAAATGACGTCTGTCAGGCACCTTCTGGGCGCTCACGGAGTCAGCCTCCGGGTGTGTGGGGCTGCAGACCACAGCCAGGGGCCCTGGGAAGCCTGGTGCTCTCCGTGCTGTGCTGAGTCTGGGCGGCCAAGCGACCGCTGGAGGAGCCCTGCACTTGCCATTCCCTTCCCTATGACAGAGCTCTCACGGCTGGAGGGCTTGGCAGCGTGCACCCCACCGGCCCCTAAGCCCTCCGCAAGGACGCCTGGGGACTAGGTGCAAAGGCAAGGCAGGAGTGGAGCTGAGGCCAGGAAGGCGCCAGGAGCGTCTGCCTGTCTGGCGCAGCCTGCTCCTTCCCGGGCAGGAAGCCTAGCAGCGAGGCAAGTCTGGGCAAGGCTCGCCCAGGGCAGAGCAGCCTCACGCCAGCAACTCTGCCAGATCGGGCCTCTGAGCAGAGCTGGAGCTCTGCCGTACTGGAGGCTCACTGGGCTCCGCCCAAGGAGTGAGTGCAGACGCACGCAGCTGGGCTGCCTCCTCTTCTCCCGAGGAGGCTCGCTTCCCGCATGCTGTGCACTAGGCTTCCAGGCGGGGGCGCCCCGCGCCCCCTACAGGTCTTGGCTCAGGGGCTGCTTCCCTGGAGCTGGGGCTGCCGGCGGGAGCCCAGACACGCAGGGGCAGGCCCCACCACCTGCACACGTCTCTGCTGGGGAGCAGAGCGCTAGGGACATGACGTCTGTCAGGCACCTTCTGGGCGCCCACGGAGTCAGCCTCCGGGAGTGTGGGGCTGCAGACCACAGCCAGGGGACCTGGGAGCCTTGTGCTCCCCGTGCGGCGCTGAGTCTGGGCGGCCAAGCAACCGCTGGTGGAGCCCTGCACTTGCCCTCCCCTCCCCTCTACGAGAGGCCTCACTGCTGGAGGGCTTGGCAGTGTGCAAGCCACCGGCTCCTAAGCCTTCCCCAAGGACGCCCGGGGCCTAGATGCAAAGGCAAGGCAGGAGTGGAGCTGAGGCCAGGAAGGCGCCAGTGGCCTCTCCCAGCATCGCACAGCCTGCTCCTTCCCGGGCAGCAAGCCTAGCAGCGAGGCAAGCCTGGGCAAGTCTCGCCCAGGGCAGAGCAGCCTCGCGCAAGGCACTTGACTAGATCCGGCCTCTGAGCAGAGCTGGAGCTCTGCCGTCCTGGAGGCACACTCGGCTCGGCCCAAGCAGGGAGTGCAGCTGCACGCGGCTTGGCTCCCTCGACTCTTCCCAAGGAGGCTCGCTTCCAAGCGGACCGTGCACTTGGCTTCCAGGCAGGGACGCCCCGCGCCTCCTGCAGGTCTTGGCACAGGGGCTGCTTCCCCTGAGCGGAGGCTGTGGGCGGCAGCCCAGACACGCAGGGGCAGGCCCCAACCACCTGCACACGTCTCTGCTGGTGGGGAGAGCACTAGGGAAATGACGTCTGTCAGGCACCTTCTGGGCGCTCACGGAGTCAGCCTCCGGGTGTGTGGGGCTGCAGACCACAGCCAGGGGCCCTGGGAAGCCTGGTGCTCTCCGTGCTGTGCTGAGTCTGGGCGGCCAAGCGACCGCTGGAGGAGCCCTGCACTTGCCATTCCCTTCCCTATGACAGAGCTCTCACGGCTGGAGGGCTTGGCAGCGTGCACCCCACCGGCCCCTAAGCCCTCCGCAAGGACGCCTGGGGACTAGGTGCAAAGGCAAGGCAGGAGTGGAGCTGAGGCCAGGAAGGCGCCAGGAGCGTCTGCCTGTCTGGCGCAGCCTGCTCCTTCCCGGGCAGGAAGCCTAGCAGCGAGGCAAGTCTGGGCAAGGCTCGCCCAGGGCAGAGCAGCCTCACGCCAGCAACTCTGCCAGATCGGGCCTCTGAGCAGAGCTGGAGCTCTGCCGTACTGGAGGCTCACTGGGCTCCGCCCAAGGAGTGAGTGCAGACGCACGCAGCTGGGCTGCCTCCTCTTCTCCCGAGGAGGCTCGCTTCCCGCATGCTGTGCACTAGGCTTCCAGGCGGGGGCGCCCCGCGCCCCCTACAGGTCTTGGCTCAGGGGCTGCTTCCCTGGAGCTGGGGCTGCCGGCGGGAGCCCAGACACGCAGGGGCAGGCCCCACCACCTGCACACGTCTCTGCTGGGGAGCAGAGCGCTAGGGACATGACGTCTGTCAGGCACCTTCTGGGCGCCCACGGAGTCAGCCTCCGGGAGTGTGGGGCTGCAGACCACAGCCAGGGGACCTGGGAGCCTTGTGCTCCCCGTGCGGCGCTGAGTCTGGGCGGCCAAGCAACCGCTGGTGGAGCCCTGCACTTGCCCTCCCCTCCCCTCTACGAGAGGCCTCACTGCTGGAGGGCTTGGCAGTGTGCAAGCCACCGGCTCCTAAGCCTTCCCCAAGGACGCCCGGGGCCTAGATGCAAAGGCAAGGCAGGAGTGGAGCTGAGGCCAGGAAGGCGCCAGTGGCCTCTCCCAGCATCGCACAGCCTGCTCCTTCCCGGGCAGCAAGCCTAGCAGCGAGGCAAGCCTGGGCAAGTCTCGCCCAGGGCAGAGCAGCCTCGCGCAAGGCACTTGACTAGATCCGGCCTCTGAGCAGAGCTGGAGCTCTGCCGTCCTGGAGGCACACTCGGCTCGGCCCAAGCAGGGAGTGCAGCTGCACGCGGCTTGGCTCCCTCGACTCTTCCCAAGGAGGCTCGCTTCCAAGCGGACCGTGCACTTGGCTTCCAGGCAGGGACGCCCCGCGCCTCCTGCAGGTCTTGGCACAGGGGCTGCTTCCCCTGAGCGGAGGCTGTGGGCGGCAGCCCAGACACGCAGGGGCAGGCCCCAACCACCTGCACACGTCTCTGCTGGTGGGGAGAGCACTAGGGAAATGACGTCTGTCAGGCACCTTCTGGGCGCTCACGGAGTCAGCCTCCGGGTGTGTGGGGCTGCAGACCACAGCCAGGGGCCCTGGGAAGCCTGGTGCTCTCCGTGCTGTGCTGAGTCTGGGCGGCCAAGCGACCGCTGGAGGAGCCCTGCACTTGCCATTCCCTTCCCTATGACAGAGCTCTCACGGCTGGAGGGCTTGGCAGCGTGCACCCCACCGGCCCCTAAGCCCTCCGCAAGGACGCCTGGGGACTAGGTGCAAAGGCAAGGCAGGAGTGGAGCTGTGGCCAGGAAGGCGCCAGGAGCGTCTGCCTGTCTGGCGCAGCCTGCTCCTTCCCGGGCAGGAAGCCTAGCAGCGAGGCAAGTCTGGGCAAGGCTCGCCCAGGGCAGAGCAGCCTCACGCCAGCAACTCTGCCAGATCGGGCCTCTGAGCAGAGCTGGAGCTCTGCCGTACTGGAGGCTCACTGGGCTCCGCCCAAGGAGTGAGTGCAGACGCACGCAGCTGGGCTGCCTCCTCTTCTCCCGAGGAGGCTCGCTTCCCGCATGCTGTGCACTAGGCTTCCAGGCGGGGGCGCCCCGCGCCCCCTACAGGTCTTGGCTCAGGGGCTGCTTCCCTGGAGCTGGGGCTGCCGGCGGGAGCCCAGACACGCAGGGGCAGGCCCCACCACCTGCACACGTCTCTGCTGGGGAGCAGAGCGCTAGGGACATGACGTCTGTCAGGCACCTTCTGGGCGCCCACGGAGTCAGCCTCCGGGAGTGTGGGGCTGCAGACCACAGCCAGGGGACCTGGGAGCCTTGTGCTCCCCGTGCGGCGCTGAGTCTGGGCGGCCAAGCAACCGCTGGTGGAGCCCTGCACTTGCCCTCCCCTCCCCTCTACGAGAGGCCTCACTGCTGGAGGGCTTGGCAGTGTGCAAGCCACCGGCTCCTAAGCCTTCCCCAAGGACGCCCGGGGCCTAGATGCAAAGGCAAGGCAGGAGTGGAGCTGAGGCCAGGAAGGCGCCAGTGGCCTCTCCCAGCATCGCACAGCCTGCTCCTTCCCGGGCAGCAAGCCTAGCAGCGAGGCAAGCCTGGGCAAGTCTCGCCCAGGGCAGAGCAGCCTCGCGCAAGGCACTTGACTAGATCCGGCCTCTGAGCAGAGCTGGAGCTCTGCCGTCCTGGAGGCACACTCGGCTCGGCCCAAGCAGGGAGTGCAGCTGCACGCGGCTTGGCTCCCTCGACTCTTCCCAAGGAGGCTCGCTTCCAAGCGGACCGTGCACTTGGCTTCCAGGCAGGGACGCCCCGCGCCTCCTGCAGGTCTTGGCACAGGGGCTGCTTCCCCTGAGCGGAGGCTGTGGGCGGCAGCCCAGACACGCAGGGGCAGGCCCCAACCACCTGCACACGTCTCTGCTGGTGGGGAGAGCACTAGGGAAATGACGTCTGTCAGGCACCTTCTGGGCGCTCACGGAGTCAGCCTCCGGGTGTGTGGGGCTGCAGACCACAGCCAGGGGCCCTGGGAAGCCTGGTGCTCTCCGTGCTGTGCTGAGTCTGGGCGGCCAAGCGACCGCTGGAGGAGCCCTGCACTTGCCATTCCCTTCCCTATGACAGAGCTCTCACGGCTGGAGGGCTTGGCAGCGTGCACCCCACCGGCCCCTAAGCCCTCCGCAAGGACGCCTGGGGACTAGGTGCAAAGGCAAGGCAGGAGTGGAGCTGAGGCCAGGAAGGCGCCAGGAGCGTCTGCCTGTCTGGCGCAGCCTGCTCCTTCCCGGGCAGGAAGCCTAGCAGCGAGGCAAGTCTGGGCAAGGCTCGCCCAGGGCAGAGCAGCCTCACGCCAGCAACTCTGCCAGATCGGGCCTCTGAGCAGAGCTGGAGCTCTGCCGTACTGGAGGCTCACTGGGCTCCGCCCAAGGAGTGAGTGCAGACGCACGCAGCTGGGCTCCCTCGACTCTTCCCAAGGAGGCTCGCTTCCAAGCGGACCGTGCACTTGGCTTCCAGGCAGGGACGCCCCGCGCCTCCTGCAGGTCTTGGCACAGGGGCTGCTTCCCCTGAGCGGAGGCTGTGGGCGGCAGCCCAGACACGCAGGGGCAGGCCCCAACCACCTGCACACGTCTCTGCTGGTGGGGAGAGCACTAGGGAAATGACGTCTGTCAGGCACCTTCTGGGCGCTCACGGAGTCAGCCTCCGGGTGTGTGGGGCTGCAGACCACAGCCAGGGGCCCTGGGAAGCCTGGTGCTCTCCGTGCTGTGCTGAGTCTGGGCGGCCAAGCGACCGCTGGAGGAGCCCTGCACTTGCCATTCCCTTCCCTATGACAGAGCTCTCACGGCTGGAGGGCTTGGCAGCGTGCACCCCACCGGCCCCTAAGCCCTCCGCAAGGACGCCTGGGGACTAGGTGCAAAGGCAAGGCAGGAGTGGAGCTGAGGCCAGGAAGGCGCCAGGAGCGTCTGCCTGTCTGGCGCAGCCTGCTCCTTCCCGGGCAGGAAGCCTAGCAGCGAGGCAAGTCTGGGCAAGGCTCACCCAGGGCAGAGCAGCCTCACGCCAGCAACTCTGCCAGATCGGGCCTCTGAGCAGAGCTGGAGCTCTGCCGTACTGGAGGCTCACTGGGCACCGCCCAAGGAGTGAGTGCAGACGCACGCAGCTGGGCTGCCTCCTCTTCTCCCGAGGAGGCTCGCTTCCCGCATGCTGTGCACTAGGCTTCCAGGCGGGGGCGCCCCGCGCCCCCTACAGGTCTTGGCTCAGGGGCTGCTTCCCTGGAGCTGGGGCTGCCGGCGGGAGCCCAGACACGCAGGGGCAGGCCCCACCACCTGCACACGTCTCTGCTGGGGAGCAGAGCGCTAGGGACATGACGTCTGTCAGGCACCTTCTGGGCGCCCACGGAGTCAGCCTCCGGGAGTGTGGGGCTGCAGACCACAGCCAGGGGCCCTGGGAAGCCTGGTGCTCTCCGTGCTGTGCTGAGTCTGGGCGGCCAAGCGACCGCTGGAGGAGCCCTGCACTTGCCATTCCCTTCCCTATGACAGAGCTCTCACGGCTGGAGGGCTTGGCAGCGTGCACCCCACCGGCCCCTAAGCCCTCCGCAAGGACGCCTGGGGACTAGGTGCAAAGGCAAGGCAGGAGTGGAGCTGAGGCCAGGAAGGCGCCAGGAGCGTCTGCCTGTCTGGCGCAGCCTGCTCCTTCCCGGGCAGGAAGCCTAGCAGCGAGGCAAGTCTGGGCAAGGCTCGCCCAGGGCAGAGCAGCCTCACGCCAGCAACTCTGCCAGATCGGGCCTCTGAGCAGAGCTGGAGCTCTGCCGTACTGGAGGCTCACTGGGCTCCGCCCAAGGAGTGAGTGCAGACGCACGCAGCTGGGCTGCCTCCTCTTCTCCCGAGGAGGCTCGCTTCCCGCATGCTGTGCACTAGGCTTCCAGGCGGGGGCGCCCCGCGCCCCCTACAGGTCTTGGCTCAGGGGCTGCTTCCCTGGAGCTGGGGCTGCCGGCGGGAGCCCAGACACGCAGGGGCAGGCCCCACCACCTGCACACGTCTCTGCTGGGGAGCAGAGCGCTAGGGACATGACGTCTGTCAGGCACCTTCTGGGCGCCCACGGAGTCAGCCTCCGGGAGTGTGGGGCTGCAGACCACAGCCAGGGGACCTGGGAGCCTTGTGCTCCCCGTGCGGCGCTGAGTCTGGGCGGCCAAGCAACCGCTGGTGGAGCCCTGCACTTGCCCTCCCCTCCCCTCTACGAGAGGCCTCACTGCTGGAGGGCTTGGCAGTGTGCAAGCCACCGGCTCCTAAGCCTTCCCCAAGGACGCCCGGGGCCTAGATGCAAAGGCAAGGCAGGAGTGGAGCTGAGGCCAGGAAGGCGCCAGTGGCCTCTCCCAGCATCGCACAGCCTGCTCCTTCCCGGGCAGCAAGCCTAGCAGCGAGGCAAGCCTGGGCAAGTCTCGCCCAGGGCAGAGCAGCCTCGCGCAAGGCACTTGACTAGATCCGGCCTCTGAGCAGAGCTGGAGCTCTGCCGTCCTGGAGGCACACTCGGCTCGGCCCAAGCAGGGAGTGCAGCTGCACGCGGCTTGGCTCCCTCGACTCTTCCCAAGGAGGCTCGCTTCCAAGCGGACCGTGCACTTGGCTTCCAGGCAGGGACGCCCCGCGCCTCCTGCACGTCTTGGCACAGGGGCTGCTTCCCCTGAGCAGAGGCTGTGGGCGGCAGCCCAGACACGCAGGGGCAGGCCCCAACCACCTGCACACGTCTCTGCTGGTGGGGACAGCACTAGGGAAATGACGTCTGTCAGGCACCTTCTGGGCGCTCACGGAGTCAGCCTCCGGGTGTGTGGGGCTGCAGACCACAGCCAGGGGCCCTGGGAAGCCTGGTGCTCTCCGTGCTGTGCTGAGTCTGGGCGGCCAAGCGACCGCTGGAGGAGCCCTGCACTTGCCATTCCCTTCCCTATGACAGAGCTCTCACGGCTGGAGGGCTTGGCAGCGTGCACCCCACCGGCCCCTAAGCCCTCCGCAAGGACGCCTGGGGACTAGGTGCAAAGGCAAGGCAGGAGTGGAGCTGAGGCCAGGAAGGCGCCAGGAGCGTCTGCCTGTCTGGCGCAGCCTGCTCCTTCCCGGGCAGGAAGCCTAGCAGCGAGGCAAGTCTGGGCAAGGCTCACCCAGGGCAGAGCAGCCTCACGCCAGCAACTCTGCCAGATCGGGCCTCTGAGCAGAGCTGGAGCTCTGCCGTACTGGAGGCTCACTGGGCACCGCCCAAGGAGTGAGTGCAGACGCACGCAGCTGGGCTGCCTCCTCTTCTCCCGAGGAGGCTCGCTTCCCGCATGCTGTGCACTAGGCTTCCAGGCGGGGGCGCCCCGCGCCCCCTACAGGTCTTGGCTCAGGGGCTGCTTCCCTGGAGCTGGGGCTGCCGGCGGGAGCCCAGACACGCAGGGGCAGGCCCCACCACCTGCACACGTCTCTGCTGGGGAGCAGAGCGCTAGGGACATGACGTCTGTCAGGCACCTTCTGGGCGCCCACGGAGTCAGCCTCCGGGAGTGTGGGGCTGCAGACCACAGCCAGGGGCCCTGGGAAGCCTGGTGCTCTCCGTGCTGTGCTGAGTCTGGGCGGCCAAGCGACCGCTGGAGGAGCCCTGCACTTGCCATTCCCTTCCCTATGACAGAGCTCTCACGGCTGGAGGGCTTGGCAGCGTGCACCCCACCGGCCCCTAAGCCCTCCGCAAGGACGCCTGGGGACTAGGTGCAAAGGCAAGGCAGGAGTGGAGCTGAGGCCAGGAAGGCGCCAGGAGCGTCTGCCTGTCTGGCGCAGCCTGCTCCTTCCCGGGCAGGAAGCCTAGCAGCGAGGCAAGTCTGGGCAAGGCTCGCCCAGGGCAGAGCAGCCTCACGCCAGCAACTCTGCCAGATCGGGCCTCTGAGCAGAGCTGGAGCTCTGCCGTACTGGAGGCTCACTGGGCTCCGCCCAAGGAGTGAGTGCAGACGCACGCAGCTGGGCTGCCTCCTCTTCTCCCGAGGAGGCTCGCTTCCCGCATGCTGTGCACTAGGCTTCCAGGCGGGGGCGCCCCGCGCCCCCTACAGGTCTTGGCTCAGGGGCTGCTTCCCTGGAGCTGGGGCTGCCGGCGGGAGCCCAGACACGCAGGGGCAGGCCCCACCAGCTGCACACGTCTCTGCTGGGGAGCAGAGCGCTAGGGACATGACGTCTGTCAGGCACCTTCTGGGCGCCCACGGAGTCAGCCTCCGGGAGTGTGGGGCTGCAGACCACAGCCAGGGGACCTGGGAGCCTTGTGCTCCCCGTGCGGCGCTGAGTCTGGGCGGCCAAGCAACCGCTGGTGGAGCCCTGCACTTGCCCTCCCCTCCCCTCTACGAGAGGCCTCACTGCTGGAGGGCTTGGCAGTGTGCAAGCCACCGGCTCCTAAGCCTTCCCCAAGGACGCCCGGGGCCTAGATGCAAAGGCAAGGCAGGAGTGGAGCTGAGGCCAGGAAGGCGCCAGTGGCCTCTCCCAGCATCGCACAGCCTGCTCCTTCCCGGGCAGCAAGCCTAGCAGCGAGGCAAGCCTGGGCAAGTCTCGCCCAGGGCAGAGCAGCCTCGCGCAAGGCACTTGACTAGATCCGGCCTCTGAGCAGAGCTGGAGCTCTGCCGTCCTGGAGGCACACTCGGCTCGGCCCAAGCAGGGAGTGCAGCTGCACGCGGCTTGGCTCCCTCGACTCTTCCCAAGGAGGCTCGCTTCCAAGCGGACCGTGCACTTGGCTTCCAGGCAGGGACGCCCCGCGCCTCCTGCAGGTCTTGGCACAGGGGCTGCTTCCCCTGAGCGGAGGCTGTGGGCGGCAGCCCAGACACGCAGGGGCAGGCCCCAACCACCTGCACACGTCTCTGCTGGTGGGGAGAGCACTAGGGAAATGACGTCTGTCAGGCACCTTCTGGGCGCTCACGGAGTCAGCCTCCGGGTGTGTGGGGCTGCAGACCACAGCCAGGGGCCCTGGGAAGCCTGGTGCTCTCCGTGCTGTGCTGAGTCTGGGCGGCCAAGCGACCGCTGGAGGAGCCCTGCACTTGCCATTCCCTTCCCTATGACAGAGCTCTCACGGCTGGAGGGCTTGGCAGCGTGCACCCCACCGGCCCCTAAGCCCTCCGCAAGGACGCCTGGGGACTAGGTGCAAAGGCAAGGCAGGAGTGGAGCTGAGGCCAGGAAGGCGCCAGGAGCGTCTGCCTGTCTGGCGCAGCCTGCTCCTTCCCGGGCAGGAAGCCTAGCAGCGAGGCAAGTCTGGGCAAGGCTCGCCCAGGGCAGAGCAGCCTCACGCCAGCAACTCTGCCAGATCGGGCCTCTGAGCAGAGCTGGAGCTCTGCCGTACTGGAGGCTCACTGGGCTCCGCCCAAGGAGTGAGTGCAGACGCACGCAGCTGGGCTGCCTCCTCTTCTCCCGAGGAGGCTCGCTTCCCGCATGCTGTGCACTAGGCTTCCAGGCGGGGGCGCCCCGCGCCCCCTACAGGTCTTGGCTCAGGGGCTGCTTCCCTGGAGCTGGGGCTGCCGGCGGGAGCCCAGACACGCAGGGGCAGGCCCCACCACCTGCACACGTCTCTGCTGGGGAGCAGAGCGCTAGGGACATGACGTCTGTCAGGCACCTTCTGGGCGCCCACGGAGTCAGCCTCCGGGAGTGTGGGGCTGCAGACCACAGCCAGGGGACCTGGGAGCCTTGTGCTCCCCGTGCGGCGCTGAGTCTGGGCGGCCAAGCAACCGCTGGTGGAGCCCTGCACTTGCCCTCCCCTCCCCTCTACGAGAGGCCTCACTGCTGGAGGGCTTGGCAGTGTGCAAGCCACCGGCTCCTAAGCCTTCCCCAAGGACGCCCGGGGCCTAGATGCAAAGGCAAGGCAGGAGTGGAGCTGAGGCCAGGAAGGCGCCAGTGGCCTCTCCCAGCATCGCACAGCCTGCTCCTTCCCGGGCAGCAAGCCTAGCAGCGAGGCAAGCCTGGGCAAGTCTCGCCCAGGGCAGAGCAGCCTCGCGCAAGGCACTTGACTAGATCCGGCCTCTGAGCAGAGCTGGAGCTCTGCCGTCCTGGAGGCACACTCGGCTCGGCCCAAGCAGGGAGTGCAGCTGCACGCGGCTTGGCTCCCTCGACTCTTCCCAAGGAGGCTCGCTTCCAAGCGGACCGTGCACTTGGCTTCCAGGCAGGGACGCCCCGCGCCTCCTGCAGGTCTTGGCACAGGGGCTGCTTCCCCTGAGCGGAGGCTGTGGGCGGCAGCCCAGACACGCAGGGGCAGGCCCCAACCACCTGCACACGTCTCTGCTGGTGGGGAGAGCACTAGGGAAATGACGTCTGTCAGGCACCTTCTGGGCGCTCACGGAGTCAGCCTCCGGGTGTGTGGGGCTGCAGACCACAGCCAGGGGCCCTGGGAAGCCTGGTGCTCTCCGTGCTGTGCTGAGTCTGGGCGGCCAAGCGACCGCTGGAGGAGCCCTGCACTTGCCATTCCCTTCCCTATGACAGAGCTCTCACGGCTGGAGGGCTTGGCAGCGTGCACCCCACCGGCCCCTAAGCCCTCCGCAAGGACGCCTGGGGACTAGGTGCAAAGGCAAGGCAGGAGTGGAGCTGAGGCCAGGAAGGCGCCAGGAGCGTCTGCCTGTCTGGCGCAGCCTGCTCCTTCCCGGGCAGGAAGCCTAGCAGCGAGGCAAGTCTGGGCAAGGCTCACCCAGGGCAGAGCAGCCTCACGCCA
The DNA here is from genome assembly GCF_023091745.1 of Budorcas taxicolor. Classification (NCBI taxonomy): domain Eukaryota; kingdom Metazoa; phylum Chordata; class Mammalia; order Artiodactyla; family Bovidae; genus Budorcas; species Budorcas taxicolor. Next base: position 1,234,110 of record NW_026291583.1, read on the forward strand.
GCAACTCTGCCAGATCGGGCCTCTGAGCAGAGCTGGAGCTCTGCCGTACTGGAGGCTCACTGGGCACCGCCCAAGGAGTGAGTGCAGACGCACGCAGCTGGGCTGCCTCCTCTTCTCCCGAGGAGGCTCGCTTCCCGCATGCTGTGCACTAGGCTTCCAGGCGGGGGCGCCCCGCGCCCCCTACAGGTCTTGGCTCAAGGGCTGCTTCCCTGGAGCTGGGGCTGCCGGCGGGAGCCCAGACACGCAGGGGCAGGCCCCACCACCTGCACACGTCTCTGCTGGGGAGCAGAGCGCTAGGGACATGACGTCTGTCAGGCACCTTCTGGGCGCCCACGGAGTCAGCCTCCGGGAGTGTGGGGCTGCAGACCACAGCCAGGGGCCCTGGGAAGCCTGGTGCTCTCCGTGCTGTGCTGAGTCTGGGCGGCCAAGCGACCGCTGGAGGAGCCCTGCACTTGCCATTCCCTTCCCTATGACAGAGCTCTCACGGCTGGAGGGCTTGGCAGCGTGCACCCCACCGGCCCCTAAGCCCTCCGCAAGGACGCCTGGGGACTAGGTGCAAAGGCAAGGCAGGAGTGGAGCTGAGGCCAGGAAGGCGCCAGGAGCGTCTGCCTGTCTGGCGCAGCCTGCTCCTTCCCGGGCAGGAAGCCTAGCAGCGAGGCAAGTCTGGGCAAGGCTCGCCCAGGGCAGAGCAGCCTCACGCCAGCAACTCTGCCAGATCGGGCCTCTGAGCAGAGCTGGAGCTCTGCCGTACTGGAGGCTCACTGGGCTCCGCCCAAGGAGTGAGTGCAGACGCACGCAGCTGGGCTGCCTCCTCTTCTCCCGAGGAGGCTCGCTTCCCGCATGCTGTGCACTAGGCTTCCAGGCGGGGGCGCCCCGCGCCCCCTACAGGTCTTGGCTCAGGGGCTGCTTCCCTGGAGCTGGGGCTGCCGGCGGGAGCCCAGACACGCAGGGGCAGGCCCCACCACCTGCACACGTCTCTGCTGGGGAGCAGAGCGCTAGGGACATGACGTCTGTCAGGCACCTTCTGGGCGCCCACGGAGTCAGCCTCCGGGAGTGTGGGGCTGCAGACCACAGCCAGGGGACCTGGGAGCCTTGTGCTCCCCGTGCGGCGCTGAGTCTGGGCGGCCAAGCAACCGCTGGTGGAGCCCTGCACTTGCCCTCCCCTCCCCTCTACGAGAGGCCTCACTGCTGGAGGGCTTGGCAGTGTGCAAGCCACCGGCTCCTAAGCCTTCCCCAAGGACGCCCGGGGCCTAGATGCAAAGGCAAGGCAGGAGTGGAGCTGAGGCCAGGAAGGCGCCAGTGGCCTCTCCCAGCATCGCACAGCCTGCTCCTTCCCGGGCAGCAAGCCTAGCAGCGAGGCAAGCCTGGGCAAGTCTCGCCCAGGGCAGAGCAGCCTCGCGCAAGGCACTTGACTAGATCCGGCCTCTGAGCAGAGCTGGAGCTCTGCCGTCCTGGAGGCACACTCGGCTCGGCCCAAGCAGGGAGTGCAGCTGCACGCGGCTTGGCTCCCTCGACTCTTCCCAAGGAGGCTCGCTTCCAAGCGGACCGTGCACTTGGCTTCCAGGCAGGGACGCCCCGCGCCTCCTGCACGTCTTGGCACAGGGGCTGCTTCCCCTGAGCAGAGGCTGTGGGCGGCAGCCCAGACACGCAGGGGCAGGCCCCAACCACCTGCACACGTCTCTGCTGGTGGGGACAGCACTAGGGAAATGACGTCTGTCAGGCACCTTCTGGGCGCTCACGGAGTCAGCCTCCGGGTGTGTGGGGCTGCAGACCACAGCCAGGGGCCCTGGGAAGCCTGGTGCTCTCCGTGCTGTGCTGAGTCTGGGCGGCCAAGCGAGCGCTGGAGGAGCCCTGCACTTGCCATTCCCTTCCCTATGACAGAGCTCTCACGGCTGGAGGGCTTGGCAGCGTGCACCCCACCGGCCCCTAAGCCCTCCGCAAGGACGCCTGGGGACTAGGTGCAAAGACAAGGCAGGAGTGGAGCTGAGGCCAGGAAGGCGCCAGGAGCGTCTGCCTGTCTGGCGCAGCCTGCTCCTTCCCGGGCAGGAAGCCTAGCAGCGAGGCAAGTCTGGGCAAGGCTCGCCCAGGGCAGAGCAGCCTCACGCCAGCAACTCTGCCAGATCGGGCCTCTGAGCAGAGCTGGAGCTCTGCCGTACTGGAGGCTCACTGGGCTCCGCCCAAGGAGTGAGTGCAGACGCACGCAGCTGGGCTGCCTCCTCTTCTCCCGAGGAGGCTCGCTTCCCGCATGCTGTGCACTAGGCTTCCAGGCGGGGGCGCCCCGCGCCCCCTACAGGTCTTGGCTCAGGGGCTGCTTCCCTGGAGCTGGGGCTGCCGGCGGGAGCCCAGACACGCAGGGGCAGGCCCCACCACCTGCACACGTCTCTGCTGGGGAGCAGAGCGCTAGGGACATGACGTCTGTCAGGCACCTTCTGGGCGCCCACGGAGTCAGCCTCCGGGAGTGTGGGGCTGCAGACCACAGCCAGGGGACCTGGGAGCCTTGTGCTCCCCGTGCGGCGCTGAGTCTGGGCGGCCAAGCAACCGCTGGTGGAGCCCTGCACTTGCCCTCCCCTCCCCTCTACGAGAGGCCTCACTGCTGGAGGGCTTGGCAGTGTGCAAGCCACCGGCTCCTAAGCCTTCCCCAAGGACGCCCGGGGCCTAGATGCAAAGGCAAGGCAGGAGTGGAGCTGAGGCCAGGAAGGCGCCAGTGGCCTCTCCCAGCATCGCACAGCCTGCTCCTTCCCGGGCAGCAAGCCTAGCAGCGAGGCAAGCCTGGGCAAGTCTCGCCCAGGGCAGAGCAGCCTCGCGCAAGGCACTTGACTAGATCCGGCCTCTGAGCAGAGCTGGAGCTCTGCCGTCCTGGAGGCTCACTCGGCTCGGCCCAAGCAGGGAGTGCAGCTGCACGCGGCTTGGCTCCCTCGACTCTTCCCAAGGAGGCTCGCTTCCAAGCGGACCGTGCACTTGGCTTTCAGGCAGGGACGCCCCGCGCCTCCTGCAGGTCTTGGCACAGGGGCTGCTTCCCCTGAGCGGAGGCTGTGGGCGGCAGCCCAGACACGCAGCGGCAGGCCCCAACCACCTGCACACGTCTCTGCTGGTGGGGAGAGCACTAGGGAAATGACGTCTGTCAGGCACCTTCTGGGCGCCCACGGAGTCAGCCTCCGGGTGTGTGGGGCTGCAGACCACAGCCAGGGGCCCTGGGAAGCCTGGTGCTCTCCGTGCTGTGCTGAGTCTGGGCGGCCAAGCGACCGCTGGAGGAGCCCTGCACTTGCCATTCCCTTCCCTATGACAGAGCTCTCACGGCTGGAGGGCTTGGCAGCGTGCACCCCACCGGCCCCTAAGCCCTCCGCAAGGACGCCTGGGGACTAGGTGCAAAGGCAAGGCAGGAGTGGAGCTGAGGCCAGGAAGGCGCCAGGAGCGTCTGCCTGTCTGGCGCAGCCTGCTCCTTCCCGGGCAGGAAGCCTAGCAGCGAGGCAAGTCTGGGCAAGGCTCGCCCAGGGCAGAGCAGCCTCACGCCAGCAACTCTGCCAGATCGGGCCTCTGAGCAGAGCTGGAGCTCTGCCGTACTGGAGGCTCACTGGGCTCCGCCCAAGGAGTGAGTGCAGACGCACGCAGCTGGGCTGCCTCCTCTTCTCCCGAGGAGGCTCGCTTCCTGCATGCTGTGCACTAGGCTTCCAGGCGGGGGCGCCCCGCGCCCCCTACAGGTCTTGGCTCAGGGGCTGCTTCCCTGGAGCTGGGGCTGCCGGCGGGAGCCCAGACACGCAGGGGCAGGCCCCACCACCTGCACACGTCTCTGCTGGGGAGCAGAGCGCTAGGGACATGACGTCTGTCAGGCACCTTCTGGGCGCCCACGGAGTCAGCCTCCGGGAGTGTGGGGCTGCAGACCACAGCCAGGGGACCTGGGAGCCTTGTGCTCCCCGTGCGGCGCTGAGTCTGGGCGGCCAAGCAACCGCTGGTGGAGCCCTGCACTTGCCCTCCCCTCCCCTCTACGAGAGGCCTCACTGCTGGAGGGCTTGGCAGTGTGCAAGCCACCGGCTCCTAAGCCTTCCCCAAGGACGCCCGGGGCCTAGATGCAAAGGCAAGGCAGGAGTGGAGCTGAGGCCAGGAAGGCGCCAGTGGCCTCTCCCAGCATCGCACAGCCTGCTCCTTCCCGGGCAGCAAGCCTAGCAGCGAGGCAAGCCTGGGCAAGTCTCGCCCAGGGCAGAGCAGCCTCGCGCAAGGCACTTGACTAGATCCGGCCTCTGAGCAGAGCTGGAGCTCTGCCGTCCTGGAGGCACACTCGGCTCGGCCCAAGCAGGGAGTGCAGCTGCACGCGGCTTGGCTCCCTCGACTCTTCCCAAGGAGGCTCGCTTCCAAGCCGACCGTGCACTTGGCTTCCAAGCAGGGACGCCCCGCGCCTCCTGCAGGTCTTGGCACAGGGGCTGCTTCCCCTGAGCAGAGGCTGTGGGCGGCAGCCCAGACACGCAGGGGCAGGCCCCAACCACCTGCACACGTCTCTGCTGGTGGGGACAGCACTAGGGAAATGACGTCTGTCAGGCACCTTCTGGGCGCTCACGGAGTCAGCCTCCGGGGGTGTGGGGCTGCAGACCACAGCCAGGGGCCCTGGGAAGCCTGGTGCTCTCCGTGCTGTGCTGAGTCTGGGCGGCCAAGCGACCGCTGGAGGAGCCCTGCACTTGCCATTCCCTTCCCTATGACAGAGCTCTCACGGCTGGAGGGCTTGGCAGCGTGCACCCCACCGGCCCCTAAGCCCTCCGCAAGGACGCCTGGGGACTAGGTGCAAAGGCAAGGCAGGAGTGGAGCTGAGGCCAGGAAGGCGCCAGGAGCGTCTGCCTGTCTGGCGCAGCCTGCTCCTTCCCGGGCAGGAAGCCTAGCAGCGAGGCAAGTCTGGGCAAGGCTCACCCAGGGCAGAGCAGCCTCACGCCAGCAACTCTGCCAGATCGGGCCTCTGAGCAGAGCTGGAGCTCTGCCGTACTGGAGGCTCACTGGGCACCGCCCAAGGAGTGAGTGCAGACGCACGCAGCTGGGCTGCCTCCTCTTCTCCCGAGGAGGCTCGCTTCCCGCATGCTGTGCACTAGGCTTCCAGGCGGGGGCGCCCCGCGCCCCCTACAGGTCTTGGCTCAGGGGCTGCTTCCCTGGAGCTGGGGCTGCCGGCGGGAGCCCAGACACGCAGGGGCAGGCCCCACCACCTGCACACGTCTCTGCTGGGGAGCAGAGCGCTAGGGACATGACGTCTGTCAGGCACCTTCTGGGCGCCCACGGAGTCAGCCTCCGGGAGTGTGGGGCTGCAGACCACAGCCAGGGGCCCTGGGAAGCCTGGTGCTCTCCGTGCTGTGCTGAGTCTGGGCGGCCAAGCGACCGCTGGAGGAGCCCTGCACTTGCCATTCCCTTCCCTATGACAGAGCTCTCACGGCTGGAGGGCTTGGCAGCGTGCACCCCACCGGCCCCTAAGCCCTCCGCAAGGACGCCTGGGGACTAGGTGCAAAGGCAAGGCAGGAGTGGAGCTGAGGCCAGGAAGGCGCCAGGAGCGTCTGCCTGTCTGGCGCAGCCTGCTCCTTCCCGGGCAGGAAGCCTAGCAGCGAGGCAAGTCTGGGCAAGGCTCGCCCAGGGCAGAGCAGCCTCACGCCAGCAACTCTGCCAGATCGGGCCTCTGAGCAGAGCTGGAGCTCTGCCGTACTGGAGGCTCACTGGGCTCCGCCCAAGGAGTGAGTGCAGACGCACGCAGCTGGGCTGCCTCCTCTTCTCCCGAGGAGGCTCGCTTCCCGCATGCTGTGCACTAGGCTTCCAGGCGGGGGCGCCCCGCGCCCCCTACAGGTCTTGGCTCAGGGGCTGCTTCCCTGGAGCTGGGGCTGCCGGCGGGAGCCCAGACACGCAGGGGCAGGCCCCACCACCTGCACACGTCTCTGCTGGGGAGCAGAGCGCTAGGGACATGACGTCTGTCAGGCACCTTCTGGGCGCCCACGGAGTCAGCCTCCGGGAGTGTGGGGCTGCAGACCACAGCCAGGGGACCTGGGAGCCTTGTGCTCCCCGTGCGGCGCTGAGTCTGGGCGGCCAAGCAACCGCTGGTGAAGCCCTGCACTTGCCCTCCCCTCCCCTCTACGAGAGGCCTCACTGCTGGAGGGCTTGGCAGTGTGCAAGCCACCGGCTCCTAAGCCTTCCCCAAGGACGCCCGGGGCCTAGATGCAAAGGCAAGGCAGGAGTGGAGCTGAGGCCAGGAAGGCGCCAGTGGCCTCTCCCAGCATCGCACAGCCTGCTCCTTCCCGGGCAGCAAGCCTAGCAGCGAGGCAAGCCTGGGCAAGTCTCGCCCAGGGCAGAGCAGCCTCGCGCAAGGCACTTGACTAGATCCGGCCTCTGAGCAGAGCTGGAGCTCTGCCGTCCTGGAGGCACACTCGGCTCGGCCCAAGCAGGGAGTGCAGCTGCACGCGGCTTGGCTCCCTCGACTCTTCCCAAGGAGGCTCGCTTCCAAGCGGACCGTGCACTTGGCTTCCAGGCAGGGACGCCCCGCGCCTCCTGCACGTCTTGGCACAGGGGCTGCTTCCCCTGAGCAGAGGCTGTGGGCGGCAGCCCAGACACGCAGGGGCAGGCCCCAACCACCTGCACACGTCTCTGCTGGTGGGGACAGCACTAGGGAAATGACGTCTGTCAGGCACCTTCTGGGCGCTCACGGAGTCAGCCTCCGGGTGTGTGGGGCTGCAGACCACAGCCAGGGGCCCTGGGAAGCCTGGTGCTCTCCGTGCTGTGCTGAGTCTGGGCGGCCAAGCGACCGCTGGAGGAGCCCTGCACTTGCCATTCCCTTCCCTATGACAGAGCTCTCACGGCTGGAGGGCTTGGCAGCGTGCACCCCACCGGCCCCTAAGCCCTCCGCAAGGACGCCTGGGGACTAGGTGCAAAGGCAAGGCAGGAGTGGAGCTGAGGCCAGGAAGGCGCCAGGAGCGTCTGCCTGTCTGGCGCAGCCTGCTCCTTCCCGGGCAGGAAGCCTAGCAGCGAGGCAAGTCTGGGCAAGGCTCACCCAGGGCAGAGCAGCCTCACGCCAGCAACTCTGCCAGATCGGGCCTCTGAGCAGAGCTGGAGCTCTGCCGTACTGGAGGCTCACTGGGCACCGCCCAAGGAGTGAGTGCAGACGCACGCAGCTGGGCTGCCTCCTCTTCTCCCGAGGAGGCTCGCTTCCCGCATGCTGTGCACTAGGCTTCCAGGCGGGGGCGCCCCGCGCCCCCTACAGGTCTTGGCTCAGGGGCTGCTTCCCTGGAGCTGGGGCTGCCGGCGGGAGCCCAGACACGCAGGGGCAGGCCCCACCACCTGCACACGTCTCTGCTGGGGAGCAGAGCGCTAGGGACATGACGTCTGTCAGGCACCTTCTGGGCGCCCACGGAGTCAGCCTCCGGGAGTGTGGGGCTGCAGACCACAGCCAGGGGCCCTGGGAAGCCTGGTGCTCTCCGTGCTGTGCTGAGTCTGGGCGGCCAAGCGACCGCTGGAGGAGCCCTGCACTTGCCATTCCCTTCCCTATGACAGAGCTCTCACGGCTGGAGGGCTTGGCAGCGTGCACCCCACCGGCCCCTAAGCCCTCCGCAAGGACGCCTGGGGACTAGGTGCAAAGGCAAGGCAGGAGTGGAGCTGAGGCCAGGAAGGCGCCAGGAGCGTCTGCCTGTCTGGCGCAGCCTGCTCCTTCCCGGGCAGGAAGCCTAGCAGCGAGGCAAGTCTGGGCAAGGCTCGCCCAGGGCAGAGCAGCCTCACGCCAGCAACTCTGCCAGATCGGGCCTCTGAGCAGAGCTGGAGCTCTGCCGTACTGGAGGCTCACTGGGCTCCGCCCAAGGAGTGAGTGCAGACGCACGCAGCTGGGCTGCCTCCTCTTCTCCCGAGGAGGCTCGCTTCCCGCATGCTGTGCACTAGGCTTCCAGGCGGGGGCGCCCCGCGCCCCCTACAGGTCTTGGCTCAGGGGCTGCTTCCCTGGAGCTGGGGCTGCCGGCGGGAGCCCAGACACGCAGGGGCAGGCCCCACCACCTGCACACGTCTCTGCTGGGGAGCAGAGCGCTAGGGACATGACGTCTGTCAGGCACCTTCTGGGCGCCCACGGAGTCAGCCTCCGGGAGTGTGGGGCTGCAGACCACAGCCAGGGGACCTGGGAGCCTTGTGCTCCCCGTGCGGCGCTGAGTCTGGGCGGCCAAGCAACCGCTGGTGGAGCCCTGCACTTGCCCTCCCCTCCCCTCTACGAGAGGCCTCACTGCTGGAGGGCTTGGCAGTGTGCAAGCCACCGGCTCCTAAGCCTTCCCCAAGGACGCCCGGGGCCTATATGCAAAGGCAAGGCAGGAGTGGAGCTGAGGCCAGGAAGGCGCCAGTGGCCTCTCCCAGCATCGCACAGCCTGCTCCTTCCCGGGCAGCAAGCCTAGCAGCGAGGCAAGCCTGGGCAAGTCTCGCCCAGGGCAGAGCAGCCTCGCGCAAGGCACTTGACTAGATCCGGCCTCTGAGCAGAGCTGGAGCTCTGCCGTCCTGGAGGCACACTCGGCTCGGCCCAAGCAGGGAGTGCAGCTGCACGCGGCTTGGCTCCCTCGACTCTTCCCAAGGAGGCTCGCTTCCAAGCCGACCGTGCACTTGGCTTCCAAGCAGGGACGCCCCGCGCCTCCTGCAGGTCTTGGCACAGGGGCTGCTTCCCCTGAGCAGAGGCTGTGGGCGGCAGCCCAGACACGCAGGGGCAGGCCCCAACCACCTGCACACGTCTCTGCTGGTGGGGACAGCACTAGGGAAATGACGTCTGTCAGGCACCTTCTGGGCGCTCACGGAGTCAGCCTCCGGGTGTGTGGGGCTGCAGACCACAGCCAGGGGCCCTGGGAAGCCTGGTGCTCTCCGTGCTGTGCTGAGTCTGGGCGGCCAAGCGACCGCTGGAGGAGCCCTGCACTTGCCATTCCCTTCCCTATGACAGAGCTCTCACGGCTGGAGGGCTTGGCAGCGTGCACCCCACCGGCCCCTAAGCCCTCCGCAAGGACGCCTGGGGACTAGGTGCAAAGGCAAGGCAGGAGTGGAGCTGAGGCCAGGAAGGCGCCAGGAGCGTCTGCCTGTCTGGCGCAGCCTGCTCCTTCCCGGGCAGGAAGCCTAGCAGCGAGGCAAGTCTGGGCAAGGCTCGCCCAGGGCAGAGCAGCCTCACGCCAGCAACTCTGCCAGATCGGGCCTCTGAGCAGAGCTGGAGCTCTGCCGTACTGGAGGCTCACTGGGCTCCGCCCAAGGAGTGAGTGCAGACGCACGCAGCTGGGCTGCCTCCTCTTCTCCCGAGGAGGCTCGCTTCCCGCATGCTGTGCACTAGGCTTCCAGGCGGGGGCGCCCCGCGCCCCCTACAGGTCTTGGCTCAGGGGCTGCTTCCCTGGAGCTGGGGCTGCCGGCGGGAGCCCAGACACGCAGGGGCAGGCCCCACCACCTGCACACGTCTCTGCTGGGGAGCAGAGCGCTAGGGACATGACGTCTGTCAGGCACCTTCTGGGCGCCCACGGAGTCAGCCTCCGGGAGTGTGGGGCTGCAGACCACAGCCAGGGGACCTGGGAGCCTTGTGCTCCCCGTGCGGCGCTGAGTCTGGGCGGCCAAGCAACCGCTGGTGGAGCCCTGCACTTGCCCTCCCCTCCCCTCTACGAGAGGCCTCACTGCTGGAGGGCTTGGCAGTGTGCAAGCCACCGGCTCCTAAGCCTTCCCCAAGGACGCCCGGGGCCTAGATGCAAAGGCAAGGCAGGAGTGGAGCTGAGGCCAGGAAGGCGCCAGTGGCCTCTCCCAGCATCGCACAGCCTGCTCCTTCCCGGGCAGCAAGCCTAGCAGCGAGGCAAGCCTGGGCAAGTCTCGCCCAGGGCAGAGCAGCCTCGCGCAAGGCACTTGACTAGATCCGGCCTCTGAGCAGAGCTGGAGCTCTGCCGTCCTGGAGGCACACTCGGCTCGGCCCAAGCAGGGAGTGCAGCTGCACGCGGCTTGGCTCCCTCGACTCTTCCCAAGGAGGCTCGCTTCCAAGCGGACCGTGCACTTGGCTTCCAGGCAGGGACGCCCCGCGCCTCCTGCAGGTCTTGGCACAGGGGCTGCTTCCCCTGAGCGGAGGCTGTGGGCGGCAGCCCAGACACGCAGGGGCAGGCCCCAACCACCTGCACACGTCTCTGCTGGTGGGGAGAGCACTAGGGAAATGACGTCTGTCAGGCACCTTCTGGGCGCTCACGGAGTCAGCCTCCGGGTGTGTGGGGCTGCAGACCACAGCCAGGGGCCCTGGGAAGCCTGGTGCTCTCCGTGCTGTGCTGAGTCTGGGCGGCCAAGCGACCGCTGGAGGAGCCCTGCACTTGCCATTCCCTTCCCTATGACAGAGCTCTCACGGCTGGAGGGCTTGGCAGCGTGCACCCCACCGGCCCCTAAGCCCTCCGCAAGGACGCCTGGGGACTAGGTGCAAAGGCAAGGCAGGAGTGGAGCTGAGGCCAGGAAGGCGCCAGGAGCGTCTGCCTGTCTGGCGCAGCCTGCTCCTTCCCGGGCAGGAAGCCTAGCAGCGAGGCAAGTCTGGGCAAGGCTCGCCCAGGGCAGAGCAGCCTCACGCCAGCAACTCTGCCAGATCGGGCCCCTGAGCAGAGCTGGAGCTCTGCCGTACTGGAGGCTCACTGGGCTCCGCCCAAGGAGTGAGTGCAGACGCACGCAGCTGGGCTGCCTCCTCTTCTCCCGAGGAGGCTCGCTTCCTGCATGCTGTGCACTAGGCTTCCAGGCGGGGGCGCCCCGCGCCCCCTACAGGTCTTGGCTCAGGGGCTGCTTCCCTGGAGCTGGGGCTGCCGGCGGGAGCCCAGACACGCAGGGGCAGGCCCCACCACCTGCACACGTCTCTGCTGGGGAGCAGAGCGCTAGGGACATGACGTCTGTCAGGCACCTTCTGGGCGCCCACGGAGTCAGCCTCCGGGAGTGTGGGGCTGCAGACCACAGCCAGGGGACCTGGGAGCCTTGTGCTCCCCGTGCGGCGCTGAGTCTGGGCGGCCAAGCAACCGCTGGTGGAGCCCTGCACTTGCCCTCCCCTCCCCTCTACGAGAGGCCTCACTGCTGGAGGGCTTGGCAGTGTGCAAGCCACCGGCTCCTAAGCCTTCCCCAAGGACGCCCGGGGCCTAGATGCAAAGGCAAGGCAGGAGTGGAGCTGAGGCCAGGAAGGCGCCAGTGGCCTCTCCCAGCATCGCACAGCCTGCTCCTTCCCGGGCAGCAAGCCTAGCAGCGAGGCAAGCCTGGGCAAGTCTCGCCCAGGGCAGAGCAGCCTCGCGCAAGGCACTTGACTAGATCCGGCCTCTGAGCAGAGCTGGAGCTCTGCCGTCCTGGAGGCACACTCGGCTCGGCCCAAGCAGGGAGTGCAGCTGCACGCGGCTTGGCTCCCTCGACTCTTCCCAAGGAGGCTCGCTTCCAAGCGGACCGTGCACTTGGCTTCCAAGCAGGGACGCCCCGCGCCTCCTGCAGGTCTTGGCACAGGGGCTGCTTCCCCTGAGCAGAGGCTGTGGGCGGCAGCCCAGACACGCAGGGGCAGGCCCCAACCACCTGCACACGTCTCTGCTGGTGGGGACAGCACTAGGGAAATGACGTCTGTCAGGCACCTTCTGGGCGCTCACGGAGTCAGCCTCCGGGTGTGTGGGGCTGCAGACCACAGCCAGGGGCCCTGGGAAGCCTGGTGCTCTCCGTGCTGTGCTGAGTCTGGGCGGCCAAGCGACCGCTGGAGGAGCCCTGCACTTGCCATTCCCTTCCCTATGACAGAGCTCTCACGGCTGGAGGGCTTGGCAGCGTGCACCCCACCGGCCCCTAAGCCCTCCGCAAGGACGCCTGGGGACTAGGTGCAAAGGCAAGGCAGGAGTGGAGCTGAGGCCAGGAAGGCGCCAGGAGCGTCTGCCTGTCTGGCGCAGCCTGCTCCTTCCCGGGCAGGAAGCCTAGCAGCGAGGCAAGTCTGGGCAAGGCTCACCCAGGGCAGAGCAGCCTCACGCCAGCAACTCTGCCAGATCGGGCCTCTGAGCAGAGCTGGAGCTCTGCCGTACTGGAGGCTCACTGGGCACCGCCCAAGGAGTGAGTGCAGACGCACGCAGCTGGGCTGCCTCCTCTTCTCCCGAGGAGGCTCGCTTCCCGCATGCTGTGCACTAGGCTTCCAGGCGGGGGCGCCCCGCGCCCCCTACAGGTCTTGGCTCAGGGGCTGCTTCCCTGGAGCTGGGGCTGCCGGCGGGAGCCCAGACACGCAGGGGCAGGCCCCACCACCTGCACACGTCTCTGCTGGGGAGCAGAGCGCTAGGGACATGACGTCTGTCAGGCACCTTCTGGGCGCCCACGGAGTCAGCCTCCGGGAGTGTGGGGCTGCAGACCACAGCCAGGGGACCTGGGAGCCTTGTGCTCCCCGTGCGGCGCTGAGTCTGGGCGGCCAAGCAACCGCTGGTGGAGCCCTGCACTTGCCCTCCCCTCCCCTCTACGAGAGGCCTCACTGCTGGAGGGCTTGGCAGTGTGCAAGCCACCGGCTCCTAAGCCTTCCCCAAGGACGCCCGGGGCCTAGATGCAAAGGCAAGGCAGGAGTGGAGCTGAGGCCAGGAAGGCGCCAGTGGCCTCTCCCAGCATCGCACAGCCTGCTCCTTCCCGGGCAGCAAGCCTAGCAGCGAGGCAAGCCTGGGCAAGTCTCGCCCAGGGCAGAGCAGCCTCGCGCAAGGCACTTGACTAGATCCGGCCTCTGAGCAGAGCTGGAGCTCTGCCGTCCTGGAGGCACACTCGGCTCGGCCCAAGCAGGGAGTGCAGCTGCACGCGGCTTGGCTCCCTCGACTCTTCCCAAGGAGGCTCGCTTCCAAGCGGACCGTGCACTTGGCTTCCAGGCAGGGACGCCCCGCGCCTCCTGCAGGTCTTGGCACAGGGGCTGCTTCCCCTGAGCGGAGGCTGTGGGCGGCAGCCCAGACACGCAGGGGCAGGCCCCAACCACCTGCACACGTCTCTGCTGGTGGGGAGAGCACTAGGGAAATGACGTCTGTCAGGCACCTTCTGGGCGCTCACGGAGTCAGCCTCCGGGTGTGTGGGGCTGCAGACCACAGCCAGGGGCCCTGGGAAGCCTGGTGCTCTCCGTGCTGTGCTGAGTCTGGGCGGCCAAGCGACCGCTGGAGGAGCCCTGCACTTGCCATTCCCTTCCCTATGACAGAGCTCTCACGGCTGGAGGGCTTGGCAGCGTGCACCCCACCGGCCCCTAAGCCCTCCGCAAGGACGCCTGGGGACTAGGTGCAAAGGCAAGGCAGGAGTGGAGCTGAGGCCAGGAAGGCGCCAGGAGCGTCTGCCTGTCTGGCGCAGCCTGCTCCTTCCCGGGCAGGAAGCCTAGCAGCGAGGCAAGTCTGGGCAAGGCTCGCCCAGGGCAGAGCAGCCTCACGCCAGCAACTCTGCCAGATCGGGCCCCTGAGCAGAGCTGGAGCTCTGCCGTACTGGAGGCTCACTGGGCTCCGCCCAAGGAGTGAGTGCAGACGCACGCAGCTGGGCTGCCTCCTCTTCTCCCGAGGAGGCTCGCTTCCTGCATGCTGTGCACTAGGCTTCCAGGCGGGGGCGCCCCGCGCCCCCTACAGGTCTTGGCTCAGGGGCTGCTTCCCTGGAGCTGGGGCTGCCGGCGGGAGCCCAGACACGCAGGGGCAGGCCCCACCACCTGCACACGTCTCTGCTGGGGAGCAGAGCGCTAGGGACATGACGTCTGTCAGGCACCTTCTGGGCGCCCACGGAGTCAGCCTCCGGGAGTGTGGGGCTGCAGACCACAGCCAGGGGACCTGGGAGCCTTGTGCTCCCCGTGCGGCGCTGAGTCTGGGCGGCCAAGCAACCGCTGGTGGAGCCCTGCACTTGCCCTCCCCTCCCCTCTACGAGAGGCCTCACTGCTGGAGGGCTTGGCAGTGTGCAAGCCACCGGCTCCTAAGCCTTCCCCAAGGACGCCCGGGGCCTAGATGCAAAGGCAAGGCAGGAGTGGAGCTGAGGCCAGGAAGGCGCCAGTGGCCTCTCCCAGCATCGCACAGCCTGCTCCTTCCCGGGCAGCAAGCCTAGCAGCGAGGCAAGCCTGGGCAAGTCTCGCCCAGGGCAGAGCAGCCTCGCGCAAGGCACTTGACTAGATCCGGCCTCTGAGCAGAGCTGGAGCTCTGCCGTCCTGGAGGCACACTCGGCTCGGCCCAAGCAGGGAGTGCAGCTGCACGCGGCTTGGCTCCCTCGACTCTTCCCAAGGAGGCTCGCTTCCAAGCGGACCGTGCACTTGGCTTCCAAGCAGGGACGCCCCGCGCCTCCTGCAGGTCTTGGCACAGGGGCTGCTTCCCCTGAGCAGAGGCTGTGGGCGGCAGCCCAGACACGCAGGGGCAGGCCCCAACCACCTGCACACGTCTCTGCTGGTGGGGACAGCACTAGGGAAATGACGTCTGTCAGGCACCTTCTGGGCGCTCACGGAGTCAGCCTCCGGGTGTGTGGGGCTGCAGACCACAGCCAGGGGCCCTGGGAAGCCTGGTGCTCTCCGTGCTGTGCTGAGTCTGGGCGGCCAAGCGACCGCTGGAGGAGCCCTGCACTTGCCATTCCCTTCCCTATGACAGAGCTCTCACGGCTGGAGGGCTTGGCAGCGTGCACCCCACCGGCCCCTAAGCCCTCCGCAAGGACGCCTGGGGACTAGGTGCAAAGGCAAGGCAGGAGTGGAGCTGAGGCCAGGAAGGCGCCAGGAGCGTCTGCCTGTCTGGTGCAGCCTGCTCCTTCCCGGGCAGGAAGCCTAGCAGCGAGGCAAGTCTGGGCAAGGCTCACCCAGGGCAGAGCAGCCTCACGCCAGCAACTCTGCCAGATCGGGCCTCTGAGCAGAGCTGGAGCTCTGCCGTACTGGAGGCTCACTGGGCACCGCCCAAGGAGTGAGTGCAGACGCACGCAGCTGGGCTGCCTCCTCTTCTCCCGAGGAGGCTCGCTTCCCGCATGCTGTGCACTAGGCTTCCAGGCGGGGGCGCCCCGCGCCCCCTACAGGTCTTGGCTCAGGGGCTGCTTCCCTGGAGCTGGGGCTGCCGGCGGGAGCCCAGACACGCAGGGGCAGGCCCCACCACCTGCACACGTCTCTGCTGGGGAGCAGAGCGCTAGGGACATGACGTCTGTCAGGCACCTTCTGGGCGCCCACGGAGTCAGCCTCCGGGAGTGTGGGGCTGCAGACCACAGCCAGGGGCCCTGGGAAGCCTGGTGCTCTCCGTGCTGTGCTGAGTCTGGGCGGCCAAGCGACCGCTGGAGGAGCCCTGCACTTGCCATTCCCTTCCCTATGACAGAGCTCTCACGGCTGCAGGGCTTGGCAGCGTGCACCCCACCGGCCCCTAAGCCCTCCGCAAGGACGCCTGGGGACTAGGTGCAAAGGCAAGGCAGGAGTGGAGCTGAGGCCAGGAAGGCGCCAGGAGCGTCTGCCTGTCTGGCGCAGCCTGCTCCTTCCCGGGCAGGAAGCCTAGCAGCGAGGCAAGTCTGGGCAAGGCTCGCCCAGGGCAGAGCAGCCTCACGCCAGCAACTCTGCCAGATCGGGCCTCTGAGCAGAGCTGGAGCTCTGCCGTACTGGAGGCTCACTGGGCTCCGCCCAAGGAGTGAGTGCAGACGCACGCAGCTGGGCTGCCTCCTCTTCTCCCGAGGAGGCTCGCTTCCCGCATGCTGTGCACTAGGCTTCCAGGCGGGGGCGCCCCGCGCCCCCTACAGGTCTTGGCTCAGGGGCTGCTTCCCTGGAGCTGGGGCTGCCGGCGGGAGCCCAGACACGCAGGGGCAGGCCCCACCACCTGCACACGTCTCTGCTGGGGAGCAGAGCGCTAGGGACATGACGTCTGTCAGGCACCTTCTGGGCGCCCACGGAGTCAGCCTCCGGGAGTGTGGGGCTGCAGACCACAGCCAGGGGACCTGGGAGCCTTGTGCTCCCCGTGCGGCGCTGAGTCTGGGCGGCCAAGCAACCGCTGGTGGAGCCCTGCACTTGCCCTCCCCTCCCCTCTACGAGAGGCCTCACTGCTGGAGGGCTTGGCAGTGTGCAAGCCACCGGCTCCTAAGCCTTCCCCAAGGACGCCCGGGGCCTAGATGCAAAGGCAAGGCAGGAGTGGAGCTGAGGCCAGGAAGGCGCCAGTGGCCTCTCCCAGCATCGCACAGCCTGCTCCTTCCCGGGCAGCAAGCCTAGCAGCGAGGCAAGCCTGGGCAAGTCTCGCCCAGGGCAGAGCAGCCTCGCGCAAGGCACTTGACTAGATCCGGCCTCTGAGCAGAGCTGGAGCTCTGCCGTCCTGGAGGCACACTCGGCTCGGCCCAAGCAGGGAGTGCAGCTGCACGCGGCTTGGCTCCCTCGACTCTTCCCAAGGAGGCTCGCTTCCAAGCGGACCGTGCACTTGGCTTCCAGGCAGGGACGCCCCGCGCCTCCTGCACGTCTTGGCACAGGGGCTGCTTCCCCTGAGCAGAGGCTGTGGGCGGCAGCCCAGACACGCAGGGGCAGGCCCCAACCACCTGCACACGTCTCTGCTGGTGGGGACAGCACTAGGGAAATGACGTCTGTCAGGCACCTTCTGGGCGCTCACGGAGTCAGCCTCCGGGTGTGTGGGGCTGCAGACCACAGCCAGGGGCCCTGGGAAGCCTGGTGCTCTCCGTGCTGTGCTGAGTCTGGGCGGCCAAGCGACCGCTGGAGGAGCCCTGCACTTGCCATTCCCTTCCCTATGACAGAGCTCTCACGGCTGGAGGGCTTGGCAGCGTGCACCCCACCGGCCCCTAAGCCCTCCGCAAGGACGCCTGGGGACTAGGTGCAAAGGCAAGGCAGGAGTGGAGCTGAGGCCAGGAAGGCGCCAGGAGCGTCTGCCTGTCTGGCGCAGCCTGCTCCTTCCCGGGCAGGAAGCCTAGCAGCGAGGCAAGTCTGGGCAAGGCTCACCCAGGGCAGAGCAGCCTCACGCCAGCAACTCTGCCAGATCGGGCCTCTGAGCAGAGCTGGAGCTCTGCCGTACTGGAGGCTCACTGGGCACCGCCCAAGGAGTGAGTGCAGACGCACGCAGCTGGGCTGCCTCCTCTTCTCCCGAGGAGGCTCGCTTCCCGCATGCTGTGCACTAGGCTTCCAGGCGGGGGCGCCCCGCGCCCCCTACAGGTCTTGGCTCAGGGGCTGCTTCCCTGGAGCTGGGGCTGCCGGCGGGAGCCCAGACACGCAGGGGCAGGCCCCACCACCTGCACACGTCTCTGCTGGGGAGCAGAGCGCTAGGGACATGACGTCTGTCAGGCACCTTCTGGGCGCCCACGGAGTCAGCCTCCGGGAGTGTGGGGCTGCAGACCACAGCCAGGGGCCCTGGAAAGCCTGGTGCTCTCCGTGCTGTGCTGAGTCTGGGCGGCCAAGCGACCGCTGGAGGAGCCCTGCACTTGCCATTCCCTTCCCTATGACAGAGCTCTCACGGCTGGAGGGCTTGGCAGCGTGCACCCCACCGGCCCCTAAGCCCTCCGCAAGGACGCCTGGGGACTAGGTGCAAAGGCAAGGCAGGAGTGGAGCTGAGGCCAGGAAGGCGCCAGGAGCGTCTGCCTGTCTGGCGCAGCCTGCTCCTTCCCGGGCAGGAAGCCTAGCAGCGAGGCAAGTCTGGGCAAGGCTCGCCCAGGGCAGAGCAGCCTCACGCCAGCAACTCTGCCAGATCGGGCCTCTGAGCAGAGCTGGAGCTCTGCCGTACTGGAGGCTCACTGGGCTCCGCCCAAGGAGTGAGTGCAGACGCACGCAGCTGGGCTGCCTCCTCTTCTCCCGAGGAGGCTCGCTTCCCGCATGCTGTGCACTAGGCTTCCAGGCGGGGGCGCCCCGCGCCCCCTACAGGTCTTGGCTCAGGGGCTGCTTCCCTGGAGCTGGGGCTGCCGGCGGGAGCCCAGACACGCAGGGGCAGGCCCCACCACCTGCACACGTCTCTGCTGGGGAGCAGAGCGCTAGGGACATGACGTCTGTCAGGCACCTTCTGGGCGCCCACGGAGTCAGCCTCCGGGAGTGTGGGGCTGCAGACCACAGCCAGGGGACCTGGGAGCCTTGTGCTCCCCGTGCGGCGCTGAGTCTGGGCGGCCAAGCAACCGCTGGTGGAGCCCTGCACTTGCCCTCCCCTCCCCTCTACGAGAGGCCTCACTGCTGGAGGGCTTGGCAGTGTGCAAGCCACCGGCTCCTAAGCCTTCCCCAAGGACGCCCGGGGCCTAGATGCAAAGGCAAGGCAGGAGTGGAGCTGAGGCCAGGAAGGCGCCAGTGGCCTCTCCCAGCATCGCACAGCCTGCTCCTTCCCGGGCAGCAAGCCTAGCAGCGAGGCAAGCCTGGGCAAGTCTCGCCCAGGGCAGAGCAGCCTCGCGCAAGGCACTTGACTAGATCCGGCCTCTGAGCAGAGCTGGAGCTCTGCCGTCCTGGAGGCTCACTCGGCTCGGCCCAAGCAGGGAGTGCAGCTGCACGCGGCTTGGCTCCCTCGACTCTTCCCAAGGAGGCTCGCTTCCAAGCGGACCGTGCACTTGGCTTCCAGGCAGGGACGCCCCGCGCCTCCTGCAGGTCTTGGCACAGGGGCTGCTTCCCCTGAGCGGAGGCTGTGGGCGGCAGCCCAGACACGCAGCGGCAGGCCCCAACCACCTGCACACGTCTCTGCTGGTGGGGAGAGCACTAGGGAAATGACGTCTGTCAGGCACCTTCTGGGCGCTCACGGAGTCAGCCTCCGGGTGTGTGGGGCTGCAGACCACAGCCAGGGGCCCTGGGAAGCCTGGTGCTCTCCGTGCTGTGCTGAGTCTGGGCGGCCAAGCGACCGCTGGAGGAGCCCTGCACTTGCCATTCCCTTCCCTATGACAGAGCTCTCACGGCTGGAGGGCTTGGCAGCGTGCACCCCACCGGCCCCTAAGCCCTCCGCAAGGACGCCTGGGGACTAGGTGCAAAGGCAAGGCAGGAGTGGAGCTGAGGCCAGGAAGGCGCCAGGAGCGTCTGCCTGTCTGGCGCAGCCTGCTCCTTCCCGGGCAGGAAGCCTAGCAGCGAGGCAAGTCTGGGCAAGGCTCACCCAGGGCAGAGCAGCCTCACGCCAGCAACTCTGCCAGATCGGGCCTCTGAGCAGAGCTGGAGCTCTGCCGTACTGGAGGCTCACTGGGCACCGCCCAAGGAGTGAGTGCAGACGCACGCAGCTGGGCTGCCTCCTCTTCTCCCGAGGAGGCTCGCTTCCCGCATGCTGTGCACTAGGCTTCCAGGCGGGGGCGCCCCGCGCCCCCTACAGGTCTTGGCTCAGGGGCTGCTTCCCTGGAGCTGGGGCTGCCGGCGGGAGCCCAGACACGCAGGGGCAGGCCCCACCACCTGCACACGTCTCTGCTGGGGAGCAGAGCGCTAGGGACATGACGTCTGTCAGGCACCTTCTGGGCGCCCACGGAGTCAGCCTCCGGGAGTGTGGGGCTGCAGACCACAGCCAGGGGCCCTGGGAAGCCTGGTGCTCTCCGTGCTGTGCTGAGTCTGGGCGGCCAAGCGACCGCTGGAGGAGCCCTGCACTTGCCATTCCCTTCCCTATGACAGAGCTCTCACGGCTGGAGGGCTTGGCAGCGTGCACCCCACCGGCCCCTAAGCCCTCCGCAAGGACGCCTGGGGACTAGGTGCAAAGGCAAGGCAGGAGTGGAGCTGAGGCCAGGAAGGCGCCAGGAGCGTCTGCCTGTCTGGCGCAGCCTGCTCCTTCCCGGGCAGGAAGCCTAGCAGCGAGGCAAGTCTGGGCAAGGCTCGCCCAGGGCAGAGCAGCCTCACGCCAGCAACTCTGCCAGATCGGGCCTCTGAGCAGAGCTGGAGCTCTGCCGTACTGGAGGCTCACTGGGCTCCGCCCAAGGAGTGAGTGCAGACGCACGCAGCTGGGCTGCCTCCTCTTCTCCCGAGGAGGCTCGCTTCCCGCATGCTGTGCACTAGGCTTCCAGGCGGGGGCGCCCCGCGCCCCCTACAGGTCTTGGCTCAGGGGCTGCTTCCCTGGAGCTGGGGCTGCCGGCGGGAGCCCAGACACGCAGGGGCAGGCCCCACCACCTGCACACGTCTCTGCTGGGGAGCAGAGCGCTAGGGACATGACGTCTGTCAGGCACCTTCTGGGCGCCCACGGAGTCAGCCTCCGGGAGTGTGGGGCTGCAGACCACAGCCAGGGGACCTGGGAGCCTTGTGCTCCCCGTGCGGCGCTGAGTCTGGGCGGCCAAGCAACCGCTGGTGGAGCCCTGCACTTGCCCTCCCCTCCCCTCTACGAGAGGCCTCACTGCTGGAGGGCTTGGCAGTGTGCAAGCCACCGGCTCCTAAGCCTTCCCCAAGGACGCCCGGGGCCTAGATGCAAAGGCAAGGCAGGAGTGGAGCTGAGGCCAGGAAGGCGCCAGTGGCCTCTCCCAGCATCGCACAGCCTGCTCCTTCCCGGGCAGCAAGCCTAGCAGCGAGGCAAGCCTGGGCAAGTCTCGCCCAGGGCAGAGCAGCCTCGCGCAAGGCACTTGACTAGATCCGGCCTCTGAGCAGAGCTGGAGCTCTGCCGTCCTGGAGGCACACTCGGCTCGGCCCAAGCAGGGAGTGCAGCTGCACGCGGCTTGGCTCCCTCGACTCTTCCCAAGGAGGCTCGCTTCCAAGCCGACCGTGCACTTGGCTTCCAAGCAGGGACGCCCCGCGCCTCCTGCAGGTCTTGGCACAGGGGCTGCTTCCCCTGAGCAGAGGCTGTGGGCGGCAGCCCAGACACGCAGGGGCAGGCCCCAACCACCTGCACACGTCTCTGCTGGTGGGGACAGCACTAGGGAAATGACGTCTGTCAGGCACCTTCTGGGCGCTCACGGAGTCAGCCTCCGGGTGTGTGGGGCTGCAGACCACAGCCAGGGGCCCTGGGAAGCCTGGTGCTCTCCGTGCTGTGCTGAGTCTGGGCGGCCAAGCGACCGCTGGAGGAGCCCTGCACTTGCCATTCCCTTCCCTATGACAGAGCTCTCACGGCTGGAGGGCTTGGCAGCGTGCACCCCACCGGCCCCTAAGCCCTCCGCAAGGACGCCTGGGGACTAGGTGCAAAGGCAAGGCAGGAGTGGAGCTGAGGCCAGGAAGGCGCCAGGAGCGTCTGCCTGTCTGGCGCAGCCTGCTCCTTCCCGGGCAGGAAGCCTAGCAGCGAGGCAAGTCTGGGCAAGGCTCACCGAGGGCAGAGCAGCCTCACGCCAGCAACTCTGCCAGATCGGGCCTCTGAGCAGAGCTGGAGCTCTGCCGTACTGGAGGCTCACTGGGCACCGCCCAAGGAGTGAGTGCAGACGCACGCAGCTGGGCTGCCTCCTCTTCTCCCGAGGAGGCTCGCTTCCCGCATGCTGTGCACTAGGCTTCCAGGCGGGGGCGCCCCGCGCCCCCTACAGGTCTTGGCTCAGGGGCTGCTTCCCTGGAGCTGGGGCTGCCGGCGGGAGCCCAGACACGCAGGGGCAGGCCCCACCACCTGCACACGTCTCTGCTGGGGAGCAGAGCGCTAGGGACATGACGTCTGTCAGGCACCTTCTGGGCGCCCACGGAGTCAGCCTCCGGGAGTGTGGGGCTGCAGACCACAGCCAGGGGACCTGGGAGCCTTGTGCTCCCCGTGCGGCGCTGAGTCTGGGCGGCCAAGCAACCGCTGGTGGAGCCCTGCACTTGCCCTCCCCTCCCCTCTACGAGAGGCCTCACTGCTGGAGGGCTTGGCAGTGTGCAAGCCACCGGCTCCTAAGCCTTCCCCAAGGACGCCCGGGGCCTAGATGCAAAGGCAAGGCAGGAGTGGAGCTGAGGCCAGGAAGGCGCCAGTGGCCTCTCCCAGCATCGCACAGCCTGCTCCTTCCCGGGCAGCAAGCCTAGCAGCGAGGCAAGCCTGGGCAAGTCTCGCCCAGGGCAGAGCAGCCTCGCGCAAGGCACTTGACTAGATCCGGCCTCTGAGCAGAGCTGGAGCTCTGCCGTCCTGGAGGCACACTCGGCTCGGCCCAAGCAGGGAGTGCAGCTGCACGCGGCTTGGCTCCCTCGACTCTTCCCAAGGAGGCTCGCTTCCAAGCGGACCGTGCACTTGGCTTCCAGGCAGGGACGCCCCGCGCCTCCTGCAGGTCTTGGCACAGGGGCTGCTTCCCCTGAGCGGAGGCTGTGGGCGGCAGCCCAGACACGCAGGGGCAGGCCCCAACCACCTGCACACGTCTCTGCTGGTGGGGACAGCACTAGGGAAATGACGTCTGTCAGGCACCTTCTGGGCGCTCACGGAGTCAGCCTCCGGGTGTGTGGGGCTGCAGACCACAGCCAGGGGCCCTGGGAAGCCTGGTGCTCTCCGTGCTGTGCTGAGTCTGGGCGGCCAAGCGACCGCTGGAGGAGCCCTGCACTTGCCATTCCCTTCCCTATGACAGAGCTCTCACGGCTGGAGGGCTTGGCAGCGTGCACCCCACCGGCCCCTAAGCCCTCCGCAAGGACGCCTGGGGACTAGGTGCAAAGGAAAGGCAGGAGTGGAGCTGTGGCCAGGAAGGCGCCAGGAGCGTCTGCCTGTCTGGCGCAGACTGCTCCTTCCCGGGCAGGAAGGCTAGCAGCGAGGCAAGTCTGGGCAAGGCTCACCCAGGGCAGAGCAGCCTCACGCCAGCAACTCTGCCAGATCGGGCCTCTGAGCAGAGCTGGAGCTCTGCTGTACTGGAGGCTCACTGGGCTCCGCCCAAGGAGTGAGTGCAGACGCACGCAGCTGGGCTGCCTCCTCTTCTCCCGAGGAGGCTCGCTTCCCGCATGCTGTGCACTAGGCTTCCAGGCGGGGGCGCCCCGCGCCCCCTACAGGTCTTGGCTCAGGGGCTGCTTCCCTGGAGCTGGGGCTGCCGGCGGGAGCCCAGACACGCAGGGGCAGGCCCCACCACCTGCACACGTCTCTGCTGGGGAGCAGAGCGCTAGGGACATGACGTCTGTCAGGCACCTTCTGGGCGCCCACGGAGTCAGCCTCCGGGAGTGTGGGGCTGCAGACCACAGCCAGGGGACCTGGGAGCCTTGTGCTCCCCGTGCGGCGCTGAGTCTGGGCGGCCAAGCAACCGCTGGTGGAGCCCTGCACTTGCCCTCCCCTCCCCTCTACGAGAGGCCTCACTGCTGGAGGGCTTGGCAGTGTGCAAGCCACCGGCTCCTAAGCCTTCCCCAAGGACGCCCGGGGCCTAGATGCAAAGGCAAGGCAGGAGTGGAGCTGAGGCCAGGAAGGCGCCAGTGGCCTCTCCCAGCATCGCACAGCCTGCTCCTTCCCGGGCAGCAAGCCTAGCAGCGAGGCAAGCCTGGGCAAGTCTCGCCCAGGGCAGAGCAGCCTCGCGCAAGGCACTTGACTAGATCCGGCCTCTGAGCAGAGCTGGAGCTCTGCCGTCCTGGAGGCACACTCGGCTCGGCCCAAGCAGGGAGTGCAGCTGCACGCGGCTTGGCTCCCTCGACTCTTCCCAAGGAGGCTCGCTTCCAAGCGGACCGTGCACTTGGCTTCCAGGCAGGGACGCCCCGCGCCTCCTGCAGGTCTTGGCACAGGGGCTGCTTCCCCTGAGCGGAGGCTGTGGGCGGCAGCCCAGACACGCAGGGGCAGGCCCCAACCACCTGCACACGTCTCTGCTGGTGGGGAGAGCACTAGGGAAATGACGTCTGTCAGGCACCTTCTGGGCGCTCACGGAGTCAGCCTCCGGGTGTGTGGGGCTGCAGACCACAGCCAGGGGCCCTGGGAAGCCTGGTGCTCTCCGTGCTGTGCTGAGTCTGGGCGGCCAAGCGACCGCTGGAGGAGCCCTGCACTTGCCATTCCCTTCCCTATGACAGAGCTCTCACGGCTGGAGGGCTTGGCAGCGTGCACCCCACCGGCCCCTAAGCCCTCCGCAAGGACGCCTGGGGACTAGGTGCAAAGGCAAGGCAGGAGTGGAGCTGAGGCCAGGAAGGCGCCAGGAGCGTCTGCCTGTCTGGCGCAGCCTGCTCCTTCCCGGGCAGGAAGCCTAGCAGCGAGGCAAGTCTGGGCAAGGCTCGCCCAGGGCAGAGCAGCCTCACGCCAGCAACTCTGCCAGATCGGGCCTCTGAGCAGAGCTGGAGCTCTGCCGTACTGGAGGCTCACTGGGCTCCGCCCAAGGAGTGAGTGCAGACGCACGCAGCTGGGCTGCCTCCTCTTCTCCCGAGGAGGCTCGCTTCCCGCATGCTGTGCACTAGGCTTCCAGGCGGGGGCGCCCCGCGCCCCCTACAGGTCTTGGCTCAGGGGCTGCTTCCCTGGAGCTGGGGCTGCCGGCGGGAGCCCAGACACGCAGGGGCAGGCCCCACCACCTGCACACGTCTCTGCTGGGGAGCAGAGCGCTAGGGACATGACGTCTGTCAGGCACCTTCTGGGCGCCCACGGAGTCAGCCTCCGGGAGTGTGGGGCTGCAGACCACAGCCAGGGGACCTGGGAGCCTTGTGCTCCCCGTGCGGCGCTGAGTCTGGGCGGCCAAGCAACCGCTGGTGGAGCCCTGCACTTGCCCTCCCCTCCCCTCTACGAGAGGCCTCACTGCTGGAGGGCTTGGCAGTGTGCAAGCCACCGGCTCCTAAGCCTTCCCCAAGGACGCCCGGGGCCTAGATGCAAAGGCAAGGCAGGAGTGGAGCTGAGGCCAGGAAGGCGCCAGTGGCCTCTCCCAGCATCGCACAGCCTGCTCCTTCCCGGGCAGCAAGCCTAGCAGCGAGGCAAGCCTGGGCAAGTCTCGCCCAGGGCAGAGCAGCCTCGCGCAAGGCACTTGACTAGATCCGGCCTCTGAGCAGAGCTGGAGCTCTGCCGTCCTGGAGGCACACTCGGCTCGGCCCAAGCAGGGAGTGCAGCTGCACGCGGCTTGGCTCCCTCGACTCTTCCCAAGGAGGCTCGCTTCCAAGCGGACCGTGCACTTGGCTTCCAAGCAGGGACGCCCCGCGCCTCCTGCAGGTCTTGGCACAGGGGCTGCTTCCCCTGAGCGGAGGCTGTGGGCGGCAGCCCAGACACGCAGGGGCAGGCCCCAACCACCTGCACACGTCTCTGCTGGTGGGGACAGCACTAGGGAAATGACGTCTGTCAGGCACCTTCTGGGCGCTCACGGAGTCAGCCTCCGGGTGTGTGGGGCTGCAGACCACAGCCAGGGGCCCTGGGAAGCCTGGTGCTCTCCGTGCTGTGCTGAGTCTGGGCGGCCAAGCGACCGCTGGAGGAGCCCTGCACTTGCCATTCCCTTCCCTATGACAGAGCTCTCACGGCTGGAGGGCTTGGCAGCGTGCACCCCACCGGCCCCTAAGCCCTCCGCAAGGACGCCTGGGGACTAGGTGCAAAGGCAAGGCAGGAGTGGAGCTGAGGCCAGGAAGGCGCCAGGAGCGTCTGCCTGTCTGGCGCAGCCTGCTCCTTCCCGGGCAGGAAGCCTAGCAGCGAGGCAAGTCTGGGCAAGGCTCGCCCAGGGCAGAGCAGCCTCACGCCAGCAACTCTGCCAGATCGGGCCTCTGAGCAGAGCTGGAGCTCTGCCGTACTGGAGGCTCACTGGGCTCCGCCCAAGGAGTGAGTGCAGACGCACGCAGCTGGGCTGCCTCCTCTTCTCCCGAGGAGGCTCGCTTCCCGCATGCTGTGCACTAGGCTTCCAGGCGGGGGCGCCCCGCGCCCCCTACAGGTCTTGGCTCAGGGGCTGCTTCCCTGGAGCTGGGGCTGCCGGCGGGAGCCCAGACACGCAGGGGCAGGCCCCACCACCTGCACACGTCTCTGCTGGGGAGCAGAGCGCTAGGGACATGACGTCTGTCAGGCACCTTCTGGGCGCCCACGGAGTCAGCCTCCGGGAGTGTGGGGCTGCAGACCACAGCCAGGGGACCTGGGAGCCTTGTGCTCCCCGTGCGGCGCTGAGTCTGGGCGGCCAAGCAACCGCTGGTGGAGCCCTGCACTTGCCCTCCCCTCCCCTCTACGAGAGGCCTCACTGCTGGAGGGCTTGGCAGTGTGCAAGCCACCGGCTCCTAAGCCTTCCCCAAGGACGCCCGGGGCCTAGATGCAAAGGCAAGGCAGGAGTGGAGCTGAGGCCAGGAAGGCGCCAGTGGCCTCTCCCAGCATCGCACAGCCTGCTCCTTCCCGGGCAGCAAGCCTAGCAGCGAGGCAAGCCTGGGCAAGTCTCGCCCAGGGCAGAGCAGCCTCGCGCAAGGCACTTGACTAGATCCGGCCTCTGAGCAGAGCTGGAGCTCTGCCGTCCTGGAGGCACACTCGGCTCGGCCCAAGCAGGGAGTGCAGCTGCACGCGGCTTGGCTCCCTCGACTCTTCCCAAGGAGGCTCGCTTCCAAGCGGACCGTGCACTTGGCTTCCAGGCAGGGACGCCCCGCGCCTCCTGCAGGTCTTGGCACAGGGGCTGCTTCCCCTGAGCGGAGGCTGTGGGCGGCAGCCCAGACACGCAGGGGCAGGCCCCAACCACCTGCACACGTCTCTGCTGGTGGGGAGAGCACTAGGGAAATGACGTCTGTCAGGCACCTTCTGGGCGCTCACGGAGTCAGCCTCCGGGTGTGTGGGGCTGCAGACCACAGCCAGGGGCCCTGGGAAGCCTGGTGCTCTCCGTGCTGTGCTGAGTCTGGGCGGCCAAGCGACCGCTGGAGGAGCCCTGCACTTGCCATTCCCTTCCCTATGACAGAGCTCTCACGGCTGGAGGGCTTGGCAGCGTGCACCCCACCGGCCCCTAAGCCCTCCGCAAGGACGCCTGGGGACTAGGTGCAAAGGCAAGGCAGGAGTGGAGCTGAGGCCAGGAAGGCGCCAGGAGCGTCTGCCTGTCTGGCGCAGCCTGCTCCTTCCCGGGCAGGAAGCCTAGCAGCGAGGCAAGTCTGGGCAAGGCTCGCCCAGGGCAGAGCAGCCTCACGCCAGCAACTCTGCCAGATCGGGCCCCTGAGCAGAGCTGGAGCTCTGCCGTACTGGAGGCTCACTGGGCTCCGCCCAAGGAGTGAGTGCAGACGCACGCAGCTGGGCTGCCTCCTCTTCTCCCGAGGAGGCTCGCTTCCTGCATGCTGTGCACTAGGCTTCCAGGCGGGGGCGCCCCGCGCCCCCTACAGGTCTTGGCTCAGGGGCTGCTTCCCTGGAGCTGGGGCTGCCGGCGGGAGCCCAGACACGCAGGGACAGGCCCCACCACCTGCACACGTCTCTGCTGGGGAGCAGAGCGCTAGGGACATGACGTCTGTCAGGCACCTTCTGGGCGCCCACGGAGTCAGCCTCCGGGAGTGTGGGGCTGCAGACCACAGCCAGGGGACCTGGGAGCCTTGTGCTCCCCGTGCGGCGCTGAGTCTGGGCGGCCAAGCAACCGCTGGTGGAGCCCTGCACTTGCCCTCCCCTCCCCTCTACGAGAGGCCTCACTGCTGGAGGGCTTGGCAGTGTGCAAGCCACCGGCTCCTAAGCCTTCCCCAAGGACGCCCGGGGCCTAGATGCAAAGGCAAGGCAGGAGTGGAGCTGAGGCCAGGAAGGCGCCAGTGGCCTCTCCCAGCATCGCACAGCCTGCTCCTTCCCGGGCAGCAAGCCTAGCAGCGAGGCAAGCCTGGGCAAGTCTCGCCCAGGGCAGAGCAGCCTCGCGCAAGGCACTTGACTAGATCCGGCCTCTGAGCAGAGCTGGAGCTCTGCCGTCCTGGAGGCACACTCGGCTCGGCCCAAGCAGGGAGTGCAGCTGCACGCGGCTTGGCTCCCTCGACTCTTCCCAAGGAGGCTCGCTTCCAAGCGGACCGTGCACTTGGCTTCCAAGCAGGGACGCCCCGCGCCTCCTGCAGGTCTTGGCACAGGGGCTGCTTCCCCTGAGCAGAGGCTGTGGGCGGCAGCCCAGACACGCAGGGGCAGGCCCCAACCACCTGCACACGTCTCTGCTGGTGGGGACAGCACTAGGGAAATGACGTCTGTCAGGCACCTTCTGGGCGCTCACGGAGTCAGCCTCCGGGTGTGTGGGGCTGCAGACCACAGCCAGGGGCCCTGGGAAGCCTGGTGCTCTCCGTGCTGTGCTGAGTCTGGGCGGCCAAGCGACCGCTGGAGGAGCCCTGCACTTGCCATTCCCTTCCCTATGACAGAGCTCTCACGGCTGGAGGGCTTGGCAGCGTGCACCCCACCGGCCCCTAAGCCCTCCGCAAGGACGCCTGGGGACTAGGTGCAAAGGCAAGGCAGGAGTGGAGCTGAGGCCAGGAAGGCGCCAGGAGCGTCTGCCTGTCTGGCGCAGCCTGCTCCTTCCCGGGCAGGAAGCCTAGCAGCGAGGCAAGTCTGGGCAAGGCTCACCCAGGGCAGAGCAGCCTCACGCCAGCAACTCTGCCAGATCGGGCCTCTGAGCAGAGCTGGAGCTCTGCCGTACTGGAGGCTCACTGGGCACCGCCCAAGGAGTGAGTGCAGACGCACGCAGCTGGGCTGCCTCCTCTTCTCCCGAGGAGGCTCGCTTCCCGCATGCTGTGCACTAGGCTTCCAGGCGGGGGCGCCCCGCGCCCCCTACAGGTCTTGGCTCAGGGGCTGCTTCCCTGGAGCTGGGGCTGCCGGCGGGAGCCCAGACACGCAGGGGCAGGCCCCACCACCTGCACACGTCTCTGCTGGGGAGCAGAGCGCTAGGGACATGACGTCTGTCAGGCACCTTCTGGGCGCCCACGGAGTCAGCCTCCGGGAGTGTGGGGCTGCAGACCACAGCCAGGGGACCTGGGAGCCTTGTGCTCCCCGTGCGGCGCTGAGTCTGGGCGGCCAAGCAACCGCTGGTGGAGCCCTGCACTTGCCCTCCCCTCCCCTCTACGAGAGGCCTCACTGCTGGAGGGCTTGGCAGTGTGCAAGCCACCGGCTCCTAAGCCTTCCCCAAGGACGCCCGGGGCCTAGATGCAAAGGCAAGGCAGGAGTGGAGCTGAGGCCAGGAAGGCGCCAGTGGCCTCTCCCAGCATCGCACAGCCTGCTCCTTCCCGGGCAGCAAGCCTAGCAGCGAGGCAAGCCTGGGCAAGTCTCGCCCAGGGCAGAGCAGCCTCGCGCAAGGCACTTGACTAGATCCGGCCTCTGAGCAGAGCTGGAGCTCTGCCGTCCTGGAGGCACACTCGGCTCGGCCCAAGCAGGGAGTGCAGCTGCACGCGGCTTGGCTCCCTCGACTCTTCCCAAGGAGGCTCGCTTCCAAGCGGACCGTGCACTTGGCTTCCAGGCAGGGACGCCCCGCGCCTCCTGCAGGTCTTGGCACAGGGGCTGCTTCCCCTGAGCGGAGGCTGTGGGCGGCAGCCCAGACACGCAGGGGCAGGCCCCAACCACCTGCACACGTCTCTGCTGGTGGGGAGAGCACTAGGGAAATGACGTCTGTCAGGCACCTTCTGGGCGCTCACGGAGTCAGCCTCCGGGTGTGTGGGGCTGCAGACCACAGCCAGGGGCCCTGGGAAGCCTGGTGCTCTCCGTGCTGTGCTGAGTCTGGGCGGCCAAGCGACCGCTGGAGGAGCCCTGCACTTGCCATTCCCTTCCCTATGACAGAGCTCTCACGGCTGGAGGGCTTGGCAGCGTGCACCCCACCGGCCCCTAAGCCCTCCGCAAGGACGCCTGGGGACTAGGTGCAAAGGCAAGGCAGGAGTGGAGCTGAGGCCAGGAAGGCGCCAGGAGCGTCTGCCTGTCTGGCGCAGCCTGCTCCTTCCCGGGCAGGAAGCCTAGCAGCGAGGCAAGTCTGGGCAAGGCTCGCCCAGGGCAGAGCAGCCTCACGCCAGCAACTCTGCCAGATCGGGCCCCTGAGCAGAGCTGGAGCTCTGCCGTACTGGAGGCTCACTGGGCTCCGCCCAAGGAGTGAGTGCAGACGCACGCAGCTGGGCTGCCTCCTCTTCTCCCGAGGAGGCTCGCTTCCTGCATGCTGTGCACTAGGCTTCCAGGCGGGGGCGCCCCGCGCCCCCTACAGGTCTTGGCTCAGGGGCTGCTTCCCTGGAGCTGGGGCTGCCGGCGGGAGCCCAGACACGCAGGGGCAGGCCCCACCACCTGCACACGTCTCTGCTGGGGAGCAGAGCGCTAGGGACATGACGTCTGTCAGGCACCTTCTGGGCGCCCACGGAGTCAGCCTCCGGGAGTGTGGGGCTGCAGACCACAGCCAGGGGACCTGGGAGCCTTGTGCTCCCCGTGCGGCGCTGAGTCTGGGCGGCCAAGCAACCGCTGGTGGAGCCCTGCACTTGCCCTCCCCTCCCCTCTACGAGAGGCCTCACTGCTGGAGGGCTTGGCAGTGTGCAAGCCACCGGCTCCTAAGCCTTCCCCAAGGACGCCCGGGGCCTAGATGCAAAGGCAAGGCAGGAGTGGAGCTGAGGCCAGGAAGGCGCCAGTGGCCTCTCCCAGCATCGCACAGCCTGCTCCTTCCCGGGCAGCAAGCCTAGCAGCGAGGCAAGCCTGGGCAAGTCTCGCCCAGGGCAGAGCAGCCTCGCGCAAGGCACTTGACTAGATCCGGCCTCTGAGCAGAGCTGGAGCTCTGCCGTCCTGGAGGCACACTCGGCTCGGCCCAAGCAGGGAGTGCAGCTGCACGCGGCTTGGCTCCCTCGACTCTTCCCAAGGAGGCTCGCTTCCAAGCGGACCGTGCACTTGGCTTCCAAGCAGGGACGCCCCGCGCCTCCTGCAGGTCTTGGCACAGGGGCTGCTTCCCCTGAGCAGAGGCTGTGGGCGGCAGCCCAGACACGCAGGGGCAGGCCCCAACCACCTGCACACGTCTCTGCTGGTGGGGACAGCACTAGGGAAATGACGTCTGTCAGGCACCTTCTGGGCGCTCACGGAGTCAGCCTCCGGGTGTGTGGGGCTGCAGACCACAGCCAGGGGCCCTGGGAAGCCTGGTGCTCTCCGTGCTGTGCTGAGTCTGGGCGGCCAAGCGACCGCTGGAGGAGCCCTGCACTTGCCATTCCCTTCCCTATGACAGAGCTCTCACGGCTGGAGGGCTTGGCAGCGTGCACCCCACCGGCCCCTAAGCCCTCCGCAAGGACGCCTGGGGACTAGGTGCAAAGGCAAGGCAGGAGTGGAGCTGAGGCCAGGAAGGCGCCAGGAGCGTCTGCCTGTCTGGTGCAGCCTGCTCCTTCCCGGGCAGGAAGCCTAGCAGCGAGGCAAGTCTGGGCAAGGCTCACCCAGGGCAGAGCAGCCTCACGCCAGCAACTCTGCCAGATCGGGCCTCTGAGCAGAGCTGGAGCTCTGCCGTACTGGAGGCTCACTGGGCACCGCCCAAGGAGTGAGTGCAGACGCACGCAGCTGGGCTGCCTCCTCTTCTCCCGAGGAGGCTCGCTTCCCGCATGCTGTGCACTAGGCTTCCAGGCGGGGGCGCCCCGCGCCCCCTACAGGTCTTGGCTCAGGGGCTGCTTCCCTGGAGCTGGGGCTGCCGGCGGGAGCCCAGACACGCAGGGGCAGGCCCCACCACCTGCACACGTCTCTGCTGGGGAGCAGAGCGCTAGGGACATGACGTCTGTCAGGCACCTTCTGGGCGCCCACGGAGTCAGCCTCCGGGAGTGTGGGGCTGCAGACCACAGCCAGGGGCCCTGGGAAGCCTGGTGCTCTCCGTGCTGTGCTGAGTCTGGGCGGCCAAGCGACCGCTGGAGGAGCCCTGCACTTGCCATTCCCTTCCCTATGACAGAGCTCTCACGGCTGCAGGGCTTGGCAGCGTGCACCCCACCGGCCCCTAAGCCCTCCGCAAGGACGCCTGGGGACTAGGTGCAAAGGCAAGGCAGGAGTGGAGCTGAGGCCAGGAAGGCGCCAGGAGCGTCTGCCTGTCTGGCGCAGCCTGCTCCTTCCCGGGCAGGAAGCCTAGCAGCGAGGCAAGTCTGGGCAAGGCTCGCCCAGGGCAGAGCAGCCTCACGCCAGCAACTCTGCCAGATCGGGCCTCTGAGCAGAGCTGGAGCTCTGCCGTACTGGAGGCTCACTGGGCTCCGCCCAAGGAGTGAGTGCAGACGCACGCAGCTGGGCTGCCTCCTCTTCTCCCGAGGAGGCTCGCTTCCCGCATGCTGTGCACTAGGCTTCCAGGCGGGGGCGCCCCGCGCCCCCTACAGGTCTTGGCTCAGGGGCTGCTTCCCTGGAGCTGGGGCTGCCGGCGGGAGCCCAGACACGCAGGGGCAGGCCCCACCACCTGCACACGTCTCTGCTGGGGAGCAGAGCGCTAGGGACATGACGTCTGTCAGGCACCTTCTGGGCGCCCACGGAGTCAGCCTCCGGGAGTGTGGGGCTGCAGACCACAGCCAGGGGACCTGGGAGCCTTGTGCTCCCCGTGCGGCGCTGAGTCTGGGCGGCCAAGCAACCGCTGGTGGAGCCCTGCACTTGCCCTCCCCTCCCCTCTACGAGAGGCCTCACTGCTGGAGGGCTTGGCAGTGTGCAAGCCACCGGCTCCTAAGCCTTCCCC
Organism: Budorcas taxicolor; assembly: GCF_023091745.1. Classification (NCBI taxonomy): domain Eukaryota; kingdom Metazoa; phylum Chordata; class Mammalia; order Artiodactyla; family Bovidae; genus Budorcas; species Budorcas taxicolor. The sequence continues at coordinate 1,266,252 of NW_026291583.1, forward strand.
AAGGACGCCCGGGGCCTAGATGCAAAGGCAAGGCAGGAGTGGAGCTGAGGCCAGGAAGGCGCCAGTGGCCTCTCCCAGCATCGCACAGCCTGCTCCTTCCCGGGCAGCAAGCCTAGCAGCGAGGCAAGCCTGGGCAAGTCTCGCCCAGGGCAGAGCAGCCTCGCGCAAGGCACTTGACTAGATCCGGCCTCTGAGCAGAGCTGGAGCTCTGCCGTCCTGGAGGCACACTCGGCTCGGCCCAAGCAGGGAGTGCAGCTGCACGCGGCTTGGCTCCCTCGACTCTTCCCAAGGAGGCTCGCTTCCAAGCGGACCGTGCACTTGGCTTCCAGGCAGGGACGCCCCGCGCCTCCTGCACGTCTTGGCACAGGGGCTGCTTCCCCTGAGCAGAGGCTGTGGGCGGCAGCCCAGACACGCAGGGGCAGGCCCCAACCACCTGCACACGTCTCTGCTGGTGGGGACAGCACTAGGGAAATGACGTCTGTCAGGCACCTTCTGGGCGCTCACGGAGTCAGCCTCCGGGTGTGTGGGGCTGCAGACCACAGCCAGGGGCCCTGGGAAGCCTGGTGCTCTCCGTGCTGTGCTGAGTCTGGGCGGCCAAGCGACCGCTGGAGGAGCCCTGCACTTGCCATTCCCTTCCCTATGACAGAGCTCTCACGGCTGGAGGGCTTGGCAGCGTGCACCCCACCGGCCCCTAAGCCCTCCGCAAGGACGCCTGGGGACTAGGTGCAAAGGCAAGGCAGGAGTGGAGCTGAGGCCAGGAAGGCGCCAGGAGCGTCTGCCTGTCTGGCGCAGCCTGCTCCTTCCCGGGCAGGAAGCCTAGCAGCGAGGCAAGTCTGGGCAAGGCTCACCCAGGGCAGAGCAGCCTCACGCCAGCAACTCTGCCAGATCGGGCCTCTGAGCAGAGCTGGAGCTCTGCCGTACTGGAGGCTCACTGGGCACCGCCCAAGGAGTGAGTGCAGACGCACGCAGCTGGGCTGCCTCCTCTTCTCCCGAGGAGGCTCGCTTCCCGCATGCTGTGCACTAGGCTTCCAGGCGGGGGCGCCCCGCGCCCCCTACAGGTCTTGGCTCAGGGGCTGCTTCCCTGGAGCTGGGGCTGCCGGCGGGAGCCCAGACACGCAGGGGCAGGCCCCACCACCTGCACACGTCTCTGCTGGGGAGCAGAGCGCTAGGGACATGACGTCTGTCAGGCACCTTCTGGGCGCCCACGGAGTCAGCCTCCGGGAGTGTGGGGCTGCAGACCACAGCCAGGGGCCCTGGGAAGCCTGGTGCTCTCCGTGCTGTGCTGAGTCTGGGCGGCCAAGCGACCGCTGGAGGAGCCCTGCACTTGCCATTCCCTTCCCTATGACAGAGCTCTCACGGCTGGAGGGCTTGGCAGCGTGCACCCCACCGGCCCCTAAGCCCTCCGCAAGGACGCCTGGGGACTAGGTGCAAAGGCAAGGCAGGAGTGGAGCTGAGGCCAGGAAGGCGCCAGGAGCGTCTGCCTGTCTGGCGCAGCCTGCTCCTTCCCGGGCAGGAAGCCTAGCAGCGAGGCAAGTCTGGGCAAGGCTCGCCCAGGGCAGAGCAGCCTCACGCCAGCAACTCTGCCAGATCGGGCCTCTGAGCAGAGCTGGAGCTCTGCCGTACTGGAGGCTCACTGGGCTCCGCCCAAGGAGTGAGTGCAGACGCACGCAGCTGGGCTGCCTCCTCTTCTCCCGAGGAGGCTCGCTTCCCGCATGCTGTGCACTAGGCTTCCAGGCGGGGGCGCCCCGCGCCCCCTACAGGTCTTGGCTCAGGGGCTGCTTCCCTGGAGCTGGGGCTGCCGGCGGGAGCCCAGACACGCAGGGGCAGGCCCCACCACCTGCACACGTCTCTGCTGGGGAGCAGAGCGCTAGGGACATGACGTCTGTCAGGCACCTTCTGGGCGCCCACGGAGTCAGCCTCCGGGAGTGTGGGGCTGCAGACCACAGCCAGGGGACCTGGGAGCCTTGTGCTCCCCGTGCGGCGCTGAGTCTGGGCGGCCAAGCAACCGCTGGTGGAGCCCTGCACTTGCCCTCCCCTCCCCTCTACGAGAGGCCTCACTGCTGGAGGGCTTGGCAGTGTGCAAGCCACCGGCTCCTAAGCCTTCCCCAAGGACGCCCGGGGCCTAGATGCAAAGGCAAGGCAGGAGAGGAGCTGAGGCCAGGAAGGCGCCAGTGGCCTCTCCCAGCATCGCACAGCCTGCTCCTTCCCGGGCAGCAAGCCTAGCAGCGAGGCAAGCCTGGGCAAGTCTCGCCCAGGGCAGAGCAGCCTCGCGCAAGGCACTTGACTAGATCCGGCCTCTGAGCAGAGCTGGAGCTCTGCCGTCCTGGAGGCTCACTCGGCTCGGCCCAAGCAGGGAGTGCAGCTGCACGCGGCTTGGCTCCCTCGACTCTTCCCAAGGAGGCTCGCTTCCAAGCGGACCGTGCACTTGGCTTCCAGGCAGGGACGCCCCGCGCCTCCTGCAGGTCTTGGCACAGGGGCTGCTTCCCCTGAGCGGAGGCTGTGGGCGGCAGCCCAGACACGCAGCGGCAGGCCCCAACCACCTGCACACGTCTCTGCTGGTGGGGAGAGCACTAGGGAAATGACGTCTGTCAGGCACCTTCTGGGCGCCCACGGAGTCAGCCTCCGGGTGTGTGGGGCTGCAGACCACAGCCAGGGGCCCTGGGAAGCCTGGTGCTCTCCGTGCTGTGCTGAGTCTGGGCGGCCAAGCGACCGCTGGAGGAGCCCTGCACTTGCCATTCCCTTCCCTATGACAGAGCTCTCACGGCTGGAGGGCTTGGCAGCGTGCACCCCACCGGCCCCTAAGCCCTCCGCAAGGACGCCTGGGGACTAGGTGCAAAGGCAAGGCAGGAGTGGAGCTGAGGCCAGGAAGGCGCCAGGAGCGTCTGCCTGTCTGGCGCAGCCTGCTCCTTCCCGGGCAGGAAGCCTAGCAGCGAGGCAAGTCTGGGCAAGGCTCGCCCAGGGCAGAGCAGCCTCACGCCAGCAACTCTGCCAGATCGGGCCTCTGAGCAGAGCTGGAGCTCTGCCGTACTGGAGGCTCACTGGGCTCCGCCCAAGGAGTGAGTGCAGACGCACGCAGCTGGGCTGCCTCCTCTTCTCCCGAGGAGGCTCGCTTCCTGCATGCTGTGCACTAGGCTTCCAGGCGGGGGCGCCCCGCGCCCCCTACAGGTCTTGGCTCAGGGGCTGCTTCCCTGGAGCTGGGGCTGCCGGCGGGAGCCCAGACACGCAGGGGCAGGCCCCACCACCTGCACACGTCTCTGCTGGGGAGCAGAGCGCTAGGGACATGACGTCTGTCAGGCACCTTCTGGGCGCCCACGGAGTCAGCCTCCGGGAGTGTGGGGCTGCAGACCACAGCCAGGGGACCTGGGAGCCTTGTGCTCCCCGTGCGGCGCTGAGTCTGGGCGGCCAAGCAACCGCTGGTGGAGCCCTGCACTTGCCCTCCCCTCCCCTCTACGAGAGGCCTCACTGCTGGAGGGCTTGGCAGTGTGCAAGCCACCGGCTCCTAAGCCTTCCCCAAGGACGCCCGGGGCCTAGATGCAAAGGCAAGGCAGGAGTGGAGCTGAGGCCAGGAAGGCGCCAGTGGCCTCTCCCAGCATCGCACAGCCTGCTCCTTCCCGGGCAGCAAGCCTAGCAGCGAGGCAAGCCTGGGCAAGTCTCGCCCAGGGCAGAGCAGCCTCGCGCAAGGCACTTGACTAGATCCGGCCTCTGAGCAGAGCTGGAGCTCTGCCGTCCTGGAGGCACACTCGGCTCGGCCCAAGCAGGGAGTGCAGCTGCACGCGGCTTGGCTCCCTCGACTCTTCCCAAGGAGGCTCGCTTCCAAGCGGACCGTGCACTTGGCTTCCAAGCAGGGACGCCCCGCGCCTCCTGCAGGTCTTGGCACAGGGGCTGCTTCCCCTGAGCAGAGGCTGTGGGCGGCAGCCCAGACACGCAGGGGCAGGCCCCAACCACCTGCACACGTCTCTGCTGGTGGGGACAGCACTAGGGAAATGACGTCTGTCAGGCACCTTCTGGGCGCTCACGGAGTCAGCCTCCGGGTGTGTGGGGCTGCAGACCACAGCCAGGGGCCCTGGGAAGCCTGGTGCTCTCCGTGCTGTGCTGAGTCTGGGCGGCCAAGCGACCGCTGGAGGAGCCCTGCACTTGCCATTCCCTTCCCTATGACAGAGCTCTCACGGCTGGAGGGCTTGGCAGCGTGCACCCCACCGGCCCCTAAGCCCTCCGCAAGGACGCCTGGGGACTAGGTGCAAAGGCAAGGCAGGAGTGGAGCTGAGGCCAGGAAGGCGCCAGGAGCGTCTGCCTGTCTGGCGCAGCCTGCTCCTTCCCGGGCAGGAAGCCTAGCAGCGAGGCAAGTCTGGGCAAGGCTCACCCAGGGCAGAGCAGCCTCACGCCAGCAACTCTGCCAGATCGGGCCTCTGAGCAGAGCTGGAGCTCTGCCGTACTGGAGGCTCACTGGGCACCGCCCAAGGAGTGAGTGCAGACGCACGCAGCTGGGCTGCCTCCTCTTCTCCCGAGGAGGCTCGCTTCCCGCATGCTGTGCACTAGGCTTCCAGGCGGGGGCGCCCCGCGCCCCCTACAGGTCTTGGCTCAGGGGCTGCTTCCCTGGAGCTGGGGCTGCCGGCGGGAGCCCAGACACGCAGGGGCAGGCCCCACCACCTGCACACGTCTCTGCTGGGGAGCAGAGCGCTAGGGACATGACGTCTGTCAGGCACCTTCTGGGCGCCCACGGAGTCAGCCTCCGGGAGTGTGGGGCTGCAGACCACAGCCAGGGGCCCTGGGAAGCCTGGTGCTCTCCGTGCTGTGCTGAGTCTGGGCGGCCAAGCGACCGCTGGAGGAGCCCTGCACTTGCCATTCCCTTCCCTATGACAGAGCTCTCACGGCTGGAGGGCTTGGCAGCGTGCACCCCACCGGCCCCTAAGCCCTCCGCAAGGACGCCTGGGGACTAGGTGCAAAGGCAAGGCAGGAGTGGAGCTGAGGCCAGGAAGGCGCCAGGAGCGTCTGCCTGTCTGGCGCAGCCTGCTCCTTCCCGGGCAGGAAGCCTAGCAGCGAGGCAAGTCTGGGCAAGGCTCGCCCAGGGCAGAGCAGCCTCACGCCAGCAACTCTGCCAGATCGGGCCTCTGAGCAGAGCTGGAGCTCTGCCGTACTGGAGGCTCACTGGGCTCCGCCCAAGGAGTGAGTGCAGACGCACGCAGCTGGGCTGCCTCCTCTTCTCCCGAGGAGGCTCGCTTCCCGCATGCTGTGCACTAGGCTTCCAGGCGGGGGCGCCCCGCGCCCCCTACAGGTCTTGGCTCAGGGGCTGCTTCCCTGGAGCTGGGGCTGCCGGCGGGAGCCCAGACACGCAGGGGCAGGCCCCACCACCTGCACACGTCTCTGCTGGGGAGCAGAGCGCTAGGGACATGACGTCTGTCAGGCACCTTCTGGGCGCCCACGGAGTCAGCCTCCGGGAGTGTGGGGCTGCAGACCACAGCCAGGGGACCTGGGAGCCTTGTGCTCCCCGTGCGGCGCTGAGTCTGGGCGGCCAAGCAACCGCTGGTGGAGCCCTGCACTTGCCCTCCCCTCCCCTCTACGAGAGGCCTCACTGCTGGAGGGCTTGGCAGTGTGCAAGCCACCGGCTCCTAAGCCTTCCCCAAGGACGCCCGGGGCCTAGATGCAAAGGCAAGGCAGGAGTGGAGCTGAGGCCAGGAAGGCGCCAGTGGCCTCTCCCAGCATCGCACAGCCTGCTCCTTCCCGGGCAGCAAGCCTAGCAGCGAGGCAAGCCTGGGCAAGTCTCGCCCAGGGCAGAGCAGCCTCGCGCAAGGCACTTGACTAGATCCGGCCTCTGAGCAGAGCTGGAGCTCTGCCGTCCTGGAGGCTCACTCGGCTCGGCCCAAGCAGGGAGTGCAGCTGCACGCGGCTTGGCTCCCTCGACTCTTCCCAAGGAGGCTCGCTTCCAAGCGGACCGTGCACTTGGCTTCCAGGCAGGGACGCCCCGCGCCTCCTGCAGGTCTTGGCACAGGGGCTGCTTCCCCTGAGCGGAGGCTGTGGGCGGCAGCCCAGACACGCAGCGGCAGGCCCCAACCACCTGCACACGTCTCTGCTGGTGGGGAGAGCACTAGGGAAATGACGTCTGTCAGGCACCTTCTGGGCGCCCACGGAGTCAGCCTCCGGGTGTGTGGGGCTGCAGACCACAGCCAGGGGCCCTGGGAAGCCTGGTGCTCTCCGTGCTGTGCTGAGTCTGGGCGGCCAAGCGACCGCTGGAGGAGCCCTGCACTTGCCATTCCCTTCCCTATGACAGAGCTCTCACGGCTGGAGGGCTTGGCAGCGTGCACCCCACCGGCCCCTAAGCCCTCCGCAAGGACGCCTGGGGACTAGGTGCAAAGGCAAGGCAGGAGTGGAGCTGAGGCCAGGAAGGCGCCAGGAGCGTCTGCCTGTCTGGCGCAGCCTGCTCCTTCCCGGGCAGGAAGCCTAGCAGCGAGGCAAGTCTGGGCAAGGCTCGCCCAGGGCAGAGCAGCCTCACGCCAGCAACTCTGCCAGATCGGGCCTCTGAGCAGAGCTGGAGCTCTGCCGTACTGGAGGCTCACTGGGCTCCGCCCAAGGAGTGAGTGCAGACGCACGCAGCTGGGCTGCCTCCTCTTCTCCCGAGGAGGCTCGCTTCCCGCATGCTGTGCACTAGGCTTCCAGGCGGGGGCGCCCCGCGCCCCCTACAGGTCTTGGCTCAGGGGCTGCTTCCCTGGAGCTGGGGCTGCCGGCGGGAGCCCAGACACGCAGGGGCAGGCCCCACCACCTGCACACGTCTCTGCTGGGGAGCAGAGCGCTAGGGACATGACGTCTGTCAGGCACCTTCTGGGCGCCCACGGAGTCAGCCTCCGGGAGTGTGGGGCTGCAGACCACAGCCAGGGGACCTGGGAGCCTTGTGCTCCCCGTGCGGCGCTGAGTCTGGGCGGCCAAGCAACCGCTGGTGGAGCCCTGCACTTGCCCTCCCCTCCCCTCTACGAGAGGCCTCACTGCTGGAGGGCTTGGCAGTGTGCAAGCCACCGGCTCCTAAGCCTTCCCCAAGGACGCCCGGGGCCTAGGTGCAAAGGCAAGGCAGGAGTGGAGCTGAGGCCAGGAAGGCGCCAGTGGCCTCTCCCAGCATCGCACAGCCTGCTCCTTCCCGGGCAGCAAGCCTAGCAGCGAGGCAAGCCTGGGCAAGTCTCGCCCAGGGCAGAGCAGCCTCGCGCAAGGCACTTGACTAGATCCGGCCTCTGAGCAGAGCTGGAGCTCTGCCGTCCTGGAGGCACACTCGGCTCGGCCCAAGCAGGGAGTGCAGCTGCACGCGGCTTGGCTCCCTCGACTCTTCCCAAGGAGGCTCGCTTCCAAGCGGACCGTGCACTTGGCTTCCAAGCAGGGACGCCCCGCGCCTCCTGCAGGTCTTGGCACAGGGGCTGCTTCCCCTGAGCAGAGGCTGTGGGCGGCAGCCCAGACACGCAGGGGCAGGCCCCAACCACCTGCACACGTCTCTGCTGGTGGGGACAGCACTAGGGAAATGACGTCTGTCAGGCACCTTCTGGGCGCTCACGGAGTCAGCCTCCGGGTGTGTGGGGCTGCAGACCACAGCCAGGGGCCCTGGGAAGCCTGGTGCTCTCCGTGCTGTGCTGAGTCTGGGCGGCCAAGCGACCGCTGGAGGAGCCCTGCACTTGCCATTCCCTTCCCTATGACAGAGCTCTCACGGCTGGAGGGCTTGGCAGCGTGCACCCCACCGGCCCCTAAGCCCTCCGCAAGGACGCCTGGGGACTAGGTGCAAAGGCAAGGCAGGAGTGGAGCTGAGGCCAGGAAGGCGCCAGGAGCGTCTGCCTGTCTGGCGCAGCCTGCTCCTTCCCGGGCAGGAAGCCTAGCAGCGAGGCAAGTCTGGGCAAGGCTCACCCAGGGCAGAGCAGCCTCACGCCAGCAACTCTGCCAGATCGGGCCTCTGAGCAGAGCTGGAGCTCTGCCGTACTGGAGGCTCACTGGGCACCGCCCAAGGAGTGAGTGCAGACGCACGCAGCTGGGCTGCCTCCTCTTCTCCCGAGGAGGCTCGCTTCCCGCATGCTGTGCACTAGGCTTCCAGGCGGGGGCGCCCCGCGCCCCCTACAGGTCTTGGCTCAGGGGCTGCTTCCCTGGAGCTGGGGCTGCCGGCGGGAGCCCAGACACGCAGGGGCAGGCCCCACCACCTGCACACGTCTCTGCTGGGGAGCAGAGCGCTAGGGACATGACGTCTGTCAGGCACCTTCTGGGCGCCCACGGAGTCAGCCTCCGGGAGTGTGGGGCTGCAGACCACAGCCAGGGGCCCTGGGAAGCCTGGTGCTCTCCGTGCTGTGCTGAGTCTGGGCGGCCAAGCGACCGCTGGAGGAGCCCTGCACTTGCCATTCCCTTCCCTATGACAGAGCTCTCACGGCTGGAGGGCTTGGCAGCGTGCACCCCACCGGCCCCTAAGCCCTCCGCAAGGACGCCTGGGGACTAGGTGCAAAGGCAAGGCAGGAGTGGAGCTGAGGCCAGGAAGGCGCCAGGAGCGTCTGCCTGTCTGGCGCAGCCTGCTCCTTCCCGGGCAGGAAGCCTAGCAGCGAGGCAAGTCTGGGCAAGGCTCGCCCAGGGCAGAGCAGCCTCACGCCAGCAACTCTGCCAGATCGGGCCTCTGAGCAGAGCTGGAGCTCTGCCGTACTGGAGGCTCACTGGGCTCCGCCCAAGGAGTGAGTGCAGACGCACGCAGCTGGGCTGCCTCCTCTTCTCCCGAGGAGGCTCGCTTCCCGCATGCTGTGCACTAGGCTTCCAGGCGGGGGCGCCCCGCGCCCCCTACAGGTCTTGGCTCAGGGGCTGCTTCCCTGGAGCTGGGGCTGCCGGCGGGAGCCCAGACACGCAGGGGCAGGCCCCACCACCTGCACACGTCTCTGCTGGGGAGCAGAGCGCTAGGGACATGACGTCTGTCAGGCACCTTCTGGGCGCCCACGGAGTCAGCCTCCGGGAGTGTGGGGCTGCAGACCACAGCCAGGGGACCTGGGAGCCTTGTGCTCCCCGTGCGGCGCTGAGTCTGGGCGGCCAAGCAACCGCTGGTGGAGCCCTGCACTTGCCCTCCCCTCCCCTCTACGAGAGGCCTCACTGCTGGAGGGCTTGGCAGTGTGCAAGCCACCGGCTCCTAAGCCTTCCCCAAGGACGCCCGGGGCCTAGATGCAAAGGCAAGGCAGGAGTGGAGCTGAGGCCAGGAAGGCGCCAGTGGCCTCTCCCAGCATCGCACAGCCTGCTCCTTCCCGGGCAGCAAGCCTAGCAGCGAGGCAAGCCTGGGCAAGTCTCGCCCAGGGCAGAGCAGCCTCGCGCAAGGCACTTGACTAGATCCGGCCTCTGAGCAGAGCTGGAGCTCTGCCGTCCTGGAGGCACACTCGGCTCGGCCCAAGCAGGGAGTGCAGCTGCACGCGGCTTGGCTCCCTCGACTCTTCCCAAGGAGGCTCGCTTCCAAGCGGACCGTGCACTTGGCTTCCAGGCAGGGACGCCCCGCGCCTCCTGCACGTCTTGGCACAGGGGCTGCTTCCCCTGAGCAGAGGCTGTGGGCGGCAGCCCAGACACGCAGGGGCAGGCCCCAACCACCTGCACACGTCTCTGCTGGTGGGGACAGCACTAGGGAAATGACGTCTGTCAGGCACCTTCTGGGCGCTCACGGAGTCAGCCTCCGGGTGTGTGGGGCTGCAGACCACAGCCAGGGGCCCTGGGAAGCCTGGTGCTCTCCGTGCTGTGCTGAGTCTGGGCGGCCAAGCGACCGCTGGAGGAGCCCTCACTTGCCATTCCCTACCCTATGACAGAGCTCTCACGGCTGGAGGGCTTGGCAGCGTGCACCCCACCGGCCCCTAAGCCCTCCGCAAGGACGCCTGGGGACTACGTGCAAAGGCAGGGCAGGAGTGGAGCTGAGGCCAGGAAGGCGCCAGGAGCGTCTGCCTGTCTGGCGCAGCCTGCTCCTTCCCGGGCAGGAAGCCTAGCAGCGAGGCAAGTCTGGGCTAGGCTCGCCCAGGGCAGAGCAGCCTCACGCCAGCAACTCTGCCAGATCGGGCCCCTGAGCAGAGCTGGAGCTCTGCCGTACTGGAGGCTCACTGGGCTCCGCCCAAGGAGTGAGTGCAGACGCACGCAGCTGGGCTGCCTCCTCTTCTCCCTAGGAGGCTCGCTTCCCGCATGCTGTGCACTAGGCTTCCAGGCGGGGGCGCCCCGCGCCTCCTCCAGGTCTTGGCTCAGGGGCTGCTTCCCTGGAGCTGGGGCTGCCGGCGGGAGCCCAGACACGCAGGGGCAGGCCCCACCACCTGCACACGTCTCTGCTGGGGAGCAGAGCGCTAGGGACATGACGTCTGTCAGGCACCTTCTGGGTGCCCACGGAGTCAGCCTCTGGGAGTGTGGGGCTGCAGAACACAGCCAGGGGACCTGGGAGCCTTGTGCTCTCCGTGCGGCGCTGAGTCTGGGCGGCCAAGCAACCGCTGGAGGAGCCCTGCACTTGCCCTCCCCTCCCCTCTACGAGAGGCCTCACTGCTGGAGGGCTTGACAGTGTGCAAGCCACCGGCTCCTAAGCCTTCCCCAAGGACGCCCGGGGCCTAGATGCAAAGGCAAGGCAGGAGTGGAGCTGAGGCCAGGAAGGCGCCAGTGGCCTCTCCCAGCATCGCACAGCCTGCTCCTTCCTGGGCAGCAAGCCTAGCAGCGAGGCAAGCCTGGGCAAGTCTCGCCCAGGGCAGAGCAGCCTCGCGCAAGGCACTTGACTAGATCCGGCCTCTGAGCAGAGCTGGAGCTCTGCCGTCCTGGAGGCACACTCGGCTCGGCCCAAGCAGGGATTGCAGCTGCACGCGGCTTGGCTCCCTCGACTCTTCCCAAGGAGGCTCGCTTCCAAGCGGACTGTGCACTTGGCTTCCAGGCAGGGACGCCCCGCGCCTCCTGCAGGTCTTGGCACAGGGGCTGCTTCCCCTGAGCGGAGGCTGTGGGCGGCAGCCCAGACACGCAGGGGCAGGCCCCAACCACCTGCACACGTCTCTGCTGGTTGGGAGAGCACTAGGGAAATGACGTCTGTCAGGCACTTTCTGGGCGCTCACGGAGTCAGCCTCCGGGTGTGTGGGGCTGCAGACCACAGCCAGGGGCCCTGGCAAGCCTGGTGCTCTCCGTGCTGTGCTGAGTCTGGGCGGCCAAGCGACCGCTGGAGGAGCCCTGCACTTGCCATTCCCTACCCTATGACAGAGCTCTCACGGCTGGAGGGCTTGGCAGCGTGCACCCCACCGGCCCCTAAGCCCACCGCAAGGACGCCTGGGGACTAGGTGCAAAGGCAGGGCAGGAGTGGAGCTGAGGCCAGGAAGGCGCCAGGAGCGTCTGCCTGTCTGGCGCAGCCTGCTCCTTCCCGGGCAGGAAGCCTAGCAGCGAGGCAAGTCTGGGCTAGGCTCGCCCAGGGCAGAGCAGCCTCACGCCAGCAACTCTGCCAGATCGGGCCCCTGAGCAGAGCTGGAGCTCTGCCGTACTGGAGGCTCACTGGGCTCCGCCCAAGGAGTGAGTGCAGACGCACGCAGCTGGGCTGCCTCCTCTTCTCCCGAGGAGGCTCGCTTCCCACATGCTGTGCACTAGGCTTCCAGGCGGGGGCGCCCCGCGCCTCCTCCAGGTCTTGGCTCAGGGGCTGCTTCCCTGGAGCTGGGGCTGCCGGCGGGAGCCCAGACACGCAGGGGCAGGCCCCACCACCTGCACACGTCTCTGCTGGGGAGCAGAGCGCTAGGGACATGACGTCTGTCAGGCACCTTCTGGGCGCCCACGGAGTCAGCCTCCGGGAGTGTGGGGCTGCAGACCACAGCCAGGGGACCTGGGAGCCTTGTGCTCTCCGTGCGGCGCTGAGTCTGGGCGGCCAAGCAACCGCTGGAGGAGCCCTGCACTTGCCCTCCCCTCCCCTCTACGAGAGGCCTCACTGCTGGAGGGCTTGGCAGTGTGCAAGCCACCGGCTCCTAAGCCTTCCCCAAGGACGCCCGGGGCCTAGATGCAAAGGCAAGGCAGGAGTGGAGCTGAGGCCAGGAAGGCGCCAGTGGCCTCTCCCAGCATCGCACAGCCTGCTCCTTCCCGGGCAGCAAGCCTAGCAGCGAGGCAAGCCTGGGCAAGTCTCGCCCAGGGCAGAGCAGCCTCGCGCAAGGCACTTGACTAGATCCGGCCTCTGAGCAGAGCTGGAGCTCTGCCGTCCTGGAGGCTCACTCGGCTCGGCCCAAGCAGGGAGTGCAGCTGCACGCGGCTTGGCTCCCTCGACTCTTCCCAAGGAGGCTCGCTTCCAAGCGGACCGTGCACTTGGCTTCCAGGCAGGGACGCCCCGCGCCTCCTGCAGGTCTTGGCACAGGGGCTGCTTCCCCTGAGCGGAGGCTGTGGGCGGCAGCCCAGACACGCAGCGGCAGGCCCCAACCACCTGCACACGTCTCTGCTGGTGGGGAGAGCACTAGGGAAATGACGTCTGTCAGGCACCTTCTGGGCGCCCACGGAGTCAGCCTCCGGGTGTGTGGGGCTGCAGACCACAGCCAGGGGCCCTGGGAAGCCTGGTGCTCTCCGTGCTGTGCTGAGTCTGGGCGGCCAAGCGACCGCTGGAGGAGCCCTGCACTTGCCATTCCCTTCCCTATGACAGAGCTCTCACGGCTGGAGGGCTTGGCAGCGTGCACCCCACCGGCCCCTAAGCCCTCCGCAAGGACGCCTGGGGACTAGGTGCAAAGGCAAGGCAGGAGTGGAGCTGAGGCCAGGAAGGCGCCAGGAGCGTCTGCCTGTCTGGCGCAGCCTGCTCCTTCCCGGGCAGGAAGCCTAGCAGCGAGGCAAGTCTGGGCAAGGCTCGCCCAGGGCAGAGCAGCCTCACGCCAGCAACTCTGCCAGATCGGGCCTCTGAGCAGAGCTGGAGCTCTGCCGTACTGGAGGCTCACTGGGCTCCGCCCAAGGAGTGAGTGCAGACGCACGCAGCTGGGCTGCCTCCTCTTCTCCCGAGGAGGCTCGCTTCCCGCATGCTGTGCACTAGGCTTCCAGGCGGGGGCGCCCCGCGCCCCCTACAGGTCTTGGCTCAGGGGCTGCTTCCCTGGAGCTGGGGCTGCCGGCGGGAGCCCAGACACGCAGGGGCAGGCCCCACCACCTGCACACGTCTCTGCTGGGGAGCAGAGCGCTAGGGACATGACGTCTGTCAGGCACCTTCTGGGCGCCCACGGAGTCAGCCTCCGGGAGTGTGGGGCTGCAGACCACAGCCAGGGGCCCTGGGAAGCCTGGTGCTCTCCGTGCTGTGCTGAGTCTGGGCGGCCAAGCGACCGCTGGAGGAGCCCTGCACTTGCCATTCCCTTCCCTATGACAGAGCTCTCACGGCTGGAGGGCTTGGCAGCGTGCACCCCACCGGCCCCTAAGCCCTCCGCAAGGACGCCTGGGGACTAGGTGCAAAGGCAAGGCAGGAGTGGAGCTGAGGCCAGGAAGGCGCCAGGAGCGTCTGCCTGTCTGGCGCAGCCTGCTCCTTCCCGGGCAGGAAGCCTAGCAGCGAGGCAAGTCTGGGCAAGGCTCGCCCAGGGCAGAGCAGCCTCACGCCAGCAACTCTGCCAGATCGGGCCTCTGAGCAGAGCTGGAGCTCTGCCGTACTGGAGGCTCACTGGGCTCCGCCCAAGGAGTGAGTGCAGACGCACGCAGCTGGGCTGCCTCCTCTTCTCCCGAGGAGGCTCGCTTCCCGCATGCTGTGCACTAGGCTTCCAGGCGGGGGCGCCCCGCGCCCCCTACAGGTCTTGGCTCAGGGGCTGCTTCCCTGGAGCTGGGGCTGCCGGCGGGAGCCCAGACACGCAGGGGCAGGCCCCACCACCTGCACACGTCTCTGCTGGGGAGCAGAGCGCTAGGGACATGACGTCTGTCAGGCACCTTCTGGGCGCCCACGGAGTCAGCCTCCGGGAGTGTGGGGCTGCAGACCACAGCCAGGGGACCTGGGAGCCTTGTGCTCCCCGTGCGGCGCTGAGTCTGGGCGGCCAAGCAACCGCTGGTGGAGCCCTGCACTTGCCCTCCCCTCCCCTCTACGAGAGGCCTCACTGCTGGAGGGCTTGGCAGTGTGCAAGCCACCGGCTCCTAAGCCTTCCCCAAGGACGCCCGGGGCCTAGATGCAAAGGCAAGGCAGGAGTGGAGCTGAGGCCAGGAAGGCGCCAGTGGCCTCTCCCAGCATCGCACAGCCTGCTCCTTCCCGGGCAGCAAGCCTAGCAGCGAGGCAAGCCTGGGCAAGTCTCGCCCAGGGCAGAGCAGCCTCGCGCAAGGCACTTGACTAGATCCGGCCTCTGAGCAGAGCTGGAGCTCTGCCGTCCTGGAGGCACACTCGGCTCGGCCCAAGCAGGGAGTGCAGCTGCACGCGGCTTGGCTCCCTCGACTCTTCCCAAGGAGGCTCGCTTCCAAGCGGACCGTGCACTTGGCTTCCAGGCAGGGACGCCCCGCGCCTCCTGCACGTCTTGGCACAGGGGCTGCTTCCCCTGAGCAGAGGCTGTGGGCGGCAGCCCAGACACGCAGGGGCAGGCCCCAACCACCTGCACACGTCTCTGCTGGTGGGGACAGCACTAGGGAAATGACGTCTGTCAGGCACCTTCTGGGCGCTCACGGAGTCAGCCTCCGGGTGTGTGGGGCTGCAGACCACAGCCAGGGGCCCTGGGAAGCCTGGTGCTCTCCGTGCTGTGCTGAGTCGGGGCGGCCAAGCGACCGCTGGAGGAGCCCTGCACTTGCCATTCCCTTCCCTATGACAGAGCTCTCACGGCTGGAGGGCTTGGCAGCGTGCACCCCACCGGCCCCTAAGCCCTCCGCAAGGACGCCTGGGGACTAGGTGCAAAGGCAAGGCAGGAGTGGAGCTGAGGCCAGGAAGGCGCCAGGAGCGTCTGCCTGTCTGGCGCAGCCTGCTCCTTCCCGGGCAGGAAGCCTAGCAGCGAGGCAAGTCTGGGCAAGGCTCACCCAGGGCAGAGCAGCCTCACGCCAGCAACTCTGCCAGATCGGGCCTCTGAGCAGAGCTGGAGCTCTGCCGTACTGGAGGCTCACTGGGCACCGCCCAAGGAGTGAGTGCAGACGCACGCAGCTGGGCTGCCTCCTCTTCTCCCGAGGAGGCTCGCTTCCCGCATGCTGTGCACTAGGCTTCCAGGCGGGGGCGCCCCGCGCCCCCTACAGGTCTTGGCTCAGGGGCTGCTTCCCTGGAGCTGGGGCTGCCGGCGGGAGCCCAGACACGCAGGGGCAGGCCCCACCACCTGCACACGTCTCTGCTGGGGAGCAGAGCGCTAGGGACATGACGTCTGTCAGGCACCTTCTGGGCGCCCACGGAGTCAGCCTCCGGGAGTGTGGGGCTGCAGACCACAGCCAGGGGCCCTGGGAAGCCTGGTGCTCTCCGTGCTGTGCTGAGTCTGGGCGGCCAAGCGACCGCTGGAGGAGCCCTGCACTTGCCATTCCCTTCCCTATGACAGAGCTCTCACGGCTGGAGGGCTTGGCAGCGTGCACCCCACCGGCCCCTAAGCCCTCCGCAAGGACGCCTGGGGACTAGGTGCAAAGGCAAGGCAGGAGTGGAGCTGAGGCCAGGAAGGCGCCAGGAGCGTCTGCCTGTCTGGCGCAGCCTGCTCCTTCCCGGGCAGGAAGCCTAGCAGCGAGGCAAGTCTGGGCAAGGCTCGCCCAGGGCAGAGCAGCCTCACGCCAGCAACTCTGCCAGATCGGGCCTCTGAGCAGAGCTGGAGCTCTGCCGTACTGGAGGCTCACTGGGCTCCGCCCAAGGAGTGAGTGCAGACGCACGCAGCTGGGCTGCCTCCTCTTCTCCCGAGGAGGCTCGCTTCCCGCATGCTGTGCACTAGGCTTCCAGGCGGGGGCGCCCCGCGCCCCCTACAGGTCTTGGCTCAGGGGCTGCTTCCCTGGAGCTGGGGCTGCCGGCGGGAGCCCAGACACGCAGGGGCAGGCCCCACCACCTGCACACGTCTCTGCTGGGGAGCAGAGCGCTAGGGACATGACGTCTGTCAGGCACCTTCTGGGCGCCCACGGAGTCAGCCTCCGGGAGTGTGGGGCTGCAGACCACAGCCAGGGGACCTGGGAGCCTTGTGCTCCCCGTGCGGCGCTGAGTCTGGGCGGCCAAGCAACCGCTGGTGGAGCCCTGCACTTGCCCTCCCCTCCCCTCTACGAGAGGCCTCACTGCTGGAGGGCTTGGCAGTGTGCAAGCCACCGGCTCCTAAGCCTTCCCCAAGGACGCCCGGGGCCTAGATGCAAAGGCAAGGCAGGAGTGGAGCTGAGGCCAGGAAGGCGCCAGTGGCCTCTCCCAGCATCGCACAGCCTGCTCCTTCCCGGGCAGCAAGCCTAGCAGCGAGGCAAGCCTGGGCAAGTCTCGCCCAGGGCAGAGCAGCCTCGCGCAAGGCAC
Source organism: Budorcas taxicolor (assembly GCF_023091745.1). Lineage (NCBI taxonomy): Eukaryota > Metazoa > Chordata > Mammalia > Artiodactyla > Bovidae > Budorcas > Budorcas taxicolor. The sequence goes on from NW_026291583.1 coordinate 1,282,579, forward strand.
TTGACTAGATCCGGCCTCTGAGCAGAGCTGGAGCTCTGCCGTCCTGGAGGCTCACTCGGCTCGGCCCAAGCAGGGAGTGCAGCTGCACGCGGCTTGGCTCCCTCGACTCTTCCCAAGGAGGCTCGCTTCCAAGCGGACCGTGCACTTGGCTTCCAGGCAGGGACGCCCCGCGCCTCCTGCAGGTCTTGGCACAGGGGCTGCTTCCCCTGAGCGGAGGCTGTGGGCGGCAGCCCAGACACGCAGCGGCAGGCCCCAACCACCTGCACACGTCTCTGCTGGTGGGGAGAGCACTAGGGAAATGACGTCTGTCAGGCACCTTCTGGGCGCCCACGGAGTCAGCCTCCGGGTGTGTGGGGCTGCAGACCACAGCCAGGGGCCCTGGGAAGCCTGGTGCTCTCCGTGCTGTGCTGAGTCTGGGCGGCCAAGCGACCGCTGGAGGAGCCCTGCACTTGCCATTCCCTTCCCTATGACAGAGCTCTCACGGCTGGAGGGCTTGGCAGCGTGCACCCCACCGGCCCCTAAGCCCTCCGCAAGGACGCCTGGGGACTAGGTGCAAAGGCAAGGCAGGAGTGGAGCTGAGGCCAGGAAGGCGCCAGGAGCGTCTGCCTGTCTGGCGCAGCCTGCTCCTTCCCGGGCAGGAAGCCTAGCAGCGAGGCAAGTCTGGGCAAGGCTCGCCCAGGGCAGAGCAGCCTCACGCCAGCAACTCTGCCAGATCGGGCCTCTGAGCAGAGCTGGAGCTCTGCCGTACTGGAGGCTCACTGGGCTCCGCCCAAGGAGTGAGTGCAGACGCACGCAGCTGGGCTGCCTCCTCTTCTCCCGAGGAGGCTCGCTTCCTGCATGCTGTGCACTAGGCTTCCAGGCGGGGGCGCCCCGCGCCCCCTACAGGTCTTGGCTCAGGGGCTGCTTCCCTGGAGCTGGGGCTGCCGGCGGGAGCCCAGACACGCAGGGGCAGGCCCCACCACCTGCACACGTCTCTGCTGGGGAGCAGAGCGCTAGGGACATGACGTCTGTCAGGCACCTTCTGGGCGCCCACGGAGTCAGCCTCCGGGAGTGTGGGGCTGCAGACCACAGCCAGGGGACCTGGGAGCCTTGTGCTCCCCGTGTGGCGCTGAGTCTGGGCGGCCAAGCAACCGCTGGTGGAGCCCTGCACTTGCCCTCCCCTCCCCTCTACGAGAGGCCTCACTGCTGGAGGGCTTGGCAGTGTGCAAGCCACCGGCTCCTAAGCCTTCCCCAAGGACGCCCGGGGCCTAGATGCAAAGGCAAGGCAGGAGTGGAGCTGAGGCCAGGAAGGCGCCAGTGGCCTCTCCCAGCATCGCACAGCCTGCTCTTTCCCGGGCAGCAAGCCTAGCAGCGAGGCAAGCCTGGGCAAGTCTCGCCCAGGGCAGAGCAGCCTCGCGCAAGGCACTTGACTAGATCCGGCCTCTGAGCAGAGCTGGAGCTCTGCCGTCCTGGAGGCACACTCGGCTCGGCCCAAGCAGGGAGTGCAGCTGCACGCGGCTTGGCTCCCTCGACTCTTCCCAAGGAGGCTCGCTTCCAAGCGGACCGTGCACTTGGCTTCCAAGCAGGGACGCCCCGCGCCTCCTGCAGGTCTTGGCACAGGGGCTGCTTCCCCTGAGCAGAGGCTGTGGGCGGCAGCCCAGACACGCAGGGGCAGGCCCCAACCACCTGCACACGTCTCTGCTGGTGGGGACAGCACTAGGGAAATGACGTCTGTCAGGCACCTTCTGGGCGCTCACGGAGTCAGCCTCCGGGTGTGTGGGGCTGCAGACCACAGCCAGGGGCCCTGGGAAGCCTGGTGCTCTCCGTGCTGTGCTGAGTCTGGGCGGCCAAGCGACCGCTGGAGGAGCCCTGCACTTGCCATTCCCTTCCCTATGACAGAGCTCTCACGGCTGGAGGGCTTGGCAGCGTGCACCCCACCGGCCCCTAAGCCCTCCGCAAGGACGCCTGGGGACTAGGTGCAAAGGCAAGGCAGGAGTGGAGCTGAGGCCAGGAAGGCGCCAGGAGCGTCTGCCTGTCTGGCGCAGCCTGCTCCTTCCCGGGCAGGAAGCCTAGCAGCGAGGCAAGTCTGGGCAAGGCTCACCCAGGGCAGAGCAGCCTCACGCCAGCAACTCTGCCAGATCGGGCCTCTGAGCAGAGCTGGAGCTCTGCCGTACTGGAGGCTCACTGGGCACCGCCCAAGGAGTGAGTGCAGACGCACGCAGCTGGGCTGCCTCCTCTTCTCCCGAGGAGGCTCGCTTCCCGCATGCTGTGCACTAGGCTTCCAGGCGGGGGCGCCCCGCGCCCCCTACAGGTCTTGGCTCAGGGGCTGCTTCCCTGGAGCTGGGGCTGCCGGCGGGAGCCCAGACACGCAGGGGCAGGCCCCACCACCTACACACGTCTCTGCTGGGGAGCAGAGCGCTAGGGACATGACGTCTGTCAGGCACCTTCTGGGCGCCCACGGAGTCAGCCTCCGGGAGTGTGGGGCTGCAGACCACAGCCAGGGGCCCTGGGAAGCCTGGTGCTCTCCGTGCTGTGCTGAGTCTGGGCGGCCAAGCGACCGCTGGAGGAGCCCTGCACTTGCCATTCCCTTCCCTATGACAGAGCTCTCACGGCTGGAGGGCTTGGCAGCGTGCACCCCACCGGCCCCTAAGCCCTCCGCAAGGACGCCTGGGGACTAGGTGCAAAGGCAAGGCAGGAGTGGAGCTGAGGCCAGGAAGGCGCCAGGAGCGTCTGCCTGTCTGGCGCAGCCTGCTCCTTCCCGGGCAGGAAGCCTAGCAGCGAGGCAAGTCTGGGCAAGGCTCGCCCAGGGCAGAGCAGCCTCACGCCAGCAACTCTGCCAGATCGGGCCTCTGAGCAGAGCTGGAGCTCTGCCGTACTGGAGGCTCACTGGGCTCCGCCCAAGGAGTGAGTGCAGACGCACGCAGCTGGGCTGCCTCCTCTTCTCCCGAGGAGGCTCGCTTCCCGCATGCTGTGCACTAGGCTTCCAGGCGGGGGCGCCCCGCGCCCCCTACAGGTCTTGGCTCAGGGGCTGCTTCCCTGGAGCTGGGGCTGCCGGCGGGAGCCCAGACACGCAGGGGCAGGCCCCACCACCTGCACACGTCTCTGCTGGGGAGCAGAGCGCTAGGGACATGACGTCTGTCAGGCACCTTCTGGGCGCCCACGGAGTCAGCCTCCGGGAGTGTGGGGCTGCAGACCACAGCCAGGGGACCTGGGAGCCTTGTGCTCCCCGTGCGGCGCTGAGTCTGGGCGGCCAAGCAACCGCTGGTGGAGCCCTGCACTTGCCCTCCCCTCCCCTCTACGAGAGGCCTCACTGCTGGAGGGCTTGGCAGTGTGCAAGCCACCGGCTCCTAAGCCTTCCCCAAGGACGCCCGGGGCCTAGATGCAAAGGCAAGGCAGGAGTGGAGCTGAGGCCAGGAAGGCGCCAGTGGCCTCTCCCAGCATCGCACAGCCTGCTCCTTCCCGGGCAGCAAGCCTAGCAGCGAGGCAAGCCTGGGCAAGTCTCGCCCAGGGCAGAGCAGCCTCGCGCAAGGCACTTGACTAGATCCGGCCTCTGAGCAGAGCTGGAGCTCTGCCGTCCTGGAGGCACACTCGGCTCGGCCCAAGCAGGGAGTGCAGCTGCACGCGGCTTGGCTCCCTCGACTCTTCCCAAGGAGGCTCGCTTCCAAGCGGACCGTGCACTTGGCTTCCAAGCAGGGACGCCCCGCGCCTCCTGCAGGTCTTGGCACAGGGGCTGCTTCCCCTGAGCAGAGGCTGTGGGCGGCAGCCCAGACACGCAGGGGCAGGCCCCAACCACCTGCACACGTCTCTGCTGGTGGGGACAGCACTAGGGAAATGACGTCTGTCAGGCACCTTCTGGGCGCTCACGGAGTCAGCCTCCGGGTGTGTGGGGCTGCAGACCACAGCCAGGGGCCCTGGGAAGCCTGGTGCTCTCCGTGCTGTGCTGAGTCTGGGCGGCCAAGCGACCGCTGGAGGAGCCCTGCACTTGCCATTCCCTTCCCTATGACAGAGCTCTCACGGCTGGAGGGCTTGGCAGCGTGCACCCCACCGGCCCCTAAGCCCTCCGCAAGGACGCCTGGGGACTAGGTGCAAAGGCAAGGCAGGAGTGGAGCTGAGGCCAGGAAGGCGCCAGGAGCGTCTGCCTGTCTGGCGCAGCCTGCTCCTTCCCGGGCAGGAAGCCTAGCAGCGAGGCAAGTCTGGGCAAGGCTCACCCAGGGCAGAGCAGCCTCACGCCAGCAACTCTGCCAGATCGGGCCTCTGAGCAGAGCTGGAGCTCTGCCGTACTGGAGGCTCACTGGGCACCGCCCAAGGAGTGAGTGCAGACGCACGCAGCTGGGCTGCCTCCTCTTCTCCCGAGGAGGCTCGCTTCCCGCATGCTGTGCACTAGGCTTCCAGGCGGGGGCGCCCCGCGCCCCCTACAGGTCTTGGCTCAGGGGCTGCTTCCCTGGAGCTGGGGCTGCCGGCGGGAGCCCAGACACGCAGGGGCAGGCCCCACCACCTACACACGTCTCTGCTGGGGAGCAGAGCGCTAGGGACATGACGTCTGTCAGGCACCTTCTGGGCGCCCACGGAGTCAGCCTCCGGGAGTGTGGGGCTGCAGACCACAGCCAGGGGCCCTGGGAAGCCTGGTGCTCTCCGTGCTGTGCTGAGTCTGGGCGGCCAAGCGACCGCTGGAGGAGCCCTGCACTTGCCATTCCCTTCCCTATGACAGAGCTCTCACGGCTGGAGGGCTTGGCAGCGTGCACCCCACCGGCCCCTAAGCCCTCCGCAAGGACGCCTGGGGACTAGGTGCAAAGGCAAGGCAGGAGTGGAGCTGAGGCCAGGAAGGCGCCAGGAGCGTCTGCCTGTCTGGCGCAGCCTGCTCCTTCCCGGGCAGGAAGCCTAGCAGCGAGGCAAGTCTGGGCAAGGCTCGCCCAGGGCAGAGCAGCCTCACGCCAGCAACTCTGCCAGATCGGGCCTCTGAGCAGAGCTGGAGCTCTGCCGTACTGGAGGCTCACTGGGCTCCGCCCAAGGAGTGAGTGCAGACGCACGCAGCTGGGCTGCCTCCTCTTCTCCCGAGGAGGCTCGCTTCCCGCATGCTGTGCACTAGGCTTCCAGGCGGGGGCGCCCCGCGCCCCCTACAGGTCTTGGCTCAGGGGCTGCTTCCCTGGAGCTGGGGCTGCCGGCGGGAGCCCAGACACGCAGGGGCAGGCCCCACCACCTGCACACGTCTCTGCTGGGGAGCAGAGCGCTAGGGACATGACGTCTGTCAGGCACCTTCTGGGCGCCCACGGAGTCAGCCTCCGGGAGTGTGGGGCTGCAGACCACAGCCAGGGGACCTGGGAGCCTTGTGCTCCCCGTGCGGCGCTGAGTCTGGGCGGCCAAGCAACCGCTGGTGGAGCCCTGCACTTGCCCTCCCCTCCCCTCTACGAGAGGCCTCACTGCTGGAGGGCTTGGCAGTGTGCAAGCCACCGGCTCCTAAGCCTTCCCCAAGGACGCCCGGGGCCTAGATGCAAAGGCAAGGCAGGAGTGGAGCTGAGGCCAGGAAGGCGCCAGTGGCCTCTCCCAGCATCGCACAGCCTGCTCCTTCCCGGGCAGCAAGCCTAGCAGCGAGGCAAGCCTGGGCAAGTCTCGCCCAGGGCAGAGCAGCCTCGCGCAAGGCACTTGACTAGATCCGGCCTCTGAGCAGAGCTGGAGCTCTGCCGTCCTGGAGGCTCACTCGGCTCAGCCCAAGCAGGGAGTGCAGCTGCACGCGGCTTGGCTCCCTCGACTCTTCCCAAGGAGGCTCGCTTCCAAGCGGACCGTGCACTTGGCTTCCAGGCAGGGACGCCCCGCGCCTCCTGCAGGTCTTGGCACAGGGGCTGCTTCCCCTGAGCGGAGGCTGTGGGCGGCAGCCCAGACACGCAGCGGCAGGCCCCAACCACCTGCACACGTCTCTGCTGGTGGGGAGAGCACTAGGGAAATGACGTCTGTCAGGCACCTTCTGGGCGCCCACGGAGTCAGCCTCCGGGTGTGTGGGGCTGCAGACCACAGCCAGGGGCCCTGGGAAGCCTGGTGCTCTCCGTGCTGTGCTGAGTCTGGGCGGCCAAGCGACCGCTGGAGGAGCCCTGCACTTGCCATTCCCTTCCCTATGACAGAGCTCTCACGGCTGGAGGGCTTGGCAGCGTGCACCCCACCGGCCCCTAAGCCCTCCGCAAGGACGCCTGGGGACTAGGTGCAAAGGCAAGGCAGGAGTGGAGCTGAGGCCAGGAAGGCGCCAGGAGCGTCTGCCTGTCTGGCGCAGCCTGCTCCTTCCCGGGCAGGAAGCCTAGCAGCGAGGCAAGTCTGGGCAAGGCTCGCCCAGGGCAGAGCAGCCTCACGCCAGCAACTCTGCCAGATCGGGCCTCTGAGCAGAGCTGGAGCTCTGCCGTACTGGAGGCTCACTGGGCTCCGCCCAAGGAGTGAGTGCAGACGCACGCAGCTGGGCTGCCTCCTCTTCTCCCGAGGAGGCTCGCTTCCCGCATGCTGTGCACTAGGCTTCCAGGCGGGGGCGCCCCGCGCCCCCTACAGGTCTTGGCTCAGGGGCTGCTTCCCTGGAGCTGGGGCTGCCGGCGGGAGCCCAGACACGCAGGGGCAGGCCCCACCACCTGCACACGTCTCTGCTGGGGAGCAGAGCGCTAGGGACATGACGTCTGTCAGGCACCTTCTGGGCGCCCACGGAGTCAGCCTCCGGGAGTGTGGGGCTGCAGACCACAGCCAGGGGACCTGGGAGCCTTGTGCTCCCCGTGCGGCGCTGAGTCTGGGCGGCCAAGCAACCGCTGGTGGAGCCCTGCACTTGCCCTCCCCTCCCCTCTACGAGAGGCCTCACTGCTGGAGGGCTTGGCAGTGTGCAAGCCACCGGCTCCTAAGCCTTCCCCAAGGACGCCCGGGGCCTAGATGCAAAGGCAAGGCAGGAGTGGAGCTGAGGCCAGGAAGGCGCCAGTGGCCTCTCCCAGCATCGCACAGCCTGCTCCTTCCCGGGCAGCAAGCCTAGCAGCGAGGCAAGCCTGGGCAAGTCTCGCCCAGGGCAGAGCAGCCTCGCGCAAGGCACTTGACTAGATCCGGCCTCTGAGCAGAGCTGGAGCTCTGCCGTCCTGGAGGCACACTCGGCTCGGCCCAAGCAGGGAGTGCAGCTGCACGCGGCTTGGCTCCCTCGACTCTTCCCAAGGAGGCTCGCTTCCAAGCGGACCGTGCACTTGGCTTCCAGGCAGGGACGCCCCGCGCCTCCTGCAGGTCTTGGCACAGGGGCTGCTTCCCCTGAGCGGAGGCTGTGGGCGGCAGCCCAGACACGCAGGGGCAGGCCCCAACCACCTGCACACGTCTCTGCTGGTGGGGAGAGCACTAGGGAAATGACGTCTGTCAGGCACCTTCTGGGCGCTCACGGAGTCAGCCTCCGGGTGTGTGGGGCTGCAGACCACAGCCAGGGGCCCTGGGAAGCCTGGTGCTCTCCGTGCTGTGCTGAGTCTGGGCGGCCAAGCGACCGCTGGAGGAGCCCTGCACTTGCCATTCCCTTCCCTATGACAGAGCTCTCACGGCTGGAGGGCTTGGCAGCGTGCACCCCACCGGCCCCTAAGCCCTCCGCAAGGACGCCTGGGGACTAGGTGCAAAGGCAAGGCAGGAGTGGAGCTGTGGCCAGGAAGGCGCCAGGAGCGTCTGCCTGTCTGGCGCAGCCTGCTCCTTCCCGGGCAGGAAGCCTAGCAGTGAGGCAAGTCTGGGCAAGGCTCGCCCAGGGCAGAGCAGCCTCACGCCAGCAACTCTGCCAGATCGGGCCTCTGAGCAGAGCTGGAGCTCTGCCGTACTGGAGGCTCACTGGGCTCCGCCCAAGGAGTGAGTGCAGACGCACGCAGCTGGGCTGCCTCCTCTTCTCCCGAGGAGGCTCGCTTCCCGCATGCTGTGCACTAGGCTTCCAGGCGGGGGCGCCCCGCGCCCCCTACAGGTCTTGGCTCAGGGGCTGCTTCCCTGGAGCTGGGGCTGCCGGCGGGAGCCCAGACACGCAGGGGCAGGCCCCACCACCTGCACACGTCTCTGCTGGGGAGCAGAGCGCTAGGGACATGACGTCTGTCAGGCACCTTCTGGGCGCCCACGGAGTCAGCCTCCGGGAGTGTGGGGCTGCAGACCACAGCCAGGGGACCTGGGAGCCTTGTGCTCCCCGTGCGGCGCTGAGTCTGGGCGGCCAAGCAACCGCTGGTGGAGCCCTGCACTTGCCCTCCCCTCCCCTCTACGAGAGGCCTCACTGCTGGAGGGCTTGGCAGTGTGCAAGCCACCGGCTCCTAAGCCTTCCCCAAGGACGCCCGGGGCCTAGATGCAAAGGCAAGGCAGGAGTGGAGCTGAGGCCAGGAAGGCGCCAGTGGCCTCTCCCAGCATCGCACAGCCTGCTCCTTCCCGGGCAGCAAGCCTAGCAGCGAGGCAAGCCTGGGCAAGTCTCGCCCAGGGCAGAGCAGCCTCGCGCAAGGCACTTGACTAGATCCGGCCTCTGAGCAGAGCTGGAGCTCTGCCGTCCTGGAGGCACACTCGGCTCGGCCCAAGCAGGGAGTGCAGCTGCACGCGGCTTGGCTCCCTCGACTCTTCCCAAGGAGGCTCGCTTCCAAGCGGACCGTGCACTTGGCTTCCAGGCAGGGACGCCCCGCGCCTCCTGCAGGTCTTGGCACAGGGGCTGCTTCCCCTGAGCGGAGGCTGTGGGCGGCAGCCCAGACACGCAGGGGCAGGCCCCAACCACCTGCACACGTCTCTGCTGGTGGGGAGAGCACTAGGGAAATGACGTCTGTCAGGCACCTTCTGGGCGCTCACGGAGTCAGCCTCCGGGTGTGTGGGGCTGCAGACCACAGCCAGGGGCCCTGGGAAGCCTGGTGCTCTCCGTGCTGTGCTGAGTCTGGGCGGCCAAGCGACCGCTGGAGGAGCCCTGCACTTGCCATTCCCTTCCCTATGACAGAGCTCTCACGGCTGGAGGGCTTGGCAGCGTGCACCCCACCGGCCCCTAAGCCCTCCGCAAGGACGCCTGGGGACTAGGTGCAAAGGCAAGGCAGGAGTGGAGCTGAGGCCAGGAAGGCGCCAGGAGCGTCTGCCTGTCTGGCGCAGCCTGCTCCTTCCCGGGCAGGAAGCCTAGCAGCGAGGCAAGTCTGGGCAAGGCTCGCCCAGGGCAGAGCAGCCTCACGCCAGCAACTCTGCCAGATCGGGCCTCTGAGCAGAGCTGGAGCTCTGCCGTACTGGAGGCTCACTGGGCTCCGCCCAAGGAGTGAGTGCAGACGCACGCAGCTGGGCTGCCTCCTCTTCTCCCGAGGAGGCTCGCTTCCCGCATGCTGTGCACTAGGCTTCCAGGCGGGGGCGCCCCGCGCCCCCTACAGGTCTTGGCTCAGGGGCTGCTTCCCTGGAGCTGGGGCTGCCGGCGGGAGCCCAGACACGCAGGGGCAGGCCCCACCACCTGCACACGTCTCTGCTGGGGAGCAGAGCGCTAGGGACATGACGTCTGTCAGGCACCTTCTGGGCGCCCACGGAGTCAGCCTCCGGGAGTGTGGGGCTGCAGACCACAGCCAGGGGACCTGGGAGCCTTGTGCTCCCCGTGCGGCGCTGAGTCTGGGCGGCCAAGCAACCGCTGGTGGAGCCCTGCACTTGCCCTCCCCTCCCCTCTACGAGAGGCCTCACTGCTGGAGGGCTTGGCAGTGTGCAAGCCACCGGCTCCTAAGCCTTCCCCAAGGACGCCCGGGGCCTAGATGCAAAGGCAAGGCAGGAGTGGAGCTGAGGCCAGGAAGGCGCCAGTGGCCTCTCCCAGCATCGCACAGCCTGCTCCTTCCCGGGCAGCAAGCCTAGCAGCGAGGCAAGCCTGGGCAAGTCTCGCCCAGGGCAGAGCAGCCTCGCGCAAGGCACTTGACTAGATCCGGCCTCTGAGCAGAGCTGGAGCTCTGCCGTCCTGGAGGCACACTCGGCTCGGCCCAAGCAGGGAGTGCAGCTGCACGCGGCTTGGCTCCCTCGACTCTTCCCAAGGAGGCTCGCTTCCAAGCGGACCGTGCACTTGGCTTCCAGGCAGGGACGCCCCGCGCCTCCTGCAGGTCTTGGCACAGGGGCTGCTTCCCCTGAGCGGAGGCTGTGGGCGGCAGCGCAGACACGCAGGGGCAGGCCCCAACCACCTGCACACGTCTCTGCTGGTGGGGAGAGCACTAGGGAAATGACGTCTGTCAGGCACCTTCTGGGCGCTCACGGAGTCAGCCTCCGGGTGTGTGGGGCTGCAGACCACAGCCAGGGGCCCTGGGAAGCCTGGTGCTCTCCGTGCTGTGCTGAGTCTGGGCGGCCAAGCGACCGCTGGAGGAGCCCTGCACTTGCCATTCCCTTCCCTATGACAGAGCTCTCACGGCTGGAGGGCTTGGCAGCGTGCACCCCACCGGCCCCTAAGCCCTCCGCAAGGACGCCTGGGGACTAGGTGCAAAGGCAAGGCAGGAGTGGAGCTGAGGCCAGGAAGGCGCCAGGAGCGTCTGCCTGTCTGGCGCAGCCTGCTCCTTCCCGGGCAGGAAGCCTAGCAGCGAGGCAAGTCTGGGCAAGGCTCGCCCAGGGCAGAGCAGCCTCACGCCAGCAACTCTGCCAGATCGGGCCTCTGAGCAGAGCTGGAGCTCTGCCGTACTGGAGGCTCACTGGGCTCCGCCCAAGGAGTGAGTGCAGACGCACGCAGCTGGGCTGCCTCCTCTTCTCCCGAGGAGGCTCGCTTCCCGCATGCTGTGCACTAGGCTTCCAGGCGGGGGCGCCCCGCGCCCCCTACAGGTCTTGGCTCAGGGGCTGCTTCCCTGGAGCTGGGGCTGCCGGCGGGAGCCCAGACACGCAGGGGCAGGCCCCACCACCTGCACACGTCTCTGCTGGGGAGCAGAGCGCTAGGGACATGACGTCTGTCAGGCACCTTCTGGGCGCCCACGGAGTCAGCCTCCGGGAGTGTGGGGCTGCAGACCACAGCCAGGGGACCTGGGAGCCTTGTGCTCCCCGTGCGGCGCTGAGTCTGGGCGGCCAAGCAACCGCTGCTGGAGCCCTGCACTTGCCCTCCCCTCCCCTCTACGAGAGGCCTCACTGCTGGAGGGCTTGGCAGTGTGCAAGCCACCGGCTCCTAAGCCTTCCCCAAGGACGCCCGGGGCCTAGATGCAAAGGCAAGGCAGGAGTGGAGCTGAGGCCAGGAAGGCGCCAGTGGCCTCTCCCAGCATCGCACAGCCTTCTCCTTCCCGGGCAGCAAGCCTAGCAGCGAGGCAAGCCTGGGCAAGTCTCGCCCAGGGCAGAGCAGCCTCGCGCAAGGCACTTGACTAGATCCGGCCTCTGAGCAGAGCTGGAGCTCTGCCGTCCTGGAGGCACACTCGGCTCGGCCCAAGCAGGGAGTGCAGCTGCACGCGGCTTGGCTCCCTCGACTCTTCCCAAGGAGGCTCGCTTCCAAGCGGACCGTGCACTTGGCTTCCAGGCAGGGACGCCCCGCGCCTCCTGCAGGTCTTGGCACAGGGGCTGCTTCCCCTGAGCGGAGGCTGTGGGCGGCAGCCCAGACACGCAGGGGCAGGCCCCAACCACCTGCACACGTCTCTGCTGGTGGGGAGAGCACTAGGGAAATGACGTCTGTCAGGCACCTTCTGGGCGCTCACGGAGTCAGCCTCCGGGTGTGTGGGGCTGCAGACCACAGCCAGGGGCCCTGGGAAGCCTGGTGCTCTCCGTGCTGTGCTGAGTCTGGGCGGCCAAGCGACCGCTGGAGGAGCCCTGCACTTGCCATTCCCTTCCCTATGACAGAGCTCTCACGGCTGGAGGGCTTGGCAGCGTGCACCCCACCGGCCCCTAAGCCCTCCGCAAGGACGCCTGGGGACTAGGTGCAAAGGCAAGGCAGGAGTGGAGCTGAGGCCAGGAAGGCGCCAGGAGCGTCTGCCTGTCTGGCGCAGCCTGCTCCTTCCCGGGCAGGAAGCCTAGCAGCGAGGCAAGTCTGGGCAAGGCTCGCCCAGGGCAGAGCAGCCTCACGCCAGCAACTCTGCCAGATCGGGCCTCTGAGCAGAGCTGGAGCTCTGCCGTACTGGAGGCTCACTGGGCTCCGCCCAAGGAGTGAGTGCAGACGCACGCAGCTGGGCTGCCTCCTCTTCTCCCGAGGAGGCTCGCTTCCCGCATGCTGTGCACTAGGCTTCCAGGCGGGGGCGCCCCGCGCCCCCTACAGGTCTTGGCTCAGGGGCTGCTTCCCTGGAGCTGGGGCTGCCGGCGGGAGCCCAGACACGCAGGGGCAGGCCCCACCAGCTGCACACGTCTCTGCTGGGGAGCAGAGCGCTAGGGACATGACGTCTGTCAGGCACCTTCTGGGCGCCCACGGAGTCAGCCTCCGGGAGTGTGGGGCTGCAGACCACAGCCAGGGGACCTGGGAGCCTTGTGCTCCCCGTGCGGCGCTGAGTCTGGGCGGCCAAGCAACCGCTGGTGGAGCCCTGCACTTGCCCTCCCCTCCCCTCTACGAGAGGCCTCACTGCTGGAGGGCTTGGCAGTGTGCAAGCCACCGGCTCCTAAGCCTTCCCCAAGGACGCCCGGGGCCTAGATGCAAAGGCAAGGCAGGAGTGGAGCTGAGGCCAGGAAGGCGCCAGTGGCCTCTCCCAGCATCGCACAGCCTGCTCCTTCCCGGGCAGCAAGCCTAGCAGCGAGGCAAGCCTGGGCAAGTCTCGCCCAGGGCAGAGCAGCCTCGCGCAAGGCACTTGACTAGATCCGGCCTCTGAGCAGAGCTGGAGCTCTGCCGTCCTGGAGGCACACTCGGCTCGGCCCAAGCAGGGAGTGCAGCTGCACGCGGCTTGGCTCCCTCGACTCTTCCCAAGGAGGCTCGCTTCCAAGCGGACCGTGCACTTGGCTTCCAGGCAGGGACGCCCCGCGCCTCCTGCAGGTCTTGGCACAGGGGCTGCTTCCCCTGAGCGGAGGCTGTGGGCGGCAGCCCAGACACGCAGGGGCAGGCCCCAACCACCTGCACACGTCTCTGCTGGTGGGGAGAGCACTAGGGAAATGACGTCTGTCAGGCACCTTCTGGGCGCTCACGGAGTCAGCCTCCGGGTGTGTGGGGCTGCAGACCACAGCCAGGGGCCCTGGGAAGCCTGGTGCTCTCCGTGCTGTGCTGAGTCTGGGCGGCCAAGCGACCGCTGGAGGAGCCCTGCACTTGCCATTCCCTTCCCTATGACAGAGCTCTCACGGGCTTGGCAGCGGGCACCCCACCGGCCCCTAAGCCCTCCGCAAGGACGCCTGGGGACTAGGTGCAAAGGCAAGGCAGGAGTGGAGCTGAGGCCAGGAAGGCGCCAGGAGCGTCTGCCTGTCTGGCGCAGCCTGCTCCTTCCCGGGCAGGAAGCCCAGCAGCGAGGCAAGTCTGGGCAAGGCTCGCCCAGGGCAGAGCAGCCTCACGCCAGCAACTCTGCCAGATCGGGCCTCTGAGCAGAGCTCGAGCTCTGCCGTACTGGAGGCTCACTGGGCTCCGCCCAAGGAGTGAGTGCAGACGCACGCAGCTGGGCTGCCTCCTCTTCTCCCGAGGAGGCTCGCTTCCCGCGTGCTGTGCACCAGGCTTCCAGGCGGGGGCGCCCCGCGCCTCCTACAGGTCTCGGCTCAGGGGCTGCTTCCCTGGAGCTGGGGCTGCCGGCGGGAGCCCAGACACGCAGGGGCAGGCCCCACCACCTGCACACATCTCTGCTGGGGAGCAGAGCGCTAGGGACATGACGTCTGTCAGGCACCTTCTGGGCGCCCACGGAGTCAGCCTCCGGGAGTGTGGGGCTGCAGACCACAGCCAGGGGACCTGGGAGCCTTGTGCTCTCCGTGCGGCGCTGAGTCTGGGCGGCCAAGCAACCGCTGGTGGAGCCCTGCACTTGCCCTCCCCTCCCCTCGACGAGAGGCCTCACTGCTGGAGGGCTTGGCAGTGTGCAAGCCACCAGCTCCTAAGCCTTCCCCAAGGACGCCCGGGGCCTAGATGCAAAGGCAAGGCAGGAGTGGAGCTGAGGCCAGGAAGGCGCCAGGGGCCTCTCCCAGCATCGCACAGCCTGCTCCTTCCTGGGCAGCAAGCCTAGCAGCGAGGCAAGCCTGGGCAAGTCTCGCCCAGGGCGGAGCAGCCTCGCGCAAGGCACTTGACTAGATCCGGCCTCTGAGCAGAGCTGGAGCTCTGCCGTCCTGGAGGCACACTCGGCTCGGCCCAAGCAGGGATTGCAGCTGCACGCGGCTTGGCTCCCTCGACTCTTCCCAAGGAGGCTCGCTTCCAAGCGGACTGTGCACTTGGCTTCCAGGCAGGGACGCCCCGCGCCTCCTGCAGGTCTTGGCACAGGGGCTGCTTCCCCTGAGCGGAGGCTGTGGGCGGCAGCCCAGACACGCAGGGGCAGGCCCCAACCACCTGCACACGTCTCTGCTGGTGGGGAGAGCACTAGGGAAATGACGTCTGTCAGGCACCTTCTGGGCGCTCACGGAGTCAGCCTCCGGGTGTGTGGGGCTGCAGACCACAGCCAGGGGCCCTGGGAAGCCTGGTGCCCTCCGTGCTGTGCTGAGTCTGGGCGGCCAAGCGAGCGCTGGAGGAGCCCTGCAGTTGCCATTCCCTTCGCTATGACAGAGCTCTCACGGCTGGAGGGCTTGGCAGCGGGCACCCCACCGGCCCCTAAGCCCTCCGCAAGGACGCCTGGGGATAAGGTGCAAAGGCAAGGCAGGAGTGGAGCTGAGGCCAGGAAGGCGCCAGGAGCGTCTGCCTGTCTGGCGCAGCCTGCTCCTTCCCGGGCAGGAAGCCCAGCAGCGAGGCAAGTCTGGGCAAGGCTCGCCCAGGGCAGAGCAGCCTCACGCCAGCAACTCTGCCAGATCGGGCCTCTGAGCAGAGCTCGAGCTCTGCCGTACTGGAGGCTCACTGGGCTCCGCCCAAGGAGTGATTGCAGACGCACGCAGGTGGGCTGCCTGCTCTTCTCCCGAGGAGGCTCGCTTCCCGCATGCTGTGCACCAGGCTTCCAGGCGGGGGCGCCCCGCGCCTCCTACAGGTCTTGCCTCAGGGGCTGCTTCCCTGGAGCTGGGGCTGCCGGCGGGAGCCCAGACACGCAGGGGCAGGCCCCACCACCTGCACACGTCTCTGCTGGGGAGCAGAGCGCTAGGGACGTGACGTCTGTCAGGCACCTTCTGGGCGCCCACGGAGTCAGCCTCCGGGAGTGTGGGGCTGCAGACCACAGCCAGGGGACCTGGGAGCCTTGTGCTCTCCGTGCGGCGCTGAGTCTGGGCGGCCAAGCAACCGCTGGTGGAGCCCTGCACTTGCCCTCCCCTCCCCTCTACGAGAGGCCTCACTGCTGGAGGGCTTGGCAGTGTGCAAGCCACCGGCTCCTAAGCCTTCCCCAAGGACGCCCGGGGCCTAGATGCAAAGGCAAGGCAGGAGTGGAGCTGAGGCCAGGAAGGCGCCAGTGGCCTCTCCCAGCATCGCACAGCCTGCTCCTTCCTGGGCAGCAAGCCTAGCAGCGAGGCAAGCCTGGGCAAGTCTCGCCCAGGGCAGAGCAGCCTCGCGCAAGGCACTTGACTAGATCCGGCCTCTGAGCAGAGCTGGAGCTCTGCCGTCCTGGAGGCACACTCGGCTCGGCCCAAGCAGGGATTGCAGCTGCACGCGGCTTGGCTCCCTCGACTCTTCCCAAGGAGGCTCGCTTCCAAGCGGACTGTGCACTTGGCTTCCAGGCAGGGACGCCCCGCGCCTCCTGCAGGTCTTGGCAGAGGGGCTGCTTCCCCTGAGCGGAGGCTGTGGGCGGCAGCCCAGACACGCAGGGGCAGGCCCCAACCACCTGCACACGTCTCTGCTGGTTGGGAGAGCACTAGGGAAATGACGTCTGTCAGGCACCTTCTGGGCGCTCACGGAGTCAGCCTCCGGGTGTGTGGGGATGCAGACCACAGCCAGGGGCCCTGGGAAGCCTGGTGCTCTCCGTGCTGTGCTGAGTCTGGGCGGCCAAGCGAGCGCTGGAGGAGCCCTGCACTTGCCATTCCCTTCGCTATGACAGAGCTCTCACGGCTGGAGGGCTTGGCAGCGGGCACCCCACCGGCCCCTAAGCCCTCCGCAAGGACGCCTGGGGACTAGGTGCAAAGGCAAGGCAGGAGTGGAGCTGAGGCCAGGAAGGCGCCAGGAGCGTCTGCCTGTCTGGCGCAGCCTGCTCCTTCCCGGGCAGGAAGCCTAGCAGCGAGGCAAGTCTGGGCAAGGCTCGCCCAGGGCAGAGCAGCCTCACGCCAGCAACTCTGCCAGATCGGGCCTCTGAGCAGAGCTGGAGCTCTGCCGTACTGGAGGCTCACTGGGCTCCGCCCAAGGAGTGAGTGCAGACGCACGCAGCTGGGCTGCCTCCTCTTCTCCCGAGGAGGCTCGCTTCCCGCCTGCTGTGCACTAGGCTTCCAGGCGGGGGCGCCCCGCGCCCCCTACAGGTCTTGGCTCAGGGGCTGCTTCCCTGGAGCTGGGGCTGCCGGCGGGAGCCCAGACACGCAGGGGCAGGCCCCACCACCTGCACACGTCTCTGCTGGGGAGCAGAGCGCTAGGGACATGACGTCTGTCAGGCACCTTCTGGGCGCCCACGGAGTCAGCCTCCGGGAGTGTGGGGCTGCAGACCACAGCCAGGGGACCTGGGAGCCTTGTGCTCTCCGTGCGGCGCTGAGTCTGGGCGGCCAAGCAACCGCTGGTGGAGCCCTGCACTTGCCCTCCCCTCCCCTCGACGAGAGGCCTCACTGCTGGAGGGCTTGGCAGTGTGCAAGCCACCGGCTCCTAAGCCTTCCCCAAGGACGCCCGGGACCTAGATGCAAAGGCAAGGCAGGAGTGGAGCTGAGGCCAGGAAGGCGCCAGGGGCCTCTCCCAGCATCGCACAGCCTGCTCCTTCCCGGGCAGCAAGCCTAGCAGCGAGGCAAGCCCGGGCAAGTCTCGCCCAGGGCGGAGCAGCCTCGCGCAAGGCACTTGACTAGATCCGGCCTCTGAGCAGAGCTGGAGCTCTGCCGTCCTGGAGGCACACTCGGCTCGGCCCAAGCAGGGATTGCAGCTGCACGCGGCTTGGCTCCCTCGACTCTTCCCAAGGAGGCTCGCTTCCAAGCGGACCGTGCACTTGGCTTCCAGGCAGGGACGCCCCGCGCCTCCTGCAGGTCTTGGCACAGGGGCTGCTTCCCCTGAGCGGAGGCTGTGGGCGGCAGCCCAGACACGCAGGGGCAGGCCCCAACCACCTGCCCACGTCTCTGCTGGTGGGGAGAGCACTAGGGAAATGACGTCTGTCAGGCACCTTCTGGGCGCTCACGGAGTCAGCCTCCGGGTGTGTGGGGCTGCAGACCACAGCCGGGGGCCCTGGGGAAGCCTGGTGCTCTCCGTGCTGTGCTGAGTCTGGGCGGCCAAGCGACCGCTGGAGGAGCCCTGCACTTGCCATTCCCTTCCCTATGACAGAGCTCTCACGGCTGGAGGGCTTGGCAGCGTGCACCCCACCGGCCCCTAAGCCCTCCGCAAGGACGCCTGGGGACTAGGTGCAAAGGCAAGGCAGGAGTGGAGCTGAGGCCAGGAAGGCGCCAGGAGCGTCTGCCTGTCTGGCGCAGCCTGCTCCTTCCCGGGCAGGAAGCCTAGCAGCGAGGCAAGTCTGGGCAAGGCTCGCCCAGGGCAGAGCAGCCTCACGCCAGCAACTCTGCCAGATCGGGCCTCTGAGCAGAGCTGGAGCTCTGCCGTACTGGAGGCTCACTGGGCTCCGCCCAAGGAGTGAGTGCAGACGCACGCAGCTGGGCTGCCTCCTCTTCTCCCGAGGAGGCTCGCTTCCCGCCTGCTGTGCACTAGGCTTCCAGGCGGGGGCGCCCCGCGCCCCCTACAGGTCTTGGCTCAGGGGCTGCTTCCCTGGAGCTGGGGCTGCCGGCGGGAGCCCAGACACGCAGGGGCAGGCCCCACCACCTGCACACGTCACTGCTGGGGAGCAGAGCGCTAGGGACGTGACGTCTGTCAGGCACCTTCTGGGCGCCCACGGAGTCAGCCTCCGGGAGTGTGGGGCTGCAGACCACAGCCAGGGGACCTGGGAGCCTTGTGCTCTCCGTGCGGCGCTGAGTCTGGGCGGCCAAGCAACCGCTGGTGGAGCCCTGCACTTGCCCTCCCCTCCCCTCGACGAGAGGCCTCACTGCTGGAGGGCTTGGCAGTGTGCAAGCCACCGGCTCCTAAGCCTTCCCCAAGGACGCCCGGGGCCTAGATGCAAAGGCAAGGCAGGAGTGGAGCTGAGGCCAGGAAGGCGCCAGTGGCCTCTCCCAGCATCGCACAGCCTGCTCCTTCCTGGGCAGCAAGCCTAGCAGCGAGGCAAGCCTGGGCAAGTCTCGCCCAGGGCAGAGCAGCCTCGCGCAAGGCACTTGACTAGATCCGGCCTCTGAGCAGAGCTGGAGCTCTGCCGTCCTGGAGGCACACTCGGCTCGGCCCAAGCAGGGATTGCAGCTGCACGCGGCTTGGCTCCCTCGACTCTTCCCAAGGAGGCTCGCTTCCAAGCGGACTGTGCACTTGGCTTCCAGGCAGGGACGCCCCGCGCCTCCTGCAGGTCTTGGCAGAGGGGCTGCTTCCCCTGAGCGGAGGCTGTGGGCGGCAGCCCAGACACGCAGGGGCAGGCCCCAACCACCTGCACACGTCTCTGCTGGTTGGGAGAGCACTAGGGAAATGACGTCTGTCAGGCACCTTCTGGGCGCTCACGGAGTCAGCCTCCGGGTGTGTGGGGATGCAGACCACAGCCAGGGGCCCTGGGAAGCCTGGTGCTCTCCGTGCTGTGCTGAGTCTGGGCGGCCAAGCGAGCGCTGGAGGAGCCCTGCACTTGCCATTCCCTTCGCT
Organism: Budorcas taxicolor; assembly: GCF_023091745.1. Lineage (NCBI taxonomy): Eukaryota > Metazoa > Chordata > Mammalia > Artiodactyla > Bovidae > Budorcas > Budorcas taxicolor. The sequence continues at coordinate 1,301,303 of NW_026291583.1, forward strand.
ATGACAGAGCTCTCACGGCTGGAGGGCTTGGCAGCGGGCACCCCACCGGCCCCTAAGCCCTCCGCAAGGACGCCTGGGGACTAGGTGCAAAGGCAAGGCAGGAGTGGAGCTGAGGCCAGGAAGGCGCCAGGAGCGTCTGCCTGTCTGGCGCAGCCTGCTCCTTCCCGGGCAGGAAGCCTAGCAGCGAGGCAAGTCTGGGCAAGGCTCGCCCAGGGCAGAGCAGCCTCACGCCAGCAACTCTGCCAGATCGGGCCTCTGAGCAGAGCTGGAGCTCTGCCGTACTGGAGGCTCACTGGGCTCCGCCCAAGGAGTGAGTGCAGACGCACGCAGCTGGGCTGCCTCCTCTTCTCCCGAGGAGGCTCGCTTCCCGCCTGCTGTGCACTAGGCTTCCAGGCGGGGGCGCCCCGCGCCCCCTACAGGTCTTGGCTCAGGGGCTGCTTCCCTGGAGCTGGGGCTGCCGGCGGGAGCCCAGACACGCAGGGGCAGGCCCCACCACCTGCACACGTCTCTGCTGGGGAGCAGAGCGCTAGGGACATGACGTCTGTCAGGCACCTTCTGGGCGCCCACGGAGTCAGCCTCCGGGAGTGTGGGGCTGCAGACCACAGCCAGGGGACCTGGGAGCCTTGTGCTCTCCGTGCGGCGCTGAGTCTGGGCGGCCAAGCAACCGCTGGTGGAGCCCTGCACTTGCCCTCCCCTCCCCTCGACGAGAGGCCTCACTGCTGGAGGGCTTGGCAGTGTGCAAGCCACCGGCTCCTAAGCCTTCCCCAAGGACGCCCGGGACCTAGATGCAAAGGCAAGGCAGGAGTGGAGCTGAGGCCAGGAAGGCGCCAGGGGCCTCTCCCAGCATCGCACAGCCTGCTCCTTCCCGGGCAGCAAGCCTAGCAGCGAGGCAAGCCCGGGCAAGTCTCGCCCAGGGCGGAGCAGCCTCGCGCAAGGCACTTGACTAGATCCGGCCTCTGAGCAGAGCTGGAGCTCTGCCGTCCTGGAGGCACACTCGGCTCGGCCCAAGCAGGGATTGCAGCTGCACGCGGCTTGGCTCCCTCGACTCTTCCCAAGGAGGCTCGCTTCCAAGCGGACCGTGCACTTGGCTTCCAGGCAGGGACGCCCCGCGCCTCCTGCAGGTCTTGGCACAGGGGCTGCTTCCCCTGAGCGGAGGCTGTGGGCGGCAGCCCAGACACGCAGGGGCAGGCCCCAACCACCTGCCCACGTCTCTGCTGGTGGGGAGAGCACTAGGGAAATGACGTCTGTCAGGCACCTTCTGGGCGCTCACGGAGTCAGCCTCCGGGTGTGTGGGGCTGCAGACCACAGCCGGGGGCCCTGGGGAAGCCTGGTGCTCTCCGTGCTGTGCTGAGTCTGGGCGGCCAAGCGACCGCTGGAGGAGCCCTGCACTTGCCATTCCCTTCCCTATGACAGAGCTCTCACGGCTGGAGGGCTTGGCAGCGTGCACCCCACCGGCCCCTAAGCCCTCCGCAAGGACGCCTGGGGACTAGGTGCAAAGGCAAGGCAGGAGTGGAGCTGAGGCCAGGAAGGCGCCAGGAGCGTCTGCCTGTCTGGCGCAGCCTGCTCCTTCCCGGGCAGGAAGCCTAGCAGCGAGGCAAGTCTGGGCAAGGCTCGCCCAGGGCAGAGCAGCCTCACGCCAGCAACTCTGCCAGATCGGGCCTCTGAGCAGAGCTGGAGCTCTGCCGTACTGGAGGCTCACTGGGCTCCGCCCAAGGAGTGAGTGCAGACGCACGCAGCTGGGCTGCCTCCTCTTCTCCCGAGGAGGCTCGCTTCCCGCCTGCTGTGCACTAGGCTTCCAGGCGGGGGCGCCCCGCGCCCCCTACAGGTCTTGGCTCAGGGGCTGCTTCCCTGGAGCTGGGGCTGCCGGCGGGAGCCCAGACACGCAGGGGCAGGCCCCACCACCTGCACACGTCACTGCTGGGGAGCAGAGCGCTAGGGACGTGACGTCTGTCAGGCACCTTCTGGGCGCCCACGGAGTCAGCCTCCGGGAGTGTGGGGCTGCAGACCACAGCCAGGGGACCTGGGAGCCTTGTGCTCTCCGTGCGACGCTGAGTCTGGGCGGCCAAGCAACCGCTGGTGGAGCCCTGCACTTGCCCTCCCCTCCCCTCGACGAGAGGCCTCACTGCTGGAGGGCTTGGCAGTGTGCAAGCCACCGGCTCCTAAGCCTTCCCCAAGGACGCCCGGGGCCTAGATGCAAAGGCAAGGCAGGAGTGGAGCTGAGGCCAGGAAGGCGCCAGTGGCCTCTCCCAGCATCGCACAGCCTGCTCCTTCCTGGGCAGCAAGCCTAGCAGCGAGGCAAGCCTGGGCAAGTCTCGCCCAGGGCGGAGCAGCCTCGCGCAAGGCACTTGACTAGATCCGGCCTCTGAGCAGAGCTGGAGCTCTGCCGTCCTGGAGGCACACTCGGCTCGGCCCAAGCAGGGATTGCAGCTGCACGCGGCTTGGCTCCCTCGACTCTTCCCAAGGAGGCTCGCTTCCAAGCGGACTGTGCACTTGGCTTCCAGGCAGGGACGCCCCGCGCCTCCTGCAGGTCTTGGCAGAGGGGCTGCTTCCCCTGAGCGGAGGCTGTGGGCGGCAGCCCAGACACGCAGGGGCAGGCCCCAACCACCTGCACACGTCTCTGCTGGTGGGGAGAGCACTAGGGAAATGACGTCTGTCAGGCACCTTCTGGGCGCTCACGGAGTCAGCCTCCGGGTGTGTGGGGCTGCAGACCACAGCCAGGGGCCCTGGGAAGCCTGGTGCCCTCCGTGCTGTGCTGAGTCTGGGCGGCCAAGCGAGCGCTGGAGGAGCCCTGCAGTTGCCATTCCCTTCGCTATGACAGAGCTCTCACGGCTGGAGGGCTTGGCAGCGGGCACCCCACCGGCCCCTAAGCCCTCCGCAAGGACGCCTGGGGATAAGGTGCAAAGGCAAGGCAGGAGTGGAGCTGAGACCAGGAAGGCGCCAGGAGCGTCTGCCTGTCTGGCGCAGCCTGCTCCTTCCCGGGCAGGAAGCCCAGCAGCGAGGCAAGTCTGGGCAAGGCTCGCCCAGGGCAGAGCAGCCTCACGCCAGCAACTCTGCCAGATCGGGCCTCTGAGCAGAGCTCGAGCTCTGCCGTACTGGAGGCTCACTGGGCTCCGCCCAAGGAGTGAGTGCAGACGCACGCAGCTGGGCTGCCTCCTCTTCTCCCGAGGAGGCTCGCTTCCCGCGTGCTGTGCACCAGGATTCCAGGCGGGGGCGCCCCGCGCCTCCTACAGGTCTTGCCTCAGGGGCTGCTTCCCTGGAGCTGGGGCTGCCGGCGGGAGCCCAGACACGCAGGGGCAGGCCCCACCACCTGCACACGTCTCTGCTGGGGAGCAGAGCGCTAGGGACGTGACGTCTGTCAGGCACCTTCTGGGCGCCCACGGAGTCAGCCTCCGGGAGTGTGGGGCTGCAGACCACAGCCAGGGGACCTGGGAGCCTTGTGCTCTCCGTGCGGCGCTGAGTCTGGGCGGCCAAGCAACCGCTGGTGGAGCCCTGCACTTGCCCTCCCCTCCCCTCTACGAGAGGCCTCACTGCTGGAGGGCTTGGCAGTGTGCAAGCCACCGGCTCCTAAGCCTTCCCCAAGGACGCCCGGGGCCTAGATGCAAAGGCAAGGCAGGAGTGGAGCTGAGGCCAGGAAGGCGCCAGTGGCCTCTCCCAGCATCGCACAGCCTGCTCCGTCCTGGGCAGCAAGCCTAGCAGCGAGGCAAGCCTGGGCAAGTCTCGCCCAGGGCAGAGCAGCCTCGCGCAAGGCACTTGACTAGATCCGGCCTCTGAGCAGAGCTGGAGCTCTGCCGTCCTGGAGGCACACTCGGCTCGGCCCAAGCAGGGATTGCAGCTGCACGCGGCTTGGCTCCCTCGACTCTTCCCAAGGAGGCTCGCTTCCAAGCGGACTGTGCACTTGGCTTCCAGGCAGGGACGCCCCGCGCCTCCTGCAGGTCTTGGCAGAGGGGCTGCTTCCCCTGAGCGGAGGCTGTGGGCGGCAGCCCAGACACGCAGGGGCAGGCCCCAACCACCTGCACACGTCTCTGCTGGTTGGGAGAGCACTAGGGAAATGACGTCTGTCAGGCACCTTCTGGGCGCTCACGGAGTCAGCCTCCGGGTGTGTGGGGATGCAGACCACAGCCAGGGGCCCTGGGAAGCCTGGTGCCCTCCGTGCTCTGCTGAGTCTGGGCGGCCAAGCGAGCGCTGGAGGAGCCCTGCACTTGCCATTCCCTTCGCTATGACAGAGCTCTCACGGCTGGAGGGCTTGGCAGCGGGCACCCCACCGGCCCCTAAGCCCTCCGCAAGGACGCCTGGGGACTAGGTGCAAAGGCAAGGCAGGAGTGGAGCTGAGGCCAGGAAGGCGCCAGGAGCGTCTGCCTGTCTGGCGCAGCCTGCTCCTTCCCGGGCAGGAAGCCCAGCAGCGAGGCAAGTCTGGGCAAGGCTCGCCCAGGGCAGAGCAGCCTCACGCCAGCAACTCTGCCAGATCGGGCCTCTGAGCAGAGCTCGAGCTCTGCCGTACTGGAGGCTCACTGGGCTCCGCCCAAGGAGTGATTGCAGACGCACGCAGCTGGGCTGCCTCCTCTTCTCCCGAGGAGGCTCGCTTCCCGCGTGCTGTGCACTAGGCTTCCAGGCGGGGGCGCCCCGCGCCTCCTACAGGTCTTGGCTCAGGGGCTGCTTCCCTGGAGCTGGGGCTGCCGGCGGGAGCCCAGACACGCAGGGGCAGGCCCCACCACCTGCACACGTCTCTGCTGGGGAGCAGAGCGCTAGGGACATGACGTCTGTCAGGCATCTTCTGGGCGCCCACGGAGTCAGCCTCCGGGAGTGTGGGGCTGCAGACCACAGCCAGGGGACCTGGGAGCCTTGTGCTCTCCGTGCGGCGCTGAGTCTGGGCGGCCAAGCAACCGCTGGTGGAGCCCTGCACTTGCCCTCCCCTCCCCTCGACGAGAGGCCTCACTGCTGGAGGGCTTGGCAGTGTGCAAGCCACCGGCTCCTAAGCCTTCCCCAAGGACGCCCGGGGCCTAGATGCAAAGGCAAGGCAGGAGTGGAGCTGAGGCCAGGAAGGCGCCAGGGGCCTCTCCCAGCATCGCACAGCCTGCTCCTTCCTGGGCAGCAAGCCTAGCAGCGAGGCAAGCCTGGGCAAGTCTCGCCCAGGGCAGAGCAGCCTCGCGCAAGGCACTTGACTAGATCCGGCCTCTGAGCAGAGCTGGAGCTCTGCCGTCCTGGAGGCACACTCGGCTCGGCCCAAGCAGGGATTGCAGCTGCACGCGGCTTGGCTCCCTCGACTCTTCCCAAGGAGGCTCGCTTCCAAGCGGACTGTGCACTTGGCTTCCAGGCAGGGACGCCCCGCGCCTCCTGCAGGTCTTGGCAGAGGGGCTGCTTCCCCTGAGCGGAGGCTGTGGGCGGCAGCCCAGACACGCAGGGGCAGGCCCCAACCACCTGCACACGTCTCTGCTGGTTGGGAGAGCACTAGGGAAATGACGTCTGTCAGGCACCTTCTGGGCGCTCACGGAGTCAGCCTCCGGGTGTGTGGGGATGCAGACCACAGCCAGGGGCCCTGGGAAGCCTGGTGCCCTCCGTGCTGTGCTGAGTCTGGGCGGCCAAGCGAGCGCTGGAGGAGCCCTGCACTTGCCATTCCCTTCGCTATGACAGAGCTCTCACGGCTGGAGGGCTTGGCAGCGGGCACCCCACCGGCCCCTAAGCCCTCCGCAAGGACGCCTGGGGACTAGGTGCAAAGGCAAGGCAGGAGTGGAGCTGAGGCCAGGAAGGCGCCAGGAGCGTCTGCCTGTCTGGCGCAGCCTGCTCCTTCCCGGGCAGGAAGCCCAGCAGCGAGGCAAGTCTGGGCAAGGCTCGCCCAGGGCAGAGCAGCCTCACGCCAGCAACTCTGCCAGATCGGGCCTCTGAGCAGAGCTCGAGCTCTGCCGTACTGGAGGCTCACTGGGCTCCGCCCAAGGAGTGATTGCAGACGCACGCAGCTGGGCTGCCTCCTCTTCTCCCGAGGAGGCTCGCTTCCCGCGTGCTGTGCACTAGGCTTCCAGGCGGGGGCGCCCCGCGCCTCCTACAGGTCTTGGCTCAGGGGCTGCTTCCCTGGAGCTGGGGCTGCCGGCGGGAGCCCAGACACGCAGGGGCAGGCCCCACCACCTGCACACGTCTCTGCTGGGGAGCAGAGCGCTAGGGACATGACGTCTGTCAGGCATCTTCTGGGCGCCCACGGAGTCAGCCTCCGGGAGTGTGGGGCTGCAGACCACAGCCAGGGGACCTGGGAGCCTTGTGCTCTCCGTGCGGCGCTGAGTCTGGGCGGCCAAGCAACCGCTGGTGGAGCCCTGCACTTGCCCTCCCCTCCCCTCGACGAGAGGCCTCACTGCTGGAGGGCTTGGCAGTGTGCAAGCCACCGGCTCCTAAGCCTTCCCCAAGGACGCCCGGGGCCTAGATGCAAAGGCAAGGCAGGAGTGGAGCTGAGGCCAGGAAGGCGCCAGGGGCCTCTCCCAGCATCGCACAGCCTGCTCCTTCCTGGGCAGCAAGCCTAGCAGCGAGGCAAGCCTGGGCAAGTCTCGCCCAGGGCAGAGCAGCCTCGCGCAAGGCACTTGACTAGATCCGGCCTCTGAGCAGAGCTGGAGCTCTGCCGTCCTGGAGGCACACTCGGCTCGGCCCAAGCAGGGATTGCAGCTGCACGCGGCTTGGCTCCCTCGACTCTTCCCAAGGAGGCTCGCTTCCAAGCGGACTGTGCACTTGGCTTCCAGGCAGGGACGCCCCACGCCTCCTGCAGGTCTTGGCAGAGGGGCTGCTTCCCCTGAGCGGAGGCTGTCGGCGGCAGCCCAGACACGCAGGGGCAGGCCCCAACCACCTGCACACGTCTCTGCTGGTTGGGAGAGCACTAGGGAAATGACGTCTGTCAGGCACCTTCTGGGCGCTCACGGAGTCAGCCTCCGGGTGTGTGGGGATGCAGACCACAGCCAGGGGCCCTGGGAAGCCTGGTGCCCTCCGTGCTGTGCTGAGTCTGGGCGGCCAAGCGAGCGCTGGAGGAGCCCTGCACTTGCCATTCCCTTCGCTATGACAGAGCTCTCACGGCTGGAGGGCTTGGCAGCGGGCACCCCACCGGCCCCTAAGCCCTCCGCAAGGACGCCTGGGGACTAGGTGCAAAGGCAAGGCAGGAGTGGAGCTGAGGCCAGGAAGGCGCCAGGAGCGTCTGCCTGTCTGGCGCAGCCTGCTCCTTCCCGGGCAGGAAGCCCAGCAGCGAGGCAAGTCTGGGCAAGGCTCGCCCAGGGCAGAGCAGCCTCACGCCAGCAACTCTGCCAGATCGGGCCTCTGAGCAGAGCTCGAGCTCTGCCGTACTGGAGGCTCACTGGGCTCCGCCCAAGGAGTGATTGCAGACGCACGCAGCTGGGCTGCCTCCTCTTCTCCCGAGGAGGCTCGCTTCCCGCGTGCTGTGCACTAGGCTTCCAGGCGGGGGCGCCCCGCGCCTCCTACAGGTCTTGGCTCAGGGGCTGCTTCCCTGGAGCTGGGGCTGCCGGCGGGAGCCCAGACACGCAGGGGCAGGCCCCACCACCTGCACACGTCTCTGCTGGGGAGCAGAGCGCTAGGGACATGACGTCTGTCAGGCACCTTCTGGGCGCCCACGGAGTCAGCCTCCGGGAGTGTGGGGCTGCAGACCACAGCCAGGGGACCTGGGAGCCTTGTGCTCTCCGTGCGGCGCTGAGTCTGGGCGGCCAAGCAACCGCTGGTGGAGCCCTGCACTTGCCCTCCCCTCCCCTCTACGAGAGGCCTCACTGCTGGAGGGCTTGGCAGTGTGCAAGCCACCGGCTCCTAAGCCTTCCCCAAGGACGCCCGGGGCCTAGATGCAAAGGCAAGGCAGGAGTGGAGCTGAGGCCAGGAAGGCGCCAGTGGCCTCTCCCAGCATCGCACAGCCTGCTCCTTCCTGGGCAGCAAGCCTAGCAGCGAGGCAAGCCTGGGCAAGTCTCGCCCAGGGCAGAGCAGCCTCGCGCAAGGCACTTGAATAGATCCGGCCTCTGAGCAGAGCTGGAGCTCTGCCGTCCTGGAGACACACTCGGCTCGGCCCAAGCAGGGATTGCAGCTGCACGCGGCTTGGCTCCCTCGACTCTTCCCAAGGAGGCTCGCTTCCAAGCGGACTGTGCACTTGGGTTCCAGGCAGGGACGCCCCGCGCCTCCTGCAGGTCTTGGCAGAGGGGCTGCTTCCCCTGAGCGGAGGCTGTGGGCGGCAGCCCAGACACGCAGGGGCAGGCCCCAACCACCTGCACACGTCTCTGCTGGTTGGGAGAGCACTAGGGAAATGACGTCTGTCAGGCACCTTCTGGGCGCTCACGGAGTCAGCCTCCGGGTGTGTGGGGATGCAGACCACAGCCAGGGGCCCTGGGAAGCCTGGTGCCCTCCGTGCTGTGCTGAGTCTGGGCGGCCAAGCGAGCGCTGGAGGAGCCCTGCACTTGCCATTCCCTTCGCTATGACAGAGCTCTCACGGCTGGAGGGCTTGGCAGCGGGCACCCCACCGGCCCCTAAGCCCTCCGCAAGGACGCCTGGGGACTAGGTGCAAAGGCAAGGCAGGAGTGGAGCTGAGGCCAGGAAGGCGCCAGGAGCGTCTGCCTGTCTGGCGCAGCCTGCTCCTTCCCGGGCAGGAAGCCTAGCAGCGAGGCAAGTCTGGGCAAGGCTCGCCCAGGGCAGAGCAGCCTCACGCCAGCAACTCTGCCAGATCGGGCCTCTGAGCAGAGCTCGAGCTCTGCCGTACTGGAGGCTCACTGGGCTCCGCCCAAGGAGTGAGTGCAGACGCACGCAGCTGGGCTGCCTCCTCTTCTCCCGAGGAGGCTCGCTTCCCGCCTGCTGTGCACTAGGCTTCCAGGCGGGGGCGCCCCGCGCCCCCTACAGGTCTTGGCTCAGGGGCTGCTTCCCTGGAGCTGGGGCTGCCGGCGGGAGCCCAGACACGCAGGGGCAGGCCCCACCACCTGCACACGTCTCTGCTGGGGAGCAGAGCGCTAGGGACATGACGTCTGTCAGGCATCTTCTGGGCGCCCACGGAGTCAGCCTCCGGGAGTGTGGGGCTGCAGACCACAGCCAGGGGACCTGGGAGCCTTGTGCTCTCCGTGCGGCGCTGAGTCTGGGCGGCCAAGCAACCGCTGGTGGAGCCCTGCACTTGCCCTCCCCTCCCCTCTACGAGAGGCCTCACTGCTGGAGGGCTTGGCAGTGTGCAAGCCACCGGCTCCTAAGCCTTCCGCAAGGACGCCCGGGGCCTAGATGCAAAGGCAAGGCAGGAGTGGAGCTGAGGCCAGGAAGGCGCCAGGGGCCTCTCCCAGCATCGCACAGCCTGCTCCTTCCTGGGCAGCAAGCCTAGCAGCGAGGCAAGCCTGGGCAAGTCTCGCCCAGGGCAGAGCAGCCTCGCGCAAGGCACTTGACTAGATCCGGCCTCTGAGCAGAGCTGGAGCTCTGCCGTCCTGGAGGCACACTCGGCTCGGCCCAAGCAGGGATTGCAGCTGCACGCGGCTTGGCTCCCTCGACTCTTCCCAAGGAGGCTCGCTTCCAAGCGGACTGTGCACTTGGCTTCCAGGCAGGGACGCCCCGCGCCTCCTGCAGGTCTTGGCAGAGGGGCTGCTTCCCCTGAGCGGAGGCTGTGGGCGGCAGCCCAGACACGCAGGGGCAGGCCCCAACCACCTGCACACGTCTCTGCTGGTTGGGAGAGCACTAGGGAAATGACGTCTGTCAGGCACCTTCTGGGCGCTCACGGAGTCAGCCTCCGGGTGTGTGGGGATGCAGACCACAGCCAGGGGCCCTGGGAAGCCTGGTGCCCTCCGTGCTGTGCTGAGTCTGGGCGGCCAAGCGAGCGCTGGAGGAGCCCTGCACTTGCCATTCCCTTCCCTATGACAGAGCTCTCACGGCTGGAGGGCTTGGCAGCGGGCACCCCACCGGCCCCTAAGCCCTCCGCAAGGACGCCTGGGGACTAGGTGCAAAGGCAAGGCAGGAGTGGAGCTGAGGCCAGGAAGGCGCCAGGAGCGTCTGCCTGTCTGGCGCAGCCTGCTCCTTCCCGGGCAGGAAGCCCAGCAGCGAGGCAAGTCTGGGCAAGGCTCGCCCAGGGCAGAGCAGCCTCACGCCAGCAACTCTGCCAGATCGGGCCTCTGAGCAGAGCTCGAGCTCTGCCGTACTGGAGGCTCACTGGGCTCCGCCCAAGGAGTGATTGCAGACGCACGCAGCTGGGCTGCCTCCTCTTCTCCCGAGGAGGCTCGCTTCCCGCGTGCTGTGCACTAGGCTTCCAGGCGGGGGCGCCCCGCGCCTCCTACAGGTCTTGGCTCAGGGGCTGCTTCCCTGGAGCTGGGGCTGCCGGCGGGAGCCCAGACACGCAGGGGCAGGCCCCACCACCTGCACACGTCTCTGCTGGGGAGCAGAGCGCTAGGGACATGACGTCTGTCAGGCATCTTCTGGGCGCCCACGGAGTCAGCCTCCGGGAGTGTGGGGCTGCAGACCACAGCCAGGGGACCTGGGAGCCTTGTGCTCTCCGTGCGGCGCTGAGTCTGGGCGGCCAAGCAACCGCTGGTGGAGCCCTGCACTTGCCCTCCCCTCCCCTCGACGAGAGGCCTCACTGCTGGAGGGCTTGGCAGTGTGCAAGCCACCGGCTCCTAAGCCTTCCCCAAGGACGCCCGGGGCCTAGATGCAAAGGCAAGGCAGGAGTGGAGCTGAGGCCAGGAAGGCGCCAGGGGCCTCTCCCAGCATCGCACAGCCTGCTCCTTCCTGGGCAGCAAGCCTAGCAGCGAGGCAAGCCTGGGCAAGTCTCGCCCAGGGCAGAGCAGCCTCGCGCAAGGCACTTGACTAGATCCGGCCTCTGAGCAGAGCTGGAGCTCTGCCGTCCTGGAGGCACACTCGGCTCGGCCCAAGCAGGGATTGCAGCTGCACGCGGCTTGGCTCCCTCGACTCTTCCCAAGGAGGCTCGCTTCCAAGCGGACTGTGCACTTGGCTTCCAGGCAGGGACGCCCCACGCCTCCTGCAGGTCTTGGCAGAGGGGCTGCTTCCCCTGAGCGGAGGCTGTCGGCGGCAGCCCAGACACGCAGGGGCAGGCCCCAACCACCTGCACACGTCTCTGCTGGTTGGGAGAGCACTAGGGAAATGACGTCTGTCAGGCACCTTCTGGGCGCTCACGGAGTCAGCCTCCGGGTGTGTGGGGATGCAGACCACAGCCAGGGGCCCTGGGAAGCCTGGTGCCCTCCGTGCTGTGCTGAGTCTGGGCGGCCAAGCGAGCGCTGGAGGAGCCCTGCACTTGCCATTCCCTTCGCTATGACAGAGCTCTCACGGCTGGAGGGCTTGGCAGCGGGCACCCCACCGGCCCCTAAGCCCTCCGCAAGGACGCCTGGGGACTAGGTGCAAAGGCAAGGCAGGAGTGGAGCTGAGGCCAGGAAGGCGCCAGGAGCGTCTGCCTGTCTGGCGCAGCCTGCTCCTTCCCGGGCAGGAAGCCCAGCAGCGAGGCAAGTCTGGGCAAGGCTCGCCCAGGGCAGAGCAGCCTCACGCCAGCAACTCTGCCAGATCGGGCCTCTGAGCAGAGCTCGAGCTCTGCCGTACTGGAGGCTCACTGGGCTCCGCCCAAGGAGTGATTGCAGACGCACGCAGCTGGGCTGCCTCCTCTTCTCCCGAGGAGGCTCGCTTCCCGCGTGCTGTGCACTAGGCTTCCAGGCGGGGGCGCCCCGCGCCTCCTACAGGTCTTGGCTCAGGGGCTGCTTCCCTGGAGCTGGGGCTGCCGGCGGGAGCCCAGACACGCAGGGGCAGGCCCCACCACCTGCACACGTCTCTGCTGGGGAGCAGAGCGCTAGGGACATGACGTCTGTCAGGCATCTTCTGGGCGCCCACGGAGTCAGCCTCCGGGAGTGTGGGGCTGCAGACCACAGCCAGGGGACCTGGGAGCCTCGTGCTCTCCGTGCGGCGCTGAGTCTGGGCGGCCAAGCAACCGCTGGTGGAGCCCTGCACTTGCCCTCCCCTCCCCTCGACGAGAGGCCTCACTGCTGGAGGGCTTGGCAGTGTGCAAGCCACCGGCTCCTAAGCCTTCCCCAAGGACGCCCGGGGCCTAGATGCAAAGGCAAGGCAGGAGTGGAGCTGAGGCCAGGAAGGCGCCAGTGGCCTCTCCCAGCATCGCACAGCCTGCTCCTTCCTGGGCAGCGAGCCTAGCAGCGAGGCAAGCCTGGGCAAGTCTCGCCCAGGGCAGAGCAGCCTCGCGCAAGGCACTTGACTAGATCCGGCCTCTGAGCAGAGCTGGAGCTCTGCCGTCCTGGAGGCACACTCGGCTCGGCCCAAGCAGGGATTGCAGCTGCACGCGGCTTGGCTCCCTCGACTCTTCCCAAGGAGGCTCGCTTCCAAGCGGACTGTGCACTTGGCTTCCAGGCAGGGACGCCCCGCGCCTCCTGCAGGTCTTGGCACAGGGGCTGCTTCCCCTGAGCGGAGGCTGTGGGCGGCAGCACAGACACGCAGGGGCAGGCCCCAACCACCTGCACACGTCTCTGCTGGTTGGGAGAGCACTAGGGAAATGACGTCTGTCAGGCACCTTCTGGGCGCTCACGGAGTCAGCCTCCGGGTGTGTGGGGCTGCAGACCACAGCCAGGGGCCCTGGGAAGCCTGTTGCTCTCCGTGCTGTGCTGAGTCTGGGCGGCCAAGCGAGCGCTGGAGGAGCCCTGCACTTGCCATTCCCTTCGCTATGACAGAGCTCTCACGGCTGGAGGGCTTGGCAGCAGGGACCCCACCGGCCCCTAAGCCCTCCGCAAGGACGCCTGGGGACTAGGTGCAAAGGCAAGGCAGGAGTGGAGCTGAGGCCAGGAAGGCGCCAGGAGCGTCTGCCTGTCTGGCGCAGCCTGCTCCTTCCCGGGCAGGAAGCCCAGCAGCGAGGCAAGTCTGGGCAAGGCTCGCCCAGGGCAGAGCAGCCTCACGCCAGCAACTCTGCCAGATCGGGCCTCTGAGCAGAGCTCGAGCTCTGCCGTACTGGAGGCTCACTGGGCTCCGCCCAAGGAGTGATTGCAGACGCACGCAGCTGGGCTGCCTCCTCTTCTCCCGAGGAGGCTCGCTTCCCGCGTGCTGTGCACCAGGATTCCAGGCGGGGGCGCCCCGCGCCTCCTACAGGTCTTGGCTCAGGGGCTGCTTCCCTGGAGCTGGGGCTGCCGGCGGGAGCCCAGACACGCAGGGGCAGGCCCCACCACCTGCACACGTCTCTGCTGGGGAGCAGAGCGCTAGGGACATGACGTCTGTCAGGCACCTTCTGGGCGCCCACGGAGTCAGCCTCCGGGAGTGTGGGGCTGCAGACCACAGCCAGGGGACCTGGGAGCCTTGTGCTCTCCGTGCGGCGCTGAGTCTGGGCGGCCAAGCAACCGCTGGTGGAGCCCTGCACTTGCCCTCCCCTCCCCTCTACGAGAGGCCTCACTGCTGGAGGGCTTGGCAGTGTGCAAGCCACCGGCTCCTAAGCCTTCCCCAAGGACGCCCGGGGCCTAGATGCAAAGGCAAGGCAGGAGTGGAGCTGAGGCCAGGAAGGCGCCAGTGGCCTCTCCCAGCATCGCACAGCCTGCTCCTTCCTGGGCAGCAAGCCTAGCAGCGAGGCAAGCCTGGGCAAGTCTCGCCCAGGGCAGAGCAGCCTCGCGCAAGGCACTTGAATAGATCCGGCCTCTGAGCAGAGCTGGAGCTCTGCCGTCCTGGAGACACACTCGGCTCGGCCCAAGCAGGGATTGCAGCTGCACGCGGCTTGGCTCCCTCGACTCTTCCCAAGGAGGCTCGCTTCCAAGCGGACTGTGCACTTGGCTTCCAGGCAGGGACGCCCCGCGCCTCCTGCAGGTCTTGGCAGAGGGGCTGCTTCCCCTGAGCGGAGGCTGTGGGCGGCAGCCCAGACACGCAGGGGCAGGCCCCAACCACCTGCACACGTCTCTGCTGGTTGGGAGAGCACTAGGGAAATGACGTCTGTCAGGCACCTTCTGGGCGCTCACGGAGTCAGCCTCCGGGTGTGTGGGGATGCAGACCACAGCCAGGGGCCCTGGGAAGCCTGGTGCCCTCCGTGCTGTGCTGAGTCTGGGCGGCCAAGCGAGCGCTGGAGGAGCCCTGCACTTGCCATTCCCTTCGCTATGACAGAGCTCTCACGGCTGGAGGGCTTGGCAGCGGGCACCCCACCGGCCCCTAAGCCCTCCGCAAGGACGCCTGGGGACTAGGTGCAAAGGCAAGGCAGGAGTGGAGCTGAGGCCAGGAAGGCGCCAGGAGCGTCTGCCTGTCTGGCGCAGCCTGCTCCTTCCCGGGCAGGAAGCCCAGCAGCGAGGCAAGTCTGGGCAAGGCTCGCCCAGGGCAGAGCAGCCTCACGCCAGCAACTCTGCCAGATCGGGCCTCTGAGCAGAGCTCGAGCTCTGCCGTACTGGAGGCTCACTGGGCTCCGCCCAAGGAGTGAGTGCAGACGCACGCAGCTGGGCTGCCTCCTCTTCTCCCGAGGAGGCTCGCTTCCCGCGTGCTGTGCACTAGGCTTCCAGGCGGGGGCGCCCCGCGCCCCCTACAGGTCTTGGCTCAGGGGCTGCTTCCCTGGAGCTGGGGCTGCCGGCGGGAGCCCAGACACGCAGGGGCAGGCCCCACCACCTGCACACGTCTCTGCTGGGGAGCAGAGCGCTAGGGACATGACGTCTGTCAGGCATCTTCTGGGCGCCCACGGAGTCAGCCTCCGGGAGTGTGGGGCTGCAGACCACAGCCAGGGGACCTGGGAGCCTTGTGCTCTCCGTGCGGCGCTGAGTCTGGGCGGCCAAGCAACCGCTGGTGGAGCCCTGCACTTGCCCTCCCCTCCCCTCTACGAGAGGCCTCACTGCTGGAGGGCTTGGCAGTGTGCAAGCCACCGGCTCCTAAGCCTTCCGCAAGGACGCCCGGGGCCTAGATGCAAAGGCAAGGCAGGAGTGGAGCTGAGGCCAGGAAGGCGCCAGGGGCCTCTCCCAGCATCGCACAGCCTGCTCCTTCCTGGGCAGCAAGCCTAGCAGCGAGGCAAGCCTGGGCAAGTCTCGCCCAGGGCAGAGCAGCCTCGCGCAAGGCACTTGACTAGATCCGGCCTCTGAGCAGAGCTGGAGCTCTGCCGTCCTGGAGGCACACTCGGCTCGGCCCAAGCAGGGATTGCAGCTGCACGCGGCTTGGCTCCCTCGACTCTTCCCAAGGAGGCTCGCTTCCAAGCGGACTGTGCACTTGGCTTCCAGGCAGGGACGCCCCGCGCCTCCTGCAGGTCTTGGCAGAGGGGCTGCTTCCCCTGAGCGGAGGCTGTGGGCGGCAGCCCAGACACGCAGGGGCAGGCCCCAACCACCTGCACACGTCTCTGCTGGTTGGGAGAGCACTAGGGAAATGACGTCTGTCAGGCACCTTCTGGGCGCTCACGGAGTCAGCCTCCGGGTGTGTGGGGATGCAGACCACAGCCAGGGGCCCTGGGAAGCCTGGTGCCCTCCGTGCTGTGCTGAGTCTGGGCGGCCAAGCGAGCGCTGGAGGAGCCCTGCACTTGCCATTCCCTTCGCTATGACAGAGCTCTCACGGCTGGAGGGCTTGGCAGCGGGCACCCCACCGGCCCCTAAGCCCTCCGCAAGGACGCCTGGGGACTAGGTGCAAAGGCAAGGCAGGAGTGGAGCTGAGGCCAGGAAGGCGCCAGGAGCGTCTGCCTGTCTGGCGCAGCCTGCTCCTTCCCGGGCAGGAAGCCCAGCAGCGAGGCAAGTCTGGGCAAGGCTCGCCCAGGGCAGAGCAGCCTCACGCCAGCAACTCTGCCAGATCGGGCCTCTGAGCAGAGCTCGAGCTCTGCCGTACTGGAGGCTCACTGGGCTCCGCCCAAGGAGTGAGTGCAGACGCACGCAGCTGGGCTGCCTCCTCTTCTCCCGAGGAGGCTCGCTTCCCGCGTGCTGTGCACTAGGCTTCCAGGCGGGGGCGCCCCGCGCCCCCTACAGGTCTTGGCTCAGGGGCTGCTTCCCTGGAGCTGGGGCTGCCGGCGGGAGCCCAGACACGCAGGGGCAGGCCCCACCACCTGCACACGTCTCTGCTGGGGAGCAGAGCGCTAGGGACATGACGTCTGTCAGGCATCTTCTGGGCGCCCACGGAGTCAGCCTCCGGGAGTGTGGGGCTGCAGACCACAGCCAGGGGACCTGGGAGCCTTGTGCTCTCCGTGCGGCGCTGAGTCTGGGCGGCCAAGCAACCGCTGGTGGAGCCCTGCACTTGCCCTCCCCTCCCCTCTACGAGAGGCCTCACTGCTGGAGGGCTCGGCAGTGTGCAAGCCACCGGCTCCTAAGCCTTCCGCAAGGACGCCCGGGGCCTAGATGCAAAGGCAAGGCAGGAGTGGAGCTGAGGCCAGGAAGGCGCCAGGGGCCTCTCCCAGCATCGCACAGCCTGCTCCTTCCTGGGCAGCAAGCCTAGCAGCGAGGCAAGCCTGGGCAAGTCTCGCCCAGGGCAGAGCAGCCTCGCGCAAGGCACTTGACTAGATCCGGCCTCTGAGCAGAGCTGGAGCTCTGCCGTCCTGGAGGCACACTCGGCTCGGCCCAAGCAGGGATTGCAGCTGCACGCGGCTTGGCTCCCTCGACTCTTCCCAAGGAGGCTCGCTTCCAAGCGGACTGTGCACTTGGCTTCCAGGCAGGGACGCCCCGCGCCTCCTCCAGGTCTTGGCACAGGGGCTGCTTCCCCTGAGCGGAGGCTGTGGGCGGCAGCACAGACACGCAGGGGCAGGCCCCAACCACCTGCACACGTCTCTGCTGGTTGGGAGAGCACTAGGGAAATGACGTCTGTCAGGCACCTTCTGGGCGCTCACGGAGTCAGCCTCCGGGTGTGTGGGGCTGCAGACCACAGCCAGGGGCCCTGGGAAGCCTGGTGCTCTCCGTGCTGTGCTGAGTCTGGGCGGCCAAGCGAGCGCTGGAGGAGCCCTGCACTTGCCATTCCCTTCGCTATGACAGAGCTCTCACGGCTGGAGGGCTTGGCAGCGGGCACCCCACCGGCCCCTAAGCCCTCCGCAAGGACGCCTGGGGACTAGGTGCAAAGGCAAGGCAGGAGTGGAGCTGAGGCCAGGAAGGCGCCAGGAGCGTCTGCCTGTCTGGCGCAGCCTGCTCCTTCCCGGGCAGGAAGCCCAGCAGCGAGGCAAGTCTGGGCAAGGCTCGCCCAGGGCAGAGCAGCCTCACGCCAGCAACTCTGCCAGATCGGGCCTCTGAGCAGAGCTCGAGCTCTGCCGTACTGGAGGCTCACTGGGCTCCGCCCAAGGAGTGAGTGCAGACGCACGCAGCTGGGCTGCCTCCTCTTCTCCCGAGGAGGCTCGCTTCCCGCGTGCTGTGTACCAGGCTTCCAGGCGGGGGCGCCCCGCGCCTCCTACAGGTCTTGGCTCAGGGGCTGCTTCCCTGGAGCTGGGGCTGCCGGCGGGAGCCCAGACACGCAGGGGCAGGCCCCACCACCTGCACACGTCTCTGCTGGGGAGCAGAGCGCTAGGGACATGACGTCTGTCAGGCACCTTCTGGGCGCCCACGGAGTCAGCCTCCGGGAGTGTGGGGCTGCAGACCACAGCCAGGGGACCTGGGAGCCTTGTGCTCTCCGTGCGGCGCTGAGTCTGGGCGGCCAAGCAACCGCTGGTGGAGCCCTGCACTTGCCCTCCCCTCCCCTCTACGAGAGGCCTCACTGCTGGAGGGCTTGGCAGTGTGCAAGCCACCGGCTCCTAAGCCTTCCCCAAGGACGCCCGGGGCCTAGATGCAAAGGCAAGGCAGGAGTGGAGCTGAGGCCAGGAAGGCGCCAGTGGCCTCTCCCAGCATCGCACAGCCTGCTCCTTCCTGGGCAGCAAGCCTAGCAGCGAGGCAAGCCTGGGCAAGTCTCGCCCAGGGCAGAGCAGCCTCGCGCAAGGCACTTGACTAGATCCGGCCTCTGAGCAGAGCTGGAGCTCTGCCGTCCTGGAGGCACACTCGGCTCGGCCCAAGCAGGGATTGCAGCTGCACGCGGCTTGGCTCCCTCGACTCTTCCCAAGGAGGCTCGCTTCCAAGCGGACTGTGCACTTGGCTTCCAGGCAGGGACGCCCCGCGCCTCCTGCAGGTCTTGGCAGAGGGGCTGCTTCCCCTGAGCGGAGGCTGTGGGCGGCAGCCCAGACACGCAGGGGCAGGCCCCAACCACCTGCACACGTCTCTGCTGGTTGGGAGAGCACTAGGGAAATGACGTCTGTCAGGCACCTTCTGGGCGCTCACGGAGTCAGCCTCCGGGTGTGTGGGGATGCAGACCACAGCCAGGGGCCCTGGGAAGCCTGGTGCCCTCCGTGCTGTGCTGAGTCTGGGCGGCCAAGCGAGCGCTGGAGGAGCCCTGCACTTGCCATTCCCTTCGCTATGACAGAGCTCTCACGGCTGGAGGGCTTGGCAGCGGGCACCCCACCGGCCCCTAAGCCCTCCGCAAGGACGCCTGGGGACTAGGTGCAAAGGCAAGGCAGGAGTGGAGCTGAGGCCAGGAAGGCGCCAGGAGCGTCTGCCTGTCTGGCGCAGCCTGCTCCTTCCCGGGCAGGAAGCCTAGCAGCGAGGCAAGTCTGGGCAAGGCTCGCCCAGGGCAGAGCAGCCTCACGCCAGCAACTCTGCCAGATCGGGCCTCTGAGCAGAGCTCGAGCTCTGCCGTACTGGAGGCTCACTGGGCTCCGCCCAAGGAGTGAGTGCAGACGCACGCAGCTGGGCTGCCTCCTCTTCTCCCGAGGAGGCTCGCTTCCCGCCTGCTGTGCACTAGGCTTCCAGGCGGGGGCGCCCCGCGCCCCCTACAGGTCTTGGCTCAGGGGCTGCTTCCCTGGAGCTGGGGCTGCCGGCGGGAGCCCAGACACGCAGGGGCAGGCCCCACCACCTGCACACGTCTCTGCTGGGGAGCAGAGCGCTAGGGACGTGACGTCTGTCAGGCACCTTCTGGGCGCCCACGGAGTCAGCCTCCGGGAGTGTGGGGCTGCAGACCACAGCCAGGGGACCTGGGAGCCTTGTGCTCTCCGTGCGGCGCTGAGTCTGGGCGGCCAAGCAACCGCTGGTGGAGCCCTGCACTTGCCCTCCCCTCCCCTCGACGAGAGGCCTCACTGCTGGAGGGCTTGGCAGTGTGCAAGCCACCGGCTCCTAAGCCTTCCCCAAGGACGCCCGGGGCCTAGATGCAAAGGCAAGGCAGGAGTGGAGCTGAGGCCAGGAAGGCGCCAGGGGCCTCTCCCAGCATCGCACAGCCTGCTCCTTCCCGGGCAGCAAGCCTAGCAGCGAGGCAAGCCCGGGCAAGTCTCGCCCAGGGCGGAGCAGCCTCGCGCAAGGCACTTGACTAGATCCGGCCTCTGAGCAGAGCTGGAGCTCTGCCGTCCTGGAGGCACACTCGGCTCGGCCCAAGCAGGGATTGCAGCTGCACGCGGCTTGGCTCCCTCGACTCTTCCCAAGGAGGCTCGCTTCCAAGCGGACTGTGCACTTGGCTTCCAGGCAGGGACGCCCCGCGCCTCCTGCAGGTCTTGGCAGAGGGGCTGCTTCCCCTGAGCGGAGGCTGTGGGCGGCAGCCCAGACACGCAGGGGCAGGCCCCAACCACCTGCACACGTCTCTGCTGGTTGGGAGAGCACTAGGGAAATGTCTGTCAGGCACCTTCTGGGCGCTCACGGAGTCAGCCTCCGGGTGTGTGGGGATGCAGACCACAGCCAGGGGCCCTGGGAAGCCTGGTGCTCTCCGTGCTGTGCTGAGTCTGGGCGGCCAAGCGAGCGCTGGAGGAGCCCTGCACTTGCCATTCCCTTCCCTATGACAGAGCTCTCACGGCTGGAGGGCTTGGCAGCGGGCACCCCACCGGCCCCTAAGCCCTCCGCAAGGACGCCTGGGGACTAGGTGCAAAGGCAAGGCAGGAGTGGAGCTGAGGCCAGGAAGGCGCCAGGAGCGTCTGCCTGTCTGGCGCAGCCTGCTCCTTCCCGGGCAGGAAGCCTAGCAGCGAGGCAAGTCTGGGCAAGGCTCGCCCAGGGCAGAGCAGCCTCACGCCAGCAACTCTGCCAGATCGGGCCTCTGAGCAGAGCTGGAGCTCTGCCATACTGGAGGCTCACTGGGCTCCGCCCAAGGAGTGAGTGCAGACGCACGCAGCTGGGCTGCCTCCTCTTCTCCCGAGGAGGCTCGCTTCCCGCGTGCTGTGTACCAGGCTTCCAGGCGGGGGCGCCCCGCGCCTCCTACAGGTCTTGGCTCAGGGGCTGCTTCCCTGGAGCTGGGGCTGCCGGCGGGAGCCCAGACACGCAGGGGCAGGCCCCACCACCTGCACACGTCTCTGCTGGGGAGCAGAGCGCTAGGGACATGACGTCTGTCAGGCACCTTCTGGGCGCCCACGGAGTCAGCCTCCGGGAGTGTGGGGCTGCAGACCACAGCCAGGGGACCTGGGAGCCTTGTGCTCTCCGTGCGGCGCTGAGTCTGGGCGGCCAAGCAACCGCTGGTGGAGCCCTGCACTTGCCCTCCCCTCCCCTCTACGAGAGGCCTCACTGCTGGAGGGCTTGGCAGTGTGCAAGCCACCGGCTCCTAAGCCTTCCCCAAGGACGCCCGGGGCCTAGATGCAAAGGCAAGGCAGGAGTGGAGCTGAGGCCAGGAAGGCGCCAGTGGCCTCTCCCAGCATCGCACAGCCTGCTCCTTCCTGGGCAGCAAGCCTAGCAGCGAGGCAAGCCTGGGCAAGTCTCGCCCAGGGCAGAGCAGCCTCGCGCAAGGCACTTGACTAGATCCGGCCTCTGAGCAGAGCTGGAGCTCTGCCGTCCTGGAGGCACACTCGGCTCGGCCCAAGCAGGGATTGCAGCTGCACGCGGCTTGGCTCCCTCGACTCTTCCCAAGGAGGCTCGCTTCCAAGCGGACTGTGCACTTGGCTTCCAGGCAGGGACGCCCCGCGCCTCCTGCAGGTCTTGGCAGAGGGGCTGCTTCCCCTGAGCGGAGGCTGTGGGCGGCAGCCCAGACACGCAGGGGCAGGCCCCAACCACCTGCACACGTCTCTGCTGGTTGGGAGAGCACTAGGGAAATGACGTCTGTCAGGCACCTTCTGGGCGCTCACGGAGTCAGCCTCCGGGTGTGTGGGGATGCAGACCACAGCCAGGGGCCCTGGGAAGCCTGGTGCCCTCCGTGCTGTGCTGAGTCTGGGCGGCCAAGCGAGCGCTGGAGGAGCCCTGCACTTGCCATTCCCTTCGCTATGACAGAGCTCTCACGGCTGGAGGGCTTGGCAGCGGGCACCCCACCGGCCCCTAAGCCCTCCGCAAGGACGCCTGGGGACTAGGTGCAAAGGCAAGGCAGGAGTGGAGCTGAGGCCAGGAAGGCGCCAGGAGCGTCTGCCTGTCTGGCGCAGCCTGCTCCTTCCCGGGCAGGAAGCCTAGCAGCGAGGCAAGTCTGGGCAAGGCTCGCCCAGGGCAGAGCAGCCTCACGCCAGCAACTCTGCCAGATCGGGCCTCTGAGCAGAGCTCGAGCTCTGCCGTACTGGAGGCTCACTGGGCTCCGCCCAAGGAGTGAGTGCAGACGCACGCAGCTGGGCTGCCTCCTCTTCTCCCGAGGAGGCTCGCTTCCCGCCTGCTGTGCACTAGGCTTCCAGGCGGGGGCGCCCCGCGCCCCCTACAGGTCTTGGCTCAGGGGCTGCTTCCCTGGAGCTGGGGCTGCCGGCGGGAGCCCAGACACGCAGGGGCAGGCCCCACCACCTGCACACGTCTCTGCTGGGGAGCAGAGCGCTAGGGACGTGACGTCTGTCAGGCACCTTCTGGGCGCCCACGGAGTCAGCCTCCGGGAGTGTGGGGCTGCAGACCACAGCCAGGGGACCTGGGAGCCTTGTGCTCTCCGTGCGGCGCTGAGTCTGGGCGGCCAAGCAACCGCTGGTGGAGCCCTGCACTTGCCCTCCCCTCCCCTCGACGAGAGGCCTCACTGCTGGAGGGCTTGGCAGTGTGCAAGCCACCGGCTCCTAAGCCTTCCCCAAGGACGCCCGGGGCCTAGATGCAAAGGCAAGGCAGGAGTGGAGCTGAGGCCAGGAAGGCGCCAGGGGCCTCTCCCAGCATCGCACAGCCTGCTCCTTCCCGGGCAGCAAGCCTAGCAGCGAGGCAAGCCCGGGCAAGTCTCGCCCAGGGCGGAGCAGCCTCGCGCAAGGCACTTGACTAGATCCGGCCTCTGAGCAGAGCTGGAGCTCTGCCGTCCTGGAGGCACACTCGGCTCGGCCCAAGCAGGGATTGCAGCTGCACGCGGCTTGGCTCCCTCGACTCTTCCCAAGGAGGCTCGCTTCCAAGCGGACTGTGCACTTGGCTTCCAGGCAGGGACGCCCCGCGCCTCCTGCAGGTCTTGGCAGAGGGGCTGCTTCCCCTGAGCGGAGGCTGTGGGCGGCAGCCCAGACACGCAGGGGCAGGCCCCAACCACCTGCACACGTCTCTGCTGGTTGGGAGAGCACTAGGGAAATGTCTGTCAGGCACCTTCTGGGCGCTCACGGAGTCAGCCTCCGGGTGTGTGGGGATGCAGACCACAGCCAGGGGCCCTGGGAAGCCTGGTGCTCTCCGTGCTGTGCTGAGTCTGGGCGGCCAAGCGAGCGCTGGAGGAGCCCTGCACTTGCCATTCCCTTCCCTATGACAGAGCTCTCACGGCTGGAGGGCTTGGCAGCGGGCACCCCACCGGCCCCTAAGCCCTCCGCAAGGACGCCTGGGGACTAGGTGCAAAGGCAAGGCAGGAGTGGAGCTGAGGCCAGGAAGGCGCCAGGAGCGTCTGCCTGTCTGGCGCAGCCTGCTCCTTCCCGGGCAGGAAGCCTAGCAGCGAGGCAAGTCTGGGCAAGGCTCGCCCAGGGCAGAGCAGCCTCACGCCAGCAACTCTGCCAGATCGGGCCTCTGAGCAGAGCTGGAGCTCTGCCGTACTGGAGGCTCACTGGGCTCCGCCCAAGGAGTGAGTGCAGACGCACGCAGCTGGGCTGCCTCCTCTTCTCCCGAGGAGGCTCGCTTCCCGCCTGCTGTGCACTAGGCTTCCAGGCGGGGGCGCCCCGCGCCCCCTACAGGTCTTGGCTCAGGGGCTGCTTCCCTGGAGCTGGGGCTGCCGGCGGGAGCCCAGACACGCAGGGGCAGGCCCCACCACCTGCACACGTCTCTGCTGGGGAGCAGAGCGCTAGGGACGTGACGTCTGTCAGGCACCTTCTGGGCGCCCACGGAGTCAGCCTCCGGGAGTGTGGGGCTGCAGACCACAGCCAGGGGACCTGGGAGCCTTGTGCTCTCCGTGCGGCGCTGAGTCTGGGCGGCCAAGCAACCGCTGGTGGAGCCCTGCACTTGCCCTCCCCTCCCCTCGACGAGAGGCCTCACTGCTGGAGGGCTTGGCAGTGTGCAAGCCACCGGCTCCTAAGCCTTCCCCAAGGACGCCCGGGGCCTAGATGCAAAGGCAAGGCAGGAGTGGAGCTGAGGCCAGGAAGGCGCCAGGGGCCTCTCCCAGCATCGCACAGCCTGCTCCTTCCCGGGCAGCAAGCCTAGCAGCGAGGCAAGCCCGGGCAAGTCTCGCCCAGGGCGGAGCAGCCTCGCGCAAGGCACTTGACTAGATCCGGCCTCTGAGCAGAGCTGGAGCTCTGCCGTCCTGGAGGCACACTCGGCTCGGCCCAAGCAGGGATTGCAGCTGCACGCGGCTTGGCTCCCTCGACTCTTCCCAAGGAGGCTCGCTTCCAAGCGGACCGTGCACTTGGCTTCCAGGCAGGGACGCCCCGCGCCTCCTGCAGGTCTTGGCAGAGGGGCTGCTTCCCCTGAGCGGAGGCTGTGGGCGGCAGCCCAGACACGCAGGGGCAGGCCCCAACCACCTGCCCACGTCTCTGCTGGTGGGGAGAGCACTAGGGAAATGACGTCTGTCAGGCACCTTCTGGGCGCTCACGGAGTCAGCCTCCGGGTGTGTGGGGCTGCAGACCACAGCCGGGGGCCCTGGGGAAGCCTGGTGCTCTCCGTGCTGTGCTGAGTCTGGGCGGCCAAGCGACCGCTGGAGGAGCCCTGCACTTGCCATTCCCTTCCCTATGACAGAGCTCTCACGGCTGGAGGGCTTGGCAGCGTGCACCCCACCGGCCCCTAAGCCCTCCGCAAGGACGCCTGGGGACTAGGTGCAAAGGCAAGGCAGGAGTGGAGCTGAGGCCAGGAAGGCGCCAGGAGCGTCTGCCTGTCTGGCGCAGCCTGCTCCTTCCCGGGCAGGAAGCCTAGCAGCGAGGCAAGTCTGGGCAAGGCTCGCCCAGGGCAGAGCAGCCTCACGCCAGCAACTCTGCCAGATCGGGCCTCTGAGCAGAGCTGGAGCTCTGCCGTACTGGAGGCTCACTGGGCTCCGCCCAAGGAGTGAGTGCAGACGCACGCAGCTGGGCTGCCTCCTCTTCTCCCGAGGAGGCTCGCTTCCCGCCTGCTGTGCACTAGGCTTCCAGGCGGGGGCGCCCCGCGCCCCCTACAGGTCTTGGCTCAGGGGCTGCTTCCCTGGAGCTGGGGCTGCCGGCGGGAGCCCAGACACGCAGGGGCAGGCCCCACCACCTGCACACGTCTCTGCTGGGGAGCAGAGCGCTAGGGACGTGACGTCTGTCAGGCACCTTCTGGGCGCCCACGGAGTCAGCCTCCGGGAGTGTGGGGCTGCAGACCACAGCCAGGGGACCTGGGAGCCTTGTGCTCTCCGTGCGGCGCTGAGTCTGGGCGGCCAAGCAACCGCTGGTGGAGCCCTGCACTTGCCCTCCCCTCCCCTCGACGAGAGGCCTCACTGCTGGAGGGCTTGGCAGTGTGCAAGCCACCGGCTCCTAAGCCTTCCCCAAGGACGCCCGGGGCCTAGATGCAAAGGCAAGGCAGGAGTGGAGCTGAGGCCAGGAAGGCGCCAGGGGCCTCTCCCAGCATCGCACAGCCTGCTCCTTCCCGGGCAGCAAGCCTAGCAGCGAGGCAAGCCCGGGCAAGTCTCGCCCAGGGCGGAGCAGCCTCGCGCAAGGCACTTGACTAGATCCGGCCTCTGAGCAGAGCTGGAGCTCTGCCGTCCTGGAGGCACACTCGGCTCGGCCCAAGCAGGGATTGCAGCTGCACGCGGCTTGGCTCCCTTGACTCTTCCCAAGGAGGCTCGCTTCCAAGCGGACCGTGCACTTGGCTTCCAGGCAGGGACGCCCCGCGCCTCCTGCAGGTCTTGGCACAGGGGCTGCTTCCCCTGAGCGGAGGCTGTGGGCGGCAGCCCAGACACGCAGGGGCAGGCCCCAACCACCTGCACACGTCTCTGCTGGTTGGGAGAGCACTAGGGAAATGACGTCTGTCAGGCACCTTCTGGGCGCTCACGGAGTCAGCCTCCGGGTGTGTGGGGCTGCAGACCACAGCCGGGGGCCCTGGGAAGCCTGGTGCCCTCCGTGCTGTGCTGAGTCTGGGCGGCCAAGCGAGCGCTGGAGGAGCCCTGCACTTGCCATTCCCTTCCCTATGACAGAGCTCTCACGGCTGGAGGGCTTGGCAGCGGGCACCCCACCGGCCCCTAAGCCCTCCGCAAGGACGCCTGGGGACTAGGTGCAAAGGCAAGGCAGGAGTGGAGCTGAGGCCAGGAAGGCGCCAGGAGCGTCTGCCTGTCTGGCGCAGCCTGCTCCTTCCCGGGCAGGAAGCCCAGCAGCGAGGCAAGTCTGGGCAAGGCTCGCCCAGGGCAGAGCAGCCTCACGCCAGCAACTCTGCCAGATCGGGCCTCTGAGCAGAGCTGGAGCTCTGCCGTACTGGAGGCTCACTGGGCTCCGCCCAAGGAGTGAGTGCAGACGCACGCAGCTGGGCTGCCTCCTCTTCTCCCGAGGAGGCTCGCTTCCCGCGTGCTGTGCACCAGGCTTCCAGGCGGGGGCGCCCCGCGCCTCCTACAGGTCTCGGCTCAGGGGCTGCTTCCCTGGAGCTGGGGCTGCCGGCGGGAGCCCAGACACGCAGGGGCAGGCCCCACCACCTGCACACGTCTCTGCTGGGGAGCAGAGCGCTAGGGACATGACGTCTGTCAGGCACCTTCTGGGCGCCCACGGAGTCAGCCTCCGGGAGTGTGGGGCTGCAGACCACAGCCAGGGGACCTGGGAGCCTTGTGCTCTCCGTGCGGCGCTGAGTCTGGGCGGCCAAGCAACCGCTGGTGGAGCCCTGCACTTGCCCTCCCCTCCCCTCGACGAGAGGCCTCACTGCTGGAGGGCTTGGCAGTGTGCAAGCCACCGGCTCCTAAGCCTTCCCCAAGGACGCCCGGGGCCTAGATGCAAAGGCAAGGCAGGAGTGGAGCTGAGGCCAGGAAGGCGCCAGGGGCCTCTCCCAGCATCGCACAGCCTGCTCCTTCCCGGGCAGCAAGCCTAGCAGCGAGGCAAGCCCGGGCAAGTCTCGCCCAGGGCGGAGCAGCCTCGCGCAAGGCACTTGACTAGATCCGGCCTCTGAGCAGAGCTGGAGCTCTGCCGTCCTGGAGGCACACTCGGCTCGGCCCAAGCAGGGATTGCAGCTGCACGCGGCTTGGCTCCCTCGACTCTTCCCAAGGAGGCTCGCTTCCAAGCGGACCGTGCACTTGGCTTCCAGGCAGGGACGCCCCGCGCCTCCTGCAGGTCTTGGCAGAGGGGCTGCTTCCCCTGAGCGGAGGCTGTGGGCGGCAGCCCAGACACGCAGGGGCAGGCCCCAACCACCTGCCCACGTCTCTGCTGGTGGGGAGAGCACTAGGGAAATGACGTCTGTCAGGCACCTTCTGGGCGCTCACGGAGTCAGCCTCCGGGTGTGTGGGGCTGCAGACCACAGCTGGGGGCCCTGGGGAAGCCTGGTGCTCTCCGTGCTGTGCTGAGTCTGGGCGGCCAAGCGACCGCTGGAGGAGCCCTGCACTTGCCATTCCCTTCCCTATGACAGAGCTCTCACGGCTGGAGGGCTTGGCAGCGTGCACCCCACCGGCCCCTAAGCCCTCCGCAAGGACGCCTGGGGACTAGGTGCAAAGGCAAGGCAGGAGTGGAGCTGAGGCCAGGAAGGCGCCAGGAGCGTCTGCCTGTCTGGCGCAGCCTGCTCCTTCCCGGGCAGGAAGCCTAGCAGCGAGGCAAGTCTGGGCAAGGCTCGCCCAGGGCAGAGCAGCCTCACGCCAGCAACTCTGCCAGATCGGGCCTCTGAGCAGAGCTGGAGCTCTGCCGTACTGGAGGCTCACTGGGCTCCGCCCAAGGAGTGAGTGCAGACGCACGCAGCTGGGCTGCCTCCTCTTCTCCCGAGGAGGCTCGCTTCCCGCCTGCTGTGCACTAGGCTTCCAGGCGGGGGCGCCCCGCGCCCCCTACAGGTCTTGGCTCAGGGGCTGCTTCCCTGGAGCTGGGGCTGCCGGCGGGAGCCCAGACACGCAGGGGCAGGCCCCACCACCTGCACACGTCTCTGCTGGGGAGCAGAGCGCTAGGGACGTGACGTCTGTCAGGCACCTTCTGGGCGCCCACGGAGTCAGCCTCCGGGAGTGTGGGGCTGCAGACCACAGCCAGGGGACCTGGGAGCCTTGTGCTCTCCGTGCGGCGCTGAGTCTGGGCGGCCAAGCAACCGCTGGTGGAGCCCTGCACTTGCCCTCCCCTCCCCTCGACGAGAGGCCTCACTGCTGGAGGGCTTGGCAGTGTGCAAGCCACCGGCTCCTAAGCCTTCCCCAAGGACGCCCGGGGCCTAGATGCAAAGGCAAGGCAGGAGTGGAGCTGAGGCCAGGAAGGCGCCAGGGGCCTCTCCCAGCATCGCACAGCCTGCTCCTTCCCGGGCAGCAAGCCTAGCAGCGAGGCAAGCCCGGGCAAGTCTCGCCCAGGGCGGAGCAGCCTCGCGCAAGGCACTTGACTAGATCCGGCCTCTGAGCAGAGCTGGAGCTCTGCCGTCCTGGAGGCACACTCGGCTCGGCCCAAGCAGGGATTGCAGCTGCACGCGGCTTGGCTCCCTCGACTCTTCCCAAGGAGGCTCGCTTCCAAGCGGACCGTGCACTTGGCTTCCAGGCAGGGACGCCCCGCGCCTCCTGCAGGTCTTGGCAGAGGGGCTGCTTCCCCTGAGCGGAGGCTGTGGGCGGCAGCCCAGACACGCAGGGGCAGGCCCCAACCACCTGCCCACGTCTCTGCTGGTGGGGAGAGCACTAGGGAAATGACGTCTGTCAGGCACCTTCTGGGCGCTCACGGAGTCAGCCTCCGGGTGTGTGGGGCTGCAGACCACAGCCGGGGGCCCTGGGGAAGCCTGGTGCTCTCCGTGCTGTGCTGAGTCTGGGCGGCCAAGCGACCGCTGGAGGAGCCCTGCACTTGCCATTCCCTTCCCTATGACAGAGCTCTCACGGCTGGAGGGCTTGGCAGCGTGCACCCCACCGGCCCCTAAGCCCTCCGCAAGGACGCCTGGGGACTAGGTGCAAAGGCAAGGCAGGAGTGGAGCTGAGGCCAGGAAGGCGCCAGGAGCGTCTGCCTGTCTGGCGCAGCCTGCTCCTTCCCGGGCAGGAAGCCTAGCAGCGAGGCAAGTCTGGGCAAGGCTCGCCCAGGGCAGAGCAGCCTCACGCCAGCAACTCTGCCAGATCGGGCCTCTGAGCAGAGCTGGAGCTCTGCCGTACTGGAGGCTCACTGGGCTCCGCCCAAGGAGTGAGTGCAGACGCACGCAGCTGGGCTGCCTCCTCTTCTCCCGAGGAGGCTCGCTTCCCGCCTGCTGTGCACTAGGCTTCCAGGCGGGGGCGCCCCGCGCCCCCTACAGGTCTTGGCTCAGGGGCTGCTTCCCTGGAGCTGGGGCTGCCGGCGGGAGCCCAGACACGCAGGGGCAGGCCCCACCACCTGCACACGTCTCTGCTGGGGAGCAGAGCGCTAGGGACGTGACGTCTGTCAGGCACCTTCTGGGCGCCCACGGAGTCAGCCTCCGGGAGTGTGGGGCTGCAGACCACAGCCAGGGGACCTGGGAGCCTTGTGCTCTCCGTGCGGCGCTGAGTCTGGGCGGCCAAGCAACCGCTGGTGGAGCCCTGCACTTGCCCTCCCCTCCCCTCGACGAGAGGCCTCACTGCTGGAGGGCTTGGCAGTGTGCAAGCCACCGGCTCCTAAGCCTTCCCCAAGGACGCCCGGGGCCTAGATGCAAAGGCAAGGCAGGAGTGGAGCTGAGGCCAGGAAGGCGCCAGGGGCCTCTCCCAGCATCGCACAGCCTGCTCCTTCCCGGGCAGCAAGCCTAGCAGCGAGGCAAGCCCGGGCAAGTCTCGCCCAGGGCGGAGCAGCCTCGCGCAAGGCACTTGACTAGATCCGGCCTCTGAGCAGAGCTGGAGCTCTGCCGTCCTGGAGGCACACTCGGCTCGGCCCAAGCAGGGATTGCAGCTGCACGCGGCTTGGCTCCCTTGACTCTTCCCAAGGAGGCTCGCTTCCAAGCGGACCGTGCACTTGGCTTCCAGGCAGGGACGCCCCGCGCCTCCTGCAGGTCTTGGCACAGGGGCTGCTTCCCCTGAGCGGAGGCTGTGGGCGGCAGCCCAGACACGCAGGGGCAGGCCCCAACCACCTGCACACGTCTCTGCTGGTTGGGAGAGCACTAGGGAAATGACGTCTGTCAGGCACCTTCTGGGCGCTCACGGAGTCAGCCTCCGGGTGTGTGGGGCTGCAGACCACAGCCGGGGGCCCTGGGAAGCCTGGTGCCCTCCGTGCTGTGCTGAGTCTGGGCGGCCAAGCGAGCGCTGGAGGAGCCCTGCACTTGCCATTCCCTTCGCTATGACAGAGCTCTCACGGCTGGAGGGCTTGGCAGCGGGCACCCCACCGGCCCCTAAGCCCTCCGCAAGGACGCCTGGGGACTAGGTGCAAAGGCAAGGCAGGAGTGGAGCTGAGGCCAGGAAGGCGCCAGGAGCGTCTGCCTGTCTGGCGCAGCCTGCTCCTTCCCGGGCAGGAAGCCCAGCAGCGAGGCAAGTCTGGGCAAGGCTCGCCCAGGGCAGAGCAGCCTCACGCCAGCAACTCTGCCAGATCGGGCCTCTGAGCAGAGCTGGAGCTCTGCCGTACTGGAGGCTCACTGGGCTCCGCCCAAGGAGTGAGTGCAGACGCACGCAGCTGGGCTGCCTCCTCTTCTCCCGAGGAGGCTCGCTTCCCGCGTGCTGTGCACCAGGCTTCCAGGCGGGGGCGCCCCGCGCCTCCTACAGGTCTCGGCTCAGGGGCTGCTTCCCTGGAGCTGGGGCTGCCGGCGGGAGCCCAGACACGCAGGGGCAGGCCCCACCACCTGCACACGTCTCTGCTGGGGAGCAGAGCGCTAGGGACATGACGTCTGTCAGGCACCTTCTGGGCGCCCACGGAGTCAGCCTCCGGGAGTGTGGGGCTGCAGACCACAGCCAGGGGACCTGGGAGCCTTGTGCTCTCCGTGCGGCGCTGAGTCTGGGTGGCCAAGCAACCGCTGGTGGAGCCCTGCACTTGCCCTCCCCTCCCCTCGACGAGAGGCCTCACTGCTGGAGGGCTTGGCAGTGTGCAAGCCACCGGCTCCTAAGCCTTCCCCAAGGACGCCCGGGGCCTAGATGCAAAGGCAAGGCAGGAGTGGAGCTGAGGCCAGGAAGGCGCCAGGGGCCTCTCCCAGCATCGCACAGCCTGCTCCTTCCCGGGCAGCAAGCCTAGCAGCGAGGCAAGCCCGGGCAAGTCTCGCCCAGGGCGGAGCAGCCTCGCGCAAGGCACTTGACTAGATCCGGCCTCTGAGCAGAGCTGGAGCTCTGCCGTCCTGGAGGCACACTCGGCTCGGCCCAAGCAGGGATTGCAGCTGCACGCGGCTTGGCTCCCTCGACTCTTCCCAAGGAGGCTCGCTTCCAAGCGGACCGTGCACTTGGCTTCCAGGCAGGGACGCCCCGCGCCTCCTGCAGGTCTTGGCAGAGGGGCTGCTTCCCCTGAGCGGAGGCTGTGGGCGGCAGCCCAGACACGCAGGGGCAGGCCCCAACCACCTGCCCACGTCTCTGCTGGTGGGGAGAGCACTAGGGAAATGACGTCTGTCAGGCACCTTCTGGGCGCTCACGGAGTCAGCCTCCGGGTGTGTGGGGCTGCAGACCACAGCCGGGGGCCCTGGGGAAGCCTGGTGCTCTCCGTGCTGTGCTGAGTCTGGGCGGCCAAGCGACCGCTGGAGGAGCCCTGCACTTGCCATTCCCTTCCCTATGACAGAGCTCTCACGGCTGGAGGGCTTGGCAGCGTGCACCCCACCGGCCCCTAAGCCCTCCGCAAGGACGCCTGGGGACTAGGTGCAAAGGCAAGGCAGGAGTGGAGCTGAGGCCAGGAAGGCGCCAGGAGCGTCTGCCTGTCTGGCGCAGCCTGCTCCTTCCCGGGCAGGAAGCCTAGCAGCGAGGCAAGTCTGGGCAAGGCTCGCCCAGGGCAGAGCAGCCTCACGCCAGCAACTCTGCCAGATCGGGCCTCTGAGCAGAGCTGGAGCTCTGCCGTACTGGAGGCTCACTGGGCTCCGCCCAAGGAGTGAGTGCAGACGCACGCAGCTGGGCTGCCTCCTCTTCTCCCGAGGAGGCTCGCTTCCCGCCTGCTGTGCACTAGGCTTCCAGGCGGGGGCGCCCCGCGCCCCCTACAGGTCTCGGCTCAGGGGCTGCTTCCCTGGAGCTGGGGCTGCCGGCGGGAGCCCAGACACGCAGGGGCAGGCCCCACCACCTGCACACGTCTCTGCTGGGGAGCAGAGCGCTAGGGACGTGACGTCTGTCAGGCACCTTCTGGGCGCCCACGGAGTCAGCCTCCGGGAGTGTGGGGCTGCAGACCACAGCCAGGGGACCTGGGAGCCTTGTGCTCTCCGTGCGGCGCTGAGTCTGGGCGGCCAAGCAACCGCTGGTGGAGCCCTGCACTTGCCCTCCCCTCCCCTCGACGAGAGGCCTCACTGCTGGAGGGCTTGGCAGTGTGCAAGCCACCGGCTCCTAAGCCTTCCCCAAGGACGCCCGGGGCCTAGATGCAAAGGCAAGGCAGGAGTGGAGCTGAGGCCAGGAAGGCGCCAGGGGCCTCTCCCAGCATCGCACAGCCTGCTCCTTCCCGGGCAGCAAGCCTAGCAGCGAGGCAAGCCCGGGCAAGTCTCGCCCAGGGCGGAGCAGCCTCGCGCAAGGCACTTGACTAGATCCGGCCTCTGAGCAGAGCTGGAGCTCTGCCGTCCTGGAGGCACACTCGGCTCGGCCCAAGCAGGGATTGCAGCTGCACGCGGCTTGGCTCCCTTGACTCTTCCCAAGGAGGCTCGCTTCCAAGCGGACCGTGCACTTGGCTTCCAGGCAGGGACGCCCCGCGCCTCCTGCAGGTCTTGGCACAGGGGCTGCTTCCCCTGAGCGGAGGCTGTGGGCGGCAGCCCAGACACGCAGGGGCAGGCCCCAACCACCTGCACACGTCTCTGCTGGTTGGGAGAGCACTAGGGAAATGACGTCTGTCAGGCACCTTCTGGGCGCTCACGGAGTCAGCCTCCGGGTGTGTGGGGCTGCAGACCACAGCCGGGGGCCCTGGGAAGCCTGGTGCCCTCCGTGCTGTGCTGAGTCTGGGCGGCCAAGCGAGCGCTGGAGGAGCCCTGCACTTGCCATTCCCTTCGCTATGACAGAGCTCTCACGGCTGGAGGGCTTGGCAGCGGGCACCCCACCGGCCCCTAAGCCCTCCGCAAGGACGCCTGGGGACTAGGTGCAAAGGCAAGGCAGGAGTGGAGCTGAGGCCAGGAAGGCGCCAGGAGCGTCTGCCTGTCTGGCGCAGCCTGCTCCTTCCCGGGCAGGAAGCCCAGCAGCGAGGCAAGTCTGGGCAAGGCTCGCCCAGGGCAGAGCAGCCTCACGCCAGCAACTCTGCCAGATCGGGCCTCTGAGCAGAGCTGGAGCTCTGCCGTACTGGAGGCTCACTGGGCTCCGCCCAAGGAGTGAGTGCAGACGCACGCAGCTGGGCTGCCTCCTCTTCTCCCGAGGAGGCTCGCTTCCCGCGTGCTGTGCACCAGGCTTCCAGGCGGGGGCGCCCCGCGCCTCCTACAGGTCTCGGCTCAGGGGCTGCTTCCCTGGAGCTGGGGCTGCCGGCGGGAGCCCAGACACGCAGGGGCAGGCCCCACCACCTGCACACGTCTCTGCTGGGGAGCAGAGCGCTAGGGACATGACGTCTGTCAGGCACCTTCTGGGCGCCCACGGAGTCAGCCTCCGGGAGTGTGGGGCTGCAGACCACAGCCAGGGGACCTGGGAGCCTTGTGCTCTCCGTGCGGCGCTGAGTCTGGGCGGCCAAGCAACCGCTGGTGGAGCCCTGCACTTGCCCTCCCCTCCCCTCGACGAGAGGCCTCACTGCTGGAGGGCTTGGCAGTGTGCAAGCCACCGGCTCCTAAGCCTTCCCCAAGGACGCCCGGGGCCTAGATGCAAAGGCAAGGCAGGAGTGGAGCTGAGGCCAGGAAGGCGCCAGGGGCCTCTCCCAGCATCGCACAGCCTGCTCCTTCCCGGGCAGCAAGCCTAGCAGCGAGGCAAGCCCGGGCAAGTCTCGCCCAGGGCGGAGCAGCCTCGCGCAAGGCACTTGACTAGATCCGGCCTCTGAGCAGAGCTGGAGCTCTGCCGTCCTGGAGGCACACTCGGCTCGGCCCAAGCAGGGATTGCAGCTGCACGCGGCTTGGCTCCCTTGACTCTTCCCAAGGAGGCTCGCTTCCAAGCGGACCGTGCACTTGGCTTCCAGGCAGGGACGCCCCGCGCCTCCTGCAGGTCTTGGCACAGGGGCTGCTTCCCCTGAGCGGAGGCTGTGGGCGGCAGCCCAGACACGCAGGGGCAGGCCCCAACCACCTGCACACGTCTCTGCTGGTTGGGAGAGCACTAGGGAAATGACGTCTGTCAGGCACCTTCTGGGCGCTCACGGAGTCAGCCTCCGGGTGTGTGGGGCTGCAGACCACAGCCGGGGGCCCTGGGAAGCCTGGTGCCCTCCGTGCTGTGCTGAGTCTGGGCGGCCAAGCGAGCGCTGGAGGAGCCCTGCACTTGCCATTCCCTTCGCTATGACAGAGCTCTCACGGCTGGAGGGCTTGGCAGCGGGCACCCCACCGGCCCCTAAGCCCTCCGCAAGGACGCCTGGGGACTAGGTGCAAAGGCAAGGCAGGAGTGGAGCTGAGGCCAGGAAGGCGCCAGGAGCGTCTGCCTGTCTGGCGCAGCCTGCTCCTTCCCGGGCAGGAAGCCCAGCAGCGAGGCAAGTCTGGGCAAGGCTCGCCCAGGGCAGAGCAGCCTCACGCCAGCAACTCTGCCAGATCGGGCCTCTGAGCAGAGCTGGAGCTCTGCCGTACTGGAGGCTCACTGGGCTCCGCCCAAGGAGTGAGTGCAGACGCACGCAGCTGGGCTGCCTCCTCTTCTCCCGAGGAGGCTCGCTTCCCGCGTGCTGTGCACCAGGCTTCCAGGCGGGGGCGCCCCGCGCCTCCTACAGGTCTCGGCTCAGGGGCTGCTTCCCTGGAGCTGGGGCTGCCGGCGGGAGCCCAGACACGCAGGGGCAGGCCCCACCACCTGCACACGTCTCTGCTGGGGAGCAGAGCGCTAGGGACATGACGTCTGTCAGGCACCTTCTGGGCGCCCACGGAGTCAGCCTCCGGGAGTGTGGGGCTGCAGACCACAGCCAGGGGACCTGGGAGCCTTGTGCTCTCCGTGCGGCGCTGAGTCTGGGCGGCCAAGCAACCGCTGGTGGAGCCCTGCACTTGCCCTCCCCTCCCCTCGACGAGAGGCCTCACTGCTGGAGGGCTTGGCAGTGTGCAAGCCACCGGCTCCTAAGCCTTCCCCAAGGACGCCCGGGGCCTAGATGCAAAGGCAAGGCAGGAGTGGAGCTGAGGCCAGGAAGGCGCCAGGGGCCTCTCCCAGCATCGCACAGCCTGCTCCTTCCCGGGCAGCAAGCCTAGCAGCGAGGCAAGCCCGGGCAAGTCTCGCCCAGGGCGGAGCAGCCTCGCGCAAGGCACTTGACTAGATCCGGCCTCTGAGCAGAGCTGGAGCTCTGCCGTCCTGGAGGCACACTCGGCTCGGCCCAAGCAGGGATTGCAGCTGCACGCGGCTTGGCTCCCTCGACTCTTCCCAAGGAGGCTCGCTTCCAAGCGGACCGTGCACTTGGCTTCCAGGCAGGGACGCCCCGCGCCTCCTGCAGGTCTTGGCAGAGGGGCTGCTTCCCCTGAGCGGAGGCTGTGGGCGGCAGCCCAGACACGCAGGGGCAGGCCCCAACCACCTGCCCACGTCTCTGCTGGTGGGGAGAGCACTAGGGAAATGACGTCTGTCAGGCACCTTCTGGGCGCTCACGGAGTCAGCCTCCGGGTGTGTGGGGCTGCAGACCACAGCCGGGGGCCCTGGGGAAGCCTGGTGCTCTCCGTGCTGTGCTGAGTCTGGGCGGCCAAGCGACCGCTGGAGGAGCCCTGCACTTGCCATTCCCTTCCCTATGACAGAGCTCTCACGGCTGGAGGGCTTGGCAGCGTGCACCCCACCGGCCCCTAAGCCCTCCGCAAGGACGCCTGGGGACTAGGTGCAAAGGCAAGGCAGGAGTGGAGCTGAGGCCAGGAAGGCGCCAGGAGCGTCTGCCTGTCTGGCGCAGCCTGCTCCTTCCCGGGCAGGAAGCCTAGCAGCGAGGCAAGTCTGGGCAAGGCTCGCCCAGGGCAGAGCAGCCTCACGCCAGCAACTCTGCCAGATCGGGCCTCTGAGCAGAGCTGGAGCTCTGCCGTACTGGAGGCTCACTGGGCTCCGCCCAAGGAGTGAGTGCAGACGCACGCAGCTGGGCTGCCTCCTCTTCTCCCGAGGAGGCTCGCTTCCCGCCTGCTGTGCACTAGGCTTCCAGGCGGGGGCGCCCCGCGCCTCCTACAGGTCTTGGCTCAGGGGCTGCTTCCCTGGAGCTGGGGCTGCCGGCGGGAGCCCAGACACGCAGGGGCAGGCCCCACCACCTGCACACGTCTCTGCTGGGGAGCAGAGCGCTAGGGACGTGACGTCTGTCAGGCACCTTCTGGGCGCCCACGGAGTCAGCCTCCGGGAGTGTGGGGCTGCAGACCACAGCCAGGGGACCTGGGAGCCTTGTGCTCTCCGTGCGGCGCTGAGTCTGGGCGGCCAAGCAACCGCTGGTGGAGCCCTGCACTTGCCCTCCCCTCCCCTCGACGAGAGGCCTCACTGCTGGAGGGCTTGGCAGTGTGCAAGCCACCGGCTCCTAAGCCTTCCCCAAGGACGCCCGGGGCCTAGATGCAAAGGCAAGGCAGGAGTGGAGCTGAGGCCAGGAAGGCGCCAGGGGCCTCTCCCAGCATCGCACAGCCTGCTCCTTCCCGGGCAGCAAGCCTAGCAGCGAGGCAAGCCCGGGCAAGTCTCGCCCAGGGCGGAGCAGCCTCGCGCAAGGCACTTGACTAGATCCGGCCTCTGAGCAGAGCTGGAGCTCTGCCGTCCTGGAGGCACACTCGGCTCGGCCCAAGCAGGGATTGCAGCTGCACGCGGCTTGGCTCCCTCGACTCTTCCCAAGGAGGCTCGCTTCCAAGCGGACCGTGCACTTGGCTTCCAGGCAGGGACGCCCCGCGCCTCCTGCAGGTCTTGGCAGAGGGGCTGCTTCCCCTGAGCGGAGGCTGTGGGCGGCAGCCCAGACACGCAGGGGCAGGCCCCAACCACCTGCCCACGTCTCTGCTGGTGGGGAGAGCACTAGGGAAATGACGTCTGTCAGGCACCTTCTGGGCGCTCACGGAGTCAGCCTCCGGGTGTGTGGGGCTGCAGACCACAGCCGGGGGCCCTGGGGAAGCCTGGTGCTCTCCGTGCTGTGCTGAGTCTGGGCGGCCAAGCGACCGCTGGAGGAGCCCTGCACTTGCCATTCCCTTCCCTATGACAGAGCTCTCACGGCTGGAGGGCTTGGCAGCGTGCACCCCACCGGCCCCTAAGCCCTCCGCAAGGACGCCTGGGGACTAGGTGCAAAGGCAAGGCAGGAGTGGAGCTGAGGCCAGGAAGGCGCCAGGAGCGTCTGCCTGTCTGGCGCAGCCTGCTCCTTCCCGGGCAGGA
Source organism: Budorcas taxicolor (assembly GCF_023091745.1). Classification (NCBI taxonomy): domain Eukaryota; kingdom Metazoa; phylum Chordata; class Mammalia; order Artiodactyla; family Bovidae; genus Budorcas; species Budorcas taxicolor. The sequence continues at coordinate 1,338,008 of NW_026291583.1, forward strand.
AGCCTAGCAGCGAGGCAAGTCTGGGCAAGGCTCGCCCAGGGCAGAGCAGCCTCACGCCAGCAACTCTGCCAGATCGGGCCTCTGAGCAGAGCTGGAGCTCTGCCGTACTGGAGGCTCACTGGGCTCCGCCCAAGGAGTGAGTGCAGACGCACGCAGCTGGGCTGCCTCCTCTTCTCCCGAGGAGGCTCGCTTCCCGCCTGCTGTGCACTAGGCTTCCAGGCGGGGGCGCCCCGCGCCCCCTACAGGTCTTGGCTCAGGGGCTGCTTCCCTGGAGCTGGGGCTGCCGGCGGGAGCCCAGACACGCAGGGGCAGGCCCCACCACCTGCACACGTCTCTGCTGGGGAGCAGAGCGCTAGGGACGTGACGTCTGTCAGGCACCTTCTGGGCGCCCACGGAGTCAGCCTCCGGGAGTGTGGGGCTGCAGACCACAGCCAGGGGACCTGGGAGCCTTGTGCTCTCCGTGCGGCGCTGAGTCTGGGCGGCCAAGCAACCGCTGGTGGAGCCCTGCACTTGCCCTCCCCTCCCCTCGACGAGAGGCCTCACTGCTGGAGGGCTTGGCAGTGTGCAAGCCACCGGCTCCTAAGCCTTCCCCAAGGACGCCCGGGGCCTAGATGCAAAGGCAAGGCAGGAGTGGAGCTGAGGCCAGGAAGGCGCCAGGGGCCTCTCCCAGCATCGCACAGCCTGCTCCTTCCCGGGCAGCAAGCCTAGCAGCGAGGCAAGCCCGGGCAAGTCTCGCCCAGGGCGGAGCAGCCTCGCGCAAGGCACTTGACTAGATCCGGCCTCTGAGCAGAGCTGGAGCTCTGCCGTCCTGGAGGCACACTCGGCTCGGCCCAAGCAGGGATTGCAGCTGCACGCGGCTTGGCTCCCTTGACTCTTCCCAAGGAGGCTCGCTTCCAAGCGGACCGTGCACTTGGCTTCCAGGCAGGGACGCCCCGCGCCTCCTGCAGGTCTTGGCACAGGGGCTGCTTCCCCTGAGCGGAGGCTGTGGGCGGCAGCCCAGACACGCAGGGGCAGGCCCCAACCACCTGCACACGTCTCTGCTGGTTGGGAGAGCACTAGGGAAATGACGTCTGTCAGGCACCTTCTGGGCGCTCACGGAGTCAGCCTCCGGGTGTGTGGGGCTGCAGACCACAGCCGGGGGCCCTGGGAAGCCTGGTGCCCTCCGTGCTGTGCTGAGTCTGGGCGGCCAAGCGAGCGCTGGAGGAGCCCTGCACTTGCCATTCCCTTCGCTATGACAGAGCTCTCACGGCTGGAGGGCTTGGCAGCGGGCACCCCACCGGCCCCTAAGCCCTCCGCAAGGACGCCTGGGGACTAGGTGCAAAGGCAAGGCAGGAGTGGAGCTGAGGCCAGGAAGGCGCCAGGAGCGTCTGCCTGTCTGGCGCAGCCTGCTCCTTCCCGGGCAGGAAGCCCAGCAGCGAGGCAAGTCTGGGCAAGGCTCGCCCAGGGCAGAGCAGCCTCACGCCAGCAACTCTGCCAGATCGGGCCTCTGAGCAGAGCTGGAGCTCTGCCGTACTGGAGGCTCACTGGGCTCCGCCCAAGGAGTGAGTGCAGACGCACGCAGCTGGGCTGCCTCCTCTTCTCCCGAGGAGGCTCGCTTCCCGCGTGCTGTGCACCAGGCTTCCAGGCGGGGGCGCCCCGCGCCTCCTACAGGTCTCGGCTCAGGGGCTGCTTCCCTGGAGCTGGGGCTGCCGGCGGGAGCCCAGACACGCAGGGGCAGGCCCCACCACCTGCACACGTCTCTGCTGGGGAGCAGAGCGCTAGGGACATGACGTCTGTCAGGCACCTTCTGGGCGCCCACGGAGTCAGCCTCCGGGAGTGTGGGGCTGCAGACCACAGCCAGGGGACCTGGGAGCCTTGTGCTCTCCGTGCGGCGCTGAGTCTGGGTGGCCAAGCAACCGCTGGTGGAGCCCTGCACTTGCCCTCCCCTCCCCTCGACGAGAGGCCTCACTGCTGGAGGGCTTGGCAGTGTGCAAGCCACCGGCTCCTAAGCTTTCCCCAAGGACGCCCGGGGCCTAGATGCAAAGGCAAGGCAGGAGTGGAGCTGAGGCCAGGAAGGCGCCAGGGGCCTCTCCCAGCATCGCACAGCCTGCTCCTTCCCGGGCAGCAAGCCTAGCAGCGAGGCAAGCCCGGGCAAGTCTCGCCCAGGGCGGAGCAGCCTCGCGCAAGGCACTTGACTAGATCCGGCCTCTGAGCAGAGCTGGAGCTCTGCCGTCCTGGAGGCACACTCGGCTCGGCCCAAGCAGGGATTGCAGCTGCACGCGGCTTGGCTCCCTCGACTCTTCCCAAGGAGGCTCGCTTCCAAGCGGACCGTGCACTTGGCTTCCAGGCAGGGACGCCCCGCGCCTCCTGCAGGTCTTGGCAGAGGGGCTGCTTCCCCTGAGCGGAGGCTGTGGGCGGCAGCCCAGACACGCAGGGGCAGGCCCCAACCACCTGCCCACGTCTCTGCTGGTGGGGAGAGCACTAGGGAAATGACGTCTGTCAGGCACCTTCTGGGCGCTCACGGAGTCAGCCTCCGGGTGTGTGGGGCTGCAGACCACAGCCGGGGGCCCTGGGGAAGCCTGGTGCTCTCCGTGCTGTGCTGAGTCTGGGCGGCCAAGCGACCGCTGGAGGAGCCCTGCACTTGCCATTCCCTTCCCTATGACAGAGCTCTCACGGCTGGAGGGCTTGGCAGCGTGCACCCCACCGGCCCCTAAGCCCTCCGCAAGGACGCCTGGGGACTAGGTGCAAAGGCAAGGCAGGAGTGGAGCTGAGGCCAGGAAGGCGCCAGGAGCGTCTGCCTGTCTGGCGCAGCCTGCTCCTTCCCGGGCAGGAAGCCTAGCAGCGAGGCAAGTCTGGGCAAGGCTCGCCCAGGGCAGAGCAGCCTCACGCCAGCAACTCTGCCAGATCGGGCCTCTGAGCAGAGCTGGAGCTCTGCCGTACTGGAGGCTCACTGGGCTCCGCCCAAGGAGTGAGTGCAGACGCACGCAGCTGGGCTGCCTCCTCTTCTCCCGAGGAGGCTCGCTTCCCGCCTGCTGTGCACTAGGCTTCCAGGCGGGGGCGCCCCGCGCCCCCTACAGGTCTTGGCTCAGGGGCTGCTTCCCTGGAGCTGGGGCTGCCGGCGGGAGCCCAGACACGCAGGGGCAGGCCCCACCACCTGCACACGTCTCTGCTGGGGAGCAGAGCGCTAGGGACGTGACGTCTGTCAGGCACCTTCTGGGCGCCCACGGAGTCAGCCTCCGGGAGTGTGGGGCTGCAGACCACAGCCAGGGGACCTGGGAGCCTTGTGCTCTCCGTGCGGCGCTGAGTCTGGGCGGCCAAGCAACCGCTGGTGGAGCCCTGCACTTGCCCTCCCCTCCCCTCGACGAGAGGCCTCACTGCTGGAGGGCTTGGCAGTGTGCAAGCCACCGGCTCCTAAGCCTTCCCCAAGGACGCCCGGGGCCTAGATGCAAAGGCAAGGCAGGAGTGGAGCTGAGGCCAGGAAGGCGCCAGGGGCCTCTCCCAGCATCGCACAGCCTGCTCCTTCCCGGGCAGCAAGCCTAGCAGCGAGGCAAGCCCGGGCAAGTCTCGCCCAGGGCGGAGCAGCCTCGCGCAAGGCACTTGACTAGATCCGGCCTCTGAGCAGAGCTGGAGCTCTGCCGTCCTGGAGGCACACTCGGCTCGGCCCAAGCAGGGATTGCAGCTGCACGCGGCTTGGCTCCCTTGACTCTTCCCAAGGAGGCTCGCTTCCAAGCGGACCGTGCACTTGGCTTCCAGGCAGGGACGCCCCGCGCCTCCTGCAGGTCTTGGCACAGGGGCTGCTTCCCCTGAGCGGAGGCTGTGGGCGGCAGCCCAGACACGCAGGGGCAGGCCCCAACCACCTGCACACGTCTCTGCTGGTTGGGAGAGCACTAGGGAAATGACGTCTGTCAGGCACCTTCTGGGCGCTCACGGAGTCAGCCTCCGGGTGTGTGGGGCTGCAGACCACAGCCGGGGGCCCTGGGAAGCCTGGTGCCCTCCGTGCTGTGCTGAGTCTGGGCGGCCAAGCGAGCGCTGGAGGAGCCCTGCACTTGCCATTCCCTTCGCTATGACAGAGCTCTCACGGCTGGAGGGCTTGGCAGCGGGCACCCCACCGGCCCCTAAGCCCTCCGCAAGGACGCCTGGGGACTAGGTGCAAAGGCAAGGCAGGAGTGGAGCTGAGGCCAGGAAGGCGCCAGGAGCGTCTGCCTGTCTGGCGCAGCCTGCTCCTTCCCGGGCAGGAAGCCCAGCAGCGAGGCAAGTCTGGGCAAGGCTCGCCCAGGGCAGAGCAGCCTCACGCCAGCAACTCTGCCAGATCGGGCCTCTGAGCAGAGCTGGAGCTCTGCCGTACTGGAGGCTCACTGGGCTCCGCCCAAGGAGTGAGTGCAGACGCACGCAGCTGGGCTGCCTCCTCTTCTCCCGAGGAGGCTCGCTTCCCGCGTGCTGTGCACCAGGCTTCCAGGCGGGGGCGCCCCGCGCCTCCTACAGGTCTCGGCTCAGGGGCTGCTTCCCTGGAGCTGGGGCTGCCGGCGGGAGCCCAGACACGCAGGGGCAGGCCCCACCACCTGCACACGTCTCTGCTGGGGAGCAGAGCGCTAGGGACATGACGTCTGTCAGGCACCTTCTGGGCGCCCACGGAGTCAGCCTCCGGGAGTGTGGGGCTGCAGACCACAGCCAGGGGACCTGGGAGCCTTGTGCTCTCCGTGCGGCGCTGAGTCTGGGCGGCCAAGCAACCGCTGGTGGAGCCCTGCACTTGCCCTCCCCTCCCCTCGACGAGAGGCCTCACTGCTGGAGGGCTTGGCAGTGTGCAAGCCACCGGCTCCTAAGCCTTCCCCAAGGACGCCCGGGGCCTAGATGCAAAGGCAAGGCAGGAGTGGAGCTGAGGCCAGGAAGGCGCCAGGGGCCTCTCCCAGCATCGCACAGCCTGCTCCTTCCCGGGCAGCAAGCCTAGCAGCGAGGCAAGCCCGGGCAAGTCTCGCCCAGGGCGGAGCAGCCTCGCGCAAGGCACTTGACTAGATCCGGCCTCTGAGCAGAGCTGGAGCTCTGCCGTCCTGGAGGCACACTCGGCTCGGCCCAAGCAGGGATTGCAGCTGCACGCGGCTTGGCTCCCTCGACTCTTCCCAAGGAGGCTCGCTTCCAAGCGGACCGTGCACTTGGCTTCCAGGCAGGGACGCCCCGCGCCTCCTGCAGGTCTTGGCAGAGGGGCTGCTTCCCCTGAGCGGAGGCTGTGGGCGGCAGCCCAGACACGCAGGGGCAGGCCCCAACCACCTGCCCACGTCTCTGCTGGTGGGGAGAGCACTAGGGAAATGACGTCTGTCAGGCACCTTCTGGGCGCTCACGGAGTCAGCCTCCGGGTGTGTGGGGCTGCAGACCACAGCCGGGGGCCCTGGGGAAGCCTGGTGCTCTCCGTGCTGTGCTGAGTCTGGGCGGCCAAGCGACCGCTGGAGGAGCCCTGCACTTGCCATTCCCTTCCCTATGACAGAGCTCTCACGGCTGGAGGGCTTGGCAGCGTGCACCCCACCGGCCCCTAAGCCCTCCGCAAGGACGCCTGGGGACTAGGTGCAAAGGCAAGGCAGGAGTGGAGCTGAGGCCAGGAAGGCGCCAGGAGCGTCTGCCTGTCTGGCGCAGCCTGCTCCTTCCCGGGCAGGAAGCCTAGCAGCGAGGCAAGTCTGGGCAAGGCTCGCCCAGGGCAGAGCAGCCTCACGCCAGCAACTCTGCCAGATCGGGCCTCTGAGCAGAGCTGGAGCTCTGCCGTACTGGAGGCTCACTGGGCTCCGCCCAAGGAGTGAGTGCAGACGCACGCAGCTGGGCTGCCTCCTCTTCTCCCGAGGAGGCTCGCTTCCCGCCTGCTGTGCACTAGGCTTCCAGGCGGGGGCGCCCCGCGCCCCCTACAGGTCTTGGCTCAGGGGCTGCTTCCCTGGAGCTGGGGCTGCCGGCGGGAGCCCAGACACGCAGGGGCAGGCCCCACCACCTGCACACGTCTCTGCTGGGGAGCAGAGCGCTAGGGACGTGACGTCTGTCAGGCACCTTCTGGGCGCCCACGGAGTCAGCCTCCGGGAGTGTGGGGCTGCAGACCACAGCCAGGGGACCTGGGAGCCTTGTGCTCTCCGTGCGGCGCTGAGTCTGGGCGGCCAAGCAACCGCTGGTGGAGCCCTGCACTTGCCCTCCCCTCCCCTCGACGAGAGGCCTCACTGCTGGAGGGCTTGGCAGTGTGCAAGCCACCGGCTCCTAAGCCTTCCCCAAGGACGCCCGGGGCCTAGATGCAAAGGCAAGGCAGGAGTGGAGCTGAGGCCAGGAAGGCGCCAGGGGCCTCTCCCAGCATCGCACAGCCTGCTCCTTCCCGGGCAGCAAGCCTAGCAGCGAGGCAAGCCCGGGCAAGTCTCGCCCAGGGCGGAGCAGCCTCGCGCAAGGCACTTGACTAGATCCGGCCTCTGAGCAGAGCTGGAGCTCTGCCGTCCTGGAGGCACACTCGGCTCGGCCCAAGCAGGGATTGCAGCTGCACGCGGCTTGGCTCCCTTGACTCTTCCCAAGGAGGCTCGCTTCCAAGCGGACCGTGCACTTGGCTTCCAGGCAGGGACGCCCCGCGCCTCCTGCAGGTCTTGGCACAGGGGCTGCTTCCCCTGAGCGGAGGCTGTGGGCGGCAGCCCAGACACGCAGGGGCAGGCCCCAACCACCTGCACACGTCTCTGCTGGTTGGGAGAGCACTAGGGAAATGACGTCTGTCAGGCACCTTCTGGGCGCTCACGGAGTCAGCCTCCGGGTGTGTGGGGCTGCAGACCACAGCCGGGGGCCCTGGGAAGCCTGGTGCCCTCCGTGCTGTGCTGAGTCTGGGCGGCCAAGCGAGCGCTGGAGGAGCCCTGCACTTGCCATTCCCTTCGCTATGACAGAGCTCTCACGGCTGGAGGGCTTGGCAGCGGGCACCCCACCGGCCCCTAAGCCCTCCGCAAGGACGCCTGGGGACTAGGTGCAAAGGCAAGGCAGGAGTGGAGCTGAGGCCAGGAAGGCGCCAGGAGCGTCTGCCTGTCTGGCGCAGCCTGCTCCTTCCCGGGCAGGAAGCCCAGCAGCGAGGCAAGTCTGGGCAAGGCTCGCCCAGGGCAGAGCAGCCTCACGCCAGCAACTCTGCCAGATCGGGCCTCTGAGCAGAGCTGGAGCTCTGCCGTACTGGAGGCTCACTGGGCTCCGCCCAAGGAGTGAGTGCAGACGCACGCAGCTGGGCTGCCTCCTCTTCTCCCGAGGAGGCTCGCTTCCCGCGTGCTGTGCACCAGGCTTCCAGGCGGGGGCGCCCCGCGCCTCCTACAGGTCTCGGCTCAGGGGCTGCTTCCCTGGAGCTGGGGCTGCCGGCGGGAGCCCAGACACGCAGGGGCAGGCCCCACCACCTGCACACGTCTCTGCTGGGGAGCAGAGCGCTAGGGACATGACGTCTGTCAGGCACCTTCTGGGCGCCCACGGAGTCAGCCTCCGGGAGTGTGGGGCTGCAGACCACAGCCAGGGGACCTGGGAGCCTTGTGCTCTCCGTGCGGCGCTGAGTCTGGGCGGCCAAGCAACCGCTGGTGGAGCCCTGCACTTGCCCTCCCCTCCCCTCGACGAGAGGCCTCACTGCTGGAGGGCTTGGCAGTGTGCAAGCCACCGGCTCCTAAGCCTTCCCCAAGGACGCCCGGGGCCTAGATGCAAAGGCAAGGCAGGAGTGGAGCTGAGGCCAGGAAGGCGCCAGGGGCCTCTCCCAGCATCGCACAGCCTGCTCCTTCCCGGGCAGCAAGCCTAGCAGCGAGGCAAGCCCGGGCAAGTCTCGCCCAGGGCGGAGCAGCCTCGCGCAAGGCACTTGACTAGATCCGGCCTCTGAGCAGAGCTGGAGCTCTGCCGTCCTGGAGGCACACTCGGCTCGGCCCAAGCAGGGATTGCAGCTGCACGCGGCTTGGCTCCCTCGACTCTTCCCAAGGAGGCTCGCTTCCAAGCGGACCGTGCACTTGGCTTCCAGGCAGGGACGCCCCGCGCCTCCTGCAGGTCTTGGCAGAGGGGCTGCTTCCCCTGAGCGGAGGCTGTGGGCGGCAGCCCAGACACGCAGGGGCAGGCCCCAACCACCTGCCCACGTCTCTGCTGGTGGGGAGAGCACTAGGGAAATGACGTCTGTCAGGCACCTTCTGGGCGCTCACGGAGTCAGCCTCCGGGTGTGTGGGGCTGCAGACCACAGCCGGGGGCCCTGGGGAAGCCTGGTGCTCTCCGTGCTGTGCTGAGTCTGGGCGGCCAAGCGACCGCTGGAGGAGCCCTGCACTTGCCATTCCCTTCCCTATGACAGAGCTCTCACGGCTGGAGGGCTTGGCAGCGTGCACCCCACCGGCCCCTAAGCCCTCCGCAAGGACGCCTGGGGACTAGGTGCAAAGGCAAGGCAGGAGTGGAGCTGAGGCCAGGAAGGCGCCAGGAGCGTCTGCCTGTCTGGCGCAGCCTGCTCCTTCCCGGGCAGGAAGCCTAGCAGCGAGGCAAGTCTGGGCAAGGCTCGCCCAGGGCAGAGCAGCCTCACGCCAGCAACTCTGCCAGATCGGGCCTCTGAGCAGAGCTGGAGCTCTGCCGTACTGGAGGCTCACTGGGCTCCGCCCAAGGAGTGAGTGCAGACGCACGCAGCTGGGCTGCCTCCTCTTCTCCCGAGGAGGCTCGCTTCCCGCCTGCTGTGCACTAGGCTTCCAGGCGGGGGCGCCCCGCGCCCCCTACAGGTCTTGGCTCAGGGGCTGCTTCCCTGGAGCTGGGGCTGCCGGCGGGAGCCCAGACACGCAGGGGCAGGCCCCACCACCTGCACACGTCTCTGCTGGGGAGCAGAGCGCTAGGGACGTGACGTCTGTCAGGCACCTTCTGGGCGCCCACGGAGTCAGCCTCCGGGAGTGTGGGGCTGCAGACCACAGCCAGGGGACCTGGGAGCCTTGTGCTCTCCGTGCGGCGCTGAGTCTGGGCGGCCAAGCAACCGCTGGTGGAGCCCTGCACTTGCCCTCCCCTCCCCTCGACGAGAGGCCTCACTGCTGGAGGGCTTGGCAGTGTGCAAGCCACCGGCTCCTAAGCCTTCCCCAAGGACGCCCGGGGCCTAGATGCAAAGGCAAGGCAGGAGTGGAGCTGAGGCCAGGAAGGCGCCAGGGGCCTCTCCCAGCATCGCACAGCCTGCTCCTTCCCGGGCAGCAAGCCTAGCAGCGAGGCAAGCCCGGGCAAGTCTCGCCCAGGGCGGAGCAGCCTCGCGCAAGGCACTTGACTAGATCCGGCCTCTGAGCAGAGCTGGAGCTCTGCCGTCCTGGAGGCACACTCGGCTCGGCCCAAGCAGGGATTGCAGCTGCACGCGGCTTGGCTCCCTTGACTCTTCCCAAGGAGGCTCGCTTCCAAGCGGACCGTGCACTTGGCTTCCAGGCAGGGACGCCCCGCGCCTCCTGCAGGTCTTGGCACAGGGGCTGCTTCCCCTGAGCGGAGGCTGTGGGCGGCAGCCCAGACACGCAGGGGCAGGCCCCAACCACCTGCACACGTCTCTGCTGGTTGGGAGAGCACTAGGGAAATGACGTCTGTCAGGCACCTTCTGGGCGCTCACGGAGTCAGCCTCCGGGTGTGTGGGGCTGCAGACCACAGCCGGGGGCCCTGGGAAGCCTGGTGCCCTCCGTGCTGTGCTGAGTCTGGGCGGCCAAGCGAGCGCTGGAGGAGCCCTGCACTTGCCATTCCCTTCGCTATGACAGAGCTCTCACGGCTGGAGGGCTTGGCAGCGGGCACCCCACCGGCCCCTAAGCCCTCCGCAAGGACGCCTGGGGACTAGGTGCAAAGGCAAGGCAGGAGTGGAGCTGAGGCCAGGAAGGCGCCAGGAGCGTCTGCCTGTCTGGCGCAGCCTGCTCCTTCCCGGGCAGGAAGCCCAGCAGCGAGGCAAGTCTGGGCAAGGCTCGCCCAGGGCAGAGCAGCCTCACGCCAGCAACTCTGCCAGATCGGGCCTCTGAGCAGAGCTGGAGCTCTGCCGTACTGGAGGCTCACTGGGCTCCGCCCAAGGAGTGAGTGCAGACGCACGCAGCTGGGCTGCCTCCTCTTCTCCCGAGGAGGCTCGCTTCCCGCGTGCTGTGCACCAGGCTTCCAGGCGGGGGCGCCCCGCGCCTCCTACAGGTCTCGGCTCAGGGGCTGCTTCCCTGGAGCTGGGGCTGCCGGCGGGAGCCCAGACACGCAGGGGCAGGCCCCACCACCTGCACACGTCTCTGCTGGGGAGCAGAGCGCTAGGGACATGACGTCTGTCAGGCACCTTCTGGGCGCCCACGGAGTCAGCCTCCGGGAGTGTGGGGCTGCAGACCACAGCCAGGGGACCTGGGAGCCTTGTGCTCTCCGTGCGGCGCTGAGTCTGGGCGGCCAAGCAACCGCTGGTGGAGCCCTGCACTTGCCCTCCCCTCCCCTCGACGAGAGGCCTCACTGCTGGAGGGCTTGGCAGTGTGCAAGCCACCGGCTCCTAAGCCTTCCCCAAGGACGCCCGGGGCCTAGATGCAAAGGCAAGGCAGGAGTGGAGCTGAGGCCAGGAAGGCGCCAGGGGCCTCTCCCAGCATCGCACAGCCTGCTCCTTCCCGGGCAGCAAGCCTAGCAGCGAGGCAAGCCCGGGCAAGTCTCGCCCAGGGCGGAGCAGCCTCGCGCAAGGCACTTGACTAGATCCGGCCTCTGAGCAGAGCTGGAGCTCTGCCGTCCTGGAGGCACACTCGGCTCGGCCCAAGCAGGGATTGCAGCTGCACGCGGCTTGGCTCCCTCGACTCTTCCCAAGGAGGCTCGCTTCCAAGCGGACCGTGCACTTGGCTTCCAGGCAGGGACGCCCCGCGCCTCCTGCAGGTCTTGGCACAGGGGCTGCTTCCCCTGAGCGGAGGCTGTGGGCGGCAGCCCAGACACGCAGGGGCAGGCCCCAACCACCTGCCCACGTCTCTGCTGGTGGGGAGAGCACTAGGGAAATGACGTCTGTCAGGCACCTTCTGGGCGCTCACGGAGTCAGCCTCCGGGTGTGTGGGGCTGCAGACCACAGCCGGGGGCCCTGGGGAAGCCTGGTGCTCTCCGTGCTGTGCTGAGTCTGGGCGGCCAAGCGACCGCTGGAGGAGCCCTGCACTTGCCATTCCCTTCCCTATGACAGAGCTCTCACGGCTGGAGGGCTTGGCAGCGGGCACCCCACCGGCCCCTAAGCCCTCCGCAAGGACGCCTGGGGATAAGGTGCAAAGGCAAGGCAGGAGTGGAGCTGAGGCCAGGAAGGCGCCAGGAGCGTCTGCCTGTCTGGCGCAGCCTGCTCCTTCCCGGGCAGGAAGCCCAGCAGCGAGGCAAGTCTGGGCAAGGCTCGCCCAGGGCAGAGCAGCCTCACGCCAGCAACTCTGCCAGATCGGGCCTCTGAGCAGAGCTCGAGCTCTGCCGTACTGGAGGCTCACTGGGCTCCGCCCAAGGAGTGATTGCAGACGCACGCAGCTGGGCTGCCTCCTCTTCTCCCGAGGAGGCTCGCTTCCCGCGTGCTGTGCACCAGGATTCCAGGCGGGGGCGCCCCGCGCCTCCTACAGGTCTTGCCTCAGGGGCTGCTTCCCTGGAGCTGGGGCTGCCGGCGGGAGCCCAGACACGCAGGGGCAGGCCCCACCACCTGCACACGTCTCTGCTGGGGAGCAGAGCGCTAGGGACGTGACGTCTGTCAGGCACCTTCTGGGCGCCCACGGAGTCAGCCTCCGGGAGTGTGGGGCTGCAGACCACAGCCAGGGGACCTGGGAGCCTTGTGCTCTCCGTGCGGCGCTGAGTCTGGGCGGCCAAGCAACCGCTGGTGGAGCCCTGCACTTGCCCTCCCCTCCCCTCTACGAGAGGCCTCACTGCTGGAGGGCTTGGCAGTGTGCAAGCCACCGGCTCCTAAGCCTTCCCCAAGGACGCCCGGGGCCTAGATGCAAAGGCAAGGCAGGAGTGGAGCTGAGGCCAGGAAGGCGCCAGTGGCCTCTCCCAGCATCGCACAGCCTGCTCCTTCCTGGGCAGCAAGCCTAGCAGCGAGGCAAGCCTGGGCAAGTCTCGCCCAGGGCAGAGCAGCCTCGCGCAAGGCACTTGACTAGATCCGGCCTCTGAGCAGAGCTGGAGCTCTGCCGTCCTGGAGGCACACTCGGCTCGGCCCAAGCAGGGATTGCAGCTGCACGCGGCTTGGCTCCCTCGACTCTTCCCAAGGAGGCTCGCTTCCAAGCGGACTGTGCACTTGGCTTCCAGGCAGGGACGCCCCGCGCCTCCTGCAGGTCTTGGCAGAGGGGCTGCTTCCCCTGAGCGGAGGCTGTGGGCGGCAGCCCAGACACGCAGGGGCAGGCCCCAACCACCTGCACACGTCTCTGCTGGTTGGGAGAGCACTAGGGAAATGACGTCTGTCAGGCACCTTCTGGGCGCTCACGGAGTCAGCCTCCGGGTGTGTGGGGATGCAGACCACAGCCAGGGGCCCTGGGAAGCCTGGTGCCCTCCGTGCTGTGCTGAGTCTGGGCGGCCAAGCGAGCGCTGGAGGAGCCCTGCACTTGCCATTCCCTTCGCTATGACAGAGCTCTCACGGCTGGAGGGCTTGGCAGCGGGCACCCCACCGGCCCCTAAGCCCTCCGCAAGGACGCCTGGGGACTAGGTGCAAAGGCAAGGCAGGAGTGGAGCTGAGGCCAGGAAGGCGCCAGGAGCGTCTGCCTGTCTGGCGCAGCCTGCTCCTTCCCGGGCAGGAAGCCTAGCAGCGAGGCAAGTCTGGGCAAGGCTCGCCCAGGGCAGAGCAGCCTCACGCCAGCAACTCTGCCAGATCGGGCCTCTGAGCAGAGCTGGAGCTCTGCCGTACTGGAGGCTCACTGGGCTCCGCCCAAGGAGTGAGTGCAGACGCACGCAGCTGGGCTGCCTCCTCTTCTCCCGAGGAGGCTCGCTTCCCGCCTGCTGTGCACTAGGCTTCCAGGCGGGGGCGCCCCGCGCCCCCTACAGGTCTTGGCTCAGGGGCTGCTTCCCTGGAGCTGGGGCTGCCGGCGGGAGCCCAGACACGCAGGGGCAGGCCCCACCACCTCACCTGCACACGTCTCTGCTGGGGAGCAGAGCGCTAGGGACATGACGTCTGTCAGGCACCTTCTGGGCGCCCACGGAGTCAGCCTCCGGGAGTGTGGGGCTGCAGACCACAGCCAGGGGACCTGGGAGCCTTGTGCTCTCCGTGCGGCGCTGAGTCTGGGCGGCCAAGCAACCGCTGGTGGAGCCCTGCACTTGCCCTCCCCTCCCCTCGACGAGAGGCCTCACTGCTGGAGGGCTTGGCAGTGTGCAAGCCACCGGCTCCTAAGCCTTCCCCAAGGACGCCCGGGGCCTAGATGCAAAGGCAAGGCAGGAGTGGAGCTGAGGCCAGGAAGGCGCCAGGGGCCTCTCCCAGCATCGCACAGCCTGCTCCTTCCTGGGCAGCAAGCCTAGCAGCGAGGCAAGCCCGGGCAAGTCTCGCCCAGGGCGGAGCAGCCTCGCGCAAGGCACTTGACTAGATCCGGCCTCTGAGCAGAGCTGGAGCTCTGCCGTCCTGGAGGCACACTCGGCTCGGCCCAAGCAGGGATTGCAGCTGCACGCGGCTTGGCTCCCTCGACTCTTCCCAAGGAGGCTCGCTTCCAAGCGGACCGTGCACTTGGCTTCCAGGCAGGGACGCCCCGCGCCTCCTGCAGGTCTTGGCAGAGGGGCTGCTTCCCCTGAGCGGAGGCTGTGGGCGGCAGCCCAGACACGCAGGGGCAGGCCACAACCACCTGCACACGTCTCTGCTGGTTGGGAGAGCACTAGGGAAATGACGTCTGTCAGGCACCTTCTGGGCGCTCACGGAGTCAGCCTCCGGGTGTGTGGGGCTGCAGACCACAGCCAGGGGCCCTGGGAAGCCTGGTGCCCTCCGTGCTGTGCTGAGTCTGGGCGGCCAAGCGAGCGCTGGAGGAGCCCTGCAGTTGCCATTCCCTTCGCTATGACAGAGCTCTCACGGCTGGAGGGCTTGGCAGCGGGCACCCCACCGGCCCCTAAGCCCTCCGCAAGGACGCCTGGGGATAAGGTGCAAAGGCAAGGCAGGAGTGGAGCTGAGGCCAGGAAGGCGCCAGGAGCGTCTGCCTGTCTGGCGCAGCCTGCTCCTTCCCGGGCAGGAAGCCCAGCAGCGAGGCAAGTCTGGGCAAGGCTCGCCCAGGGCAGAGCAGCCTCACGCCAGCAACTCTGCCAGATCGGGCCTCTGAGCAGAGCTCGAGCTCTGCCGTACTGGAGGCTCACTGGGCTCCGCCCAAGGAGTGAGTGCAGACGCACGCAGCTGGGCTGCCTCCTCTTCTCCCGAGGAGGCTCGCTTCCCGCCTGCTGTGCACTAGGCTTCCAGGCGGGGGCGCCCCGCGCCCCCTACAGGTCTTGGCTCAGGGGCTGCTTCCCTGGAGCTGGGGCTGCCGGCGGGAGCCCAGACACGCAGGGGCAGGCCCCACCACCTGCACACGTCTCTGCTGGGGAGCAGAGCGCTAGGGACATGACGTCTGTCAGGCACCTTCTGGGCGCCCACGGAGTCAGCCTCCGGGAGTGTGGGGCTGCAGACCACAGCCAGGGGACCTGGGAGCCTTGTGCTCTCCGTGCGGCGCTGAGTCTGGGCGGCCAAGCAACCGCTGGTGGAGCCCTGCACTTGCCCTCCCCTCCCCTCGACGAGAGGCCTCACTGCTGGAGGGCTTGGCAGTGTGCAAGCCACCGGCTCCTAAGCCTTCCCCAAGGACGCCCGGGGCCTAGATGCAAAGGCAAGGCAGGAGTGGAGCTGAGGCCAGGAAGGCGCCAGGGGCCTCTCCCAGCATCGCACAGCCTGCTCCTTCCTGGCAGCAAGCCTAGCAGCGAGGCAAGCCCGGGCAAGTCTCGCCCAGGGCGGAGCAGCCTCGCGCAAGGCACTTGACTAGATCCGGCCTCTGAGCAGAGCTGGAGCTCTGCCGTCCTGGAGGCACACTCGGCTCGGCCCAAGCAGGGATTGCAGCTGCACGCGGCTTGGCTCCCTCGACTCTTCCCAAGGAGGCTCGCTTCCAAGCGGACCGTGCACTTGGCTTCCAGGCAGGGACGCCCCGCGCCTCCTGCAGGTCTTGGCAGAGGGGCTGCTTCCCCTGAGCGGAGGCTGTGGGCGGCAGCCCAGACACGCAGGGGCAGGCCACAACCACCTGCACACGTCTCTGCTGGTTGGGAGAGCACTAGGGAAATGACGTCTGTCAGGCACCTTCTGGGCGCTCACGGAGTCAGCCTCCGGGTGTGTGGGGCTGCAGACCACAGCCAGGGGCCCTGGGAAGCCTGGTGCCCTCCGTGCTGTGCTGAGTCTGGGCGGCCAAGCGAGCGCTGGAGGAGCCCTGCAGTTGCCATTCCCTTCGCTATGACAGAGCTCTCACGGCTGGAGGGCTTGGCAGCGGGCACCCCACCGGCCCCTAAGCCCTCCGCAAGGACGCCTGGGGATAAGGTGCAAAGGCAAGGCAGGAGTGGAGCTGAGGCCAGGAAGGCGCCAGGAGCGTCTGCCTGTCTGGCGCAGCCTGCTCCTTCCCGGGCAGGAAGCCCAGCAGCGAGGCAAGTCTGGGCAAGGCTCGCCCAGGGCAGAGCAGCCTCACGCCAGCAACTCTGCCAGATCGGGCCTCTGAGCAGAGCTCGAGCTCTGCCGTACTGGAGGCTCACTGGGCTCCGCCCAAGGAGTGATTGCAGACGCACGCAGCTGGGCTGCCTCCTCTTCTCCCGAGGAGGCTCGCTTCCCGCGTGCTGTGCACCAGGATTCCAGGCGGGGGCGCCCCGCGCCCCCTACAGGTCTTGGCTCAGGGGCTGCTTCCCTGGAGCTGGGGCTGCCGGCGGGAGCCCAGACACGCAGGGGCAGGCCCCACCACCTGCACACGTCTCTGCTGGGGAGCAGAGCGCTAGGGACGTGACGTCTGTCAGGCACCTTCTGGGCGCCCACGGAGTCAGCCTCCGGGAGTGTGGGGCTGCAGACCACAGCCAGGGGACCTGGGAGCCTTGTGCTCTCCGTGCGGCGCTGAGTCTGGGCGGCCAAGCAACCGCTGGTGGAGCCCTGCACTTGCCCTCCCCTCCCCTCGACGAGAGGCCTCACTGCTGGAGGGCTTGGCAGTGTGCAAGCCACCGGCTCCTAAGCCTTCCCCAAGGACGCCCGGGGCCTAGATGCAAAGGCAAGGCAGGAGTGGAGCTGAGGCCAGGAAGGCGCCAGGGGCCTCTCCCAGCATCGCACAGCCTGCTCCTTCCTGGGCAGCAAGCCTAGCAGCGAGGCAAGCCCGGGCAAGTCTCGCCCAGGGCGGAGCAGCCTCGCGCAAGGCACTTGACTAGATCCGGCCTCTGAGCAGAGCTGGAGCTCTGCCGTCCTGGAGGCACACTCGGCTCGGCCCAAGCAGGGATTGCAGCTGCACGCGGCTTGGCTCCCTCGACTCTTCCCAAGGAGGCTCGCTTCCAAGCGGACTGTGCACTTGGCTTCCAGGCAGGGACGCCCCGCGCCTCCTGCAGGTCTTGGCAGAGGGGCTGCTTCCCCTGAGCGGAGGCTGTGGGCGGCAGCCCAGACACGCAGGGGCAGGCCCCAACCACCTGCACACGTCTCTGCTGGTTGGGAGAGCACTAGGGAAATGACGTCTGTCAGGCACCTTCTGGGCGCTCACGGAGTCAGCCTCCGGGTGTGTGGGGATGCAGACCACAGCCAGGGGCCCTGGGAAGCCTGGTGCCCTCCGTGCTGTGCTGAGTCTGGGCGGCCAAGCGAGCGCTGGAGGAGCCCTGCACTTGCCATTCCCTTCGCTATGACAGAGCTCTCACGGCTGGAGGGCTTGGCAGCGGGCACCCCACCGGCCCCTAAGCCCTCCGCAAGGACGCCTGGGGACTAGGTGCAAAGGCAAGGCAGGAGTGGAGCTGAGGCCAGGAAGGCGCCAGGAGCGTCTGCCTGTCTGGCGCAGCCTGCTCCTTCCCGGGCAGGAAGCCCAGCAGCGAGGCAAGTCTGGGCAAGGCTCGCCCAGGGCAGAGCAGCCTCACGCCAGCAACTCTGCCAGATCGGGCCTCTGAGCAGAGCTGGAGCTCTGCCGTACTGGAGGCTCACTGGGCTCCGCCCAAGGAGTGAGTGCAGACGCACGCAGCTGGGCTGCCTCCTCTTCTCCCGAGGAGGCTCGCTTCCCGCCTGCTGTGCACTAGGCTTCCAGGCGGGGGCGCCCCGCGCCCCCTACAGGTCTTGGCTCAGGGGCTGCTTCCCTGGAGCTGGGGCTGCCGGCGGGAGCCCAGACACGCAGGGGCAGGCCCCACCACCTGCACACGTCTCTGCTGGGGAGCAGAGCGCTAGGGACGTGACGTCTGTCAGGCACCTTCTGGGCGCCCACGGAGTCAGCCTCCGGGAGTGTGGGGCTGCAGACCACAGCCAGGGGACCTGGGAGCCTTGTGCTCTCCGTGCGGCGCTGAGTCTGGGCGGCCAAGCAACCGCTGGTGGAGCCCTGCACTTGCCCTCCCCTCCCCTCTACGAGAGGCCTCACTGCTGGAGGGCTTGGCAGTGTGCAAGCCACCGGCTCCTAAGCCTTCCCCAAGGACGCCCGGGGCCTAGATGCAAAGGCAAGGCAGGAGTGGAGCTGAGGCCAGGAAGGCGCCAGTGGCCTCTCCAGCATCGCACAGCCTGCTCCTTCCTGGGCAGCAAGCCTAGCAGCGAGGCAAGCCTGGGCAAGTCTCGCCCAGGGCAGAGCAGCCTCGCGCAAGGCACTTGACTAGATCCGGCCTCTGAGCAGAGCTGGAGCTCTGCCGTCCTGGAGGCACACTCGGCTCGGCCCAAGCAGGGATTGCAGCTGCACGCGGCTTGGCTCCCTCGACTCTTCCCAAGGAGGCTCGCTTCCAGCGGACTGTGCACTTGGCTTCCAGGCAGGGACGCCCCGCGCCTCCTGCAGGTCTTGGCAGAGGGGCTGCTTCCCCTGAGCGGAGGCTGTGGGCGGCAGCCCAGACACGCAGGGGCAGGCCCCAACCACCTGCACACGTCCTCTGCTGGTTGGGAGAGCACTAGGGAAATGACGTCTGTCAGGCACCTTCTGGGCGCTCACGGAGTCAGCCTCCGGGTGTGTGGGGATGCAGACCACAGCCAGGGGCCCTGGGAAGCCTGGTGCTCTCCGTGCTGTGCTGAGTCTGGGCGGCCAAGCGAGCGCTGGAGGAGCCCTGCACTTGCCATTCCCTTCGCTATGACAGAGCTCTCACGGCTGGAGGGCTTGGCAGCGGGCACCCCACCGGCCCCTAAGCCCTCCGCAAGGACGCCTGGGGACTAGGTGCAAAGGCAAGGCAGGAGTGGAGCTGAGGCCAGGAAGGTGCCAGGAGCGTCTGCCTGTCTGGCGCAGCCTGCTCCTTCCCGGGCAGGAAGCCTAGAAGCGAGGCAAGTCTGGGCAAGGCTCGCCCAGGGCAGAGCAGCCTCACGCCAGCAACTCTGCCAGATCGGGCCTCTGAGCAGAGCTGGAGCTCTGCCGTACTGGAGGCTCACTGGGCTCCGCCCAAGGAGTGAGTGCAGACGCACGCAGCTGGGCTGCCTCCTCTTCTCCCGAGGAGGCTCGCTTCCCGCCTGCTGTGCACTAGGCTTCCAGGCGGGGGCGCCCCGCGCCCCCTACAGGTCTTGGCTCAGGGGCTGCTTCCCTGGAGCTGGGGCTGCCGGCGGGAGCCCAGACACGCAGGGGCAGGCCCCACCACCTGCACACGTCTCTGCTGGGGAGCAGAGCGCTAGGGACATGACGTCTGTCAGCACCTTCTGGGCGCCCACGGAGTCAGCCTCCGGGAGTGTGGGGCTGCAGACCACAGCCAGGGGACCTGGGAGCCTTGTGCTCTCCGTGCGGCGCTGAGTCTGGGCGGCCAAGCAACCGCTGGTGGGAGCCCTGCACTTGCCCTCCCCTCCCCTCGACGAGAGGCCTCACTGCTGGAGGGCTTGGCAGTGTGCAAGCCACCGGCTCCTAAGCCTTCCCCAAGGACGCCCGGGGCCTAGATGCAAAGGCAAGGCAGGAGTGGAGCTGAGGCCAGGAAGGCGCCAGGGGCCTCTCCCAGCATCGCACAGCCTGCTCCTTCCTGGGCAGCAAGCCTAGCAGCGAGGCAAGCCCGGGCAAGTCTCGCCCAGGGCGGAGCAGCCTCGCGCAAGGCACTTGACTAGATCCGGCCTCTGAGCAGAGCTGGAGCTCTGCCGTCCTGGAGGCACACTCGGCTCGGCCCAAGCAGGGATTGCAGCTGCACGCGGCTTGGCTCCCTCGACTCTTCCCAAGGAGGCTCGCTTCCAAGCGGACCGTGCACTTGGCTTCCAGGCAGGGACGCCCCGCGCCTCCTGCAGGTCTTGGCAGAGGGGCTGCTTCCCCTGAGCGGAGGCTGTGGGCGGCAGCCCAGACACGCAGGGGCAGGCCACAACCACCTGCACACGTCTCTGCTGGTTGGGAGAGCACTAGGGAAATGACGTCTGTCAGGCACCTTCTGGGCGCTCACGGAGTCAGCCTCCGGGTGTGTGGGGCTGCAGACCACAGCCAGGGGCCCTGGGAAGCCTGGTGCCCTCCGTGCTGTGCTGAGTCTGGGCGGCCAAGCGAGCGCTGGAGGAGCCCTGCAGTTGCCATTCCCTTCGCTATGACAGAGCTCTCACGGCTGGAGGGCTTGGCAGCGGGCACCCCACCGGCCCCTAAGCCCTCCGCAAGGACGCCTGGGGATAAGGTGCAAAGGCAAGGCAGGAGTGGAGCTGAGGCCAGGAAGGCGCCAGGAGCGTCTGCCTGTCTGGCGCAGCCTGCTCCTTCCCGGGCAGGAAGCCCAGCAGCGAGGCAAGTCTGGGCAAGGCTCGCCCAGCGGCAGAGCAGCCTCACGCCAGCAACTCTGCCAGATCGGGCCTCTGAGCAGAGCTCGAGCTCTGCCGTACTGGAGGCTCACTGGGCTCCGCCCAAGGAGTGAGTGCAGACGCACGCAGCTGGGCTGCCTCCTCTTCTCCCGAGGAGGCTCGCTTCCCGCCTGCTGTGCACTAGGCTTCCAGGCGGGGGCGCCCCGCGCCCCCTACAGGTCTTGGCTCAGGGGCTGCTTCCCTGGAGCTGGGGCTGCCGGCGGGAGCCCAGACACGCAGGGGCAGGCCCCACCACCTGCACACGTCTCTGCTGGGGAGCAGAGCGCTAGGGACATGACGTCTGTCAGGCACCTTCTGGGCGCCCACGGAGTCAGCCTCCGGGAGTGTGGGGCTGCAGACCACAGCCAGGGGACCTGGGAGCCTTGTGCTCTCCGTGCGGCGCTGAGTCTGGGCGGCCAAGCAACCGCTGGTGGAGCCCTGCACTTGCCCTCCCCTCCCCTCGACGAGAGGCCTCACTGCTGGAGGGCTTGGCAGTGTGCAAGCCACCGGCTCCTAAGCCTTCCCCAAGGACGCCCGGGGCCTAGATGCAAAGGCAAGGCAGGAGTGGAGCTGAGGCCAGGAAGGCGCCAGGGGCCTCTCCCAGCATCGCACAGCCTGCTCCTTCCTGGGCAGCAAGCCTAGCAGCGAGGCAAGCCCGGGCAAGTCTCGCCCAGGGCGGAGCAGCCTCGCGCAAGGCACTTGACTAGATCCGGCCTCTGAGCAGAGCTGGAGCTCTGCCGTCCTGGAGGCACACTCGGCTCGGCCCAAGCAGGGATTGCAGCTGCACGCGGCTTGGCTCCCTCGACTCTTCCCAAGGAGGCTCGCTTCCAAGCGGACCGTGCACTTGGCTTCCAGGCAGGGACGCCCCGCGCCTCCTGCAGGTCTTGGCAGAGGGGCTGCTTCCCCTGAGCGGAGGCTGTGGGCGGCAGCCCAGACACGCAGGGGCAGGCCACAACCACCTGCACACGTCTCTGCTGGTTGGGAGAGCACTAGGGAAATGACGTCTGTCAGGCACCTTCTGGGCGCTCACGGAGTCAGCCTCCGGGTGTGTGGGGCTGCAGACCACAGCCAGGGGCCCTGGGAAGCCTGGTGCCCTCCGTGCTGTGCTGAGTCTGGGCGGCCAAGCGAGCGCTGGAGGAGCCCTGCAGTTGCCATTCCCTTCGCTATGACAGAGCTCTCACGGCTGGAGGGCTTGGCAGCGGGCACCCCACCGGCCCCTAAGCCCTCCGCAAGGACGCCTGGGGATAAGGTGCAAAGGCAAGGCAGGAGTGGAGCTGAGGCCAGGAAGGCGCCAGGAGCGTCTGCCTGTCTGGCGCAGCCTGCTCCTTCCCGGGCAGGAAGCCCAGCAGCGAGGCAAGTCTGGGCAAGGCTCGCCCAGGGCAGAGCAGCCTCACGCCAGCAACTCTGCCAGATCGGGCCTCTGAGCAGAGCTCGAGCTCTGCCGTACTGGAGGCTCACTGGGCTCCGCCCAAGGAGTGATTGCAGACGCACGCAGCTGGGCTGCCTCCTCTTCTCCCGAGGAGGCTCGCTTCCCGCGTGCTGTGCACCAGGATTCCAGGCGGGGGCGCCCCGCGCCCCCTACAGGTCTTGGCTCAGGGGCTGCTTCCCTGGAGCTGGGGCTGCCGGCGGGAGCCCAGACACGCAGGGGCAGGCCCCACCACCTGCACACGTCTCTGCTGGGGAGCAGAGCGCTAGGGACGTGACGTCTGTCAGGCACCTTCTGGGCGCCCACGGAGTCAGCCTCCGGGAGTGTGGGGCTGCAGACCACAGCCAGGGGACCTGGGAGCCTTGTGCTCTCCGTGCGGCGCTGAGTCTGGGCGGCCAAGCAACCGCTGGTGGAGCCCTGCACTTGCCCTCCCCTCCCCTCTACGAGAGGCCTCACTGCTGGAGGGCTTGGCAGTGTGCAAGCCACCGGCTCCTAAGCCTTCCCCAAGGACGCCCGGGGCCTAGATGCAAAGGCAAGGCAGGAGTGGAGCTGAGGCCAGGAAGGCGCCAGTGGCCTCTCCCAGCATCGCACAGCCTGCTCCTTCCTGGGCAGCAAGCCTAGCAGCGAGGCAAGCCTGGGCAAGTCTCGCCCAGGGCAGAGCAGCCTCGCGCAAGGCACTTGACTAGATCCGGCCTCTGAGCAGAGCTGGAGCTCTGCCGTCCTGGAGGCACACTCGGCTCGGCCCAAGCAGGGATTGCAGCTGCACGCGGCTTGGCTCCCTCGACTCTTCCCAAGGAGGCTCGCTTCCAAGCGGACTGTGCACTTGGCTTCCAGGCAGGGACGCCCCGCGCCTCCTGCAGGTCTTGGCAGAGGGGCTGCTTCCCCTGAGCGGAGGCTGTGGGCGGCAGCCCAGACACGCAGGGGCAGGCCCCAACCACCTGCACACGTCTCTGCTGGTTGGGAGAGCACTAGGGAAATGACGTCTGTCAGGCACCTTCTGGGCGCTCACGGAGTCAGCCTCCGGGTGTGTGGGGATGCAGACCACAGCCAGGGGCCCTGGGAAGCCTGGTGCCCTCCGTGCTGTGCTGAGTCTGGGCGGCCAAGCGAGCGCTGGAGGAGCCCTGCACTTGCCATTCCCTTCGCTATGACAGAGCTCTCACGGCTGGAGGGCTTGGCAGCGGGCACCCCACCGGCCCCTAAGCCCTCCGCAAGGACGCCTGGGGACTAGGTGCAAAGGCAAGGCAGGAGTGGAGCTGAGGCCAGGAAGGCGCCAGGAGCGTCTGCCTGTCTGGCGCAGCCTGCTCCTTCCCGGGCAGGAAGCCCAGCAGCGAGGCAAGTCTGGGCAAGGCTCGCCCAGGGCAGAGCAGCCTCACGCCAGCAACTCTGCCAGATCGGGCCTCTGAGCAGAGCTCGAGCTCTGCCGTACTGGAGGCTCACTGGGCTCCGCCCAAGGAGTGATTGCAGACGCACGCAGCTGGGCTGCCTCCTCTTCTCCCGAGGAGGCTCGCTTCCCGCGTGCTGTGCACTAGGCTTCCAGGCGGGGGCGCCCCGCGCCTCCTACAGGTCTTGCCTCAGGGGCTGCTTCCCTGGAGCTGGGGCTGCCGGCGGGAGCCCAGACACGCAGGGGCAGGCCCCACCACCTGCACACGTCTCTGCTGGGGAGCAGAGCGCTAGGGACATGACGTCTGTCAGGCATCTTCTGGGCGCCCACGGAGTCAGCCTCCGGGAGTGTGGGGCTGCAGACCACAGCCAGGGGACCTGGGAGCCTTGTGCTCTCCGTGCGGCGCTGAGTCTGGGCGGCCAAGCAACCGCTGGTGGAGCCCTGCACTTGCCCTCCCCTCCCCTCGACGAGAGGCCTCACTGCTGGAGGGCTTGGCAGTGTGCAAGCCACCGGCTCCTAAGCCTTCCCCAAGGACGCCCGGGGCCTAGATGCAAAGGCAAGGCAGGAGTGGAGCTGAGGCCAGGAAGGCGCCAGTGGCCTCTCCCAGCATCGCACAGCCTGCTCCTTCCTGGGCAGCAAGCCTAGCAGCGAGGCAAGCCTGGGCAAGTCTCGCCCAGGGCAGAGCAGCCTCGCGCAAGGCACTTGACTAGATCCGGCCTCTGAGCAGAGCTGGAGCTCTGCCGTCCTGGAGGCACACTCGGCTCGGCCCAAGCAGGGATTGCAGCTGCACGCGGCTTGGCTCCCTCGACTCTTCCCAAGGAGGCTCGCTTCCAAGCGGACTGTGCACTTGGCTTCCAGGCAGGGACGCCCCGCGCCTCCTGCCAGTCTTGGCAGAGGGGCTGCTTCCCCTGAGCGGAGGCTGTGGGCGGCAGCACAGACACGCAGGGGCAGGCCCCAACCACCTGCACACGTCTCTGCTGGTTGGGAGAGCACTAGGGAAATGACGTCTGTCAGGCACCTTCTGGGCGCTCACGGAGTCAGCCTCCGGGTGTGTGGGGATGCAGACCACAGCCAGGGGCCCTGGGAAGCCTGGTGCCCTCCGTGCTGTGCTGAGTCTGGGCGGCCAAGCGAGCGCTGGAGGAGCCCTGCACTTGCCATTCCCTTCGCTATGACAGAGCTCTCACGGCTGGAGGGCTTGGCAGCGGGCACCCCACCGGCCCCTAAGCCCTCCGCAAGGACGCCTGGGGA
This sequence comes from Budorcas taxicolor, assembly GCF_023091745.1. Taxonomy (NCBI): domain Eukaryota; kingdom Metazoa; phylum Chordata; class Mammalia; order Artiodactyla; family Bovidae; genus Budorcas; species Budorcas taxicolor. The sequence goes on from NW_026291583.1 coordinate 1,361,807, forward strand.
CTAGGTGCAAAGGCAAGGCAGGAGTGGAGCTGAGGCCAGGAAGGCGCCAGGAGCGTCTGCCTGTCTGGCGCAGCCTGCTCCTTCCCGGGCAGGAAGCCCAGCAGCGAGGCAAGTCTGGGCAAGGCTCGCCCAGGGCAGAGCAGCCTCACGCCAGCAACTCTGCCAGATCGGGCCTCTGAGCAGAGCTCGAGCTCTGCCGTACTGGAGGCTCACTGGGCTCCGCCCAAGGAGTGATTGCAGACGCACGCAGCTGGGCTGCCTCCTCTTCTCCCGAGGAGGCTCGCTTCCCGGGTGCTGTGCACTAGGCTTCCAGGCGGGGGCGCCCCGCGCCTCCTACAGGTCTTGCCTCAGGGGCTGCTTCCCTGGAGCTGGGGCTGCCGGCGGGAGCCCAGACACGCAGGGGCAGGCCCCACCACCTGCACACGTCTCTGCTGGGGAGCAGAGCGCTAGGGACATGACGTCTGTCAGGCATCTTCTGGGCGCCCACGGAGTCAGCCTCCGGGAGTGTGGGGCTGCAGACCACAGCCAGGGGACCTGGGAGCCTTGTGCTCTCCGTGCGGCGCTGAGTCTGGGCGGCCAAGCAACCGCTGGTGGAGCCCTGCACTTGCCCTCCCCTCCCCTCGACGAGAGGCCTCACTGCTGGAGGGCTTGGCAGTGTGCAAGCCACCGGCTCCTAAGCCTTCCCCAAGGACGCCCGGGGCCTAGATGCAAAGGCAAGGCAGGAGTGGAGCTGAGGCCAGGAAGGCGCCAGTGGCCTCTCCCAGCATCGCACAGCCTGCTCCTTCCTGGGCAGCAAGCCTAGCAGCGAGGCAAGCCTGGCAAGTCTCGCCCAGGGCAGAGCAGCCTCGCGCAAGGCACTTGACTAGATCCGGCCTCTGAGCAGAGCTGGAGCTCTGCCGTCCTGGAGGCACACTCGGCTCGGCCCAAGCAGGGATTGCAGCTGCACGCGGCTTGGCTCCCTCGACTCTTCCCAAGGAGGCTCGCTTCCAAGCGGACCGTGCACTTGGCTTCCAGGCAGGGACGCCCCGCGCCTCCTGCAGGTCTTGGCACAGGGGCTGCTTCCCCTGAGCGGAGGCTGTGGGCGGCAGCCCAGACACGCAGGGGCAGGCCCCAACCACCTGCCCACGTCTCTGCTGGTGGGGAGAGCACTAGGGAAATGACGTCTGTCAGGCACCTTCTGGGCGCTCACGGAGTCAGCCTCCGGGTGTGTGGGGCTGCAGACCACAGCCGGGGGCCCTGGGAAGCCTGGTGCTCTCCGTGCTGTGCTGAGTCTGGGCGGCCAAGCGACCGCTGGAGGAGCCCTGCACTTGCCATTCCCTTCCCTATGACAGAGCTCTCACGGCTGGAGGGCTTGGCAGCGTGCACCCCACCGGCCCCTAAGCCCTCCGCAAGGACGCCTGGGGACTAGGTGCAAAGGCAAGGCAGGAGTGGAGCTGAGGCCAGGAAGGCGCCAGGAGCGTCTGCCTGTCTGGCGCAGCCTGCTCCTTCCCGGGCAGGAAGCCTAGCAGCGAGGCAAGTCTGGGCAAGGCTCGCCCAGGGCAGAGCAGCCTCACGCCAGCAACTCTGCCAGATCGGGCCTCTGAGCAGAGCTGGAGCTCTGCCGTACTGGAGGCTCACTGGGCTCCGCCCAAGGAGTGAGTGCAGACGCACGCAGCTGGGCTGCCTCCTCTTCTCCCGAGGAGGCTCGCTTCCCGCCTGCTGTGCACTAGGCTTCCAGGCGGGGGCGCCCCGCGCCCCCTACAGGTCTTGGCTCAGGGGCTGCTTCCCTGGAGCTGGGGCTGCCGGCGGGAGCCCAGACACGCAGGGGCAGGCCCCACCACCTGCACACGTCTCTGCTGGGGAGCAGAGCGCTAGGGACATGACGTCTGTCAGGCACCTTCTGGGCGCCCACGGAGTCAGCCTCCGGGAGTGTGGGGCTGCAGACCACAGCCAGGGGACCTGGGAGCCTTGTGCTCTCCGTGCGGCGCTGAGTCTGGGCGGCCAAGCAACCGCTGGTGGAGCCCTGCACTTGCCCTCCCCTCCCCTCGACGAGAGGCCTCACTGCTGGAGGGCTTGGCAGTGTGCAAGCCACCGGCTCCTAAGCCTTCCCCAAGGACGCCCGGGGCCTAGATGCAAAGGCAAGGCAGGAGTGGAGCTGAGGCCAGGAAGGCGCCAGGGGCCTCTCCCAGCATCGCACAGCCTGCTCCTTCCCGGGCAGCAAGCCTAGCAGCGAGGCAAGCCCGGGCAAGTCTCGCCCAGGGCGGAGCAGCCTCGCGCAAGGCACTTGACTAGATCCGGCCTCTCAGCAGAGCTGGAGCTCTGCCGTCCTGGAGGCACACTCGGCTCGGCCCAAGCAGGGATTGCAGCTGCACGCGGCTTGGCTCCCTCGACTCTTCCCAAGGAGGCTCGCTTCCAAGCGGACCGTGCACTTGGCTTCCAGGCAGGGACGCCCCGCGCCTCCTGCAGGTCTTGGCACAGGGGCTGCTTCCCCTGAGCGGAGGCTGTGGGCGGCAGCCCAGACACGCAGGGGCAGGCCCCAACCACCTGCCCACGTCTCTGCTGGTGGGGAGAGCACTAGGGAAATGACGTCTGTCAGGCACCTTCTGGGCGCTCACGGAGTCAGCCTCCGGGTGTGTGGGGCTGCAGACCACAGCCGGGGGCCCTGGGAAGCCTGGTGCTCTCCGTGCGGCGCTGAGTCTGGGCGGCCAAGCGAGCGCTGGAGGAGCCCTGCACTTGCCCTCCCCTCCCCTCTAAGAGAGGCCTCACTGCTGGAGGGCTTGGCAGTGTGCAAGACACCGGCTCCTAAGCCTTCCCCACGGACGCCTGGGGCCTAGATGCAAAGGCAAGGCAGGAGTGGAGCTGAGGCCAGGAAGGCGCCAGTGGCCTCTCCCAGCATCGCGCAGCCTGCTCCTTCCTGGGCAGCAAGCCTAGCAGCGAGGCAAGCCTGGGCAAGTCTCGCCCAGGGCAGAGCAGCCTCGCGCAAGGCACTTGACTGGATCCGGCCTCTGAGCAGAGCTGGAGCTCTGCCGTACTGGAGGCACACTCGGCTCGGCCCAAGCAGGGATTGCAGCTGCACGCGGCTTGGCTCCCTCGACTCTTCCCAAGGAGGCTCGCTTCAAAGCGTGCTCTGCACTTGGCTTCCAGGCAGGGACGCCCCACGCCTCCTGCAGGTCTTGGCACAGGGGCTGCTTCCCCTGAGCTGAGGCTGTGGGCGGCAGCCCAGACACGTAGGGGCAGGCCCCAACCACCTGCCCACGTCTCTGCTGGTGGGGAGAGCACTAGGGAAATGACGTCTGTCAGGCACCTTCTGGGCGCTCACGGAGTCAGCCTCCGGGTGTGTGGGGCTGCAGACCACTGCCAGGGGCCCTGGGAGCCTGGGGCTCTCCGTGCTGTGCTGAGTCTGGGCGGCCAAGCGAGCGCTGGAGGAGCCCTGCACTTGCCATTCCCTTCCCTAAGACAGAGCTCTCACGGCTGCAGGGCTTGGCAGCGTGCAACCCACCGGCCCCTAAGCCCTCCGCAAGGACGCCTGGGGACTAGGTGCAAAGGCAAGGCAGGAGTGGAGCTGAGGCCAGGAAGGCGCCAGGAGCGTCTGCCTGTCTGGCGCAGCCTGCTCCTTCCTGGGCAGGAAGCCTAGCAGCGAGGCAAGTCTGGGCAAGGCTCGCCCAGGGCAGAGCAGCCTCACGCCAGCAACTCTGCCAGATCGGGCCTCTGAGCAGAGCTGGAGCTCTGCCGTACTGGAGGCTCACTGGGCTCCGCCCAAGGAGTTATTGCAGATGCACGCAGCTGCGCTGGCTCCTCTTCTCCCGCGGAGGCTCGCTTCCCGCATGCTGTGCACTAGGCTTCCAGGCGGGGGCGCCCCGCGCCTCCTACAGGTCTTGCCTCAGGGGCTGCTTCACTTGAGCTGGGGCCGCCGGCGGGAGCCCAGACACGCAGGGGCAGGCCCCACCACCTGCACACGTCTCTTGGGGAGCAGAGTGCTAGGGACATGATGTCTGTCAGGCACCTTCTGGGCGCCCACGGAGTCAGCCTCCGGGTGTGTGGGGCTGCAGACCACAGTCAGGGGACCTGGGAGCCTTGTGCTCTCCGTGCGGCGCTGAGTCTGGGCGGTCAAACGAGCGCTGGAGGAGCCCTGCACTTGCCCTCCCCTCCCCTCTAAGAGAGGCCTCACTGCTGGAGGGCTTGGCAGTGTGCAAGCCACCGGCTCCTAAGCCTTCCCCACGGACGCCTGGGCCTAGATGCAAAGGCAAGGCAGGAGTGGAGCTGAGGCCAGGAAGGCGCCAGTGGCCTCTCCCAGCATCGCACAGCCTGCTCCTTCCTGGGCAGCAAGCCTAGCAGCGAGGCAAGCCTGGGCAAGTCTCGCCCAGGGCAGAGCAGCCTCGCGCAAGGCACTTGACTGGATCCGGCCTCTGAGCAGAGCTGGAGCTCTGCCGTACTGGAGGCACACTCGGCTCGGCCCAAGCAGGGATGGCAGCTGCACCTGGCTTGGCTCCCTCGACTCTTCCCAAGGAGGCTCGCTTCCAAGCGTGCTCTGCACTTGGCTTCCAGGCAGGGACGCCCCGCGCCTCCTGCCAGTCTTGGCACAGGGGCTGCTTCCCCTGAGCTGAGGCTGTGGGCGGCAGCCCAGACACGCAGGGGCAGGCCCCAACCACCTGCCCACGTCTCTGCTGGTGGGGAGAGCACTAGGGAAATGACGTCTGTCAGGCACCTTCTGGGCGCTCACGGAGTCAGCCTCCGGGTGTGTGGGGCTGCAGACCACAGCCAGGGGCCCTGGGAGCCTGGGGCTCTCCGTGCTGTGCTGAGTCTGGGCGGCCAAGCGAGCGCTGGAGGAGCCCTGCACTTGCCATTCCCTTCCCTATGACAGAGCTCTCACGGCTGGAGGGCTTGGCAGCGTGCAACCCACCGGCCCCTAAGCCCTCCGCAAGGACGCCTGGGGACTAGGTGCAAAGGCAAGGCAGGAGTGGAGCTGAGGCCAGGAAGGCGCCAGGAGCGTCTGCCTGTCTGGCGCAGCCTGCTCCTTCCCGGGCAGGAAGCCTAGCAGCGAGGCAAGTCTGGGCAAGGCTCGCCCAGGGCAGAGCAGCCTCACGCCAGCAACTCTGCCAGATCGGGCCTATGAGCAGAGCTGGAGCTCTGCCGTACTGGAGGCTCACTGGGCTCCGCCCAAGGAGTGATTGCAGACGCACGCAGCTGCGCTGCCTCCTCTTCTCCGGAGGAGGCTCGCTTCCCGCATGCTGTGCACTAGGCTTCCAGGCGGGGGCGCCCCGCGCCTCCTACAGGTCTTGCCTCAGGGGCTGCTTCCCTTGAGCTGGGGCTGCCGGCGGGAGCCCAGACACGCAGGGGCAGGCCCCACCACCTGCACACGTCTCTGCTGGGGAGCAGAGCGCTAGGGACATGACGTCTGTCAGGCACCTTCTGGGCGCCCACGGAGTCAGCCTCCGGGAGTGTGGGGCTGCAGACCACAGCCAGGGGACCTGGGAGCCTTGTGCTCTCCGTGCGGCGCTGAGTCTGGGCGGCCAAGCGAGCGCTGGAGGAGCCCTGCACTTGCCCTCCCCTCCCCTCTAAGAGAGGCCTCACTGCTGGAGGGCTTGGCAGTGTGCAAGACACCGGCTCCTAAGCCTTCCCCACGGACGCCTGGGGCCTAGATGCAAAGGCAAGGCAGGAGTGGAGCTGAGGCCAGGAAGGCGCCAGTGGCCTCTCCCAGCATCGCGCAGCCTGCTCCTTCCTGGGCAGCAAGCCTAGCAGCGAGGCAAGCCTGGGCAAGTCTCGCCCAGGGCAGAGCAGCCTCGCGCAAGGCACTTGACTGGATCCGGCCTCTGAGCAGAGCTGGAGCTCTGCCGTCCTGGAGGCACACTCGGCTCGGCCCAAGCAGGGATTGCAGCTGCACGCGGCTTGGCTCCCTCGACTCTTCCCAAGGAGGCTCGCTTCCAAGCGGACCGTGCACTTGGCTTCCAGGCAGGGACGCCCCGCGCCTCCTGCAGGTCTTGGCACAGGGGCTGCTTCCCCTGAGCGGAGGCTGTGGGCGGCAGCCCAGACACGCAGGGGCAGGCCCCAACCACCTGCCCACGTCTCTGCTGCTGGGGAGAGCACTAGGGAAATGACGTCTGTCAGGCACCTTCTGGGCGCTCACGGAGTCAGCCTCCGGGTGTGTGGGGATGCAGACCACAGCCAGGGGCCCTGGGAAGCCTGGTGCCCTCCGTGCTGTGCTGAGTCTGGGCGGCCAAGCGAGCGCTGGAGGAGCCCTGCACTTGCCATTCCCTTCGCTATGACAGAGCTCTCACGGCTGGAGGGCTTGGCAGCGGGCACCCCACCGGCCCCTAAGCCCTCCGCAAGGACGCCTGGGGACTAGGTGCAAAGGCAAGGCAGGAGTGGAGCTGAGGCCAGGAAGGCGCCAGGAGCGTCTGCCTGTCTGGCGCAGCCTGCTCCTTCCCGGGCAGGAAGCCCAGCAGCGAGGCAAGTCTGGGCAAGGCTCGCCCAGGGCAGAGCAGCCTCACGCCAGCAACTCTGCCAGATCGGGCCTCTGAGCAGAGCTCGAGCTCTGCCGTACTGGAGGCTCACTGGGCTCCGCCCAAGGAGTGAGTGCAGACGCACGCAGCTGGGCTGCCTCCTCTTCTCCCGAGGAGGCTCGCTTCCCGCGTGCTGTGCACTAGGCTTCCAGGCGGGGGCGCCCCGCGCCCCCTACAGGTCTTGGCTCAGGGGCTGCTTCCCTGGAGCTGGGGCTGCCGGCGGGAGCCCAGACACGCAGGGGCAGGCCCCACCACCTGCACACGTCTCTGCTGGGGAGCAGAGCGCTAGGGACATGACGTCTGTCAGGCATCTTCTGGGCGCCCACGGAGTCAGCCTCCGGGAGTGTGGGGCTGCAGACCACAGCCAGGGGACCTGGGAGCCTTGTGCTCTCCGTGCGGCGCTGAGTCTGGGCGGCCAAGCAACCGCTGGTGGAGCCCTGCACTTGCCCTCCCCTCCCCTCTACGAGAGGCCTCACTGCTGGAGGGCTTGGCAGTGTGCAAGCCACCGGCTCCTAAGCCTTCCCCAAGGACGCCCGGGGCCTAGATGCAAAGGCAAGGCAGGAGTGGAGCTGAGGCCAGGAAGGCGCCAGGGGCCTCTCCCAGCATCGCACAGCCTGCTCCTTCCTGGGCAGCAAGCCTAGCAGCGAGGCAAGCCTGGGCAAGTCTCGCCCAGGGCAGAGCAGCCTCGCGCAAGGCACTTGACTAGATCCGGCCTCTGAGCAGAGCTGGAGCTCTGCCGTCCTGGAGGCACACTCGGCTCGGCCCAAGCAGGGATTGCAGCTGCACGCGGCTTGGCTCCCTCGACTCTTCCCAAGGAGGCTCGCTTCCAAGCGGACTGTGCACTTGGCTTCCAGGCAGGGACGCCCCGCGCCTCCTCCAGGTCTTGGCACAGGGGCTGCTTCCCCTGAGCGGAGGCTGTGGGCGGCAGCACAGACACGCAGGGGCAGGCCCCAACCACCTGCACACGTCTCTGCTGGTTGGGAGAGCACTAGGGAAATGACGTCTGTCAGGCACCTTCTGGGCGCTCACGGAGTCAGCCTCCGGGTGTGTGGGGCTGCAGACCACAGCCAGGGGCCCTGGGAAGCCTGGTGCTCTCCGTGCTGTGCTGAGTCTGGGCGGCCAAGCGAGCGCTGGAGGAGCCCTGCACTTGCCATTCCCTTCGCTATGACAGAGCTCTCACGGCTGGAGGGCTTGGCAGCGGGCACCCCACCGGCCCCTAAGCCCTCCGCAAGGACGCCTGGGGACTAGGTGCAAAGGCAAGGCAGGAGTGGAGCTGAGGCCAGGAAGGCGCCAGGAGCGTCTGCCTGTCTGGCGCAGCCTGCTCCTTCCCGGGCAGGAAGCCCAGCAGCGAGGCAAGTCTGGGCAAGGCTCGCCCAGGGCAGAGCAGCCTCACGCCAGCAACTCTGCCAGATCGGGCCTCTGAGCAGAGCTCGAGCTCTGCCGTACTGGAGGCTCACTGGGCTCCGCCCAAGGAGTGAGTGCAGACGCACGCAGCTGGGCTGCCTCCTCTTCTCCCGAGGAGGCTCGCTTCCCGCGTGCTGTGTACCAGGCTTCCAGGCGGGGGCGCCCCGCGCCTCCTACAGGTCTTGGCTCAGGGGCTGCTTCCCTGGAGCTGGGGCTGCCGGCGGGAGCCCAGACACGCAGGGGCAGGCCCCACCACCTGCACACGTCTCTGCTGGGGAGCAGAGCGCTAGGGACATGACGTCTGTCAGGCACCTTCTGGGCGCCCACGGAGTCAGCCTCCGGGAGTGTGGGGCTGCAGACCACAGCCAGGGGACCTGGGAGCCTTGTGCTCTCCGTGCGGCGCTGAGTCTGGGCGGCCAAGCAACCGCTGGTGGAGCCCTGCACTTGCCCTCCCCTCCCCTCTACGAGAGGCCTCACTGCTGGAGGGCTTGGCAGTGTGCAAGCCACCGGCTCCTAAGCCTTCCCCAAGGACGCCCGGGGCCTAGATGCAAAGGCAAGGCAGGAGTGGAGCTGAGGCCAGGAAGGCGCCAGTGGCCTCTCCCAGCATCGCACAGCCTGCTCCTTCCTGGGCAGCAAGCCTAGCAGCGAGGCAAGCCTGGGCAAGTCTCGCCCAGGGCAGAGCAGCCTCGCGCAAGGCACTTGACTAGATCCGGCCTCTGAGCAGAGCTGGAGCTCTGCCGTCCTGGAGGCACACTCGGCTCGGCCCAAGCAGGGATTGCAGCTGCACGCGGCTTGGCTCCCTCGACTCTTCCCAAGGAGGCTCGCTTCCAAGCGGACCGTGCACTTGGCTTCCAGGCAGGGACGCCCCGCGCCTCCTGCAGGTCTTGGCAGAGGGGCTGCTTCCCCTGAGCGGAGGCTGTGGGCGGCAGCCCAGACACGCAGGGGCAGGCCCCAACCACCTGCACACGTCTCTGCTGGTTGGGAGAGCACTAGGGAAATGACGTCTGTCAGGCACCTTCTGGGCGCTCACGGAGTCAGCCTCCGGGTGTGTGGGGATGCAGACCACAGCCAGGGGCCCTGGGAAGCCTGGTGCCCTCCGTGCTGTGCTGAGTCTGGGCGGCCAAGCGAGCGCTGGAGGAGCCCTGCACTTGCCATTCCCTTCGCTATGACAGAGCTCTCACGGCTGGAGGGCTTGGCAGCGGGCACCCCACCGGCCCCTAAGCCCTCCGCAAGGACGCCTGGGGACTAGGTGCAAAGGCAAGGCAGGAGTGGAGCTGAGGCCAGGAAGGCGCCAGGAGCGTCTGCCTGTCTGGCGCAGCCTGCTCCTTCCCGGGCAGGAAGCCCAGCAGCGAGGCAAGTCTGGGCAAGGCTCGCCCAGGGCAGAGCAGCCTCACGCCAGCAACTCTGCCAGATCGGGCCTCTGAGCAGAGCTGGAGCTCTGCCGTACTGGAGGCTCACTGGGCTCCGCCCAAGGAGTGAGTGCAGACGCACGCAGCTGGGCTGCCTCCTCTTCTCCCGAGGAGGCTCGCTTCCCGCGTGCTGTGCACTAGGCTTCCAGGCGGGGGCGCCCCGCGCCCCCTACAGGTCTTGGCTCAGGGGCTGCTTCCCTGGAGCTGGGGCTGCCGGCGGGAGCCCAGACACGCAGGGGCAGGCCCCACCACCTGCACACGTCTCTGCTGGGGTGCAGAGCGCTAGGGACGTGACGTCTGTCAGGCACCTTCTGGGCGCCCACGGAGTCAGCCTCCGGGAGTGTGGGGCTGCAGACCACAGCCAGGGGACCTGGGAGCCTTGTGCTCTCCGTGCGGCGCTGAGTCTGGGCGGCCAAGCAACCGCTGGTGGAGCCCTGCACTTGCCCTCCCCTCCCCTCTACGAGAGGCCTCACTGCTGGAGGGCTTGGCAGTGTGCAAGCCACCGGCTCCTAAGCCTTCCCCAAGGACGCCCGGGGCCTAGATGCAAAGGCAAGGCAGGAGTGGAGCTGAGGCCAGGAAGGCGCCAGTGGCCTCTCCCAGCATCGCACAGCCTGCTCCTTCCTGGGCAGCAAGCCTAGCAGCGAGGCAAGCCTGGGCAAGTCTCGCCCAGGGCAGAGCAGCCTCGCGCAAGGCACTTGACTAGATCCGGCCTCTGAGCAGAGCTGGAGCTCTGCCGTCCTGGAGGCACACTCGGCTCGGCCCAAGCAGGGATTGCAGCTGCACGCGGCTTGGCTCCCTCGACTCTTCCCAAGGAGGCTCGCTTCCAAGCGGACTGTGCACTTGGCTTCCAGGCAGGGACGCCCCGCGCCTCCTGCAGGTCTTGGCAGAGGGGCTGCTTCCCCTGAGCGGAGGCTGTGGGCGGCAGCCCAGACACGCAGGGGCAGGCCCCAACCACCTGCACACGTCTCTGCTGGTTGGGAGAGCACTAGGGAAATGACGTCTGTCAGGCACCTTCTGGGCGCTCACGGAGTCAGCCTCCGGGTGTGTGGGGATGCAGACCACAGCCAGGGGCCCTGGGAAGCCTGGTGCTCTCCGTGCTGTGCTGAGTCTGGGCGGCCAAGCGAGCGCTGGAGGAGCCCTGCACTTGCCATTCCCTTCGCTATGACAGAGCTCTCACGGCTGGAGGGCTTGGCAGCGGGCACCCCACCGGCCCCTAAGCCCTCCGCAAGGACGCCTGGGGACTAGGTGCAAAGGCAAGGCAGGAGTGGAGCTGAGGCCAGGAAGGCGCCAGGAGCGTCTGCCTGTCTGGCGCAGCCTGCTCCTTCCCGGGCAGGAAGCCTAGCAGCGAGGCAAGTCTGGGCAAGGCTCGCCCAGGGCAGAGCAGCCTCACGCCAGCAACTCTGCCAGATCGGGCCTCTGAGCAGAGCTGGAGCTCTGCCGTACTGGAGGCTCACTGGGCTCCGCCCAAGGAGTGAGTGCAGACGCACGCAGCTGGGCTGCCTCCTCTTCTCCCGAGGAGGCTCGCTTCCCGCCTGCTGTGCACTAGGCTTCCAGGCGGGGGCGCCCCGCGCCCCCTACAGGTCTTGGCTCAGGGGCTGCTTCCCTGGAGCTGGGGCTGCCGGCGGGAGCCCAGACACGCAGGGGCAGGCCCCACCACCTGCACACGTCTCTGCTGGGGAGCAGAGCGCTAGGGACATGACGTCTGTCAGGCACCTTCTGGGCGCCCACGGAGTCAGCCTCCGGGAGTGTGGGGCTGCAGACCACAGCCAGGGGACCTGGGAGCCTTGTGCTCTCCGTGCGGCGCTGAGTCTGGGCGGCCAAGCAACCGCTGGTGGAGCCCTGCACTTGCCCTCCCCTCCCCTCGACGAGAGGCCTCACTGCTGGAGGGCTTGGCAGTGTGCAAGCCACCGGCTCCTAAGCCTTCCCCAAGGACGCCCGGGGCCTAGATGCAAAGGCAAGGCAGGAGTGGAGCTGAGGCCAGGAAGGCGCCAGGGGCCTCTCCCAGCATCGCACAGCCTGCTCCTTCCCGGGCAGCAAGCCTAGCAGCGAGGCAAGCCCGGGCAAGTCTCGCCCAGGGCGGAGCAGCCTCGCGCAAGGCACTTGACTAGATCCGGCCTCTGAGCAGAGCTGGAGCTCTGCCGTCCTGGAGGCACACTCGGCTCGGCCCAAGCAGGGATTGCAGCTGCACGCGGCTTGGCTCCCTCGACTCTTCCCAAGGAGGCTCGCTTCCAAGCGGACCGTGCACTTGGCTTCCAGGCAGGGACGCCCCGCGCCTCCTGCAGGTCTTGGCACAGGGGCTGCTTCCCCTGAGCGGAGGCTGTGGGCGGCAGCCCAGACACGCAGGGGCAGGCCCCAACCACCTGCCCACGTCTCTGCTGGTGGGGAGAGCACTAGGGAAATGACGTCTGTCAGGCACCTTCTGGGCGCTCACGGAGTCAGCCTCCGGGTGTGTGGGGATGCAGACCACAGCCAGGGGCCCTGGGAAGCCTGGTGCCCTCCGTGCTGTGCTGAGTCTGGGCGGCCAAGCGAGCGCTGGAGGAGCCCTGCACTTGCCATTCCCTTCGCTATGACAGAGCTCTCACGGCTGGAGGGCTTGGCAGCGGGCACCCCACCGGCCCCTAAGCCCTCCGCAAGGACGCCTGGGGACTAGGTGCAAAGGCAAGGCAGGAGTGGAGCTGAGGCCAGGAAGGCGCCAGGAGCGTCTGCCTGTCTGGCGCAGCCTGCTCCTTCCCGGGCAGGAAGCCCAGCAGCGAGGCAAGTCTGGGCAAGGCTCGCCCAGGGCAGAGCAGCCTCACGCCAGCAACTCTGCCAGATCGGGCCTCTGAGCAGAGCTCGAGCTCTGCCGTACTGGAGGCTCACTGGGCTCCGCCCAAGGAGTGAGTGCAGACGCACGCAGCTGGGCTGCCTCCTCTTCTCCCGAGGAGGCTCGCTTCCCGCGTGCTGTGCACTAGGCTTCCAGGCGGGGGCGCCCCGCGCCCCCTACAGGTCTTGGCTCAGGGGCTGCTTCCCTGGAGCTGGGGCTGCCGGCGGGAGCCCAGACACGCAGGGGCAGGCCCCACCACCTGCACACGTCTCTGCTGGGGAGCAGAGCGCTAGGGACATGACGTCTGTCAGGCATCTTCTGGGCGCCCACGGAGTCAGCCTCCGGGAGTGTGGGGCTGCAGACCACAGCCAGGGGACCTGGGAGCCTTGTGCTCTCCGTGCGGCGCTGAGTCTGGGCGGCCAAGCAACCGCTGGTGGAGCCCTGCACTTGCCCTCCCCTCCCCTCTACGAGAGGCCTCACTGCTGGAGGGCTTGGCAGTGTGCAAGCCACCGGCTCCTAAGCCTTCCCCAAGGACGCCCGGGGCCTAGATGCAAAGGCAAGGCAGGAGTGGAGCTGAGGCCAGGAAGGCGCCAGGGGCCTCTCCCAGCATCGCACAGCCTGCTCCTTCCTGGGCAGCAAGCCTAGCAGCGAGGCAAGCCTGGGCAAGTCTCGCCCAGGGCAGAGCAGCCTCGCGCAAGGCACTTGACTAGATCCGGCCTCTGAGCAGAGCTGGAGCTCTGCCGTCCTGGAGGCACACTCGGCTCGGCCCAAGCAGGGATTGCAGCTGCACGCGGCTTGGCTCCCTCGACTCTTCCCAAGGAGGCTCGCTTCCAAGCGGACTGTGCACTTGGCTTCCAGGCAGGGACGCCCCGCGCCTCCTCCAGGTCTTGGCACAGGGGCTGCTTCCCCTGAGCGGAGGCTGTGGGCGGCAGCACAGACACGCAGGGGCAGGCCCCAACCACCTGCACACGTCTCTGCTGGTTGGGAGAGCACTAGGGAAATGACGTCTGTCAGGCACCTTCTGGGCGCTCACGGAGTCAGCCTCCGGGTGTGTGGGGCTGCAGACCACAGCCAGGGGCCCTGGGAAGCCTGGTGCTCTCCGTGCTGTGCTGAGTCTGGGCGGCCAAGCGAGCGCTGGAGGAGCCCTGCACTTGCCATTCCCTTCGCTATGACAGAGCTCTCACGGCTGGAGGGCTTGGCAGCGGGCACCCCACCGGCCCCTAAGCCCTCCGCAAGGACGCCTGGGGACTAGGTGCAAAGGCAAGGCAGGAGTGGAGCTGAGGCCAGGAAGGCGCCAGGAGCGTCTGCCTGTCTGGCGCAGCCTGCTCCTTCCCGGGCAGGAAGCCCAGCAGCGAGGCAAGTCTGGGCAAGGCTCGCCCAGGGCAGAGCAGCCTCACGCCAGCAACTCTGCCAGATCGGGCCTCTGAGCAGAGCTCGAGCTCTGCCGTACTGGAGGCTCACTGGGCTCCGCCCAAGGAGTGAGTGCAGACGCACGCAGCTGGGCTGCCTCCTCTTCTCCCGAGGAGGCTCGCTTCCCGCGTGCTGTGTACCAGGCTTCCAGGCGGGGGCGCCCCGCGCCTCCTACAGGTCTTGGCTCAGGGGCTGCTTCCCTGGAGCTGGTGCTGCCGCCGGGAGCCCAGACACGCTGGGGCAGGCCCCACCACCTGCACACGTCTCTGCTGGGGAGCAGAGCGCTAGGGACATGACGTCTGTCAGGCACCTTCTGGGCGCCCACGGAGTCAGCCTCCGGGAGTGTGGGGCTGCAGACCACAGCCAGGGGACCTGGGAGCCTTGTGCTCTCCGTGCGGCGCTGAGTCTGGGCGGCCAAGCAACCTCTGGTGGAGCCCTGCACTTGCCCTCCCCTCCCCTCTACGAGAGGCCTCACTGCTGGAGGGCTTGGCAGTGTGCAAGCCACCGGCTCCTAAGCCTTCCCCAAGGACGCCCGGGGCCTAGATGCAAAGGCAAGGCAGGAGTGGAGCTGAGGCCAGGAAGGCGCCAGTGGCCTCTCCCAGCATCGCACAGCCTGCTCCTTCCTGGGCAGCAAGCCTAGCAGCGAGGCAAGCCTGGGCAAGTCTCGCCCAGGGCAGAGCAGCCTCGCGCAAGGCACTTGACTAGATCCGGCCTCTGAGCAGAGCTGGAGCTCTGCCGTCCTGGAGGCACACTCGGCTCGGCCCAAGCAGGGATTGCAGCTGCACGCGGCTTGGCTCCCTCGACTCTTCCCAAGGAGGCTCGCTTCCAAGCGGACTGTGCACTTGGCTTCCAGGCAGGGACGCCCCGCGCCTCCTGCAGGTCTTGGCAGAGGGGCTGCTTCCCCTGAGCGGAGGCTGTGGGCGGCAGCCCAGACACGCAGGGGCAGGCCCCAACCACCTGCACACGTCTCTGCTGGTTGGGAGAGCACTAGGGAAATGACGTCTGTCAGGCACCTTCTGGGCGCTCACGGAGTCAGCCTCCGGGTGTGTGGGGATGCAGACCACAGCCAGGGGCCCTGGGAAGCCTGGTGCCCTCCGTGCTGTGCTGAGTCTGGGCGGCCAAGCGAGCGCTGGAGGAGCCCTGCACTTGCCATTCCCTTCGCTATGACAGAGCTCTCACGGCTGGAGGGCTTGGCAGCGGGCACCCCACCGGCCCCTAAGCCCTCCGCAAGGACGCCTGGGGACTAGGTGCAAAGGCAAGGCAGGAGTGGAGCTGAGGCCAGGAAGGCGCCAGGAGCGTCTGCCTGTCTGGCGCAGCCTGCTCCTTCCCGGGCAGGAAGCCCAGCAGCGAGGCAAGTCTGGGCAAGGCTCGCCCAGGGCAGAGCAGCCTCACGCCAGCAACTCTGCCAGATCGGGCCTCTGAGCAGAGCTGGAGCTCTGCCGTACTGGAGGCTCACTGGGCTCCGCCCAAGGAGTGATTGCAGACGCACGCAGCTGGGCTGCCTCCTCTTCTCCCGAGGAGGCTCGCTTCCCGCGTGCTGTGCACCAGGATTCCAGGCGGGGGCGCCCCGCGCCTCCTACAGGTCTTGGCTCAGGGGCTGCTTCCCTGGAGCTGGGGCTGCCGGCGGGAGCCCAGACACGCAGGGGCAGGCCCCACCACCTGCACACGTCTCTGCTGGGGAGCAGAGCGCTAGGGACATGACGTCTGTCAGGCATCTTCTGGGCGCCCACGGAGTCAGCCTCCGGGAGTGTGGGGCTGCAGACCACAGCCAGGGGACCTGGGAGCCTTGTGCTCTCCGTGCGGCGCTGAGTCTGGGCGGCCAAGCAACCGCTGGTGGAGCCCTGCACTTGCCCTCCCCTCCCCTCTACGAGAGGCCTCACTGCTGGAGGGCTTGGCAGTGTGCAAGCCACCGGCTCCTAAGCCTTCCCCAAGGACGCCCGGGGCCTAGATGCAAAGGCAAGGCAGGAGTGGAGCTGAGGCCAGGAAGGCGCCAGTGGCCTCTCCCAGCATCGCACAGCCTGCTCCTTCCTGGGCAGCAAGCCTAGCAGCGAGGCAAGCCCGGGCAAGTCTCGCCCAGGGCGGAGCAGCCTCGCGCAAGGCACTTGACTAGATCCGGCCTCTGAGCAGAGCTGGAGCTCTGCCGTCCTGGAGGCACACTCGGCTCGGCCCAAGCAGGGATTGCAGCTGCACGCGGCTTGGCTCCCTCGACTCTTCCCAAGGAGGCTCGCTTCCAAGCGGACCGTGCACTTGGCTTCCAGGCAGGGACGCCCCGCGCCTCCTGCAGGTCTTGGCACAGGGGCTGCTTCCCCTGAGCGGAGGCTGTGGGCGGCAGCCCAGACACGCAGGGGCAGGCCCCAACCACCTGCCCACGTCTCTGCTGGTGGGGAGAGCACTAGGGAAATGACGTCTGTCAGGCACCTTCTGGGCGCTCACGGAGTCAGCCTCCAGGTGTGTGGGGCTGCAGACCACAGCCGGGGGCCCTGGGGAAGCCTGGTGCTCTCCGTGCTGTGCTGAGTCTGGGCGGCCAAGCGACCGCTGGAGGAGCCCTGCACTTGCCATTCCCTTCCCTATGACAGAGCTCTCACGGCTGGAGGGCTTGGCAGCGTGCACCCCACCGGCCCCTAAGCCCTCCGCAAGGACGCCTGGGGACTAGGTGCAAAGGCAAGGCAGGAGTGGAGCTGAGGCCAGGAAGGC
This sequence comes from Budorcas taxicolor, assembly GCF_023091745.1. Classification (NCBI taxonomy): domain Eukaryota; kingdom Metazoa; phylum Chordata; class Mammalia; order Artiodactyla; family Bovidae; genus Budorcas; species Budorcas taxicolor. Next base: position 1,378,006 of record NW_026291583.1, read on the forward strand.
GCCAGGAGCGTCTGCCTGTCTGGCGCAGCCTGCTCCTTCCCGGGCAGGAAGCCTAGCAGCGAGGCAAGTCTGGGCAAGGCTCGCCCAGGGCAGAGCAGCCTCACGCCAGCAACTCTGCCAGATCGGGCCTCTGAGCAGAGCTGGAGCTCTGCCGTACTGGAGGCTCACTGGGCTCCGCCCAAGGAGTGAGTGCAGACGCACGCAGCTGGGCTGCCTCCTCTTCTCCCGAGGAGGCTCGCTTCCCGCCTGCTGTGCACTAGGCTTCCAGGCGGGGGCGCCCCGCGCCCCCTACAGGTCTTGGCTCAGGGGCTGCTTCCCTGGAGCTGGGGCTGCCGGCGGGAGCCCAGACACGCAGGGGCAGGCCCCACCACCTGCACACGTCTCTGCTGGGGAGCAGAGCGCTAGGGACGTGACGTCTGTCAGGCACCTTCTGGGCGCCCACGGAGTCAGCCTCCGGGAGTGTGGGGCTGCAGACCACAGCCAGGGGACCTGGGAGCCTTGTGCTCTCCGTGCGGCGCTGAGTCTGGGCGGCCAAGCAACCGCTGGTGGAGCCCTGCACTTGCCCTCCCCTCCCCTCGACGAGAGGCCTCACTGCTGGAGGGCTTGGCAGTGTGCAAGCCACCGGCTCCTAAGCCTTCCCCAAGGACGCCCGGGGCCTAGATGCAAAGGCAAGGCAGGAGTGGAGCTGAGGCCAGGAAGGCGCCAGGGGCCTCTCCCAGCATCGCACAGCCTGCTCCTTCCCGGGCAGCAAGCCTAGCAGCGAGGCAAGCCCGGGCAAGTCTCGCCCAGGGCGGAGCAGCCTCGCGCAAGGCACTTGACTAGATCCGGCCTCTGAGCAGAGCTGGAGCTCTGCCGTCCTGGAGGCACACTCGGCTCGGCCCAAGCAGGGATTGCAGCTGCACGCGGCTTGGCTCCCTCGACTCTTCCCAAGGAGGCTCGCTTCCAAGCGGACCGTGCACTTGGCTTCCAGGCAGGGACGCCCCGCGCCTCCTGCAGGTCTTGGCAGAGGGGCTGCTTCCCCTGAGCGGAGGCTGTGGGCGGCAGCCCAGACACGCAGGGGCAGGCCCCAACCACCTGCACACGTCTCTGCTGGTTGGGAGAGCACTAGGGAAATGACGTCTGTCAGGCACCTTCTGGGCGCTCACGGAGTCAGCCTCCGGGTGTGTGGGGCTGCAGACCACAGCCGGGGGCCCTGGGAAGCCTGGTGCCCTCCGTGCTGTGCTGAGTCTGGGCGGCCAAGCGAGCGCTGGAGGAGCCCTGCACTTGCCATTCCCTTCGCTATGACAGAGCTCTCACGGCTGGAGGGCTTGGCAGCGGGCACCCCACCGGCCCCTAAGCCCTCCGCAAGGACGCCTGGGGACTAGGTGCAAAGGCAAGGCAGGAGTGGAGCTGAGGCCAGGAAGGCGCCAGGAGCGTCTGCCTGTCTGGCGCAGCCTGCTCCTTCCCGGGCAGGAAGCCCAGCAGCGAGGCAAGTCTGGGCAAGGCTCGCCCAGGGCAGAGCAGCCTCACGCCAGCAACTCTGCCAGATCGGGCCTCTGAGCAGAGCTCGAGCTCTGCCGTACTGGAGGCTCACTGGGCTCCGCCCAAGGAGTGAGTGCAGACGCACGCAGCTGGGCTGCCTCCTCTTCTCCCGAGGAGGCTCGCTTCCCGCGTGCTGTGCACCAGGCTTCCAGGCGGGGGCGCCCCGCGCCTCCTACAGGTCTCGGCTCAGGGGCTGCTTCCCTGGAGCTGGGGCTGCCGGCGGGAGCCCAGACACGCAGGGGCAGGCCCCACCACCTGCACACGTCTCTGCTGGGGAGCAGAGCGCTAGGGACATGACGTCTGTCAGGCACCTTCTGGGCGCCCACGGAGTCAGCCTCCGGGAGTGTGGGGCTGCAGACCACAGCCAGGGGACCTGGGAGCCTTGTGCTCTCCGTGCGGCGCTGAGTCTGGGCGGCCAAGCAACCGCTGGTGGAGCCCTGCACTTGCCCTCCCCTCCCCTCGACGAGAGGCCTCACTGCTGGAGGGCTTGGCAGTGTGCAAGCCACCGGCTCCTAAGCCTTCCCCAAGGACGCCCGGGGCCTAGATGCAAAGGCAAGGCAGGAGTGGAGCTGAGGCCAGGAAGGCGCCAGTGGCCTCTCCCAGCATCGCACAGCCTGCTCCTTCCTGGGCAGCAAGCCTAGCAGCGAGGCAAGCCTGGGCAAGTCTCGCCCAGGGCGGAGCAGCCTCGCGCAAGGCACTTGACTAGATCCGGCCTCTGAGCAGAGCTGGAGCTCTGCCGTCCTGGAGGCACACTCGGCTCGGCCCAAGCAGGGATTGCAGCTGCACGCGGCTTGGCTCCCTCGACTCTTCCCAAGGAGGCTCGCTTCCAAGCGGACTGTGCACTTGGCTTCCAGGCAGGGACGCCCCGCGCCTCCTGCAGGTCTTGGCAGAGGGGCTGCTTCCCCTGAGCGGAGGCTGTGGGCGGCAGCCCAGACACGCAGGGGCAGGCCCCAACCACCTGCACACGTCTCTGCTGGTGGGGAGAGCACTAGGGAAATGACGTCTGTCAGGCACCTTCTGGGCGCTCACGGAGTCAACCTCCGGGTGTGTGGGGCTGCAGACCACAGCCAGGGGCCCTGGGAAGCCTGGTGCCCTCCGTGCTGTGCTGAGTCTGGGCGGCCAAGCGAGCGCTGGAGGAGCCCTGCAGTTGCCATTCCCTTCGCTATGACAGAGCTCTCACGGCTGGAGGGCTTGGCAGCGGGCACCCCACCGGCCCCTAAGCCCTCCGCAAGGACGCCTGGGGATAAGGTGCAAAGGCAAGGCAGGAGTGGAGCTGAGGCCAGGAAGGCGCCAGGAGCGTCTGCCTGTCTGGCGCAGCCTGCTCCTTCCCGGGCAGGAAGCCCAGCAGCGAGGCAAGTCTGGGCAAGGCTCGCCCAGGGCAGAGCAGCCTCACGCCAGCAACTCTGCCAGATCGGGCCTCTGAGCAGAGCTCGAGCTCTGCCGTACTGGAGGCTCACTGGGCTCCGCCCAAGGAGTGATTGCAGACGCACGCAGCTGGGCTGCCTCCTCTTCTCCCGAGGAGGCTCGCTTCCCGCGTGCTGTGCACCAGGATTCCAGGCGGGGGCGCCCCGCGCCTCCTACAGGTCTTGGCTCAGGGGCTGCTTCCCTGGAGCTGGGGCTGCCGGCGGGAGCCCAGACACGCAGGGGCAGGCCCCACCACCTGCACACGTCTCTGCTGGGGAGCAGAGCGCTAGGGACGTGACGTCTGTCAGGCACCTTCTGGGCGCCCACGGAGTCAGCCTCCGGGAGTGTGGGGCTGCAGACCACAGCCAGGGGACCTGGGAGCCTTGTGCTCTCCGTGCGGCGCTGAGTCTGGGCGGCCAAGCAACCGCTGGTGGAGCCCTGCACTTGCCCTCCCCTCCCCTCTACGAGAGGCCTCACTGCTGGAGGGCTTGGCAGTGTGCAAGCCACCGGCTCCTAAGCCTTCCCCAAGGACGCCCGGGGCCTAGATGCAAAGGCAAGGCAGGAGTGGAGCTGAGGCCAGGAAGGCGCCAGTGGCCTCTCCCAGCATCGCACAGCCTGCTCCTTCCTGGGCAGCAAGCCTAGCAGCGAGGCAAGCCTGGGCAAGTCTCGCCCAGGGCAGAGCAGCCTCGCGCAAGGCACTTGACTAGATCCGGCCTCTGAGCAGAGCTGGAGCTCTGCCGTCCTGGAGGCACACTCGGCTCGGCCCAAGCAGGGATTGCAGCTGCACGCGGCTTGGCTCCCTCGACTCTTCCCAAGGAGGCTCGCTTCCAAGCGGACTGTGCACTTGGCTTCCAGGCAGGGACGCCCCGCGCCTCCTGCAGGTCTTGGCAGAGGGGCTGCTTCCCCTGAGCGGAGGCTGTGGGCGGCAGCCCAGACACGCAGGGGCAGGCCCCAACCACCTGCACACGTCTCTGCTGGTTGGGAGAGCACTAGGGAAATGACGTCTGTCAGGCACCTTCTGGGCGCTCACGGAGTCAGCCTCCGGGTGTGTGGGGCTGCAGACCACAGCCAGGGGCCCTGGGAAGCCTGGTGCTCTCCGTGCTGTGCTGAGTCTGGGCGGCCAAGCGAGCGCTGGAGGAGCCCTGCACTTGCCATTCCCTTCGCTATGACAGAGCTCTCACGGCTGGAGGGCTTGGCAGCGGGCACCCCACCGGCCCCTAAGCCCTCCGCAAGGACGCCTGGGGACTAGGTGCAAAGGCAAGGCAGGAGTGGAGCTGAGGCCAGGAAGGCGCCAGGAGCGTCTGCCTGTCTGGCGCAGCCTGCTCCTTCCCGGGCAGGAAGCCCAGCAGCGAGGCAAGTCTGGGCAAGGCTCGCCCAGGGCAGAGCAGCCTCACGCCAGCAACTCTGCCAGATCGGGCCTCTGAGCAGAGCTGGAGCTCTGCCGTACTGGAGGCTCACTGGGCTCCGCCCAAGGAGTGAGTGCAGACGCACGCAGCTGGGCTGCCTCCTCTTCTCCCGAGGAGGCTCGCTTCCCGCGTGCTGTGTACCAGGCTTCCAGGCGGGGGCGCCCCGCGCCTCCTACAGGTCTTGGCTCAGGGGCTGCTTCCCTGGAGCTGGGGCTGCCGGCGGGAGCCCAGACACGCAGGGGCAGGCCCCACCACCTGCACACGTCTCTGCTGGGGAGCAGAGCGCTAGGGACATGACGTCTGTCAGGCACCTTCTGGGCGCCCACGGAGTCAGCCTCCGGGAGTGTGGGGCTGCAGACCACAGCCAGGGGACCTGGGAGCCTTGTGCTCTCCGTGCGGCGCTGAGTCTGGGCGGCCAAGCAACCGCTGGTGGAGCCCTGCACTTGCCCTCCCCTCCCCTCGACGAGAGGCCTCACTGCTGGAGGGCTTGGCAGTGTGCAAGCCACCGGCTCCTAAGCCTTCCCCAAGGACGCCCGGGGCCTAGATGCAAAGGCAAGGCAGGAGTGGAGCTGAGGCCAGGAAGGCGCCAGTGGCCTCTCCCAGCATCGCACAGCCTGCTCCTTCCTGGGCAGCAAGCCTAGCAGCGAGGCAAGCCTGGGCAAGTCTCGCCCAGGGCGGAGCAGCCTCGCGCAAGGCACTTGACTAGATCCGGCCTCTGAGCAGAGCTGGAGCTCTGCCGTCCTGGAGGCACACTCGGCTCGGCCCAAGCAGGGATTGCAGCTGCACGCGGCTTGGCTCCCTCGACTCTTCCCAAGGAGGCTCGCTTCCAAGCGGACTGTGCACTTGGCTTCCAGGCAGGGACGCCCCGCGCCTCCTGCAGGTCTTGGCAGAGGGGCTGCTTCCCCTGAGCGGAGGCTGTGGGCGGCAGCCCAGACACGCAGGGGCAGGCCCCAACCACCTGCACACGTCTCTGCTGGTGGGGAGAGCACTAGGGAAATGACGTCTGTCAGGCACCTTCTGGGCGCTCACGGAGTCAACCTCCGGGTGTGTGGGGCTGCAGACCACAGCCAGGGGCCCTGGGAAGCCTGGTGCCCTCCGTGCTGTGCTGAGTCTGGGCGGCCAAGCGAGCGCTGGAGGAGCCCTGCAGTTGCCATTCCCTTCGCTATGACAGAGCTCTCACGGCTGGAGGGCTTGGCAGCGGGCACCCCACCGGCCCCTAAGCCCTCCGCAAGGACGCCTGGGGATAAGGTGCAAAGGCAAGGCAGGAGTGGAGCTGAGGCCAGGAAGGCGCCAGGAGCGTCTGCCTGTCTGGCGCAGCCTGCTCCTTCCCGGGCAGGAAGCCCAGCAGCGAGGCAAGTCTGGGCAAGGCTCGCCCAGGGCAGAGCAGCCTCACGCCAGCAACTCTGCCAGATCGGGCCTCTGAGCAGAGCTCGAGCTCTGCCGTACTGGAGGCTCACTGGGCTCCGCCCAAGGAGTGATTGCAGACGCACGCAGCTGGGCTGCCTCCTCTTCTCCCGAGGAGGCTCGCTTCCCGCGTGCTGTGCACCAGGATTCCAGGCGGGGGCGCCCCGCGCCTCCTACAGGTCTTGCCTCAGGGGCTGCTTCCCTGGAGCTGGGGCTGCCGGCGGGAGCCCAGACACGCAGGGGCAGGCCCCACCACCTGCACACGTCTCTGCTGGGGAGCAGAGCGCTAGGGACGTGACGTCTGACAGGCACCTTCTGGGCGCCCACGGAGTCAGCCTCCGGGAGTGTGGGGCTGCAGACCACAGCCAGGGGACCTGGGAGCCTTGTGCTCTCCGTGCGGCGCTGAGTCTGGGCGGCCAAGCAACCGCTGGTGGAGCCCTGCACTTGCCCTCCCCTCCCCTCTACGAGAGGCCTCACTGCTGGAGGGCTTGGCAGTGTGCAAGCCACCGGCTCCTAAGCCTTCCCCAAGGACGCCCGGGGCCTAGATGCAAAGGCAAGGCAGGAGTGGAGCTGAGGCCAGGAAGGCGCCAGTGGCCTCTCCCAGCATCGCACAGCCTGCTCCTTCCTGGGCAGCAAGCCTAGCAGCGAGGCAAGCCTGGGCAAGTCTCGCCCAGGGCAGAGCAGCCTCGCGCAAGGCACTTGACTAGATCCGGCCTCTGAGCAGAGCTGGAGCTCTGCCGTCCTGGAGGCACACTCGGCTCGGCCCAAGCAGGGATTGCAGCTGCACGCGGCTTGGCTCCCTCGACTCTTCCCAAGGAGGCTCGCTTCCAAGCGGACTGTGCACTTGGCTTCCAGGCAGGGACGCCCCGCGCCTCCTGCAGGTCTTGGCAGAGGGGCTGCTTCCCCTGAGCGGAGGCTGTGGGCGGCAGCCCAGACACGCAGGGGCAGGCCCCAACCACCTGCACACGTCTCTGCTGGTTGGGAGAGCACTAGGGAAATGACGTCTGTCAGGCACCTTCTGGGCGCTCACGGAGTCAGCCTCCGGGTGTGTGGGGCTGCAGACCACAGCCAGGGGCCCTGGGAAGCCTGGTGCTCTCCGTGCTGTGCTGAGTCTGGGCGGCCAAGCGAGCGCTGGAGGAGCCCTGCACTTGCCATTCCCTTCGCTATGACAGAGCTCTCACGGCTGGAGGGCTTGGCAGCGGGCACCCCACCGGCCCCTAAGCCCTCCGCAAGGACGCCTGGGGACTAGGTGCAAAGGCAAGGCAGGAGTGGAGCTGAGGCCAGGAAGGCGCCAGGAGCGTCTGCCTGTCTGGCGCAGCCTGCTCCTTCCCGGGCAGGAAGCCCAGCAGCGAGGCAAGTCTGGGCAAGGCTCGCCCAGGGCAGAGCAGCCTCACGCCAGCAACTCTGCCAGATCGGGCCTCTGAGCAGAGCTGGAGCTCTGCCGTACTGGAGGCTCACTGGGCTCCGCCCAAGGAGTGAGTGCAGACGCACGCAGCTGGGCTGCCTCCTCTTCTCCCGAGGAGGCTCGCTTCCCGCGTGCTGTGTACCAGGCTTCCAGGCGGGGGCGCCCCGCGCCTCCTACAGGTCTTGGCTCAGGGGCTGCTTCCCTGGAGCTGGGGCTGCCGGCGGGAGCCCAGACACGCAGGGGCAGGCCCCACCACCTGCACACGTCTCTGCTGGGGAGCAGAGCGCTAGGGACATGACGTCTGTCAGGCACCTTCTGGGCGCCCACGGAGTCAGCCTCCGGGAGTGTGGGGCTGCAGACCACAGCCAGGGGACCTGGGAGCCTTGTGCTCTCCGTGCGGCGCTGAGTCTGGGCGGCCAAGCAACCGCTGGTGGAGCCCTGCACTTGCCCTCCCCTCCCCTCGACGAGAGGCCTCACTGCTGGAGGGCTTGGCAGTGTGCAAGCCACCGGCTCCTAAGCCTTCCCCAAGGACGCCCGGGGCCTAGATGCAAAGGCAAGGCAGGAGTGGAGCTGAGGCCAGGAAGGCGCCAGGGGCCTCTCCCAGCATCGCACAGCCTGCTCCTTCCCAGGCAGCAAGCCTAGCAGCGAGGCAAGCCCGGGCAAGTCTCGCCCAGGGCGGAGCAGCCTCGCGCAAGGCACTTGACTAGATCCGGCCTCTGAGCAGAGCTGGAGCTCTGCCGTCCTGGAGGCACACTCGGCTCGGCCCAAGCAGGGATTGCAGCTGCACGCGGCTTGGCTCCCTCGACTCTTCCCAAGGAGGCTCGCTTCCAAGCGGACCGTGCACTTGGCTTCCAGGCAGGGACGCCCCGCGCCTCCTGCAGGTCTTGGCACAGGGGCTGCTTCCCCTGAGCGGAGGCTGTGGGCGGCAGCCCAGACACGCAGGGGCAGGCCCCAACCACCTGCCCACGTCTCTGCTGGTGGGGAGAGCACTAGGGAAATGACGTCTGTCAGGCACCTTCTGGGCGCTCACGGAGTCAGCCTCCGGGTGTGTGGGGCTGCAGACCACAGCCGGGGGCCCTGGGGAAGCCTGGTGCTCTCCGTGCTGTGCTGAGTCTGGGCGGCCAAGCGACCGCTGGAGGAGCCCTGCACTTGCCATTCCCTTCCCTATGACAGAGCTCTCACGGCTGGAGGGCTTGGCAGCGTGCACCCCACCGGCCCCTAAGCCCTCCGCAAGGACGCCTGGGGACTAGGTGCAAAGGCAAGGCAGGAGTGGAGCTGAGGCCAGGAAGGCGCCAGGAGCGTCTGCCTGTCTGGCGCAGCCTGCTCCTTCCCGGGCAGGAAGCCTAGCAGCGAGGCAAGTCTGGGCAAGGCTCGCCCAGGGCAGAGCAGCCTCACGCCAGCAACTCTGCCAGATCGGGCCTCTGAGCAGAGCTGGAGCTCTGCCGTACTGGAGGCTCACTGGGCTCCGCCCAAGGAGTGAGTGCAGACGCACGCAGCTGGGCTGCCTCCTCTTCTCCCGAGGAGGCTCGCTTCCCGCCTGCTGTGCACTAGGCTTCCAGGCGGGGGCGCCCCGCGCCCCCTACAGGTCTTGGCTCAGGGGCTGCTTCCCTGGAGCTGGGGCTGCCGGCGGGAGCCCAGACACGCAGGGGCAGGCCCCACCACCTGCACACGTCTCTGCTGGGGAGCAGAGCGCTAGGGACGTGACGTCTGTCAGGCACCTTCTGGGCGCCCACGGAGTCAGCCTCCGGGAGTGTGGGGCTGCAGACCACAGCCAGGGGACCTGGGAGCCTTGTGCTCTCCGTGCGGCGCTGCGTCTGGGCGGCCAAGCAACCGCTGGTGGAGCCCTGCACTTGCCCTCCCCTCCCCTCTACGAGAGGCCTCACTGCTGGAGGGCTTGGCAGTGTGCAAGCCACCGGCTCCTAAGCCTTCCCCAAGGACGCCCGGGGCCTAGATGCAAAGGCAAGGCAGGAGTGGAGCTGAGGCCAGGAAGGCGCCAGTGGCCTCTCCCAGCATCGCACAGCCTGCTCCTTCCTGGGCAGCAAGCCTAGCAGCGAGGCAAGCCTGGGCAAGTCTCGCCCAGGGCAGAGCAGCCTCGCGCAAGGCACTTGACTAGATCCGGCCTCTGAGCAGAGCTGGAGCTCTGCCGTCCTGGAGGCACACTCGGCTCGGCCCAAGCAGGGATTGCAGCTGCACGCGGCTTGGCTCCCTCGACTCTTCCCAAGGAGGCTCGCTTCCAAGCGGACTGTGCACTTGGCTTCCAGGCAGGGACGCCCCGCGCCTCCTGCAGGTCTTGGCAGAGGGGCTGCTTCCCCTGAGCGGAGGCTGTGGGCGGCAGCCCAGACACGCAGGGGCAGGCCCCAACCACCTGCACACGTCTCTGCTGGTTGGGAGAGCACTAGGGAAATGACGTCTGTCAGGCACCTTCTGGGCGCTCACGGAGTCAGCCTCCGGGTGTGTGGGGATGCAGACCACAGCCAGGGGCCCTGGGAAGCCTGGTGCTCTCCGTGCTGTGCTGAGTCTGGGCGGCCAAGCGAGCGCTGGAGGAGCCCTGCACTTGCCATTCCCTTCGCTATGACAGAGCTCTCACGGCTGGAGGGCTTGGCAGCGGGCACCCCACCGGCCCCTAAGCCCTCCGCAAGGACGCCTGGGGACTAGGTGCAAAGGCAAGGCAGGAGTGGAGCTGAGGCCAGGAAGGCGCCAGGAGCGTCTGCCTGTCTGGCGCAGCCTGCTCCTTCCCGGGCAGGAAGCCTAGCAGCGAGGCAAGTCTGGGCAAGGCTCGCCCAGGGCAGAGCAGCCTCACGCCAGCAACTCTGCCAGATCGGGCCTCTGAGCAGAGCTGGAGCTCTGCCGTACTGGAGGCTCACTGGGCTCCGCCCAAGGAGTGAGTGCAGACGCACGCAGCTGGGCTGCCTCCTCTTCTCCCGAGGAGGCTCGCTTCCCGCGTGCTGTGCACTAGGCTTCCAGGCGGGGGCGCCCCGCGCCTCCTACAGGTCTTGGCTCAGGGGCTGCTTCCCTGGAGCTGGGGCTGCCGGCGGGAGCCCAGACACGCAGGGGCAGGCCCCACCACCTGCACACGTCTCTGCTGGGGAGCAGAGCGCTAGGGACATGACGTCTGTCAGGCACCTTCTGGGCGCCCACGGAGTCAGCCTCCGGGAGTGTGGGGCTGCAGACCACAGCCAGGGGACCTGGGAGCCTTGTGCTCTCCGTGCGGCGCTGAGTCTGGGCGGCCAAGCAACCGCTGGTGGAGCCCTGCACTTGCCCTCCCCTCCCCTCGACGAGAGGCCTCACTGCTGGAGGGCTTGGCAGTGTGCAAGCCACCGGCTCCTAAGCCTTCCCCAAGGACGCCCGGGGCCTAGATGCAAAGGCAAGGCAGGAGTGGAGCTGAGGCCAGGAAGGCGCCAGGGGCCTCTCCCAGCATCGCACAGCCTGCTCCTTCCCGGGCAGCAAGCCTAGCAGCGAGGCAAGCCCGGGCAAGTCTCGCCCAGGGCGGAGCAGCCTCGCGCAAGGCACTTGACTAGATCCGGCCTCTGAGCAGAGCTGGAGCTCTGCCGTCCTGGAGGCACACTCGGCTCGGCCCAAGCAGGGATTGCAGCTGCACGCGGCTTGGCTCCCTCGACTCTTCCCAAGGAGGCTCGCTTCCAAGCGGACCGTGCACTTGGCTTCCAGGCAGGGACGCCCCGCGCCTCCTGCAGGTCTTGGCACAGGGGCTGCTTCCCCTGAGCGGAGGCTGTGGGCGGCAGCCCAGACACGCAGGGGCAGGCCCCAACCACCTGCCCACGTCTCTGCTGGTGGGGAGAGCACTAGGGAAATGACGTCTGTCAGGCACCTTCTGGGCGCTCACGGAGTCAGCCTCCGGGTGTGTGGGGCTGCAGACCACAGCCGGGGGCCCTGGGGAAGCCTGGTGCTCTCCGTGCTGTGCTGAGTCTGGGCGGCCAAGCGACCGCTGGAGGAGCCCTGCACTTGCCATTCCCTTCCCTATGACAGAGCTCTCACGGCTGGAGGGCTTGGCAGCGTGCACCCCACCGGCCCCTAAGCCCTCCGCAAGGACGCCTGGGGACTAGGTGCAAAGGCAAGGCAGGAGTGGAGCTGAGGCCAGGAAGGCGCCAGGAGCGTCTGCCTGTCTGGCGCAGCCTGCTCCTTCCCGGGCAGGAAGCCTAGCAGCGAGGCAAGTCTGGGCAAGGCTCGCCCAGGGCAGAGCAGCCTCACGCCAGCAACTCTGCCAGATCGGGCCTCTGAGCAGAGCTGGAGCTCTGCCGTACTGGAGGCTCACTGGGCTCCGCCCAAGGAGTGAGTGCAGACGCACGCAGCTGGGCTGCCTCCTCTTCTCCCGAGGAGGCTCGCTTCCCGCCTGCTGTGCACTAGGCTTCCAGGCGGGGGCGCCCCGCGCCCCCTACAGGTCTTGGCTCAGGGGCTGCTTCCCTGGAGCTGGGGCTGCCGGCGGGAGCCCAGACACGCAGGGGCAGGCCCCACCACCTGCACACGTCTCTGCTGGGGAGCAGAGCGCTAGGGACGTGACGTCTGTCAGGCACCTTCTGGGCGCCCACGGAGTCAGCCTCCGGGAGTGTGGGGCTGCAGACCACAGCCAGGGGACCTGGGAGCCTTGTGCTCTCCGTGCGGCGCTGAGTCTGGGCGGCCAAGCAACCGCTGGTGGAGCCCTGCACTTGCCCTCCCCTCCCCTCGACGAGAGGCCTCACTGCTGGAGGGCTTGGCAGTGTGCAAGCCACCGGCTCCTAAGCCTTCCCCAAGGACGCCCGGGGCCTAGATGCAAAGGCAAGGCAGGAGTGGAGCTGAGGCCAGGAAGGCGCCAGGGGCCTCTCCCAGCATCGCACAGCCTGCTCCTTCCCGGGCAGCAAGCCTAGCAGCGAGGCAAGCCCGGGCAAGTCTCGCCCAGGGCGGAGCAGCCTCGCGCAAGGCACTTGACTAGATCCGGCCTCTGAGCAGAGCTGGAGCTCTGCCGTCCTGGAGGCACACTCGGCTCGGCCCAAGCAGGGATTGCAGCTGCACGCGGCTTGGCTCCCTCGACTCTTCCCAAGGAGGCTCGCTTCCAAGCGGACCGTGCACTTGGCTTCCAGGCAGGGACGCCCCGCGACTCCTGCAGGTCTTGGCACAGGGGCTGCTTCCCCTGAGCGGACGCTGTGGGCGGCAGCCCAGACACGCAGGGGCAGGCCCCAACCACCTGCACACGTCTCTGCTGGTTGGGAGAGCACTAGGGAAATGACGTCTGTCAGGCACCTTCTGGGCGCTCACGGAGTCAGCCTCCGGGTGTGTGGGGCTGCAGACCACAGCCGGGGGCCCTGGGAAGCCTGGTGCCCTCCGTGCTGTGCTGAGTCTGGGCGGCCAAGCGAGCGCTGGAGGAGCCCTGCACTTGCCATTCCCTTCGCTATGACAGAGCTCTCACGGCTGGAGGGCTTGGCAGCGGGCACCCCACCGGCCCCTAAGCCCTCCGCAAGGACGCCTGGGGACTAGGTGCAAAGGCAAGGCAGGAGTGGAGCTGAGGCCAGGAAGGCGCCAGGAGCGTGTGCCTGTCTGGCGCAGCCTGCTCCTTCCCGGGCAGGAAGCCCAGCAGCGAGGCAAGTCTGGGCAAGGCTCGCCCAGGGCAGAGCAGCCTCACGCCAGCAACTCTGCCAGATCGGGCCTCTGAGCAGAGCTGGAGCTCTGCCGTACTGGAGGCTCACTGGGCTCCGCCCAAGGAGTGAGTGCAGACGCACGCAGCTGGGCTGCCTCCTCTTCTCCCGAGGAGGCTCGCTTCCCGCGTGCTGTGCACCAGGCTTCCAGGCGGGGGCGCCCCGCGCCTCCTACAGGTCTCGGCTCAGGGGCTGCTTCCCTGGAGCTGGGGCTGCCGGCGGGAGCCCAGACACGCAGGGGCAGGCCCCACCACCTGCACACGTCTCTGCTGGGGAGCAGAGCGCTAGGGACATGACGTCTGTCAGGCACCTTCTAGGCGCCCACGGAGTCAGCCTCCGGGAGTGTGGGGCTGCAGACCACAGCCAGGGGACCTGGGAGCCTTGTGCTCTCCGTGCGGCGCTGAGTCTGGGCGGCCAAGCAACCGCTGGTGGAGCCCTGCACTTGCCCTCCCCTCCCCTCGACGAGAGGCCTCACTGCTGGAGGGCTTGGCAGTGTGCAAGCCACCGGCTCCTAAGCCTTCCCCAAGGACGCCCGGGGCCTAGATGCAAAGGCAAGGCAGGAGTGGAGCTGAGGCCAGGAAGGCGCCAGTGGCCTCTCCCAGCATCGCACAGCCTGCTCCTTCCTGGGCAGCAAGCCTAGCAGCGAGGCAAGCCTGGGCAAGTCTCGCCCAGGGCGGAGCAGCCTCGCGCAAGGCACTTGACTAGATCCGGCCTCTGAGCAGAGCTGGAGCTCTGCCGTCCTGGAGGCACACTCGGCTCGGCCCAAGCAGGGATTGCAGCTGCACGCGGCTTGGCTCCCTCGACTCTTCCCAAGGAGGCTCGCTTCCAAGCGGACCGTGCACTTGGCTTCCAGGCAGGGACGCCCCGCGCCTCCTGCAGGTCTTGGCACAGGGGCTGCTTCCCCTGAGCGGAGGCTGTGGGCGGCAGCCCAGACACGCAGGGGCAGGCCCCAACCACCTGCACACGTCTCTGCTGGTGGGGAGAGCACTAGGGAAATGACGTCTGTCAGGCACCTTCTGGGCGCTCACGGAGTCAACCTCCGGGTGTGTGGGGCTGCAGACCACAGCCAGGGGCCCTGGGAAGCCTGGTGCCCTCCGTGCTGTGCTGAGTCTGGGCGGCCAAGCGAGCGCTGGAGGAGCCCTGCAGTTGCCATTCCCTTCGCTATGACAGAGCTCTCACGGCTGGAGGGCTTGGCAGCGGGCACCCCACCGGCCCCTAAGCCCTCCGCAAGGACGCCTGGGGACTAGGTGCAAAGGCAAGGCAGGAGTGGAGCTGAGGCCAGGAAGGCGCCAGGAGCGTCTGCCTGTCTGGCGCAGCCTGCTCCTTCCCGGGCAGGAAGCCCAGCAGCGAGGCAAGTCTGGGCAAGGCTCGCCCAGGGCAGAGCAGCCTCACGCCAGCAACTCTGCCAGATCAGGCCTCTGAGCAGAGCTCGAGCTCTGCCGTACTGGAGGCTCACTGGGCTCCGCCCAAGGAGTGATTGCAGACGCACTCAGCTGGGCTGCCTCCTCTTCTCCCGAGGAGGCTCGCTTCCCGCGTGCTGTGCACTAGGCTTCCAGGCGGGGGCGCCCCGCGCCTCCTACAGGTCTTGGCTCAGGGGCTGCTTCCCTGGAGCTGGGGCTGCCGGCGGGAGCCCAGACACGCAGGGGCAGGCGCCACCACCTGCACACGTCTCTGCTGGGGAGCAGAGCGCTAGGGACATGACGTCTGTCAGGCATCTTCTGGGCGCCCACGGAGTCAGCCTCCGGGAGTGTGGGGCTGCAGACCACAGCCAGGGGACCTGGGAGCCTTGTGCTCTCCGTGCGGCGCTGAGTCTGGGCGGCCAAGCAACCGCTGGTGGAGCCCTGCACTTGCCCTCCCCTCCCCTCGACGAGAGGCCTCACTGCTGGAGGGCTTGGCAGTGTGCAAGCCACCGGCTCCTAAGCCTTCCCCAAGGACGCCCGGGGCCTAGATGCAAAGGCAAGGCAGGAGTGGAGCTGAGGCCAGGAAGGCGCCAGTGGCCTCTCCCAGCATCGCACAGCCTGCTCCTTCCTGGGCAGCAAGCCTAGCAGCGAGGCAAGCCTGGGCAAGTCTCGCCCAGGGCAGAGCAGCCTCGCGCAAGGCACTTGACTAGATCCGGCCTCTGAGCAGAGCTGGAGCTCTGCCGTCCTGGAGGCACACTCGGCTCGGCCCAAGCAGGGATTGCAGCTGCACGCGGCTTGGCTCCCTCGACTCTTCCCAAGGAGGCTCGCTTCCAAGCGGACTGTGCACTTGGCTTCCAGGCAGGGACGCCCCGCGCCTCCTGCAGGTCTTGGCAGAGGGGCTGCTTCCCCTGAGCGGAGGCTGTGGGCGGCAGCCCAGACACGCAGGGGCAGGCCCCAACCACCTGCACACGTCTCTGCTGGTTGGGAGAGCACTAGGGAAATGACGTCTGTCAGGCACCTTCTGGGCGCTCACGGAGTCAGCCTCCGGATGTGTGGGGATGCAGACCACAGCCAGGGGCCCTGGGAAGCCTGGTGCCCTCCGTGCTGTGCTGAGTCTGGGCGGCCAAGCGAGCGCTGGAGGAGCCCTGCACTTGCCATTCCCTTCGCTATGACAGAGCTCTCACGGCTGGAGGGCTTGGCAGCGGGCACCCCACCGGCCCCTAAGCCCTCCGCAAGGACGCCTGGGGACTAGGTGCAAAGGCAAGGCAGGAGTGGAGCTGAGGCCAGGAAGGCGCCAGGAGCGTCTGCCTGTCTGGCGCAGCCTGCTCCTTCCCGGGCAGGAAGCCCAGCAGCGAGGCAAGTCTGGGCAAGGCTCGCCCAGGGCAGAGCAGCCTCACGCCAGCAACTCTGCCAGATCGGGCCTCTGAGCAGAGCTCGAGCTCTGCCGTACTGGAGGCTCACTGGGCTCCGCCCTAGGAGTGATTGCAGACGCACGCAGCTGGGCTGCCTCCTCTTCTCCCGAGGAGGCTCGCTTCCCGCGTGCTGTGCACTAGGCTTCCAGGCGGGGGCGCCCCGCGCCTCCTACAGGTCTTGGCTCAGGGGCTGCTTCCCTGGAGCTGGGGCTGCCGGCGGGAGCCCAGACACGCAGGGGCAGGCCCCACCACCTGCACACGTCTCTGCTGGGGAGCAGAGCGCTAGGGACATGACGTCTGTCAGGCATCTTCTGGGCGCCCACGGAGTCAGCCTCCGGGAGTGTGGGGCTGCAGACCACAGCCAGGGGACCTGGGAGCCTTGTGCTCTCCGTGCGGCGCTGAGTCTGGGCGGCCAAGCAACCGCTGGTGGAGCCCTGCACTTGCCCTCCCCTCCCCTCTACGAGAGGCCTCACTGCTGGAGGGCTTGGCAGTGTGCAAGCCACCGGCTCCTAAGCCTTCCCCAAGGACGCCCGGGGCCTAGATGCAAAGGCAAGGCAGGAGTGGAGCTGAGGCCAGGAAGGCGCCAGTGGCCTCTCCCAGCATCGCACAGCCTGCTCCTTCCTGGGCAGCAAGCCTAGCAACGAGGCAAGCCTGGGCAAGTCTCGCCCAGGGCAGAGCAGCCTCGCGCAAGGCACTTGACTAGATCCGGCCTCTGAGCAGAGCTGGAGCTCTGCCGTCCTGGAGGCACACTCGGCTCGGCCCAAGCAGGGATTGCAGCTGCACGCGGCTTGGCTCCCTCGACTCTTCCCAAGGAGGCTCGCTTCCAAGCGGACTGTGCACTTGGCTTCCAGGCAGGGACGCCCCGCGCCTCCTGCAGGTCTTGGCACAGGGGCTGCTTCCCCTGAGCGGAGGCTGTGGGCGGCAGCACAGACACGCAGGGGCAGGCCCCAACCACCTGCACACGTCTCTGCTGGTTGGGAGAGCACTAGGGAAATGACGTCTGTCAGGCACCTTCTGGGCGCTCACGGAGTCAGCCTCCGGGTGTGTGGGGCTGCAGACCACAGCCAGGGGCCCTGGGAAGCCTGGTGCTCTCCGTGCTGTGCTGAGTCTGGGCGGCCAAGCGAGCGCTGGAGGAGCCCTGCACTTGCCATTCCCTTCGCTATGACAGAGCTCTCACGGCTGGAGGGCTTGGCAGCGGGCACCCCACCGGCCCCTAAGCCCTCCGCAAGGACGCCTGGGGACTAGGTGCAAAGGCAAGGCAGGAGTGGAGCTGAGGCCAGGAAGGCGCCAGGAGCGTCTGCCTGTCTGGCGCAGCCTGCTCCTTCCCGGGCAGGAAGCCCAGCAGCGAGGCAAGTCTGGGCAAGGCTCGCCCAGGGCAGAGCAGCCTCACGCCAGCAACTCTGCCAGATCGGGCCTCTGAGCAGAGCTGGAGCTCTGCCGTACTGGAGGCTCACTGGGCTCCGCCCAAGGAGTGATTGCAGACGCACGCAGCTGGGCTGCCTCCTCTTCTCCCGAGGAGGCTCGCTTCCCGCGTGCTGTGTACCAGGCTTCCAGGCGGGGGCGCCCCGCGCCTCCTACAGGTCTTGGCTCAGGGGCTGCTTCCCTGGAGCTGGGGCTGCCGGCGGGAGCCCAGACACGCAGGGGCAGGCCCCACCACCTGCACACGTCTCTGCTGGGGAGCAGAGCGCTAGGGACATGACGTCTGTCAGGCACCTTCTGGGCGCCCACGGAGTCAGCCTCCGGGAGTGTGGGGCTGCAGACCACAGCCAGGGGACCTGGGAGCCTTGTGCTCTCCGTGCGGCGCTGAGTCTGGGCGGCCAAGCAACCGCTGGTGGAGCCCTGCACTTGCCCTCCCCTCCCCTCGACGAGAGGCCTCACTGCTGGAGGGCTTGGCAGTGTGCAAGCCACCGGCTCCTAAGCCTTCCCCAAGGACGCCCGGGGCCTAGATGCAAAGGCAAGGCAGGAGTGGAGCTGAGGCCAGGAAGGCGCCAGTGGCCTCTCCCAGCATCGCACAGCCTGCTCCTTCCTGGGCAGCAAGCCTAGCAGCGAGGCAAGCCTGGGCAAGTCTCGCCCAGGGCAGAGCAGCCTCGCGCAAGGCACTTGACTAGATCCGGCCTCTGAGCAGAGCTGGAGCTCTGCCGTCCTGGAGGCACACTCGGCTCGGCCCAAGCAGGGATTGCAGCTGCACGCGGCTTGGCTCCCTCGACTCTTCCCAAGGAGGCTCGCTTCCAAGCGGACTGTGCACTTGGCTTCCAGGCAGGGACGCCCCGCGCCTCCTGCAGGTCTTGGCACAGGGGCTGCTTCCCCTGAGCGGAGGCTGTGGGCGGCAGCCCAGACACGCAGGGGCAGGCCCCAACCACCTGCCCACGTCTCTGCTGGTTGGGAGAGCACTAGGGAAATGACGTCTGTCAGGCACCTTCTGGGCGCTCACGGAGTCAGCCTCCGGGTGTGTGGGGCTGCAGACCACAGCCAGGGGCCCTGGGAAGCCTGGTGCTCTCCGTGCTGTGCTGAGTCTGGGCGGCCAAGCGAGCGCTGGAGGAGCCCTGCACTTGCCATTCCCTTCGCTATGACAGAGCTCTCACGGCTGGAGGGCTTGGCAGCGGGCACCCCACCGGCCCCTAAGCCCTCCGCAAGGACGCCTGGGGACTAGGTGCAAAGGCAAGGCAGGAGTGGAGCTGAGGCCAGGAAGGCGCCAGGAGCGTCTGCCTGTCTGGCGCAGCCTGCTCCTTCCCGGGCAGGAAGCCCAGCAGCGAGGCAAGTCTGGGCAAGGCTCGCCCAGGGCAGAGCAGCCTCACGCCAGCAACTCTGCCAGATCGGGCCTCTGAGCAGAGCTCGAGCTCTGCCGTACTGGAGGCTCACTGGGCTCCGCCCAAGGAGTGATTGCAGAAGCACGCAGCTGGGCTGCCTCCTCTTCTCCCGAGGAGGCTCGCTTCCCGCGTGCTGTGCACCAGGATTCCAGGCGGGGGCGCCCCGCGCCTCCTACAGGTCTTGCCTCAGGGGCTGCTTCCCTGGAGCTGGGGCTGCCGGCGGGAGCCCAGACACGCAGGGGCAGGCCCCACCACCTGCACACGTCTCTGCTGGGGAGCAGAGCGCTAGGGACATGACGTCTGTCAGGCACCTTCTGGGCGCCCACGGAGTCAGCCTCCGGGAGTGTGGGGCTGCAGACCACAGCCAGGGGACCTGGGAGCCTTGTGCTCTCCGTGCGGCGCTGAGTCTGGGCGGCCAAGCAACCGCTGGTGGAGCCCTGCACTTGCCCTCCCCTCCCCTCTACGAGAGGCCTCACTGCTGGAGGGCTTGGCAGTGTGCAAGCCACCGGCTCCTAAGCCTTCCCCAAGGACGCCCGGGGCCTAGATGCAAAGGCAAGGCAGGAGTGGAGCTGAGGCCAGGAAGGCGCCAGTGGCCTCTCCCAGCATCGCACAGCCTGCTCCTTCCTGGGCAGCAAGCCTAGCAGCGAGGCAAGCCTGGGCAAGTCTCGCCCAGGGCAGAGCAGCCTCGCGCAAGGCACTTGACTAGATCCGGCCTCTGAGCAGAGCTGGAGCTCTGCCGTCCTGGAGACACACTCGGCTCGGCCCAAGCAGGGATGGCAGCTGCACGCGGCTTGGCTCCCTCGACTCTTCCCAAGGAGGCTCGCTTCCAAGCGGACTGTGCACTTGGCTTCCAGGCAGGGACGCCCCGCGCCTCCTGCAGGTCTTGGCAGAGGGGCTGCTTCCCCTGAGCGGAGGCTGTGGGCGGCAGCCCAGACACGCAGGGGCAGGCCCCAACCACCTGCACACGTCTCTGCTGGTTGGGAGAGCACTAGGGAAATGACGTCTGTCAGGCACCTTCTGGGCGCTCACGGAGTCAGCCTCCGGGTGTGTGGGGATGCAGACCACAGCCAGGGGCCCTGGGAAGCCTGGTGCCCTCCGTGCTGTGCTGAGTCTGGGCGGCCAAGCGAGCGCTGGAGGAGCCCTGCACTTGCCATTCCCTTCGCTATGACAGAGCTCTCACGGCTGGAGGGCTTGGCAGCGGGCACCCCACCGGCCCCTAAGCCCTCCGCAAGGACGCCTGGGGACTAGGTGCAAAGGCAAGGCAGGAGTGGAGCTGAGGCCAGGAAGGCGCCAGGAGCGTCTGCCTGTCTGGCGCAGCCTGCTCCTTCCCGGGCAGGAAGCCCAGCAGCGAGGCAAGTCTGGGCAAGGCTCGCCCAGGGCAGAGCAGCCTCACGCCAGCAACTCTGCCAGATCGGGCCTCTGAGCAGAGCTGGAGCTCTGCCGTACTGGAGGCTCACTGGGCTCCGCCCAAGGAGTGAGTGCAGACGCACGCAGCTGGGCTGCCTCCTCTTCTCCCGAGGAGGCTCGCTTCCCGCGTGCTGTGCACTAGGCTTCCAGGCGGGGGCGCCCCGCGCCCCCTACAGGTCTTGGCTCAGGGGCTGCTTCCCTGGAGCTGGGGCTGCCGGCGGGAGCCCAGACACGCAGGGGCAGGCCCCACCACCTGCACACGTCTCTGCTGGGGAGCAGAGCGCTAGGGACATGACGTCTGTCAGGCATCTTCTGGGCGCCCACGGAGTCAGCCTCCGGGAGTGTGGGGCTGCAGACCACAGCCAGGGGACCTGGGAGCCTTGTGCTCTCCGTGCGGCGCTGAGTCTGGGCGGCCAAGCAACCGCTGGTGGAGCCCTGCACTTGCCCTCCCCTCCCCTCTACGAGAGGCCTCACTGCTGGAGGGCTTGGCAGTGTGCAAGCCACCGGCTCCTAAGCCTTCCCCAAGGACGCCCGGGGCCTAGATGCAAATGCAAGGCAGGAGTGGAGCTGAGGCCAGGAAGGCGCCAGGGGCCTCTCCCAGCATCGCACAGCCTGCTCCTTCCTGGGCAGCAAGCCTAGCAGCGAGGCAAGCCTGGGCAAGTCTCGCCCAGGGCAGAGCAGCCTCGCGCAAGGCACTTGACTAGATCCGGCCTCTGAGCAGAGCTGGAGCTCTGCCGTCCTGGAGGCACACTCGGCTCGGCCCAAGCAGGGATTGCAGCTGCACGCGGCTTGGCTCCCTCGACTCTTCCCAAGGAGGCTCGCTTCCAAGCGGACTGTGCACTTGGCTTCCAGGCAGGGACGCCCCGCGCCTCCTGCAGGTCTTGGCAGAGGGGCTGCTTCCCCTGAGCGGAGGCTGTGGGCGGCAGCCCAGACACGCAGGGGCAGGCCCCAACCACCTGCACACGTCTCTGCTGGTTGGGAGAGCACTAGGGAAATGACGTCTGTCAGGCACCTTCTGGGCGCTCACGGAGTCAGCCTCCGGGTGTGTGGGGATGCAGACCACAGCCAGGGGCCCTGGGAAGCCTGGTGCTCTCCGTGCTGTGCTGAGTCTGGGCGGCCAAGCGAGCGCTGGAGGAGCCCTGCACTTGCCATTCCCTTCGCTATGACAGAGCTCTCACGGCTGGAGGGCTTGGCAGCGGGCACCCCACCGGCCCCTAAGCCCTCCGCAAGGACGCCTGGGGACTAGGTGCAAAGGCAAGGCAGGAGTGGAGCTGAGGCCAGGAAGGCGCCAGGAGCGTCTGCCTGTCTGGCGCAGCCTGCTCCTTCCCGGGCAGGAAGCCTAGCAGCGAGGCAAGTCTGGGCAAGGCTCGCCCAGGGCAGAGCAGCCTCACGCCAGCAACTCTGCCAGATCGGGCCTCTGAGCAGAGCTGGAGCTCTGCCGTACTGGAGGCTCACTGGGCTCCGCCCAAGGAGTGAGTGCAGACGCACGCAGCTGGGCTGCCTCCTCTTCTCCCGAGGAGGCTCGCTTCCCGCCTGCTGTGCACTAGGCTTCCAGGCGGGGGCGCCCCGCGCCCCCTACAGGTCTTGGCTCAGGGGCTGCTTCCCTGGAGCTGGGGCTGCCGGCGGGAGCCCAGACACGCAGGGGCAGGCCCCACCACCTGCACACGTCTCTGCTGGGGAGCAGAGCGCTAGGGACATGACGTCTGTCAGGCACCTTCTGGGCGCCCACGGAGTCAGCCTCCGGGAGTGTGGGGCTGCAGACCACAGCCAGGGGACCTGGGAGCCTTGTGCTCTCCGTGCGGCGCTGAGTCTGGGTGGCCAAGCAACCGCTGGTGGAGCCCTGCACTTGCCCTCCCCTCCCCTCGACGAGAGGCCTCACTGCTGGAGGGCTTGGCAGTGTGCAAGCCACCGGCTCCTAAGCCTTCCCCAAGGACGCCCGGGGCCTAGATGCAAAGGCAAGGCAGGAGTGGAGCTGAGGCCAGGAAGGCGCCAGGGGCCTCTCCCAGCATCGCACAGCCTGCTCCTTCCCGGGCAGCAAGCCTAGCAGCGAGGCAAGCCCGGGCAAGTCTCGCCCAGGGCGGAGCAGCCTCGCGCAAGGCACTTGACTAGATCCGGCCTCTGAGCAGAGCTGGAGCTCTGCCGTCCTGGAGGCACACTCGGCTCGGCCCAAGCAGGGATTGCAGCTGCACGCGGCTTGGCTCCCTCGACTCTTCCCAAGGAGGCTCGCTTCCAAGCGGACCGTGCACTTGGCTTCCAGGCAGGGACGCCCCGCGCCTCCTGCAGGTCTTGGCACAGGGGCTGCTTCCCCTGAGCGGAGGCTGTGGGCGGCAGCCCAGACACGCAGGGGCAGGCCCCAACCACCTGCCCACGTCTCTGCTGGTGGGGAGAGCACTAGGGAAATGACGTCTGTCAGGCACCTTCTGGGCGCTCACGGAGTCAGCCTCCGGGTGTGTGGGGCTGCAGACCACAGCCGGGGGCCCTGGGGAAGCCTGGTGCTCTCCGTGCTGTGCTGAGTCTGGGCGGCCAAGCGAGCGCTGGAGGAGCCCTGCACTTGCCATTCCCTTCCCTATGACAGAGCTCTCACGGCTGGAGGGCTTGGCAGCGTGCACCCCACCGGCCCCTAAGCCCTCCGCAAGGACGCCTGGGGACTAGGTGCAAAGGCAAGGCAGGAGTGGAGCTGAGGCCAGGAAGGCGCCAGGAGCGTCTGCCTGTCTGGCGCAGCCTGCTCCTTCCCGGGCAGGAAGCCTAGCAGCGAGGCAAGTCTGGGCAAGGCTCGCCCAGGGCAGAGCAGCCTCACGCCAGCAACTCTGCCAGATCGGGCCTCTGAGCAGAGCTGGAGCTCTGCCGTACTGGAGGCTCACTGGGCTCCGCCCAAGGAGTGAGTGCAGACGCACGCAGCTGGGCTGCCTCCTCTTCTCCCGAGGAGGCTCGCTTCCCGCCTGCTGTGCACTAGGCTTCCAGGCGGGGGCGCCCCGCGCCCCCTACAGGTCTTGGCTCAGGGGCTGCTTCCCTGGAGCTGGGGCTGCCGGCGGGAGCCCAGACACGCAGGGGCAGGCCCCACCACCTGCACACGTCTCTGCTGGGGAGCAGAGCGCTAGGGACGTGACGTCTGTCAGGCACCTTCTGGGCGCCCACGGAGTCAGCCTCCGGGAGTGTGGGGCTGCAGACCACAGCCAGGGGACCTGGGAGCCTTGTGCTCTCCGTGCGGCGCTGAGTCTGGGCGGCCAAGCAACCGCTGGTGGAGCCCTGCACTTGCCCTCCCCTCCCCTCGACGAGAGGCCTCACTGCTGGAGGGCTTGGCAGTGTGCAAGCCACCGGCTCCTAAGCCTTCCCCAAGGACGCCCGGGGCCTAGATGCAAAGGCAAGGCAGGAGTGGAGCTGAGGCCAGGAAGGCGCCAGGGGCCTCTCCCAGCATCGCACAGCCTGCTCCTTCCCGGGCAGCAAGCCTAGCAGCGAGGCAAGCCCGGGCAAGTCTCGCCCAGGGCGGAGCAGCCTCGCGCAAGGCACTTGACTAGATCCGGCCTCTGAGCAGAGCTGGAGCTCTGCCGTCCTGGAGGCACACTCGGCTCGGCCCAAGCAGGGATTGCAGCTGCACGCGGCTTGGCTCCCTCGACTCTTCCCAAGGAGGCTCGCTTCCAAGCGGACCGTGCACTTGGCTTCCAGGCAGGGACGCCCCGCGCCTCCTGCAGGTCTTGGCACAGGGGCTGCTTCCCCTGAGCGGAGGCTGTGGGCGGCAGCCCAGACACGCAGGGGCAGGCCCCAACCACCTGCCCACGTCTCTGCTGGTGGGGAGAGCACTAGGGAAATGACGTCTGTCAGGCACCTTCTGGGCGCTCACGGAGTCAGCCTCCGGGTGTGTGGGGCTGCAGACCACAGCCGGGGGCCCTGGGGAAGCCTGGTGCTCTCCGTGCTGTGCTGAGTCTGGGCGGCCAAGCGACCGCTGGAGGAGCCCTGCACTTGCCATTCCCTTCCCTATGACAGAGCTCTCACGGCTGGAGGGCTTGGCAGCGTGCACCCCACCGGCCCCTAAGCCCTCCGCAAGGACGCCTGGGGACTAGGTGCAAAGGCAAGGCAGGAGTGGAGCTGAGGCCAGGAAGGCGCCAGGAGCGTCTGCCTGTCTGGCGCAGCCTGCTCCTTCCCGGGCAGGAAGCCTAGCAGCGAGGCAAGTCTGGGCAAGGCTCGCCCAGGGCAGAGCAGCCTCACGCCAGCAACTCTGCCAGATCGGGCCTCTGAGCAGAGCTGGAGCTCTGCCGTACTGGAGGCTCACTGGGCTCCGCCCAAGGAGTGAGTGCAGACGCACGCAGCTGGGCTGCCTCCTCTTCTCCCGAGGAGGCTCGCTTCCCGCCTGCTGTGCACTAGGCTTCCAGGCGGGGGCGCCCCGCGCCCCCTACAGGTCTTGGCTCAGGGGCTGCTTCCCTGGAGCTGGGGCTGCCGGCGGGAGCCCAGACACGCAGGGGCAGGCCCCACCACCTGCACACGTCTCTGCTGGGGAGCAGAGCGCTAGGGACATGACGTCTGTCAGGCACCTTCTGGGCGCCCACGGAGTCAGCCTCCGGGAGTGTGGGGCTGCAGACCACAGCCAGGGGACCTGGGAGCCTTGTGCTCTCCGTGCGGCGCTGAGTCTGGGCGGCCAAGCAACCGCTGGTGGAGCCCTGCACTTGCCCTCCCCTCCCCTCGACGAGAGGCCTCACTGCTGGAGGGCTTGGCAGTGTGCAAGCCACCGGCTCCTAAGCCTTCCCCAAGGACGCCCGGGGCCTAGATGCAAAGGCAAGGCAGGAGTGGAGCTGAGGCCAGGAAGGCGCCAGGGGCCTCTCCCAGCATCGCACAGCCTGCTCCTTCCCGGGCAGCAAGCCTAGCAGCGAGGCAAGCCCGGGCAAGTCTCGCCCAGGGCGGAGCAGCCTCGCGCAAGGCACTTGACTAGATCCGGCCTCTGAGCAGAGCTGGAGCTCTGCCGTCCTGGAGGCACACTCGGCTCGGCCCAAGCAGGGATTGCAGCTGCACGCGGCTTGGCTCCCTCGACTCTTCCCAAGGAGGCTCGCTTCCAAGCGGACCGTGCACTTGGCTTCCAGGCAGGGACGCCCCGCGCCTCCTGCAGGTCTTGGCACAGGGGCTGCTTCCCCTGAGCGGAGGCTGTGGGCGGCAGCCCAGACACGCAGGGGC
Organism: Budorcas taxicolor; assembly: GCF_023091745.1. Classification (NCBI taxonomy): domain Eukaryota; kingdom Metazoa; phylum Chordata; class Mammalia; order Artiodactyla; family Bovidae; genus Budorcas; species Budorcas taxicolor. The sequence goes on from NW_026291583.1 coordinate 1,402,956, forward strand.
AGGCCCCAACCACCTGCACACGTCTCTGCTGGTTGGGAGAGCACTAGGGAAATGACGTCTGTCAGGCACCTTCTGGGCGCTCACGGAGTCAGCCTCCGGGTGTGTGGGGCTGCAGACCACAGCCGGGGGCCCTGGGAAGCCTGGTGCCCTCCGTGCTGTGCTGAGTCTGGGCGGCCAAGCGAGCGCTGGAGGAGCCCTGCACTTGCCATTCCCTTCGCTATGACAGAGCTCTCACGGCTGGAGGGCTTGGCAGCGTGCACCCCACCGGCCCCTAAGCCCTCCGCAAGGACGCCTGGGGACTAGGTGCAAAGGCAAGGCAGGAGTGGAGCTGAGGCCAGGAAGGCGCCAGGAGCGTCTGCCTGTCTGGCGCAGCCTGCTCCTTCCCGGGCAGGAAGCCTAGCAGCGAGGCAAGTCTGGGCAAGGCTCGCCCAGGGCAGAGCAGCCTCACGCCAGCAACTCTGCCAGATCGGGCCTCTGAGCAGAGCTGGAGCTCTGCCGTACTGGAGGCTCACTGGGCTCCGCCCAAGGAGTGAGTGCAGACGCACGCAGCTGGGCTGCCTCCTCTTCTCCCGAGGAGGCTCGCTTCCCGCCTGCTGTGCACTAGGCTTCCAGGCGGGGGCGCCCCGCGCCCCCTACAGGTCTTGGCTCAGGGGCTGCTTCCCTGGAGCTGGGGCTGCCGGCGGGAGCCCAGACACGCAGGGGCAGGCCCCACCACCTGCACACGTCTCTGCTGGGGAGCAGAGCGCTAGGGACATGACGTCTGTCAGGCACCTTCTGGGCGCTCACGGAGTCAGCCTCCGGGTGTGTGGGGCTGCAGACCACAGCCGGGGGCCCTGGGGAAGCCTGGTGCTCTCCGTGCTGTGCTGAGTCTGGGCGGCCAAGCGACCGCTGGAGGAGCCCTGCACTTGCCATTCCCTTCCCTATGACAGAGCTCTCACGGCTGGAGGGCTTGGCAGCGTGCACCCCACCGGCCCCTAAGCCCTCCGCAAGGACGCCTCGGGACTAGGTGCAAAGGCAAGGCAGGAGTGGAGCTGAGGCCAGGAAGGCGCCAGGAGCGTCTGCCTGTCTGGCGCAGCCTGCTCCTTCCCGGGCAGGAAGCCTAGCAGCGAGGCACGTCTGGGCAAGGCTCGCCCAGGGCAGAGCAGCCTCACGCCAGCAACTCTGCCAGATCGGGCCTCTGAGCAGAGCTGGAGCTCTGCCGTACTGGAGGCTCACTGGGCTCCGCCCAAGGAGTGAGTGCAGACGCACGCAGCTGGGCTGCCTCCTCTTCTCCCGAGGAGGCTCGCTTCCCGCCTGCTGTGCACTAGGCTTCCAGGCGGGGGCGCCCCGCGCCCCCTACAGGTCTTGGCTCAGGGGCTGCTTCCCTGGAGCTGGGGCTGCCGGCGGGAGCCCAGACACGCAGGGGCAGGCCCCACCACCTGCACACGTCTCTGCTGGGGAGCAGAGCGCTAGGGACGTGACGTCTGTCAGGCACCTTCTGGGCGCCCACGGAGTCAGCCTCCGGGAGTGTGGGGCTGCAGACCACAGCCAGGGGACCTGGGAGCCTTGTGCTCTCCGTGCGGCGCTGAGTCTGGGCGGCCAAGCAACCGCTGGTGGAGCCCTGCACTTGCCCTCCCCTCCCCTCGACGAGAGGCCTCACTGCTGGAGGGCTTGGCAGTGTGCAAGCCACCGGCTCCTAAGCCTTCCCCAAGGACGCCCGGGGCCTAGATGCAAAGGCAAGGCAGGAGTGGAGCTGAGGCCAGGAAGGCGCCAGGGGCCTCTCCCAGCATCGCACAGCCTGCTCCTTCCCGGGCAGCAAGCCTAGCAGCGAGGCAAGCCCGGGCAAGTCTCGCCCAGGGCGGAGCAGCCTCGCGCAAGGCACTTGACTAGATCCGGCCTCTGAGCAGAGCTGGAGCTCTGCCGTCCTGGAGGCACACTCGGCTCGGCCCAAGCAGGGATTGCAGCTGCACGCGGCTTGGCTCCCTCGACTCTTCCCAAGGAGGCTCGCTTCCAAGCGGACCGTGCACTTGGCTTCCAGGCAGGGACGCCCCGCGCCTCCTGCAGGTCTTGGCACAGGGGCTGCTTCCCCTGAGCGGAGGCTGTGGGCGGCAGCCCAGACACGCAGGGGCAGGCCCCAACCACCTGCCCACGTCTCTGCTGGTGGGGAGAGCACTAGGGAAATGACGTCTGTCAGGCACCTTCTGGGCGCTCACGGAGTCAGCCTCCGGGTGTGTGGGGCTGCAGACCACAGCCGGGGGCCCTGGGGAAGCCTGGTGCTCTCCGTGCTGTGCTGAGTCTGGGCGGCCAAGCGACCGCTGGAGGAGCCCTGCACTTGCCATTCCCTTCCCTATGACAGAGCTCTCACGGCTGGAGGGCTTGGCAGCGTGCACCCCACCGGCCCCTAAGCCCTCCGCAAGGACGCCTGGGGACTAGGTGCAAAGGCAAGGCAGGAGTGGAGCTGAGGCCAGGAAGGCGCCAGGAGCGTCTGCCTGTCTGGCGCAGCCTGCTCCTTCCCGGGCAGGAAGCCTAGCAGCGAGGCACGTCTGGGCAAGGCTCGCCCAGGGCAGAGCAGCCTCACGCCAGCAACTCTGCCAGATCGGGCCTCTGAGCAGAGCTGGAGCTCTGCCGTACTGGAGGCTCACTGGGCTCCGCCCAAGGAGTGAGTGCAGACGCACGCAGCTGGGCTGCCTCCTCTTCTCCCGAGGAGGCTCGCTTCCCGCCTGCTGTGCACTAGGCTTCCAGGCGGGGGCGCCCCGCGCCCCCTACAGGTCTTGGCTCAGGGGCTGCTTCCCTGGAGCTGGGGCTGCCGGCGGGAGCCCAGACACGCAGGGGCAGGCCCCACCACCTGCACACGTCTCTGCTGGGGAGCAGAGCGCTAGGGACGTGACGTCTGTCAGGCACCTTCTGGGCGCCCACGGAGTCAGCCTCCGGGAGTGTGGGGCTGCAGACCACAGCCAGGGGACCTGGGAGCCTTGTGCTCTCCGTGCGGCGCTGAGTCTGGGCGGCCAAGCAACCGCTGGTGGAGCCCTGCACTTGCCCTCCCCTCCCCTCGACGAGAGGCCTCACTGCTGGAGGGCTTGGCAGTGTGCAAGCCACCGGCTCCTAAGCCTTCCCCAAGGACGCCCGGGGCCTAGATGCAAAGGCAAGGCAGGAGTGGAGCTGAGGCCAGGAAGGCGCCAGGGGCCTCTCCCAGCATCGCACAGCCTGCTCCTTCCCGGGCAGCAAGCCTAGCAGCGAGGCAAGCCCGGGCAAGTCTCGCCCAGGGCGGAGCAGCCTCGCGCAAGGCACTTGACTAGATCCGGCCTCTGAGCAGAGCTGGAGCTCTGCCGTCCTGGAGGCACACTCGGCTCGGCCCAAGCAGGGATTGCAGCTGCACGCGGCTTGGCTCCCTCGACTCTTCCCAAGGAGGCTCGCTTCCAAGCGGACCGTGCACTTGGCTTCCAGGCAGGGACGCCCCGCGCCTCCTGCAGGTCTTGGCACAGGGGCTGCTTCCCCTGAGCGGAGGCTGTGGGCGGCAGCCCAGACACGCAGGGGCAGGCCCCAACCACCTGCCCACGTCTCTGCTGGTGGGGAGAGCACTAGGGAAATGACGTCTGTCAGGCACCTTCTGGGCGCTCACGGAGTCAGCCTCCGGGTGTGTGGGGCTGCAGACCACAGCCGGGGGCCCTGGGGAAGCCTGGTGCTCTCCGTGCTGTGCTGAGTCTGGGCGGCCAAGCGAGCGCTGGAGGAGCCCTGCACTTGCCATTCCCTTCCCTATGACAGAGCTCTCACGGCTGGAGGGCTTGGCAGCGTGCACCCCACCGGCCCCTAAGCCCTCCGCAAGGACGCCTGGGGACTAGGTGCAAAGGCAAGGCAGGAGTGGAGCTGAGGCCAGGAAGGCGCCAGGAGCGTCTGCCTGTCTGGCGCAGCCTGCTCCTTCCCGGGCAGGAAGCCTAGCAGCGAGGCAAGTCTGGGCAAGGCTCGCCCAGGGCAGAGCAGCCTCACGCCAGCAACTCTGCCAGATCGGGCCTCTGAGCAGAGCTGGAGCTCTGCCGTACTGGAGGCTCACTGGGCTCCGCCCAAGGAGTGAGTGCAGACGCACGCAGCTGGGCTGCCTCCTCTTCTCCCGAGGAGGCTCGCTTCCCGCCTGCTGTGCACTAGGCTTCCAGGCGGGGGCGCCCCGCGCCCCCTACAGGTCTTGGCTCAGGGGCTGCTTCCCTGGAGCTGGGGCTGCCGGCGGGAGCCCAGACACGCAGGGGCAGGCCCCACCACCTGCACACGTCTCTGCTGGGGAGCAGAGCGCTAGGGACGTGACGTCTGTCAGGCACCTTCTGGGCGCCCACCGAGTCAGCCTCCGGGAGTGTGGGGCTGCAGACCACAGCCAGGGGACCTGGGAGCCTTGTGCTCTCCGTGCGGCGCTGAGTCTGGGCGGCCAAGCAACCGCTGGTGGAGCCCTGCACTTGCCCTCCCCTCCCCTCGACGAGAGGCCTCACTGCTGGAGGGCTTGGCAGTGTGCAAGCCACCGGCTCCTAAGCCTTCCCCAAGGACGCCCGGGGCCTAGATGCAAAGGCAAGGCAGGAGTGGAGCTGAGGCCAGGAAGGCGCCAGGGGCCTCTCCCAGCATCGCACAGCCTGCTCCTTCCCGGGCAGCAAGCCTAGCAGCGAGGCAAGCCCGGGCAAGTCTCGCCCAGGGCGGAGCAGCCTCGCGCAAGGCACTTGACTAGATCCGGCCTCTGAGCAGAGCTGGAGCTCTGCCGTCCTGGAGGCACACTCGGCTCGGCCCAAGCAGGGATTGCAGCTGCACGCGGCTTGGCTCCCTCGACTCTTCCCAAGGAGGCTCGCTTCCAAGCGGACCGTGCACTTGGCTTCCAGGCAGGGACGCCCCGCGCCTCCTGCAGGTCTTGGCACAGGGGCTGCTTCCCCTGAGCGGAGGCTGTGGGCGGCAGCCCAGACACGCAGGGGCAGGCCCCAACCACCTGCCCACGTCTCTGCTGGTGGGGAGAGCACTAGGGAAATGACGTCTGTCAGGCACCTTCTGGGCGCTCACGGAGTCAGCCTCCGGGTGTGTGGGGCTGCAGACCACAGCCGGGGGCCCTGGGGAAGCCTGGTGCTCTCCGTGCTGTGCTGAGTCTGGGCGGCCAAGCGACCGCTGGAGGAGCCCTGCACTTGCCATTCCCTTCCCTATGACAGAGCTCTCACGGCTGGAGGGCTTGGCAGCGTGCACCCCACCGGCCCCTAAGCCCTCCGCAAGGACGCCTGGGGACTAGGTGCAAAGGCAAGGCAGGAGTGGAGCTGAGGCCAGGAAGGCGCCAGGAGCGTCTGCCTGTCTGGCGCAGCCTGCTCCTTCCCGGGCAGGAAGCCTAGCAGCGAGGCAAGTCTGGGCAAGGCTCGCCCAGGGCAGAGCAGCCTCACGCCAGCAACTCTGCCAGATCGGGCCTCTGAGCAGAGCTGGAGCTCTGCCGTACTGGAGGCTCACTGGGCTCCGCCCAAGGAGTGAGTGCAGACGCACGCAGCTGGGCTGCCTCCTCTTCTCCCGAGGAGGCTCGCTTCCCGCCTGCTGTGCACTAGGCTTCCAGGCGGGGGCGCCCCGCGCCCCCTACAGGTCTTGGCTCAGGGGCTGCTTCCCTGGAGCTGGGGCTGCCGGCGGGAGCCCAGACACGCAGGGGCAGGCCCCACCACCTGCACACGTCTCTGCTGGGGAGCAGAGCGCTAGGGACGTGACGTCTGTCAGGCACCTTCTGGGCGCCCACGGAGTCAGCCTCCGGGAGTGTGGGGCTGCAGACCACAGCCAGGGGACCTGGGAGCCTTGTGCTCTCCGTGCGGCGCTGAGTCTGGGCGGCCAAGCAACCGCTGGTGGAGCCCTGCACTTGCCCTCCCCTCCCCTCGACGAGAGGCCTCACTGCTGGAGGGCTTGGCAGTGTGCAAGCCACCGGCTCCTAAGCCTTCCCCAAGGACGCCCGGGGCCTAGATGCAAAGGCAAGGCAGGAGTGGAGCTGAGGCCAGGAAGGCGCCAGGGGCCTCTCCCAGCATCGCACAGCCTGCTCCTTCCCGGGCAGCAAGCCTAGCAGCGAGGCAAGCCCGGGCAAGTCTCGCCCAGGGCGGAGCAGCCTCGCGCAAGGCACTTGACTAGATCCGGCCTCTGAGCAGAGCTGGAGCTCTGCCGTCCTGGAGGCACACTCGGCTCGGCCCAAGCAGGGATTGCAGCTGCACGCGGCTTGGCTCCCTCGACTCTTCCCAAGGAGGCTCGCTTCCAAGCGGACCGTGCACTTGGCTTCCAGGCAGGGACGCCCCGCGCCTCCTGCAGGTCTTGGCACAGGGGCTGCTTCCCCTGAGCGGAGGCTGTGGGCGGCAGCCCAGACACGCAGGGGCAGGCCCCAACCACCTGCCCACGTCTCTGCTGGTGGGGAGAGCACTAGGGAAATGACGTCTGTCAGGCACCTTCTGGGCGCTCACGGAGTCAGCCTCCGGGTGTGTGGGGCTGCAGACCACAGCCGGGGGCCCTGGGGAAGCCTGGTGCTCTCCGTGCTGTGCTGAGTCTGGGCGGCCAAGCGACCGCTGGAGGAGCCCTGCACTTGCCATTCCCTTCCCTATGACAGAGCTCTCACGGCTGGAGGGCTTGGCAGCGTGCACCCCACCGGCCCCTAAGCCCTCCGCAAGGACGCCTGGGGACTAGGTGCAAAGGCAAGGCAGGAGTGGAGCTGAGGCCAGGAAGGCGCCAGGAGCGTCTGCCTGTCTGGCGCAGCCTGCTCCTTCCCGGGCAGGAAGCCTAGCAGCGAGGCAAGTCTGGGCAAGGCTCGCCCAGGGCAGAGCAGCCTCACGCCAGCAACTCTGCCAGATCGGGCCTCTGAGCAGAGCTGGAGCTCTGCCGTACTGGAGGCTCACTGGGCTCCGCCCAAGGAGTGAGTGCAGACGCACGCAGCTGGGCTGCCTCCTCTTCTCCCGAGGAGGCTCGCTTCCCGCCTGCTGTGCACTAGGCTTCCAGGCGGGGGCGCCCCGCGCCCCCTACAGGTCTTGGCTCAGGGGCTGCTTCCCTGGAGCTGGGGCTGCCGGCGGGAGCCCAGACACGCAGGGGCAGGCCCCACCACCTGCACACGTCTCTGCTGGGGAGCAGAGCGCTAGGGACGTGACGTCTGTCAGGCACCTTCTGGGCGCCCACGGAGTCAGCCTCCGGGAGTGTGGGGCTGCAGACCACAGCCAGGGGACCTGGGAGCCTTGTGCTCTCCGTGCGGCGCTGAGTCTGGGCGGCCAAGCAACCGCTGGTGGAGCCCTGCACTTGCCCTCCCCTCCCCTCGACGAGAGGCCTCACTGCTGGAGGGCTTGGCAGTGTGCAAGCCACCGGCTCCTAAGCCTTCCCCAAGGACGCCCGGGGCCTAGATGCAAAGGCAAGGCAGGAGTGGAGCTGAGGCCAGGAAGGCGCCAGGGGCCTCTCCCAGCATCGCACAGCCTGCTCCTTCCCGGGCAGCAAGCCTAGCAGCGAGGCAAGCCCGGGCAAGTCTCGCCCAGGGCGGAGCAGCCTCGCGCAAGGCACTTGACTAGATCCGGCCTCTGAGCAGAGCTGGAGCTCTGCCGTCCTGGAGGCACACTCGGCTCGGCCCAAGCAGGGATTGCAGCTGCACGCGGCTTGGCTCCCTCGACTCTTCCCAAGGAGGCTCGCTTCCAAGCGGACCGTGCACTTGGCTTCCAGGCAGGGACGCCCCGCGCCTCCTGCAGGTCTTGGCACAGGGGCTGCTTCCCCTGAGCGGAGGCTGTGGGCGGCAGCCCAGACACGCAGGGGCAGGCCCCAACCACCTGCCCACGTCTCTGCTGGTGGGGAGAGCACTAGGGAAATGACGTCTGTCAGGCACCTTCTGGGCGCTCACGGAGTCAGCCTCCGGGTGTGTGGGGCTGCAGACCACAGCCGGGGGCCCTGGGGAAGCCTGGTGCTCTCCGTGCTGTGCTGAGTCTGGGCGGCCAAGCGACCGCTGGAGGAGCCCTGCACTTGCCATTCCCTTCCCTATGACAGAGCTCTCACGGCTGGAGGGCTTGGCAGCGTGCACCCCACCGGCCCCTAAGCCCTCCGCAAGGACGCCTGGGGACTAGGTGCAAAGGCAAGGCAGGAGTGGAGCTGAGGCCAGGAAGGCGCCAGGAGCGTCTGCCTGTCTGGCGCAGCCTGCTCCTTCCCGGGCAGGAAGCCTAGCAGCGAGGCAAGTCTGGGCAAGGCTCGCCCAGGGCAGAGCAGCCTCACGCCAGCAACTCTGCCAGATCGGGCCTCTGAGCAGAGCTGGAGCTCTGCCGTACTGGAGGCTCACTGGGCTCCGCCCAAGGAGTGAGTGCAGACGCACGCAGCTGGGCTGCCTCCTCTTCTCCCGAGGAGGCTCGCTTCCCGCCTGCTGTGCACTAGGCTTCCAGGCGGGGGCGCCCCGCGCCCCCTACAGGTCTTGGCTCAGGGGCTGCTTCCCTGGAGCTGGGGCTGCCGGCGGGAGCCCAGACACGCAGGGGCAGGCCCCACCACCTGCACACGTCTCTGCTGGGGAGCAGAGCGCTAGGGACGTGACGTCTGTCAGGCACCTTCTGGGCGCCCACGGAGTCAGCCTCCGGGAGTGTGGGGCTGCAGACCACAGCCAGGGGACCTGGGAGCCTTGTGCTCTCCGTGCGGCGCTGAGTCTGGGCGGCCAAGCAACCGCTGGTGGAGCCCTGCACTTGCCCTCCCCTCCCCTCTACGAGAGGCCTCACTGCTGGAGGGCTTGGCAGTGTGCAAGCCACCGGCTCCTAAGCCTTCCCCAAGGACGCCCGGGGCCTAGATGCAAAGGCAAGGCAGGAGTGGAGCTGAGGCCAGGAAGGCGCCAGTGGCCTCTCCCAGCATCGCACAGCCTGCTCCTTCCTGGGCAGCAAGCCTAGCAGCGAGGCAAGCCTGGGCAAGTCTCGCCCAGGGCAGAGCAGCCTCGCGCAAGGCACTTGACTAGATCCGGCCTCTGAGCAGAGCTGGAGCTCTGCCGTCCTGGAGGCACACTCGGCTCGGCCCAAGCAGGGATTGCAGCTGCACGCGGCTTGGCTCCCTCGACTCTTCCCAAGGAGGCTCGCTTCCAAGCGGACTGTGCACTTGGCTTCCAGGCAGGGACGCCCCGCGCCTCCTGCAGGTCTTGGCAGAGGGGCTGCTTCCCCTGAGCGGAGGCTGTGGGCGGCAGCCCAGAAACGCAGGGGCAGGCCCCAACCACCTGCACACGTCTCTGCTGGTTGGGAGAGCACTAGGGAAATGACGTCTGTCAGGCACCTTCTGGGCGCTCACGGAGTCAGCCTCCGGGTGTGTGGGGATGCAGACCACAGCCAGGGGCCCTGGGAAGCCTGGTGCTCTCCGTGCTGTGCTGAGTCTGGGCGGCCAAGCGAGCGCTGGAGGAGCCCTGCACTTGCCATTCCCTTCGCTATGACAGAGCTCTCACGGCTGGAGGGCTTGGCAGCGGGCACCCCACCGGCCCCTAAGCCCTCCGCAAGGACGCCTGGGGACTAGGTGCAAAGGCAAGGCAGGAGTGGAGCTGAGGCCAGGAAGGCGCCAGGAGCGTCTGCCTGTCTGGCGCAGCCTGCTCCTTCCCGGGCAGGAAGCCTAGCAGCGAGGCAAGTCTGGGCAAGGCTCGCCCAGGGCAGAGCAGCCTCACGCCAGCAACTCTGCCAGATCGGGCCTCTGAGCAGAGCTGGAGCTCTGCCGTACTGGAGGCTCACTGGGCTCCGCCCAAGGAGTGAGTGCAGACGCACGCAGCTGGGCTGCCTCCTCTTCTCCCGAGGAGGCTCGCTTCCCGCCTGCTGTGCACTAGGCTTCCAGGCGGGGGCGCCCCGCGCCCCCTACAGGTCTTGGCTCAGGGGCTGCTTCCCTGGAGCTGGGGCTGCCGGCGGGAGCCCAGACACGCAGGGGCAGGCCCCACCACCTGCACACGTCTCTGCTGGGGAGCAGAGCGCTAGGGACATGACGTCTGTCAGGCACCTTCTGGGCGCCCACGGAGTCAGCCTCCGGGAGTGTGGGGCTGCAGACCACAGCCAGGGGACCTGGGAGCCTTGTGCTCTCCGTGCGGCGCTGAGTCTGGGCGGCCAAGCAACCGCTGGTGGAGCCCTGCACTTGCCCTCCCCTCCCCTCGACGAGAGGCCTCACTGCTGGAGGGCTTGGCAGTGTGCAAGCCACCGGCTCCTAAGCCTTCCCCAAGGACGCCCGGGGCCTAGATGCAAAGGCAAGGCAGGAGTGGAGCTGAGGCCAGGAAGGCGCCAGGGGCCTCTCCCAGCATCGCACAGCCTGCTCCTTCCCGGGCAGCAAGCCTAGCAGCGAGGCAAGCCCGGGCAAGTCTCGCCCAGGGCGGAGCAGCCTCGCGCAAGGCACTTGACTAGATCCGGCCTCTGAGCAGAGCTGGAGCTCTGCCGTCCTGGAGGCACACTCGGCTCGGCCCAAGCAGGGATTGCAGCTGCACGCGGCTTGGCTCCCTCGACTCTTCCCAAGGAGGCTCGCTTCCAAGCGGACCGTGCACTTGGCTTCCAGGCAGGGACGCCCCGCGCCTCCTGCAGGTCTTGGCACAGGGGCTGCTTCCCCTGAGCGGAGGCTGTGGGCGGCAGCCCAGACACGCAGGGGCAGGCCCCAACCACCTGCCCACGTCTCTGCTGGTGGGGAGAGCACTAGGGAAATGACGTCTGTCAGGCACCTTCTGGGCGCTCACGGAGTCAGCCTCCGGGTGTGTGGGGCTGCAGACCACAGCCGGGGGCCCTGGGGAAGCCTGGTGCTCTCCGTGCTGTGCTGAGTCTGGGCGGCCAAGCGACCGCTGGAGGAGCCCTGCACTTGCCATTCCCTTCCCTATGACAGAGCTCTCACGGCTGGAGGGCTTGGCAGCGTGCACCCCACCGGCCCCTAAGCCCTCCGCAAGGACGCCTGGGGACTAGGTGCAAAGGCAAGGCAGGAGTGGAGCTGAGGCCAGGAAGGCGCCAGGAGCGTCTGCCTGTCTGGCGCAGCCTGCTCCTTCCCGGGCAGGAAGCCTAGCAGCGAGGCAAGTCTGGGCAAGGCTCGCCCAGGGCAGAGCAGCCTCACGCCAGCAACTCTGCCAGATCGGGCCTCTGAGCAGAGCTGGAGCTCTGCCGTACTGGAGGCTCACTGGGCTCCGCCCAAGGAGTGAGTGCAGACGCACGCAGCTGGGCTGCCTCCTCTTCTCCCGAGGAGGCTCGCTTCCCGCATGCTGTGCACTAGGCTTCCAGGCGGGGGCGCCCCGCGCCCCCTACAGGTCTTGGCTCAGGGGCTGCTTCCCTGGAGCTGGGGCTGCCGGCGGGAGCCCAGAAGACACGCAGGGGCAGGCCCCAACCACCTGCACACGTCTCTGCTGGTGGGGAGAGCACTCGGGAAATGACGTCTGTCAGGCACCTTCTGGGCGCTCACGGAGTCAGCCTCCGGGTGTGTGGGGCTGCAGACCGCAGCCAGGGGCCCTGGGAGCCTGGGGCTCTCCGTGCTGTGCTGAGTCCGGGCGGCCAAGCGAGCGCTGGAGGAGCCCTGCACTTGCCATTCCCTTCCCTATGACAGAGCTCTCACGGCTGGAGGGCTTGGCAGCGTGCAACCCACCGGCCCCTAAGCCCTCCGCAAGGACGCCTGGGGGCTAGGTGCAAAGGCAAGGCAGGAGTGGAGCTGAGGCCAGGAAGGCGCCAGGAGCGTCTGCCTGTCTGGCGCAGCCTGCTCCTTCCCGGGCAGGAAGCCCAGCAGCGAGGCAAGTCTGGGCAAGGCTCGCCCAGGGCAGAGCAGCCTCACGCCAGCAACTCTGCCAGATCGGGCCTCTGAGCAGAGCTGGAGCTCTGCCGTACTGGAGGCTCACTGGGCTCCGCCCAAGGAGTGAGTGCAGACGCACGCAGCTGGGCTGCCTCCTCTTCTCCCGAGGAGGCTCGCTTCCCGCCTGCTGTGCACTAGGCTTCCAGGCGGGGGCGCCCCGCGCCTCCTACAGGTCTTGGCTCAGGGGCTGCTTCCCTGGAGCTGGGGCTGCCGGCGGGAGCCCAGACACGCAGGGGCAGGCCCCACCACCTGCACACGTCTCTGCTGGGGAGGAGAGCGCTAGGGACATGACGTCTGTCAGGCACCTTCTGGGCGCCCACGGAGTCAGCCTCCGGGAGTGTGGGGCTGCAGACCACAGCCAGGGGCCCTGGGAGCCTTGTGCTCTCCGTGCGGCGCTGAGTCTGGGCGGCCAAGCACCCGCTGGAGGAGCCCTGCTCTTGCCCTCCCCTCCCCTCTAAGAGAGGCCTCACTGCTGGAGGGCTTGGCAGTGTGCAAGCCACCGGCTCCTAAGCCTTCCCCACGGACGGCTGGGGCCTAGATGCAAAGGCAAGGCAGGAGTGGAGCTGAGGCCAGGAAGGCGCCAGTGGCCTCTCCCAGCATCGCACAGCCTGCTCCTTCCTGGGCAGCAAGCCTAGCAGCGAGGCAAGCCTGGGCAAGTCTCGCCCAGGGCAGAGCAGCCTCGCGCAAGGCACTTGACTAGATCCGGCCTCTGAGCAGAGCTGGAGCTCTGCCGTCCTGGAGGCACACTCGGCTCGGCCCAAGCAGGGATTGCAGCTGCACGCGGCTTGGCTCCCTCGACTCTTCCCAAGGAGGCTCGCTTCCAAGCGGACTGTGCACTTGGCTTCCAGGCAGGGACGCCCCGCGCCTCCTGCAGGTCTTGGCACAGGGGCTGCTTCCCCTGAGCGGAGGCTGTGGGCGGCAGCCCAGACACGCAGGGGCAGGCCCCAACCACCTGCACACGTCTCTGCTGGTGGGGAGAGCACTCGGGAAATGACGTCTGTCAGGCACCTTCTGGGCGCTCACGGAGTCAGCCTCCGGGTGTGTGGGGCTGCAGACCGCAGCCAGGGGCCCTGGGAGCCTGGGGCTCTCCGTGCTGTGCTGAGTCCGGGCGGCCAAGCGAGCGCTGGAGGAGCCCTGCACTTGCCATTCCCTTCCCTATGACAGAGCTCTCACAGCTGGAGGGCTTGGCAGCGTGCAACCCACCGGCCCCTAAGCCCTCCGCAAGGACGCCTGGGGGCTAGGTGCAAAGGCAAGGCAGGAGTGGAGCTGAGGCCAGGAAGGCGCCAGGAGCGTCTGCCTGTCTGGCGCAGCCTGCTCCTTCCCGGGCAGGAAGCCCAGCAGCGAGGCAAGTCTGGGCAAGGCTCGCCCAGGGCAGAGCAGCCTCACGCCAGCAACTCTGCCAGATCGGGCCTCTGAGCAGAGCTGGAGCTCTGCCGTACTGGAGGCTCACTGGGCTCCGCCCAAGGAGTGAGTGCAGACGCACGCAGCTGGGCTGCCTCCTCTTCTCCCGAGGAGGCTCGCTTCCCGCCTGCTGTGCCCTAGGCTTCCAGGCGGGGGCGCCCCGCGCCTCCTACAGGTCTTGGCTCAGGGGCTGCTTCCCTGGAGCTGGGGCTGCCGGCGGGAGCCCAGACACGCAGGGGCAGGCCCCACCACCTGCACACGTCTCTGCTGGGGAGGAGAGCGCTAGGGACATGACGTCTGTCAGGCACCTTCTGGGCGCCCACGGAGTCAGCCTCCGGGAGTGTGGGGCTGCAGACCACAGCCAGGGGCCCTGGGAGCCTTGTGCTCTCCGTGCGGCGCTGAGTCTGGGCGGCCAAGCACCCGCTGGAGGAGCCCTGCTCTTGCCCTCCCCTCCCCTCTAAGAGAGGCCTCACTGCTGGAGGGCTTGGCAGTGTGCAAGCCACCGGCTCCTAAGCCTTCCCCACGGACGGCTGGGGCCTAGATGCAAAGGCAAGGCAGGAGTGGAGCTGAGGCCAGGAAGGCGCCAGTGGCCTCTCCCAGCATCGCACAGCCTGCTCCTTCCTGGGCAGCAAGCCTAGCAGCGAGGCAAGCCTGGGCAAGTCTCGCCCAGGGCAGAGCAGCCTCGCGCAAGGCACTTGACTAGATCCGGCCTCTGAGCAGAGCTGAAGCTCTGCCGTCCTGGAGGCACACTCGGCTCGGCCCAAGCAGGGATTGCAGCTGCACGCGGCTTGGCTCCCTCGACTCTTCCCAAGGAGGCTCGCTTCCAAGCGGACTGTGCACTTGGCTTCCAGGCAGGGACGCCCCGCGCCTCCTGCAGGTCTTGGCACAGGGGCTGCTTCCCCTGAGCGGAGGCTGTGGGCGGCAGCCCAGACACGCAGGGGCAGGCCCCAACCACCTGCACACGTCTCTGCTGGTGGGGAGAGCACTCGGGAAATGACGTCTGTCAGGCACCTTCTGGGCGCTCACGGAGTCAGCCTCCGGGTGTGTGGGGCTGCAGACCGCAGCGAGGGGCCCTGGGAGCCTGGGGCTCTCCGTGCTGTGCTGAGTCCGGGCGGCCAAGCGAGCGCTGGAGGAGCCCTGCACTTGCCATTCCCTTCCCTATGACAGAGCTCTCACGGCTGGAGGGCTTGGCAGCGTGCAACCCACCGGCCCCTAAGCCCTCCGCAAGGACGCCTGGGGGCTAGGTGCAAAGGCAAGGCAGGAGTGGAGCTGAGGCCAGGAAGGCGCCAGGAGCGTCTGCCTGTCTGGCGCAGCCTGCTCCTTCCCGGGCAGGAAGCCCAGCAGCGAGGCAAGTCTGGGCAAGGCTCGCCCAGGGCAGAGCAGCCTCACGCCAGCAACTCTGCCAGATCGGGCCTCTGAGCAGAGCTGGAGCTCTGCCGTACTGGAGGCTCACTGGGCTCCGCCCAAGGAGTGAGTGCAGACGCACGCAGCTGGGCTGCCTCCTCTTCTCCCGAGGAGGCTCGCTTCCCGCCTGCTGTGCACTAGGCTTCCAGGCGGGGGCGCCCCGCGCCTCCTACAGGTCTTGGCTCAGGGGCTGCTTCCCTGGAGCTGGGGCTGCCGGCGGGAGCCCAGACACGCAGGGGCAGGCCCCACCACCTGCACACGTCTCTGCTGGGGAGGAGAGCGCTAGGGACATGACGTCTGTCAGGCACCTTCTGGGCGCCCACGGAGTCAGCCTCCGGGAGTGTGGGGCTGCAGACCACAGCCAGGGGCCCTGGGAGCCTTGTGCTCTCCGTGCGGCGCTGAGTCTGGGCGGCCAAGCACCCGCTGGAGGAGCCCTGCTCTTGCCCTCCCCTCCCCTCTAAGAGAGGCCTCACTGCTGGAGGGCTTGGCAGTGTGCAAGCCACCGGCTCCTAAGCCTTCCCCACGGACGGCTGGGGCCTAGATGCAAAGGCAAGGCAGGAGTGGAGCTGAGGCCAGGAAGGCGCCAGTGGCCTCTCCCAGCATCGCACAGCCTGCTCCTTCCTGGGCAGCAAGCCTAGCAGCGAGGCAAGCCTGGGCAAGTCTCGCCCAGGGCAGAGCAGCCTCGCGCAAGGCACTTGACTAGATCCGGCCTCTGAGCAGAGCTGGAGCTCTGCCGTCCTGGAGGCACACTCGGCTCGGCCCAAGCAGGGATTGCAGCTGCACGCGGCTTGGCTCCCTCGACTCTTCCCAAGGAGGCTCGCTTCCAAGCGGACTGTGCACTTGGCTTCCAGGCAGGGACGCCCCGCGCCTCCTGCAGGTCTTGGCACAGGGGCTGCTTCCCCTGAGCGGAGGCTGTGGGCGGCAGCCCAGACACGCAGGGGCAGGCCCCAACCACCTGCACACGTCTCTGCTGGTGGGGAGAGCACTCGGGAAATGACGTCTGTCAGGCACCTTCTGGGCGCTCACGGAGTCAGCCTCCGGGTGTGTGGGGCTGCAGACCGCAGCCAGGGGCCCTGGGAGCCTGGGGCTCTCCGTGCTGTGCTGAGTCCGGGCGGCCAAGCGAGCGCTGGAGGAGCCCTGCACTTGCCATTCCCTTCCCTATGACAGAGCTCTCACGGCTGGAGGGCTTGGCAGCGTGCAACCCACCGGCCCCTAAGCCCTCCGCAAGGACGCCTGGGGACTAGGTGCAAAGGCAAGGCAGGAGTGGAGCTGAGGCCAGGAAGGCGCCAGGAGCGTCTGCCTGTCTGGCGCAGCCTGCTCCTTCCCGGGCAGGAAGCCCAGCAGCGAGGCAAGTCTGGGCAAGGCTCGCCCAGGGCAGAGCAGCCTCACGCCAGCAACTCTGCCAGATCGGGCCTCTGAGCAGAGCTGGAGCTCTGCCGTACTGGAGGCTCACTGGGCTCCGCCCAAGGAGTGAGTGCAGACGCACGCAGCTGGGCTGCCTCCTCTTCTCCCGAGGAGGCTCGCTTCCCGCCTGCTGTGCACTAGGCTTCCAGGCGGGGGCGCCCCGCGCCTCCTACAGGTCTTGGCTCAGGGGCTGCTTCCCTGGAGCTGGGGCTGCCGGCGGGAGCCCAGACACGCAGGGGCAGGCCCCACCACCTGCACACGTCTCTGCTGGGGAGGAGAGCGCTAGGGACATGACGTCTGTCAGGCACCTTCTGGGCGCCCACGGAGTCAGCCTCCGGGAGTGTGGGGCTGCAGACCACAGCCAGGGGCCCTGGGAGCCTTGTGCTCTCCGTGCGGCGCTGAGTCTGGGCGGCCAAGCACCCGCTGGAGGAGCCCTGCTCTTGCCCTCCCCTCCCCTCTAAGAGAGGCCTCACTGCTGGAGGGCTTGGCAGTGTGCAAGCCACCGGCTCCTAAGCCTTCCCCACGGACGGCTGGGGCCTAGATGCAAAGGCAAGGCAGGAGTGGAGCTGAGGCCAGGAAGGCGCCAGTGGCCTCTCCCAGCATCGCACAGCCTGCTCCTTCCTGGGCAGCAAGCCTAGCAGCGAGGCAAGCCTGGGCAAGTCTCACCCAGGGCAGAGCAGCCTCGCGCAAGGCACTTGACTAGATCCGGCCTCTGAGCAGAGCTGGAGCTCTGCCGTCCTGGAGGCACACTCGGCTCGGCCCAAGCAGGGATTGCAGCTGCACGCGGCTTGGCTCCCTCGACTCTTCCCAAGGAGGCTCGCTTCCAAGCGGACTGTGCACTTGGCTTCCAGGCAGGGACGCCCCGCGCCTCCTGCAGGTCTTGGCACAGGGGCTGCTTCCCCTGAGCGGAGGCTGTGGGCGGCAGCCCAGACACGCAGGGGCAGGCCCCAACCACCTGCACACGTCTCTGCTGGTGGGGAGAGCACTCGGGAAATGACGTCTGTCAGGCACCTTCTGGGCGCTCACGGAGTCAGCCTCCGGGTGTGTGGGGCTGCAGACCGCAGCCAGGGGCCCTGGGAGCCTGGGGCTCTCCGTGCTGTGCTGAGTCCGGGCGGCCAAGCGAGCGCTGGAGGAGCCCTGCACTTGCCATTCCCTTCCCTATGACAGAGCTCTCACGGCTGGAGGGCTTGGCAGCGTGCAACCCACCGGCCCCTAAGCCCTCCGCAAGGACGCCTGGGGGCTAGGTGCAAAGGCAAGGCAGGAGTGGAGCTGAGGCCAGGAAGGCGCCAGGAGCGTCTGCCTGTCTGGCGCAGCCTGCTCCTTCCCGGGCAGGAAGCCCAGCAGCGAGGCAAGTCTGGGCAAGGCTCGCCCAGGGCAGAGCAGCCTCACGCCAGCAACTCTGCCAGATCGGGCCTCTGAGCAGAGCTGGAGCTCTGCCGTACTGGAGGCTCACTGGGCTCCGCCCAAGGAGTGAGTGCAGACGCACGCAGCTGGGCTGCCTCCTCTTCTCCCGAGGAGGCTCGCTTCCCGCCTGCTGTGCACTAGGCTTCCAGGCGGGGGCGCCCCGCGCCTCCTACAGGTCTTGGCTCAGGGGCTGCTTCCCTGGAGCTGGGGCTGCCGGCGGGAGCCCAGACACGCAGGGGCAGGCCCCACCACCTGCACACGTCTCTGCTGGGGAGGAGAGCGCTAGGGACATGACGTCTGTCAGGCACCTTCTGGGCGCCCACGGAGTCAGCCTCCGGGAGTGTGGGGCTGCAGACCACAGCCAGGGGCCCTGGGAGCCTTGTGCTCTCCGTGCGGCGCTGAGTCTGGGCGGCCAAGCACCCGCTGGAGGAGCCCTGCTCTTGCCCTCCCCTCCCCTCTAAGAGAGGCCTCACTGCTGGAGGGCTTGGCAGTGTGCAAGCCACCGGCTCCTAAGCCTTCCCCACGGACGGCTGGGGCCTAGATGCAAAGGCAAGGCAGGAGTGGAGCTGAGGCCAGGAAGGCGCCAGTGGCCTCTCCCAGCATCGCACAGCCTGCTCCTTCCTGGGCAGCAAGCCTAGCAGCGAGGCAAGCCTGGGCAAGTCTCGCCCAGGGCAGAGCAGCCTCGCGCAAGGCACTTGACTAGATCCGGCCTCTGAGCAGAGCTGGAGCTCTGCCGTCCTGGAGGCACACTCGGCTCGGCCCAAGCAGGGATTGCAGCTGCACGCGGCTTGGCTCCCTCGACTCTTCCCAAGGAGGCTCGCTTCCAAGCGGACTGTGCACTTGGCTTCCAGGCAGGGACGCCCCGCGCCTCCTGCAGGTCTTGGCACAGGGGCTGCTTCCCCTGAGCGGAGGCTGTGGGCGGCAGCCCAGACACGCAGGGGCAGGCCCCAACCACCTGCACACGTCTCTGCTGGTGGGGAGAGCACTCGGGAAATGACGTCTGTCAGGCACCTTCTGGGCGCTCACGGAGTCAGCCTCCGGGTGTGTGGGGCTGCAGACCGCAGCCAGGGGCCCTGGGAGCCTGGGGCTCTCCGTGCTGTGCTGAGTCCGGGCGGCCAAGCGAGCGCTGGAGGAGCCCTGCACTTGCCATTCCCTTCCCTATGACAGAGCTCTCACGGCTGGAGGGCTTGGCAGCGTGCAACCCACCGGCCCCTAAGCCCTCCGCAAGGACGCCTGGGGGCTAGGTGCAAAGGCAAGGCAGGAGTGGAGCTGAGGCCAGGAAGGCGCCAGGAGCGTCTGCCTGTCTGGCGCAGCCTGCTCCTTCCCGGGCAGGAAGCCCAGCAGCGAGGCAAGTCTGGGCAAGGCTCGCCCAGGGCAGAGCAGCCTCACGCCAGCAACTCTGCCAGATCGGGCCTCTGAGCAGAGCTGGAGCTCTGCCGTACTGGAGGCTCACTGGGCTCCGCCCAAGGAGTGAGTGCAGACGCACGCAGCTGGGCTGCCTCCTCTTCTCCCGAGGAGGCTCGCTTCCCGCCTGCTGTGCACTAGGCTTCCAGGCGGGGGCGCCCCGCGCCTCCTACAGGTCTTGGCTCAGGGGCTGCTTCCCTGGAGCTGGGGCTGCCGGCGGGAGCCCAGACACGCAGGGGCAGGCCCCACCACCTGCACACGTCTCTGCTGGGGAGGAGAGCGCTAGGGACATGACGTCTGTCAGGCACCTTCTGGGCGCCCACGGAGTCAGCCTCCGGGAGTGTGGGGCTGCAGACCACAGCCAGGGGCCCTGGGAGCCTTGTGCTCTCCGTGCGGCGCTGAGTCTGGGCGGCCAAGCACCCGCTGGAGGAGCCCTGCTCTTGCCCTCCCCTCCCCTCTAAGAGAGGCCTCACTGCTGGAGGGCTTGGCAGTGTGCAAGCCACCGGCTCCTAAGCCTTCCCCACGGACGGCTGGGGCCTAGATGCAAAGGCAAGGCAGGAGTGGAGCTGAGGCCAGGAAGGCGCCAGTGGCCTCTCCCAGCATCGCACAGCCTGCTCCTTCCTGGGCAGCAAGCCTAGCAGCGAGGCAAGCCTGGGCAAGTCTCGCCCAGGGCAGAGCAGCCTCGCGCAAGGCACTTGACTAGATCCGGCCTCTGAGCAGAGCTGGAGCTCTGCCGTCCTGGAGGCACACTCGGCTCGGCCCAAGCAGGGATTGCAGCTGCACGCGGCTTGGCTCCCTCGACTCTTCCCAAGGAGGCTCGCTTCCAAGCGGACTGTGCACTTGGCTTCCAGGCAGGGACGCCCCGCGCCTCCTGCAGGTCTTGGCACAGGGGCTGCTTCCCCTGAGCGGAGGCTGTGGGCGGCAGCCCAGACACGCAGGGGCAGGCCCCAACCACCTGCACACGTCTCTGCTGGTGGGGAGAGCACTCGGGAAATGACGTCTGTCAGGCACCTTCTGGGCGCTCACGGAGTCAGCCTCCGGGTGTGTGGGGCTGCAGACCGCAGCCAGGGGCCCTGGGAGCCTGGGGCTCTCCGTGCTGTGCTGAGTCCGGGCGGCCAAGCGAGCGCTGGAGGAGCCCTGCACTTGCCATTCCCTTCCCTATGACAGAGCTCTCACGGCTGGAGGGCTTGGCAGCGTGCAACCCACCGGCCCCTAAGCCCTCCGCAAGGACGCCTGGGGGCTAGGTGCAAAGGCAAGGCAGGAGTGGAGCTGAGGCCAGGAAGGCGCCAGGAGCGTCTGCCTGTCTGGCGCAGCCTGCTCCTTCCCGGGCAGGAAGCCCAGCAGCGAGGCAAGTCTGGGCAAGGCTCGCCCAGGGCAGAGCAGCCTCACGCCAGCAACTCTGCCAGATCGGGCCTCTGAGCAGAGCTGGAGCTCTGCCGTACTGGAGGCTCACTGGGCTCCGCCCAAGGAGTGAGTGCAGACGCACGCAGCTGGGCTGCCTCCTCTTCTCCCGAGGAGGCTCGCTTCCCGCCTGCTGTGCACTAGGCTTCCAGGCGGGGGCGCCCCGCGCCTCCTACAGGTCTTGGCTCAGGGGCTGCTTCCCTGGAGCTGGGGCTGCCGGCGGGAGCCCAGACACGCAGGGGCAGGCCCCACCACCTGCACACGTCTCTGCTGGGGAGGAGAGCGCTAGGGACATGACGTCTGTCAGGCACCTTCTGGGCGCCCACGGAGTCAGCCTCCGGGAGTGTGGGGCTGCAGACCACAGCCAGGGGCCCTGGGAGCCTTGTGCTCTCCGTGCGGCGCTGAGTCTGGGCGGCCAAGCACCCGCTGGAGGAGCCCTGCTCTTGCCCTCCCCTCCCCTCTAAGAGAGGCCTCACTGCTGGAGGGCTTGGCAGTGTGCAAGCCACCGGCTCCTAAGCCTTCCCCACGGACGGCTGGGGCCTAGATGCAAAGGCAAGGCAGGAGTGGAGCTGAGGCCAGGAAGGCGCCAGTGGCCTCTCCCAGCATCGCACAGCCTGCTCCTTCCTGGGCAGCAAGCCTAGCAGCGAGGCAAGCCTGGGCAAGTCTCGCCCAGGGCAGAGCAGCCTCGCGCAAGGCACTTGACTAGATCCGGCCTCTGAGCAGAGCTGGAGCTCTGCCGTCCTGGAGGCACACTCGGCTCGGCCCAAGCAGGGATTGCAGCTGCACGCGGCTTGGCTCCCTCGACTCTTCCCAAGGAGGCTCGCTTCCAAGCGGACTGTGCACTTGGCTTCCAGGCAGGGACGCCCCGCGCCTCCTGCAGGTCTTGGCACAGGGGCTGCTTCCCCTGAGCGGAGGCTGTGGGCGGCAGCCCAGACACGCAGGGGCAGGCCCCAACCACCTGCACACGTCTCTGCTGGTGGGGAGAGCACTCGGGAAATGACGTCTGTCAGGCACCTTCTGGGCGCTCACGGAGTCAGCCTCCGGGTGTGTGGGGCTGCAGACCGCAGCCAGGGGCCCTGGGAGCCTGGGGCTCTCCGTGCTGTGCTGAGTCCGGGCGGCCAAGCGAGCGCTGGAGGAGCCCTGCACTTGCCATTCCCTTCCCTATGACAGAGCTCTCACGGCTGGAGGGCTTGGCAGCGTGCAACCCACCGGCCCCTAAGCCCTCCGCAAGGACGCCTGGGGACTAGGTGCAAAGGCAAGGCAGGAGTGGAGCTGAGGCCAGGAAGGCGCCAGGAGCGTCTGCCTGTCTGGCGCAGCCTGCTCCTTCCCGGGCAGGAAGCCCAGCAGCGAGGCAAGTCTGGGCAAGGCTCGCCCAGGGCAGAGCAGCCTCACGCCAGCAACTCTGCCAGATCGGGCCTCTGAGCAGAGCTGGAGCTCTGCCGTACTGGAGGCTCACTGGGCTCCGCCCAAGGAGTGAGTGCAGACGCACGCAGCTGGGCTGCCTCCTCTTCTCCCGAGGAGGCTCGCTTCCCGCCTGCTGTGCACTAGGCTTCCAGGCGGGGGCGCCCCGCGCCTCCTACAGGTCTTGGCTCAGGGGCTGCTTCCCTGGAGCTGGGGCTGCCGGCGGGAGCCCAGACACGCAGGGGCAGGCCCCACCACCTGCACACGTCTCTGCCGGGGAGGAGAGCGCTAGGGACATGACGTCTGTCAGGCACCTTCTGGGCGCCCACGGAGTCAGCCTCCGGGAGTGTGGGGCTGCAGACCACAGCCAGGGGCCCTGGGAGCCTTGTGCTCTCCGTGCGGCGCTGAGTCTGGGCGGCCAAGCACCCGCTGGAGGAGCCCTGCTCTTGCCCTCCCCTCCCCTCTACGAGAGGCCTCACTGCTGGAGGGCTTGGCAGTGTGCAAGCCACCGGCTCCTAAGCCTTCCCCACGGACGGCTGGGGCCTAGATGCAAAGGCAAGGCAGGAGTGGAGCTGAGGCCAGGAAGGCGCCAGTGGCCTCTCCCAGCATCGCACAGCCTGCTCCTTCCTGGGCAGCAAGCCTAGCAGCGAGGCAAGCCTGGGCAAGTCTCGCCCAGGGCAGAGCAGCCTCGCGCAAGGCACTTGACTAGATCCGGCCTCTGAGCAGAGCTGGAGCTCTGCCGTCCTGGAGGCACACTCGGCTCGGCCCAAGCAGGGATTGCAGCTGCACGCGGCTTGGCTCCCTCGACTCTTCCCAAGGAGGCTCGCTTCCAAGCGGACTGTGCACTTGGCTTCCAGGCAGGGACGCCCCGCGCCTCCTGCAGGTCTTGGCACAGGGGCTGCTTCCCCTGAGCGGAGGCTGTGGGCGGCAGCCCAGACACGCAGGGGCAGGCCCCAACCACCTGCACACGTCTCTGCTGGTGGGGAGAGCACTCGGGAAATGACGTCTGTCAGGCACCTTCTGGGCGCTCACGGAGTCAGCCTCCGGGTGTGTGGGGCTGCAGACCGCAGCCAGGGGCCCTGGGAGCCTGAGGCTCTCCGTGCTGTGCTGAGTCCGGGCGGCCAAGCGAGCGCTGGAGGAGCCCTGCACTTGCCATTCCCTTCCCTATGACAGAGCTCTCACGGCTGGAGGGCTTGGCAGCGTGCAACCCACCGGCCCCTAAGCCCTCCGCAAGGACGCCTGGGGACTAGGTGCAAAGGCAAGGCAGGAGTGGAGCTGAGGCCAGGAAGGCGCCAGGAGCGTCTGCCTGTCTGGCGCAGCCTGCTCCTTCCCGGGCAGGAAGCCCAGCAGCGAGGCAAGTCTGGGCAAGGCTCGCCCAGGGCAGAGCAGCCTCACGCCAGCAACTCTGCCAGATCGGGCCTCTGAGCAGAGCTGGAGCTCTGCCGTACTGGAGGCTCACTGGGCTCCGCCCAAGGAGTGAGTGCAGACGCACGCAGCTGGGCTGCCTCCTCTTCTCCCGAGGAGGCTCGCTTCCCGCCTGCTGTGCACTAGGCTTCCAGGCGGGGGCGCCCCGCGCCTCCTACAGGTCTTGGCTCAGGGGCTGCTTCCCTGGAGCTGGGGCTGCCGGCGGGAGCCCAGACACGCAGGGGCAGGCCCCACCACCTGCACACGTCTCTGCTGGGGAGGAGAGCGCTAGGGACATGACGTCTGTCAGGCACCTTCTGGGCGCCCACGGAGTCAGCCTCCGGGAGTGTGGGGCTGCAGACCACAGCCAGGGGCCCTGGGAGCCTTGTGCTCTCCGTGCGGCGCTGAGTCTGGGCGGCCAAGCACCCGCTGGAGGAGCCCTGCTCTTGCCCTCCCCTCCCCTCTAAGAGAGGCCTCACTGCTGGAGGGCTTGGCAGTGTGCAAGCCACCGGCTCCTAAGCCTTCCCCACGGACGGCTGGGGCCTAGATGCAAAGGCAAGGCAGGAGTGGAGCTGAGGCCAGGAAGGCGCCAGTGGCCTCTCCCAGCATCGCACAGCCTGCTCCTTCCTGGGCAGCAAGCCTAGCAGCGAGGCAAGCCTGGGCAAGTCTCACCCAGGGCAGAGCAGCCTCGCGCAAGGCACTTGACTAGATCCGGCCTCTGAGCAGAGCTGGAGCTCTGCCGTCCTGGAGGCACACTCGGCTCGGCCCAAGCAGGGATTGCAGCTGCACGCGGCTTGGCTCCCTCGACTCTTCCCAAGGAGGCTCGCTTCCAAGCGGACTGTGCACTTGGCTTCCAGGCAGGGACGCCCCGCGCCTCCTGCAGGTCTTGGCACAGGGGCTGCTTCCCCTGAGCGGAGGCTGTGGGCGGCAGCCCAGACACGCAGGGGCAGGCCCCAACCACCTGCACACGTCTCTGCTGGTGGGGAGAGCACTCGGGAAATGACGTCTGTCAGGCACCTTCTGGGCGCTCACGGAGTCAGCCTCCGGGTGTGTGGGGCTGCAGACCGCAGCCAGGGGCCCTGGGAGCCTGGGGCTCTCCGTGCTGTGCTGAGTCCGGGCGGCCAAGCGAGCGCTGGAGGAGCCCTGCACTTGCCATTCCCTTCCCTATGACAGAGCTCTCACGGCTGGAGGGCTTGGCAGCGTGCAACCCACCGGCCCCTAAGCCCTCCGCAAGGACGCCTGGGGGCTAGGTGCAAAGGCAAGGCAGGAGTGGAGCTGAGGCCAGGAAGGCGCCAGGAGCGTCTGCCTGTCTGGCGCAGCCTGCTCCTTCCCGGGCAGGAAGCCCAGCAGCGAGGCAAGTCTGGGCAAGGCTCGCCCAGGGCAGAGCAGCCTCACGCCAGCAACTCTGCCAGATCGGGCCTCTGAGCAGAGCTGGAGCTCTGCCGTACTGGAGGCTCACTGGGCTCCGCCCAAGGAGTGAGTGCAGACGCACGCAGCTGGGCTGCCTCCTCTTCTCCCGAGGAGGCTCGCTTCCCGCCTGCTGTGCACTAGGCTTCCAGGCGGGGGCGCCCCGCGCCTCCTACAGGTCTTGGCTCAGGGGCTGCTTCCCTGGAGCTGGGGCTGCCGGCGGGAGCCCAGACACGCAGGGGCAGGCCCCACCACCTGCACACGTCTCTGCTGGGGAGGAGAGCGCTAGGGACATGACGTCTGTCAGGCACCTTCTGGGCGCCCACGGAGTCAGCCTCCGGGAGTGTGGGGCTGCAGACCACAGCCAGGGGCCCTGGGAGCCTTGTGCTCTCCGTGCGGCGCTGAGTCTGGGCGGCCAAGCACCCGCTGGAGGAGCCCTGCTCTTGCCCTCCCCTCCCCTCTAAGAGAGGCCTCACTGCTGGAGGGCTTGGCAGTGTGCAAGCCACCGGCTCCTAAGCCTTCCCCACGGACGGCTGGGGCCTAGATGCAAAGGCAAGGCAGGAGTGGAGCTGAGGCCAGGAAGGCGCCAGTGGCCTCTCCCAGCATCGCACAGCCTGCTCCTTCCTGGGCAGCAAGCCTAGCAGCGAGGCAAGCCTGGGCAAGTCTCGCCCAGGGCAGAGCAGCCTCGCGCAAGGCACTTGACTAGATCCGGCCTCTGAGCAGAGCTGGAGCTCTGCCGTCCTGGAGGCACACTCGGCTCGGCCCAAGCAGGGATTGCAGCTGCACGCGGCTTGGCTCCCTCGACTCTTCCCAAGGAGGCTCGCTTCCAAGCGGACTGTGCACTTGGCTTCCAGGCAGGGACGCCCCGCGCCTCCTGCAGGTCTTGGCACAGGGACTGCTTCCCCTGAGCGGAGGCTGTGGGCGGCAGCCCAGACACGCAGGGGCAGGCCCCAACCACCTGCACACGTCTCTGCTGGTGGGGAGAGCACTCGGGAAATGACGTCTGTCAGGCACCTTCTGGGCGCTCACGGAGTCAGCCTCCGGGTGTGTGGGGCTGCAGACCGCAGCCAGGGGCCCTGGGAGCCTGGGGCTCTCCGTGCTGTGCTGAGTCCGGGCGGCCAAGCGAGCGCTGGAGGAGCCCTGCACTTGCCATTCCCTTCCCTATGACAGAGCTCTCACGGCTGGAGGGCTTGGCAGCGTGCAACCCACCGGCCCCTAAGCCCTCCGCAAGGACGCCTGGGGGCTAGGTGCAAAGGCAAGGCAGGAGTGGAGCTGAGGCCAGGAAGGCGCCAGGAGCGTCTGCCTGTCTGGCGCAGCCTGCTCCTTCCCGGGCAGGAAGCCCAGCAGCGAGGCAAGTCTGGGCAAGGCTCGCCCAGGGCAGAGCAGCCTCACGCCAGCAACTCTGCCAGATCGGGCCTCTGAGCAGAGCTGGAGCTCTGCCGTACTGGAGGCTCACTGGGCTCCGCCCAAGGAGTGAGTGCAGACGCACGCAGCTGGGCTGCCTCCTCTTCTCCCGAGGAGGCTCGCTTCCCGCCTGCTGTGCACTAGGCTTCCAGGCGGGGGCGCCCCGCGCCTCCTACAGGTCTTGGCTCAGGGGCTGCTTCCCTGGAGCTGGGGCTGCCGGCGGGAGCCCAGACACGCAGGGGCAGGCCCCACCACCTGCACACGTCTCTGCCGGGGAGGAGAGCGCTAGGGACATGACGTCTGTCAGGCACCTTCTGGGCGCCCACGGAGTCAGCCTCCGGGAGTGTGGGGCTGCAGACCACAGCCAGGGGCCCTGGGAGCCTTGTGCTCTCCGTGCGGCGCTGAGTCTGGGCGGCCAAGCACCCGCTGGAGGAGCCCTGCTCTTGCCCTCCCCTCCCCTCTACGAGAGGCCTCACTGCTGGAGGGCTTGGCAGTGTGCAAGCCACCGGCTCCTAAGCCTTCCCCACGGACGGCTGGGGCCTAGATGCAAAGGCAAGGCAGGAGTGGAGCTGAGGCCAGGAAGGCGCCAGTGGCCTCTCCCAGCATCGCACAGCCTGCTCCTTCCTGGGCAGCAAGCCTAGCAGCGAGGCAAGCCTGGGCAAGTCTCGCCCAGGGCAGAGCAGCCTCGCGCAAGGCACTTGACTAGATCCGGCCTCTGAGCAGAGCTGGAGCTCTGCCGTCCTGGAGGCACACTCGGCTCGGCCCAAGCAGGGATTGCAGCTGCACGCGGCTTGGCTCCCTCGACTCTTCCCAAGGAGGCTCGCTTCCAAGCGGACTGTGCACTTGGCTTCCAGGCAGGGACGCCCCGCGCCTCCTGCAGGTCTTGGCACAGGGGCTGCTTCCCCTGAGCGGAGGCTGTGGGCGGCAGCCCAGACACGCAGGGGCAGGCCCCAACCACCTGCACACGTCTCTGCTGGTGGGGAGAGCACTCGGGAAATGACGTCTGTCAGGCACCTTCTGGGCGCTCACGGAGTCAGCCTCCGGGTGTGTGGGGCTGCAGACCGCAGCCAGGGGCCCTGGGAGCCTGGGGCTCTCCGTGCTGTGCTGAGTCCGGGCGGCCAAGCGAGCGCTGGAGGAGCCCTGCACTTGCCATTCCCTTCCCTATGACAGAGCTCTCACGGCTGGAGGGCTTGGCAGCGTGCAACCCACCGGCCCCTAAGCCCTCCGCAAGGACGCCTGGGGACTAGGTGCAAAGGCAAGGCAGGAGTGGAGCTGAGGCCAGGAAGGCGCCAGGAGCGTCTGCCTGTCTGGCGCAGCCTGCTCCTTCCCGGGCAGGAAGCCCAGCAGCGAGGCAAGTCTGGGCAAGGCTCGCCCAGGGCAGAGCAGCCTCACGCCAGCAACTCTGCCAGATCGGGCCTCTGAGCAGAGCTGGAGCTCTGCCGTACTGGAGGCTCACTGGGCTCCGCCCAAGGAGTGAGTGCAGACGCACGCAGCTGGGCTGCCTCCTCTTCTCCCGAGGAGGCTCGCTTCCCGCCTGCTGTGCACTAGGCTTCCAGGCGGGGGCGCCCCGCGCCTCCTACAGGTCTTGGCTCAGGGGATGCTTCCCTGGAGCTGGGGCTGCCGGCGGGAGCCCAGACACGCAGGGGCAGGCCCCACCACCTGCACACGTCTCTGCCGGGGAGCAGAGCGCTAGGGGCATGACGTCTGTCAGGCACCTTCTGGGCGCCCACGGAGTCAGCCTCCGGGAGTGTGGGGATGCAGACCACAGCCAGGGGACCTGGGAGCCTTGTGCTCTCCGTGCGGCGCTGAGTCTGGGCGGCCAAGCAACCGCTGGAGGAGCCCTGCACTTGCCCTCCCCTCCCCTCTACGAGAGGCCTCACTGCTGCAGGGCTTGGCAGTGTGCAAGCCACCGGCTCCTAAGCCTTCCCCAAGGACGCCCGGGGCCTAGATGCAAAGGCAAGGCAGGAGTGGAGCTGAGGCCAGGAAGGCGCCAGTGGCCTCTCCCAGCATCGCACAGCCTGCTCCTTCCTGGGCCGCAAGCCTAGCAGCGAGGCAAGCCTGGGCAAGTCTCGCCCTGGGCAGAGCAGCCTCGCGCAAGGCACTTGACTAGATCCGGCCTCTGAGCAGAGCTGGAGCTCTGCCGTCCTGGAGGCACACTCGGCTCGGCCCAAGCAGGGATTGCAGCTGCACGCGGCTTGGCTCCCTCGACTCTTCCCAAGGAGGCTCGCTTCCAAGCGGACTGTGCACTTGGCTTCCAGGCAGGGACGCCCCGCGCCTCCTGCAGGTCTTGGCACAGGGGCTGCTTCCCCTGAGCGGAGGCTGTGGGCGGCAGCCCAGACACGCAGGGGCAGGCCCCAACCACCTGCACACGTCTCTGCTGGTGGGGAGAGCACTAGGGAAATGACGTCTGTCAGGCATCTTCTGGGCGCTCACGGAGTCAGCCTCCGGGTGTGTGGGGCTGCAGACCACAGCCAGGGGCCCGGGGAAGCCTGGTGCTCTCCGTGCTGTGCTGAGTCTGGGCGGCCAAGCGACCGCTGGAGGAGCCCTGCACTTGTCATTCCCCTCCCTATGACAGAGCTCTCACGGCTGGAGGGCTTGGCAGCGTGCACCCCACCGGCCCCTCAGCCCTCCGCAAGGACGCCTGGGGACTAGGAGCAAAGGCAAGGCAGGAGTGGAGCTGAGGCCAGGAAGGCGCCAGGAGCGTCTGCCTGTCTGGCGCAGCCTGCTCCTTCCCGGGCAGGAAGCCTAGCAGCGAGGCACGTCTGGGCAAGGCTCGCCCAGGGCAGAGCAGCCTCACGCCAGCAACTCTGCCAGATCGGGCCTCTGAGCAGAGCTGGAGCTCTGCCGTACTGGAGGCTCACTGGGCTCCGCCCAAGGAGTGAGTGCAGACGCACGCAGCTGGGCTGCCTCCTCTTCTCCCGAGGAGGCTCGCTTCCCGCATGCTGTGCACTAGGCTTCCAGGCGGGGGCGCCCCGCGCCTCCTACAGGTCTTGGCTCAGGGGCTGCTTCCCTGGAGCTGGGGCTGCCGGCGGGAGCCCAGACACGCAGGGGCAGGCCCCACCACCTGCACACGTCTCTGCTGGGGAGCAGAGCGCTAGGGACATGACGTCTGTCAGGCACCTTCTGGGCGCCCACGGAGTCAGCCTCCGGGAGTGTGGGGCTGCAGACCACAGCCAGGGGACCTGGGAGCCTTGTGCTCTCCGTGCGGCGCTGAGTCTGGGCGGCCAAGCACCCGCTGGAGGAGCCCTGCACTTGCCCTCCCCTCCCCTCTACGAGAGGCCTCCCTGCTGGAGGGCTGGCTTGGGCGGTGTGCAAGCCACCGGCTCCTAAGCCTTCCCCAAGGACGCCCGGGGCCTAGATGCAAAGGCAAGGCAGGAGTGGAGCTGAGGCCAGGAAGGCGCCAGTGGCCTCTCCCAGCATCGCACAGCCTGCTCCTTCCAGGGCAGCAAGCCTAGCAGCGAGGCAAGCCTGGGCAAGTCTCGCCCAGGGCAGAGCAGCCTCGCGCAAGGCACTTGACTAGATCCGGCCTCTGAGCAGAGCTGGAGCTCTGCCGTCCTGGAGGCACACTCGGCTCGGCCCAAGCAGGGATTGCAGCTGCACGCGGCTTGGCTCCCTCGACTCTACCCAAGGAGGCTCGCTTCCAAGCGGACTGTGCACTTGGCTTCCAGGCAGGGACGCCCCGCGCCTCCTGCAGGTCTTGGCACAGGGGCTGCTTCCCCTGAGCGGAGGCTGTGGGCGGCAGCCCAGACACGCAGGGGCAGGCCCCAACCACCTGCACACGTCTCTGCTGGTGGGGAGAGCACTCGGGAAATGACGTCTGTCAGGCACCTTCTGGGCGCTCACGGAGTCAGCCTCCGGGTGTGTGGGGCTGCAGACCGCAGCCAGGGGCCCTGGGAGCCTGGGGCTCTCCGTGCTGTGCTGAGTCCGGGCGGCCAAGCGAGCGCTGGAGGAGCCCTGCACTTGCCATTCCCTTCCCTATGACAGAGCTCTCACGGCTGGAGGGCTTGGCAGCGTGCAACCCACCGGCCCCTAAGCCCTCCGCAAGGACGCCTGGGGGCTAGGTGCAAAGGCAAGGCAGGAGTGGAGCTGAGGCCAGGAAGGCGCCAGGAGCGTCTGCCTGTCTGGCGCAGCTGCTCCTTCCCGGGCAGGAAGCCCAGCAGCGAGGCAAGTCTGGGCAAGGCTCGCCAGGGCAGAGCAGCCTCACGCCAGCAACTCTGCCAGATCGGGCCTCTGAGCAGAGCTGGAGCTCTGCCGTACTGGAGGCTCACTGGGCTCCGCCCAAGGAGTGAGTGCAGACGCACGCAGCTGGGCTGCCTCCTCTTCTCCGAGGAGGCTCGCTTCCCGCCTGCTGTGCACTAGGCTTCCAGGCGGGGCGCCCCGCGCCTCCTACAGGTCTTGGCTCAGGGGCTGCTTCCCTGGAGCTGGGGCTGCCGGCGGGAGCCCAGACACGCAGGGGCAGGCCCCACCACCTGCACACGTCTCTGCGGGGAGGAGAGCGCTAGGGACATGACGTCTGTCAGGCACCTTCTGGGCGCCCACGGAGTCAGCCTCCGGGAGTGTGGGGCTGCAGACCACAGCCAGGGGCCCTGGGAGCCTTGTGCTCTCCGTGCGGCGCTGAGTCTGGGCGGCCAAGCACCCGCTGAGGAGCCCTGCTCTTGCCCTCCCTCCCCTCTACGAGAGGCCTCACTGCTGGAGGGCTTGGCAGTGTGCAAGCCACCGGCTCCTAAGCCTTCCCCACGGACGGCTGGGGCCTAGATGCAAAGGCAAGGCAGGAGTGGAGCTGAGGCCAGGAAGGCGCCAGTGGCCTCTCCCAGCATCGCACAGCCTGCTCCTTCCTGGGCAGCAAGCCTAGCAGCGAGGCAAGCCTGGGCAAGTCTCGCCCAGGGCAGAGCAGCCTCGCGCAAGGCACTTGACTAGATCCGGCCTCTGAGCAGAGCTGGAGCTCTGCCGTCCTGGAGGCACACTCGGCTCGGCCCAAGCAGGGATTGCAGCTGCACGCGGCTTGGCTCCCTCGACTCTTCCCAAGGAGGCTCGCTTCCAAGCGGACTGTGCACTTGGCTTCCAGGCAGGGACGCCCCGCGCCTCCTGCAGGTCTTGGCACAGGGGCTGCTTCCCCTGAGCGGAGGCTGTGGGCGGCAGCCCAGACACGCAGGGGCAGGCCCCAACCACCTGCACACGTCTCTGCTGGTGGGGAGAGCACTCGGGAAATGACGTCTGTCAGGCACCTTCTGGGCGCTCACGGAGTCAGCCTCCGGGTGTGTGGGGTCTTGCAGACCGCAGCCAGGGGCCCTGGGAGCCTGGGGCTCTCCGTGCTGTGCTGAGTCTGGGCGGCCAAGCGACCGCTGGAGGAGCCCTGCACTTGTCATTCCCCTCCCTATGACAGAGCTCTCACGGCTGGAGGGCTTGGCAGCGTGCACCCCACCGGCCCCTCAGCCCTCCGCAAGGACGCCTGGGGACTAGGAGCAAAGGCAAGGCAGGAGTGGAGCTGAGGCCAGGAAGGCGCCAGGAGCGTCTGCCTGTCTGGCGCAGCCTGCTCCTTCCCGGGCAGGAAGCCTAGCAGCGAGGCACGTCTGGGCAAGGCTCGCCCAGGGCAGAGCAGCCTCACGCCAGCAACTCTGCCAGATCGGGCCTCTGAGCAGAGCTGGAGCTCTGCCGTACTGGAGGCTCACTGGGCTCCGCCCAAGGAGTGAGTGCAGACGCACGCAGCTGGGCTGCCTCCTCTTCTCCCGAGGAGGCTCGCTTCCCGCATGCTGTGCACTAGGCTTCCAGGCGGGGGCGCCCCGCGCCTCCTACAGGTCTTGGCTCAGGGGCTGCTTCCCTGGAGCTGGGGCTGCCGGCGGGAGCCCAGACACGCAGGGCAGGCCCCACCACCTGCACACGTCTCTGCTGGGGAGCAGAGCGCTAGGGACATGACGTCTGTCAGGCACCTTCTGGGCGCCCACGGAGTCAGCCTCCGGGAGTGTGGGGCTGCAGACCACAGCCAGGGGACCTGGGAGCCTTGTGCTCTCCGTGCGGCGCTGAGTCTGGGCGGCCAAGCACCCGCTGGAGGAGCCCTGCACTTGCCCTCCCCTCCCCCTCTACGAGAGGCCTCCCTGCTGGAGGGCTTGGCGGTGTGCAAGCCACCGGCTCCTAAGCCTTCCCCAAGGACGCCCGGGGCCTAGATGCAAAGGCAAGGCAGGAGTGGAGCTGAGGCCAGAAGGCGCCAGTGGCCTCTCCAGCATCGCACAGCCTGCTCCTTCCAGGGCAGCAAGCCTAGCAGCGAGGCAAGCCTGGGCAAGTCTCGCCCAGGGCAGAGCAGCCTCGCGCAAGGCACTTGACTAGATCCGGCCTCGGAGCAGAGCTGGAGCTCTGCCGTCCTGGAGGCACACTCGGCTCGGCCCAAGCAGGAATTGCAGCTGCACGCGGCTTGGCTCCCTCGACTCTTCCCAAGGAGGCTCGCTTCCAAGCGGACTGTGCACTTGGCTTCCAGGCAGGGACGCCCCGCGCCTCCTGCAGGTCTTGGCACAGGGGCTGCTTCCCCTGAGCGGAGGCTGTGGGCGGCAACCCAGACACGCAGGGGCAGGCCCAACCACCTGCACACGTCTCTGCTGGTGGGGAGAGCACTAGGGAAATGACGTCTGTCAGGCATCTTCTGGGCGCTCACAGGAGTCAGCCTCCGGGTGTGTGGGGCTGCAGACCACAGCCAGGGGCCCGGGGAAGCCTGGTGCTCTCCGTGCTGTGCTGAGTCTGGGCGGCCAAGCGACCGCTGGAGGAGCCCTGCACTTGTCATTCCCCTCCCTATGACAGAGCTCTCACGGCTGGAGGGCTTGGCAGCGTGCACCCCACCGGCCCCTCAGCCCTCCGCAAGGGCGCCTGGGGACTAGGAGCAAAGGCAAGGCAGGAGTGGAGCTGAGGCCAGGAAGGCGCCAGGAGCGTCTGCCTGTCTGGCGCAGCCTGCTCCTTCCCGGGCAGGAAGCCTAGCAGCGAGGCAAGTCTGGGCAAGGCTCGCCCAGGGCAGAGCAGCCTCACGCCAGCAACTCTGCCAGATCGGGCCTCTGAGCAGAGCTGGAGCTCTGCCGTACTGGAGGCTCACTGGGCTCCGCCCAAGGAGTGAGTGCAGAGGCACGCAGCTGGGCTGCCTCCTCTTCTCCCGAGGAGGCTCGCTTCCCGCATGCTGTGCACTAGGCTTCCAGGCGGGGGCGCCCCGCGCCTCCTACAGGTCCTGGCTCAGGGGCTGCTTCCCTGGAGCTGGGGCTGCCGGCGGGAGCCCAGACACGCAGGGGCAGGCCCCACCACCTGCACACGTCTCTGCCGGGGAGCAGAGCGCTAGGG
This sequence comes from Budorcas taxicolor, assembly GCF_023091745.1. Classification (NCBI taxonomy): domain Eukaryota; kingdom Metazoa; phylum Chordata; class Mammalia; order Artiodactyla; family Bovidae; genus Budorcas; species Budorcas taxicolor. The sequence continues at coordinate 1,436,016 of NW_026291583.1, forward strand.
ACATGACGTCTGTCAGCACCTTCTGGGCGCCCACGGAGTCAGCCTCCGGGAGTGTGGGGATGCAGACCACAGCCAGCGGACCTGGGAGCCTTGTGCTCTCCGTGCGGCGCTGAGTCTGGGCGGCCAAGCAACCGCTGGAGAGCCCTGCACTTGCCCTCCCCTCCCCTCTACGAGAGGCCTCACCTCTGGAGGGCTTGGCAGTGTGCAAGCCACAGGCTCCTAAGCCTTCCCCAAGGACGCCCGGGGCCTAGATGCAAAGGCAAGGCAGGAGTGGAGCTGAGGCCAGGAAGGCGCCAGTGGCCTCTCCCAGCATCGCACAGCCTGCTCCTTCCTGGGCCGCAAGCCTAGCAGCGAGGCAAGCCTGGGCAAGTCTCGCCCCTGGGCAGAGCAGCCTCGCGCAAGGCACTTGACTAGATCCGGCCTCGGAGCAGAGCTGGAGCTCTGCCGTCCTGGAGGCACACTCGGCTCGGCCCAAGCAGGGATTGCAGCTGCACGCGGCTTGGCTCCCTCGACTCTACCCAAGGAGGCTCGCTTCAAGCGGACTGTGCACTTGGCTTCCAGGCAGGGACGCCCCGCGCCTCCTGCAGGTCTTGGCACAGGGGCTGCTTCCCCTGAGCGGAGGCTGTGGGCGGCAGCCCAGACACGCAGGGGCAGGCCCCAACCACCTGCACACGTCTCTGCTGGTGGGGAGAGCACTAGGGAAATGACGTCTGTCAGGCACCTTCTGGGCGCTCACGGAGTCAGCCTCGGGTGTGTGGGGCTGCAGACCACAGCCAGGGGCCCTGGGAAGCCTGGTGCTCTCCGTGCTGTGCTGAGTCTGGGCGGCCAAGCGAGCGCTGGAGGAGCCCTGCACTTGCCATTCCCTTCCCTATGACAGAGCTCTCACGGCTGGAGGGCTTGGCAGCGTGCACCCCACCGGCCCCTCAGCCCTCCGCAAGGACGCCTGGGGACTAGGTGCAAAGGCAAGGCAGGAGTGGAGCTGAGGCCAGGAAGGCGCCAGGAGCGTCTGCCTGTCTGGCGCAGCCTGCTCCTTCCCGGGCAGGAAGCCTAGCAGCGAGGCACGTCTGGGCAAGGCTCGCCCAGGGCAGAGCAGCCTCACGCCAGCAACTCTGCCAGATCGGGCCTCTGAGCAGAGCTGGAGCTCTGCCGTACTGGAGGCTCACTGGGCTCCGCCCAAGGAGTGAGTGCAGACGCACGCAGCTGGGCTGCCTCCTCTTCTCCCGAGGAGGCTCGCTTCCCCGCCTGCTGTGCACTAGGCTTCCAGGCGGGGGCGCCCCGCGCCTCCTACAGGTCTTGGCTCAGGGGCTGCTTCCCTGAGCTGGGGCTGCCGGCGGGAGCCCAGACACGCAGGGGCAGGCCCCACCACCTGCACACGTCTCTGCTGGGGAGCAGAGCGCTAGGGACATGACGTCTGTCAGGCACCTTCTGGCGCCCACGGAGTCAGCCTCCGGGAGTGTGGGGCTGCAGACCACAGCCAGGGGACCTGGGAGCCTTGTGCTCTCCGTGCGGCGCTGAGTCTGGGCGGCCAAGCACCCGCTGGAGGAGCCCTGCACTTGCCCTCCCCTCCCCTCTACGAGAGACCTCCCTGCTGGAGGGCTTGGGCGGTGTGCAAGCCACCGGCTCCTAAGCCTTCCCCAAGGACGCCCGGGCCTAGATGCAAAGGCAAGGCAGGAGTGGAGCTGAGCCAGGAAGGCGCCAGTGGCCTCTCCCAGCATCGCACAGCCTGCTCCTACCTGGGCCGCAAGCCTAGCAGCGAGGCAAGCCTGGGCAAGTCTCGCCCTGGGCAGAGCAGCCTCGCGCAAGGCACTTGACTAGATCCGGCCTCTGAGCAGAGCTGGAGCTCTGCCGTCCTGGAGGCACACTCGGCTCGGCCCAAGCAGGGATTGCAGCTGCACGCGGCTTGGCTCCCTCGACTCTTCCCAAGGAGGCTCGCTTCCAAGCGGACTGTGCACTTGGCTTCCAGGCAGGGACGCCCCGCGCCTCCTGCAGGTCTTGGCACAGGGGCTGCTTCCCCTGAGCGGAGGCTGTGGGCGGCAGCCCAGACACGCAGGGGCAGGCCCCAACCACCTGCACACGTCTCTGCTGGTGGGGAGAGCACTAGGGAAATGACGTCTGTCAGGCACCTTCTGGGCGCTCACGGAGTCAGCCTCCGGGTGTGTGGGGCTGCAGACCACAGCTAGGGGCCCTGGGAAGCCTGGTGCTCTCCGTGCTGTGCTGAGTCTGGGCGGCCAAGCGAGCGCTGGAGGAGCCCTGCACTTGCCATTCCCTTCCCTATGACAGAGCTCTCACGGCTGGAGGCTGGCAGCGTGCAACCCACCGGCCCCTCAGCCCTCCGCAAGGACGCCTGGGGACTAGGTGCAAAGGCAAGGCAGGAGTGGAGCTGAGGCCAGGAAGGCGCCAGGAGCGTCTGCCTGTCTGGCGCAGCCTGCTCCTTCCGGGCAGGAAGCCTAGCAGCGAGGCACGTCTGGGCAAGGCTCGCCCAGGGCAGAGCAGCCTCACGCCAGCAACTCTGCCAGATCGGCCTCTGAGCAGAGCTGGAGCTCTGCCGTACTGGAGGCTCACTGGGCTCCGCCCAAGGAGTGAGTGCAGACGCACGCAGCTGGCTGCCTCCTCTTCTCCCGAGGAGGCTCGCTTCCCGCATGCTGTGCACTAGGCTTCCAGGCGGGGGCGCCCCGCGCCTCCTACAGGTCTTGGCTCAGGGGCTGCTTCCCTGGAGCTGGGGCTGCCGGCGGGAGCCCAGACACGCAGGGGGCAGGCCCCACCACCTGCACACGTCTCTGCTGGGGAGAGAGCGCTAGGGACATGACGTCTGTCAGGCACCTTCTGGGCGCCCACGGAGTCAGCCTCCGGGAGTGTGGGGCTGCAGACCACAGCCAGGGGACCTGGAGCCTTGTGCTCTCCGTGCGGCGCTGAGTCTGGGCGGCCAAGCACCCGCTGGAGGAGCCCTGCACTTGCCCTCCCCTCCCCTCTACGAGAGGCCTCCCTGCTGGAGGGCTTGGCGGTGTGCAAGCCACCGGCTCCTAAGCCTTCCCCAAGGACGCCCGGGGCCTAGATGCAAAGGCAAGGCAGGAGTGGAGCTGAGGCCAGGAAGGCGCCAGTGACCTCTCCCAGCATCGCACAGCCTGCTCCTTCCCGGGCAGCAAGCCTAGCAGCGAGGCAAGCCTGGGCAAGTCTCGCCCAGGGCAGAGCAGCCTCGCGCAAGGCACTTGACTAGATCCGGCCTCGGAGCAGAGCTGGAGCTCTGTCCGTCCTGGAGGCACACTCGGCTCGGCCCAAGCAGGGATTGCTAGCTGCACGCGGCTTGGCTCCCTCGACTCTTCCCAAGGAGGCCTCGCTTCCAAGCGGACTGTGCACTTGGCTTCCAGGCAGGGACGCCCCGCGCCTCCTGCAGGTCTTGGCACAGGGGCTGCTTCCCCTGAGCGGAGGCTGTGGGCGGCAGCCCAGACACGCAGGGGCAGGCCCCAACCACCTGCACACGTCTCTGCTGGTGGGGAGAGCACTCGGGAAATGACGTCTGTCAGGCACCTTCTGGGCGCTCACGGAGTCAGCCTCCGGGTGTGTGGGGCTGCAGACCGCAGCCAGGGGCCCTGGGAGCCTGGGGGCTCTCCGTGCTGTGCTGAGTCGGGCGGCCAAGCGAGCGCTGGAGGAGCCCTGCACTTGCCATTCCCTTCCCTATGACAGAGCTCTCACGGCTGGAGGGCTTGGCAGCGTGCAACCCACCGGCCCCTAAGCCCTCCGCAAGGACGCCTGGGGGCTAGGTGCAAAGGCAAGGCAGGAGTGGAGCTGAGGCCAGGAAGGCGCCAGGAGCGTCTGCCTGTCTGGCGCAGCCTGCTCCTTCCCGGGCAGGAAGCCCAGCAGCGAGGCAAGTCTGGGCAAGGCTCGCCCAGGGCAGAGCAGCCTCACGCCAGCAACTCTGCCAGATCGGGCCTCTGAGCAGAGCTGGAGCTCTGCCGTACTGGAGGCTCACTGGGCTCCGCCCAAGGAGTGAGTGCAGACGCACGCAGCTGGGCTGCCTCCTCTTCTCCCGAGGAGGCTCGCTTCCCGCCTGCTGTGCACTAGGCTTCCAGGCGGGGGCGCCCCGCGCCTCTACAGGTCTTGGCTCAGGGGCTGCTTCCCTGGAGCTGGGGCTGCCGGCGGGAGCCCAGACACGCAGGGGCAGGCCCCACCACCTGCACACGTCTCTGCTGGGGAGGAGAGCGCTAGGGACATGACGTCTGTCAGGCACCTTCTGGGCGCCCACGGAGTCAGCCTCCGGGAGTGTGGGGCTGCAGACCACAGCCAGGGGCCCTGGGAGCCTTGTGCTCTCCGTGCGGCGCTGAGTCTGGGCGGCCAAGCACCCGCTGGAGGAGCCCTGCTCTTGCCCTCCCCTCCCCTCTAAGAGAGGCCTCACTGCTGGAGGGCTTGGCAGTGTGCAAGCCACCGGCTCCTAAGCCTTCCCCACGGACGGCTGGGGCCTAGATGCAAAGGCAAGGCAGGAGTGGAGCTGAGGCCAGGAAGGCGCCAGTGGCCTCTCCCAGCATCGCACAGCCTGCTCCTTCCTGGGCAGCAGCCTAGCAGCGAGGCAAGCCTGGGCAAGTCTCGCCCAGGGCAGAGCAGCCTCGCGCAAGGCACTTGACTAGATCCGGCCTCTGAGCAGAGCTGGAGCTCTGCCGTCCTGGAGGCACACTCGGCTCGGCCCAAGCAGGGATTGCAGCTGCACGCGGCTTGGCTCCCTCGACTCTTCCCAAGGAGGCTCGCTTCCAAGCGGACTGTGCACTTGGCTTCCAGGCAGGGACGCCCCGCGCCTCCTGCAGGTCTTGGCACAGGGGCTGCTTCCCCTGAGCGGAGGCTGTGGGCGGCAGCCCAGACACGCAGGGGCAGGCCCCAACCACCTGCACACGTCTCTGCTGGTGGGGAGAGCACTCGGGAAATGACGTCTGTCAGGCACCTTCTGGGCGCTCACGGAGTCAGCCTCCGGGTGTGTGGGGCTGCAGACCGCAGCCAGGGGCCCTGGGAGCCTGGGCTCTCCGTGCTGTGCTGAGTCCGGGCGGCCAAGCGAGCGCTGGAGGAGCCCTGCACTTGCCATTCCCTTCCCTATGACAGAGCTCTCACGGCTGGAGGGCTTGGCAGCCTGCAACCCACCGGCCCCTAAGCCCTCCGCAAGGACGCCTGGGGGCTAGGTGCAAAGGCAAGGCAGGAGTGGAGCTGAGGCCAGGAAGGCGCCAGGAGCGTCTGCCTGTCTGGCGCAGCCTGCTCCTTCCCGGGCAGGAAGCCCAGCAGCGAGGCAAGTCTGGGCAAGGCTCGCCCAGGGCAGAGCAGCCTCACGCCAGCAACTCTGCCAGATCGGGCCTCTGAGCAGAGCTGGAGCTCTGCCGTACTGGAGGCTCACTGGGCTCCGCCCAAGGAGTGAGTGCAGACGCACGCAGCTGGGCTGCCTCCTCTTCTCCCGAGGAGGCTCGCTTCCCGCCTGCTGTGCACTAGGCTTCCAGGCGGGGGCGCCCCGCGCCTCCTACAGGTCTTGGCTCAGGGGCTGCTTCCCTGGAGCTGGGGCTGCCGGCGGGAGCCCAGACACGCAGGGGCAGGCCCCACCACCTGCACACGTCTCTGCTGGGGAGGAGAGCGCTAGGGACATGACGTCTGTCAGGCACCTTCTGGGCGCCCACGGAGTCAGCCTCCGGAGTGTGGGGCTGCAGACCACAGCCAGGGGCCCTGGGAGCCTTGTGCTCTCCGTGCGGCGCTGAGTCTGGGCGGCCAAGCACCCGCTGGAGGAGCCCTGCTCTTGCCCTCCCCTCCCCTCTAAGAGAGGCCTCACTGCTGGAGGGCTTGGCAGTGTGCAAGCCACCGGCTCCTAAGCCTTCCCCAAGGACGGCTGGGGCCTAGATGCAAAGGCAAGGCAGGAGTGGAGCTGAGGCCAGGAAGGCGCCAGTGGCCTCTCCCAGCATCGCACAGCCTGCTCCTTCCTGGGCAGCAAGCCTAGCAGCGAGGCAAGCCTGGGCAAGTCTCGCCCAGGGCAGAGCAGCCTCGCGCAAGGCACTTGACTAGATCCGGCCTCTGAGCAGAGCTGGAGCTCTGCCGTCCTGGAGGCACACTCGGCTCGGCCCAAGCAGGATTGCAGCTGCACGCGGCTTGGCTCCCTCGACTCTTCCCAAGGAGGCTCGCTTCCAAGCGGACTGTGCACTTGGCTTCCAGGCAGGGACGCCCCGCGCCTCCTGCAGGTCTTGGCACAGGGGCTGCTTCCCCTGAGCGGAGGCTGTGGCGGCAGCCAGACACGCAGGGGCAGGCCCCAACCACCTGCACACGTCTCTGCTGTGGGGAGAGCACTCGGGAAATGACGTCTGTCAGGCACCTTCTGGGCGCTCACGGAGTCAGCCTCCGGGTGTGTGGGGCTGCAGACCGCAGCCAGGGGCCCTGGGAGCCTGGGCTCTCCGTGCTGTGCTGAGTCCGGGCGGCAAGCGAGCGCTGGAGGAGCCCTGCACTTGCCATTCCCTTCCCTATGACAGAGCTCTCACGGCTGGAGGGCTTGGCAGCGTGCAACCCACCGGCCCCTAAGCCCTCCGCAAGGACGCCTGGGGGCTAGGTGCAAAGGCAAGGCAGGAGTGAGCTGAGGCCAGGAAGGCGCCAGGAGCGTCTGCCTGTCTGGCGCAGCCTGCTCCTTCCCGGGCAGGAAGCCCAGCAGCGAGGCAAGTCTGGGCAAGGCTCGCCCAGGGCAGAGCAGCCTCACGCCAGCAACTCTGCCAGATCGGGCCTCTGAGCAGAGCTGGAGCTCTGCCGTACTGGAGGCTCACTGGGCTCCGCCCCAAGGAGTGAGTGCAGACGCACGCAGCTGGGCTGCCTCCTCTTCTCCCGAGGAGGCTCGCTTCCCGCCTGCTGTGCACTAGGCTTCCAGGCGGGGGCGCCCCGCGCCTCCTACAGGTCTTGGCTCAGGGGCTGCTTCCCTGGAGCTGGGGCTGCCGGCGGGAGCCCAGACACGCAGGGGCAGGCCCCACCACCTGCACACGTCTCTGCTGGGGAGGAGAGCGCTAGGGACATGACGTCTGTCAGGCACCTTCTGGGCGCCCACGGAGTCAGCCTCCGGGAGTGTGGGGCTGCAGACCACAGCCAGGGGCCCTGGGAGCCTTGTGCTCTCCGTGCGGCGCTGAGTCTGGGCGGCCAAGCACCCGCTGGAGGAGCCCTGCTCTTGCCCTCCCCTCCCCTCTAAGAGAGGCCTCACTGCTGGAGGGCTTGGCAGTGTGCAAGCCACCGGCTCCTAAGCCTTCCCCACGGACGGCTGGGGCCTAGATGCAAAGGCAAGGCAGGAGTGGAGCTGAGGCCAGGAAGGCGCCAGTGGCCTCTCCCAGCATCGCACAGCCTGCTCCTTCCTGGGCAGCAAGCCTAGCAGCGAGGCAAGCCTGGGCAAGTCTCGCCAGGGCAGAGCAGCCTCGCGCAAGGCACTTGACTAGATCCGGCCTCTGAGCAGAGCTGGAGCTCTGCCGTCCTGGAGGCACACTCGGCTCGGCCCAAGCAGGGATTGCAGCTGCACGCGGCTTGGCTCCCTCGACTCTTCCCAAGGAGGCTCGCTTCCAAGCGGACTGTGCACTTGGCTTCCAGGCAGGGACGCCCCGCGCCTCCTGCAGGTCTTGGCACAGGGGCTGCTTCCCTGAGCGGAGGCTGTGGGCGGCAGCCCAGACACGCAGGGGCAGGCCCCAACCACCTGCACACGTCTCTGCTGGTGGGGAGAGCACTCGGGAAATGACGTCTGTCAGGCACCTTCTGGGCGCTCACGGAGTCAGCCTCCGGGTGTGTGGGGCTGCAGACCGCAGCCAGGGGCCCTGGGAGCCTGGGGCTCTCCGTGCTGTGCTGAGTCCGGGCGGCCAAGCGAGCGCTGGAGGAGCCCTGCACTTGCCATTCCCTTCCCTATGACAGAGCTCTCACGGCTGGAGGGCTTGGCAGCCTGCAACCCACCGGCCCCTAAGCCCTCCGCAAGGACGCCTGGGGGCTAGGTGCAAAGGCAAGGCAGAGTGGAGCTGAGGCCAGGAAGGCGCCAGGAGCGTCTGCCTGTCTGGCGCAGCCTGCTCCTTCCCGGGCAGGAAGCCCAGCAGCGAGGCAAGTCTGGGCAAGGCTCGCCCAGGGCAGAGCAGCCTCACGCCAGCAACTCTGCCAGATCGGGCCTCTGAGCAGAGCTGGAGCTCTGCCGTACTGGAGGCTCACTGGGCTCCGCCCAAGGAGTGAGTGCAGACGCACGCAGCTGGGCTGCCTCCTCTTCTCCCGAGGAGGCTCGCTTCCCGCCTGCTGTGCACTAGGCTTCCAGGCGGGGGCGCCCCGCGCCTCCTACAGGTCTTGGCTCAGGGGCTGCTTCCCTGGAGCTGGGGCTGCCGGCGGGAGCCCAGACACGCAGGGCAGGCCCCACCACCTGCACACGTCTCTGCTGGGGAGGAGAGCGCTAGGGACATGACGTCTGTCAGGCACCTTCTGGGCGCCCACGGAGTCAGCCTCCGGGAGTGTGGGGCTGCAGACCACAGCCAGGGGCCCTGGGAGCCTTGTGCTCTCCGTGCGGCGCTGAGTCTGGGCGGCCAAGCACCCGCTGGAGGAGCCCTGCTCTTGCCCTCCCCTCCCCTCTAAGAGAGGCCTCACTGCTGGAGGGCTTGGCAGTGTGCAAGCCACCGGCTCCTAAGCCTTCCCCACGGACGGCTGGGGCCTAGATGCAAAGGCAAGGCAGGAGTGGAGCTGAGGCCAGGAAGGCGCCAGTGGCCTCTCCCAGCATCGCACAGCCTGCTCCTTCCTGGGCAGCAAGCCTAGCAGCGAGGCAAGCCTGGGCAAGTCTCGCCCAGGGCAGAGCAGCCTCGCGCAAGGCACTTGACTAGATCCGGCCCTCTGAGCAGAGCTGGAGCTCTGCCGTCCTGGAGGCACACTCGGCTCGGCCCAAGCAGGGATTGCAGCTGCACGCGGCTTGGCTCCCTCGACTCTTCCCAAGGAGGCTCGCTTCCAAGCGACTGTGCACTTGGCTTCCAGGCAGGGACGCCCCGCGCCTCCTGCAGGTCTTGGCACAGGGGCTGCTTCCCCTGAGCGGAGGCTGTGGGCGGCAGCCCAGACACGCAGGGGCAGGCCCCAACCACCTGCACACGTCTCTGCTGGTGGGGAGAGCACTCGGGAAATGACGTCTGTCAGGCACCTTCTGGGCGCTCAC